>NC_134412.1:75404837-76687774 GCF_038048845.1 Mixophyes fleayi
TTATATATTAACTCTTCCTATTGCTCTGCATTCCTTGGTCAATCAATACATTTCCACTGTGCACACAGAGGCAGCAGCATACATTTTAAAAAAACAAAACACAAAGACAACTTTTGTGCTTGGAACTTGTTTTTAGTTTTGAGTGACCAATCAAGCAAAAACATCCCAGAAATCCCCTAAGCTCTCTTACATAACACCCGTGTCTTGTGTGTCCATTTTTCTTCTGCAACGACTCAGAGTCATTATCCGGGAAGGTTGAACACCAGCTAAAGGCTCCACATTCATCATAAAAAAGGACCAGAATAAATGGGAATGGTGCAAAGTCTAAGATATTAGGCCTGCTATATCTGCATTCTTTACGGGAAGCATCCAGGAAACTAAATCGGGAGGAGTCTACACATGGAGCACGTACAATGAGAAATCAAATGTGATATGACTTTCAAATTCTCCAAGTATAATAATACAAAAAAAAAAAAAAAAAAAAAAATGTTCAATAAAAAAAACAACAACAAAAACCCTAATAAAAACATAAAAAAAAATGAATATGAGCAAAGTGGTTGATAAAAACAGTCCCCCTGTGGAGTTTAAAATAATCCACAACAGATGCATCAGTAGAGCTCAGACGTAAAACGGTGCAGGAAAATCTCAACGAGCTTAATTACTTTAAATAATTGTCACGACTTTGGAAAACTCCACACAGCTCTGACAAAGCTAGTCAACCAATTACAGTCTTAGAGACTTCCAAAGCTTCTTTGGCTGCCTTTTGGAACATCACGTGTGCGCTTGTACAAGATGCTGTACCCAGGGGGGGGGGGGAAGAGACAGAAAAAGCCTAGCTGCTAGTCTCCATGCAATTATCCTGTGCAGCAATGGAAGGATTTGATTTTGCTCTGTGCTTAGAGGGATGAAACTTGTCTTAACAGGGTTGAGGGAGAGCATTTAGGTGCTCGCTGCATGTGCTTAGACACACATTGTACAGCTTCTTAAAAACATACAGCAAGCTGAGGCTCGTGGGAGATTTAAATGGCAGTCTTGCAGGCGCCTGGATAGACTAAGGACTTAAATAGTCTATGTCAGAGGGGGAAATTTAACCAAGAAGCTGCCACTATGAACTATCTTGTGTCGGCTATAGAAATATCACGTTGAAGCCAGTCTGCTGTAATGTATGTCATTTTGGAAGTAGTATCATCAACATTTATTTATATAGCGCCAGCAAATTCCGTAGCGCTTTAACCAGACCAGTTGTAAAAGTTTGGGCAATGTTTTTCAATGGTCAGTGGCCTATTGATGCACTTTTGGTAAGACCCAGAGTCCACCTGTGCGGCTGCAGAAAGCGATAGTCCCATATATAGATAAGAGTCACTAGCGAGCAGCCGTGTGACACTTTGTGATCGCTTGTTTACAGGTCCCTCTGCCGTTTTTTTATTGTGGCAATTAATGCTCAGGAATGTCATTCCCAGGTTCAAGGGGAAAGACGTTTGTTAAGCAGATTTCTCTGCGATGAAAGGATTTGCCCAGGTCAACGTAGCGATGAAATACCAGACAGATCGTTCAGTCCTTGCAGGGTCCGCCTGCCGTATTAAGCCTCTCTTTTCAAGTCCAATTACATTTAATGTCTGCTTCCAGGGCCAGCAGAAGGGAGGGGGGGGTTATAATGCTAGGGAGGTTCCTAAGCTCTTTTACAACAGACATATGCTTACAGAAGGGAGATCCATAAAAAAAACAAAAAAACAGGGACAACTGGAGGCCATTCGTGACATCCCAACTGTTCCTGCAGCTAAAAAGGATCTGTGCTCTATTCCTGGGAGTCACAAATTATGTTCTTGTGCTGTCATAGGAACTGCAGCTATTACCACCTCTGGCGCGAAGGCTTCAACTTTGCTAAGATTCCTTGTGCGTGCTGTAATTAAGAGGACGATGCCCTGGCAAATGTGTTTTTCTCCACCTTTTCTAGTTTTAAATAACAAAGCTATTACAATGCAGTTAATCAGCACCGCAGCAAGGCGCAAGGGTTTGGGTTCTAATAGCTTATTAGTAAAACGTGAATGTTATTTCTAAAAGGTCACATTAAGGCAGTCGCTTGTCTGTCTTAATTGTAGACAGAACCAATCAATCCGCTACAACCACCATCATCCCTGGTGAGCAGACATCAAGAGTGGAAGGCACGCATCATTGCACTTGGAACGCAGTCAAGTCTGAATAATTGTAGAATTATGAATACTACATCAGAGCCTCTCTCACACTTGTGGGTGTTTCCTATGGAATGTGATCACCAAACGGTTTGTAGTACAACAGCTAATAATTTCTGTGAGTGCAAAGCCCAGGGGGAGAACGTGCAGTGTTTACATAAGAACATCTTGAACTTGGAGCCAGAGATACTCAGAACCACCCTACTCAACTGCAAACATGAGTTCACAAACTTGCCGCGTGGTCAGAGCAGAATTTCTATATGTAAAAAAATAAATAAAAAATAAATAAAATATATATATATATATATATATATATATATATATATATATATATATATATATATATATATATATATATATATATATATATATATATATATATATATATATATATATATATGGGACCAATTAAATGACCACGGTCCCTTAAAGTGGCTATTCCCCAAGTATGGCAAAATGGGAAAATCTGGCGAGGCAACTTATTAGATGCCCCATTGTGCCATGAGTACCAGCTTATTACTAAGGGGGCGAATGACAAATGTGGGCGATATGTAAATCCACAATGCTAGGTCATCCACAATCAACACTTAACTCATCACTGAGTTTATGCGAGCGTCGAAGGTATGAACTGCATTATTCCCCCGGCTACTAATGTTGCAGAACCTGAAAATAGAGGTTAGTCTTCATCATCCATTTAATTTATATAGCGCCACTAATTCTGTATCGCTGTACAGAGAACTCATTCACATCAGTCCCTGTCCCATTGGAGCTTACAATCTAAATCCCCTAATATACTCACACACAGACCGAGAGAGACTAAGGGCAATTTAATAGCAGCCAAATAAACTACTAGTATGTTTTTGGAGTGTGGGAGGAAACCAGAGCACCCGGATGAAACCCACGCAAACACGGGGAGAACATACAAACTGCACACAGATAAGGCCATGATCGGGAATCGAACTCATGACCCCAGTGCTGTGAGGCAGAAGTGCTAACCACTAAGCCACCGTTTAGTCTTGAACAGAAATATCATGTGTAATATCAGCCTCTACTGCTACGAACCTTACACACACACACACACACACACACAAAAGTGACTTTCTTTGGCAAGTACAAGTACTGAGTGATCAAACATTAAAAAAAACCAAAAAACAAAGTATCCCAGGGTAGTCTGGTGAACTCGTACAAGACAGCTACGTGTCTGCAGTAGTACAATCCAGCTTGACGTCAGCCGGCCTGGTGGGTTTATTTGTACAGCACTGGTAATAAGGGCCGATTGTAATCGACCAGCATTAAACATGTTGCCCAAACGTGTGATCTCAACAAAATCTGTTCTAGTCCTAAATAGGGGGGACTTTTCTCTCAATAAACCCACAGTGTCTCCTAGACTATAGAGGCACCATTCATCCTAATATTACTGGAGGTTCCTCTGACCCCCTTTTTGGTAAGAGCCGTGTACACGCGCTTCCTGAGGAGAAATAGGGCAGCCATAAATTCTTTCACATCAATGCGGCTCTGCTAATGCAGTGCTGAGGTTGTAGGTTTTTCCCTGTCCTCTCTTTCCACTTTGCCTTATGTCAAATCAAATTACATGAACAATCAATTTTTCTGTCTAGCCATTTTTTTTTCCCGTACGCTCGCGCCTTGTGTGTGTGGGGGGGGGGGGGGGGTGAGGGAAGGAGGGAGAGCTGGGTGCCTGGACTCTTGCCAGAGAATCATCAATAGGCAGTCTCCACGTGTGGTGAAACTGCATTGGCGACAATCTGTCCTCTCTCTCTACTTACTACCTGGCTGCCATCCAAGCCTCACACCTGCTTGGTAACAGTGGAGCCCACTCAAAGTTTAGCCAGGGGTGTGAAAGAAAATTAGGCAGAGGTGCACAGAATGCAGCGAAGGAGGGCAGAGGTGCACGGCGCTGAGACGGCTCACAGGCAGCGAGCGGTTTTCTGCAAACATCGAGGCCTCTTGTGCTTCAAGCCAGAGAGAAAGTACAAACTGGAAAATCTATAATTATGTGGGTGTTTCCAGGCAGGCCAACAACGGTAAATCAGAAAAGCAACACAGTGTTGAAAGAGTTTACAAAAGGGAAAATGTATCAATTGTATTCTGCTATTTGGTCCCTTTTTAAATCACTTATTTTGCTAGACTGTGTATACTTGAACATGTATGTGCATAGGTCAATGTGTGGGGGTGGCAGGGGCAATGGGGTTTGGCTGCAGTGTAAAATACTACCCTACTATGGGCAGCACGGTGGCTCAGTGGTTAGCACTTCTGCCTTACAGCACTGGGGTCATGAGTTCAATTCCCAACCATGGCCTTATCTGTGAGGAGTTTGTATGTTCTCCCTGTGCTTGCGTGGGTTTCCTCCGGGTGCTCTGGTTTCCTACCACACTCCAAAAATATACTGGTAGGTTAATTGGTTGCTATTAAATTGACCCGTGTGTGTGTGTGTGTGTGTGTGTGTGTGTGTGTGTGTGTGTGTGTGTGTGTGTGTGTGTGTGTGTGTGTGTATGTTAGGGAATTTAGACTGTAAGCCCCAATGGGGCAGAGACTGATGTGAGTGAGTTCTCTGTACAGCGCTGCAGAATTAGTGGCGCTATATAAACAAATGGTAATAATAATAAATACTATAGCAAAGGACCAATCAGGTTTTGAGCAAAGACAAAATGCCAAGGGGAGTACAAAATAAAATGAGAAATGAAGGGTTAATAAAATAAAGATGCATTTCTTATTTCTACATACTTAAGGCCAGAAAGAACAGGAAAAGGGGGAAAATAAAAGTGTGTCCCTAGGGAGACGGCAAATAAAAGAGAAATTTCGAGTTAAAGTGAAGCACAAAGCACCATGGAGACAGAGGGGTGAGCAGAGGTCAGGAGAGCTCTAGTGGGTGTGCACAGGCCTACAGAGAATGGTCAAACCACCACCGGGGTCACCACAGCCCTGTTTTCTGGGCTGGAGTTCAACCTGAGGTAAATGGCTAGACAAGGGCCAATAAACACAGCCGCTCTTTCACTGGAGGAGGACACCGATTCTTAACTCTTTGTTCCAAGTTGATGACCAGACACAATCAATGCTCGGTGCGGAAATCAGAGCTTTACAAAAAAAAAAGGCCCTGTGCAGGATTAGCCCTCGATTGCTCATTCACCGGCCGCATTTGTAGCCATTTCCAGAAAGTGGAGTGCGGGGCTCTGTGAGAAACCTTTATTTTAAATGTTCAAAGGATTTCAAGCAGCCTAGGCTTCCAAAATCCCTGTTTCCCCCCTTCTGAATATTGGATCATAGAACGGATAAGTCTGTGATCTAAGAATGCCAAAAATTAATGATACATCCATAGATACCTTCCATTTATCCAACTTCTATTTCTCCTAGAAGGCCTATCGGATTTATAATAATAAAATACACACAAGATAAAGAAGTACAAATTCTTAGCATACAATTCACCCTTTACTTAAGAATTCCAAACGTTAGTCAGAATTCAGAAATCCATACGACACAGTGCACTGACCATCACATCTAACCTTTGTTCTAGAGATGAAATAAGAAACACTTTGCTAAGCAAGAAGGTATCAGATAGTTAGTAAATGTTTTAAGAGCTCACATGTACAGTAGAGAGATTTGGCATCAGGATTGAGGGGGGGGGGGGGGATATTCACACTATTTATCATTATCAGCTATTTATATACTGCCACTAATTCCGCAGCGCTGTACAGAGAACTCACTCACATTGGTCCCTGCCCCATTGGAGCTTACAGTCTAAATTCTCTAACACACAACCTGACCGAAAGAGGACACTGAGGTCAATTTAATAGCAGCCAATTAACCAACCAGTATGCTTTTGGCGTTTGAGAGGAAACCAGAGCACCCGGAGGAAACCCACACAAACACTGGGAGAACAATCAAACTCCTCACAGATAAGGCCATGGTCGGGAATCAAACTCATAACCTCAGTGCTGTGAGGCAGAAGTGCTAACCACTAAGCCACCATGTTACCTTATTTAATGTCATGTGCCCCATAACTCACACATGCTATCATTTTTCTAGTTTGCATGTAGTTTTGAGAATAAAAGCAAGTGTCTGACTGGTTAAGGGTTACAGCATATTTGTGCACATAGCACCATTTTATTAATTAAGCCGCAGCTTTTTTTTTTTTTTTTTTTTTAAAGCCACAACAAAATGGAATCCTTTATTCTCAGCAATCCCAGTGGAGACGATGGCTGTGCATTCAAGCTTCTGAGGCTGTTTCACATCAGACATTCCAGTGACATTACTTGCCAAAGTTGTGGGGTGTAGAAGTTAATGGATTTCTGGCACCGTGCCCTTCCTCACAAAAGGATCAATATGCAACAAGCAAGCTTTTCCATTCAGGATTAAAGGAAATGTTGCCCAAGATGAGAAAAAGGCAGAATGAAATACAGGATGTTGTGGTCACAGCACTTGGAAGGTTTATATACTAGGAATCCAAGTTAATTAAAAGAGAATGTTTAAATATGAACATCAAGGAAGTGCGTCTCTTGTTTATGCTCTGCTGCTTAAAATATTTTTTCTGGGACAAAATAAAAAAATAATAAAAATAAAAAAATAAATTAAAAAAATACACGAGTCTTTCAAAAATGTTTGACCGGCATGTCAGATTTCTAGTGTCTTTCAGACAGGATTATGTGATCACTTACACTGTAGAACGTTACTGCATCTATTCTGAAAGAACTTTGTCTTCTTGGATTTTTCCTAATCGCTCAGAATAAAATCACAAAGAACAAAAAAAAACAAAAACAAAGCAAAATAAAATAAAAAAAAAATAAAAAAAAAAGTAATAGCTGCTTTTATGACTGAATGCGCTTTCCCACTATAATCAATGCATTTCGCCCCTTACTGTAGCTTTACTTAACACATGGACAGACATCACTAACATTCCTAACTCTCTCTCATATATATATATATATATATATATATATATATATATATATATATATATATATATATATATATATATATATATATATATATATATATATATATATATATATATATATATACACACACATATACACACACATATACACACACATATACACACACATATATACACGCCAGGTGTTTAAAATGCCTTATTAATTTAGACAAAATACACAGCTGGGTGCTAGACAGGGGTCGTAGGACATTTCATCAAGGAAAAAATATTGCCACATACCTTTTCATGTGGGAGCAGAACAGTAAATTCTTATCAGAACGCTAACAACTTCCCAACTCAGACTTAAAAAATGTTGTAGACCACACAAAAAAAAAAAAAAATAATTGCCATACTGTCATCTCTGAATTTACATCCCAGATTTAACACTTGGCATTCTAAACTCCAGTTTGTGAAATAAGAATTATGCAGACTTTGCATGAACTAATAGAAACTGTTCATTCTACAAAAGGAATTTAAGGATATTCCATGAGTTTGCATTTTCCAATGCAAAAATAAATAAATAAATAAAACAAAATAAAAATAAAAAATAATAAATAATAATAATATTATATATTCTCAAGATTGTGTCTAAAGCTTAAAAAGAATCTGTCTAGTTGCAGTGGTGTTAATGGGTATACAGTAATAGAGTGAATACTGTATAATCCTCATGAGGTCAGATATGTACAATTTAGAGGAAAGAAAATGAGCAAAATTATTAATTATATCAGCTTGCCATGGTGAGTTATTCAAATTTTTCTGCATTGTAAATGTATAGTCTATGTTGCACCTCATTGTACCCTGATTGGGCAGATGCCAAACCTGAACCATATAGCATGTACACCCCTATTGTAGCTAGCAAGTAATGGGTATATGTAATGGTAGAAACTGTCCACTTTGTATTTGTTAGGCACAAACAGATAAGTCTATATTAATCAAATACAAAAATGTAATGCTATAAATGTTTTTTTTTTTTAAGTCTGGTTCAGCGAGGATTGATAAAATATATATTGTAAGCCAATTACAGTGGAATATATTGAGGGAGAATAAAGAAATTAAAGGAGAAAAAAATACCAAGGCAATCAAAGAGTTTAAAAGAAAGGAAAGAAAATATAGAACAATGTTCCTAATTTTTACAGGGAGCGAATGCTGCTAAATTCAAAAAATTAAAATAGAAAAAAAAATAAAAATAAAAATGAAATTTAGGCACCGCAGGTAAAACATGTGTTGAGGCAGTGATCAGAGCGGACTTCATTCATGAAGTTGGATTAAAGTACCATTTTAAAATAGTTCAATTAGAAGGTGTAAGGGTGTTACAGTCAATAATCTATGCAAATGACTGCTTTACAATACACACAAATACAAGTCCCATTAGTCTACAATGTACAAATAGACATTTGCATAACCAGCCCCCACAATCTATAGAAGAGTAAGAAGGGGGGGGGGTTGAGAGAGTGCTTGACAGCCACCACAAGTAGACAAGTGGGCATGGCAGCATTAGACATACCAAGCGTCTAGTATGGCATAGTGACAAGACTGTGGCAGTATTCCTTTATGGTGCAACTTAAAGGAGTGGTACTGGCCCTTTTGCTACAAAAATTAGGAACTCAACCATGTCAACATCATCAGCAACAAGAGCGATGAGAAGAGAGAAATATTGTCGATGATTCCTATCCGTCAATATCACATGTCCACACACCTCTAGCGGAGTTAAATTAGATTAATATGTTCTTGTTCAGGACTAAAACTCAACTTGATACTTCATAAACACTGATGCATCTTTTCATAAACGGGGAAATAATATAATATCTTTCCTACCGACTAGGAGAAAGGGAGCACATTGTCACTTCATTACCTTGCTTAATGTAAGACCTGCAAGGAAATCTAAGTTCACAATCAGGTTTGTCAGGCGGTGGTTAGTGTGTCCCCTCCGCTTTCACGCGACACCTCTCTAATGGGCATTCATGCATCAACCTCTCTGAGCAGCTCTTACACTTCATCCTATGTGTCCACCCTCCTTCCCGTCAGCCTCACCTATTCCTCATGCAGATTCAGAGCTACAAAGTAGGGGGTGTCAAAAACATGAACACTATAATAATGCAATGAAAGAAATACCACAATGAAAGATATCAGCTCAACCAAAGTCTACCTTTTATTTACTTAATTATTATTATTTTTTTATATATACACAGAGCCTACTTCATTTGCCGATTCAATAGTTAGCCTATCAATTCCTTGGAACCCAACAAAGTCCTATTATAATAGAACAAACCATTGTTTCTCTTATTATAACAGGCGCTATGTGAGTGCTACAGTCAGCAGTGATCGTTAGACCACTGACCACCAGTCTGACCAGTCCTGGCAGGTGTGGGCAATAACCTCCAACATTTTTCATTATTATTGCAGAGTATTACAACTGCGTCCATCCGACTGGCAAAATTTTCTGGGGAGAACATTGTACAGATACAAGAACACACAAATATACATATATACACACAGACAGAAATGGTGGATCTGTCTACGGCAATAGTCAGAACACCTAGAAGATATCCGCCTACATTCACCAACCAGCAGAAATTCATCGAGAACTTTTCCGCCTAGTGACACATTGTAGTTGTCCTTGACTTTGAAATGGGAAATGAACCACCGTAAAAAGCGCTTATTTGAGTCAATGGTTCCTACTCGATAAAGAATCCCTGTAAGATTTTTTCAAGTAGCCGCACAAAACAACGTGGAGGCCTCCATCGGCTTGAAGTTTTTGAATAAAGCCGGAATGAATAGAACAAATAAAATAGTTGTTCAACCTGTCTGGCCGATTTTACGCCCCCACGTCGGATTTGCTAAAAAGAGGCGCTGGTCAGCTCTGCCTGGGGAGAACAGGAGAAAAGAGGAGGCAGAGGTGAAGAAACAACAGGGGAATAAAACCTAAAATAAGGACTAGAAGTAAAAAAGTATAGTTTTCAGAAAGAAAAGACTATAAAGCCTGTAAATGAAATCAGCGTTTTTCTGTTCTTCATAATCCTTCTCAACCCTCTAAACCCCCCCCCCCCCCCCCTCCTCCCTCGTTGTCTCGGCCTCCGCAGCAGCAGAATGCTGATCTGTGCGTCTTTTGAAACATTAACATTTAACAGAGATTTTGTGTCTGCTGGATTCCAAGAAATCAAAATAAACTGCAGTCTTGCAAAGCTTGCCAGGCAGAGGCCTCTGTTTACCAAGGGGAATATTTGCTCTTGCTCTCCAGTGGCGGACCCACTCCTGGATCTTCAGTCCACCTTGGTATAGGACGCAGCTACCCCAGATGACAGGGCGCTATGTACTTTTTACACCCTCTGGGAAAACAGGACATGAAGGTCCTGGATGAGAAGCGGGGACCAATCTTTAACAGGAGAATAGATTCCGACCCGGCCGTCTTGACGCTTATCAATCACATGCAATGATTGGCTCGGTATATTTTAATACGTACAGAACTTTGGGTACACAAGATATGGAGAAGTCATGGGGAAGCTTTGTGGCTTTATAGAAAAAGACACAAGACAATAGGGTCTCATTATGCAGAGTGGGGATTAAGTTAATCCTTTTAATAAGCGTTTGTAATGAATACGTTATCACCTTTTCAATGTCCTAAATGCATATTACAATATCACTGATCACTACCATTTATCTGTGCAGTTATTTTATTTTTTATTTATTTTCTAACCCAAAAAAACACACACCACTACTAAAAAATTCAAATTAAGGGGCGAAATAGCAAAAAATAAAAATAAAAAAAACCACAAAAAACAATCATGGTGGATTTTTCCTTTTTACATTTATATGGTTTTTGTTTTGTTTTTTGTTTTTTAAGTTAAAATGAATGGTATTCAAGAAGATTCGCTGGCCTAGCAGTCGTCATGTCGAAATGTAACTCTAAAAAGCAAAATAATGGAGAAAAACCTTTTAGAGACTATACCTCAGTTTCAGAAATGATCACAGGGCATATGGTAACCATGTAAGCATCTTAGTTAGTTCGGCGAGCCAGTGAGCTAACGGGGAAGGGGGGGTAGTGGGGGGCTCAGGAAGTGTTCTGGGTAATAAGAATGATGTATATGGGATCTGCAGCAGCATCTGGCTCCGAGACCAGAGGAGAATATTGAACCCTACAGTTTGCTGCTAATCCATCACCTTTTTATGGCCAAAATAAATCCTCTCATCTTCCTGAAATGCTCAGCAATAGACATCATGGAAATGTTATAGAGAATGAAAGATCATTTAAACGGAGAGAAACTATCCAAGCCATTGGATTTTTGTAGAAGTGGAGGGGGGGGGGGAGAATTGATTTTGGACATGGATCTAGGAAAACTGTATTGCAAGTACAATCTGCTTTGGCTATTCCAGTATTAAAATATAAATGTTATTTAACATACTACAGCTCAGCTGCAAACTTGCAGGTTCGTGGGAACAGTGCAGCAGCATAGAGGAAGAGTGACATTGAGACAAATAGATAAATATCTTTAAAATTCAACATATGAAACCGAGAAACTGTTCTTAACCCTGCTAAAAAAGCACAGACATTAAAAAAAAATAAAAATAAAAAAAAAGGAATTGAAAGACAACACTGATTCAAGCAAGAATTAATTCTACATTTGTTCCCACAGTGGAGCCATAATTTAGAACATGTTTCGTGGGACAAATCACAGAATTATCTTTTCAGAAAAGCTTTGATAAGAAGCAGTATGAATAGGTCACGTGAGTGGATAGGTTTAGGCTGCGTACACTGTGCATGTATATTTAATGCACGACTATGGCTTTGAATGGAGCTGCAAGGAGCACAATATAATGATATACTCCGGGGCAAGCCCTATGCAGCCTTTCTGGCATGAGGTACAGCGCAGGGTGTCAGACGGAAGGAGCTGCTTCGAGACCCCACGGCTTCTGCAACGTGATGCATTACAAACTCTGTAGAGGATTCTACAAGCCAACCCAAAAAAGGCATTTGAATTTGTATCCCCAAAATAAAAACCAGTGCCTCGCTTTCTACCACTAAGTTACCCAACTAGATTACTGTTCTCTGCTTCGTTTTTATTTCCCCTACCCTCCCAAGTCTGGCAGCTGGTGTGTTATTTTTCTTCTCTCCATAGGAACAGACATAACAGAGACCTTGAGACAACTTCATCTCAAGAACAAAAAAAAATAAATATAAAATAAAATATATAAATCAGGCCCATCAAAACCGGCCAGGACTAGGACGGCTTGCCAGCACACATGACTTGCGGAGGTATTCTCCAATTGTTTCCCATTTTCCACTGAAGTAACATTCTGTACCCTAGCTTTTATCCCATCTCATTTTAACCTCGTGGACTTCTGTTTCACAGGTGGAACACAAATTAACTGTGCTCACATCTTAATAAAAATAAGCCAGACCTGTACAACTATGCTGTCCTATTTGTGCGGTACAAATAAATAAGTTGAAAAAAGTGAGTGTTCTACAATCAACTGATACAGATAGTGGACATCTGGCCTAACTTGACCCCAAAACACGCCCAATAATGACCCAAACGGATTATCGGTATGTTAGAAAGAAGAATAGTCTTGGCAGCAGTGGCAAAGTGGTTAGCACTTCTGCCTTACAGCACTGGGGTCACGAGTTCAATTCCTCACCAAGGCCTTATCAGTGCGGAGTTTTTATGTTCTCCCTGTGTTTGCGTGGGTTTCCTCCGGGTGCTCCGCTTTCCTCCCACACTCCAAAAACATACTGGTTAATTGGCTGCCAACAAATTGACGCTAGTCTCCCTCTCTCAGTGTGTGTGTATATTAGGGAATTTAGACTAAGCTCCAATGGGGCAGGGACTGATGTGAGCTATATAAATAAATGGTGGTGATGATGATGTGCATGCAGCCATCTTTCAACACTAATAAGCCTCAACATCAGTAGAAGAGCTCCAAGTACCCAACCTCAGATGGATCTCCTCCAGTTTGGCCAAATTGAATACAAATACTGTAATCTGGCTGAATCGGCCCGTTTGAGGTTGGCATGAATGACCCGTGAACAAGTTGACCACATAATAAAAAATATCGACATTTTTCACACACACAAGCATTTAATCTGCATGTGCAATAATTGTTTCACAAATAGCCTAAAATCCAACTGTTTTATTGTTCTCAACCAAAGGCTTCTAACCTGAACAATCTGGTCAGATCTTTGAGGAATATTGATAAAATGAATTGCTAAATTGTTGCGTGGCCGGCTGAACTTGGAAATTGCCTATAAATAACATGCAAGCATCAGACACCTGGTCATTTATACCCCATTCATACTGCACCAAAATCCCGGGTTTTTGCCGGGGCGAGCTCAAACGACCCGGGTCTTGGTGCAGTATGAATGGTACAAGTCAAAAATCCCAGGTCTAAAAACCCGGGTCTTCAACCCGGGATTTATCGAGGGATAATTCCCGGGTCGGACCCAGGTTGCCTGCACTATGAATGGTGCAACCCGGGTTTTTCAACCCGGGTTGCACAGAAAACAAGCTGATTGGCTGTCTGCCTGTCTCTGGAGGATGATGTCATCGTTGGGAGCCCTTGGAAGAAAAAAAAAAAAAACAGTCGCCTTTCAATGACATCACCATTTTTCAGCCAATGAAAACTGCTCTGGTGATGACTCCCACAAATTGCCAGGCAACAGACTTGTGCAGTATGAATGGGGTCAACCCGGAAAATTCCCAGGTCCGAGGTGCAGTATGAATGGTGTTTCTGAGCTGGGACGCTCCGAGCCCCGGCAAAAACCCGGCTTGAAAAACCCGGGATATTGCCGGGGCGGCAGTATGAAAGCAGTATTACAGTTTAGAACTATGTTCTTAATAAGCCAGAACTCATTTATATTCTAACTGCTCAATAAATAGCCAGCCTGCTTTTTAAAAACCCCAAAATAAAAAACACAGATTCCCAACATGCCACTTTCATCATCTCGCTAATAGAAGAGAGAGTTGGTGAAATCGAAAAAAAAATAAAAAATGGACTTGAACAAAACAAGAATAATTAAAACTGGCACAAATAACTATAGCAACGTTCCGCAGACATTACTTCACAAACAAAGCTGTTGGTAATTATGGACTGCAGGTGCTAGTAATGCCATGAAAATGTGTATATATATATATATATATATATATATATATATATATATATATATATATATATATATATATATATATTTTTTTTTTTTTTTATTTTTTTTTTCATTCCTGGCAGCACTGCTAACAAGACGCAAACCAGAGTGCAAAACAGTTGTAGTGTACAGCGGTCTGCGACTTTGCAGCTGCGACTACAAAGCCAAGCATGCCCACCACGGCTGGAGATACACAGGTTGTCTACCTCTTTTCTATCCTTTGGTAGACAGCTTGCAGACCTACAACACACCGTGGTAATACAAACTGCAGTGAGTGGGTGGGGGGGGGGGGGTCCGTCGTCTAGAGTAGCACACCTCTCATGTTTGCAAAACGTCCCTGTGCCTCAGGGGTAGAAGTACAAATCCCATTGATGGAGGATTCTCCCTCAGACATGAGAGAAGGCCTCCGTCATACCACAGTTAGTGTTACATAAGAACACCTTAGAATAGCAGCACACAGGGGTCAACCTGCTCAGATGTCAATTTATTCCGATTGACCCAGCGGGAGGATTAAATGCTTCAATGAACGCGCTCTGGAACTGAAAGGGTTAAGGGAAGCCGTGAAGGAGCGAAGGTTTGTGCTCCAATTTAAAAGGCCAAGACCGACAACAACTTCCATCATGCTTTGCAACAGCCAAGAGAGCCGCAGGTTACCAAGCGTACATAACAGACAGAATTAAAAAAATATATATATTACGTCCCTCCGAGAGGCTTCAAAACAATTTCTAGTATCCAATACCTGCTTTCGAGTTTCAGACTTTACAAGATGCATGTGTATATGTTCTGACTTGCTATACTGTTGGCCTCAGAGATAATGACTAGCATAAAATTGCAGACACTTATGGACAGAGCAGCCAGTAAAATGATCCTGGACATTTGAAGTTTTATTACAAGAGGCGCCCAGTTGTGTGAAGTTGTGGTTTGACTCTTGCATGAAAGCGTGTGATTCAAGTGTTTGGGGGATTTTACATGGCTAGTTTTAAGCTCGATTGTTAATTCAGCATGTAAGGAAAATTTGTTATTTCCTTCTCTGAAAAGCTTTGATGATCCAGGACATAAGAGTTTGTTTGAATCCTGACAGAAGAATAATTCAAGAAATGAGCTCTATTTGCATGACTAGAAGTTATGTTGCACTTTATTGAATCATGAATCACATGTGAACATAGTTTTTTGTTTTGGTTTTCCATCACGCAATAGGACAAATCCTTATAGGAATAATAAGAGCTATAATAGGTTTTTCCCAATGGTAGTAATGATAGTGTAGGAATGGGTTCAAACACCAGGTATTGGTGAACACGGTGCACGATTATGCCAGCCTTGTAAGAGCATGGTCGGTCAAGTCGACCAGTTATTTTCAAACCTATCATTGAACATCTAGTGTAGGGTCGTCCAATTAAAGCCTTCCATAGATAATTCTGAATCATTCATGGTCACACAGGTCAATTATATTTTATTATTTGGCTGCACGCAAACTATGCATATAGTCCGTTTGCATTCAGCCTCCAGGAAATCTACTAGGAAGCACATTTGTTTCATCAGCTGGTTACTTATGTTCTATCCCTGCTTGAGACAGGACATTCTTGATTTAAGTCCATTAAACTGCTGAAAGCAATAAACAAAAGTCTATGTTTTATCCTTGTTCCATCTGCTTTGTCTAGAACGTAGAATCATTCCATCAATTCCAGACTGAAATATTGTTCATTTACATTTTGTTTGCCTAAACAAGACAACCTTCTTAGTACATATGCATTTAATAGTACAAATAGGAAAGGCCAAGACAAGACTATTGGTTTCTAAGCGTTCCAGAAAAATAAACTATGGCTAAACATTTGGTAGAATGCAGTAATTAAGACATGACTAATTACAGTTGTGCTCCCTACAGATTTGGCCTGGTTATGTTTGCAATTCTGGGGCATTTTTTAATTTCTATTGGGGTTATAATACAGAGGTTATTTTTAGTGCCTGCACACAGATGTGCTTAGCATTGCTGCCTCAAAGAACTGGGGCCATAGGTTCAAATCCGACAAGGGAGTTCTGTCCTCCCCGTGTTTGTGTGGGTTTCCTCCGAGTGCTCCAATTTCCTCCCTCCAAAAAAACATACCAATCGTTTAATTGGCTGCTGACAAAAAAAAGAGGAACAAGAAAATGGAGAATTTAGACTGTAAGCTTCATTGTGGCACTGCTGTGAATGATTAAATATGATCTGTAAAAGCACTACGTAATATGTTGGCACTATATGAACAGCAATAAATAGAAAAAAATACATAGAAAATGTGCCGTGTGCAGCATTAAAAAAACCTACAGACTAATGTCACACAAGTAGACACCGTACCGTGGCATCCAGTGTTTTATTACTCATATGCTTTCTGTATTACTAAAACGGGTGAAAACCGAGTAGACGTGAATGAGTCCATAGTGTGGTACAGTTCAAAATTAACGTCATGAGACTTGATGGGGAAGGTGTCGGACAAAAAAATTGGTCATCGAAAACACTCAACCTACACCGGCTCAAAGGCGTCAGGGAAAAAGCTACTAGGTGCTGAAAATTTGGAAAACATTCGCTTACGTCATTTTGTTCTTGACTGGGACATTCGAGTCGACCAAATATGCAGAGAAAGTCTACTGTCTCCAGGCTTCGGATGGACCAGTTTGAATTGGCAACCAAAGAAATTTCCACTGATCCGACTCCTCCCACACAACTTATTCTCCCATCCTGTGTACAGCTGGGGATCTCATTAGAGAAAGAAAAGAGGCATTTCCTGCAATTTTTTTTTTTTATTTTTCCACATTCTTGGCAATAAGCAAGGGAAGAAAGAGATAGAGGAGGAAGTTTGGCTCTGCACCAAACTCCACTAAGGGGGCCCCAAAACCGCTGCAAAGGAACAAGTTAGAAGACAACGTGTACTAATCTACACTAATGAATGCTATTAGTCCCTACTGCATAGATGGGGCATTATTGGCTATTTTTGAACCAGTAATGCTCTCCCGATTGCCCAAAATGCAAATATGTTCTCTTTCCGGCATAAAATCTGATTGACCATATTTATTTAGCCGTGTATATAATAATGGCACTAAACGGTTACACTGGGATGAGTGTTTAAGTGTCAGTAGCCCAATCCCTTCACGTTTCTTGGTCAAATAATGACCTTTCAAGCTTTATCAGATATCCTTCCATGTCAACGTGCTTTAAAACCCCCATTAAAATGGCTTAATCGGAAACCATATAATATTCTTAAAGCAGATTAGAAAATCAAAGTGATGAAGCCAAGCAGCAGAATGCATGTTACACTGCCTGATTTCTGTGCTGTAAAGAAGAAAAAAAGAATCTACTTTAAGATCACATTGTAAAATGAAGGGGGGGGGGGGGGGGGAGCGCAGCACTGGGAAGATGTATAATCTAACATTCTCAATGACACTGGAGACTAAACAAATTCCTGTGGTAAAGAGGCTTTCTCACTCACTAACAACATTCCTCTTTCCCTTCTAGACTGTATTTAGATTACCGCCTTTTTTCGCTCTCGAGAAGAATACCTTTAATCATGTTTAACATGCAGGGAGATAGGGACCTCTTTAACATCTTGTCTTAATACAGCTACTCTAAACAGTCAGCACAATACACGCTTGAAACTCAATGTGAAAGTTCTCACTGCTATAAGCATCTCTCTATAAGATAAAGACGGATAAAGGAGTAGCAGAGACGCACTTAGCAAATGAAATGTATACGATAACATGTTACTTACATAGGTGTAATGATCCTTACGCCTTGTGTGTGTCTGGTCAACTCTTAGGCAATTTACAAGATTTAAGAACAGACTGGTGTGAAAAGTGAAGATAACGGAGTACACAAGTAAAACTAGAGACTGCATTGTGACTTCACACAATTGGGCAGTATTCATGTCATTAAAAATTGGGACACCCTTGAGGTTGCTCAGCTTGATAAAATTACTAGGTTGGGTTTAAAAGTTTATAAAGTTTTATAAACAAAGGGGAGGATTATGGCGCATTCAACTCCATGAGGTTTGATTGTCATATTAGTTTTCCCATCATTGTCTTTCCCATTGACTATGTGTAAAGCTGGGCACACACTACAGGGTTTTTGTCCAATAATCGGCTCAATCAGCCGACATACGACCGCTCGTTCGAAAGCCGGGTCAGTGTGTGTAGTGACACGATGGTCGAAAGTCTGCCCAAATGGACGATTGTCGTCTCATTTAGTTGATCGTACCGTTAAAATATTTTCGTTCCAATCTCGTTTCCGTTGTGTAGTGTGTATAAACTTACGACCCATCCACGACAATTCTCCGATACGAAATTGCAATCATTGCTCACGACAACATGGCTGTAAAAAGTCGCTAAAGGGACGTCCGCTCTTCCCTTTAT
The DNA here is from genome assembly GCF_038048845.1 of Mixophyes fleayi. Taxonomy (NCBI): domain Eukaryota; kingdom Metazoa; phylum Chordata; class Amphibia; order Anura; family Limnodynastidae; genus Mixophyes; species Mixophyes fleayi. Next base: position 75,423,490 of record NC_134412.1, read on the forward strand.
CGTCCTAAACAAGGCTAGTGTGTATGGAGTCCATGGACGGAGCGATCGGACCATCGGTCGCATGTAAAAATCGATCGGCATAAAAAGTTGGTGGAAAATTCTGTAGTGTGTACCCAGCTTAACACGCCTTTCTGTTTCAGAGACGAATAATTAACAATTAACATCATGATCAACAAACACCATCATAATGTAAAGATCTTTTAAAGCTTTTGGTAGAAACACAAAAATATCTTTAAACAATGAAGGAATTTTTAGCAAAAATACGTGTACTACGTCTTTGGCTGAAAACACTGTAGTGTGCATCTAACCTATTATCGGGTCAGACGATAAACGACTGATTGGCCCGATATCACAGTAGTGTGCATTCTGGAACAATGAACGATTATTTTTCCAAAGCATATGAAATCGGTGATCGAGATTTTTCAAACAGACTTGAAAATCTCGTTCAGCAATGGAACGATGGTGAATGCGCGCACACTGCGGGATTGGAACAACATTAGGATCTCCATAGGCTTTACAGAGTCACAATCTTTTCAGCCCATGGTTATAACAGATGCAGAGCACAGATCTGAAGGTAAGTCCTGTAAAACGTGTATAGTTTGTACACATGAATAGACAAGCTGAGCGGGACTTTTTTTTTTTATGAGTCGTTGGTAAAATTGTTATAAATACCGCATTTGGAGAATATTTATGTAACGTCTACCTAGCCTCAGCCATGTCTCGAATATTGAGTCAACAAAACGTCTACAAGTATAAAGCCTAGAAACCCTTGTGCTATCATAATTACCAGACTGGTAACAAGATTAGCTTGGTAACTTTCACTAAGGTTTTATTTTATTTGCAAACTCTGTATAAAGATGTATTCTCTGAGCTCTTTCAACCCTATACTGTGAAAGCAAGGACACGCACTCTGAAGGGGGTGTAGTACATGCAATTATTCTGCAAGTCGCTGGGGAACGTGCTCATTTCAGTAGTGCAAAAGGACATTGTGCTGCCCAGTAGAGAACGAGTTACGATCTTTTTATAAAAATTGGAAGGAAAAAAAAAAAAAAGAAGAAGTGTACGTTTAAGAATGAGCAGGCTGGGATTATACTGCTCTCATATTGATTTCTCTTCTTTGCTAAATTGCTATTGACACCTCCAATCAAACCTGGTTATTCCGTTGAGGAAACTAATCTATCCTCATCTTTAAATGGCCTCTGTTCTCGAAGGGGGCGACACTAATACGCACTTGGCAGGAAGTAGAAGATGGCTTAATGCGGTCTGAATTGAAGACAAATTTACTGGGTCAGATCATACTGCGCACACTCTTTCTACAGATTGTTCCTCCCTCCCAGGGCACAGGAACAGTAGTTATCTTATCTGATGCGTGAAAGCTAAACTATGCCACCTGATTAACATCAAAGAACACACCGATTAACGCATTCTATTCCACAACAAACAATGCAACCTATTGTCTTCCCATGTACATCCATTCTGTATACATTCTTGTGAAGCAGCTATTCAAAGGGGATATTGCTAAATATAGGTGAACTATACAAGGGCTTATTCTGACCACATAAGATGTATGTGTGGGCCAAATATGACCCTAATGCCTGATAATGACCCTATCGGGTAGGTTCGTAAATGCAGCTGGAATATAACCGCATGTGGGGGCAGCTTCCAGCGGCAACAAGCCAAAAGATCAGCCACTTGGCTATTTGGAGACTGCTATCATTAAATGGCAAAATGAATTGGAAATTAATTGTACCTCAATGTATGTGAAAAGGACCTAAAGTTACAGCCCCCACCACCAACCCCTTTATTAAAAGACATTTCTAAACATTTAAAAGTTGCAGTTATACTTTGAGTGATCACCGTTGGGCAGACAGCACTTAACCGCTGTGTTTCCATGGATGTGAATTAAAAGAATGGATTTACTTCATTTAAGAACTAGCGAAGGAAATTATAAAAAAACAAAAAACAAGCAGTAATCCCGAAAGGATGAAATTTACGGCACACGTATGCACCATCTTACACGTCTCAGCCTGCACAGATGCATTATTCATTTGACTTTTCTTTGTGAGGGAATTCAGCCCTTGTCTGCGCCTTGCCAGGGAAGCTGGTAGGACAAGCCAATTTCAGTGGCAGAGCAGGTGGCAGTCAGGTGGAATCGGAGGAAATGGATCCGAGACTTCCTCCTTTGCCTGTCTCGTGCTACTGATGCTCTGCTCCGGCACTGCGCTTTTATAACAGGTGCTGGGTGACCATATGCTCCAGGCTAAGCAACGCTGTTCAGCGCCCGCACCAGTGCCAATTTTTATTTGCTACAAGACAAAGGCCTCACTGCAAAATTAGAAAAATAACCCAAAAAAAAAATAAAAAAAATAATACTCATTTATTTTTGTATCTTAAAATTTTAAACCTGCAGGCCATTGCAGATATTACAAAAAAAATAATACAACCTTATCCATGTTTGGTTGCGACTTAAGGAATGCAGGCAATGATTGCAGAGAGAAAAGGATTTAAAAAACAAAACAAAGCAAAAAAACAACAACACAAAACCGTACAGCACTGAGACTTTCTGAATAGCCTCTGCTCTAGATTAAGAACATGAAAGGGAACAATGCAGCAGAGTTGGATGAAGATTTCCTCAAAGCAAAAAGATATCCGCTCTGCAAGAGTGGGCCTGGATCCACAATTTAGGAAACAATGAATCCTTTTTTTAGGCATATCCTGTATTGACTTTTTTTTGTCAATCTCACTCCATAACCGTTCCGTATGTTTCTTTGCGCAATGCTTGCCTTGCGCAAATATTATTTACCTTTCACGACAACGCATGAGGCCCAGTAATCAATTAAAGAGTGCCTCTAGAATATTTCAGAGTCAGTTTCCACACACACAGGACAAGTTGGCGGACAAGAAATTCGAGTTCTTCACAAAATACACATTTCTCAGATGAGTCACGTGTCTACCTGCCGCCCCGGTATGTCTGCGTTAAACAGAGCAGATACGGCAAGTACAAAGTCTTGATACCCAATTCATGTTTATACTACAGCTATACTCCAAATTCTCCATATAGCATTCATAACGCACACAACCACACGTAACCAAAAACTTCCAAGTTTTGTTTACTAGTCTCTGTATACAAATACACAAAATATATATATATAAAAATAAATAAATAAAAATCACACAACAAACACGCATGAAAAAAATAAATAAATAAAAAAGGACAAACTAATTTCTTTCAACTTAGAGTAGAGACTGGAAAACTAAAAATATAGCTTCATTTATCAGAAATATTCAGCCAGCTATGGCAAAGGTTTCAACTTAAGGTCAGTAAGGACGTCAGTGAACCACTTACCAATTTTAGACTGCAAACTTTGGAGACAGCAGCTAAGAAATAGTAAAAACAGGACTCAAGCAGTGCAGTGTTTACCTGAATGCTTTTTTATTGTCTGTAAGAGACAGGTATAACCTCCTGCCATTCATGCCATCTCTTGAAACACTACTTTTTTTTTTTCACCCAAGTGCACAGTGACTGTAAAAATTCCTGCCTGCTATTTGCAGGCAAGGTCACTGTGAAAGGGCATGGCTGAGAGCCAGAGTGTTTTTCAGCTGAGCTGCAGGGAGGGGAGGAACAGCTCAGGAACTCAATTATAAGTTTCTGCAGTCTAGCCAGGAGGCTGGGAGCCCAGACTGTGGCTGTTCTGTCCTCCGTGCCCCCTCCTTCCTCTTCCTCCCCACCACCTCTACACGCCTCCTCCCTCTTCTCTCTCCACAGTCTGCCAGAGTTGTCTGCCGCCTGAAGCTGACGCACGCTGCACAAATACTTAAAGCTGTAGTACAGCTCTGCTACTGAAAGGCACAGAGCAGCCTAGGGAAACGTGGTCAATGGCTCTGCACACTCAGAGTGGTAGTGAAGGAGCCATTGACGCACTGGGACCAATTGTAGTCGCACATGAAAGCTGCCAACGTTCTAAACGAGAGAGAGACTTCGACACACACGGTCAATGCAGTACACTCTGCTGGAACTGCCAGCGATCACGTGTTAGAACTTTAGCAAACTCAACGTTCTACGGTAAAACAGAACAATTGCTGTAAGAATTTTCTGGGTCAGCCTCTTGTCCCGCTATTGTGAAAGGCTGCAAAATTCCCTGCAAGCACCCAAGGGTGTTATAAGGTCAGGTACAGAATGTATTCTGTTAGGTAAAGACTGACAGTACACAACCCAGGCGCCACTCTTAAACACACAGCAATTGTTCTGCTTGAGCCTTTTTAAATCCTCAACTGCTTTAAGGTGCGGGGGCTACTTTTAGAATTCAAAAGAAAGCACATCAGTACCCTGGGCTGCCCGACACCAAGCAGGAAACACAAACCTACTGCAGTGAAAACCTGGCTTCAGACATGAGGCGTGTTGTCCTGCTAACAGCACAAACCACAAGATTGCCGCAGCTGTGTCTTAGAATCTCACAATTCCCTTAGTAACATTTCCAAGACAGCCAGATCTGCTGGGAACAAAGGTTCCAGTGAAGCAGCAATATATATACCTGTGTGATCATGCAGATCTCACGCACAGGCTCTGGGTGTTAGACAGGAGTCTGAGAGGGGAATACTGTTCTGTAACAGAAAACCTAGACATTTCACACACCGTTTCGTGCAGTTAGTAATTCAATTTGAACAAAAAAACGGGTAATCCCTGATCCTCTAGACAAAAAATATTTTGGGAGGATTCAGAGAAGACTAGAACTACTGTAGTGACATTTCCAGCTAACAGACAATAGATAAAGGATTGCTTATTGCATGTAACCAGGGACCATCTTTTTTTTTTCTTTCTTGTAAAACACTGCAGTTCCCTACGTGCAATTTTATCCGGGCTCTGCTAACTTAAGCCCATAAAATGACCTACAACTTTGAAACACACACAGGCTGCATTTTAATAGCCCCCTACCCACCCCCCCCCCCCTTTAAGCTCTTCGTAAGCATTTAGCAACCCCCCCCCCCCCCCAAAAAAAAAAAAAAGCAGAACTGTTCTGGTAAATGTTATGTAATTGACACAGCCAGGTGACCAGATGGCTGCGGATTACAAGGAATATTTCCAGCCGGCTCTGGCTCGCTGCTGCTTCCACTACCACAGCTAGAAGTCCGGTTACATGCACCAATATAACAGCTTGGCTGCTTGCTCTGTCCCTAACATTGTGCATCAAGACATAACCCATAGGACACCAGGGAAAAAGGTGATTCAATAGCACAAACCACCTCCCTCCTACAGATAATCCATCCAGAACTATATGCTGAAGACCTTGTTAACAGCACTGCAGGGAAGTGGGGGATGGAAGCATGACTGACTGCACTACCACTAATAAGAGTACAGACCTGACGGGTGGACCCAGGAAATACACTTTCAGTCTGTCTCATCAGCACATTCTTTATTTTTTTTTTTTCTTCCTCTCGACCGACTAAATTTATGGGACGTGGTTAGGGCATGAACTCTGAGAATGAGCACAAAGCAATACAGGAAGTTTTATTTATTTTTTTTCCCCCTGAAGGGTAGCAAGAAAAAAAAAAAAAAAGTACCTGAAACTGTGGGTGGGCAGCAATAGTACATGTAGCATACTTCTGCTTTTCATTCAAATAGGGGGTTCTGGGAGCTGACTTCCCTCAATTTACATATGGTAGAACAGTTCTCACGGTAACCACACTTCAGTGACCCAGAGGTTCTATTATAGAAACAGCTGGATTTGTACAGTTCATATGACTGTTGATTTTAATAAAGGACTATTATGATACTGAAGGTTAAAAACTTGCATTACAGGGCTATATATCCCAACGTATAAACTATTTTTATTTAAGTGAAGTGGACAATCCTTTGCACAGAAAACCTACTGCGTATGCATATTTACTAGAGATGTTCACTGACCTCCGTGTTCTGGTTTTGGATCTGGATTAAGTTCGTGTTTTGGCAAAATCGCCCTTGCGTGTTTTGGTTCCCGATTTTTTTTCTAAAATCACTATTTTTTTGTTGCTAAAATCACATAATTTTTTGTCCTCTCCCCTCTACATTATTATTAACCTCAAGAACAATAATTTCATGTCATTTGCAGTCAATTTTGATCACCTCACAGGTCACAATATTATTTTCATACACTTTCAAACAAAGACTGCAGATTTAGAAGACCAAGCCTGCCAGACCTATTTGTATTTTAGCAATGACAATTAGTAATGGAGCTCTCCTGAATGCTTTGAAGAACACTGCTACCCCTCCTCTTTCTTTTCTACCTATGACGCTGCCCAACTGCACTAGAGACTGCCAAAAACTGTGCTATCCATTCTCTCACCCTCTGTGAAATGGCGCTGAATCGCCGTGGAGGGCGGTACTTATACAAACCAAAGCTCACGAGTTCCAACAACGTAACAATGACGTTTTGGCTCGTTTTCAATTCCGAGGATGCGTGAAAGTCGGTACTCAGATCTGCTAAGGTTTGGGTGTGTTCGATTCTTGTGGAACCGAGCCTGAGCATCTCTAATATTTACATTATTAAACATGCAGTCAAATCCACATTGATTAGTTATTGAAATCTCACCTATACAAAAGGAACTGAGAAAGACACTTTCTAAATATTGAAATTTTGCATTTGACCAATGAGCGCTCCTTAGCTTTTAAAAAGGGACAACTTGAGTCCTGCAACCATTATGATTTTATTTTTTCAATGTTGCAACCCAGATGTTTTGCTGTTTATTGTTGCAAAAACAAAGGGTGAGGTATCTGTCTACCCACACTGTGGTGTGCTTGTCTGACTTGCTTCTGGTCAATCACAGCAAAGCTGACCTCTGCCCTCTGGCCTCTGCGTGCTCCTTGAGGAGTTCACTGTCCAGGCTCCCTGGGACATTAGTTTTATAGCAGTAATTACTGTTTTTACTGATAAATCAAAGAGTTGAATAGTACAAGCTGGGGGAGAATGACTTCATCCAAGGGTCGAGACGCTCAGAGCAAGGCTGGGAAGCCATGTTTTAATAAGTAAAAAGACGGCATTACAAATGGGGAGAATTTCCATCAGAATGATGTACGCTCAAAGAAACTTCATGATCTGATGAGATCGTATGTATTAGGGGCTCATTGGCTTGTACTAAGGGGGGACCTGAAAATTAAACAACTAGCAAAACTAATTATTGCAGCTTACGCCACAAAATTGCAGCTATGACAACAAAAGTTATTACTACAGTCAACATCCAGTAGATGTTTCCAGCGATAACATTCCTAACATGAAAAGACGGCAGAGTTGATGATACAGGTCACTATTTTTGTCATTATTAAAAATAATAGACCACTGGAAAGGGCCCGAGTATGTTTGGACAAAGCAGACTGACCTGCGTTGCCTCTAGCACAGCAATAAATACGTGAGACGTCTCCAGCGTTCCTTTCCCATTGTGTCACTCTGAAAACATCTGGCTAAGAATTCTCTTAACCCAGTGAGGTTTATCCAATGTGTCTCCCACATTTCACAACCTAAAAGGGGATATTTTTTTTTTTTCCCTCAATGTGAATCACTCGATGAATGAGTGTTCGAGTGAAGAGGAGGAGGGTGGAGGACAGCACAAAAGTAGGAAGTATCAGCAAAACAGCAATGTTAACAGGAAATACTTGTGACCAACAAAAAAAATAAAAATTGCAGACAGGACGCAGAACTGTGCAATGTACGTCAGTCAGCAAGTCTCCCGGATTCATTTCACGGCTAAAAAGGATGTATGATTTGAACTTGACCGAAGACAGATATAGCACACGAACGCTCGGATGCCTTTACATTAAGAAATTGTTACAGCGACCGTTTGTCCAAGACATTAGGGCGCTAACAGTGTTCGCCCCCAGCTTACTCCCATTACCGAGGCAATATATATTTGAAATATTGTAATGGACATGGTTTTTATACTGTGGTAACAAAATAATGGTGATATCCACCTAAAATGGACTTGTTTTGACCAAAAATACAGGGGCACAACTTGTGTCCAGCGTGATATAAAAAATTACACAACTAAACAAAATTACCAGAGAGAACATTGATGGAAAACTACTACAATTAGTAAATATAGTATAACCATTAGGTTAGGGCAGGGGGTAGGCAACCTGCGGCTCTCCAGGTGTTGTGAAACTACAAGTCCCAGCATGCTTTGCCAGTAGATAACCAGCAGATAGGTGGCAAGGCATGCTGGGATTTGTAGTTTCATAACACCTGGAGAGCCACAGGTTCCCTACCCCTGGGTTAGGGTATGGTTGGCTAAAAGGTGGTATATAAAAAGTTATAGCAATAATACACATCAATAATGTGTTCAGACACTATCTCAGAACAATGGTACTAATGCAATACTTTGCCCAAAAAGTTCAATTTCTCTTTAAAGAGAGATCTTGGTGTCTCTCAAGATCAGCCATTAAATGCATTAATTTCAATTTCCAATTGCCGACGATGCTATTCACATTTAACGCATTCTCCCCTATCCCGTAACAACGTAGTTACTCTTATGAAATCAATGGGAGACCTAAACCAAGTTCTACGGAACAGAAAACATTTCAAAAAGTGATAGATTATCGTGTGACGCAAGTAATACTTCCTACAAACAGATTTTGTGGCAATTATGGAGACTTCTTGACACCACACAAAATTGCAATAATCATTATTGTGGGGCAAATGCCTACAGCAGTCAAGTTAGTCTAAAAATAAATAAAGCCAAAATCCACTCCCCCCCCCCCCCCCCCCACTATAAAATTAGACATGGGTGCTTGATTGGATGCAACCTAGGAGTTTTAAGCCAAGTCAGTAGTCCCCAAACTGCACTGCAGCTGCCAGCGCGATCTCACAGGGGTGAGCCGGTTGTAAGCAAGACAGGGGACTACTCTGTAATTATTTTGGTTTAGGGGTGCCTTGAAAAAAAATTATGGAGAGCCTAAGGGTGCCTTCAACTTAGAAAGTTTGGAGTCCGCTAGGCTAAGCCCAATTGTGTATGGGCAAAGTGTAAAAAGATGTTCACATAAGCCTGCCTCCTACTGGTGAGGTCTCTGTATAAAAAAGGTAAATTAACACCAAACACTATTTAACAGAGTATCTAACCAACAATTACATTGTGATCGGAGTTATATTTGCAGACCAGAACCTTCAGGTCTACTTGGCTCCCACCCCACAACAAAGAAAGACATTCAAAGCCACATCTTTGTACTGAACAATCCACTAAGTAATGGATGGTGCAATATCAGAGACTGAATACAGATCGTTACACTCAAAGCATACAAGGTTGATAATCGAATATGGACAGCAACATTGAGCTCATGCCGTGTCCATATACGGTCATAGATGCGCAAAGTGATCACTGATCCCCGTTAAGTATAAACACCCATGGATTTTGGAATGATGAATGGAAGGAGGCAGGCGTACCACTTGCTAGTTCTTACTTTGCGCCATCTTTCCACACCAAACCTAAAAGCTATGTAAAAGGTTAGTTCAATATTTGGTCAGTTCTGTACTTTCAACATTCCAATAACGTAGAGACATACTAATCTTCCACAGAAAAAAAGGCACGCCAAGATTGTTGACATACCCTGCGATTATTCAGAAATTGTTACACATATCTGTACTTGTACTACTCTTGTCAGACGCGGTATCAGCGTCTTAAATAGGATTTGTCACTTCTGGCAGAGGCACAGATTTCAGGGATCCGAGGGCCTCATCTGCTCTGTAGTTTATGAAATAGTGGTCGCGCATTCTAGGATCTCTGGGAGCAATATCCCATTGGACTCTAGGTTCACGACCTAGATTTTATTTTTAGAGTCCAAAGGGTCAACTCTGCACTGAAAAGCTAAATTTACAATACACAAAAAGGACTTTGGCCCTATGCACAACAAGCTTTAAAATAAAGGCTTGGGGCTAGATTTACTAAGCTGCGGGTTTGAAAAAGTGGGGATGTTGCCTATAACAACCAATCAGAGTCTAGCTGTCATTTTGTAGAAGGTACTAAATAAATGACAGCTAGAATCTGATTGGTTGCTATAGGCAACATCCCCACTTTTTTAAACCCACAGCTTAGTAAATCTAGCCCTTGGAGTGTAGTCCTAATGTGGTGTTATGGTCAACAGCCTGTGTGTTCATTCTGCTCCTGTTAACAAGGCTGCCCAATTTAATATACACAAGTCACGGAATCTAAAGTACAGCTAGTCACCAGGACCCTCAATCATTGTTTTCTTCTTAACTACATAGTCCAGTAGGTAGAAAGCAAAACCCACATGGAGTTCCTCCGTTCACCTAGGAGAGTTCATATTTTTCAGCGTACTATGGCTTCTCCTGAGCGGGTTTCCTTGTAGATTAGACTACGAACAAACGTCTGATATCATATACCTGGGCGATAAGGGTCACACAGCCTCTTTGTATTTACACACACCATATTACTATAAGCTAAACACAGCACATGGAGTCTATTCGTAAACAGGGAGCCTAAAGCCAACTACTGACAGTCCCCAAACTGCAACAATGGAAGATACGGTCAGTCAGCATTTTAGTTTCAATACAGGTCACACACACATCCTAACTGCCACTTGCAAATTAAACTATTAGTCAAAAGTGTTTTAAGAATGTACAACCATTCAATGTGACCTTGTGGTGTAGCATTCCATTTATAATTGTTTAAATGGATATAAACTGCCAAATCTGCATTTCTGTGCGCCAAACTACCATGGCAAACCGTGTGCGTAAAATCAGAGAGCGCCTGTCGTATTGCTGAGAAAATGTATCCAAATTGACCTCTTTCACAGGTATCTATGCTCCGCTGAATGGTTCATAGTGGGGTTTCCAAGCGAGTAATATTGTGATCATGAACCTTCTTGCAGAGAGAAAGGAAATACCAAATGAGCACATTTTCTCCCAGAAGAGCCCAGCGTTATATATATATACACGCTGGTGAGGATCAGGTGTTGAGCCTTTGATTATTTTTCTCACTTCCACTACATTTTCTACAGCTAGGTTGTTGGGACTGGGGGCCTGCGTCAGCTCCCAGGAGAGAGACAGGACCACTGCCAGATCAAAGCAGCAGACATACTTTAATACATTGTCAACGCTCGGGGAGAAATGCTGAACGGCCAGATCATAATACATTTTCTAAGAAAAGATTGTTCCCAAGTTCTAGGGAAGCCAGAAGTGGAATTCACTTGTGTATGGGAGGGGTTAACACGGTGTACCTGAGAGCGTATGCAGGTGTGTGTGATAGACAACATAAAGCGAGTCTTACCTGTTTGCCCACATCCAGCACAGGGTAGAAAATAGAACATGAAAGAGAAAAGAAAGAGGCTTTGTTAGAACTTGTAAGGAGACCAAGATGTACTACTAACTGTGGTATGTATACCTATAGCTACACAACTCCCAAAAATGCTGGTGCTCTCTAAAGAACAACAAAGGATCAAGGGGAAAATATATAGCAAGAGCCTGAAATCCAGGCCTATATCTCGTGTGTGTGTGTGTGTGTGTGTGTGTGATTATATATATATATATATATATATATATATATATATATATATATATATATATATATATATATATATATATACACACACACACGTAAAATAGTATAATAAGATAAGAAAAGAGAAGTCGCAGAGTGTTCTATATGACCATTCTTTTATAAGTCATGGAAAAACCTTATATTTTTCAGTAGGGTTACGTTATTCCTCATCATAAATAGGATCCAATCTGTACGTTTATAAAACATAATACAAGTACTTAGACATTTACCTGCACACAATTACGTTAAAACACATGCATTAAGGCACTTGTGAAGCAGAAGACACATTTGTCAGAGATGTATGCATCCCCATCCGCAGTGCCCTTTGTAGTCCTGTCAGTCTTGTTTGTGGATTGGGGGAAAGTATTTTATGGGCTCCTTGAAAGGATAGGTAGTAAAAAAAAAAAAATAATGAGTAAGTAGATGCCTGTCCTTTGGACAGACACTGCTGTAAAACAGATAACACCGCTGACCTGTCTGATGCCCTCAGGCCGGGTCACCTCCAGAACACAAATGGGAGATAAAAAAAAAAAGGGACTGAACTTTTCAACTTTATCCTTTAAAGATAATTCAAACAGGAAAGTAATGGATATTTTGCAAGATTACAGGCACAGCCTCCCAGTGGAGGTCATAAATGTATATTAGGTGTTTTGTCACATAATGTAACCATTGATAAGGGTATTAGTATGTGGATTAAGCTATCAGATCTTCACTTGTAAAATAATTTATCTTCTGAAAAGGAAAAGTGGGGGTGTTGCCCATAGCAACCAAATTCTAGCCATCATTTATTTACTACTCTAGATAAGGGATAGCTGGAATCTTGATTGGTTGCTATAGGCAACACCTTCAATGTTCCGATTTAGAATGCTCGATAAATCGACCGCCCCAAGACTGGAATGGACCATTGCTATTTCAAGAGAAAACGGGGAGAGCGAGAGAGAACTGCATTGTTCATGCCCTAGAACAAATAAATAAAATTAGATTCTTCATCACGTGAAACAGATCTGAGGAACAGTTTAAGACTCAAGACACTTTCTTAATACTTCCGTTCTTTAAACGGAATACACCCAGGAAATGACTAGACACTTCGGCCTCCTAGTTCACGGAACTTCCCCGATGTGTAGTTTCCTCACACTCTCCGTTTCCAGACATCATGTCTGTCTGTCTCAAAGAAAATTCTCAAAGACCTCAAATTATCTTCTCAAAATTTGTCTAAAAAGATCACACCTACAGTTTTGTGTTTTTGTTTTAAAGTTTAAAAAAACAGAAAGATTTTCTAAGAACAGTAAATCTCATTGTCCTAGCCTGGGAGGCAGTCTGTGTAATCCCTCTTTTTGTTTCCACAATGCATCTGTAACAAGTAAAGTACAGTAATTGTCATGGGAGGGGGTGATGGGCAGACCCCCTTTCAAAAGTTTGCATTTTAAAACCTTTAATTACTAGATACCTGGCCACCACCCAGCAGGAATTTAAACTCTCTCTTCATGGGGAATATAATCTCATTGCCTGTGTAGTTATGAAGTGCTAATTTACTCATTAAAAGAGTTAATTCTCCCGGCCTGCTGGTGAGAGAATGAGTGACAATTGTCCCATGGCTGATAACAGCCCCTAACGCTATTCAAGATAATGAATCTTGCCACAAGAAAAAGTCTGCAACAGGGAAACAGTGAAGAATTAAATATGCATGTTTTTTTTCCACTTTGCAAATGTGAAGTTCTAAATATTAAAATTTGCTAAAGTTGGGTCATCAAAATAAAGAACAGATTTTACATCTATGCCATGGCAATTTAAATGGCATGTGGGGTGGCAAGTTGTGAGGGGGGTTATATATTATATAGATCGAAAAACACCCATAGGGGTTTAGAGAACATTTTATTTTAAAATGGTATTTGGCCCAAGAGCACAGTGTAAAATACTTAGAAAGAACTGTTCTGTCCGCTCTTTCAAAATGAAAAGAAGAAAAAAAAAAAAAGAAAAAAACCTTACAGCAGTTTTGCAAACATGATCTAAAGTTTCTCAAACAATTCTGCAGAACTTGCTATTTTGGGAGTAGTCTTCAAAAGGTCGAGAAAAACGACATCCAGGCAGATAGGAGGAAAACATTCTTGCAGACTGCAGCTGTACAAGAATAACGCTTTGTGCAATTAGATTTCTGCTCCTTTCACATCCTGGCATGGTGCAAATTCTGCAGCTAGGACATGCCCGTCTTGGAGACATTGCCACATGTTGCAAACAATTAATCAGACCCAACTGATAGTGTTGGGTATAACTGGAGTTATCACATACAAACCAAGATCAGCTTTTAGAGACCCAAGATACAAGACGATCCAAAACAAAGAAGTGGTTATAAAGGAGTCAGTTTAAGTAGACATTACTGAGTTATGCAATTTGGTGCAGCTTAAAACAAAGATACATGGCATGGGAAAATTCCCCAATAGAGTTTAAGATTTTAACAATGCAAAAATATAACTAAGTTCACAGAGTCGTGGCAATGTGAACTTAGCTAATCAGGATGACTTGCCTTGGTGTGCCTCTGTTAACATAATATGGCAACCCCACAAAGATATTGTTCCAATCAATAGGAGTACTTAATATTTAACAAAAACTGAAATATCAGTTTTAGTGTCAACAGAACAAAGGGTCAAACCAGTTATATGAACGTCTGCTTCTACAGAGGTATGTTGACATTTTCAGAAACTGAGCAATATTTATGGAATTTACTTCCTATGATGTGATGGCTGAGTTATTACCAAAGAAATTGTTAAAAACACTAGTAAGATCAAATGTTTATACACACGTCAAATACACAGTGCATATAAAGCGAACACAGCATGACAAGATATTTGTTTTGACTGTACGGATAGATCTATATATTTTAGTTTTTACGGGTAATAGAATCTTGGTGCTTTTTGTGTCATGTTATTAGACAAGGTCAGGAGTGACTGTGTGTAGACAGAAGACATACAGCAAAAAAACACAACACTATCACTCCTTAAAAAACGGATTATTTCCGCCCAATGCCGCAAAGAGTGCATCACATATGAACAACTTTTCCAAAAGAAGACATTTAAAACAAAAAAACACAAAAAAAATAAACACACACATGACAAACAGTACGGAGAGGTTTTGGCAGAAGTTTGTGCTGCAGAATAATTCAGAACAGATGTAGATTGTTGCTCATTTGAATCTGTAATCAGTACGCACAAAAGGAGGGGAAAAAAAAAAGGAATCTATGATATTAGAGGCAGAGAATTAACGTAATAAAAGGACGATGACTGAAGAAATCTGAAAGACTGAAAAGGTTGAAAAGGGAACAGTCACAAAAAAAAAATAAAAAAAAAATATTTCCAATATTCTGTTTTAAAATGTGTATCCCACTTATAGTGGAGTCATCCATTTTGTGGTGTGTAAACAAAAAAAATCAGCCTTTCTAGTGATATTATGGAGGTGTTTGCGAGGTGGGAACAGGTACATTTTAAAGAACTCCCTGTCACCGTCGAAGGGTTTTAAGAAACATAACTGGGTATAAAAAAAAAATGTTGAAAAAGCACCATCTTTTGAACTTGCTGTTTGAGGATAGAGCATTATACAAATGACTTCCTGCACCTCTCACACAGTCCACCCTGTATCTAGCTGGTTGGTTATTCAAGTATTTAAAATATGACATGCTGCCTTGACCAGTCTCCACCCTGATCAGTCAAAGCTGGTCTGGGAAACGGAGATAGAGGAGGGTCCAGGGCTGACCAGCCATTTGCAGTCTTTGCATTCCAGCTCAGCTCCCTTTTTCCCCACTTGGCCTTCCAGCTCAGGGGGCAGGGGAATGGACAGTCTGAACTTTTGACCCACTCGCCAGAGTTAAATAAGGTCCATAAAATGGTGTCTGCCAGTGACAACAGTCAGTTGTATGCTTCAAATCCAACACAACCTCTCTCCTCCCCAGACTGGCCCTAAAAATAATAAAATCATCATGTGTATTGCCTTGTTATTTTACGACTGCCAGATGGCAAGACCTGCCCAGTGACTGTCTGACCTCACGTTAAACCGAAGGCCGTGTCAGTGGAGCAAATCTTCCATGAGGACTTGTCCACCATATGCAAATAAACTGAGGTGGGTTTATAAAGACCAAAACTGGTCACACAGGATAACACATCTGGCATAGTAAGATAAGGCACCTCCAGGGAAAATGGATAGAAGACATGAAAAATAAGACTTCACATGCACTTAAGCATTGTTTTTTTTATGCGCTTTAAGACAGCTTTTAACAATTGTAAAGGTGAAGCACATTAACGCATAAAGTCCTTTGCCACTTGCAAAATGACAGAACATCTTTTGTTGTGTGTCACACTTCCTCCAGGTTCAGATAGGACTGGCTATTAGTCAGAGCTACTTCAGACCTATCCACCATTAATGTGCCTTTCAGCCACCAACTTACACCTAAAACCACATTAAAAAAAAAGATTTCTTATGGGCTAGTTCAAACAATTGCATACTAAAATGTTAACCATGCATTTAAAATTCAGAAAGCGGCATGACCGGTCGGTGAAAATTAAACCGGAGTCGCGAGGGGAAACCTTTTTGCAATTTACTTTCCTGACCCTCAAATATTTATATTTAGAAATGGGCAAGCGATCTACAAAACGCAATAAAACTGTCCCACTTATTTGCTGGTTTTGACAAGCGGAGGTCAGCCGAAAAAGCAGCTGCTATGTGCTTTACAATTTATTACACCCTCTCATTCCAACATAATAAAAATGAATGAATTCAATCTGAAGGGCCATTTAGGAGGCCATGGTTTAGAATTAATCATGGCCACCAAGCTCCAGATTCTAAAGAGCCCCATTAATTTGTTTTTCTGCATTGTCACAATTGTTGGGGATAACATATCCTGGCATGGCCAGATATGTGTGTGCAAAAGTTTTAGATTCCAGCAGTGGATGACTGGAGATGCAGGCAGGGGTGTGAGGGTGCGCCCACTGTTTACACCTAATCGAGACAGTCATTTTGTGGGCAGAGAAAGCAAAATCCACGAGAATACACACCATCAATTCATCAATAACTAGTAACGTCATGGAGACTAAAAAAAATTCACTACCTATCAGAGGATTTGCTCAAAAGGAAATGCTGGATATTTCCATGATTTAACCACAAGGGGTGCTGTTTCTTAGTAATTGATGAATTGCTGACTGTATCAAAGATCATTAATGAAAACACAGTTCAAAATCTAGATTAAGTTTTAACTGAACACATAAAAAGCTCTACTTAAAAGACACCATTTAATGGGGGAACCCTAAGCTTTGTAAATGCATTAATAGCCCTGACAATGATCAATAACTGCAGTAAAATTAATAAAGCAGCAGCAAAAAGAAGTGGAAACCTAATTACCGTATCGAGATCGCATTCTTGTATTTCCAATACGCAGAGTTTACGTTAGGAGCAATATAAACATGAAAAACAAAAAGATAATGTATAACCCCTTTCAGAGACCTCTGCTCATGATCTCCAGTTCTCTAAACTATCTAATCTAACCTGAGGTTTTCCTGGGATGTAGAGAATGATTAATGCCAGACTAGGTTTACCCATCTAAATGTTCTGAACAAACACCCCTGACAAGCCTGCCCTTTGCAATGGTTTCTAAAAAATTTTTTTCCCCTAGTGAAGCCTAGTTATGGTGTTTGTTTCCTACAAGTTCCATGATGCAATACACATGCAGCTCCTCTACCCCCTTCTGTAGGACCCCACACCTTCCTTGTTTTGCAGGCTTATGTATCTTTCCTATCTAGTGCTCTGTGAGGCCCCACCTTGGGAGAGAGGCTGCACCTGTTACACAAACCTAAACTAGCTCTGGAGGGCTGTTCGTGTCCTTTACACCAAGAACATTTACTAAGAGAGTACACTTTCCACATTACAGTGAATAGGAGAAATTGAAATCTACTGTGCAATCCAAAATATTTTAAAAAAACTCAAATACTCCAAGGGCTAGATTTACTAAACTGCGGGTTTGAAAGAGTGGAGATGTTGCCTATAGCAACCATATTCTACCTATCATCCTTTAGAATGTACTAAATAAATGACAGCTAGAATCTGATTGGTTGCTATAGGCAACACCTCCACTTTTTCAAACCCGCAGTTTATTAAATCTAGTCTCAAGTCCTCAAAACATTTTTTTTGTTTGTTTAAGATGGGATCCCAAGTGTCAGTGTGGCATTGTTGTTGGATCCCCAAAATAGAATTCTCAATAGAATGTACTGGAGACCCCACATTCTAGGACCCCACCTGGTGTCCTTGCGTACCTCTGATCTAAACTGTACAGAGGTCCCCATCTTGCAAATTTGCATTTAACTACTGCCGGACGACAATGTATTTACATTTTTAAAATTAAATGTTTTATAATAGGATAAAATTTCAACCACTGAATTTTCCTCCCTATCTAATAACGTATTACTTAATATCAGCCACATGGCTTTCTATAGATTAGCAGTGAAATACTAAAGCCCACTAAGAATATGACAGTTAGCCAGTGGTAGTAAATAATATTTTAGCACTTAAAGCATGTAAATCCTTACTTCTCCCTGCTATTAGGATTAGCCCCTTTGAAGCAGTTATAACTTCACCCTTGGTAATTGTAGCCCAGCACTCACCACAAACACATTACAGATTTGTGAGAGAACATACAGCTTCCACGTACTTGGCTTTCTTTATCGGCTCTATTAGGAGTGCTCCAGGCAGTCAATACAAATAAATACTATAAAGACTAATTCCCGCCCACTCTTGTAGGAAACTTGAAAATTGTAATTCACCGACATGTCTGCCCAAATGGAGCCAGCATAGATATTAAAGGATACTACACAGTGCATGCTGCCATTTTGTAAGCCGAACCAATCTTAAAGTTTTAATGACTTATTAGGTTCAATTATGTCTCAGAAAATAGCTGCTTCTACATAGTAAGGGCACTTTAGCCATGTATGAAGGAACGAATGTCAGTGTTTCGTAGCCTTTGGTTTCTCAATGTGTGGTTTGTTTTTTTAAACCAAAAAACAAACAAAAAAACAAAACAAAAAAAACACTACTTTTCTTTAAAATTGAAGGACTTGAATGGGTATTGGATGAAATTAAACCTTTACAAGCTTCCAAAGGGATTTTTTTCACACATTTATTCATTTACACCAGTACCTAAATACTTGTAGCTCTAATAAAACTTTTGCCCTTCTACTTAAGGTATAGATCATTTTTGCAAACCATTGCCCTCATTTTCTGTTTCTCACCAGTCAGGAAAGCTTTTAGCATTTCCTGACTAAAATAACCGATAAAACGTGTGTCTCCAGTGTTACTGGTAATTTTTTTTACGCTATTCAGCAGACCTGGGCCATGTCATTATAATGAAGGCCTGTACCCCTCTGTCTGCTCAAAATCTGCTCCAGGCACTGCTGTAAATCCTCTGCACAAATAACCCTCCCCCCCATGCATATTTGCCCCCCCCCTGGTCTGACTCTCCAACATCTGGCCAGCAGAAGGAACGATATATCCGCTTATATATTACGCTGATGTAATTTACATCCTAATACAAAACAAAAACCATATGAATAAACCGACTGGAGCCGAGGAGGGCGCAAGTTTAACTCCTTCAGTTCCATACGTCTACTTCCTGAGAGGACTTTTAAGTTAAGGTGTGGGGCACAATTGATCATTTTAAAAATAAAATATTTTTTTTTTTTTTTTTAAAACAAAAACAAAAAAATCCATACCAACAATTAATGAGCAAGAAAAGGAAAAATCATTCAGGTCATTATAATACAACCAGATTGAAGTGGTTGAAATTTCATTGACAAAAATGTGGAAAAAAAATATAATAAAAGAAAACCCCAAAAAAAACAACATTTACCTTTTGGTCCTATAATACTGTTAACTGTGCAGGCAAAAGTCTGCAACTTGCTGATGATGATGATAATAATAATAATAATAATAATAATATTATTATTATTGACAAAACAAAAAAAATATTAAAGTGGAGGTAGCAAACCAGCAGTAATGAGAACGTAGGCCATATAGTCATCTGCAAAGAGTGACATCACTGAGGCAATGCTCAGCTTGCAAAATGGCTGCCTTCAAAGTGGGTTGGTGGTAGGTCTGCTGTAAGTATAAAACTAGGTAAATATTTTGATAAAACAAACTACTGCTCCCCAGTGAGGGACCTGTTCTGATATATACAGGTTAAAAGACTGATTAGGCAAATGGTTTTACATAATAAAAAAGTAAAAAAAAAAAAAACAACCCTACAAATACATAGTCCCCCCCCCCCCCCCCATGTACAAAAGTCTGTCTCACCACTTGGCTGTCAGCCCTATACATCACCATAATCACAGGTTGCAATTCCTGAAGGGCCAACAATGCTCTCAGCGTGGTAACAAAAAAAAATTAGATCAAACAGTATAGCTCCCGTAGGGCTCGATGTCTATTATTACTCAATTTACAGTTGACAAAACTCGAGACAGAACAAAAGTCTACAGAGTGGGGTCTCACAGCTCAGATGTAAAAAAAAATCAAAAAAAATCCATGGTCTATCCACTTGTATTTTGGCAGGCAAGGCGAGCTATAGTATAAACAAGTGAATTTCCCCATGGCAGAGGAAGTGATTGTTACCTGGGTGGACCTGTTAATCCCTAAAGCAGCTTTAAGATTTAATTATATTCCACAAAACCTTCCGGTCTACTGTGTGAGGCTTCTTTGCTGCGTGTTTTAATAAAAGGGCTGAAGGACGACGCAAGAGGGTTGTAAAGCGATAAAATAAGTGGGCGGGGATGACATGAGGCGTTCTGAAAAATGGATAATTAAACAGCGCAACCAAAATTACAAAGGTGCGTTTCAAGATGTACTAAAGTAGAAAACTGGAGCAGATTGTCATACAACTGCATGATATTAACATACATGCACATAGACACCCCTCACATAGACATACATGTAAGTACTAAGAGCATCATTTACACTTGGGAGCAAACCCAACGAAGGGGCGCATATTTGCACCTGAACAAACCATGTTGCAAGGCAAGGGGTGCACAAACAGTTTTTCATTTCTCTGTGCAGGAAAATACTGTATGAGGCACACATACAGTTCAATTTCAACACTGTGACTTAGAGTCATTGAGCCAGAACGCCCCCCCCCCCCCCCCCCCTGCCTAATCTGTCGGCACAATATAAATTTGCCCCCTGCAGCGACACACGGTTCTGCGAAGGTTCACATTTGCTGGCTCTACTCTTAACACTGAATCAGGTAGGTAAATCAGAATGGAACACTCTGCATTGTAGGCTAATCCCCCCCCCACCCCCACCCCCCTCTCTCTACAACGCACACACTTTCCTTCCTTTTCTCTCTTCTCAGTTTGCTATTGAAATGGGAATGTCTTACAGCAAGCCAAGAGGAAGAGAAATGAAACAAACTTTTGTTTTAACTCTAATCCTCATAACTGCCTCAATGTGCCCCTTGCAAAAGACATAGAACAAATCCTCCCAGACAGCCTCCAGAGAGGAGATGAGAAAGCTGCCAGATCGAGACAGCTGCCTCAAATGACCCCTTCCTGCTCAGAAGACAGTTGCATAAGCTGGTGAGGAGAACTTATAAAACTACTGGGCGTCAGAAGCCTACGAGAGCAGAGGGAGGGGGGGGGGGGGGGGGAGAGAGAATTGGCTTTTTCACTGTGCCAAAGGTTATGCCGCACACAACAAGCGCCTTCTTATAATGAGCCAACCTTACAGGCTAATCTGTCGAGATTTACAGGATACAGCCAGACACCATTGAAACGTACAAATAAAAAAAAAAAGCAAAGATGGACGAAACCATCAAGTATTTGTGAGCCAGCTCGTGATGCTAAAAATGTGGCCATCTCTTACACACAGTAGAGGAAAGCCACTCTGTGGCCGATCCAAATTCTGTGACCGAGTCTGACATTTTTGCAATGCTGGTAATCAATTAATCAATTCACTAGGAGACAATAATAACTCTGAAGCACACAGCAGACAGGAGCATTTTTCATTTTGACCAAACTTCCCTTAGCAATAACAGTAGGCTGGCGGAGTCCTATGGGGGGGGGTATCCACCCCAATTCGGTCCAGGAATATATATGTAGTTGGGACTTGTGCGATCACCTTCGGGACTGCTCTGCTCCCTCCTTTAGCAGGAAAGATCTGACACAGCAGCTCCTAATTGGAAGCCTTAGAGCTATGGTGTCCAATCTCCAAAGTACTATTGTTGATAAGGAAACTCATTTAGCAGTATTGATTTTTAAAGACAAAACCCCCTTCACATCTCAGAATGCCTGCTTTGTGCCTCATTGATATCACTGGCTATTTTTGAATTGACAGATTGAGGAGCTTATTTTAAAAATGGCTGCCCCCAATATGTGCAGGTGATCGGTGCCCTTTAAATAGCCAAAAACTGTACTTGCTATGGAAAAAAAACAAAACAATGGGTGGGCGAGTAAGACTTCTGGAGACGAAGACAACCATCGGTGGAAAAAGTACAACAGTCTTTCTTTTTTTTTTTGCTTATAAATCTATTAGCACGCGCCTCCCCCGCCCTAAGCTTCTACATTAACAGACAGACAAAAGCAAAGCATCAGAGCATTGTATCACTTTGATTTGCTTTAAGGAAAGGGTATTTTTTTTTTCTTTTCCACTAAACTTTCTCAACCTTATTTCCATCTCGCTGACACTGCATTACTATGAAAACCTCCTCCAGCTGGAACCCAAAGCATTGTCTTGAACGATTTGTTCCAGTAGAAGTGAACCCATGGAGAGGCCACGCTGAGAGCACAAGTCAGTGGGCGCTCTTTTGATACCAAGTGACTTCCAGGCAGCTATAGGCAGTATCCTCTGTGCTGGGTCCATCATCTGGGCTGGGGGGGGGAGGTGGGGGTAGGATGGATCGACATGACAGTCGTCGCGTGAGCTTTGTGCGAAGAAACGTCTCTAACCATTGTGCTAGAAGAGGGGATGCAACAAAGTCATAACGAAAAGCAGGGCTGTTACTAATAACAGCACCAAAACTAAGATCCAGCAATCAACAGGAACTTTCACTACAACTTTCTAAGTCAAACTTGTATTTTCTGACGAGTTCACATCCTTAGCGGAACGGAGGGAGTCACATGATTAAATCGGAGTTCCTTTCTTTATATAGAACCTCTATCAATCAAAGGTAAATAATTCTACACTTATATTGGTCACACAAACAGATTTTATTTTGACACTTTCTTTTGGCCTATAAGTGGGGTGACTAAGTCGCACAAGACAAGGCAAAGCGATCATATCAATTCTGGCATCAGAACCAATTCTATTTCCCAAAATTCCAAACATAAGGACCCTATCGATTTTGGGCATAACGGTCATTTTGGAGCCAAAAGGGGGTCAACTGCCCAGTATCGCAGCACATGTGACAAGCTCTCAAACGTCCACTGGTCGCACAGTACTTTTACAACAAGACAGACTGAAAAAAAAAAAGTATTAATATTTTAGAGTCCACCATGAGATCCTCAGATTTTACAGGGATAGGCATGAAGAGGGCATAAAAAGGAGAGTCCTTTACATCATAAATACCAAGGGCACATTATAGTGTTATGAAACATCAGCTTGCTATTATTTCACACACAAGAATGTGTTTTATGACACCTTTAAAAACCACACAAGAACATGACAGGATTAGATCAGAGATGGCGAGACATTCAGGAAGGGCTGCTTGTGTGGCAATGAGAAGTCTCAGACAGAAGTTACGTCGTTAGAGGGAAAAAAAAAAAGAAGCTTGAGGTGTCTAAAAGCAAAACAGACGGCGGTGAATACCAAAAAGGGCATTTTTCTACAAACCGGGCCAGGCTGGGGCTTGAAGATGTGAGGTAGCTTATTCTAGCCATTGCACAATCGGAAAGAAATCCGAGTTAATTGCTGTTTGTGAGATATCAGTGTGGGCCCTGTCACACTGACCTGCCCACACTTGGCAGGTCAGGCCGTGAACATCATGTGATGTGCAGACAGCTACAGTCTGTCAGAATTCCAACTGAACACAAGAGACTCCGCAAACAATAGTTCTCCTGAACTCTGCAGGCTACAGAGAACTCAGTCAACAGCTGTAACCTGGCCTGAGCTCTTCCTTTTGTGTGCAAAACAGTGACCACTTCACAGTCAGCGGACCTCCCCGTGCCTGGAAAAAGACAACCAAAAGTGATCTCCCTGCCCCCTCTATGCAACAGTAAAAATCCATGCTGGTGCACAGATCTGCTTTGGAAGAGTCTAGACCAACTACCACTTCGTCACAACACCGGGTCGGGTGCAAGGCTAAACAGAATATACAAGAGGTCGATGAACAAAATAAATAAAAATAAGTCGGTTGAACAGTTTCAGTGAATGTTAAAATATCCGTCCAAATCTGCCTGAGCATTTAGTGTTGATGAGGAGCATTACAGTATGGTTTTATGGAGGCGGCCATTTTGTGAGCCGATTCAGCCATATCCATTCATCGTGAATTAAGAAACATCGGCTCATAAGAAACTTTGGACATCACCAAGACACTAGGTGATGTGCGTTTCAGTGGTGTCAAGTTTTTAGTGACACAAAATGGCTTTCTAAACTGTGTGAAGTCACATTTTAATACTTTGACAGTATCATTCTAGCACCGCTTCATAAAGTTACAGAGATTATTCAATTTGCCGTAAAGTCCTGTAGAAACTCTGTAGGAGGAGTTTCTGTGGTAATGTTTTCAGGTAATAATTTTACCTCAGTTTTGCTCGCACCTCAGAGGTGAGCAAGCAAAAAGGAGCCATGATTTCCGTGCCGTAATTGCGGTATTTCTGCACACGAACATCGCACAAAGTTCTTATGGGAATTAAAGATCAGTTTAGTACAGATCAGTAACTCTTCATCAAATATGTTCATGACACAGTTCCAGACAAGTCAAAACAACTGGAAAAAATTGCTTTTTGCGTGACACATTTAAATTCTGTGCAGATGTCCAAGCAGACATGGGGATAACGAAACATCCCAAGTTTAATATTTATCTATTCATGCAGTTTTACATGAAATATTCTACGAATCTGTAAAATACGCAGCTACAGAAATACTAGTTTGAAAGTCAGAAATGAAAGAGCCAGGGCCAAAGATCCATTGAGGTCACAGATAACAGCGCGTGTAGTTAAAATTTAATCTGTACACTCAGCATCCGTACAGCGTAAGGACCTAACAATTGTACAGAATGTCCAATCTCCCTTTACAACACAGCAATATTTGCTGGATAGGACTATGTTAAGTGAAGACAAACACAACAGATGTATCTAAAAATATCTCAACGTAACTTGATGCATTTTGACTTCACAAGTGAAGCGAAGGCAGATACTTTGGAGATTAAAAGAAAAATGAATGGCTAACCAAGTGCTCACATACGGGTGTTAGTATTTACGCACGCGGTGCGTTCTTAAAGCAAGAGTAAATGCACTTTATTGCTCGCTCTGTAAATTCTGCAGGCATGGAAAAGGATGCAAGCGATAACACTAGGGACATTATAATGCTAGCCTATGGGAGAGCTCAATAAATCCCATAGGATTGTAAGCTTGCACTTTACAATACACGATTTGTTATGGAATGTGGGTGTGGCATGGGAGTAATGCTGACAGACACAACAGACTAGTCCAGCACAACGGGTCTGCTCAACATTCCAAATCCCACCCTACAAAATATAGTACAGACCTCAGGAAGAACACACCTCTGTAGTCTAAAATGGTATATCCCTGTGTCATTTAGGGCATAGGATCTGTTCTCTCTAGTTTAGGGAATTGGGGGAGCTTACATTATATAACTTGGCATTATAAGAAAGGGATTGTACGGGTCTACAGACATCTAAAACAAACCGATCTAATTTTAAGTCCACCAACGGCGTCAGAAGCAACCCTTCTTAATTACTCTGAGGTTCCTAAAATAAAAAGGATCTATTTATGAAAATGGTTTTGTTTTCTGCCTATTTACAATTAAAACAAAAAACAAAACAAAAAAAACACGAGTGCTGTGCTGAAACAAGCAATATTAATAAAAAGAGGAAGTTAAAACAGACACTGTGGAGACAGTAAGCTGCCTTGTTATCAAAGAACATCCGTCAGATGTTATATTTAAAGGCCAGTTATGTTTTACTCACTACAGCAGAGCCAAATCCTTCCCAAAATTCCCCAAAATCATAAAAACATCAAGCGGTGTATATATTTTACGGTCCTTTCATAATCAACGCTATGTGTTGGGAGTTAGGAAAATGTGTAAAATAAATAAATATCCTGCGTAAAGAAAGAACTGCATTCAGTGATATATCTCCCTAAAGAACTGGTGAATCAGGCAGCAGAGCAGAAATATGGGAGGACGAGAGGCATGTAGGGGGGTATAACTAGTAAGCAGGACAGGCAAAGCACTGCCAGGTTTGCAGCTTGTGTATAATGCTCACAATGGCACAGGGTAGGAGACACCGAAGTGCGTCTGTGAATGGGGTACAAGAGCATGAAGCAGACTTTAGCAGATAAGTACTGGCGTTGTTTGCCAAGGATCCGAATGAAGAACTTTTCCTTGTAGCGCAGCAGATGGGCGGAGGGACAGATTACCAAGGGAGCAGTTAAGATTTGTTTACTATTCTCATGTTATTTCCAGATACTTGGGTTACATCCTGTAGGCGGCTTGAAGGATGCAGTCCTGTTATAGGACATTCTGGAGGTTGTGTCTATCTTGTCTATTCCCAATGTTATAATTACCCTTCAACTTTTACCATATAAAAAAAAGTTACAGGCTGTTCAACCCACAGCAATGATGCAGTAGCAGAAAAACAGAAAAGCTCCCAATTGTACAAGCTCATACGATATAATGAGGGCGGGCTAAGGTTTTTAAAATGGATCCATACTGTTCAAAATACAGACAGGCCTGCTACTTTAGCAAGCTGGTGTAAGCCACCAAGGTGTGGAATTAACTGGTATATTTAATCAAGTGGATAGATGTAAAAAAGACGTGGGGGTAGATTAATCAAACATCCTACAAAGGAAAATTGGGGTGGTTACCCATGGCAACCAGATTCTAGCAATCATTGTCAATATAAAAGATAGCTAGCTATGGGCAACACCCCCACTTTTCCATTTTAGAAAGTTTGAAAAATAAGACACAGAGGGGGAAATTCAATCAGCCGCCAACTGTCTCCGGAACGTCCACAAGACACTGCGAGGCGGAGATTTGACAGAAATCTCTGCTCGTTTTTCCTTGCACCCTTCTGAAAAATGAGCAGAGATTTCTACGGTAATTGTCGACAATGCGCGAGGTGCGATGTCCGGCAATTGAATCCCCCCCAGAGAAAAGATTTTTTTGAACTTGAATAGGTGTCTGACATAGCTTTCAATTCAAAAACAAAGCCTCTTCACCAGCCCAAGAAAAAAAACAAAAAAAACCCACCACACAACATACTGCAAACTTTCTAAAGAAGCCATCACGGTTTTCAAAGTGGCCACTTTTTCTCTAGTCCTACAAAGCAAGCAGAAAAGACCTGAAAAGGCCGTGCCAATAAGAGGATGAGTGACAAGTCCGAGGAAACTCGCCAACATAAAAGTTTACAGATTGACGCAAAATTTGGGCCACAAAAGCAGTACTGCTGGATTATAAGATAATAAATGAATTAATTCTCCGTTCCTATAAACTTGTAACGGACACAAAGGGGATACACAGCTGCTCTGGTCATCACGAGTCCCAAAAGCAAGAATTAAACCTGACAACCACGTATGTTTTCATCAATGCCAATATTTGCAAAACAAAAAAGGGAGAGGAAGAAAAAAAAAAAAAAAAGTAAGCTGCCCCTTCACCTTCTGAAGCACCAGCGACTTGTAACCAGGCTTTGCACCCCCTTTTCATTAATATTCAACAGTGTACAACAAAAGCAGACAAAAGAGATGGTCACCCCTGCACCCGGGGAATTCATTAATCCATTCAATTTTTCAATTCACCAGGCACTCAGATTCAATCGCGTGAAGCTGGAAAGAAAAGCAGTGACCAGCGTTTGGCATTGCTCCGGGTCACGGAAGGGTAGCGAGAATCTCACCATAAATCCAGCGTGCTGTGACAAGCAGGGTCCCCTGATACCTGGGGGACATTGTGAGGGCAGCAACTACGAGGGGCCACAGAGAGTAACTGACCAGAACGTCACCCCTGTTACTGACATCTCAACAAAGGCAAAACAGGAGTTTCAAAATGTCTGAAAACATCTTAGAGAGGTACACATCCTTCTTCAAACACATCGAGAGACAGAGAGAGAGAGAGACAGACAGAAAGAGAGAGAGAGACAGAAAGACAGAGAAAGTGAGAAAGAGAAAGATTATTTTGAATATTTTACACTATGGTATTAAACAGTTATAAACATTCACCCTATGTGCTGTATTAATGGGTGCTTTACCACATTCAATTCAAACTGTATTAGTGTGCACAAGGCAAAAGCCAAAATGCAAGCTTAATACAGTTTCTGTGGAGTGTGGTAGATTAATTTAACACACTCCCCCGCCCTCCCAAACAGTCCCAAATAGACAGCCTAATTTCATCATTTAGAGAAAGAGTCATGAGCAAAGAAAGGGACTGGAAAAAGAGATGGACAGGACAGTGAGGACTTAAATTAGGCATAAGAAAAGGGACAATGCTGTCCCTTCTATCTCCTGCTGTTATTTACCATCTGGGATGTTAAAGAAAGGGTGACGGTTGTGTGCATCTGACAAGTTTGAAACAGGGCGAGTATGTCCAGGATCTATTTATTCCTGTGAGCAGGCCATGTGTCAGTGGCCTCTTAACGCATTAAAATACAATGCTGACCATACCAGATTCAGCCCTGCAGGACAAATGCTTTGCGATTGTCACCGTAGTACAAAAGGTAAATCGCAATGCGCACCACTGTGCTTTATTCTGTCTGAGGTGTAGTCATATCAACAAAACACAGTTCAATAAATGGTACATCAGGTACATAGAGGCAGTCAAAGTACAATCACTCATATGCTGTGGTAAAACTAAACTTAAAAAAAAACCAAAAAACTCCCAGCATGCCCCTCTGCAGGCAGATTTGGGCAACTCGCTGCTTTCCAGCTGTGTGGAACTACAAGTCCCAGAATATCTTGCAGGCCAGTGGCCATGGAGAGAGACTGGTTCTGAACTGTAAACGTCCCCGTAATTAAACTAATTGATCGCCAAAAAGGAAAAAATTTCCTTTCAAATCTACAATTACACACTAATTATTACAACAGCTCTGTTCAGAACTTCCAGTATACCCCCTCCCGCTCGCACTGCAATGGTTAACCACGAAAAGATGATGGAATATTGACTAAGTGTCCTCACTGCCTGCCCAGACTAGCTGTCTGCTGACTAGAGAATTTCTGACAATGTGGCTTCTGTAGACAACCCTGCCTGCACTTGTTAAATTATTCACAATCCCCATCCTATGAGAAGCTCAGACGTAAGAATGAGACCTCAGAACACGTACATACTGAAGAGAAGTTACACATCTACAAACGACCCTCCAACCCCTTCTCTTCCAGGAAGGTCAGTCTTGCATGGATGCTGCTCTAAGGGGGGGGGGGGGGGGGAAGCTAGTTTGCTCCCCAGAATAAAAACGGTCTTAGACTCCCAAAGAGAGAAACGATGCAAAGCAAAAAATAAATAAATACAAAACACCATCACAAAGCCTGAGTTGCAACCTGTCCTGTGTAATTTGATGTCTGTCCCCAGGAAGGGTTCCCCAGACACACCAGAGAGGGCAGATCCTGTTTCTGAGGTAAATGCTCTTGTCTGCAAAGTGAACTGAGAAACTGAATGGAGACTCCACAAAAAGTAAAAAAAAAAAAAAAAAAACACAGTGTAAGGGGGAGGGGATCCTCATAAACAAGATATTTCCAGATTCAAAAAAAGAGAGGTATGCGCTTGAGGAAATCCCATGCTAATAAAACAAGATATGCCTAGACAACAGTTGCTCTGGCCAGGCTCGTGAATCTAAAAATTACATCATACAGAAATTAGAAAGCACATACAGTACAACATAGAAAAATACATGGCCATAAAAAAAAAATGGCTGCCATCAAATTCCTGCCCGGCTGCCATTTTGCACCACAATAGAATGCTGGGACAAAACACACACAGACACAAGTTACTGTTATTATTAAAGTCTGTGCTGCAGACAGTAATAGGTAATTCACAGCCACTCTAAGAGCTGTTAAGTATATATTTAGCTTGCATGGCTCAGGCCTTTGGTTCTCGTACTTAATGTTTACATTGGGAGACGTTGCACTATATAAAAGTGTCATAATGTGTAGGAGTGTGCGGATGTCTCAACCTTGATCTTGTAAACGTGAAGTGGCAAAGAGTGTACACAGTATAGACATATATTTGATATATAAATATTCATTGCGCCAACGCTGTCTCTTGGCAAAAATATGAGATTTATCCTATCAGATTACCAGATTTTTCATGCGAGATTTATAGCAGAACAATCATCTAGTCCCCACCGAGTCCTAAAATAGGACTAGTTGACTTGAGCTATGACAGATTTTAATTGCAATTAGCAACAAAAATAAGACATGAAATAGCCATGTGTTAAAATAAAAAAAATAAAAAAAGCCTCCCCCACTCCCCCCCAATGCCTTACAACACTGCATCACTTCATTGATGTTTGAGTGCATGCATTTCTGTACAGCTCTCTTGGGGTCCCAGACACAGAATCACCAAGTCACTGTCCAGTCATGCAACTTGATTCTTTTTCTGACAGTTGTAGATTTGCTGGTATGCCGAGCTTCATCGTCCTGTTGCACGATCCAACAATCTTCAGTTGTCGGACAGGTCGTCTCACATTTTCCTCTAGAATGCTCCGGTAGAAATAGGAGTTTATGGTGGACTTAATGATTACAAAGTGTTCAGGACCTGGGGCTGCAAGAAAACCCCAGGACCTGTGGCTGCAAGAAAACCCCAAAGCACCTCCCATCCACCACCATGCTTGATGGCTGGTAGGAGGTTCTTGTGCCGATACGCTCATGTGGTTACAGTAGACCATGTTGATGCACATTAAGACCAAAACATTCCACTTTGGTTTCATCTGCAATATTATGGGCGATTGGACAGAAAAGGGCCATCCACGAGAGTCATACTTGCCTTTTTATGATGGTAGAGCCATGGACATTAACCATGGTCAGGCCTTGGTAAGGACTAGATTATTGTTCATTATGCCCCAAAATATGAAAAACACACATTTCAGCGTAAGCTTACTTTCTTTTTCACGTAAATATATGCTTAAAACTACTAAGACAACTTGATAGTAATATTTCTATTAATGACATTCTTATTGATTCATAGTGCACTTTATATCACTTCGACAGTAACCAGGAGTTTACTTCACAATCACGAGGTTACAAATTAAACCTCATCTTTGCCAGGGAGGGGATAGGAAGAAACTGTGGGCCCCACTTAGCTAAGCTTTTCGAGGGACACACACTAACAAAGCACAATCCAACATTCCAGAAAGGAGCCCGAGTCTCTCGTCTCCTGGATTTTTCACTCCATAGCTACACAAACCGCCCTTGAACTACAAAATGTTGCAAACATCAGCTTAATGCAGAGGCTCTTAAATAGCTGCTGTCTGCTTATCCTATAGAGAGGCCTCATTCACTTGAATGGGGCAAATCCAGACAGGGAACCTGCTTCACGGCATATGATGTCAGGAATTAAGAAAACCATCTTAAAAGAAGGATATCATATAACAGAAACAAAAAAAAAAAACTATTATAAGTTAAGATCTGGGATTTATGATCTCATAAATTCAAAAGCTATGGTCAATGAAATCAGACTTGAATATTTTTTTTTTTATTATTTTTTTTTTTTAATCAATAATGCACGAAACACAACAGGATAGACAGCCCATCCACTAATTTGGTCCACTAATACTTTTTCTATGGAGACATTATTGTAACAGGGAGAACAATGATTCATTCTAAAAGTCCCCTAGTGCCCTTTACAGAGAAGACCCTTATTCATGTCTGTACCTATCCATCATCAAACATTAACCATTACCGGTCATCTTGGTTGCATGCTTAATCCCTAAGCATGAATACTGGGCTGATTGGAATGACAACAAAAAAAAACACAAAAAAACAAAAAACAAAACACATACAAACAGGCACAAAAGGAAATTCACAGCTTTCATAGACATTCAGAAACACCAAAAACTTCACAAATTAACAACAAAACTGTGAAAAGTGATTAAGTCGAGGCACTTCACACATGAACTTACAACTGCTAATTAAAAACCTCCCACTTAATTGACTATATTTGCATACCACTCAGCCTAAACGGATAATTAAAATGGGGGAGACAGGGAACACACCGAAGGTGGGGAGAGTAAAAAATAAAAGTGGAGAAAATGCCTTTAAGTGGTAAAAAAAAAAAATAATAAAAAAAAATAAAATGTAAAAGTATCTCAGTAAATCTGTATTCATAATGACAGAACATGTTAAAGGTCTTAGAATTCCTTGTGATACACAAGGAGAGAGAAAGCACACACATTTGAAATTCAAACTGATTATGCAAAACGGGGTCTAAAAAGCTTAGAAACTTCAAAAGTTTTAGGTTAAATGCCCGTCCTGTGAAGACCAGTGAATCGTTTGAGACAGTGGTAGACAAAAAAAAATAAATAAAGGGTATTTAAAAGCTATACATTTCCAAATGTTTTCAGAGGCCTTTTGAAAAGAGCCTCAGTTTTTGACCAGCTTCCTTTCATTAAGCTGCACTGAAGACCTCTTAACTCCTGTCTTTTTTCAGGACCCCCGTAGATCCACTATTAATGCCAGCAAACCCAGTTTGTATCCTATTAAATGCACTCTGCACAATGCATCATTAGCTTATAAGTAAGCGATGTACCGGCGAAGACCTATAGAATAACAGATAACACCGGTCTTAATCAATCTTGCAGCTCTGCCTTATGGCTATGACACCACTAGGTTAGAAGATAGTAATAATGCAGGGAGATCCTGTTTGTTTGTTTTTTATTTAATGCTTTACATATAAAACAGGACGACCCCCCCCCCCCCCCCCCCCGCCTCTACCCTACAGGGAGCTCACTTCCTCCCCCTTAGACAACAAGCCCATTCAGCAGAAATGGAAATCCCATGATGCACTGCAGCAGAACAGCGAGGACAGATAAAAAAAAAAAAAAAAAGTTACAATACTGCAGTGAGGCCGTTACATTTACAAGAGGGTGACCTACAGTACGCTACAGATAGCACATTTTAATTATACAGAATTCAATGTATTCAGCCTTGACATGCGACACTAATGACCTTATTATTAATAAAAAAAAAAAATCTTGGTGACATAAATGTTTATTAATGGCATAGACTATATGTGAAAACGGTCTTTGCCAATTAACCTGAAAGATTGAAGTAGATGACTATGTCCATGATCACAAAAGGGGGAAGTGGGAAGTGAATTAAGCTTCAGGAGAACCAGAAACCCTCCCCCCCCCCCCCCCCCACACACCCAATGGGTACTGCTAGCCTTTGGCCTGACAGAGACATCCATACTTTTTAATGGCGGGGACATTTAAGAAACAGGTGGTGTTGTTCATAGCAACTGGAACTTTTTCCAAGTACAGTTTCTAAAGTGACAAACAAAAAAAATCTGGATTGGTTGCATGAGCATAACTAGAAATTTGGAGGCCCCATGGCACAATTTTTAAAGCCGCCCCCCCCCCATTTCATCACCATTTATTTATATAGCGCCACTAATTCCGCAGCGCTGTACAGAGAACTCATTCACATCAGTCCCTGCCCCATTGGGGCTTATGGTCTAAATTCCCTAACATGCACCCACACACAGACTAGGGTCAATTTGATAGCAGCCAATTTAACCTACCAGTATGTTTTTTGAGTGTGGGAGGAAACCGGAGCACCCGGAGGAAACCCACAAAAACACAGGTAGAACATAGAAACTCCACACAGATAAGGCCATGGTCAGGATTGAACTCATGACCTCAGTGCTGTGAGGCAGAAGTGCTAACCACTGAGCCACCGTGCTTGTCGGCCATCCGCCACCTTCTCTTGATAAATGCTGCTGTACTCCAAGTAAGGGGACATCAGAGTTCCCTTCACCACCCCAGACCCCACCACTGCGCTATTCTCCCAAATACAGAGGAGATGGGAGCAGAGCCAGGAGTAGAACCGGTGGCAGGCACCCCTATCCCGGTAATTAGGACCTTGATTCAGGTCAATCTAGCCAGACATAAACCATACTCCGCAAGGTGCTACAGAACTGTATTGCGTTATAAGGCCCCAATTTTAGTCCACTTATCAGCCACTTTTATACCCTACAAAACAAAAAATGTTTCCGCTTTAAAAATAAGTTATACTTTGAACATTAAAAAAAAAAAACATTTCTTTTAGCTCAGGATTTACGGACTGCCACTTGTAATTAGCCAGCAGACGTGTCCTTTTTCACCCCTCAAGTCAGTCGCAGCTTATTTCCACTGTTAAATACGTGTCACCGTTGGGCGAGATTTGTACCTGGGTTGTGATAACAGCCAGGAGAGCTCCATTGACACTTGAGGCGTTACAAATGGCTGGGAGAGAGATAAGGCTCTACAGGCTTCGCTTAGCATTCAACTTTGCCCTCCTAGCGAAGCAAATGGCCTTTTCCAAGAATGCGGGAACATTGATGGCTAAACTCTTTCCGTTTACAGCAGCTGCTTGATCCACCCCTCCCCTCCCCTCTCCCCCCCCAGCAGAGATTGGACCAAAACCCCCCACTTGGCAGAAGACGTGGGTTCGGGTTAAGTTGGTACAGTGGCGTTTAGTCTGTCAAGTCGTTCATGACCAGACACGAGCGAGCACATTCTGCATACCTGTTTAATATTAAAGCAGTCAATCTCTGCAGCCTCAGCCTGAAATTCAAGTTCCTTCAGTCACTCACCAACTCTTTTGTTTGGGTGTTATTAAGAAAAAAAAAATGGAGGGGGGGGGCGGGGGAGGGGGTCAGTGATGTAAACAGCCTACAGCAGAAGAGATATGAAAGGGATGAATGGATTAAATGACGGGGGAGTGCCGAGAGGAGAATGGGCGCAGAGGGCTGAAGGGCTTGGTAGTTATGTTTACCAAATCATTGTTAAGGTCTCATGGGGATTTAGATTTTGTTTTAATGCTTTTATTGATTCGCTGCTTAAACCCCAAGATTAAGCCGGAATAATACACCTTGTCCACATGTAATGAAGTCAACGGGGAACTAGATAGGGTGGCCAGATTGGTCCTGTTGGCATTCTTGGACGCCAGATTAGCTCCCCGTTAACCCTTTCCGGAATGGTACGACGTTATCCTAGTATACGAGAGCATGCACAAGCGTATGTACTGCACAGGTAGAGAGAGAGCGCAGACACTTGCAAAACAACTCTGGGGAATTCAACTGCACGTTGGAAAGAACGAAGGAATTTAGACCGACTAGAAGATTAAAATGATGCAAACTCGGGGACCAGTACCGTTAATTCACCAGTGTTGAAGCCCTTAAACATTAGTAGGGGTGTAACACCATATACACAAGACAGACATTGGAGTAGTGGGACATTAACACCTAATTGCATTCATTAACGCTGGTAAGGGCAAGCCCAGTACGAGCACTTAGCTCTCCATTGCAAAAGGGAGATGAATATAAATCTGTGCATATGTAAACAAATAGCCTATACCACTCTTTATAAAGAGCACTTCCTCCATACATTTGTCTGTCACATTAAGTGTAATTGGTGGTTTAAGCAGTCTGTTAAAATTATCCCTATTGCCGTAATCAGCGTGATGTCAATTTAACTCATATTTTATTTAATATTCAACTCTATATAATTAACAAAGAATGGAAATGTTATTTCTAGCAAAAAAATTTCTATTTTTATTATGCCACAGGAAAACTCTGATTAACTCTATGGCTCAGACAATGAGGATATGTAAAATTAAACCTAATATTATTAGGTTGTTACTTATATATTCCAATAATATCCTATTGATCATGACTGAATATTGAATAGAACTTCATCATAACATTCAATGCAGAAAAATCAATGCTTGCATTTGCTTTTAACTATGGAGCATGCATCCACCATCACAAAAGGGTTAAACTTATGTCTTGCAAGAAGGCTAGAGGGACTTTTCCACATATTTATGAAAAAAAAAAAAAAAAAACATCCAATTGACCTGATCAGATCAGACACATACAATGCTCCGGTACACAGGGTCATGCTGCAATCTACATACTGCACAAGACTGACATTAGGATATTGCTAAAATAAATTTCTAAGAAACTCTCTCCCCATCCACCAGCGCAGCCCACGAAGAGTGTCTGGATGTGTGCAATGCTTAAGCAATCCCTATTCTTTACAAACACCCAAAATGCTATTTTAAAATGTTTTTAGGAAACTTGAACTAGAAGACATTTGAACACGCCTTTTTCTTTAAGTCTATTGTGGGTAGATGCTTTGTTGGCGAATTCTTGTGTTGTCAGAAGAGAATGCACAGTTTCTTGTGGGGGACGAACGGACTCTTGTCCACCCCTGCCCACCCCTGCCTTAGGAACATATATACTGAAGGTGTTTCTAAACAGGGGTGCAAATAATATATTACAATTTACCATTTGTTTCATACAAAATTACATAGAATATAGAAAATAAATATTAAAATAGATTTTTAGTGAAATCCATTTCCACTGTAGTTGTTTTGTAAGCTGCTGACCACAATCCTGATATTTGGGGATGTACAATTGTACAAATGATCCTTGCACAGTAGTTGTTCCCTATATTTATTTCTGATACCAAATGCACACTGAGAACAGTTCAGGTGATTCTGCCACCACGCAGAAGTGTTTGCCCAAAGGCTGATCCTGAACCTGAGGGATGGGGGGTACGACAGGCTCTATGGCAGGTAATTGTATAACGAAGTCAAAGAAGAAGTGTGCTAACTCACAGCGACTATTTATATCAATACTTCCTAACACAATATATCCTGTCTGCTATCTCAGGGTTCTTACTCAATGCTCTACTAGACATCACATAAAAGGATGCTGCAACGCTCCATAAACTAGGGAGCACTTCAACCTTGACCTGAATTTGTCTGAGGTACTTTTTTTTTAACAAGAACACCGAAGAAAACATTTACGACATTCAATTAAACAGATGTAAATTTAAACAAAAAACACAGCTAAAATATTTTTGTTTCTATTTATATATCCTAATAAGTGTCAAAATATTACTCAGATTACAATTAAATGGGGAACTCCCACACACATCATAATCACCCAACAAAAGTAATAAAAAGGGAAAAAGTATTTTTTTTTTCCCCCCAAACATGACAAAATTCTTGAAAATTGAGGACTTGCATGAGTTACTACCAACCAGGGAACCAAGGGGTTCATATTTCTACAAGTGCTCAAATTCAAAAAGCAAGGCTAGGGTTGAATAAACCCAAACCCAAAATTTCCATGGCTTTGCAATCCAATTGGTCGGTAATGAAGTAATACCTCTGGCTCTGAATGGAGGGGCGGTGGTGTGTGTGTGTGTGGGGGGGGATGTGTTGCCCCCCTTTTAATACACTAGTTTTCAGCAGACTGTTTTCCTGAACAGCATAGTAAATTACCACAGCAGGACAAAGACAAACGCACATTCCTGGTCTCTATGACAATAAATAAGGACATTGAGCGTTTGCATATAAACAAAAATAAATAAATAAATACACAACTTAAAGCTTCCTCAACTAACAAAAGCATGCAAACATTACACAACCTAAATGTCTTAATACGGATTCATTTTCATGCATCTGGCCAGCGTGTAGACATATTTGCGATCGTGCCTGCAGCAGTACCACCATTTACTCCGTGGCATCTCTATTTGCCACTTGAATGGAGGGACAGCTGCCACCAATCTGTTGTGTTTCTGATATTAGTTTTGAAGAGCTATTGAACAAGCTGCACAAGTAGTATGGAAGGCATTCGTTGGGCAAGTACTCTGTTCTTATTTATTCTCAAGAGCGCCTCGTTAAATGCAACTAGTGCCATTTAGAGAACATACCGCACGAGCGAAGGAAAGGGAGGGATAATGGGGAGGGGGGAGGGGATGCCCAGAGGGGGGAAAAGCCAAATGAGACTTAGATCTATTGAGAAACAGAAAGTTGTTTTTTTTATATTACAAAAAGACACCATACAGCCGACCATTAAATCAGTGGGGAAAAAAAATCACTTTAACAGATAAAAATTGTACAGATATTCTTACAACTGCATTGTACACCCAGGCATGGCTTTTATTTGTACTATTAAAATCACTAGCCCACAAGTAAAGATTTTGGACATCAGGGGCTAGATTTACTAAGCTGCGGGTTTGAAAAAGTGGGGATGTTGCCTATAGCAACCAATCAGATTCTAGCTGTCATTTTGTAGAAGGTACTAAATAAATGAAAGCTAGAATCTGATTGGTTGCTATAGGCAACATCCCCACTTTTTCAAACCCGCAGCTTGGTAAATCTAGCCCCAGGTATTAGCCAGTTCAATGTGTCCACCTCCATTCCAGAGTGGGTTAAAGAATAATAGAGATATAGAACCATATGATAAATGCAGACACTGACTAGATATATTATATATACACTAACAAAATGTTTCGTTAACCAAGACTCCAGGGGTGTATAGATTCTAAAGAATGCTCTATTGCATACAGCACCCGGAGAGGGGATGGAATGAATACACATATGCTGATCTAGACTTGACAAACAGAAAACACCAATCTATTGTAGTAGCAGAGTCTGCATTCATAAGATAGCACACAAAAGTGCAGCCAGAGCAGGTTTCAAAACAAGCATAGAATATATGGGACAAAAAGGCAGCCCATTCGAGAGGTCAGAAGTTACATGATGTCGATGGGTTAGGACTTATCACATCACATCAGCCTGTTGGACTTTACTAAGCGAATGGCTGGAATCTAGACATAAAAATGCAAAATAAATTCGCTGTTCAAATAAAAATCTAAAAAGTTAACGGTAATGAAGTCATATTTTTTTTATTAAACTCAGGGAGATGGCCAATGTGACCAGTTTGAAGTTAACAATGGCAGGCTGGGGTTTGGTTTCAAATGTGTTAAACAATGTTCTCCCAACCAGTTACAAATGGGTCCATTCTTGCCAGACAGGGCTATTCAGAGCTCCTACCTCAATCCTCGATTAGCCGGGGATAGACAAGCCATTAAAAACGCATCCACCTCCAACTATCACAGATAATGTGCCTCATTAATGTTAACATCGCCACAATAGGTCTGACACAGTTGTGAGAAACTCCTGGTGAAATTGGGAAGGAGTCTATTCAGTGATAATAAGTGTGGGGGAAAAAAAAAAAAAAAAGGTTTAAGCAATAATGTGATTTAATTGGCCTCCCAAGTAGAGATTCGTAAAATGCAACTTTATTATTCATCTGGAATAATCAAGACAGGAGAATCGAGAACGTCACACGCATTTTATGTCGAAAGGCAATGAATAGGCTATATCCAATTGGGGGGTTGAAATTGTACAGTGTCTCAACTGCACAAAAGCAAAAGGATCCTTAAATTTCTCTTTTAATGGGTAAACCCAGGGAGGTAGCATCAGGAAAGTTGATCCTCTTTCTTGGGAACACTACAATACAACTCATTTTCCAAAACATTTGGGTTAAAAAAAATAATAATAAGATACATGATAAGAAGATAGAAGTTAAGGGGTTAAGATCTGACACTCATACCGAAAAATGTGTTTATTTCACAATAAGAGGTATCTACACATGTGTTTGTGTTAAAATATGGCAAAATGAGTTTCTACTATTATCACTATTGCTAAATTATTAAAAAATCTTATGTAAGACAGCAAGGATTAAAAACAGAATAAAATAAATTAAAAAAAAAAAAGAAGAAGGTTGTGGAAGAAGTTGGTCATCTCCAAAGCCCTAAAGTACTACCCACTATGTAGGATCAATGCCAGCTACTAACTTGCCTAACACACACAATGGGATCCACATATGGCGGAGACCAGACGCCTAAAATAAACCACTAATGTCTGGACAGACAGTCTGGGTGCCATGTCTTCATGCAGTTGCCCCAGTTATGTATACACCACCTACACACACACACATCGACCACCAGTCTGGTGCCAGGTACGTAGATCACTGGGCTGCAGGAAATAAATACACTGACATTCCTAGAAAGAATTGATTATATTCAGCAAATATGCAAGTGTATGCACCTATATATAGCACCGTCTCCAGACATCGCTGTCCAATGCACATTTTATACCCAAGACAAAACACACATCATTATTCTAACAGGAACTGGCACTCTAAAGAGAGAGGGGATAGGTTACAGAGTTGTCTGTCTGCACCTAAGGCAAAAACTGACACTACACCTATATTACTACAAAGTCATTCGGCTGGGGGAGGGGAGAGTGGACTCTGCACCTGTTTTGTACATATAAAGTGACCACATCTGCAAATGCATACACAGTATTTCCATACACTGCTGTGATCATTAGCTGCAACCAGAGCACTAGGGATTTTTTTTTATTTATTTTTTTAGCACAAACACAGGAGACGAGTTGCTACCAGGTCACCCAAAAAATGCCACTATAGGTCACTGGTTTGTTAACTGTACCCCATGAGAAAACCTAGTTACCTGTGCCGTAACAATGGGACATACTCTCCTATAAAATATATAATAGACAAACACTGTCAAACTAGGTTACCAGGAGGTCAACTCCTCTGAAGATAGCACTTCTGTGATGCTCAGTGTCTCAGACTAGTTAACCCACCAATGGCAGAACATTGGGAATCATCCTCTTCCACAAACACACAGAATCTGGACAAATGCAAATGACACCTTTATGACCAGTTATAACTTCTGCCTGAATGCCCCCAAACAAACTTGAACTGCAATTAACCTATCCATTGTAAAAAAACTAAAAAAAAAAGAAAAAAGAAGCCATATCACTACTCCCAATCATATCAAGATAATTACTGAGCAAATGTTAATTAACCCCTCAGCTGCCAGACTCAAGCAGGCTGACCTTATACTCTAAAAAATTATATTTTTTTTAGTAACACCCATTAAACCTTTACTTGTCTCTGACAGTTTAGGGCTATCAGTACCCCAATCCCACTTTTTTTTTTTTTTTTTTGCCCAAACATCACCCCCCTGGGCACTCACCCTGGCAGCTTTCCTTTTGTACTTGTTGCTGTAGTCAAACTTCTCCTTCATTTCCTCCAGCAGCCGGCCCAACCTGGCCTGCTCCTCCTCGCTGGCATAATCCTGGGCCAGGAGGATGTATGCCCTCCAGTTGGCAGAGTCAAAGCCCCAGTGGCATGTCCGGTTCTCCAGCGCCTTGTGCGAGTGCACCACGAACTTGTGCGGTGCGTAAAGCAGGCGACAGTCCAGGCACTGGATGCAGGGCGCACTGGGGTTCCCATACAATTCCGGCACGAAGAGGCCCTTGCATTTGCCAAAGCACTCGTGGTACACCCTGAAGCTCTTCTCCGTCACCTCCAGCTCCAGAGAGCCCGGAAAGTCCTTCTTGCATCGGGGCGGGTAGCTGCCCCCATACAGCAGGGCATTGCACAGGCGCTCGGCATCTGTCTTGGTGATGAGGCCGCAGGAGGGCGCAGAGAAGGGCAGGATGCCCATGACTTTGAGGATCTCCAGCTGGTCCGCCGTGCATCGGGAGCAGTAGACGTGAAGCTCGTCGCACACAGAGTTGATCTGCTGGAGACTGAAGTCCCGCAGCACAGAGTTAAGGATCTGGGGCAGGCACAGCCTCTTCTCCCCACCGACCACGAAGCAGGAGATGGTTTCCCCCTCCAGGATGGTCTCGCACCTCTCCGTGGAGCGGTCCGAGGGCATGAAGAGGGGTCCCCCGGGGATGACTGGAGGTGGCTGGACTGGCAGGTGCAGAACGGGCTCTGGCTCCTTGCCGCTGTCCTTCTTGTACATATCCTGCGCCCAGCGGGCAGAGAAGGCAGCCGGGCCACCCAGGGAGCTCATGGAGCTCAGGTGGAACTGCTCCAGGGTCTTCTGGAGACCTGGATGAGGCTGGAAGCTCCTACTGACAGTCTCCATGATAGAGCTTCCCAGGGGGGTCAAATCCAGGATACACAGGGGGGGGTGGGGGGGACCAACAAATAAAAAAAATTAAAAATCAGATGATTCTTCTTCTTAACTAGAATCAAAAAAAAAAAAATTTAAAATCCACAGCGAAGTTCACAGCAGCTCCATTACCAGGCAATCCTCTGCTGTATCCTTCCCAAACTCTCTCAAAGTCTTCTCCTTCATCCGGGGCTGGTCCTGCTCCCTTCGCTAACCCACACAGACAAGAGATATAACAAACACCCTAATAAAGTGTCTACACGTGCCCAGCCGTCACCTTTCTCCTGTCCATGGCTGCTCAAGTCTCTCAAGCTATTGGGTTAAAAAAAAATATATATATATATAAAAAAAAAATTGATAAAAATACTTAAAACCACAAAAAAAAATAGTTTTCCAGAAGGTGTTTAAGTCCTTTGTTTAGTTCTCAAGAGTTTGTCCTCATCTTGTTACATTTAAATGTCTAGTTGGTCCTGGTTTGTAGAGGAGCAGAGCTGCACTCCCATGTACACAGCCTGGCTTTCCAATTGAGAGTGCTTGAATGCTTAGCTAATGCACTCTGTCTCTGCCTGGGAGCTCCAGCCTCCTCCTCCTCCCCCTCCTGTCTCTCCCCTCTCTCTCTAGCTCCCTTCCCCTCCCCTCTTTCCTCTCCCTTCTCCACCCCCTTTCTCTCTGTTTGTTGGTGTCTGCCTCAGTCATTGAATCCAAGCCAAGAATGTGACCAACTCCCCAGGCTGGCTCTTCCAGGAACAACCTCCCCTCCCCGCTGGCTTTTTTTTTTTTTTTTTTTTGCTGCAAAGCGGAAAAAAAAAACTTGTCTGTAGAAAGCAGATTAAAATTTATGGTTGTCAGGCAGGGGAAACAGAAAAATATAGACAATGCGGGCGGGCAGGTTTGGCTTCCACTGATTGGAGAGGTCAAGGAGGGGGGTTGGGATGGGTTCAATCAGGTAATCGTTTTCATCTGTGCCTTTTTGACCCCAGTAGTCTTTTCTTGTAGCTAAATCACAAATTTCAGGGTCTTTTATTTATGTTTATTATTTTTAAGGAAACTATACTGTGACAAGGTCCTCTCATTTAAAGATTTTTATATCAACATATATATATATATATATATATATATATAATATTACTTATTATTACTATTATTACCATTTATTTATATAGCACCACTAATTCCGCAGCGCTGTACAGAGAACTCTTTTATATATATATATATATATATATATATATATATATATATATATATATTTCATTTACTTTAAGGATGACATAATGTTAATTAGTGAGAGATACTGGCAAATTACATTTACATTAAAAATATATGTTCCTCTTGGAGGTCAATAAGATTTATTATAATTGTTATTACTATTATTGTAATTTGGTGCTTTTTAAGTGTCAACATACTCTACATTGCTGTACAATATGAAAAAGTGTGACATACACACAAACATACAATGAAACATGAGATATATGAGCTTACAATCTATATAATAAGGTGCAAGTAAAAGGAGGATAGTCTTATAAATGAATATAATAAATAGACCACGGACCTCTAAACTATTGGCAGCCTATTTGTTTATTACAAATTCAGCAAGAATACCAACATACTTCTCAATTTTAGTCTGAGCATCAATACGCCAAACAATACATTTTATTTTTGTATATTTTTATGTTATTAATATTAGACATTTTTATTTTTTATGAAACATAGTTTTTATTTCAGCAGTCTATAGTATTAGTGTACTATTAGTCATACACCATATAGATTAATTTAGAGAGTATAATTTAGGAGATAACAAGCGAGGAATACATTTTTGACATTCCTTTTCTCAACAATTTCCTGACTGTTCTAAAGTGTGTATTGGATGTTTCCCGCAGGTAGACTTAGTACACACCGCTCACAGTAATACACATTCTGTGTCTCAAGGTCTAATGGTCAATGGCATTCCTGACGTTGTATGTGTATTAAATGAAGATAAGGAATTTACAGAAGAGTTTAATCAATCTGGGCACACAAATCTGTCTCATACATAACTGTATAGTTTGTCCAGTACGGTTTCCTGAGCGCACGTGTGGTAATCAGTTTAAATCAAGGTAAACAAAGGAAAGATTCAAAGGACAAAGTGTAATATGCTAACACGCTTCTTGTGCTCTTTTAGGGGCAGATTCAATTGGCCGCGTAACTCTCGATAATAACGCGTCCTGTGCACTATTAACGTTAATACGTCAATTTTAACCTGAGTTTCTGCTTCCTGAGCCGCGAACGGAAATCCGTTTTGAAATTATCTTACTAATGCGCACTATTACCGCAGTAATGGTAATAGTGCGCGGGACGTATTACTTTAGAGAGTAACGCGGCCAATTGAATCTGCCCCTTATTGTGCTATTTGGCAGGGCTTACACATAGGGAAAGTACCTACTCTATCAAAGTGGACCAGTTGCCTACACATTGTGTAGGAAAGACAAGGTGATAGACTACATTTTCTAAAATGTAGTCTATCACCTTGTTAGGGACCAGTGAAGGCACCGAGGTTGTCTGACTAAGGCCAGACTTTTGTACACGAGGTAATGGTTCAGAAAGAATTGATAGGCTGTAGATTGTAAGCTTGCGTATGCCAGCACTGTGTAACGTCTCATGAATATTGGCTCCAGTCCATAAAATGACTGCCTCCACTGTGTGCAAGTGGCTGGTCTACTTCAAAACTCCTCAGTTTCTGTTCCTGCTTCTGCAGACTGAACAGGATAAAACTCCACCCAAGTTTAAAGGCTATTGAGATACAAGAAGTTCTGCAGTACAAATGAATATCCTTGTTGAGGTCAATTATCACCAATTTGGGCTATGCAAATACAGAGATTACAGCATAACAGGTACAGTAATCCATATCTCTGATTTGCTGAGGTGACTGATAGTGACATACCTATAGAAGCAAGTACAAATGGTCGATATAATACAGAGGAATAGTAGATTGTTTTAAAACAATTCTGATATCAATTTCTACATGCTTGCTGACTCTTTTGATATGCCCGGGAGACTCCCAAAATAGTGGGTGATCTCCCTAACTCCCGAGAGAGTCTGTCAATCTCCTGGGCCGGACAGAGATGCGGTGGGCACAGCGCGGCATGATGGCGCTGATGTCATCATCATCCACTGCCCATCGGAGGATATACTGGGGAGAAGATTGAATAAAGACTACATCTGTTCGCTGGAGAGCG
Source organism: Mixophyes fleayi (assembly GCF_038048845.1). Taxonomy (NCBI): domain Eukaryota; kingdom Metazoa; phylum Chordata; class Amphibia; order Anura; family Limnodynastidae; genus Mixophyes; species Mixophyes fleayi. The sequence goes on from NC_134412.1 coordinate 75,468,388, forward strand.
TCAGCCAATTTGTTGTAGCACACCTCCACCTGGTAAATCAACTACTATGTGATACATTCCAAAATGTATGAGGTGATGGTGTGTATACCATATTTTACAACTTTTCCTCGTTGGCTTCATGGAGATCCCTGGGGTGGTGCAGGGTCGGGGCTTGAAGAATCGCATGATTTTGGCCCCGCCCCTAAGCGATTGACATAATTTTGGCCAATTACAGCAGGGGGCAGGGCTAAGATGACACAATATTTGCGTCATTAAGCTCCCTCCCCCCGCTACTTTTCTATTGCGGGGACAAGAACCTGGAGGTTGCCTTGCTCTCCCAGGAGCCCGGGAGGTGTCCCAGAGATGTGGGAGTCCACCGGACATTCCGGGAGAGTAGGCAACTATGCGTTAAAGAAAAGCAGTTAATGAATCTCTAGAGACTGAAGTGTTTTTTACATTTCTGTCTCCATTACTGAAGTCATGTTGTCTAACCTGTCAGTCTTTGATTAAATCTTGGTCTCCATGAAAATGGCCACCTCCATAGGCATCAATACATGGACATAGGACACAATTTCTGAACTGTGTCATCATGCCACAGATGGCGAAGCCAACCACGTCTTGTACTGGCTCAGCATCAGGGAGAATGCCAGACTCTTCAGGGAGTGAGGGAAATCACCCCTATTTCAGGGAGTCTCCCTGACATTCAGGGAGAGTTGGCAAGTATGGTGGGAGGTGATGGTGTGTATACTAAAGGTAAAAAGGGGCATATTTACAGCTTCTGATTGGTCCTCCGCTCTCACACCCGCTTCTCAGCGCCAAGCCCTGGTTTCCATCAGGGACTGTTACAGCAAAAAATGGCTGCATGGTGCACCTCTCACTGCTATGGAGGGGGATCAGCCAGCTCCAGGTGGTAATAAAACTTTAAAAGTAGATGTTAAAATGGGCAGAATAAAATGCAACTTTTTTTGCCATCAGAATATTATTCCTCTGTGACTAAGCCTTTGATCGTCATAGTTGAGCCCTTTTCTGTTTTTCCTCTCTGCAAACGTACTTGGATTCCTGTCAGTCTCCCTGATAAAATAAGCTATTTAAGAACCATCACCTATCATATGCTCCATATTGTTTGGTCCATAATGCCAGAAGATATGCCATCTGGTTACTGATTATCAACATTCAAACAAGAAATATAACAACAGAGGGCTGTTTATTAGGGTCCCCAAAAAAGACACATTAACATGCAGCTTAAAAAAAACCTCCTTTTTTCTGTAGTGCCAGACACCACATTGGACTTTTACCTCATAGTTATCACATATGTGATGTTAAGATACAATATGAAAACCATTAGACTGATAGACAAAACCAGAGCAGAATCTCAGATCAGGTTTTAAATCATTGATTTTTATTCATCTGTGAACATTTGTAAAACAGAAGTGTAATTTTTTTTGTCAAATACATTGTGTTGCATCTTTAAAAGTTATGACGTCAAAAGTATAAATTTTTTTAAATGCTTGGAATTTATTTTTTTTAAAATAAAAAACAACAAACAAACAGGATTTTTGTCTATTTTACCTATATTGGAAACATTGTTGTCTATTTATTTTAAAATGGCTGTAGGGCATTTGTCATGCATCCATGGTATATCCGACCAGCATTCACTATTTGAATTGGCAGCCAAACTGCGTTGATCAAGCACTGAACACAACCGAGACATTATGTGCATACCCTATAGCGTTACACAGAAATAGGCAGATAAATTACACCTGTAATGCACAAATAAAATATAGTAAAAAGACAAACGCAGGTTACAAAATGGGCCAGAAATGGACATTTGTTAACGGTTGTGGTGCTCAGTCATTATTCCGAACTGAGGTGAGCCTTTGTCTCAGACCCCATATGTAGTTAAATCTGTAAGTGGCTATTATTGCTCCAAGCCCCAGTGAGCAAAACACTGACTACAAATGCAGCTTTGTACATTACACTCAGAAATCCATTCTGCTTTTTGGAGTGTCTTCCGTGCATATTGTCCCTGTGTAGTGTAGCTGAACAATCCGCCTAACTCTGCTAACTCTCCTCAGTTGTTTAGGCGTGGCATGTTCACTTTGCAGAAGACGTATTTTAGAAACTAAAAAAATGTCTTTTTGCTCTCAGCCACTTGGCAAAGACAGCACTGACAAATCCCAGGAAATTAGCAGACATCAAACCCTGTGTAGCCCCCTGCTGGCACTAGTGAAATCTGCAAGCTTGGATTGTCTCAGACATAAATCAGCTTAAAAATTGTCACATCCTCTACTTATATCAGACAAGTGGGGAAATAACTATCTAACCCAATTTCTGGTGACTGTGCACAGAAAGGGGAACACAGTTGAAGGCTGGCCACTGGGAACCAGTATGTTTTCTTAAGGCCTCGAAGACGCTGTTGTTGAAAAACATCGCCTGTTAAAAGCTTAATGTAAGCTCTGGCGGGCAGGGTCCTCTAGCCAATGTCTCGCATGCGTCCAGTCTGCCTTGATTGTTTGTCCCTGTCTGGTGGTGAATTGTTTCTGCATGTCACGCGATTTGTTCTGTCATTTACATCCATGAATTTATTATTCTGCTCAGTACCCATGCTCTCTTGTTATGTGTGCTGTTTTCATGTATGTCATATTCGTACTACTATGTCAGGCGCTACGGAATCTGTGGCGTCTTACAAATAAAGGATATTTATAATATATGAAACCTTGTACTTTTCTTTCACTTTTAACTAGGGATGTGCACTGGCCACTTTTGTGTCTCGTGTTTTGTGTTTTGGATTCGGATTTGCTTGAGGTTTTGGGTTCGGATTTGTTTCGCAAAACACCTGACGAAAGGTTTTGGTTCGGATTTAAGGTTTTGGATTCGGATTTATTTTGAAAAAAACATAAAAAGTGTTAAAATCAAGTTTTTGGGTTTATTTTCACTCCTACGCTATTATTAACCTCAATAACATTCAATAACAATCATTTCCACTAATTCCCAGTCTATTCTGCAGAATCAGTGAACTTTATAATATTGCAGTACCAATGGACTTATACTGCAGGATTGTTTTTGTTTTGTTTTTTTTAATTTCTTTTTTTATAACTTTTTTAAAAAAAATTCGTGCTGGGCTGGGCTGGGCTGGGCTGTGTCCTTTTAAGGCATTGTTATTTCCCCAGCACAGCACAGCACGAGATATAGCAGGACAGAGGACCACCTAACACATCCTCCCTATACCCTGTTCAATGGCGAAGTGAAGATGGCGGCGGCTAGCGGGGAATTTATAGGATCCGAGTATCGCGAGATCCGACAGCGGGATTATGATTTAGAGCCTCGGTTTCAGTTTTGCAATTGGCGGGAATACCCGGATCTGTCTCGGATCCGGCTCGGATCGGCAACGTTCGGGTGGGATCGGGTTTCAGATATCCGAGCCCGCTCATCTCTACTTTAACAGAGTGTTCAAAGTGAATTAAAGCCTTACTAAAGCATAGTGTACTATGAACTTAATGAGCACTCCAATAGAACGCCATCGTGTTCCACCGCGCATTAGCGTTTGTTATTGATGCAACGCGAACACTTTACAGGAAAGGTATTTGTACAAGTCCACTCGCTTACATTATTTGTTCTTGCGCTTGGTTTAACGCCTATGTGTAGGAGGCTTAAATTATTATTAGCGCGAGTCGTACAGGGAACTGACCTACGAGAGAGATATTCGTCTCTAACGTGACCTGAATTTATACACAAAAGTTGAAGCCTCTTGACTAGAAACGGTACGAGCTCCTCCAGACGGACGGTATTGAAGAGTGTGAGGTGCTATTGTTTCGCTGCAGGCAATGGAATATTGCTAACAAGACCTAACTGCACATGTTGTTCAGGCAACATCTAATATAGTTCAACATGACCCAAAACGCTACCAAATCAGACATGATCGATTTTGTAGCGTTTAGCTCAGTGCCTCAAATTTACTAGGGGACGGTGAGTCTTGGTTATCAATGATTCATTGTCTGCATTCTTAGTTTTATTCAACGACTCAAGCAGGTCAAGCGCAAAGCGCTGTTAAAACCGTGCGTTTCAGATATCTGCATTATTTTCAGAGCGAATTGCTCCTGTCACATGCATTGGAACATGGCGACTTAGACGTGACTATAATTATCCCTGCAGTTATAATCTAAGAAAGCACTTTATATGGTCTACAATATAGTTCACGTGTAGTATTCACTAAAATCCTTTATTTAATGAAGGTCAAACGTATCAATAGTACATCACCTCTACCTCTTTATTGACATTAGGTACAGGAATTCAGGGGCGCACGCAGGATTTTTAAGGGGGGGTTTCCCCCCCCCACAGAAGAAAATATAAAGATGTGCAGCAGCTCCATTTCGGCGGCACTGTATTGTACAGACGCTTCTTTGACAGCGCCGCGGCTGCTGTACAGTAAAGTGCCGCTATGTAGGGGCTCTGTTTAGCCCTCGTACTTCGCGGAGGGGAGGGGTTTCTGGAGAACCAGAAACCCCCCCCCCCCTGCGTGCGCCCCTGGAATTGTATATTTAAATAGCTTATCATCCAGTAATAATGCTCTAATGCTGAAAATATATCAGTGTACAAGTAAATCCCTTAGTGATTAAAATTGGTGTAAAGTCATTATTGAAACATTTCTCTTCATTTACACCTAAGAGGAGGCTGTCATTTGTCAGCACAGAGGATGTTGCATAAAACCCCCTTGTCTGATATGGAGACTTTACGTTCACTTATGACACTGTTCCATTCACTTTGGAAAAGACCTGATTCTTTCAGGACAAAATTTTCTGGTTGCTCTGTCTGTGAGCCCTCCCTCGTTGGCTTTGACAGTAGTTAGACGGACTAGCACTTTCTGCTAGCTCAGTAATCTCATTGGCTGAATGTCCCTTGTGCATTTCTAATAAGTGAGGGAAAGTCTTTCATAGCTTTATTAAAACAAACGGCTGCTTGTCGTGGGAGCTGCATGTACCCTATAAGGTCTGATGGATGCACACAATTACCTAGTGTGCAAAACTAGATACCGACTCTTACTATTTTCTGCATAGATCTATGATGGTAAAGGAATTTCAATAATACCAGAAAATACCTAAGATAAATCAGAAGATTGCCACGGGAGGAATCTGAGAGCTGATAAAGACATAGGGGTATATTTACTAAAGTGCGGGTTTGAAAAAGTGGAGATGTTGCCTATAGCAACCAATAAGATTCTAGCTGTCATTTTGTCGAATGCACTAAATAAATGATAACTAGAGTCTGATTGGTTGCTATAGGCAACATCTCCACTTTTTTAAACCCGCAGTTTAGTAAATCTAGCCCTAGGTCTGCCCCCTGCTGGGAAGATGTAATTAAAACCATATGTGACCAAGACAAATTTGAAGGTGCAGAGCATTTCAATTTCTACATATGTGCTTATTTTTCCACTATCCGCATTCATTGGAGCACAATAAATTCTGTATTTTCCCTGTGGTCTAGGTTAGTGCTTTGCGCAACAGTTTGCAAATGTGAGACTGAAATTAACATGTCTGAAAACGTAAAAAGTCTCTCTATCTCAATTTAGGAATCACCCTTGGGGGCTCATGTAGAGTTGGAAATAGGTCTGTTTTTTTGCATAAAATATGCATTTCTTTTTACTGCTCATGTGTTCAAATAAATATATGCTTACATCCATATGCATATTATTATGAATATTACAAGTGGACAGCATGGCGGCTAAGTGGTTAGCACATCTGCCTCACAGCACTGAGGTCATGAGTTCAATTGCTGACCATGGCCTTATCTGTGTGGAGCTTGTAGTATTATTATTATTATTATTATTATCCTTTATTTGTTGGGCGCCACAAGGTTTCCGCAACGCCGTACACAGTACAAACAGTAGTACAAAACAAGGTGACAAAGTACAGAACAATAAACACAAAGTACCAATGCCTTCAAGAACTCCAGGAAGACATATGGAGTAAAGACAGAGCAGAAGAACCGGTATGGAGACAGGAGGGGAGGGGGGGGCCTGCTCATAAGAGCTTACATCCTAAGGGAGGGTGAAACAAAAACAGGCACGAAAGGGAGCCAGTGAAGCAGGGGGAGAGACGAGAGGGGCCAGGGGAGAGAGGGAGAAAGAAAAGAGTGGATGAGGGTTATGTGGCTGGTTGGTAGGCTTTAAGGAACAGGTGGGTTTTAAGTGCCCGTTTGAAGGAGCACAGGTTGGGAGAGAGACGGATGGAACGATGGAGGTCATTCCAGTGTAAGGGTGCAGCTCGGGAGAAGTCCTGGATTCTAGAGTGGGAAGAGGTGATCAGAGTGGAGGAGAGGCGACGGTCATTGGCCGAGCGCAGGGAGCGGGCCGGAGTGTAGGTGGTGAGGAGGTTAGAGATATAGGGGGCAGTAGACTGGGAGAGAGCTTTGTAAGTGGTGTATGTTCTCCCCATGTTTGCGTGGGTTTCCTCTGGGTGCTCCGGTTTCCTCCCACACTCCAAAAACATACTGGTAGGTTAAACGGCTGCTATCAAAATTGACCCTAGTCTGTCTCTGTCTGTGTGTGTGTGTGTGTGTGTGTGTTAGGGAATTTAGACTATAAGCTCCAATGGGGCAGGGACTGAAATGAGTGAGTTCTCTGTACAGCGCTGTGGAATTAGTAGCGCTATATAAATAACTGATGATGTATCTTGTGGGTGCTGAAGGGCTGGTCACATATTATGTGATGTTGTGGTCATCTAGTCTCATGACTTAATTTATATCTCCAATTGGACTGCGTGAGGAAAGAAGATTCTTAAAAGGGAGGAAACAACAGATGTTTGTATTCAATTTAACTTTTATTGAATTACATTGTATATGGTAAATGTGAGTTCTGCATGTATTAATAGCTGTCAAGCTCCATCTCTGCACTTTCTCTACACTATAGTGGGGTGCAACTATACAGACCTTAATCCTGATACAGTGCCAGTCATGTATAGATGGACAGCTTGTAAGATGATCTTTACGGCTTCATGTATAGTTGGAGTAAATCCGTTTGCGTAAAATAATATATGAATTTCACTGCAGTGCATGCCCATAACATAGACTTATCCTGGAGTCTGAATACAGATCCTGCCTCATATTTGACTCCTTCCACTTATAGAGGTGGGTCAGGGAAGGCAATCATAGGCGAAATAAAATAAGGGTGGTTCAAGTAAATGCGACTGATGTAGAACTGGGCACAGATGCAGATACGTTTCTCAGGAATCATATCTGCTCTACCCCTGGGTGTCAATGAATCAAGCTGTGTGTTCGAGAAATTGGAGTTGTTGCCTATAGCAACCAATCAGATTCTAGTTATCATTTATTTAGTACATTCTACAAAATGACAGCTAGAATCTGATTGGTTGCTATAGGCAACATCTCCAATTATTAAAACCCGCAGTTTGATAAATTTACCCCCTAGTGTAAGTTATGAACTGACAATGATGACGATCAGTCAGCTGAGAGGCGTCTGACCCAGCTTACTATGTGTCTCTTTTTTGGGCACAATTTTTAGAAAGAAATTGCATCCAACTCCATATATCATCATCATCACCATTTGTTTATATAGCACCACTAATTCCACAACGCTGTAGAGAGAACTCATTCACATCAGTCCCTGCCCCATTGGAGCTTACAGTCTAAATTCCCTAACACATGCAAACGAGGGTTAATTTGTTAGCAGCCAATTAACCTACCAGTATGTTTTTGGAGTGTGGGAGGAAACTGGAGCACCTGGAGGAAACCCACGCAAACACAGGGAGAACATACAAACTCCAGCATCATCAGATTCAGTATTGTCTGTTGTTTATCTTCTAAATTGCAATATTGTGTGTGTGTCTATGTACAGTATACATGTACACATTCATAACTACACAGTAAAAGAACATCTACAAGGTACTTAATTAAAACTAAACTAAACATTTTGCCAATACTACTAGCAGATGTCCTTATTCATGAAAAAGAAAACCTTTATTCTGTTGAAATATGGTTTGGTGGTTGAAATCTATAAAAAGCTGAAACTCCACTGCCTGCAGAGAAGGGCCCCTTATTCCCATCTACCCACACGAGCTGTCATACCACAAGTCTTTAAAGGTGTTGACTAAAAAGTGGCAGAAAAAGTTTGTTTTCACCTTTTAGTATTATGAAGTATTCCAAACTTTTGCTTTATTTTGTCTACCGCAAAAACTTTAGACTCACAGTTCTAGAGCTGAGGACAAAACATAGCCCTTACTTCATGTGCTAAATAAAAATTCTTTAGACGTGAGAAAACTTAATACAATTTTAGAAACTTGCAGCCACAAGGAAGCAGCCATTTTCTGGGCTGAACCAATGTCATGAGAATGCAGCTTATCAATTCACTAGAAACCAGTCACTGGTCCTTCATAGGTTGCATTTCATAGTTGCCGACTTTCCCAGAATGTCCGAGAGGCTCCTGGGGGTAAATTTATCAAGCTGCGGGTTTGAAAAAGTGGAGATGTTGCAGCTTAATAAATTTACCCCCTGGAAGGCCGGCTAAGCTACTGGACAATGGTGGATTGAAGACCCTGACTGGTGGAATGGGGCAGAGAGTTCTGTAGAAGGGAGCACAATGTCTAGCGAAGTGTCGCGGAGATCTGTCAGGGTGGGGAGCAGTGACTGGTGGAACTTTAGTGATTAATTTTTTAGGTGGAGGGGAGTACCAGGGGATGGTGGCCATTGAGTTCTGTAAAGTTAGGATTGCCTAGTGGAAGTGGGGTAGGGCGTTCTGTAGGGGAGCACTGTCTGGTGGAAGTGGGGTATGGATGGTTCTGTAGGTTGACTGTCTGGGAGACTCCTGGAATATTGGGAGAACTCATGAACAACCCGGTCTCACATGCTTGTGCGTGTAAAACCCTTGCTGGTGTTGTGCAGTCACTTACTTGGGAACCATATTGTCATGGGTTACCCTATTGCCCTCCTCTTCTCCGGCTATGGTGTGGGTGTGGAATCCCCGACCAGAGGGTGTCCTGAATACTCAGGACTTTATCTACGGGTGTAATGTGGAGTGAACACTAGGGCCAGTGTAGTTAAAGGGTGCCAGGCCAGCTCAGTTCAAATGAAGAAATAAACTTTATTTAATACGCCTTGTCTTCCAGCACACAAGCATAACAATACAATAAAAGTTACAATAGATATAAATGCAAACATCAAACTCCTCCAGCACAGATCATAAAGGTTACAAGCTTATATTCTCCCAGATGCCTCCCGCACATAACTTCAGCAGATGTTATTATTTGATACTCCACCTGCACATATCTCACATGGTCCAATATGAACCATTACACAGCTGCATACCCAATGTTGCACAGTAGTTCCACACTCTCTGTAAGTACTGTGCTCTCTCTCGTAGGCATCAGTACCCAATGGGAATACTGGAGGTTCATGCTCACATTCCAAGAAGGATTAACTGACATTCCGCTATCCACTGATTCTCCTTGCCACTGTGCACCACTGATTCTCCTTGCCACGGTGCACCCCATCCCATCCAGGACCCTCTTACTCCAGCCCCACTGCTGCTGGCCACATTGCACTTTCAAATGTCATCCCAATATTCAGGGAGCTTTCAATACATGGGGAACACTCTGCAGTTGCTTTGTAATTACATGGACAGTCGTTCAGACGGACTTCTTAATAACATTGCAATAGCCAGTGATCAAACCACAGGACTCCATCTACATCTCACCGAGGGAACAACTGCCTAGTTGGAGGCACTTTACAAGGTGGTTTTACGTGGAATTCTCTCTCTCATCACATGTGGTTTCCAGCCAATTACACTCACCCCTACCAAGAGTCTCTCTGTCCTAAGGCGTCTCACTTGCCAACACTGTCAATCAAATGTTCTCCAATCTTTCTGAGACCATTTCTACCAAGGACTCTCCCCCTCTTGTCCACGCCAAGACCTGGGACCTTCCTGGTTCCTGGCTTCTAAATTGGCTGGCAACAACCGAACAAGATATACCAGAGTCCTAAATAGACACTGGTTCCCACGGGAGGCTCTCATAACTTTCACACTAGCCCCTTTACTAGTGATAATGTGTCTGTCTGCGTCATCATTCTAGAATCTTGTGATGCCTACGTCTTGCTCCTTACTGCAGCCCTCCCGAGGACCTTACCTGCCATCACCAGGAGGGGGGGGGGGGGGGCACAATATAGTAACGCTATAAGCACAGTTGCTCACGTGATAATGTAACACTGGGCATTCATGTAGATGTGGATTAGCACAGGAGCACTAGCCAGTATGTGCATTTATCAGGGAACAGCAAAAAGAACGAGGTTCCTTGTGAGTCAAGTGAGTAGGCATAAAGCTTCTATTGCAAGTCATTTTTCATTCTTTTTTTTTTTTTGCACACAGTAGTATAGGTTAAACCTGGCAGCGTTAGCACAATATATGCCCATGGGTGGAGCTAGACATGACCCTTGGCCAGAAGAAGACACACCCATTGGCAGTGCGCAGGGTTTTGGTGTTACTTACACAATCTCCCTAAAATTATTTTTCAATTTAAATGTTTTCATTTAGTAGGCATTTTGCATTTTGCATCTTACATTGTGTATTGATTACTTTTTTAGAGGCAAACCATGTTTTTTTTAATTAATTCTACCCAAAAAATATTTTGCTAACCGACATTTGCAGGAGCATAGTGTGGAGTAGAAAATCATGGATACTAGTTTTAAGTTCTATAGGATGCCTACTTTCCGGAAATCTATGGGTTAGTTGGCTGCAATGGACTTTGGAATCTGTCATATATGTGTAACCCCTGGGGATGCTGCAGTTGGACTTGAGCACCCAGCAGCTACTAATCACATTTGCATCAGTAAGAAAAGAGATGGATATTGTTGTTTACCAGTCCTGGGAGAAAAACTACATCTCCCAGAAGGCTACTGTGAAAAGGGGTGGGGCCTAATGGGCCTGCTGTGTGTTTGGATACTGGGAAACCCCATAGCAGAGGGCATGAGAGATGGAGCCCTAAGCTGGAGGGCATTGGATCGGTGGTCAGTGCAGAGAGAACTGACAGAGATATCAGAGCAGAGGGGAGTGGTGAACAGAACTAGCTGGGGAGTCACAGCTTGAAGCTGGAGGAGGAGGTTTGCATGCACCTCTGAGGAAGGATATTTTGCAAGCCAGCCATTTTGGAGGGAATCAAGTCCAAATCCTGGGACCTACACTGGTGAAGATAAGTAACTGTGGTTAATTTACTTATCTGAGTTATTCAGGTGGGGTTTGGACTATTTCTGGCCACTAGGGCTGAACAATCCGGGATAGATGGGTGGGCAGGTAAATGTACACCAAGGGGTAAATGTATCAAGCTGAGAGTTTTCCGTCGGGTTTGAAAAGTGGAGATGTTGCCTATAGCAACCAATCAGACTCTAGCTATCATTTTGTAGAATGCATTAAATAAATGATAGCTAGAATGTGGTTTTTCAAACCCGTCGGAAAACTCTCAGCTTGATACATTTACCCCCAAGTGTTTGTTTACGTAGCATTTGAGCTTGTACCACAATGTGCTCCCTCTGGTGTTAAAATAAAGTTGTGGAACTACAAGTCCCAGGTTACAAGCTGAGGATTTTACAGTTCTTGCTACAGCAGAGTTTGCATACTGTGACTGCTGTACCTTACAGCAAGCGATTGAAAGACCCATAAAAGCTGCAAACTGGACACATGTTGCATCCAAGCCATGCTAACTTCCATACAGAAGGGCCACAACTTGCAGTGCACTGCTCCATCTGCGTGGTGTGTTTGAGTGCTGCCGGTGTATGGGTTTGGCAGTATATTGTAGAAATATAAGTAAAGGTATATACCGTACTTGCCAACTTTGGTGATCACTCCTCTGGGAGATCTCCAAATTTGCCCGTACCTTGGGGGCTTGGCCATGCTAAGCGCGTCATTAGGCCCTACCCCCTGTTATACAATACCAATTTTGGCCTATTATAGCAGAGGGCGGGGCCTGAATGTCACAATTAGCCCCACCCACTTCACCAACGGAGCTGGCATGATTCGGGAGGTTTCCCTAATCTCCCGAGAGTCCGGGAGAGCTGCCAAAATTCGTGAGTCTCCTGGGAGAGTAGGCAACTATGATATATACATTCACCTCTTGAAATAATTCCCACTATCAGGAACCAGTAAGGTTAGCATATGAGATGTTGATCCAGTGTATAATGACAATTAATGTTTATGTCTTATGTTGTTGTTGATATTATTGATTGACTGAGAGTTATTGTGTTACCCTGGGGTACATAGTACAAGCTAGGAGCTGCTGCTTTACTTTAATCCACGCAGCCTTATTATTGCATTGTTCACTATTGTTTCAAACTATACCATAGTATATGTTTCCGTAAAATCGCAAAAAGCTGCATTTAGTGGTTCCAGTTCAATAAATGTGCCTGGCTGTGTTCTGCAGCACACAGTGTGTCACAGCCTTTTTAGTACTGGGCAGGGGGTTTCCCGAATATCCCCCTGGTGTATTGCAAGAACATCCCCCCCAGAAGAGAAAGCAGCGATTTGGGTGAAAGCACCGAAAACCAAGTACAGGGGTGAGAAGGTCATTCAATATATATATACACCCTTCCAACACATGCTACATAAGGGGGTGTTACATGTTTTTCGTACATCCAAAAATGTGAAATCTGGTGTTGAAAAAAAATAAATCCTAAGACCTCTGGCAACCAGAGGGTTAACTCATATCTTTTTATGGAACACTAGGAAGAACAATTATTATAGTAATGTTTCTAAACATACAGAAGTGAAACTTGAAATAAGCATCCTGATCATACTCCTGCTTGCACGAGTCATCTAGTGTTAAACTGAGGGTTGAATTTGTTGATTAGGATGGCTTCCCAAAGAGATACATAGATATGACTTTGCTGCTGTTGTAGACATGCACATAAGTGAAGTTAGAGTTCCCTAATGAACCAGAATTCCATCAACATGCAAAACCTGCTCCGGTGGATGCTGCATTTGCAAAAGTCATTATTATTATATTGAGCAGTAGCCCCTGTGGGTGCCGTGTAAAGGTACATCATTTCATTTAACTTGCATTATATAAACTGCATTAGCCATGCGGGTGATGTTCGCATACAATTTATCCAATTACAGTATCACTTTTGGGTCCCCAACTCCCAGTTAGGATTTGTCTTCACATCAGGTTTATAATCTCTGTGATTTGTTTTGCACATACAATTTCTTCCTCGCTCTCCGACAAAACTGCCCCTTTAGCCTTTCAACTGTTATTAACCCTAACAAAGCCCAGTGGTATTGACTATGCAGCCATAACACTTCCTGCAGGTTGAGTGTACGTTTATGTGGCCGTTAACTAATTCTGGGATTTGTCACAGAGCTGTATATCATAGAGTAATAGACTCATAGGGTAAGGGTCTTAAATGAGGTATTGTGCACTAGGCATGTTGGTATATTTAAAAGGTTTCTCCAGCATAATCTACTTTTTAGTATGTAAAGCCTACGGGCAGTTAAGGTTAAAGGAACAGTAATTATTTACCACCCTGTCATCCATGATTTGGTTTAATATCAATAAGTGTTTGCTTTCAGTAGCGGTTCCCATTGTCACCGTTCCCAAGCTAACATAAAAATGAAATTTCATGGTTTTTTTTTACCAAGCTGGCGATTCCACGGCTGACAGTGCAATGTACAGATAGCGCTCACTGCTTAGGTCCCTGGTCCCAGCCTGCATAGAAAAGATTTCATGGTTTGGAGATCCATGTTTTAGTGCAGCTCCTTTGTCACTCTGTTACACTATAATGTGCTTTATGTGATATAATTCAAACTCCTGACCATCACTTACATGGCTCTTTCCCAGTTTACTGCCCCTTATATCTCTAACCTCCTCTCCATTCACACTCCTGCCCGCTCCCTGCGCTCGGCAAATGACCGTCGCCTCTCCTCCACCCTGGTCACCTCTTCCCACTCCAGAATATAGGACTTCTCCCGTGCAGCCCCCCTTCACTCGAACGACCTCCCTCGCTCCAACCATCTCTCTCCCAATCTGAGCTCCTTCAAACGGTCACTTAAAACTTACCTGTTCCTTAAAGCCTACCATCCTTCCACCTAACCCATTATCACCTAACCCATTATCTCCTCCCGGTCTCTTCTCCCTCCCATATACGTCAACTGACTCCCTTTGTGCCTGAGTCTTGTTCACCCTCCCTTAGGATGTAAGCTCATTTGAGCAGGGCCCTCTTCCCTCCTATGTCCATACCTGTTCTTCTGCTCCGTCCTTACAGCATTAACCTGCCTGGAGCCTCTGAAGTTTTGGTATTTATTGTTTAGTAATGTCTCACCCTGTATAGTCTACTGTTTGTGCAGTGTACGGCGCTGCGAATCCCTTGTGGCGCCTAACAAATAAAGTATAATAATAATAATGTAACCTAGCACGGTGGCTTAGTGGTTAGCACTTCTGCCTCACAGAACTGTGGTCATGAGTTCAATTCCCGACCATGACCCTATCTGTGTGGAGTTTGTATGTTCTCCCTGTGTTTGCGTGGGTTTCCTCTGGGTGCTCCAGTTTTCTCCCACACTCCAAAAACATACTAGTAGGTCAATTGGCTGCTATCAAATTGACCCAAGTCTCTCTCTATCTCTCTCCCCAATGGGGCAGGGACTGATGTGTACAGCGCTGCAGAATTAGTGGCGCTATATAAATAAATGGTGATGATGATCATATACAGCACGTTACAGTTATTAAAGAGACAGCAAAGTGCATAAAAAAATGTATACCAGCATATTTTGCAAATTGTTTACATGTAAGCTGACAGCAGTAACCTACGCACTGATTGATCAGCGCAGGATAATTAAAGTAACCATCGTTACAGACAGTATACCATAACTCTAGGCTGCAATAATTCATTTTTATTTTATTTATACATTTCAAACAGTGGGGATTGTGAACATTCCACCTCTCCTAGATATCATAGATTTTGTTTTCAAGGACTAGCTCGCATTTTATAATATAAAACAATATCACATTGAACATTCTTCTCCAGTGGTCGCCAAGGATGCTAAGTAACGAATAGACAAAGAATCTCCTCCGTCCACATACCACACTTCTCACCAAGAGACTTATGGAGCAATAATAATGCCCATACCATGTTAATTTAGTGAGATTCTCTACTCAATTGTTTTGCTTTTTTTTTTTTTACCACTCTATCATGTACGTGCAGTTATCAATCAAACCAGTTGATGCTGCAATTTTTATTTGAATATTAAAACCATCAGGGTCTTGCTTGCTCTGAACATACCAGACATGGAGTCGTGGCCCATGGGGGAAAATATCTCACGAACACACCTGATCTTGGTCATACTGTCCTCATTCTTGGACCCTGAAAGGGGTGTGGCCTTTTAGAAAGTGGGTTTGGCTGTGTGGTCATTGTTGGCTGCATCTCGGGTTTGGGCAGTCTGTGGCGTGATTTTGTCAGACTGGGGTGGAACTTATTTTGGGCTCATTTTGCTCTTTAAAATGCTGGATAGGCACGATATATGAATATCGTGGGTCCTGTGTGGGACTCACCTGGGTGTCTGAGTCACAGTGAGACCCTCCAGAGTACTGTTGGGGCCTCTGTGGGGCGGGATGGGAAGCCAATCAGGTCTCCCCGCCTGTCATTTTGAAATTTTGGCACCGTAAGAAGCCAATACAGGCGCGCCGCATCACCGCGCAGCCTCACAACAATGTTTGGCGTCAATGTGCCAGCAGCTATATAAGCCATTGCTCGCTGTCTGTCAGTGGAGACATAAGGAAGAAGACGTTAGGGGACAAGCAGCACAGGAGAGAAAAAAAATGCCATAAAGAAGAGAAAGATGCCATGCACAAGAGGAGATGAAAGAAGATGAGGCAGGGAGCCCTTTAAGAGCTAAGAGCTACTTTGCCCAGAAGACGACGGAGAATACACTGGGATCAAGATTTTCCGTGGCTGAGCATTGAGGTTGGCGGCAGAGGAGAGCAGATCGACGGAAGACATCCTAGAACGCCCAGAGGCAGGTAGGACACCTGTGGGCACCACCTCTACAGGGCCCCTGCCCACACTCACTCTCTTTCCTGTCACACATCCGTGGGCACAAGGCCCAAACAGCAGTTAGATGAGTTGGATAGAAGCAAGAGGGTGCCAGGCCCCTAGCAAAAAGGGCCCTGTTTGGTTAGTAGGGCACTAGGTCCTTGATCGCGTGGGACATTTGGTCCCTTGTGAGTAGTTAAGTTTTAGGCTGTTGAGGGTGGAGTTCGAAGCCCCTCAATCAGGTTCGGAAGGGTACCAAAAGTTCTGAGTTCCCAAAGTGACAAGCTTAAAGGCCAGGGTTCCAGGCAACAGGAGGAGGCCTGCGGGGCAGCTAGGTGCTGACAGATACTGGTGACCCAGGGAAGAGAAAGGAAACCATTGTGTTGTATAGAGTTGTAAAGTGTAGTAGACCTGTGACCTTTGGGGAGTTGGTTGGTGGCCAGTAAAAGACTGTACAGTATCTAGTTGTTTTGTGTGTATCCTGTCTATGTCCTTTTAGTATTGTCCTCTGTAGGATCCGCAGGACAGGCTACCATCAACGGCGGTGGTGCTAGGTGAACCAACCACGAGAGCAGGTTACGGTGTTTCCCATAGTTGTCCTTCAGGATCTAATGAGCACCTGGGCGCTGGGAAGGAAATTGTGGGGTTGGTGGACCTTCTCTCTTGTTACAGGTCCCATAGAGATTTCTTTACAGTTTTACTAAGTGGGAGAAGGAGTTGTTTGTTGTAACGACTACAGCCTGTTCTCCTCTAAAGATTTACAAAACGTAAAAACTAAATTTGTACAACAAAGTAAAATAAAAGCGTAATGTTTACTTACAACTTAGAAGTCTTATGGATATAGAGGTGTAACGAAACACCTGTGTTTGCTTTCTGAATTTATATTTATACTATGGGATGTCTTAACTAGACGCAAGTGTTTATACATAAGGCATCATTTGCAAACGACTGAAAATGAGATTATAGCTCAATACACCTATACCTCTCCCATCTTTTATCATTGTGTATAGTTTACACTGTGCACAAATCTCGAAATAAAAATGATCCGCACAAGCTGAAAATTGCTCCGTTTTACTGTAGAGTTACAGTAAATAATTGGTTACTCTTTACATACACATACATGCTGTTTATACTTTCAACACATCGACACTGAAATGTGAGGGGTATTGCTCATAGTAAACGGCAGTAAATTACTGAATGGTTCATAACCCGTGAACCTGTGGACTGCTTGGCTCCAGAAACAACCTTTGCTTGCTTCATATTGCTCTGAGGTTACAACAGTTTGGGAAGTAGGGAAAAGAAGAAAACTTTTGCTAGAAAGCAGATGGGTAAGTTAAGCCATGATCTGAAATGCAAATATAACGCCAATCAACGTCTTATTAAAAAATAAATAAAACAAAAACAACGGTGCAATTTCATTAACGTGGCCTATGTCGTTAATAATTTGAGTAATTAAAAAAGGGCAGCTTACTGCATCTAATTTGTATAATCAGTTCTTGCAATAGACTCTCTAGGATGGCTAGTGTAATTACTGTATAGGGGTTTCCATTGTAAACACACCTTGGGCTGCTTCATTTAAATTTAGAGAAAGGGGAAAGTAGTATCCGTGGCTATCGGTGGGCCAATCGAGGCTATTATAATCGTTTGAGCCCCAAAGGTGGTTACTATTTTGTAATGGGAAAGGAGTCATGCCAAAGAAACACCCCTGTCTATTTCACAACAGTGAAAAAAGAGGTCCCATGCTCGCCCCTCTATTTTAACCAGCTCCTGTGCTAATAAGGTTGTGCTAACTAGAGATGGGCGGGTCCGGTTCTCCGAGAACCGAACCCACCCGAACTTTGGGTATCCGAGTACCGAGCTGAGCAGCTCGGTACTCTCCCGCCAATTCCGAATCCAAATCGAGGCCGAACGTCATTGTGACGTCGTCGGATCTCGGGACTCGGTTCTCGCGATACTTCAACTTTATAAATACACGCCTCCACAGCAATCCATCGCCATTTGACAGAGGGAGAGAGCAGGGTGTAGTCATAGGCTAATTAGAGCAGGGACAGAGAAAGAATACAATATTGTTCTTGCAATTGCTCTAACCAAAATCGCTAGTGCAGAGAGGAGGATAGAGGTTTATTATTTTTTCTTCATATTTGGCACTCCCCAGCGCTTTTGGGTTGTCCCCCATAATTGTGCATTAATATTTCTGGCTGTCAAAAGTCATATCTGTCAGCAGTATCTACTCAATAAATGTTAGCACTCCTCAGTGTTTTTGGGGTGTCCTCTCTAATTGTGCATTAATATTTCTGGCTGTCAAAAGTCATATCTGTCAGCAGTATCTACTCAATAATTTTAAGCACTCCTCAGTGTTTTTGGGGTGTCCTCTCTAATTGTGCATTAATATTTCTGGCTGTCAAAAGTCATATCTGTCAGCAGTATCTACTCAATAATTTTAAGCACTCCTCAGTGTTTTTGGGGTGTCCTCTCTAATTGTGCATTAATATTTCTGGCTGTCAAAAGTCATATCTGTCAGCAGTATCTACTCAATAAATTTTAGCACTCCTCAGTGTTTTTGGGGTGTCCTCCCTAATTGTGCATTAATATTTCTGGCTGTCAAAAGTCATATCTGTCAGCAGTATCTACTCAATAAATGTTAGCACTCCTCAGTGTTTTTGGGGTGTCCTCTCTAATTGTGCATTAATATTTCTGGCTGTCAAAAGTCATATCTGTCAGCAGTATCTACTCAATAAATGTTAGCACTCCTCAGTGTTTTTGGGGTGTCCTCTCTAATTGTGCATTAATATTTCTGGCTGTCAAAAGTCATATCTGTCAGCAGTATCTACTCAATAAATTTTAGCACTCCTCAGTGTTTTTGGGGTGTCCTCCCTAATTGTGCATTAATATTTCTGGCTGTCAAAAGTCATATCTGTCAGCAGTATCTACTCAATAAATGTTAGCACTCCTCAGTGTTTTTGGGGTGTCCTCTCTAATTGTGCATTAATATTTCTGGCTGTCAAAAGTCATATCTGTCAGCAGTATCTACTCAATAATTTTAAGCACTCCTCAGTGTTTTTGGGGTGTCCTCTCTAATTGTGCATTAATATTTCTGGCTGTCAAAAGTCATATCTGTCAGCAGTATCTACTCAATAATTTTAAGCACTCCTCAGTGTTTTTGGGGTGTCCTCTCTAATTGTGCATTAATATTTCTGGCTGTCAAAAGTCATATCTGTCAGCAGTATCTACTCAATAATTTTAAGCACTCCTCAGTGTTTTTGGGGTGTCCTCTCTAATTGTGCATTAATATTTCTGGCTGTCAAAAGTCATATCTGTCAGCAGTATCTACTCAATAAATTTTAGCACTCCTCAGTGTTTTTGGGGTGTCCTCCCTAATTGTGCATTAATATTTCTGGCTGTCAAAAGTCATATCTGTCAGCAGTATCTACTCAATAAATGTTAGCACTCCTCAGTGTTTTTGGGGTGTCCTCTCTAATTGTGCATTAATATTTCTGGCTGTCAAAAGTCATATCTGTCAGCAGTATCTACTCAATAAATTTTAGCACTCCTCAGTGTTTTTGGGGTGTCCTCCCTAATTGTGCATTAATATTTCTGGCTGTCAAAAGTCATATCTGTCAGCAGTATCTACTCAATAAATGTTAGCACTCCTCAGTGTTTTTGGGGTGTCCTCTCTAATTGTGCATTAATATTTCTGGCTGTCAAAAGTCATATCTGTCAGCAGTATCTACTCAATAAATGTTAGCACTCCTCAGTGTTTTTGGGGTGTCCTCTCTAATTGTGCATTAATATTTCTGGCTGTCAAAAGTCATATCTGTCAGCAGTATCTACTCAATAAATTTTAGCACTCCTCAGTGTTTTTGGGGTGTCCTCCCTAATTGTGCATTAATATTTCTGGCTGTCAAAAGTCATATCTGTCAGCAGTATCTACTCAATAAATGTTAGCACTCCTCAGTGTTTTTGGGGTGTCCTCTCTAATTGTGCATTAATATTTCTGGCTGTCAAAAGTCATATCTGTCAGCAGTATCTACTCAATAATTTTAAGCACTCCTCAGTGTTTTTGGGGTGTCCTCTCTAATTGTGCATTAATATTTCTGGCTGTCAAAAGTCATATCTGTCAGCAGTATCTACTCAATAAATGTTAGCACTCCTCAGTGTTTTTGGGGTGTCCTCTCTAATTGTGCATTAATATTTCTGGCTGTCAAAAGTCATATCTGTCAGCAGTATCTACTCAATAAATGTTAGCACTCCTCAGTGTTTTTGGGGTGTCCTCTCTAATTGTGCATTAATATTTCTGGCTGTCAAAAGTCATATCTGTCAGCAGTATCTACTCAATAAATTTTAGCACTCCTCAGTGTTTTTGGGGTGTCCTCCCTAATTGTGCATTAATATTTCTGGCTGTCAAAAGTCATATCTGTCAGCAGTATCTACTCAATAAATGTTAGCACTCCTCAGTGTTTTTGGGGTGTCCTCTCTAATTGTGCATTAATATTTCTGGCTGTCAAAAGTCATATCTGTCAGCAGTATCTACTCAATAATTTTAAGCACTCCTCAGTGTTTTTGGGGTGTCCTCTCTAATTGTGCATTAATATTTCTGGCTGTCAAAAGTCATATCTGTCAGCAGTATCTACGCAATGGATTCAAAGCAGTCCACATATGATCTAAATGAGCAACCAGGTTCTGTCACCAGTCCTGATGTTAGTGTTCCCAGTACGTCATCTGGCCAAGGCGATGTCAAACAACAGAGTGTTTTCAAATTAGTGCAAAAAACAAAAACCAAAAAAAAATTTACTGTATTGAAGCGAAAAAGCAGTGTAACTGAGCAAAAGTTAAGTGACGATAAAAAAAAAATTGCAAGCATGCCATTCTACACACGCAGTGGCAAAGAGAGAATGAGGCCTTCACCTTTGGCTATTAGTGGCAGATCCCAAAAAGTTACCCAGCCTACAATTGGTGCACAACTACTGTTACGCGTCAAAGCCGAGCTGCAAGATAACAGTGAGGCATTACAGGAGAATATTTGCTCTGATTCACAAATGACAACAATCCCTGTGGAGAGTCCATCCAACAGTGGGATGTCTAATCGTGACCATTCTGTTAGTCTACCCATAAAGAAGGGCCCTTTCAGCAGTTCTGCTGATATGTGCCTGAACAGCCCGAGTGTAGCCGGTGATACACCAAGTGAGGATGACACTTTGTCTTTAGAAGAGGATGTGGGGGAGATTTGGGTATCCGACGATGAGGATGCGGTTGATTGTGTAAGTCCTGCAGCAGTGTGGCACCAGTGGGAGCAGTTCTGGCATGTGAGGTTCTGGCACCAATATGCACTTTCCAAACACAAGCAGGGATGACGCAGGGGGCAGACCACAACAGTTTGACATCTGGGCTGGTTTGAAGGATTTGTCAAAAAAATGTGTGACCTTGACCATAATTCCAACCAATCCTACTATTAACATGCAAAGGATGGTGGAGGGCCTATCAGGGATTAAACTGTATTTTTCATAATTTTCACTAATAATGTTTGGGTGTAATATACACCCAAAGACGAGTGCTCAATTGCTAAGAGTCATTGATGGAGAGGAAGACAAGCAGGCTTGTCTGTAGAATTTGCAGGCAAATTGTGCTGCGTTATATAGGTAACACCCAAAGAGAAGAGCTCCATTGCTCCATTGCTAATTGTAATTGCTGAAATAGAAATAATAGGGCTGACAGTCTTGGTCTAAATCTGCAGTTACATTTTATTGTACCATAGCTCACTGCGAAACTGGAGAGGTGGCAGGGTTTAGTGATAATCTTCCTCCAACAATACTAATTCATCCCAATATCCCAATATCATAGAAGTCTGTGTAGTATGATGTAATTGCTGATAATGGCCTTCCAAAGGGAATGACTAGTTGATTTTAGGGCAGAGCTGTCACGGTTTTTGGGCAATTCTTTTACAGCACAGCAAATATCAAAATGTTTAGCGGACTCATCTGCATCACCACTGGGTGTCTTGGGAAAGCAATTTCTTTTACTACAAGCAGTTGCCAGAGAAACTGAAGGAGAAGACGTCCCAACAAGATGTTGATAAGTCTGGGATCCTTGCAAAGAAAATTAAGTATTTCATCTACAATTAAAATATAGTTAGCACATTTACTTTGTTTTATTGCACACTATAATTTTATGTAGCACCTTTTCAAAATCTATTATTAAGGCAATCACTTGACTCAAGCTAACCGTGTCTGCACTTTCTTCACAGGTAACTACTTCGCTGGACTAAAGTATATTCCCCTCAAATGCTAATCTTCTTGCAGCTGCTGTATTCTCCTACATGCTGTTGCAGAAACCACAAATTGACCCTAAATGTTTATGGACACAAACAGCATCTCCTGCATGTCATTTTTCAAAAGTTCTGTAACACCAAGTTGATAGTGTGTGCAAAACAGGAAATGTGATGGAATTCAGCCCCGCTGTAATGCTGGACCAATATTGGGGTCGTAATCAGAAATGACATATCCTCAGGAGACTCCAAGCAGGATTAGCCATCTTTCAATGACATCCCTTAGTTTTTGGAACAGTTTGTCAGCTGTATGCCTCTTAGTGAAGCTGCTGATACACAGAGTAGCCTACTTCTCAAAAATGTGATGTACCTGGGTACATGCTGCTGCTGTCCATGCTGGGGAAGGCGAATGACCAACCCAGTGGGCTTTCACAATCATATAATATTTTGTTTGCCCAGTTACGCTTGTACACATATCTGTGGTTAAGTGTACAGTGGGTAGAATACCATTTTGTCACCCAATAATGACATTTTTAGTAAACTTTCGGTACAGGAGAGAATTAGCTTTTCTAGTAAAATGGTATAGTGATGACATTTGCTAACAGGGACATAACACCTCAATTAAATGTCTTAAACCAACTGTATTAATAGTGAACATTGGACGCAGATCTAACACTAGCATAGTACCCAGGGCGTCTGTGATCCGCTTTGCGACTGGGTGACAGGTTTCATTCTTGCTTCCTCTTGCAGAGGATTGTTTAACTGCCAATTGTTGGGGGGGAAGACTGCAGGTGCTGGGATGTAGATGAGAGAAGGGAGGTAGATTATGCTGGAATGCTTGTTGTTATTTTTTTTTTAACCGAAGTTTCTGATTTTCCCAACAGTTTTCCAATAACTCGCTGAAAAATGACGAAACATGGATGAGGATCCCAGATGGTTAAGGTCCCTACCTCTACTGAGTGTGGCTTTCAAAATGCTACAAATGGATAGACAACTCTTGCCAGGATTCGTGTAAAAATAATTCCACACTTAAGAGTGGATTTTTGGTCTTATGCCCAGGCATGACAATGGCCTTTTTGTTATCACTGGCAAGAACTGCAGCAATTTTTCTTTTCAAGTGTATGAAAATCATATTGTGACATAGGAGGTGTTCAAAATTGAATAAAAAATGACTGGAAATTAGTGTTACTGAGGTTAATAATAATGTAGCTACAAAATAATACCTAAATTATGTTATTTTAGCACCAATAAATGTAATTTTTATAACAAATTGCAAAACAAAACCAAACAAAACCAAAACCAAAACCAAAACACGCAATGGCGGTTTTGCAAAACCAAAACCAAAACCAAAACACAACGGTAATCCAGATCCAAAACCGAATCCAAAACCAAAACACGGGGGTCAGTGACCATCTCTAGTGCTAACTAACATGATTGCGAGAAGACAGCAGAGCGGGTCGCCTCTGTTCATGGTCACCAGCTTCTGGATTGGCTGCTTTTGTGGAGAGACCTAAAAAAAAAAGAAATAAAAATGTAGGACATATTTACTAATCACATCAGCCTGAGACTAATAAAAAAAATCAGATGTGACCACCTAGGCAGAACCTTTTCTGTGATCACAAATAACCAGGCTTCTATAGCAGCCACTTTTCCCTTAGAACTAGATATGTTCACTGGTATTCAGTTGCCACCAGACCTTCTGTAGAGAGTTTTTGGTGTTTACCCATCAGAGAAAGGGTATTGACAAATTGTGGAGGAAGGTCAGGGTCTGGAATCGGATCGGACATCAAAGTACACAATCGTCAGGCAAAGGCAGACAAAGCTAAAGGTCAGGGCTGGCACGGACCGAAGATGGTTAAGCAGATGGTGAGGGAATTGGATGGTAGCTGTCGTAGCCACGACAGCCTCCGCATCATGGTTACAATACCTCTGGCTGAGGTGGTGCAAGGGGGGCGTGGGCTAAATATTCATCTACGGTGCCTACTACCCTAACACCTGCTCTGGAGACAATATTTAGGTATGACCACCTGGAATGCCATCTCTTAGTAGTATGCAGATAAAACTATGAAGCACTTAGGCTGATAATGTCTCCAAAGAGGTGTGTACTGTTCAATAGACCATAGTCTTTCCAGCCACTTGTACAAGAAGAAAGGCTGCAAACGTCACTGATGTCAGCCTGCCTCAACAACAGAAGTTTAAGTTTCGTGTTTTCACTAACAAATCTATAGAAGCATTTTGTTAGATGTAAGTCACACATCTGGCATTCCATTATCTACTGTGAAAGAAGAGAGGGGATGGTGGATTGCATTGAATAGTACACTCCTAGGGACTCACTTATTTGATATATCGTACACAGGCCGACCAAAATATATAACAAATAGTAGTATTTTCTGCACAACATTACTTATATTTATGTATTCTATTTTAGGCTTGAAAGGCAGTTAACCCGCTCCCATTCTTTAGAATGGGTGTGGATTCATTATATATGCACTATTAGGGTACACACTCACAGGAAGTTTAACATCCTCCTGTGGTGCAGTATGATATACAAAACTTAAACACCAAATTGCTAAGGTACATGCAAGAGGTGTAACATATGCAAGTGGGTGAGTCAACCTGAACTGCACGCAAGGTGCACTTAGCAAACTAGTAATCAATAGATCACTATGACAATTGTGTTCCTATACCCATGGCATAGTCCATCTGGCATTTGTTAAAACTGCTGTGAGTAGAGAAACGGCATTTGTGATAAAGATCTGTTGATCTTATTTTGCTTTGGGCTTAAGTTGCGTTCACCTTCCACGTAGTGCAGGGATAAGCATTCTCCATTTCAAACAAAAGGCTAAATTAATAACAATCAGATATAATGTTAATAGAACAATGCATGAAGATGTTAATATCTGTATGACTGTTACGGTTTCTGACACTAAGCTGCGTGTTTTAGACAGAAATAGGCTGAAATCATTGGCATCACTGTTTATTTGAGTATATGTATAAAGTCAAGGGAGAAGCATTGGAATTAAAACAAACATGCTTCTTTTTTTTATGTTTCTGAATACAATACAAAAAGCAACAACAATTACCAGAAGCCAGTGTAGTAATAGTAAAATAGTAGTAGCAGTAATTAAATTCCTTAGGAATTTATAAGAAGGGGTCTCTTTGAGCAGACGGACTCTTATAGATGAACCAATCGCACCAAATTTGGGTAAATTTGTGAGATTTGTTATTTAAGTATGCATCCATTTTCTCCCTGCTCGCAAAATACCATATTATATTGAGGAGCTGTTGGCGGGAAAAAGGAATCTGGACATTTCCGGGGCTTTGCGACCAAGCATCTGGCTGCATTGAGGATATACATGGAAAGAGTGTTTGTTATCCCTCCAGTGGGGAGCCAAGAAGGGAGGACCATGGGCATTTAGAGATGGAGACCTTGGTAATGTCACTGATTAGGCTGGCTGCACTGTACCAAAACTGATCGAACTTAGGGCAAGACCGCCAGATGTTGACAAAAGAACGTATGTCACCAAAGCCTCGTCAACACGTTCAAATGCAGTAACATAGATCCTTTATAACCTTGTGGGAACCAGGTAACATCCAGGGCGGTCTTAACAGCATTATAGGCCCCAGACAAAGCAGTGCACTGGGGCCCTACCTACACAACCGCGCACAGGAATAAAAGTGTAAATTATCAATAAAATTAAGCTAATATTTATTGGTACCTCCAACACAATCTGTGTTTAAACATTAAATAACATGCTGTACAGCAGAGATTTATCCACACAAAAGTTTGGACAATATAACATGAGCCTTGAAGTTGAAAAACAAGAAAATCAACACAGAAATGGTACTCATTTGGTAAATCCTACAGATAGGGATGGCACAGTAAGAAATTACTATGAATTATTAATTATTAACCAAATGTTCAACACAAACATTTGTGAAATTTCTGAGGTGATTAGTCCACCATAAAGAGGGTTTGAAGGTTCTCCATAAATCTCCCGGAATAATATACTAAAAATTTGGCAAGCGTACCCATGCGTTAAGACGGCTTTGGTAACCCCTATACTAAACTTTAAAGGAATTCTCCATGAGTTGGGAGGAAATTGAGGCCTTAGAGACTCTTTCCATCATGATGATCCAGGCATCCTCATCCGTTGGCCTTCCCAAATCAGAATTCCAATTCATTTTGTGTTTTGGGACGGTTTTTTTTGGTGTAATGAGTAGATTAAAGAGAATTGACACAGAGAGACTCAAGCGGGGTCAGGTGCCTGGTTATGTTGGGTGTAGGAAAGGGGTAAACAAAAGTGTTTCATCTGTAGATATAGAAATTAGCTGACTGATGGAAAATCTAATTTTTCTTGCAGGGTAGCCACTGGGATGCAATGGCCAGAGTCCATGGCATCTAAGACCATCTGTCAAGGTTCTGTAGGTTTGGATCCTGGGTCTGCCTAAATTAGCACTACTTCCAGAAAGGCGCGGAGTCTAACGGGCAGAAGGTATTCACCAGAAACCGCCGCAAGATGGTTTGGTCTAAACTGCGTCTGCGCCCCAGGTCGCGGCTCTTACTGGAAGTATTGGGAGAGATATATAATGAAATGTGGAGAGGTGAATCCGTTAAGCTCGACAAGCTTACTATTAGATAGATGATGATATAACACAATAAAGTGTCAGCTCTTGTGGACAGCAGGTTACAGCAAGAGTGAAGAAGTGTCAGCTCAGCGGACAACTGATTACCACTGGGATAGTGGCGAAGTTCACGATGAAGTGTCAGCTCTGCGGACAACTGGTATAGCAGGATACAATCCATAGAAGGGAGAACAACCAGCAGAAGCAATGTAGCCACGTCTAGTATCTAGCAGGTAACTTGAAGAACAGGCACTGAGCTGCAGGGGGAAGTGCCTTTTAAATCTGGAGCCAAATTGAGTAGCCAATGGGTGAGGAGCAGAGGATATAAAAGGATCTTGTCTGCGCATGCGCAGACCCGAAAAGTAAGATGGCGGCTGGCCGGGACGGAGCGCAGCTATCAGCAGGGAGCAGGTAAGTGTACCGGGCTTCGGTTATAGAAACCGAATGTGCGGCGTGTGACACCATCTTGATTCCTCTCTCATTCTAAGGTAGAAAGCAGAATGAACAATGCCCTGGAAAAAAGTTAGTTATTCCAGATGAGCACAATAGGGGATGAAAGGAGAGTTGTCCCACAGTGAGATTTGCAGTGATTCCAAATTGGACAAGTGAAGGTAATGACCGGATGGCTTAGTGGTTAGCACTTCTGCCTCACAGCACTGGGGTCATGAGTTTGATTCCCACCATTGCCTTATCTGTGTGGAGTTTGTATGTTCTCCCCGTGTTTGTGTGGGCTTCCTCCGGGTGCTCTGGTTTCCTCCCACACTCCAAAAACATAATAGTAGGTAAATTGGCTCTAGTGTATGTGTGTTTGTATGCTATGGAATTTAGACTGTAAACTCCAATGGGACAGGGACTGATGTGAGTGAGTTCTCTCTACAGCACTGCGGAATTAGTAGCGCTATATAAATAGCTGATGATGATGATGAAAGGAGGCATAGCTCTAGCTGGGATGCTGATTCCAAAGAGACAATTTTACAGTAGGAGTCCAGGCCTATCCAGCTTGCAAACCAGGCTACAGTTTGGCTAAGGTGGGCCAGAAGGTAATAAAGATGGATGTCTGGAAAGCCCCTTCCACCATTTAAAATAGCCCTACATATGTTAGAAAAGATTTTGCGTGGGGATTTGTTCTTCCATACAAATTGGGCAAACCAACTGTGTACTAGTATCAAAGTGGGTAAAGGCACTTTAACTGGGAGAGTCTGGAAGAGAGAGGTCAGCAGAGGCAAGAGGTTTATCTTGAGTACTACAATGCAATCCAACTACAAGATAGTTTGTTTTTACTACTTGAGCAGATTCAACATTATTGTTTTCATGATACGGGAAAATTTTTCTACATATAGAGTTTCATAACATTAATATGTTATTTCAATGCGTTTGCAAACATCCTTAAGAAAAGGGCATTTAAGACATGTCAGTGTGGTAGGTAATATAGATTGTAAGCTCCACTAGGGCGAGGGCTGATCTGAAGGACTACATATTCAATGTACAGGGGTAATATGTAAGCGCTATATAAAAAAACTGCTAATAAATAAATAAACTGTTAATAATTATCTAATGCATCACAGGTAAATACACATACAATTTTAAAAAACTTTATAATTATATGAGCAAAAACAGGTAAGAAACATAAAAATACACAATAGAGTGATTTACTAACATGGCAGAGAAGTGTAAATGTACAATAAATGTGCAAAAGGCCACAGCAACTAATCAGCAATTAGCTTTAATGGGTCCAGTAGAAGTTAAACTAATGGAAGCAAGGGCCTGTGGTTGCTATGGGTTACTGCACTATTGCACTATGCTAGTAAATCACCCCCAGAGGGCCTTTACAACCCGTAAAAAGAAACTTTGTACCTGCCAAGTGCATTAATCCGCGCAGATGCGCCTAGATTTCTGCCTAGGCACTTGGACTTGGGTGGAGCAAGATGGCGCCACCTGCAGAGGACCATATGTTTGCACAGGCGAGATGAGTCGGGGGGTGGAGAGAATGCGTTCCTTGTAAAATAGCTTATTACTAAAGGAGTTGGAGGTTTGAGTTTTATGTGTGGCTTTTCCTTTTTTTCACACACCTAGGCGCACTTCTAGGTTGCAGAGGCGTCTCCAAAAGAGCCATGCTTTGATGTGCACTGGGAAGATCATTTAGATGCACTGATATAAAAATAATCTGCTTTGCTGTGCACATTGACTACCCTGCAGTGTGTTTATTGTACATTTGCATGTTAATTGAGCACAATATTATATCCATATTATGTTACCCCAAAGTACAGGTGAGTGTAAGATTACCCTAATACTTGGAACATACGCCAGAATGGATACTGTCCCAGGCTTGATGTATAATACAGAAATCAGTCCATTGCCAATCCTGTTTCAATATGTGTGTTATTTAAACTAATAAATCTATCTTCTGCTGTGTGTGGGATTATGTCACCGGTGCTGTCTATTTAGAAGAGATAAAACTAGTAAAAAGGTTGTTAATGAATCTTATTTTTTTTTTTTTACAACTGTACATTTTGTTCTGCTGACAAAACTGGTAATTCAGTAGATGAAAGATGCTTAATCAAGGAGAAAAATAAAATATTTGCTGTAATGTTATTTGGGTTCAGTACTTTTTAGCGTCCTGTAGGTGTTTCTACAGGGGCATATCAGCACTGAGTGCAGGGGTGAAACGGCTAGAGGGTCCCCACTTCCTCCAAGACCCCCAAACACCTGAGCCCAGAACGCTGCTCTCAAAAGAAAACAGCAGCAACTTCTTCTTGTAACGATCTGCCTTCGGCTACATTGCAGCATTTTCTCCATAGATGCTACTTTTCCTTTCTACAGATCCTGTGTGCAAGGGGTTAACTCCTCATCGTTGAATGTGGATCCCAATCACCTGTGTCTGGCCTTTAAGAGACTGCCTTTCCCTGCAATCTGAGCCAGTTCATCAAGTGTCTTGCTGTTCTCTTTGGGAAATGCCTGTGTACTGATCCTGACTAACTACCTGAGCATCTAACGTGTCTGGCATTCACCTGCAAGCATCCCAGCTTACCTGGATCTCTTGCTGCCTGTGCCAGGAGACTATCGCTACCTATTGGTATCCAGCTCACAAGCTTCCCAGCTTAATTCCAGTTGTGAGAACCTGTGGTATGAAATAAATATGTTTATCTCTTAATTTAACTGTTTGGGATGAGATTCTTACCCAGATAGTGGTACCCACTCGGGTGGGAATAACCATATTTAGTGACAGCAGTGGAATAGCGCAAGCCGATAAAGTGAGTTCTGAGGCCCTATACGCTTATAGTAATGTGAAGCACAGCTATGGGTAAATGGTGCCATAAATTCACCTTCCCCCTGTGTGTGTGCAATACACGTAAACTGGGGTGGATAACCATGGTACAAGCATGGACTACAAGGATGGTTACACCAATGATCCTTAGCTCTAAGACAGTGAATTAACAGATTACCCATATGTCTACCAGGAGGATAAAGAATTATTCAGGAAAGCCAGGCTGCAGGGCTAAAGTACCTCCACAAGAACGGGCATTGGGGGAGACTATGGACAGGCTTTTGTCAGAAGTTGAGGATCCCCCAGGAAGAATCTGCCACTAACGGACACACTTATTATGATTTTTCTCTTTCATCAAGGCAATAATGTGGCCATGCGTCTGCTTAACAAGACTTATGAGACATAAGACAAGACATTTTCGAGACCCCAGGATGAAAAAATCGACATGCGTACACAGAGTGATCTGTCAACTGGTCTGAACCTACAACAAGTGCCACAAAATGGGTTAATGGGAGGCAAGGTACCCCAAACATCCTTTACCTTCATTGCCTATGACCTGGAAAAGTGATAAAACACTTTGGAGGTTCTCTCCAAGGATCCAGCAATCATAGGTACGGCAGAAGTCAACCCCTGGGCAGAAATATACACCAGGCTCACGATGGAAGACCTGTACAATCATAGAATGTTCCTGGGAATAACTCTAGGCATAATTGGGATATCAGAATGAGGAGCCTTTGGTCACTACTGCAAGGAACTGATTTGCCCAGGCCTCAATGTCCTTTCTATGCTCCCTGGCAACAATCTACTATGGGCAATCAACGGATGGGATTCATGGCACAATAGGAGACCAAGAGAGTCCCTGGTAGCCTTCTGAGCTGAAAGAAGTAGCCAGCAAAATGCTGACTCCATTATCAACATCAATTGCTGGCACTATTGGACCTCCACTCAGTCACCCAGAGCCCATGGAATGGAAAAAGTATGTTGTTGGGCTCCAATATACCTTCAGTTGGAGTAAACCAGGCAGCCTGCTCAACCACCCTCTTCTGTGCCCACTGATTGTGGCAACCAGCACCCCATAGAGATTATTTTTGGCCTTAGTCTCACCCTCAATGCATTCAGCAGCTAAAGGAAAAAGCTAACCCTTACCAGTAAGCCTACTGACCCCAACTAAAGCTAAAACTGCTGTCTAATGGTGGAAAGCGAGTCGTAATGCTTAAAACTCAGCAAGCCTCACACTATCCCACTGTCTATGTCACCATTAGCTGGTTGTTTATCAGTTCCCTAGGAAACATATTTGGCACTAAATAAATATGTTTATTTTTTGACTTTATTGTTTGGGCTGAGATTCTTACCCATGCGGAAGCACCTCCTTCTTGTGGTATCGCCACATTGCTCCTTTCACTGCAATCTCTTCACTTATCTGGGATTCACAAGTGGCTCTATGTGCCTACTGACGTGTGTGTATCTGAATTAAACAATAGCTGTTTTTCGTCCAGATTCTGAACTGGAGACTGATATAGCAATGTCTGTGACCTCTGCTTTATATCTAGATGTCAAATGACCTAGAACTGAAGTAGTTTCAGAGAAAATAAACAGTGTTCTATATAATGGCAATGATTTCCTGTTTACAGTAATATAGCTTTATGTGCCTACCCTTGCAGGAATTGTCTTCTGGAAAGGCATATTTTAACCACTTCATTGCCAAAGGGATACTCCCTTCATAACCAGATCAATTTTTCAATTTGGTGTGTGCCTATTTGTTGGGAATAACACTTTCTAAGGTAATTGGAAAAATAGGAAATTTCAAGACGTATAGCTAAAATCGGGTAGAGTAAAATTCATATAAACACTTTAACAATGGAATTGCAACACTTGAGGAGTGGGTGAGTTAAAAACACAAAAGTAGTGAAAGTGGTTTTAAGTAAAGAAAGTCTTCCTTTTAAGCAAAGTTATATGTACATGATTTTACCATAACATACATTTTATATTGGTAGATCCCAAATCTGTTTCAAATCCTGGGACAATGATGCCATTGTCCAGGTTTCCATGGGGCGGGAGGCAAGGCCGGCAGAACATGGTAAACCCAGTAAGCACAGCAGGAAGGCGCTGCCCTTCCCAGGATGCCCTACCAGCCCGCCTGCCCGAGGGTGATGTCCACCTTAGTGTGGTTCCAAGCTCTAAATAGAGTGGGTATCGGAACAAGTATAGGGGATCAGTGCATGAGCAATGAAGGGATTTTCGGCACGTGAACAGTGAAGGGCAGTAAGTCCAAATCACATATTCCTGGATGTAATTAAGCATTTTTTTATGCAAAATGTTTACATTGTGGGGAAACAGATAATCAAAGATAGAAGAGAATCGTTTTAGCCACTTGACATGCTCAACACAAGATTGTCACGGTCGTCTGAATTTCTTGATCCGATTCGGGACCCTTGGGACTAGCTGGAGCAGGAGTGAAACAGAACTTAGCAGCCTGGATGAACTTCTTGCTCATATTTCTTGCTGATTGTAGAATATAGCAGGGGAATTAGCAGTCTGGAAATGTAGACAGGAACAGTGCACTAGTAATGGAGACAGGAACAATGCACTAGTAATGGAGACAGGAACACTGCACTTGTAATGGAGACAGGAACGCTGCACTTGTAATGCAGTCAGGATTACTGCACTTGTAATGCAGTCAGGAACACTGCACTTAGGAATGCAGACAGGAACACTGGAGCCAAGAACTATCCTCTGGAGAGAAGTGTGTTGTTCTGGCAATGAACAGATCACAGCAGCAGGTTTAAATAGGGTGTCCCAAACCACTATTGGCTGATCAGTTCATGTGATCACAGCTGCAGAATCTGGTTGGTCTGGAATGATCACCTGACTGCATCCAAGATGGCCGCGCCCATGCAGCAGAACAAACAGTATGTGTTTGTTTACAAACGGAGGTGTGGAGGATGGGAATGCTGCAGACGGCCAGAAGGGACCCAGGTAGCCGTGATATGACAGCGGCGGATGTGGTAAGTGCGGCTAAGATCCCGATTTGTGACAGTACCCCCTCCCTTACGAGTGGCCACTGGACACTTAGATTGGGGTTTAGTTGGAAACTTGCGGTGAAATTTCCTGATGAGAGATGGAGCATGGACATCAGAAGCTTTGATCCAGGCTCTCTCTTCTGGACCATAGCCCTTCCAGTCGACTAGATATTGTAAGGTCTTATGTCGAAACCGAGAGTCTAAGATCTCTTTAATTTCATATTCATCACCATGTTCAGTCTGCACTTCAGGAGAAACCAGTTTGGGTGTATAAAACCGATTTAGCACCAATGGTTTTAAGAGAGAAATATGGAAGGAGTTGGGTACCTTGAGGTAAGATGGTAAATGTAATTTGTAGGACACTGGATTGATGACCCGGGAGATGTTAAACGGTCCAATAAAGCGGGGAGCGAATTTCATAGATGGAACTCTGAGGCGTAGATTGCGAGTTGACAGCCATACTCTGTCTCCCGGTTTCAAGCTTGGAATGGCTCGTCGCTTTTTGTCGGCCTGAATTTTGTAGCGTTGGGACGCTTTAAGTAGAGATTCCCGTACTTGGCGCCAGTGGCCTGCAAAATTCTTTAGGAAAACTTCAGAGGCAGGTACTGAGGCTGTAGGAAGTGGAGTAAACAAGGGTACCCTGGGGTGTAGGCCATAGACCGTATGAAATGGAGTGGAAGCAGAAGATTCGTGATAATGATTATTATGAGCAAATTCTGCCCAGGGAAGCAGATCTACCCAGTCGTCTTGTGAAGAAGATATGTACAAACGGAGAAATGTTTCTAGGTCCTGATTGACTCTTTCCGTTTGCCCGTTGGACTGTGGATGATAGGCCGAAGAGAAGTTTAGTTTGATCTGTAGTGCTTGGCATAAGGATCTCCAGAATTTCGCCACAAACTGAACTCCTCTATCTGAGACGATTTCTTCAGGACACCCATGCAAACGGAAGATCTCCTTTATAAATTGCTGAGCCAGTATAGGGGCTGATGGGAGGCCACGGAGAGGAACAAAATGCGCCATTTCAGAGAATCGGTCAACGATGACCCAGATGGTATTGAAATTATTAGAATTTGGCAAATCAGAAACAAAGTCCATAGAAATATGGGTCCAGGGTTTGGTGGGAATAGGCAGAGGCAAAAGTTGACCAGCTGAAGATTGTCTTGAACTTTTATGTTGGGCACAGCTGCCACATGCGGAAACAAATTGCTGAACATCCTGATGAAGAGTAGGCCACCAGTAGCTTCTCGATATAAAAGATTGAGTTTTGCGGATGCCCGCATGACCGGCAAATCTAGAACAATGTGCCCATTGGAGCAATTTTTTACGCAGATTCTCAGAAACAAAAGTTTTTCCCTGGGGAGGTGTATTGTCGGGTCTACTGACTGCGATGCTGAGTGGGCTGATAATAGGCCGTGGATCCACAGTGATGGAATCTTCCTCTTTCACCATAGAACGTGACAGAGCATCGGCCTTGCGATTTTTGGAACCGGGACGGAAGGTGACATGGATATCAAATCGAGAAAAGAATAGTGCCCATCGGGCCTGTCGTGGATTCATGCACTGTGCAGTTTTAAGGTAGAGCAGATTCTTGTGATCCGTGTATATTGTGACAGGATAACGAGCTCCCTCAAGTAAATGCCTCCACTCTTCAAGCGCCAATTTGATGGCAAGCAGTTCTTTGTCCCCTATGGCATAATTTCGTTCAGCTGGTAAAAATTTCCTGGAGAAGAACCCGCAGGGATGCCATTGCTCATCAGCTGGTTTTTGGGAAAGAACTGCCCCTACTCCGACAGATGAGGCATCAACTTCCAAGTAGAATGGACAGGTTAAATCTGGTTGCCTGAGTATGGGAGCAGAAATAAATGCTTGTTTCAGAAGTTGAAAAGCTGTTTGGGCTTCTTCAGACCACTTGGCAGGATTAGCTCCTTTTCTGGTGAGAGCGGTGAGTGGTGCTACTACAGTAGAGTAGCCACGAATAAATTTTCGATAATAGTTCGCGAATCCCAGAAATCGCTGTACTGCCTTTAGTGTACATGGTTGAGGCCAGTTAAGAATAGCTTGCACCTTCTCTGGGTCCATACGGAGACCAGTACCTGAGATGATATACCCCAAGAATGGGATGGATTCAACTTCGAAGGTGCATTTTTCAAGCTTGCAATACAGTTTATTCCTTCTGAGACGGCTGAGGACCTCTTTAACATGTCTGCGATGGGACTTGATATCAGAGGAGAAAACGAGGATATCGTCCAAATATACCACAATAGTATGGTACAGTAAGTCCCGAAAGATTTCATTTATGAAATTCTGAAAAACTGCTGGGGCATTGCTCAGACCGAATGGCATGACTAGATATTCGTAGTGCCCATCCCTGGTGTTAAAGGCGGTTTTCCATTCGTCGCCACGCCTAATGCGAATCAAATTGTAGGCCCCGCGGAGATCCAACTTTGTGAATATTTGGGCACCTTTGACTCTGTCAAATAACTCTGTGATTAGGGGCAGAGGATACCGGTTCTTGATGGTAATGTCATTGAGACCTCTGTAATCGATGCAGGGACGTAATCCACCATCCTTTTTCTTTACAAAAAAGAACCCGGCTCCTGCTGGTGAAGAGGATGGACGAATGAAACCCCTTTTCAAGTTCTCTTTTATATATTCAGACATAGAGTTTGTCTCAGGGATAGAAAGAGGGTAGACTCTGCCACGTGGTGCGGTTTTACCTGGAACTAGATCAATGGGACAGTCCCAATCCCGATGAGGTGGTAGAGTTTCAGCAGCCTGCTTACTGAAAACGTCTGTGAACTCTTGGTAGGCAGAAGGAACTGTCAAAACTTCTTTATCAGAGGTGGAGCAATGTGGAAGAACACGTTGTAAACAGGACTCGAAACAAGTTGGAGCCCACGCCAAGATTTGTGGAGTCGACCAGTCGATATGGGGGTTATGCAATTGAAGCCATGGAAACCCGAGAACCACAGGACTAGTGGCTTCTGGGATGACCAAAAAGGTAAGGGATTCAGAATGCAGAACTCCTATTTGGAGAGTCACTGGAGAAGTCTGATGCGTAATGGTACCCCCTGGAATACGGCTACCATCAACCGCAGAGAGAAAGATGGTCACTGGAATTTTCACTAGTGGAATGGCTAGTTCAGCAGCTAATTTGGCAGACATGAAATTCCCAGCTGCTCCTGAATCCAGCAGGGCTGAAATGTATTGGGAGTCTTGAGCGTGTTTCAGGGTGACTGGGATAATACAGTCCTTGCCTTGTGGGGAGCGAAGGGCCACTCCTAGGCTCACCTCCTCATAGTCAGCTAGGAGGGTATGTTTACCCGGTTTGCGAGGACAATAATGTAGCAGATGTCCGGAACTGGCACAGTATAAGCAAAGTTTCTCTCTAACTCGCCGTTGTCGCTCGGTGGGTGAAAGACGTGCTTTGCCTAGTTGCATGGGTCCTTCAGGGAAAGGAGACAATGCGCAGACCCGTTGAATAGGGAGGAACTTGGGGTGTTTCAGCCTCCTCTTTTCTAGAGCTCTCTCCCTGAACCGAATATCAACCCGATTGCAGATGGTAATCAATTGGTCTAGCGTTGTAGGTAAATCCCGAGATGCTAATACATCTTTAATGTGGTCAGACAGGCCCTGCCAGAAGACCGCAACAAGAGCATCGTTATTCCACGACAGCTCAGAGGAAAGTGTTTGAAATTGAACGGCATACTGGCCCACAGTCTGCTGTCCTTGCCGAAGCCGCAGAATATCTAAAGCGGCTGACGCTGTTCTTCCAGGCTCGTCGAATATTCTGCGGAAGGTAGACAGGAAGCTATCAATATCAGATAAAATTGGGTCAGATTTTTCCCAGAGCGGTGATGCCCATGCCAGAGCTTGCCCTGATAGCAGCGAAACAATATAAGCAGTTTTGGTACGTGCAGTAGGGAAATTCCCGGGTTGTAATTCAAAGTGTATACTACACTGGTTGAGAAACCCACGGCAATTCTTCGGATCGCCATTGTATTTAGCTGGCGTGGGAAGATGGAGTCCGGATGAAGTGGGTAGTGAAGCAGGTATTACTGGCTCAGGCGGAGTATGGGATGGTTGACTGCGGAATAACTGCAAGGTATCCATACGTGTAGAAACATCCTGCAGCAATCTCAAAATTTGCCCCTGGTTAGTTTCTTGTCTCTCAATGCGTCCAGCTAATATTTGGACAGAGTCCTCCCTCGGGGTATGTTCCCCTGGCGGATCCATTGGGCCAGAACAAACTGTCACGGTTGTCTGAATTTCTTGATCCGATTCGGGACCCTTGGGACTAGCTGGAGCAGGAGTGAAACAGAACTTAGCAGCCTGGATGAACTTCTTGCTCATATTTCTTGCTGATTGTAGAATATAGCAGGGGAATTAGCAGTCTGGAAATGTAGACAGGAACAGTGCACTAGTAATGGAGACAGGAACAATGCACTAGTAATGGAGACAGGAACACTGCACTTGTAATGGAGACAGGAACGCTGCACTTGTAATGCAGTCAGGATTACTGCACTTGTAATGCAGTCAGGAACACTGCACTTAGGAATGCAGACAGGAACACTGGAGCCAAGAACTATCCTCTGGAGAGAAGTGTGTTGTTCTGGCAATGAACAGATCACAGCAGCAGGTTTAAATAGGGTGTCCCAAACCACTATTGGCTGATCAGTTCATGTGATCACAGCTGCAGAATCTGGTTGGTCTGGAATGATCACCTGACTGCATCCAAGATGGCCGCGCCCATGCAGCAGAACAAACAGTATGTGTTTGTTTACAAACGGAGGTGTGGAGGATGGGAATGCTGCAGACGGCCAGAAGGGACCCAGGTAGCCGTGATATGACAGCGGCGGATGTGGTAAGTGCGGCTAAGATCCCGATTTGTGACAAAGATTCACCCAAGCATGTCCAGTTTGTGTTCCTGAAATCAATTAAGGACATTTGGCCACGGAAAAATTCCATGGCTGCCGCTCAACCCAATCAGATTTCAGAAAATATGGGCACATGATTTCATATACATTTAAACATCAATATATTATCCTCTGTGGAACCCTTATTTGCTCCCATTTCTTCCCTATCATGTCCCAACGCTGCTGTCTTCACCAATCTAAACCCCAACCCTGGCATTCCCCTCTTACTCGTCGCCTCCAAAAGTGCTCCCGCTCCTCTGAACCCCAATGTAGGAAATCCCTCTCCATTGCTGACTTCACCCACTATAAATTCATCCTCCTACTATTCTGCCCCCTCTCTTGCCAAACAATCTATTTCACATCCCTCATCTCCTCCCTGTCCAATAAACCCTGATGCCTCTTTGCTACCATTAATTCTCTACGGTATCCTCCCCTACCTCCTCCCCCCTCGCCCATCACCTCTCTTGACTTTGACATCTACTTCAAAGACAAAATTGACTATACACAATGATATTTGTTCTCCTCAGACTTGCCTCCCCCTACCTGTCCTCTCTGTCACTTACTACCTACCCACCTGTTACTGTGCCTGACATCCTCTCTCTTCTCTCTTCCACTTCTTCTACAACCTGTCCTCTCGATCCTGTCCCCTCCAAGTTCCTCTGCTCCCTCTCTTCCAATGCCTTTTGTCAGTTTGCTCACCTCTTTAACCTCTCTCTCTCCGCTGGTATCTTCCCTTCGGCCTTCAATCATGCTCTACACTCTCCTGTTCTCAAAAAACCTTCTTTTGACCCATCCTCTCTCTCCAATTATCACCCCCATATCTCTGCTTCTCTTTGCTTCTAAAATTCTCGAACGACTTGTCTTCATTCATCTGACCCACTTTCTCTCTTCAAACTCTCTTTTTGACCCTCTCCAGTCTGGCTTCCTCCCCCTTCACTCAGCTAAAAATGCCTTCACTAAAGAAACAAATGACTTGCTCTCAGTTAAGTCCAATGGTTGCTTTGCTTTCTTGTCCTCCTCAACCTCTCTACTGCTTTTGACATTGTCGATCATTTTCTTCTTCTAACCACCCTTCACTGCATAGGTCTTCGTGAAACTTTCTGGTTTGCCTCCTACCTCTCTGGCCGCTCTTTTTGTATGTCTGTCTCTGCCCCCCACACACACACTCTTCCCCTTTCTATTGCGGAGTCCCACAAGGCTCTGTCCTTGGCCCTCTGTTCTCTCTCTACACCACCTCTCTTGGTAAACTCATTCAATAATTTGGCCTCCAATACCACCTCTATGCTGATGACACGCAAATCTATCTTTCCTTCCCTGACCTCTTTTCCGCTGCCCTAACCCAGGTATCTATGTTAATTGTTCGGCTTTTTGTTGGCATTTTCCGCGAATATCGCTAATGTTATGCTGCACACTGTTGAATTAGAGGCATTTTTCTGCATTACTACATTTCCAGGAAATAAAGTTTTAGTGAATTACTCACATAGATGTCAACAAGGTCTAGTTCACCTGAGATATATGTTTACTCCTGTTTTTCCCTATTTCTAATTAACTTGGCTTCTACTGTGTAATTGATGTTAAAGGGTTCTTTTATATCAATTAATTAATTTAACGGAGCTTAAAGCATGTGGGGGACAGTGGGAGCAGACAAATGCCTTCCAAAGGAAGTGGGTAATATTGAGATATATGTATTTGTTTTGACATTTTACTGGAAGTCTATTTTTGTTGTTAACAATCCTGAACTGTTCTGGTAATATTGCTATTTCTGTATTAATTGAAATTGTTTTTACTATTTTGACATCAAAAACACTTTAAACAATGGCTGGTAAATATACGGGTCATATCAACAACTCATTGATAAAAGTATCAACATTTTATATTATATTGCAAAGTAACACTGGCTCATTTATCTCTTTAGAGTGGTGTCATGCAGGGGCTTGGAACACTAACTCCCCCCCCAAAAAAGCACTACCTCTCAAACTGTTCCGTACTGACGCACTAAGTGAATGAGCAGTGCTCATCCCTGTCCCACGTCTGAGCGCACACTCAGAAAAGGAAGCATGCAATGATTTCGAAGCCTAAGCGCTACCGTGTGATGGCGGATGCGCGCTTTTTATTAACTCCAATGTGTTTGTTCTATTCTGCACTAGCACTCAAAGCGCTTGTGTGATAACCCCTTAGGATTTAGTGCAACAGACCTCAAGCGTTGACTAGAAAAAAAACCATGTGGTTTTGAGTACACATATAAAAATTTCATGATTATGATGCTAAAAGCAGCATCTATAGCCTAGCAAATAAACTATTTACAAGCAAAGTATATTATACAATTCTTTACACTAATCAGTATTCCCACTCCTATGTTGTTTAGCCACTTATATCTTAGGTCAATGGAAATACATTGGTGTTAGTGTTATAGAGAGACAAGACTGTCTGTTGTGCGTTAATGCAATCACTTGGGGTTTATAGAAGAAGCAATCATTACTGCTTGTAAATTGTAATCAAAAACATACTTGGCAGTAGTCTTGAGGCTGTAATTGCTGACCCCTGTATAAAAAATTCAGCATGGTCTCAGTGATAGAGCCGTGTTGAGATAGAGCCGTCTATTTCTACACAGGTAGAAGTAAGCACATGGATTAGCAGACCAAGTTAGTTGACTGTCACCTGTAAAAAGGACTTGATTTTTACAATTTCTTGGAAGTAGTGGAGATCGGCATTCTACCTATACTATACCTATATAGTTATGTTATACCTATTTGCACCTTGTTGGTGCACTTTTTACGGGAAAGTGCATTTATAGACACCAGGACTATAGGTGGCGGTTTTACTCTCCCATCAAGCACATTTCCATGTGGACCAGTAATCCTTCGTAAGATGCCACAGAGCATTTTTATGTGGGGCAATTCCCAAAAGCAAATTTGGGTGGTGTACCTTTGTAAGCACTAATTAGACAAGTAGGTATAATGCTCTATACCAGTGGTTCCTAAACTGTGCGCCTAGTCTCCCTGGGGTGCCTTGGAGATCTCACAGGGGTAGCTCGGCCAGGGCCAGTGGTAAGCAAGGTGGTGGACTACTTGATAATTATTTTGGCTTAGGGGGGGCCTTGAAATTTTTTTGGAGACCCTAAGGGTGCCCTGAACTGAATAAGTTTGGAATCCACTGCTCTATACAATTCCCAATGCACCAGCCAAACACATTGCAATTAGCATTGGAAAGAGCTTGTGATTGGCTCAGAGGCTAATGGCAATGCCGGTCAATACAGGGCGGTTGTTGCCCTTAGCTGCGAATATCGCCTTCCCGAAGTAAATAAACCCAATACATATAAATGGTCTAGTTATAGTTAGCTATTTCCAACAATTCTACAATCTTAGAGTTTTCTGACAAAGAGTCACCATGATAATTAAAAATGAGCGTTTCGGATTATGTGGAATCCAATGAAATCAGACATTTGTGATCTGAGTGAAACAGTCGTGACTTGGTTTCTCCTGCCAAACTCGGATCTCAAAACAAGGCGATACATCATTTCCGGGATTTTTTTTATGCAAAACTCTTGCGAGTTTTGCATCGCCATCTTTGTATATATCTTTTTTTTTCTTAATTGCTATTTTAGAACAGACAGCGTGTAGAGAGGAGGTTAACTGCGGTGCTCTGCTCAGAAAATAGCGTTCAGGGTGAACGAGGGACATAGGAAAGCAATAGAATCCTGTCATTATTGTAAAGCAGATCAGTAGAGATTAGTCAGCTAGAATAGTTTGCTGATTAATTGTTTTTTAATCTCAATCTTAAATACACTTTACATGGACTAGTGGCTACTGGTTGTTAATGCATTACATATATATATATATATATATATATATATATATATATATATATATTAGTAGTAGACAGTATAAACAGGCTGTGGTAGATAGATATCACTCTGAACTAAGTAGTATATTTTTATTTCTTGGAGAAAAACAGTGTGCTTTTGCTGTTAGACCATTAGCAGCAGAATTTTCAAAAAATATATATAGATTTATTTCTTTTAAAATTGAAAGTTTTTCTAGTGAAAGTAATCTTGTGTGGGGCAGTGACAACTGAAATCATTTTGAAAAAACTGGGTGTTTGTGTGCGAGATTCAGCAGCACTTACACACCCCAAAAAAAGGCTATATAATTATTACATTCTAATCTTTTCTATCTTTCAATACTTGTCAGTTTTGAAAGGCTCATTCAGCAAAAATCTATATTTAAAAAATGGAGTTTGTGTGTGAGGGTCAGCACGCAGCCGCACACTCCAAAAAAAACGCTTTATATTGTAATCTTTTCTATTTTTCAATACTTGTCAAATCTTGTAAGGGTCACTCAGTGATATCCATATTAAAATAAGGGTGTTTGTGTGTGAGGGTCAGCAGCAGTTACCCACCCCAAAAAAGTAAAGAGGGTGTTCTTGTCTTTGACAACCCCCCCAATAAAATATAAAAGTTGTTTGTTAGAATTATATTGTAGAGCAGTATCATAAGAATTGTAGGATAACATTTCTTCCTTCATCATCATCACCATTTATTTATATGGCGCCACTAATTCCGCAGCGCTGTACAGAGAACTCATTCACATCAGTCCCTGCTTACAGGTCTAACACGTGGAGAACATACAAACTCCACACAAATAAGACCATGGTCG
Organism: Mixophyes fleayi; assembly: GCF_038048845.1. Lineage (NCBI taxonomy): Eukaryota > Metazoa > Chordata > Amphibia > Anura > Limnodynastidae > Mixophyes > Mixophyes fleayi. The sequence continues at coordinate 75,511,128 of NC_134412.1, forward strand.
GGAATTGAACTCATGACCCCAGTGCTGTAAGGCAGAAGTGCTAACCACTAAGCCACCGTGCTGCTTCCTTTCCCTAACTCATTGGGCTTTCACCTAGTGAGGCATCTACAAGTGGGTGTAGTACGTGTTCACGATTCTGTAAACACCGACATGTAAACACCACGGACGCTACCAGGATCTTCAACTGCAACAATTTAGTAAAGTCTCTGTTTGAAGCTGTCTGTGATTCCACTCAGTTGGCGATGAGGTCTTCGGTGTAATCATGCTGGGGTAAGTAGTGTTGGGTTTTCCAGCGCCTTTGTATAGTACTCAACCCCTCCAATATATGCTGCTGACCCTCTCTAATATGTTTGCTGCTGAACCTCTCCAATGTATTTACTGCCATGCTGACCCTCTCCAGTATATTTGCTGCTGACCCTCTCCCATGTATTTGCTGCTGACCCTCTTCAGTGTGTTACACATGCTGCCTAACGGGTACCTACTTGGTGTATCTTCTGTATTCAAAGGAAAATGCAATTGATGCAGACATCTTCAATGAGGATGATGATTAGGGTGATGATTGGCTACCATTAAGGCAGGTGACCACTGTTATCCAAATGCCCATGATTCATTTGTTAACATTCCTATCTAATCTCCAGTTGAACAACCACAATGTTGGCTTTTGTGGGGGCCCAAACAAATTAAGCACTTAAGTCGCAAAAGGGGCAGTGCCTGTCGCTAATTGCTTGGTTTGTTAACCTATGTGCATGTCATTTTCAACATATGGGTGGGTGACCCTGGGTGAGTGTCCCCAAGGACAATGCCATCTTGCACAATTTTGGCTCCTCAACTTTTCCCCAAGAATCTTCGGAAACCTTTGTTTTAATACATTCTTACACCAAAATTCCCTTTTGGGGGGATTTTTGTAAACTCATTGCCATTCCTAACAGTTTTCATTATGTTTCTAGTGCTGCCAACTGTCAACTTTCTGCTTGTTAGGTGACCAATATGCCAAGTTCTGTCTCTTAATTTCTCAGAATGTGGACTTTCAAATTCAATTGCATTGTCTTGTCAAGACAGATGTTTGGCAACCCTGTGAGTTATAAATAAATACTTGTGTGAGAAGACTATTGCCAAATCTGAACTGTCTAGTTTACATATTTTTTACACTTCACTAATATAACATATATGTATTATTTATACATTTCATTCCATAATGATATACAGGACATATTTTATACATGATATATTTATATATTTGCAAATATATCTGAGTGACGAGTCCCCTTGTTTGATTCATAAGGGCAGCATTACAGCACATTCTAATTTCTTTTCAGTCCGATCTACCTTACTCATATCATAACAAGCACTTATAGTAAAACAAGGTGTTTGAAAGCTCTGCTCTCAGCTCCCGGTGTATACTCTGACCAATGATAAGTGCATAGTAAAAAAATAGATGAACGTGCAGGCCACCTTCGTCTATTTAGTTTTATCAATGTCTAACTGTGTTAATTCTACCACTGTCCATCCAATGAACTCTTTCTGTTTATGTAGCATTAGTGCCTATGATGGATGCTCTGCTATGTTCCTAATTTTATTGTATGCCTACTCTTTGAAATTTTTTATTAATGGTGCACTCCACCTTCGTCGACCATCAGCCAAATGTATTTATATAGCGCCATCAAATTACGTAACACTTAACAATTTTTTACAAGGCTGCCAGATCACCTATTATGTTCTCTAGTCTATGGATTGTATCTTTAATTAAACGTCCATGTATGTGTGCCATATATTTGTGCCACTGTTTTGTCACTAATTTTAGCCAGTCAGATCGCTGCAGACTTTGGCCAAAATTGGTGAAAATTGGGACAGTTGTGAAGAGTTCATTAGGAAACGCCTTGAAATTTAATGTTAATGCTATAAATAATAATTATTTTACGTATTTTCACAACTTTTAATTAAATATAGATCCAAAATCAGAACCTTTCACGTTTTTTTAGACAAAACTGGTAGCAAAGCCGAAACATGAAAATGGTTTAGAACAGACACCGGTTTCGAGGGTCAGCGCTCACCTCTAATGATGATTTGTCAATGTCTAGCATTGTGTGTTATGGATATTTTTAGCCTTTTTACCATTGGATTATAAATTAAGAGAAGAATTAGCAATCAGATTATGATGGACAGAAGTTTTTTGTTTTTTTTTGAAGCGGTGAAAGAGGGGTTTGGAGTGAGTGTTTTTTTTTTTTATAAAATGTAAGTTTGTGTTTTATGTATGTGTGTGTGTGTGTGTGTGTGTGTGTATGTGTGTTCACTGAAAACCCACCTCTTCAGACAAGGTTATGATATTCCTCAACCATCATCTTAATTTCCCTAGATTACCCTATTACCATCCTCTACACTGCTAACGCAAGACAACAACCCTCTGACCAACATTGCCATACACACAGCACACAATACTTTTACCTTTGCAGTCTAGCTGGTCCATTGTGCAATATGATGTAGCACATGCCCTTGTGTTTCTAACTCCCATTGTCCCATAGATTGTAAGCTTGCGAGCAGGGTTCTCTTACCTCTCTGTCTGTATGTATTACCCAGTATTGTCTTATCAATGTTTGTTCCCAATTGTAAAGCGCTATGGAATTTGCTGGCGCTATATAAATAAATGTTGATGATGATGATGATGTGTGTGTAATTGGTCTTCTTGTTATAGAGAAATCCAGCCCAGGCTGCTTAGCGCTGAGGCTGATTGAGTTGTTTTTTTTGTGAGCTCAATGATGCTCAATGTTTTAAATATTAACTCAAATTGATCAATTAATTATTATTGAGATTTGGGTATCATCCATCTAAGCAGCTTGATTTTAATGTAATATACAATTCACTTTATTTAATATAGATTAAACCACGATGCCAGCGCATTTGTGCTTGAATCCCACTGTCCTTGAATCTTCAGGCTAAGCACATACATGTGGGCTTACTCATACAAAAATAAAAGCACAACATCACTAAAAGGTAAAGATATGACATATACTGGCACGTTCATATGTTGTTTACGTCCATAAATGACCCTGTGTACAGAAATGTGTGTATTAATCATAATTGCCAACTGTGTCATCAGCCATGTTCAGGGACAATTGTAGAATTAAAAAATATTTTTTTTTTATAGAAATGATTGTACTTGGTAATGTCCTTGTGTTCCAGTACTCACAAACTGTTTCGTACATGAGTTCTCTTATTTTGTAGACTAGATGCAATTCTCACTATCTTGTGTTGAAGAAGATTATGCAAAATAAAAAAATACATTTATCAATGTAAACATGCTAAGATGGGGCTTGTGGTGCTCTAAGCTGGTCTACACTGCCCCACGTTTAATGCAGCAAACTGTTCCTGGAAATGATATAGAAATGTTGGGCTTGAGAGATGTGCTCTATGTATGGAAGTAACAGCCTGTGTGCTTATAATGTATTTCTCTTTACTAGTGAGATATAGAGTTGGGGGCTGCATAACCATTGTTGAGAGTTCCCCGGGAGATACCAGCAGGTTTGAAAAACAGCAAAGCTATTTAGAGACAAGTTTGCGTCCAACAAGGAAGTGGATCTGCACTTTTCTCAGTCAAAATCCTAAAACATGTTCGTGCTCCAGAGACGCCTTTTAAACCTCTTACAGTTAGGCTAATGGCTGTTAACTGCCTACGCTGCTCGGAAATAATCACCTTTTGCAGTTGAGTAAACAAAGCTAATGTCTGCTAAATCACTTCTGTATTTAGTAAATATGCTCCTCAGATCACCCCTGAATTTTACCTACAGGTCATTTAATCTAATTTCCTTTGGTTTCGGTGATAATGGGTTGCTAAAGCCGAAGTATGAAAAAAAATATAAAATTAGATTTTTCCTTTTGGATACAATGTTATGTGACTTCCAAAGTGGACCCATCTACTTGCCAATTCTCCCAGAATGTCCGGGAGACTCCCGGACTCCAGGTAGGTCTCTCAACTTCCTGCATCTGCCCACTTCCTATTAAAATGGGCAGCATTGCAGCCGCCACAATGCAATTCTCCGGGAATCGAGTTATTTGGGCCAAAATGTTGCGATTCATCAAGCCCCGCCCCCTACACCAACACACCCCTTACCATCCCTCCTAGACTGGCAAGTATGGCCCATCAGCTTCATGCGGGGGGGTGGGGAGGAGGGGACTATACATTGGGTAGGGGCTATGTGACGTCCGCTCTGGGATCCGACAACGTGTCTCTGCTCTGAATGTTGTGTGGGGTGCCTGGGATGGCTGGGAGGGTGAGGGGTGAGCATGGCCCCTGCACCCACTATTGTTACACCCCAGTGTGGAATTAACTAATATTCATGGAAACTCAATCCGCTAGTAGCTAGCAAACCACAATACGTTGTAGGCTAAATAAGAATGCAGCTAATATATTCACTCACGGACTATACATTGACAGCCTGCTCATGTGACCAGCATCTGGCGTCAGGGATGTCACTGGTTGCTAGTGACCTCATGGGTTGGATTCTGATGAATATTGGCTCAGCTCTAAAAATGGCTGCCTACGTTCCCTTAGGTGATACCGTTGTAAGCATGTTCATTGTTCCTGAATAGATGGCCAATGATGTGATACAGAGCACAGGCTGAACTGCTGCCAAGATTCCCTTCTACATTCAGATAGCTCCCCCTAGCACACAGCCAGCTATGTGCACTACACTCACTCTGGTTATCTTGTGAAATATATCACAACCGGAGCAATTAAATAGATGCTGGTTAATAAAATAAAATAATTGCTGGCGTTCCCTTTTTATTCTGTGACCTCATCTCATTTTTCAGTCTCAAATCCGGGCCCCGCAGGCACAGAAAACGCAAACCTCTCTTCTATTCAATACCAGCTCTTATTTATTGATGTGGCCGCTCAAAATTTTAGTTGCATGGGAAACTGTTATAGAGGGAAATGCTTACCCATGTATAAAGAGTGATTGTACTTCCTATCTTCCCTGCATAGAGAAACCACTGACCAGTGAGCAAACACACTGTGAAAGAAATTACATTCTAGTTAAATTCTAATCAATATTACACCCGAGTGATGTTAATATATGTTGAATCTCCTGTAATATATATAATAATGTATAAAAGGTGCATTCTGATGCCATTGCTTATGATTGTTGAGGTCTGATGACCCCACATAAAAAAAAAAAACATGTATTATAATAATGAATAATGCACTCCCTACTGTAAATTGTTAATATTACAAGTCCCTTCAGATTGCTGTGATCTGTATAAACGGACTTGGCCTTGTGCCTTTGAAGACATAGAACTTTGGTGGCTTATAATATCCTAATAATTTACTGTAGGGTGCACATTATTAAATATATTAAATACAGAATACCCAAGTGATGCTAATAATATTTGTATAAACACCTGTAAATAATATCTGTACAAACTATGAGTTATGATGTCAGCTCTAATATGGTCACAAAACTGTTCTGTGAGTTAAAATTTCCTTATAATATATAGTAAGTATTACATTATCCTCTATATCTTTGACAACTTCTAACATCACTAGTCTTCAAGGATGAATGAAAATATTTTTAATATGCTGGCCGTGCTAGGACATTCCTCATACATGTCAAAGAGTGACAAATTAAATATACTTCACACGTGTTCATACACTGCCTTTGAGCAATGCTTACAGCTTCTCTCCTTCATTCCTGTCTTTCTTCTCAGACAGACATTACATTACATAAAATACAGACGGCTACAACTCTGCTCCTTGCCGTAACAACAACATTCTGATTTGGGGGCAATCTTCATATCCACACTAATATTATGATAAAATACAACTCTTTCTAATTAATAAATTAAATCGCCAAGACCATTCTTTTTCCTTAGCAAAATAGTGGATTAAAAATAAGAGGAAAACAAGATCAAGATAGTGTGAATAAAAACTCATAACAAAGAGTAACCACATGTCTCTGGTTATAGGTGTTTTATTTAGTTTGTAGCCATAAAGGAGAAAACGTAAACCACTAAAGAAAACACCAAACCTGTCCGCCAACTGGCAATACTTAGCCATGCCTTGATACGGACAGTATGGTGGCTTAGTGGTTAGCACTTCTGCCTCACAGCATTGGGGTTATGAGTTTGATTCCTGACCATGGCATTATCTCTTTGGAGTTTGTATGTTCTCCCCATGTGTGCGTGAGTTTCCTCCGGGTAATCCGGTTTCCTCCCACAATCCAAAAACATACTAGTAGGTTAATTGATTGCAATTAAAATTGACCCAAGTGTGTGTGTGTTAGGGAATTTAGACTGTAAGCTCCAATGGGGCAGGGACTGATGTGAGCGAGTTCTCTGTACAACGCTGCGGAATTGGTGGCGCTATATAGGTAGATGATGATGATGATAAGAGAGTGGACAGCTAAGCCTGCTTGCCTCTTTTCTCTTGGCTAAAAACAAAAATTCCTTCCACATCTGAGGCCAATGCTCAACTAGTCTCTAAAAAGCCTTAGTCAGTTTTTCCTGGAGTCTCTAACCCAGTGGTGGGCAAAAGGCCGCCCTCTTAAGCAGACTAAGGGGGGGATTTGATTGCCGGAGATATGGCACACGGATGTGCCCACATTACCGGCAATTATGGTTGGCATTTCGTTTAAAATGAATGGAGATTCAAACCATAACATAGGCTCTATAGACGTTCCGGAGACCCCTTGTGCCAAATTGAACCTCTACCTAATAAAGTATCAAATGATCCCTCTGTGTTCCTTTTTTCCCATCACTGAGGTAACACAGTTTATTCTCATATTCTATGTCTGTAGTGGACTACTAATCATATTGTCTTTCTTGCCTACAGCGCATGTCCAACGGTTTGTTTCATGATATAGGGCACACAGTGTGAATGGCGTTACTGGCTCCCAACAGTACTATGGTATAAACAGTTTATAGGGTAAGTTCCTTCAGCTTGTTGCTTTATCTTTTAAATGCAATTGTTCTGCATTCTGATTATGTTTTTTTAATGTGTCCTCTGCAAACTGATTAGCTGACCTCAAAACACTGGAATTTGTTTAAAGTTAAAATGTCCTAAAACATTTTGCTTATCTCAGTTTATATAAATACTTCATACAATTTCCTCTGTATGAATGGATAAGAATACATACAGATAAACCAGGATATGTACTTATACATAAAAAGATGCTCTTTTTGTTTAGCCTGTGTATTTAAGTCAGAGCATGTCCCAGAGTGAAAACTGTAAATTAATATGACTCTCTCATTCCTTGTTAACCTTCCTTACTTCGTATGTGTTATCAGCATGCTTATTTTTTATTTTTATTTTACTGACTTTGGTGAGTTTTAGTGATATTACATGTTTGTGACTCTAAAGCATAGTTGCCTACTCTCCCGGAATGTCCGGGAGACTCCTGACTTTCTGGGAGTCCTCCCGGACTCCCGGGACAGCAGGACAACCTCCCGGATCCCGGCCAGTTTGGTAAGTTTGATGGAGGGGCGGGGCTTAGTGATGCAATTCCCGCATCATAGTGGCCTCGCCCCATGTCAGTATAGGGCAAAATGGTGATGACAGCGTTTGAGGCGGGGCTTAGGGAAGTGATTCTCTGAGCCCCACCATCACACTCCCACCTGCCCCTGGACCTCCCGGAAGACAAATTGACAAAGTTGGCAAGTATGCTCTATAATGATCGTCAGGTTCATGTGAGCCATATAAGTTGCCAAAAGGATTGCAGATGGCCACACAGCTCAGTGGTCCCTATAGTATGCTTCATACAATAAACCATGGGGTACAAGACTTAATATTCTTGAGTATCTGCTAAAATCATTCCCTAAGCATCTCTGTGATGCATGTTAACATGTATCTAGATCAGGGGTCGGTAACCCCCGGCACGCGTGCCAGACGTGGCACGCTGACCACTTTTGTCTGGCACGATGAAGCTGCTTCAGCAAAGCAGCCGATGATGGCCGAAACGGAGCTTCTGCGCATGCGCAGAAGCTCCGTTTCGCCCATCACCAGTTGTTTTATTGAATCAGCTCCCAGGTTTCTGGAGAAAGATGAGTCTACAAAGGTAAGTAAGGGCAGCAAATCGAGGGGCACATATACTTGGCAAACTTTGTATTTGTGGGGGGCAACTGTGGCAAACTTTGTATTTGTGGGGGGCAACTGTGGCATACTATATATTTATGGGGGCAACTGTGGCATACTATATATTTATGGGGGCAACTGTGGCATACTATAAATTTATGGGGCAACTGTGGCATACTATATATTTATGGGGGCAACTGTGGCATACTATATATTTATGGGGGCAACTGTGGCATACTATAAATTTATGGGGCAACTGTGGCATACTATATATTTATGGGGCAACTGTGGCATACTATATATTTATGGGGCAACTGTGGCATACTATATATTTATGGGGGCAACTGTGGCATGCTATATATTTATGGGGGCAACTGTGGCATGCTATATGTTTATGGGGGCAACTGTTGCATACTATGTATTTGTGGGGGCAAATGTGGAATACTACGTATTTGTGGGGGCAACTGTGGCGTGCTATGTATTTCTGGGAGCAACTCTGGAATGCTATGTATTTCTGGGGCAACTGTGGCATGCTATGTATTTCTGGGGGCAACTGTGGCATGCTATGTATTTCTGGGGGCAACTGTGGCGTGCTATGTATTTCTGGGGGCAACTGTGGCATACTATGTGTTTCTGGGGGCAACTGTGGCGTGCTATGTATTTCTGGGGGCAACTGTGGCGTGCTATGTATTTCTGGGGGCAACTGTGGCGTGCTATGTATTTCTGGGGGCAACTGTGGCATGGTATGTATTTCTGGGGGCAACTGTGGCATGCTATGTGTTTCTGGGGGCAACTGTGGCATACTATGTGTTTCTGGGGGCAACTGGTAAAGTATGAATTGTGGGCACAATTATGAGGTATGATGTGAACTGGGGCACTACTGTGCGGCATAACGTTTTTTTGCTGGTCCCTTACTGTTAATATGATATTAGCCTCATAAAGTGATGTATATATATATATAGCCGAGAGGGGAGGGGGCGGCTACAAATTGCCCGGGCCTGCTTGGTGGCCCGAGTCCCCACTGGAGACCTATCTTTGAAAATATTTTTTTTATTTTAAAAGTACTTTTTTTTATTTTTTTTTATTGAGTGCAGGGGGGATCGGTAGTAGCTAAATGCCCTTCAGCTCAGGTATCTTCAGACGCCAGGTCATGTGACTGCAGTGGTCACATGGTACTCGGCGGGCTGCTGGATATCTTCCCATGCTGTGCAGTGGAGAATAAGGTAAGAAGGTGTGCTGGAGAGGGGGCATGTGTGACTAAAGGTGCTTGGCAGAGGGGGGGCAAGTGTGATTAAAGCATGTGGGCAGAGGGGACATATGTGAGCAAAGCTGCTGAGCAAGGGGGCATGTGTGAGTAATGCATTTTTCTGTAAGAGGGTGGCCTGGTGCTTTTCATCTGCTAGACACGCCCCCAATGATGCACTGCCACGCCCCCAATTGTACGACCACTTGCATGGTAAAAAAAATGTTTCGCCGTCGCCCCGCGGCGGCACAACATTTTTTTTGCCATGCTTGACTATAAAGGGGGGCACATGAAGTTGCTGTACTGGGGCCATGAATTTCTCTAGGCAGCCCTGTATGTATATATGCATGTATGTATGTATGTATGTGTGTGTAATATATATATATATATATATATATCACACCCAACTGGCACACCTGGGCTTCACTAGATTTTAGCCGGCACTCTGATAGAAAAAGGTTGCCAACCCCTGATCTAGATTATAAAATGTGACAAAATGTGGTAATATGTGTAATTGGTACATCAATGGACATCAATATGTATTATATGTCTATTTTCTGATGGGCAATGTACCAACCGTGTACTTGTAAGTCTGCAGGATATTTGTAAGTGTCAATGAAGAGTGCTAATTATTAGGGACAGCCCTGATGTAATGCAATCTCTGTAAATGAACACAGATATTAGAAGTCACCTTGGATTTGGGCAGCACAGTGGCTTAGTGGTTAGCACTTCTGATCACACAGCGCTGGGGTCATGAGTTTGATTCCCGACCATGGCCTTATCTGTGTGGAGTTTGTATGTTCTCCCTGTGTTTGCGTGGGCTCCGATTTCCTCCCACAATCCAAAAAAAAACATACTAGTAGGTTAATTGGCTGCTATCAAATTGACCCTAGTCTCTCTCTCTCTCTCTCTCTCTCTCTCTCTCTCTGTGTTTGTTAGGGAATTTAGACTGTAAGCTCCAATGGGGCAGGGACTGATGTGAGTTCTCTGTACAGCGCTGCGGAATTAGTGGCGCTATATAAATAAATGATGATGATTTCTGTGATTTGTATGAAAGCACTTGGCCTACAGCCCCGTGCTTTTATGTTGCCCTAGAACTCCTCCGTAACTACCAGTATGTATATAATTTACAGTAAGGGATGCATTATCCCAAACATAAAGTACTTCCTGTTGTGCAATGCACGGACTTGTGTCTTCTTTGTTACCAGCATCCAGGTGCAGGAAAAGTCACTGCTCTTCATGACAATGGGCGGTTTACTGGAAATGGCATGTGCACGGCAAGCACCTATGAAATTGCAATTGCTATTTAAGGATACAGTAGCCACTATAATTATGTTCCCTGGTCTTCTGTTGCTGTCTGATAAGTGATTGTGATTCTCAGTTTGACGTCTTGGCCTTCTAGTGGGGGCACGAGGAGAAACATCGCAGTCCAGCGAGACACATTGCCTCAATGTTTTTTCTAAAATCCCCACTCATTTACCTTTAGTCTCGTAGAGATGAAAGGAGTAAAGGAGCTGAGATTCTTTACCGCATTGGGCGGCATTGTGCACAGCCGGACACTGAAGTCAGGGGCAAACGCAGGATTTTTAAGGGGGGTTCCCCCCCTAAAAAAAAAATTAAAGAGAGAGAGCGAGCTCCCGCGCATGCGCAGCTCCGTTTCGGCGATTGTGAATTGGACAGCAGCCGCGGCGCTGTCAAATAAGCGTCCGCGGCAGTGCTGTATTGTAGTACAACACAGCACCGCCGTGGACGCTTCTTTGACAGCGCCGCGGCTGCTGTTCAGTACTGTTCGTTCGCGGAGGGGAGGGTTTTCTGGAGAACCAGAAACCCCCCCCTGCGTGCGCCCCTGGAAGTGATGTCCAATGTCACCTGGTGTCTAACTGAATTCTTCCCACCCTAGCATTTCACCTGTGCCCTTGACCTGTTTTCCTGAGTCCTATGCAGGCTTGTTTTTCTCTCTGGTTTTGTTTCAAAATATTGTCTTATTGTCATAGCAGCTGTCCATCAAGCCTATTTAAGGCACATTTGGGTGTGGCTCACAAGCCAGCCCTTGCTAGATGTAAACCCCTCTACCTGGGTGGTGAGTGCATCTGATTTTAACTGCATTGTAATGGTGTTTAAAGCATATAGGTCAGTGTAGGACCTGCATATAATGAGGTGCCCTTGATGCTGGGATGCAGGCTTAAACATTTTGATCAAAATATGAACCAATACCTCATGTTATCATTTTTCTAAATACACACAGATATGCAGTGTAAAGGATAAGCGCTGACAACTGTCTTTTTGCTATACCTGCCTTGTACCTACTGTTCTTGCTTCCTGGACGGCCATCGGTATACCCGTGGACTTTCTTACATCAGTAATATGGCTCCTCTCCAGCGATTCTAGTATCTCATAGAGTATAGCTGCTTTTATCTGTCTGGGTTTACAAGGTATGTCACATTATGTGTCTGTACATATATGCTGCAGTTATAACATAGGCAAAGGGGAGTCTGTTATAAAGTACCTTAAGTGGTCCTCTTTGGCCATTTGAAATCTTGGAAAGTGCTCACATATAATTTTCCAATCTAGCCGAGCACTTGTAGGACAATCATACCACCCACTTGAGTGTTACATATTTAACGGCGGGCTAGCAGTGCTGTTTCTTGCTTTAAATGTCATTTTACCACTGATTGCTATTCCATTTTATGTATAACAATGACATGAGTATAACGCTGCACAATTCACTATGACCGAGAACACCACTGTACTATTAAATGCTTGTATTATACAGTATTGCTGTTGTCCATTTTACTGTAGTGCATGTTTTGTTTTTTTTTCCATTTTTGGTATATAAAAAATGATGCTATGGAACATATGGCTAATTATTTTTGTAAATGTATTAGCAGGCTGCATAAAAAGCAGTATAAGATAAAAATATCCATCTGTAGTTATTTAAAATGTTAGCCTTTTAAAAAGAAAAAAAAAACCCATGGAACATATTTAATATATATCTGCGTCGAAAAATAGTTTCTTGTTAAACTGAAATAATTATGATATACCACAAAGGCGATTATATTCACTACAGTACAAAAGAGACACGGACCCAAGATCCAAAGTGAAAATTGACAAAGGGGCAGCGTGTGAAGGTTGGTGCAAATACTTGGGGAAAAAAAATAGCATTTAGAGCAATTTTATTTAATCATAAAGACGGGAATCCATTCCCCTCTAAAAAGGTAATAAAACAAAATGTAATAACGCATGATGGATTATTATTATTATAGTAGATTTGTAAGGCGCCACAGTGCTCCGCAGCGCCGCACAGTAGGAAAACAGGACATACATAAAATAGGGACATACAAGGTAGACAAAATAAATGCAGACATGAAAAATAAAGGGTATGAAGGACCCTGCTCATTAGAGAGCTTACATTCTAAGTGGAAGAGGGCACAGCTGAAACAAGATGAGCAAGTGTGGCTCAGAGTGGAGATTGGGATAGTTGTGAGGGTGTATTAGTGTGAATAGTGTTATCGGGGATAAGGTCACCTGAAAAAAGAAATGGGTTTTCAAAGAGTGTCTAAAGATTTGAAGGCTGTGGGAAAGGCTGATTGAGGGTGGTAGGGGACAATAGCCTTCCTGTCCTGAACAATCGCGTCCTGTTGCTAGGCAACGGGACGCGTCAGGTTCATTGTCCTTATCGGCTTCCTGTCGCCGGTCAGCTGATTCTGACTGCCGATCTCCCTGCCACCAATGAGGGATCCTCTCTGTCTATTTAAAGGTGATCAAGGTCCTCCTTTCTCCTGGTTCTACTTTTGGCTATTGACCAGGCTTGTTTGAATCTGCTCCTGGAATTCTCTTTTGGCTTGTATTAGATCTCCTGGCCCGACCCCTGCATTACTGAGACTGCCTTTGCCTGTCCCTTCAGTACATAACTCCTTCACAGTTCTGACCCGGATTGCTCGACCTGTCTGTATCTTTTTCTCTGGTGCTACCTGGGAGGGCTGCGACCTGTATGTCTCTGCCGCGAAGCCCGAACCGGGGATCCGTGGCGAAGACCTAGGACACGTTAGATTTTGCGCCTCCTAGATTAGTTGTGCCAATACCAGAAGGTGGGTCTGATTCTCACGGCTAGCGTGACAAAATGTAAGTTTTTTACATGGTCCATCAATATGGCAGTAAATTCCATATTCATATACATGAAATGAGAATATTTTAATGAATTGAATAAAAGGTCATTTTATCAGCATCTGATATAGACATAGATTGCCCCATTGAAATTTTTTTTTTTGTATATTCTGTTGATGCCAATTGATTTTAAGGAGCACCGCCTTGTGGTAAAGGAAAAAAAGAAAAGAAAAACAATAACAGATTATTAATTTGTATGGGGATCCTTGTGTATTAGACTTATCAATAAATTATTACAATTACAATGCGGTATTGGTTCATCTTTTGATTAAAAGAAAAAAAGGTTAGTGTAGGACCTGCAATGAGGTACCCTTGATCCTGGGATGCAGGCGTAAATGTTTTGATCAAATTATGAACCAATACCACATGTTTTCATTTTGCCATTTTACACACAGATAAGGACAAGTGCTGACAACAACTGTCTTTTTGTTTTGTATACATTTAGGGCCTTTATATTGCCAAGCAGCTTTTACCATGTATAATATGGGAATAACCGAACGCTGGCTTATTTCTACTCCGTTTTTGTTTCAAATATTGCCTTGTATTGTCCTAGCAGCTGTCTATCAGGCCTATATAAGGTCTTTTTTTGGCATTGCTAACAAGCCAGCCCTTGTTAGATATAAGCCCCTACACCTTGGAAATCGGTGCATGTGATTTTAAATGCATTTTAATGGTGTTTGAAGCATATAGGTCAGCATAGGACCTCAAAATAATGAGGTATCCTAGATGGGATACAGGCTTACATGTTTTGATTAAAATATGAACCAATACCACATGTTTTCATTTTGCCATTTTTTACACACAGATAAGGACAAGTGCTGACAACAACTGTCTTTTTGTTTTGTATACCTTTAGGGCCTTTATATTGCCAAGCAGCTTTTACCATGTATAATATGGGAATAACCGAACGCTGGCTTATTTCTACTCCGTTTTTGTTTTAAATATTGCCTTGTATTGTCCTAGCAGCTGTCTATCAGGCCTATATAAGGTCTTTTTTTTACATTGCTCACAAGCCAGCCCTTGTTAGATATAAGCCCCTACACCTTGGAAATCGGTGCATGTGATTTTAAATGCATTTTAATGGTGTTTGAAGCATATAGGTCAGCATAGGACCTCAAAATAATGAGGTATCCTAGATGGGATACAGGCTTACATGTTTTGATTAAAATATGAACCAATACCTCATGTTTTCATTTTGCTAGACAAACCCACATATGCAGTATATTTATTTAAATAAAGTATTTTTTCAAAACTAAAAATGTAGTGTACAGATCAAGGAGCTCTGCCTAATGAAAGAAGATGGTGTATTCTCCTTTGGCACCAATATTATAGCAAGTGCTGTACTTACTATTCCCAAAGCAGACAGAACGTAATTGTCCTGTCTGAGCACCCACACAATGCGTGTGTAAGTATGCTCCAGTATATCATGTACTCAAACCCATCTAAACCTTCCCCATTTTTTTCTTTCAGTCCCAGAAAATAAGGACTATAGGCAGGCATGCTCAAGGTAATCTGGTGATGCTTCACTCATCCTCGCTCCCAATCAAGTTGATTAGAGAATGTTGAAAAATGTCTGTTATTGTACAACACTTCATCAACATGCTGGAAGTCTATCTGATAGGCAGCTGGTAATGTGCCAATATGTACCAGTCGTCCATTGTGCTCTTCAGGTGGCTATAGAGCTCTGTAACCTTCACTTTCATTATTCAATTCTATGGTATTTTAAATGCTCAATTTAATTAAATGTTAATTTAAACAGCCTGTCAAATAACAATAATTCATCATCTTCATTGTTTATTTATAAGGCGCAAGAAAACTCCATACAGTCGGTATTACACTTCATACAAAAAAAACAAAAACAAATCACACATAGAAACAGAACAAGGACAGATGAGGCTGAAGGAGAAGGGGCAGACATGGAACGGGGTGCAGAGGACATCTTGAGTGAGAAGTGTTCTGCAGCTGATCAATTAAAAAAACCCACAAAAAGGTTATACGAGCATCCACTGCACCAACTTGTACTGGTCCAAGTACACACAGTTGCACGTTCCCATGTAATAATAAGGTCATCAGCTGTCTGTTAGAGATGCTCAGGCTCATTTCCCCGAGAACCGAACACACCCGAGCAGATTCGAGTACCAAATTGGCTTGGTACTTTCGCGCGCCCTCAGCTCCATTGCTAATTGTTATTGCTGAAATAGAAATAATAGCTATGGCGGGCTTGGTCTTCTAAATCTGTAGTCACATTGTACTGTATTATATAGGTAACATACAAAGAGGAGAGCTCCATTGGTAATTGCACCACTTTTCTTTTCTGCCACTGCTGTGTGCCAATGTTTCCTAGATGTGCTATGAACTGGCGTGTGTTTGAGTCATTGCTCTGTCGCTTAGCATCCAGCCGGGTCGCTGCAGTCTTTGTTTGTAAGTGTATGAAAATAATATTGTGACCTGTGAGGTCGTCAAACTTGACTGCAAATAACTTGAAATTAGTGTTATTGAGGTTAATAATAATGTAGGGGGGGGGGAAGCAAAAATATGTGATTTTATAAAAAAAAAATACAATAATTGGACAGTTGAAGATGGGTTCATACAATTAAAGTTTTTCCACAAGTGAAAATGTCATTACTGTTCTGTCACATTAAACCCTCTTTTTTCCTTAAGTTTAGCTTTTTAGTTTTCCTCACAATAAGTATCATTATTAAATGTGCTTTGTTTAAATACATTGGTTAATGTGCATATTGTGCCTTATTCATCTTCGGAGATAACCTGAACGCAGCGTGAGTTTAAAAACGGAGCACGGGCGGAGTTCTGGCAATATTCAAATACAAGCGGATCTCACTATGCATTTCCATTTGAATCTGGGAATAAGTACACTCTGGCTAAAGGTTACTTGCTGTATGTAGACACAGTACATAGCGCAGGATGCGCACATGCATATGTGTAATGTAAAGTACCATCAGAACACATGAAAAACATATTTTGTCAAATTAACAACTCAATACTATAATTAATAAAAAAAAATATTTTTTTTTACACTAAAAACATAAATCAGGATATTTTTAATGTGTACTGTACATACAATCTGTTTTTATAGTCTATCT
The DNA here is from genome assembly GCF_038048845.1 of Mixophyes fleayi. Taxonomy (NCBI): domain Eukaryota; kingdom Metazoa; phylum Chordata; class Amphibia; order Anura; family Limnodynastidae; genus Mixophyes; species Mixophyes fleayi. The sequence continues at coordinate 75,527,698 of NC_134412.1, forward strand.
TCCTTACATACACATGTTGTATGCTATCTAGTTACAGTTACACGCATACATGTAGTTTTTAATACAAAGACTATGCAGTATTTCTGTCCGAAAATGAGTCTGTCCCGTTATGTGCATTGTGTCTTACGTATGTTGCGTTTGTAATTACATGAAGCAAGGGTCGGTCCTATTTGAAATTATTGCTAAATATTTATGTCTGCTTCCTTTGAAGTGTTGAAAGTTTCAGGTAATTTTGCACCTCTCGCATCTAAAAAGCCTTGTGGTGCCAGCTAACATCAGGAACGTTTACATTAAGTGGGAACCGCTTTGCCGAAAGCGGAAACTGTTGGTGGGTGGCGGGGAGTGTTCATCTTCCTGAGCAGGTAGACAGTGACTGACAGGCTTTCTTTGCACAAATACATTGTATCGAGTCATTGATAGATTCACACACACAGCCGGTGTGTCACAGCAGCTCAACAGAAAGCAGCCAGCTTTCTGAGCTGTATCAGATCCCATCACAATATCTCGAGATATGGAAGGTGGTTTCAGCTCTCTGTAAAGTAGTGGTAGAGTAATATGTTTTTAAACTTTACTGTTTAACCGTCAAAGTAAAACAGTAAGTCGGGTAAGTGGAAAGTCGGGTTGACCTTGAATTAATCATATTACCTTCTTGCTAGTCATGTTCTCTCACTTTTTGGGCAGATTTAATAAGCCGCAAAGTGTCTCGCGGACATCCGGAGACACTTGGCGGCAGATATTTTTACAGAAATATCCGCTCATGGGGTAAAATGAACGGATAATTCTGCAGAAGTATCCACCGTGAAGTGTCTCCGGAATGCCCGCGAGTGGCTATTTTTACCGTAGTAGCAATAAAAATGTGCAGAGAACATCGCGGCTAATTGAAGCTGCCCCTTTGAGTGTATATACTTGTACCATTATCAATTGATGTAATTTTGTCAAATAAATAAATTGGTGTTCTATAAGTCAAGGAGAATAATCATACTACAACTAGACTTGTGTTTGGCACACGATTCCTATGGGTACTGTGCCCTTATTTCACTGGGCATCATAACATGGGCAGCTAAGATAACAACAGTTAAATCAGATCATACCACCAAGGTCTAATAGTAATATAACCATCGCCTCTGCCCACCATAAAATGGACAGTGACAGAGAAACTTAAAATTCTTGGATTTCACCATAGGGGTGTATTATTATATTATTATAGATATATAGTCTTATTTGGTTCAGTAAGAACATTTCTATATTCTAAATGTTTCTATACCAGTTGATATGAGCTGTCCTCCGTTCCCGGACACAAAGAAAAGAGTAGAATACAATTATTGAGTGTGTTTCATGACTAATCTGCAGCTGAGATGCTAGATCGCAGAATATTGTGAGACCTTGTGAGACGGCATTACACAGGTGCTTCCTGTCTGTCTATCCTTCTTTCAATAGGAGGCGTATAACATTTTGTGGAAGGTCTAAGAAGTGCTTGCTGTGTTCTGATGCTCTGAGGTCCAGTTACCAATGCATTCACATTCAAGGAACACTTCACCAAAAAATATTTCCGCTCCACAGTCTGCAAACCACGGCTCTGGAATGTTTGGATTCAAAGATCCAATCCTGCTTTCCGCTCAGCCATGATTGATACATAAGAACAATGGTTCAGTCCTACAGCATCACAGTATGTGCAATCCTTTATTAAATATTACATTTTGTCTCTTGGTCATTTATAAAACTAAAAATAACCTCTTCAGTCACTTGACTGCTTTTACACTTTTTGGGCTGGGTTTTAACGACGGTGAATATGCTTTTGTACTGAAAGATGGAATCGTTAAAGAAGGAGCAATATTTTAGTGATGAGCAGATCAGGGCAGATGGAAGTTTTTCTAAAAGAGTATTAAAATGAGCTAGAAGGAGAGGAGATATGGAAAATGTGTTCTTTGACTTACAGAGCATTGCCTAACTTGTTAGTAGAGCAAATTATACACCCAACTATTCAGGGCGGTCTTAACAGCATTATAGGCCCCCCGGGCAAACCAGTGCACTGGGCTCTACCTACAAAACCACTCACAGGAATAAAAATGTCAATTATCGATAAAATTAAGCTTATATTTATTGGTGCCTCCAACAAAATCAGTGTTTAAACATTAAAAAACATGCTGTACAGCATAGATTAATCCACACAAACGTTTGGCCAATATAACATGAGCCTTGAAGATGAAAAACAACCATTTATTTAATTATTTATGTCCAGTATGTAGCAGGGGAAGGCAACTAACATGAAATTTATTATAGATTTACGGTGTTGATCTTGTTTTACTTATGTACAATTAGTACGTTGTTTTTGTCAAGGTCAAGATATGTATTCGCAACAGCAAGCTCGCATGTACAGGTAACAGCTGATATTGAGATGATTAGTCCATCTAAACGTTTTTTAATAAAGTGGGTTTTAAGGTTCTGAATAAATCATGCCGGGTGCCCAGTAAGTTGAAAAAGTAAATAGCCTGTACTGTATGACAATACATATAACGCACTATACATGGCATGGTACAGCAAAAACAAAGATAAAATCAAATAAATACATAACGTAGATGGCATGGCAAAAATATAAATTCTGAATAGGCCCATACCCATCATATTGCTTTCTATGCCTACTACATAGAGCCCTGTGCCCAGTATAACAACTTCATATCACTACAGCCTCATGCCCTGTTTACCAACCATACAATGCCCTATGTCCAGCATAAAAGTCTCTAGTCAATCACAAACTATTCATATATAAACACAGTCCTATGCTTAACTTAAACTGTCTTGTGCCAAGCTGAACACCCTCCTGCCCCTTTATTACTATGCCCACAATACACTGTTCTGTACCTATCATAAAAGCTCACCACCGCTTCATGCTCACTATATGCCCTGAACCTAGCCAAGGGCTATCCCCATAAAAGAATATAAAAGCCCCTATTTCAACTTTAACAATCTTCTCTCTGTTGTGGTCAGGGCTATCTTATCATTTTCAGGGATAAGCGCAGTACGGTGGTGTAGTGGTTAGCACTTCTGCTGTAAGGGGTCATGAGTTCAATTCCTGACCATGTCCTTATCTGTGTAGAGTTTGTATGTTCTCCCTGTGTTTGCATGGGTTTCCTCCGGATGCTCCGGTTTCCTCCCACAATCCAAAAACATACTAGTAGGTTAATTGGCTGCTAACATATTGACCCTAGTCTGCATGTGTGTGTGTGTGTGTGTGTGTGTGTATGTGTTAGGGGATTTAGACTGTAAGCCCCAATGGGGCAGGGACTGATGTGAGTGAGTTCTCTGCACAGTGCTGCGGAATTAGTGGCGCTATATAAATAAATGGTGATGATGATGATGATGATGATAAGAAAGCCCTGCTGGAATGCCTATGGACAGGAAGCCCTGCAATTTAATCCAATGAAATTGTATGGCTTCCACCCCCAACCTTGCTTTCAAATAGTGAAGTTGCAATGGTTTCATACTGAAACCACGTGTCTTATGATAATTAAGCACTGAAACCGAGTGGTCAGTAACTCTGCATGGCTTCACTGTAAGATTAATGCATTATGATGTTGGTTACAGGTTGTGGCCTAGTAGTCTGTATGCCAGTTGGACAGCTCTGATATAAAGTAAAAGCAAAGTGTGGCGCAACTAAACCTTTTTCTTTTGTTTTGTAAATTTAAAACCTGAAAAACAAAATATATAAAAATAAATATTATATATATATTTTAACGTTAAGTAAACCATTAATGAAAGTCGAATGAGCATTACACTTGGAGAAAATGTGAACATATATGCAATAGTAGGAAGAGCCTTGATATGTCTTTTTCACTCTTTCAAACCATACCCATTTGATTCCCATTAAAATAATCCCTGATTGTACAACGCATCTGCTCAGATCAAGCATAAATTAGATTTTTGATGCTATGTATGTGCGGTGTATTAGATGGGAACTAAAAATTCACTGCGCCATACAAGATTTTGTGCGACCTTGTTATATTTAGAATGTGCACTCTGGGCCTGATTCATGTCAGACGTACATCCGTTTGCGTAGCATATTTTGCGCGAAATAGCTCTGCGCATGCTCAGAAACGGACCTTACGCCAATGAACGCAATGGCAAGCCATGAAACGCGCTAGACCATGAATTGCATTTATGTGCAAATTACACGTGCCACTACCTATGATTTGAGATGTGGAATGGGGGTAGGAAGGGGCGGAATAACGTAGACTATACGTAGTAAGGGCAATCCAGTGGAGATACAGGCGGTTCAAGTCCTGGGTTTCTCGTACGTATATTTGTTTTCAGCGTGTCATTTGCACCCACTACACGACAGTTGTATGCGCCGACTGATAGTGATAATGATGACGGGCATGGCATAGTCTATGCTTTAAAAATTGCGCTTATGTGTGCCACTAGATAGCACGGAACCAGGGGTGGGCCGAGAAATCTTAGCCCAGGGGTCTAGACTCGACTAAGCAGCCTATTAGGAACATTTTATAGAAAAAAAATTGCAGGTGAGCCAGCCCAAGGTAGCCCACTATGGGACCGGACTGGGGGACAGATCGCCTCTGCCCCCCAGCCCAGCCTGCCCCTGCACTGAACATCTGTATACAAGTAAAACAATGCACTGTATGTACAATACACATTGAAAGCATCTTTATTTATGTAAATAATGTAATAAAAAATAATTCAATGTAATATTTATATAAATGATTAAGTTGACAACAGTAGTTATTTTAATTCATGATCAGAAAATCTTTTGTATGCGTTCTGGTGTGACCTTTTATTGTACATATACTTGTGCGTATACTACAGTCTCTTCAGTGTGTCTATGTAAGGCAAGTAACTTTTAGGCAGAGATTACTTACACCCAGATACAAATGGAAATGTATCTTGAGGTCCACTTGGATGTGGATACGGTCAGAAGTACATACTAGTTCCGTGCTCTTTTTTTTAAAAGGCAACTTGCGTGCCAGCTGTGTTTGGAGTTCAATCGGGTCCTTTGTTGCTTTGAAAGATAAATAAAACTAAATATATATATGATGCTGGAAATACACATCTGAACCTCAAGTATTGTGCTTGATCAAAAGAAAAATGCTAGACTGCAAATAGCCTCTTCAGAATTAAAATGAAAACTGTATACCCGGGTCTTATCAGCCCACTCGTATGCAGCTCGTCTTTAATGACCTGATTCTAATAGAGCTTGCATCCTTTGACTTCCCATCTGTATCATAATATGTCCCTTCTTTCAGGTCTGTTCTAGTAAATAGTCTCTTTATATGCAGTGTGTTTTAGCAGTATTCTTACCGATAGCTGGACACATAGGACAGAGCTGTTGCATTTGCTGATTGGCAGTCGTAACCTAATTAAATGGACCTTCTACGGTAGAGGTCGCCAACTTGTGCTTTAGCTGCTGTGGTAGGTCATGCTGAGATATGTAGTTCCATACCAGCTGGGGAGACATTAGTTGCAAGCTTCTGTTCAATTATATATATCCAAAATAATATTGTTTTTACATACACGTTATTTGCTCTTACGTGTCTATTTAGCTCCTGAATTTCATACATCATTACGTCTACTCTGTATTGTTGTAAATTTCAGGGCTTTGTTGTAATAGTAGCTGTGTATAGTGAGCTATATTTTTAGTTGTGTGTGCAAGTCTGCACGCTTGCTTTATGTCCATATTTTTTATATAATTTTTGCATATTTTGCACAGCCACCTATACTACAAGTTTTGCAAATCTCTACAAGTGTCCGCATTACGGTAGTGTGTGATACCACTGATCCTCTTTGCCCCTTCTGTAAAAATTGATATTCATCTTAATAAGTTTTACCTGACAGACAGCAACAAACTGGAACGGTACACTTCATTCTCCCTTGCACGACACAACACAATGATGGACACTCCCAGCGCTATTGCAGGTAATGGGCAGGTAATCTCTCTGTTTTTAATCCAGTGATGCAAGTGAGCGGGAACATGGGAACAGCAAAAGTTTAATGAGTAATTGAGATATATGCAAAGTCTTGTGTATACAATTGAATGTATGTTGAGAACAATGGAATACAGACATCATCATCATCACCATTTATTTATATAGCACCACTAATTCTGCAGCGCTGTACAGAGAACTCACTCACATCAGTCTAAATTCCCTAACACACACACACACACACACAGACAAACAGACTAGGGTCAATTTGTTAGCAGCCAATTAACCTACCAGGATGTTTTTTTGGAGTGTGGGAGGAAACCGGAGCACCTGGAGGAAACCCACGCATACACGGGGAGAACATACAAACTCCTTACAGATAAGGCCATGATCGGGAATTGAACTCATGACCCCAGCGCTGTGAGGCAGAAGTGCTTACCACTATGCCACCGTGCTGCCCAATGTATGTTAAGAACAATAGAATACAGATATACAAATACTTGTAGGTTGCAGGGCAGGTATTTTTAGAACATCATCATAATCTATATAGCGCCACCTATTCTGCAGCGCTATACAGAGAATATTTGTCATTCATATCAGTACCTGCCCCTTGGAGCTTACAGTCTAAATTCCCTAACATACACACATTAGGGATAATTTAGTCAGCAGCCAATTAACCTACCAGTATGACTGAGGAAACCCACGCAAACACGGGGAGAACATACAAACTCCACACAGATAAGGCCATGGTCGGGAATCAAACTCATGACCCCAGTCCTGTGAGGCATAAGTGCTAACCACTGAGCCACCGTGCTGCCCCGTTTGGCCCTTTATAACATGGAGTTTGTGTGAGAAACGGGCAGTGACCTGTTTAACTGTCAGAAGAGGTCCCACCCCTTTGAGGAACTTAATCCAACACTGATTGAGTCAAGCTCACAATCAGAGGGGCCTATTGTAGGAAGAGGCCGAGAATTGCAGCAGTATCAAAACCGCCATCATTCAGCCCTTGGCCTGAGCATGCAGTCCAGCTATTATAGAATATCATGCAATAATAATAATTGGCGGAAGAGAATATACGACTCCATAGATAAGAGTGATGTCATCTCTGAGGTCTGCAGCGTCCGGATGTCATTATAAGAGCACAAATACATACAGAGAAATTTAGTAAGTGAAAAATTAATAGACGTAAAATAGACCCAGCAGACAGCATTGATTTAAACTAATGTAGAAGCAATCTTCAGAGTGTTTTTCTGGGAAAATGTTTCTTTCCTTTTTTTTTTTTTTCCAGATGACCTCTAACGATGAATGCTTAGATGAACCATATTATGTCTAGCGGCAGCAGACATAATGAATGGAACTGCTAAAACGTAGGTGGAAAGTGAGGAACTGTTGCCAAGTTATTAGAAGGCTGTAACATCATTCATTTCAGGAAGTGAAGAGGACATGACGTGATGATTATAGCTGGAATCCTATGAAATATGAATGACTGTGGTGGGGTTGGATGTTCTATTACTCTGGGAACCAGCTGACCACTTTCATATATAGTAAACATAAATTGGTTTCCTCGCTGGTTTTAAAGGGTATCCTCTTCATGTACAATAACTAATAAATAACAGCACTGAGTATAATATGTCTGGGGATTGGCTTCCTGCAGAAGACAATGGTTTATATCCCATTGTCAACTCCTTGCGACCTCACAATTTTATCTTCCAGTGTCCCAGACTCAAAATATTAAGAGGTCTATTAAACAAGACCTTGGGGTATATTTACTAAACTGCGGGTTTCAAAAAGTGGAGATGTTGCCTATAGCAACCAATCAGATTCTAGTTATCATTTATTTAGTACATTCTAAAAAAGGACAGCTAGAATCTGGTTGCTATAGGCAACATCTTTACTTTTCAAACCCGCAGCTTAGTATCTCACAAACTATTTAAAACTACTTCATAGACTGTGAATATTGTGGTAAATCATTATTGATTTACATTTTTCATACTGTGTGTGAGCGATTTGGTGGAGAGTTTGGGTGCCAATGAATTCACATGTGGTAGCCATCTTGTTTGTTCGTTATCATTATTCACTGTATTGTTGCCCTTGATTATTATCTTACCCGTTGTTCAAATAATCTTGTTCAGAATCTTCCCATATTTAAATCTGCCTCACCCGTTTACTTTCCCCCAATTGTTTGGTTCGTAATCACAGTGTGTTGTCTATTATTATTTAGAAGGTTAGTGTGGTCGGGTACAAGGGGCTTTCCGAGTCAACCCCTGGTGGATTTACTCACAGTCCACATTCCACCATACTGTGTAGAAGACTTGTGTTGAGGCACTGAAGAGGGAGAACATTTCACCGCCCCTTTCAGAGTGCTAGGGAAAGGGGCGCTACATATATAATGTTTCAGAGCTACCCTTTACTGTCACCGATAATATAGTAGATACTGAGGGGGTCACGTAGAGTCAGATATAAGTCGCATTTGTAAGATTTACTTACTGCGCCCGTGCAGTAGAAAGATTGACGCCTTAGTCTGAGAGCAGACTGAGATGTATCTCCCTGTTGGGATGGGCATGGGAAGGGGTGGGCAGGCATAGCTATAGTACAGTCAGAGCATGTTAATGCTCATACTTACTATGTTGTGGAAGTATCTGCCTCGCGTATCTGTTGTGGCTGCTCCCCGCCTGGTACCAGCACAGCAGTACCAGCACCAGCACAGCAGTACCAGCACTTGGCTATGCTGGCCAGGTGGCCAGGGCTGGTGGTACTATAGCAGGGAAACCCACAGCATGGGGCCCCCCCGCTATAGGTACAACCAGCCCTAGGGCGGTCAGCCTAGGACTGGATTCCCTAGGGGACACTGGGTGATTTCCTACACCCTGAGATCAGGGTGTGGGAAATCCCTCAGGGTGCACGCAATAATGAGCAAACTAAGCCCTATATTAAGTCGTGATGATTACCGCAGGGCTTGTAATTGAATTATTCTTAGCACATTCCAAAATCGGTGGTAATCGTTTTTCCGATTACCACTTTTCCAACATGGAGAACCCCCACAAAAACGAAAAACGAAATTATGAAAAAACTATTTGAAAATGAACAGACTTACCTTCAACCTGACGCTGGACATCTCCGATGAAAGCACCATGCTGACAGCAGCTGATTCCGAATGAACAAGTGTTCGGCAGTGCAGGCTGACGTCATCGCGACGTCTGTCAATAGAAATTTAAAGCGGCAATGTGGGGACCCCTAAGGTTAAGTGTTTAAACACTTAACCCGACATTGCCGCTTTTAATTACTATTGACAGACGTCGCAATGACGTCAGCCTGCAGTGCTGAACACTTGTTCAATCGGAATCAGCTGCTGTCAGCATGGTGCTCCCATCGGAGATGTCCAGCGTCAGGTTGAAGGTAAGTCTGTTTATTTTCAAATAGTTTTTTCATAATTTCGTTTTATTTTTGTAAGGGTTCTCCATGTCGGGATACTCGTCATAGGTAAATCGAACGCAACCATCCAAAAAAAGGTGCAACGCAACCCACTTCTAATTGGATCGCCCACATTAAGCGTTGAGATATGTCTCTCTGCACTCTTCTTTTTAGGACATACACAAGGCACTTAGTAAAACCAGCTTTAGCTAAAACATAGCCGGTCTTCTTTAAAAAGTTAGAAGACAGAAGATAAGGTAACAAACACTCCAGTCTCTTTCCAAAATATAATGCTTAATTATCCTTAGTAAATGACCTTGATTATTTTTTTTTCTGCATTTTTGAAAATGATCATGTTTTAATACCCCAAAGCTCATACTTGCCAACTCTCCCGGAATGTCCGGGAGACTCCCGCATTTTGCGAGAGTCTCCCGGACTCCCGGGCGAGTGTGGCAATCTCCCGAATTCTGCCCACTTCACTAGGAAGTGCCCACTTCCTAGTGAAGTGGGCAGAATTAGATCCCAAACGCCGCGATTCCCGATGAATCGCGGCGTTTAGCCCCGCCCCCCGCTGTCAAATGACGCAATTTGCGTCATGACGTCACAGGGGGCGGGGCCGAAATGACGCGATTTTGGCCGCCCCGCCCCCTCACGCCCCCCTCCACTGGCTGGCTCCCGGAAGAGAGCTGAAGAAAGTAGGTAAGTATGCCAAAGCTATGTAAATGTTCTAGGAGCCGTGGAGGAATAAATGAGCACGTTGCATGAGTGGCTTCAATGAGATCTTGCTGTTTTTCTTAAGTCTGGCCAAGCACTGAGCGATGTCAGCATATTTTATGATGAAACTAAACTCCAGCAATGCCTTTGTAATTATTAATGCAGTGAGGGAGATTGCAAAGCTTATAAAAACAATGTTTTCCTTTCACAATCCTAAAAGCATTATTATCCTAAGTCCTTAGCTATGATAGTGCCTAGTATACCCACTAGATCGTGCAGAGAAGTGTGTTATTAACATACCCCAATACTTTCATCTCCTGACATGTAGTGCAGAAATTCTAGTCTGTGCATATCAAACACAAAACATTGTTTCCTTGTTGCTACAGAGAGCAATTTCTTTGTTTTTATTAAACCTCTCTGTGCTACTGCCTCATTGCCAGGATTGGAAAGGAAAAGGGACTTAAGTTAAATATGTAGAAAGTAGATTCTACACTAATTTCTCAGCCGTTATCCGTCACATCCAACTTTTCATCAATAGCTGAGGGTATTGTGTTTTTAATATGTGGAAAAAAACAAGTTGGAAAATGAACTTTGTTGCATTTACAAGTGTCTCAGTTTCTTGCATTAACAAAATCGCTTTTTAATGTGTATAGCACAACAACACTGTTGCATGGGCGTGACAGTGTTACTACAAAACAACAATGTTACAAGGGCCGACCTATGCAAATGTGGGCCCCTCTGTGGCATCTATTGTGGGACCCTCCCTCTCTCACTTGGCGGTGGTTTGGCTAATGTTATTCCAATTGAGCAGTACGGTGGCTTAGTGGTTAGCACTTCTTACTCACAGCACTGGGGTCATGAGTTCAATTCCCGACCATGGCCTTATCTGTGTGGAGTTTGTATGTTCTCCCTGTGTTTGCGTGGGTTTCCTCCCACACTCCAAAAACATTCTTGTGGTTTAATTGGCTGCTATCAAAATTTACCTTAGTCTCTCTTGTTGTGTATGTTAGACAATTTAGACTGTAAGCTCCAATGGGGCAGGGACTGATGTGAAGTTCCCTGTACAGCTCTGCAAAATTAGTGGCACTAGAAAAAAAAATAGCTGATGATTGCCCCCTCTACCAATGTTTTATTTAAATGTTACTAGTGAAGAATAAAATTGCTTTAATAAACTTTTACAGATATACTTTAATAAATGTAACTGATAAAGAATTTAATAACAATGTTTCAATCGCTCACCCCATCCCAACTGCCAACCATGGTTCTCTCTCTGCTCCCCCTGGTTCTCTATGCTGACGCGGTTCTCCCTGCTTTCACTCCACTCCAGAGACCTTCATTACACCTTCATTTCCTAAGTAAGAGGTCAGTAATCCCACTTGCTGCTCCCTCCACAGCATGGACTCTATTCTATCCAACCTTTGCGTTACTTTCATTGTTTCTCATTTGCAAAGCACCCGCTTTACTAAACTCTCTTGGGCTGATACGAATAAACATATTTAACAAATTTAAATATTTTTTTCCTGTATTTTACAGATAATATTGGGCTGCTGACTTACAGAGATTATCATACTGAAGTTAATCATACACTTGAAATTTTGTCTTGTTGGGTTTCAATGTTTTTGACCAACTGGCCTGAAATTTCCATGTCAAAATGACCTTTTAAACACCGATCTTTATTCCGATACTTCTTATCTAACATAGAGCTTCAGCCCACTCGCTGTTTGAATAATTCAAATATTTTACTCAAACTCGCTACATAGTTACATAATTAGTTGTGTAAATAGAAACTTGTCAAATCAGGTAAAGTTCATCTAACGTGAGTGTTGTCTAGAGAATTTATCATATGGTAATGATGATGGCAGTAAGCGTGTATCTCGAAAACAAGAAGAATGGGGCTCTCAATTTTCCATTGCTATGAGGTTGGTGAATCAAAGCAAAAATGCGTTTTCACAGAGGAATGTACGAGAATCAATAAAAGCAGAATACACTTAGAAATGAGGGTGACTTCATGTAAGCAGCCTCTAGCTGATTGCCCTGCAGGGAACATTGCAATGCTTCTGTCGTAGGGAAAGCGTATAGAAACTTAATCATCCCTTAATGTTTTCATTTCTATAGAGAACTTCGTACAGGAGATTCCTGCAGATCAACATTGTTACATCTATACATTCAGCTCCTGACTGTTTATTTTTTCCAGCCTGTAGTCAAAACTCGGTCACTTATGTGTTGGCCTTTTGGGATTTCATTAAGACTCAGTCAGTGCAAACTAAAAGAGAATTGCAAGAGCAAATTGCACAAGTGTATACTGTAACCCTTCCTTTACTGCGCCCTTTGTTTTGTCTCTTCTCTGTTTTTAGTTAAAGTGGCAGGATGTAGAAATTATACCGCTACGACAAATGTGTTCTGTCTGCAATGTATGTCTTCCTGATGTGTTGCTATATATTAATGTATAAACACATAGGGCTAGATTTACTAAACTGCAGATTTGAAAAAGTGGAGATGTTGCCTATAGCAACCAATTGGATTCTAGTTATTATTTATTTAGTACATTCTACAAAATGACAGCTAGAATCTGATTGGTTGCTATAGGCAACATCTCCACTTTTTCAGACCCACAGTTTAGTAAATATAGAGCGCTCCCTTATTGTAAGGCAACCTTCACTTACCACCAGGTCTAAATAAAAATGGGGGCAGACAAAAAATTGTTTTGTTTTTTTTGCTAAGGCCACCCACACTGTAATACCAGCTTTGACATGTGGCACAATAAAGAGGGGGCACTCAATAGGATGATAAAGAAATAGCCCCTACCGTAAAATGTAAGTATATCAGAGGCCGCTTCCGCATAGCGGAGAAGGCTGAACTCACAGGAATGTGCTGTCTAATCCCCAACAAAGGTGACAAAATGACCAATTTAATAGACTGGCAAGAATCTGACAGTGACTTCATGGCACAATAAAGCTTTTCCTTTAAACTTTCAGTTTTGGGCTCCCATCTTGCTATTAATAGAGTTAATAAAACATAATTAGTGTTCTCATTGCAAAAGATGTCTATATACCGAGAAAAGTTTTCACCATGAACCGTCTGTAAAATTATCTTTCCTTGCTTTGTGAAATATGCAAGATCGTATCTGGAGAAATATCTGCGTTGGACGATTCCAGTCTGAAACAAAAGAACAGCCTTACGTAATGGAACATTTTTTTTTCCTTCTTTTGGGCTCCTCTTTCCCAGTAACGTACATAAAGCCAAAGGAAATAGCCTACAGTTTTTTTTTCTGTTATTTTTTTTTTTTTTTTTTCTTTTTACAAGCCGGGCTAAGAAATTTCACATGGGAGAATTCCAGGCTGATGTTCAAAGTGAAGGGATGGAAATTTTTAGAAAACATTCATATTTAACCATCGCCTTCTAAGTTTGCTTTTAACTCCACAATCTTCAGTACATACGACTTGACTGTTTGCTTTCATCTCGCTGAGCACTACTGATGTGCAGATGCAGTGATTGAAGAGAGCACTACAAGGGAAGTGCGTGCTGGAAGAAGGAATCACTTCATTAATTAAAGAATTAGGAAACTAGTATAAAGGGGTCAGATAGGGGGAAAGGACCCATTCCTAAAAACTGGTGTCTACAGGGCAAAGAGACTGTCTGGGCTCAAGGAAGCCAAGCTCAGGAGTAACCTTAGCCTTAAAGACTATTTAGGCTGGTAGATGATGATAATCTGCTATCTACCTAACGCTAGAAGTGAGTTGGTACCATAATGTATGACTAGTCGCTTGTTATTTTTCCTTTGAAAATAAGCTTTGGGTAAACAAAGTTTAATGTGTTATGGGTCTATTAAACAAGCATCTGGATTTTCTAGGGCTGCTTATAAATCTCTGGCGATAGCACTAGAAGGCTATCACCAGAATGGAGTGTTTGTTAAATACGGAGACGCCCTATCATCATCATTTATTTACATAGCGCCAACATATTCCGTAGCGCTTTACAATTGGAGACAAACATAGTAAACTAATAAACAAACTGGGTAAAACAGACAAAGAGGTGAGAAGGCCCTGCTCGCAAGCTTACAATCTATTGGACATTGGGAGTTAAGTCTACATTTGCAGTCAGCCCAGCCAGACTGCAAAGGTAAAAGTGACTCATAAGCTAAATGATCCTGTCACACAACAATGTTAGTCAAGGGGTAGTTGTATAACAGGTGGTAATAGGGTAGTGTAGTGAGGTTAAGAGGGTGGTTGAGGAATATTATAAGCTTGCTTGAAGAGGTGGGTTTTCAGAGAACGCTTGAAAGCTTGTAGACTAGAGGAAAGTCTACATCTCTGCAATGGGTTTCTCCCAGTAATAAATAAGTGTAAACTTTTGCAAATCAGGGCCCTCCCAGCTAAAGGCAGACTGGGTGTCTCCCATTGAGTCCAAATGAAAACAATAATTATATCATATAAATAATATTCAAGGAGCGGACAGGGCACATTTATGGGTGCGGTCCCCGGTTAATGGATGGTCGCAGAGGCTTTTTTTTGGGGGGGAGGGGCAAAAGAATGAATATTCTAAAAATATCAGCATTTGATGCACCATTCTCTGACATGGGTAACAGCATTTATATGAACATAAATACCCATGAAATAAAATCATTCAAACTAACAAAAGTCAAACATGTGCCATAGACAGTAACAGGGCCTGGTTCATTAAGGGACGTAAACAGGGCCGGATTAACCCGAGGTCTAACTGGGCTATAGCCCAGGGGCCTCTGGCATCCAGGGGGCCCTTCAAAGTCCGCATCAGCATTATTGATCGGTCCGGGGGCGGGGGCGGCCCCAGCCCGATCAATGCTGCTGAGCACTGTCAGTCCAGTCCTTCGTCCCCGGCGCTCAGTACTCTGCTTACTGAGGAGATCTCGCGAGTGAACTCTCGCGAGATCTCCTCAGTAAGGAGCTTACAGCGCGCCGGGGATGGAGGACTGGACTGACAGGTAAGCGCTTTGGGGGGGTCCTCATGGGCGGCGGGCGGCTCACAATGGGGGCCTCACGGGGGAATGGAGGCGCCCTTAGCCCAGGGGCCTCCATTCCCTTAATCCGGCCCTGGACGTAAACTGCGATTCTGTGCGTATTATTCGCACATTTACTCTGCCCATGTCCAGAACCGGACAATATGCCACAGAACGTTCATTTCGTCTTCGAACGCAAAGGACATTTATTATAGCCAATGATTCAGGGAAGAAACGGGGTAAGTAAGGGCGTGCCAATCTAAAGAGCATGCAGCAGACTACGATTCAAGCTCTGGGCATCTCTAAGGTACTTTTTCAGCATATTTTGTACTGATTACAGCTGGGCATGCAATGCTATGACATGTGTTTGCAATCAGGAGCAACTGTAAAAATGTATTTTATATACAGTAGACATAGCATCCTAGTAAATGTATTTTATATACAGTAGACATAGCATCCTAATAAATGTATTTTATATATAGTAGACATAGCATCCTAATAAATGTATTTTATATACAGTAGACATAGCATCCTAATAAATGTATTTTATATACAGTAGACATAGCATCCTAATAAATGTATTTTATATACAGTAGACATAGCATCCTAATGTATTTCATGGAAAAAAATAAATATAAAAAAACCTTTATTTTTTAATGTTTTATAATTAATTTATTATAATATTATTAACAGGTGAATACTTTTTTTTGTGAGTTTATATTCCACATATATATTGGACATATCCTGTGTGCCCTCTCTAGTAGATCAGGGCAAACCTACACCCGTATTCATCACCACATGTATATTCAGATCCGCTCCTTGTTGAAATCGGGTGTATGTGTACCCTATTTATGTGCATTTTAAAACAAATGCACATTGCGTTCAGTATGCGTTAATTAATGAGTCAGACCCACCATGTCCACACACACTCGTGATTCATTAAAGAAATATATGAGGCTTTAATGAACAGTATTTTAGGGAGAAAAATTAAGAGTAAATTAAAGAAGCGGATGGTAATAAAATGATCTTTCTAGTGACCTTTTATTTGAATCATTTTCTATAATGTACATTTTACAGGCATTCCTATTTTTCAGTTGCGTTTCCAAATTCGGAATGAGGGAGTGAACAACCTACGCTTGTGCAGCACTGTGGCTCAGTGGTTAGCACTTCTGCCTCACAGCACTGGTGTCATGAGTTCAATTCCTGACCATAGCCTTATCTGTATGGAGTTTGTATGTTCTCCCTGTGTTTGTGTGGGTTTCTTCCACACTCCAAAAACATACTGGTAGGTTAATTGGCTGCTGTCAAATTGACCTTAGTCTCTCTCAGTCTGTGTGTGTTAGGGCGGTGGATCCCAAACTTTTTCAGTTCAAGGCACCCTTAGTTTCTCACTAATTTTGTCAAGGCACCCCCGTCTTGCTTACCACTGGCCCTGGCCAAGGCACCCCTGTGAGATCGCTGAGGCAACCCAGGGAGCCTAGGCACACAGTTTGGGAACCACTGTGTTAGGGAATTTAGACTGTAAGCTCTATTCCCACGGGACTGATGTGAGTTCTCTGTACAGCGCTGCGGAATTAGTGGCGCTATATAAATAGCTGATAATAAATAGGCATTGCATGAGTGTCTGCATTTTTGCACATTTAGGGGGGTATTCAATTGTTAGCGTTAACGCTAAAAAACGAGCGCTCAAAAAATATTACCGTTTATACGGTAATATTGCGCTCGAAAAGCGTTAATACGGTAGTTTACTCGCCGCTCAGAGGGCTGCGAGCTGAAATTCCGTGAGTAATTACCGTATTAACGCTAAGATTTTTTGAGCGCTCATTTGAGAGCGTTAACGCTAACAATTGAATACCCCCCCTTAGATCCAAAAGATGGATGGGCCATCCAAATAAGTAACCTTTGGCCACTGGGTTACCAATGATTAATGCATTTTTACCAATTGACTCTGTTTTTATCTGTATCTATTTAATGCTCTCTATAGTATTAAGCTTTCAATCTTTCCTTGCAGAAGAATTTGTATCCAGATGTGCAGTGCCTCCATCAGTAGTTACATTACACAAGGGTTTATATGAAACGTGTGATTCTCAATTTTGTAAAAACAGGTTTTTCTTGTTTTATTTCCTCTAGTAACTAGAGTGATTGCTTAGCACCACAGGAAAGATCTGCCTGTATTTGAGTGTTTATAGAGTGACAAGAATTGTGATACGTCCTCTCACAGGACATAGCAGGTTTTTCTGCCTAATGATTAAACATGTACTAAACAGATCCTAATAAAACATAAAAAGGTGTTGAAATTTTCCAGTAATTCCCTTCCTGTGTTTTTGGATACCTATTCCTAGCCAATAAATACATCTCTACAACTACCTCTGCAGGTGCAAGAATATAACTGGCCATACACACACACAGATGATGTCAGCCAATTTGGCAGTTTCCAACCAAATTAGGCAAACATCACAGAATGTATGAATCATTGATGAACATTCTATCCCAATGGTGAGCATAAGGTGGCCCGCCGAGCTTTTACATGCGGCCCTTAAGCATTTTTCGGTTTCGTTTTTGTTTATAACATTAGCATACATTTTTTCTTTAATAGAATCTGGAGCTGGAAGCCGAAATCCAGGCTCATAGGCAAACTGAGGGGGGTTTCCTACTGCCTAGAAACCCCCTCCAAGCCTGGGACATTGTCTATTTGGACCCTGCCCCCGTTTCACACGTCTCTGCTTGAAAAGGGAGAGCTGCGTGCACCTAACAGTAGTCCTCGCAGCATTGCCCATGTATATTATGGGGATAGAAAGAGTTAGAGAGCAGCCAAGCACTGTCTAAAATCATAGCTACGCCCCCATGCATGCTGGTCACGCCCACTGGCGGCGTGGTGTGGAAACCCCTCTACAAATCCTGCGTTTGCCTCTGAGGCTGGAGCCTGCGCAGAGGGTCCCAGGACTGGCTTAGTAAGTGCAAGACTCCTCTTAACGCTGCCAGCCAGTATCATCATAGAACTAAGCTTTGCTCCGCTGCCCCTTGGCATTCGATTGCTGCAATTAGCAGTCTTAATATGTAGGAGTCTTAATAAATAGACCTCTGTTTATTTTGCATATGGACTTAAAGGGAGGCGCACAAGTGTGTTGGGCCTGACCTAGCCATATCCTCTCATGAGAATAGGCTAAATTTTTCCCTTTCCCCTGCAACAGCCTCTATCTTTAAGTGCAATCACCATGCTCATTACATTCATTTGAGTGAATTTCCACAAAAAATAGGTCCCGCTTTTATACAGATCTGGCGGTAAATTTATCAAGCTGCAGGATAGAAAAAGTGGAGATGTTGCCTATAGCAACCAATCAGAATCTCTTTATCATTTATTTAGTACATTCTACAAAATGTCAGCTAGATTCTGATTGGTCGCTATAGGCAACACCTCCACTACTTCAAACCCGCAGCTCGATAAATTTACCCCCTGGACTAATCTAACTAAGCACAAGATATGCACAGTTGTTAACATTACTTCTGACCCATTGTCTAAAAACATATTAAGAGGTTAATTGACGACATTGTCCCTGTTGTGTATCTGTGGTAGGGAAGTGACTTCTGTTGGGTCAAGGACTGATGTGTCTGGATGGTATTGTCAGATCATACTGTGCTGCAGAATATGTTACTATATAAATAATGAATAATAACAGGTCTGGTCTTGCCATGAGTCGAGATGAAAACTTTGTTTCTCTTCCATCTCCACCAATTCACTTGGGTCACAAAAAAGGCAGACAGGAAAAAAAGACAACACAGATTAATAATAAATTATATTTTACATTAAAAAAAGACTTTTTTTTCACTCTAAATACTGTGCTCTTTTGAACCAATTTCAAGACCTCCTGGTGGAAGAAGCATCGAACCAAAGAACTGTCTCTCAGGGGATGGATCTTTTAAGACGTTGCTTAAACCAATGTATTCAATATTATTTCCATGTTTGGGTCGAGGATGGAGCCCTCATATTTTAGGAGAAAAAAAAAAGTGGATTCATAAAAGCGTTTAACTTTTCCCTCCTGGTTTTAAATAAGAACATATGTCTCTTGCTTCACTCAGTGCAGAAATCCTGAAACTCCTGGCATATTAACTTTGCTATTTTTACCCACCCCGAAGCTTCTTGTTGCTATGGAGATTCATCATAACATTGGACGGCTGTCTGCGCTGACATAACTGTTCCTTCCTCTGCTCCAGTCGACTGTTCACATTTTTTTAATATTACATCTGCTTAACCCCTGTAGAGGCCTTAAATGCGCTGATTGCGGATAAAAACTACACGGTGCACATTAAACATAAGCACAGGGCAGGAGAAGTCTATGTCACATTGTGATTCTTTGCAGGATAAATCGCAGGCTGCTAAGTCCAGTGCTGGAACACAGATAACTTCTCCACAACCAAGTCCATCCCAGAACAGCTTTGTTTAGCGTTCTTCCTCCGTATTACCCAACAGTAACATCCAATTCCATGGGGACCACTGTAGAGTACTAAATAATATATTTTATATAGCACACACATTTTACCCCCATAAACACACCATAATCAATGAAGTCACTTGTTTATATGTCCCTTGCATCAATATGCTCTGGTGGCACAATTTGTCTTGGCATACAACAGAGTATGCTCTGCCAACTTTGATGGCCAGTCTGGTTCTGCACCCAGGGGTATGGTCAACTTCCCATTAAATCTCCCACTGGTATATGATTTGGTTTAAAGGTTTTTTCCACCTTGAGACAACTTTAACTTATTTATTCGTACATACCCTCCTTTTAATGAATGTATGGCTTTATCTCTGTTTTTCATCAACATGAGAAATTATTATTATTATTTGTATAGGGCCACAAAATTATGCAGCGCTTGAATTATTCCCATCAGTCCCTGCCTCATTGGTTCATACAATCTAAATTCCCTGACCTTTTGGAGTGTGGGAGGAAACTGGAGCACCTGGAAGAAATCCATGCAAGTACAAGGAAAACATACAAGCTCCACACAGACGGGGCTCTTGTTTGGAATTGAACCCACAGCTGCAACACCGTGCAGCAGCAATGCTAACCCCTCCGCACTGTGCCACCCGCAAAATGTAACCTGGAAGCGACTATTCGCACAACCATCAAAGGAAGGCGCTGAAACAGTATCGATGATTGGTGGTAGCAAAAAAGTATCAAGAATTAAAATGGGTTAGTGGGTCAGCAGGAGTACTTCCTCAGAGGCAGTACACGTTACTTTTCTATATTCTATCCACTGCATTTAAACCAGCCAGCAGTATTGTACCAGCTCACATGAAGGGTAACATATTTTAATGTTGTCTATCCTGCATGGCTTTGTGCTGTCATAACACATTAAAGTAATCTTATAAAATAAATGGTATGCAGTCGACGGCTAGACATTCATTTGGTCGACATTAAGAAAGTAGACGGCAGTAGGGTCACTACTCCATACTCATCCTCCTTGACCTCTCCGCAGCCTTCGACACCGTGGACCATCCCCTCCTACTGCAAACTCTTCTTTCACTCGGCCTCTCTGGCTCTGTCCATGCCTGGTTCACCTCATACCTTGCTAATCGCTCCTTCTCCGTATCCACGTCTGGTTCTTCCGCCACCCCCTCCCCTCTCCCTGTTGGAGTCCCTCAGGGCTCTGTTCTTGGCCCTTTACTCTTTTCGCTCTATACTTCCTCCCTTGGGGCTCTCATCTCCTCTTTCGGTCTTCAGTATCACCTATATGCTGATGATATTCAACTCTACATCTCTTCTCCTGATCTTTCCTCCTCCCTCCTCTCTCGTGTAACTGACTGCCTCTCAGCCATCTCATCCTGGATGTCCTCTCGCTTTCTTAAAATTAACATCTCCAAAACCGAACTCATTGTCTTTCCCCCACCCAGGCTCCCTTCTCACCATGACCTCTCTATCGTTGTTAACAACTCCACTATCTCCTCTGTCACCCAACTCCGCTGCCTAGGTGTCACTCTCGACTCCTCTCTCTCTTTTGCCCCCCACATTCAATCCCTTGCCCAAGCCTGTCGCTTCCAACTCCGTAACATTGCCCGCATCCGTCCCTTCCTCTCTCAAGATGCCACCAAAACTATCATCCATGCCCTCATCATCTCCCGTCTCGACTACTGCAACCTCCTCCTTACTGGCCTCCCCCACTCCCGTCTCTCCCCCCTCCGCTCTATACTCAATGCGGCTGCAAGACTCATCTTCCTCTCACGCCGCTCCTCCTCTGCCTCCCCTCTCTGTCTTTCCTTACACTGGCTCCCCTTCCCCTACAGAATCCTTTTCAAACTCCTCACCACCACTTACAAGGCTCTCTCTCAGTCTACTGCCCCTTACATCTCTAGCCTCCTCTCCATTCACACTCCCGCCCGCTCCCTGCGCTCGGCCAATGATCGCCGCCTCTCCTCCACTCTGATCACCTCTTCCCACTCTAGAATCCAAGACTTCTCCCGTGCTGCACCCCTTCACTGGAACGACCTCCCTCGCTCCATTCGTCTCTCACCCAATCTGTGCTCCTTCAAGCGGGCACTTAAAACTCACCTGTTCCTTAAGGCCTACCAACCATCCACTTAACCACTCACCCTTCTGTTTCTCCCCTGGCTCCTTTCCTCTCTCCCCGTTGCTTCACTGGCTCCCTTTTGTGCCTGACTTTGTTTACCCTCCCTTAGGATGTAAGCTCGAATGAGCAGGGCCCTCTTCCCTCCTGTCTCCATACCTGTTCTTCTGCTCCGTCTCTACTGTATCTGCCTGCTTGGAGTTTCTGAAGTACTGGTACTTTGTGTTTATTGTCCTGTACTGTTTTACCCTGTATAGTCTACTGTTTGTACCATGTTCGGCGCTGCGGAAACCTTGTGGCGCCTAACAAATAAACGATAATAATAATAATAATAATTAGGTCAACAATTCAAATGTCGACAGTATTATAGGGTTAGGAATATTATTAGCCTATACAATCTATTACAGTATATAAGATTGAACCCACTTTTTATCTGACCATAATTAAGAGCACTGATTGTTATCCCTTTAACACATTGGAATATTATTGTTGACCTAATAATATTGTCTACATTAGAATTGTTGATCTACTAATACTGTCTATATCGGAATTGTTGACCTAGTAATACTGTCTACATTAGAGTTGTCGACCTGATAATACTGTCTACATTAAAATTGTTGATCTAGTAATACTGTCTATATTAGAATTGTCGATTTAGCAATACTGTCTACATTAAAATTGTCGACCTGGTAATACTGTCTACATTAGAATTGTCGACATAGTAATACTGTCTACATTAGAATTTTTGACCTGGTAATATTGAATACATTAGAATTGTCGACCTGGTAATATTGACTACATTAGAATTGTCGACCTAGTAATACTGACTACATTAGAATTGTCGACCTAGTAATACTGTCTACATTAGAACTGTCAACCTAGTAATACTGTCTACATTAGAATTGTCGACCTAGTGATACTGTCTACATTAGAATTGTCGACCTAGCGATACTGTCTACATTAGAATGGTCGACCTAGCAATACTGTCTACATTAGAACTGTCGACCTAGTAATACTGTCTACATTAGAATTGTCGACCTAGTAATACTGTCTACTTTAGAATTGTCGACCTAGTAATACTGTCTACATTAGAATTGTCGACCTAGTAATACTGTCTACATTAGAATTGTCGACCTAGCAATACTGTCTACATTAGAACTGTCGACCTAGTAATACTGTCTACTTTAGAATTGTCGACCTAGTAATACTGTCTACATTAGAATTGTCGACCTAGTAATACTGTCTACTTTAGAATTGTCGACCTAGTAATACTGTCTACATTAGAATTGTCGACCTAGTAATAATGACTACATTAGAATTGTTGACCTAGTAATACTGACTACATTAGAATTGTCGACCTAATACTGTCTACATTAGAATTGTCGACCTAGTAATACTGTCTACATTAGAATTGTCGACCTAGTAATACTGACTACATTAGAATTGTTGACCTAGTAATACTGTCTACATTAGAATTGTCGACCTAGTAATACTGTCTACATGTCACGGGCACTAGGAGTCTTTGCCCAGGATATCACCAGATGATGTTCTTACCAGAGTAATATAGCTGGTACTATGGTCCTCTGGTAGCAGGGTGACAACGGAACAGGAGAATCAGCAGATGGTGAGAGAATGCTCAAGGAAAGTCTATGACTAGCAGCAACTGGTAATGACTAGATGTATGTACACGAGGAACCAGATGGACAAGTAAATGTGAGGAGAGTCAGTGGTCTGCGTACAGCAAGTTGTACCACTGCTATAGTGAGGAGGAATGTCCAGGAGTAGAGAGGAGGTAGTGAAAGTCAGTGGTCTGCGTATAGCAAGTTGTACCACTGTCTATAGTGAAGGAATGGATTCCAGGTGCAAGTAGGTAACGGGGAAGTCAGTGGTCTGCGTACAGCAAGTTGTACCACTGCTTATGTGAGAGGATACTTAAAACTAGTGCCAATGGGAAATAGGAGTCAGTGGTCTGCGTTCAGCAAGTTGTACCACTGCTATATATATGTGAGGAGGGCACGAGGAGATGAATGGAATACTGAGGATACACGGGCACACGGAACTTGATCCCACGATGATAACCACAATACAATAATAACTGACAAGCGCTGCTTGAAGTATACAAAGTCACTATAGAGATCCAGGCAATAGGAGACAAAGTCAATAGTAACAATAGCTACAGTAGATGGAAGACTCCGGAGATGAACACAACACAGTCCAGACGGATATGCAATACAATAGCAAAGTCAATGGAAAGTATGCATACCGCGGTTCAGGAGAGCAGGCTGTCAAGGAGACGTGCAGGGATACCTGAACGACTGAACGCCGACAGGAGGAGAGACCACTGGATGATGGAAGCGGTAATCAGGTTGGTGCAGCGCACGGAAGGTAACCGGTAATCAACGGAGCAATACTCAGGAAGCAGTAGTAAGCAAAACTGGAAACTTGATGAACACGGGAGAGTTGAGGCTGTCTGGTATCCGGCAGTAGCAGCGGAGGCAGCGGAGGGAAGGCACGCTGAACACAGGAGAGTTGAGGCGGACTGGAATCCGGCAGCAATAGCAGATAGGAATCAGCTGAGTGCAGACACGATGAACACAGGAGAGTTGAGACGGTCTGGAATCCGGCAGGAGTAACGGAGGCAGCGGAGAGCAGACACGCTGAACACAGGAGAGTTGAGGCGGTCTGGAATCCGGCAGCAGTAGCAGATAGGAATCAGTGGAGAGCTCACACGATGAACACAGGAGAGTTGAAGTGGTCTGGAAACCACAATCGTAGTAGACAGGAATCAGCTGGAGCTGAATACACGAGGAAACACAGGAACTCCTTCAGAGGCTCATGGGGAATGAGACTCCAAGATCAGGCAACCAGGTAATGATCACAGGTGGTTTAAATAGGGAGGGTTGCCTGATCATCCAATCAATTAAAAGCAACAGGACTGAAGGTTTCATAAGGGCTGCACATGCGCAGACCCTCAGGATGGCGGACGGCCACGGTTCCTGAACACAGGAGAAATGGCACTCACAGTCCGGTGAGTGAAACTACATTAGAATTGTCGACCTAGTAATACTGTCTACATTAGAATTGTTGACCTAGTAATACTGACTACATTAGAATTGTCGACCTAGTAATACTGTCTACATTAGAATTGTCGACCTAGTAATACTGTCTACATTAGAATTGTCGACCTAGTAATACTCTCTACATTAGAATTGTCGACCTAGTAATACTGTCTACATTAGAATTGTCGACCTAGTAATACTGTCTACATTAGAATTGTTGACCTAGTAATAATGACTACATTAGAATTGTCGATCTAATAATACTGTCGTACATATCTATCACACCCAAATAAAGAAATGTTAAGAGAGAAATTGACAAAACTATAAGACAAATGTAATCTTTAGCCTTGAGAAAGCAGCACCAAGGCTACAAAACATTCGTTGACGGCATCGAGCTCTACACGGCGTGTTATGAGACGCTTCTGGTGTAGTACAGCCAGGAAATAAAAGCAGCTGTCAGTTAACGCTACAACGAAAGAAAGTACATAATCCATATGGACTGTACAGCGCTGCGGAATCGGTGGCGCTATATAAATAAATGGTGACGATGATGGGTTGATCAAATATTTGTACTTAGAAACTATAGGGGATGTATGGCTCACAACTGATGGCGAGCCACTGGTAGCCAAGCGCTGCTCTATATGAAACAGACATTTTTGGTTGAAGTTTGCAGACGCCGTTGTCAGAATTTGACACAAATGAGAGTAATCCCCGTCTTCCCCATTACATAGGTAATCTGCAATATTTTAATTTAGACATTCACATTCAGCAATTAGACCAACAATTTCACTTGCCGAAGAAACTTTGATTCAATTATTTATACACAAAAGGGCAGAGATCTCCGCACGCTTCATATAAATTGAAGCAATGGAGGAAATTTTCGGGAAGTTTATAGATATACAATTGCTGTCCGCTGAAATTCGGCATATGCTTCCTGTGCCTGTATATATATGAAGATAAACAAACATTTGTATTTGTCCGACATCAAACAATACGAGATGTAAACAGCGTGATTAAGGATCACGACTACAAACCCTTTGTTCTTGTTCAAGTTTCCCTATATGCTCCTGGTGTCGCTGCAAAGAGATTACACTGAACTCTCATTGACTTATAACTGTCGCACAATTTATATCAAAGCAAGTATCACACAGGAAAGCTGGCCAAGTACGGCCGATCTTGCAGAATTATCTGCTGAGAATTCATGTTTTTTTGCAATTTATCAAAGTATGGGGAAGACTATTTAACAAGGATGGCGATGTTACAAGTACTGTTACTCTGTCACTCTCCTCTGATCGCTGTCACCATCTCAGGATTGCATTAGCTGGTGGTCACTGCAGGATACAATGCTGTGTTAATCATACTTGCCAACTCTCCCGGAATGTCCGGGAGACTCACGAAATTTGGGTCAGTCTCACGGACTCCCGGAAGAGCTGTCAAGTCTCCTGCATTCCGCAATTGCAGGGCTAAAATGAGACGATTTGCAGGTAATTGCATCATTTTTGCCCCGCCCCCTGCAACAAAACAGCATATACCACCCCCTCCTGCCCTCTAGACACGCCCTTCTCCCGGATGCAACTTGCCAAAAGTAGGCAATTATGATGTTAATAAAATAAAACTTTTTTTAATGTAATAACTTTTGGCCTGATTCATTAAGGATTTTATCTTAAGAAACTTCTTATTTCAGTCTCCTGGACAAAACCATGTTACAATGCAAGGGGTGCAAATTAGTATTCTGTTGTGCACATAAGTTAAATACTGACTGTTTTTTCATGTAGCACACAAATACTTGATAGCTTATTTGTACACTGAAATTTAAAGTTGATATTTGTGTGCCCCTCTTCATCCACACGCTCTGTGCCCCCTCTTCATCCATACACTCTGTGCCCCTCCATTTCTTTAATTACCATACTTGTCCTTCTTTCTTCTATTTCTTCTGTCTTCTCTTCTATCTTCTTACCAATGTGGCGGTGCACGGGACCCAGCATCCTCCTCCTGCCGCTGCTCACTGAATATGTCTGGCGTGATGACGTCACGCCTGACATTCAGTGAGAAGCGAGGAGGGAGCAGGATGCTGGGTCCCAGGCGCCGTCAGATTGGTAAGTTGTTTTTTGTAATTTTTTTTGTCCCCTGGCCGCAGCACCCCTGTGACAGCACCACGGCCCCCCTGGGAACCGCGGCGCACACTTTGGGGACCGCTGCTTTAAGATATAAATGAGGGTTAAACAAACGGTACTGTAGAAGAAAAACAAACATATAAATTAATGAAGTAGGTGGTTCTAAAATGGGACTTTGAAGTGTTATTAGTGCACATTTCCATCTTGGCTCGCAGTCCTGCAAATTGTTGCACAGAGGCAGTTTCCATAGGATGTGCGCGTGCGCCCTTGTATGTGTTCAGCAGACTAATAGTTTGCACACAATGAAGTCTGCTGCACGCAGGGGCGGGCTGGCAAGTTTCAACCCAGGGGGCGCACAGGCGCCCGCATCACATGACACGCAATGCGGCTGCGTCATTGATGACGTCGCCGCTTCCCGTGTCATGTGATGCGGCCGCCTGTGCACTGACGCGGCCACATCGCGTGTCATGTGATGTAACCCCCAAACAGGGGTTAGACTGAGCGGCCCCCCTGCCCCCCAACCCAGCCCGCCCCTGGTTGCACGTTTGCCTATTCTGTAGTTAGTAAATGAGTGAATATCAGTGCAAATACAGCAAACCACAAGCAACAGAAGCATGTCTTAGAAGTAAAAAAAATGTCCACTAAGCATGGAAAACTACTACAAGAAGCTCGTCCTGTCACAAACGTTCTCCAAATACACTGCTTGTTTGACCCTCATCTAGGCTTCATACAACTCCGGAAAGTAAGGGAACACTGCTTTACTTGCAAGGATTTAGTGGAAAAATACAGATTACTGGTGTAAGATGCAAGTCATTTTGTGCAGGTAGAAAGCCCTGCATTATACCTCAAATTCAGAATCCCTTTATATATCGTCAGTCTTTCAGCCCTGCCTGATTATTCAAATATCTTGTGTTTTGTTTTTGCAGATAGAGAGCATAGCAAGGTCCATGTGTGAGCTTATTGGTTAGGAATGCCCATGTCCGCCGATAATACCGTACACAATGTACAGAATCTGTACATTCCATACAAACAGGAGCACAATCAGGAAACTTCGCTTTTACGACAGCAAAACACTGGTTATGGGTCTAATGTTCTTTGCCATAAATAACTCATTTAGAAGTGGACATATGTCGGGGGGTTTTGTGTAAGATGCATATTTCTGTACAGGGCATGCGCCCAAAGAATACATATGCATATGTACGTTTATAAGTTTTTGTGTATCGTGGACTTAAGTCCCCTATCATCATCATTTATTTATATAGCGCCACTAATTCCGTAGCGCTGTACAGAGAACTCACTCACATCAGTCCCTGCCCCATTGGAGCTTACAGTCTAAGTTCCTTAACACCATACTTACCAACCTTTGGTAAGTTAATTCCGGGAGATCCCAGGCAGGTGGGCGTGGTTGGAGGGTGGGAGGGGCGGGGCACAATAATTTGCGCCATTTTGGCCCCGCCCCCGAGACAAAATGCCGTTTTTGTCACGGGGCTGGGCCAAAATGACGCGAATCGCGTCATTTTGAGGAGCAAGATGCCATATACGAGATATTAGCCTGCTCTCCCGGGAGACCTACTTGAATTTCGGGAGTCTCCCGAACATTCTGGGAGAGTTGGCAAGTATGCTTAACACACACACAGACTAGGGTCAATTTGATAGCAGCCAATTAACCTACCAGTATGTTTTTGGGTATTTCAAGCAAGAATTTCTGTATGTTGTGCAACTTTATTGCTTCAGTTATATTTTCATAATTATGATTTGATGATAAATCATAAATGAACATTCTTAGTAAATGCGATGTTTATGAAGATTTAGAAAAAAAAATGTTCAATCACAGCTCATAAAGTAAAGTATTAAAACAAAGAAATAAATAACACTGGACACAGTCTGAGCACAAAGTAAACATTTCCACAAGGACGGACTTTCTTACATCCCGACATATGATGGCTCCTATCATCTCCTCACTTGCATGGTTTACGTCTGTGCAGTGCCAAAGCATGTTGTAATTTCCATGTGTAATTATTTAACTTGGAAGGAATAACTGTGAAGTGGATGTTAGCAACGAGCTATCTGTACCAGAAACATGAATAAAAATAACTGAGCAAAGGAAGCAGTGATGCAAGAGAGGGCCTGGTGAGAGCAGGGGTAATAAAGTTTGGAAACAAACAGCATGTAAGGAGCAGGCTTGTATGAGGCGTGCTTAAGCAAAAACACATGCTCCATCAGTGTGTCTTCCAGGTATCGTAATTCCACATCCATTGTCTCGGCAGATAAACAGCCACATCTGCGCTGTTCTGAGTCTGCGGTTATAGGCACTTATCCTCTGGAGTTGGGTAATGATGTGTCTGTCTAGGCAGATATTAAGTTTTGTTCAGCAATTGTGCATGATTGGGTAGTTAAGTTTCATAGATGAATCTCACAGGAATCCTCGCTTTGCTCATTCCCATCTACTATTAGTCTTTGTCCTTTTAAAGAAATTGTTCATGAAAACATTGCAGTCAGGGGAGGGCTGGCAGATTTTAGCCCGGGGGGGAGAGACTCGGCTCAGCAGGCTATTAGGAAAAAAATTCCAGCCCAAGGTAGTCCATTATGGGACCCGCTCCCCCTGCCCCCCAGTTCAGCTAGCCCATGGTTGCAGTGGTTTCCTACCGTTGGTACGGACTCCTCAGCTCGGCTCCTCACACAATCTAGGGGAGACACCACAACAAATTACTAAACAGCGTAGATATAGAGTGGAAGGAAGTTGATGTCTGAGGTAGCGGCCAGGAGTAGAGACTCTACACCTTACCGCTATTGCCGACACCTCAATTTGGTCTGAGCCTGGACGAGGGACTATGGATATTTGGGACAGGGAAGTATCCCGCCAGAATATCCTACTTACCGATGTACTGGTGAGGGCCCCACCAAGAAAGAGAGAGACGAATCCGAAAGATGATAGTCACCGGGTAATCTCTACCTCCTCTTGACGATCTGCACTTCTGAGATCGGTGTCTAGAAAAAGGGGAAATACAAGACAGCCCACCCACAATGCTGTCTACCAAGCTTATATGTATTTTCCACACTAGTGCTAGCTACAATAACACAAAGCAGCACCCTGGTCCTAACAAAAGTACTATGTGACTGTTAGGACTCTGCCTTTATCTTGTATGTGGCTGCAGTAACTCAATACCACCAGAGGTGCTGCTGTTTTACCCTTGAACATTCCACCTTGCCTGCAGGAGTTAATCTTCTTCCCTGATTAGTGCCTGCACCTGTTCCACTGCTTTTTATACCTGTCTCAGTCAATGTTCCTGGCAGTTCATCGTTTGTTCCTGGCTGCTGCTGTTTGTGAATAACCTGCTCCAGTTTGTTACTTCGGTTTGACCTCTACCTTTGACCTGACCATCCCTGATTGCTGCTTGGATTGACCCTTTGCCTGTGACCCCAACTACACATATCGCTGCCTGGACCCACCCTTTGCCTGGTATTTGTCTCTGAACTTCGTCTGCAATTCCACTTCTATAACGAAACTTACCTTCCATGTTCCCATGCTGTAATCTCTGTGCCGCTTGCGGCACTTCCAGGTAGCAGGGCTCCGGTCGCGCTGATTGGACACTCACCTGTCACTTGTTCCAGTGCAGGTCTTGCAGTTTTGTGATCGGCTCTCCGATGCGATCACATGATCAGATCTCTGGGGCGGGAGTTTCAAACCTCCTCCTATTTAAACCTGCACTGACACTTGCCTGGTGTCAGTGCAACTAGTTTGCTGTGCCTCTGACTCCCTGTTGTTCTCTGTTGTTACCTTAACATTGGATCTCCCCGTGTACCAGTATCACCTGTCTGACCAAGTCTGTGGAACATCCTTGTGTACTTCATTGCCTGAACTGTGTACCAGTATCGCCTGTCTGACCAAGTCTGTGGAACATCCTAGTGTACTTCTCTGCCTGATATCCATGTGTACCAGTATCGTCTGTCTGACCAAGTGTGTGGAACATCCTTGTGTACTTCATTGCCTGAACTGTGTACCAGTATCACCTGTCTGACCAAGTCTGTGGAACATCCTAGTGTACTTCTCTGCCTGATATCCGTGTACCAGTATCGTCTGTCTGACCAAGTGTGTGGAACCTCCTAGTGTCCTCTGCCTGATTTCCGTGTACCAGTTCCCGGCATGTCTGACTACTCTCTGCCCGATACCGGTGTACCAGTTTCCGGGTTCTCCAACTCACCTCTTCTGCATCACTTCGGTTCAGTTGTCCTCCTGCAGACTCCTTTCTGCATTCTATACAACAGCAGGTTCCTCAGTTCTCTCTAGACCTCCTCCTGTGACTCGGACCTAGTATTACATCCTGAAGCAATTCTGAGAGCCGCAACCTGTGGGTTCCTGGCAGGAAAGCCCATCCCGCCTTGCGGCGTTCTTCCTGAACACCGGGGAATCCGTTAGACTCCACGCCTCTGGTCTGCCAGCACTTATCAGGATTGATACAGGTACCCTGAGTTGTAACAACTTCTCAGGTTCATGGTGTCAGTTGTTTGCTCCATTGGACTTACCTGTATTCTGCCTTTTTTCCTGTGATACCACTTCTCCAGCCTTAGGTTTGCGGTGTCTGCTATCTGTTCCTTTGAACTTACCTGTGCTCACTGTTTTCGACCATCCAGAATTGCAGCTTGATCTGGCCTCTGCTTGTACTGTGTTGCTCTCCAACTCCCATGTCCATACAGGCCACTAATGATATTACATTCAACCTTGAGTCTGTGTCGATATAGACTGAACTATTACCTATCACCTGGCTCAAACCTGGTTGTCTTGCTACCTTGTACTGCGTTTAAAACTTCATATTCTTGAACTGTTGCACTATATACTGACCTTGCTATTTCATATGTTTGAAAAATACCATTGCTTGTTCTGAGTTGCTGTTCATAGGTTCTCTGCACCAATTGGCTTTCCATGTGTATCTGTTTTAATAAACATACTTCGTTTTTTTTTCATGCTACATGAAAAAACAGTCAGTATTTATTTAACTTATGTGAAAAATAGAAAACTAATTTCCACCCCTTGCATTGTAACATGGTCTTGTCCCGGAAACTACTTACTCAATTTTTTACTTAACTTTCATTAATGATTAAGGTCCTCTGTAAGTAATGTTTCTCAAGCCCCCTAATATGATTATATGGGTCATACACAAGCAGGACAAAAATAACTCTGCATGGCCCAAATGAATGGGATAGAAAACAGTTAAGGAAGCCAAAAAAAGTAATATCATTTGTTAAAATTTAGGATAGCATATAGTGCCCGTCTGAAATAATGAAAATGGTTATGAAGAGTTTTAAACTATACTCTAGCGACAATATGGAAATAACCAGTTCCTGTTCAGGAGAAATGACTTCTGGGAAATCTTAGTTACATGGCAAACCCTTGATTTGGTTGTATCCATGCATGTGCAGTGCATGACACAGGTCAGCGCTGAGACAGAATCCCACCTACAGCTTGCTCATTAGTTAGTGCAGGATAGGGCTTGTCTGTTCGGCATGTGAATTCATGTACTGTCTTAAGGTAATAACTCCTGCTTTAAGTGCTGCCCCCGCCACTTGTCTCTTTAATACCTTACAGGTGTTATTTACTTTTGAACCAGTCCCATAGTATTACCTGCCGCTGCCCCCCTCCCCACCTCACATAGAATATAATGTAGTCCCTTTAATTAAAGGTTGTTGAGCAGGATTGCTATCCCTGTGTTACACTGACCTCATTGTGCAGAGTTTCTAAGATACATCTTGTTGTTGGAACCATAAGTCAGGTTATTAGATAATGTACAAGTACTGATGATTTGTTTCACCTAATTTATAAAGAAAAAGTATCAGGATAATATTTAGAGTTTATTCCATCTAACTGTGGAATAAATTATGTAATGACTTTTCCAGGATGACTGTACTCAGGCTGCAAAAGTGCATATTTCAATCTGATTTGGAGGTGGCCTCAGGTTACTGTAAGCAATTTTTAAAAATCTTACATGATGTAATTTTATTAGACGTCCTTTTTAATCTAAGATAATTGTCTTCTTGAAATCCTTAATGTTTTAAACCTTTCCAAATGTTCCCAGAATTAGAAACATGAATTCCTTTCAAAACGTAAAAATATTTGGTGAAATATTGCTCTAAGACCCCTTTCAGAAAAGCTCAGTAAGCTGGGTATAATGGTATAGCTCTCACAGGGTATATATATATATATATATATTATTATTGCTAATTTGTAAGGCGTCGCAGTGCTCTGCAGCGCCGAACAGTGGGGGAAAACAGGACCTACATAAAACAGGGACTTATATGATTGACAAAATAAATGCAGACATGAAAACAACAGGAAGGGAGACTGTTCATGAGAGAGCTTTCATTCTAATTGGAAGAGGGCACAGCTAAAATAAGAGGCCTTCATATAGGTGTGACCCAGTGTGGGTAGTATAGGGGGGAGTATGGTAAGCTCTAATAAATTAATGGATTTTCAGCGAGTGTTTAAAGATTTGAAGGCTGGGGGAGAGTCTGATCAGGCATGGTAGTGAATTCCATAGGTGGGTAGCAGCACAGGAGAAGTCTTGTACATAGGTGGTTACCAGAGACAAGGCGCAGGTCAGAGGTAGAGCTAAGAGGGCAAGATATCCCCATCTGGGCATAGCTCACATGGTTTAAATGCTTAAAGGATTTATATGTCATGAGCTGGGTATAGCTCTAAATGGTTCATATGCCCACAATCAGCTAGGTATTTTGTCACAGATTTGTATATGTCCATTATAAGAAGGGTATATTTTGTTGCATGGTGTGTGCCCTTAAGTTACTGAGTATACTTCTTGAAGGGCTTTTATGCCCACAATCAACTAGTTATCACTCTGACAAGGTATGTGCCCGTAACCTGTTATCTCACTCACAATCTGTGTCAATCTGTTAAAAAGACAATGAGACCCATGGGGGAAGAAGGGGGCTGCAATGAGATCTATGGAGGAGGAGGGTGGGCTGCAATGAGATCTATGGAGGAGGAGGGTGGGCTGCAATGAGATCTATGGAGGAGGAGGGTGGGCTGCAATGAGATCTATGGAGGAGGAGGGTGGGCTGCAATGAGATCTATGGAGGAGGAGGGTGGGCTGCAATGAGATCTATGGAGGAGGAGTGTGGGCTGCAATGAAACCTATAAGGATAAGGAATGTACAAATGGGAGAGACACAGAAGTGGCTGCAATGAGATAGATATGAGGGTAACAATAACATAGTTTTTCTCTCTTGTAAATGATGACACTATGCCCTTAATTTTAGACAATAGGGCTCCCCAGTCTTAGGTGCCCCAAGGACCCCAAAGCCTTAATCCAGCTTTGGCTAGCAAGCCTACTCGTTTTAGAAGAAAGGGGGCTCTACAGGCAAATACTACACTAACCCAGGAGTCCCAGGTGTTTAGAAAAAGATTTATGACCCAGGCATGGCAGTGTATATAACACAAAGAAATGATTGCACATTGAGCACAGAAACTACATGCAATAACAACACAACTACATATACAGTACGTGTGATCATGCTTAGTAGACAACAGATGTACACGGTTTACAAATAGTAAAAAGCACAGATGTAATCCCATAATGATTTTGTTCTATCGACCTAAGGGTCATTTCTAAACCTATTACAAGTGCAAATGTTCTCTTTGTCAAAGAGCCAGACCAACCCAAAACAGCTGTGGTTTTTCGCTCTCCCCCATTTTCAGGACTTTCCTCATTGCTTAAAAACCTGCAATATGACCTTAGAGCTATAAGCAAACATTTTTTTTATATTTTGCAATAAATATTGGATTTTAATTTGAAAGTGCCATGCTCTTCTTTTCCTGATTACAAACTGAATCGATTTACCTAATTGAACAGCTGAGAGTACCAGCAATGACTCAGGCTGGGTACACACTATACAAAATTTCTCCAGACGATTTTACCAACGATTAAAAAAAAAAAAGTGCCGATCAGCAGCCGATTCATGTACACACTATACATATTTTACACAATTGACTTTTTCAGATCTGTGCTCTACATCTGTCATAACCATCGGCTGAAAAGATGGTCACTCTGCACACTCTATAGAGATCTATGGACACTGCTTGTCCTGAGTGCATACACACTGCAGGATTGGAATGACATTGCTCCATCGCTGTACGAGATTTTTAGCCCGATTTAAAAATCAAATGAAACAATATGCTGTGCTTTGGACAGATAATCGTTCATCACGGCAGCGTACACACTAGTGCGATATCTGGGCGAACGGTCGATTATCGTTTGAATGGCCCGATATTCGGCTGAAAACACTGTGTCACAAATCGGGATCTTAGCCGCACTTACCTCATCCGCCGCTGTCATATCACGGCTACCTGGGTCCCTTCTGGTCGTCTGCAGCATTCCCATCCTCCACACCTCCGTTTGTAAACAAACACATACTGTTTGTTCTGCTGCATGGGCGCGGCCATCTTGGATGCAGTCAGGTGATCATTCCAGACCAACCAGATTCTGCAGCTGTGATCACATGAACTGATCAGCCAATAGTTGTTTGGGACACCCTATTTAAACCTGCTGCTGTGATCTGTTCATTGCCAGAACAACACACTTCTCTCCAGAGGATAGTGCTTGGCTCCAGTGTTCCTGACTGCATTACTAAGTGCAGTGTTCCTGACTGCATTACAAGTGCAGTAATCCTGTCTGCATTACTAGTGCACTGTTCCTGTCTACATTTCCAGACTACTCATTCCCCTGTTATATTCTACAATCAGCAAGAACATGAGCAAGAAGATCATCCAGGCTGCTAAGTTCTGTTTCACTCCTGCTCCAGCTAGTCCCAAGGGTCCCGAATTGGATCAAGAAATTCAGACGACCGTGACACACTGTAATGTGTAGCCAGCCTCTCCCCTGAAGGGAAGCTCCCAAAAGTGTATACATTGTATAAATAAACAGAGAAGAAACAAGTGGAACTGCTGAGGAATTTGCTCAGATTAGGGGGGGGAGTTGATTGTACATGTCTAGACCGTTAACCAGGTACCTTCATATTAACATTCATGGCCTTCTGCACAAAACCACAGGACTTTCACTATTTACAAATACTTAGTTCAGAAGAGGAACTGCAGCCACAGAATGAACCCGATCACAAATGTTGCTATGGGTATCTCAAAGAACAAACTTACAAAATACACTAAACTAGTTATGTAACACCGCCAACATGAGTCACCAATTATTCAGCAGCCAGAAACTATGAAAACAAAAACCCTGTCTAAAACTCAATACACTACTAATTGCAAAGGGAACAGATAATAAAAAATGTAGCATGCTCACAAAGTAGACTGCAAAGTTGTCTGAAGGAGTGGTAAGGAATCTAGAACTTGCACTTTGTTTTACACTTCATGGCTCCATCATCATCATTATTTATATAGCGCCAACATATTCCATAGCGCTTTACAATTGGGGACAAACATAGTAAACTAATAAACAAACTGGGTAAAACAGACAAAGAGGTGAGAAGGCCCTGCTCGCAAGCTTACAATCTATGGGACAATGGGAGTTTGACACATGAGGCTAAGTCTAAGTCTACATTTTGCATTTCGGCCCAGCCAGGCTGCAAAGGTAAAAGTGACTCATAAGCTAAATGATCCGGTCACACAACAATGTTGGCCAGGGGGTAGTTGTCTTGTGTGAAATTGTGTAACGGGTGGTAATAGGGTAATGTAGTAAAGTTAAGAGGGTGGTTGAGGAATATTATAAGCTTGTCTGAAGAGGTGGGTTTTCAGAGAACGCTTGAAAGTTTGTAGACCAGAGGAGAGTCTTCATTACTATTACCAAGAGTTACACCCCATAACCGGAGCCAATAATCCTACCCCAGCTGCTTATTCCATTACTGTCAATGTGACAGCACACTTGTTGCTTGGCATAGAGGTCACTAAATCTATAGCCCTATTTCACAAGGGCTCATTCACACAGATTTGAGTAGCTGAGAGCAAAATGCTCAGCCTTCTTGGACCATTATTTAAACCTTTTAACACTTTTTTTGCAGTAATGTCATTGCACTATAATGACAATAGTCAACCCCTCCTCCCCCAACATATTTTCTAATCTTTAGAATGCCTTGGTATGAACAACTCCATAGGGAATAGTGTGTTCTACTTTTCATTACATGATTTTAAAAAACAAAACAACTTCCTCTTTAACCATTTGTCTGTATGAGTGTGCATTGTTGGTGTAGCTCTTACAATGTGTTAAACACATCTTGGCCCTTTATTAAAATGAATAATCAAACCTCAGAAAAAACTTATCGTTGCTCTATATTCCAAGGACAAGCAGTGGCACTGGCCTCTGTGTTACCAATGTAAGGCTACATCTCCCTAGAGTTTGAGCCTTTAGAAGCAAAGCAATGTTTCAATGTCGAAGAGGAAAAAATGAAATCTAAAACATGCCGTTTTCGTCTAACGTTTCAAGCTGCAGTCTGTACACCTTGAAGCCATTATTTCCCAAGGAGAAAAGTCCAGCAAACAACAAAAATGCATAAACTTAAGTGCAAACAGATGTGTGTGAGGCAACAGTTCACAGATACAGTCTTCCAAGTCTCTTTTCCTTGATACTCACAGCAAGAGGAACTCAAGAGGCATAGACATCTGAAACAAGGGCAACCTCTGGTGCTCCAGATGTAGCTGAGATGCATCTCTAATCACGCTCAGCCAGTCAGTCTTGCTGAATTGGACAAGCAATATGCTAAATATATTTCAGCCACAGCTGCAGCCCTTTCTTGATGGATAGTCAGATAATGAATTATTTGAGAGCTGTATGTACAATTCATCAGGAGTTAGCTTGATAATTTATGGACTGTTTGGGAATTGATGAAGACGTAGAATGTCATTTGCATTGTCGGCTCTGTCATGGAGTCTAGCCAACCGTTCCTTCCTTATTTTGTGGCATACAAATACGGGTATTCCAATTGCATCATGGGAAGTGGCCTAAACTGCACAAGGGGAAGCAGGATTTAAAAGTGTCCACTTTTTGAATAACACCACTTGATCCACCCTGACATTACCGGAAGCTGGGAAATGAACATATTTGTGATCATTTCCAATCTAGGTGATGGCAGGGTATTACACCAGGATGCTAAAGGCTTATTTACAAAAGTGCAAAACAAATTGTCTTTTTGTGAAGCGTCTACTTTTGCGCATGGATTTGCTGGCCAAGATAGCGGAACCTGAGGGGGTAGCAAAAGTTTGCCACGACCAATGGAAGAAGTTGGGTGGGTAGGGGGTGTTTCTTGGCAGGTGAGAATTAGGGGCGCCTAATTTTACACTTAAGTGGAACGAGATTTCAGTTTGTAGGATAAGATTATTAAAATGAGCTGGCTGGGTGGGGGTGTTTCTTGGGTTATCGATAGGCACACAGCCTATTACTACCCGCAACTGGAGTTCAATTTTTTGGCTGGTCAGAGATTCCAAAAGCCCTACCATGTGCCTATACTTATAATACTATTAGTTCCGCACCGTCCTCTAGCAACGTTGCAGGGATATGCACTTCATGGCATACGACCAGTCTAATAAGAACATTAAACCGCAAAAAAGTTAAAAATATAGAGTGGTAATAAAAATATTCACCCTCTTAGGCATTTTTTCCATTTTATTTTCCGATATCATTGATCAAATTTGATTTACTTGGGAGCAAATTCAAATCGGAGAATAATTGATGGCATAAGCACCCCCCCCCTTCCTCCCTTTCTGTTTTAATTTTTGGTAGAGCCACATTTCGGTGCATTCAGCTTTTCACCTGTGGACACTGCAATTTTCACCCATTCTTCTCTGTAATATTGCTCAAGCTCCATCAGGATGGAGTGGGACCATTGGTGAACAGCAAATGTCATAGTCCCATAAATTATCTATGGGGCTGAGGTCTAGGGTTTGGTTGGACCACTCCAGGGTACTTTTTTTTCTTGCATTTAAGCCTTTTATGTTATTTAACTTTTGGGTCACTGTCTTGCATTAATACAAATCTCCTCCCAAGACCTAGGTCTCTTGCAGTCTACAGCAGGTTTCTCTCCAAAATTTGAGTATTCAACTTTCCAGTCCCAGAAACATCCCCACGGTACAATGCTCCCGCCAGCATGCTTTATGGCAGGGATAGTGTTCTTGGGCTGATGCACAGTGTTAGGCTTGCTGTCACACACCGGGCGATTGGGCCATACACCCGATCCCCGGTACGCTTACCTGCTCCTTCCGTCCGCTCTGGGCTGGGCACCGCCGTCTTCGCTCCGGGTCTGCGCATGCGCAGACACGTTCTATCAATTTCCTCGGCCTCTCTCCCATTGGCTGGAATTTTGGCTCCAAAGTTTAAAAGGCACCTTCTCTGTATCCTCAGTGCCTGTTCTTTGTGCTACCAACTTCATACTAGACGTGGCTCTCTTATTCCTGTTTGTCTGCAGAGCTGACACTCTACTACAGTGCTTCTCCTCTGTTCCTGGGGAAATCTGCTGACTACTGAGCAAACACCTCCTAAGTGTTTCTGCCGCCATTCCAGTGGTAACCAGTCGTCTGCAGAGCTAACACCCTACTATTGTTTGCCATTGCTAACCCTCCTGGCTTGTTCCTCTAAGAAGTTCCGCATAGTTACTCATATTAAGGGCCGCGATCTGCGAGGAAGACACAGCTAAGTCTAAACCGTCTTGCAGCTGGTCCCTGGTGAATACCGTCTCCTCGTTAGACTCCGTGCCTTACTAGGGTGTTGTATCTAGATTATGGCAGGGTCCTGTCCATTAAACCGTTCTGGCACCAGATTCGTGACACTTGCACTACATATGAGGCCTAACACTGAGAACAAAAAGTTCACCCTTGGTTTCATCAGTTCATAGGATCTTCCTCTACTTAGTATGAGGGTCTCACATGCTTTCTGACAAACTCTAAAGTGACATTTCATATATATTTTCCACAACAATGTTTTTTTCTACCACCGGCCCATAAAGTACAGATTTGTGAGGTGTCTGGGCTATTGTTTTTAGGATATTGATGTTCCACAGACATTTCCTTTCATCGCTGCCATGGAATACTGTAACTTGCCATACACCTCTTGGTGTGCTCGTTAGGAATTGCACTTCTTGCACAGTTTTGGAGAACAGCCTGTGATAGACAAATTTGCAATTATGCCATATTCTCTTCACTTGTTTATATTAAACTTGAGATACCCTGAGGATATTAAAAGTCTTTGAAATCCTCTTATAACCTCCTCCTGATTTGTCTCTCAGATTTGCTATGAATGGTCTTTGATCTTCATGATGAAGCTCTAAGTTGGAAATGCACTAACCAACTGTGGGACCTGTCACAGAGTGGGGTATTTATCTTTAAACCAATTTAAACACTTTAATTATACACAGATGTATTACACAATTACATCATTAAGAAAATGTTGTTTTTTAATATTGACATTACAGAGTATTTTTCATTGCTCAAGAAGTAGGAAGTCGGGGAGAGAGATAGGGAGATGGTCTTATTATCTGTGTTTGGAGAAAGTGGTCTATGACCAATGCTGTATTAGACTATCGAGTGAAAATTTAACAATTTCTTACAATACACAGCAAACTCTTCCACCTCAAGTGACCAATGATATGCTCTGGAGGGCAAACTGTGCAAGTAAAAAATTGTTTTGGATTGCTAATTGTATGCAACAATAGTGACATACAGCATTGCTGCAGTCTTATTATTTATGTACTATGGAACTATATAAAATACGTAGAGAGGTAATCTATAGGAAGAAAATAGGACTAAGTAATTGGAACGCTGCGGTGCTCAGAATCATAACTCTGCTTTTGGAGTATCACAACCTTAATTTAATTTACAAGTAGAAAACGGTCCTAGAGTACCGGAATTTAGCTAACATTAATGAACAGTGGGAAACCATGGTAGCGGTATCAGTATAACTATACACATATCAGCCATCAAAATGAAAAATAAAGAAAAGTAATAATAATATAGATGGAAATCATTTTCACACCAGAATCAGTCTATAAATGGGGTTGTACCCTTCCTTGCACTAAACAGGCGATCACAGTGTTTACTATGATTGGCTGTGACACTCCGCAAAGACTGAAAAAAAAAAACAGGGCATTCCAGGTCAAAGGGTCGGCACATGATTGTATGAGAGCTGATCAAAGGCTGGAATGTTTTCAGTCAGTTGTGTTAAAGGACAAGCAGAATTCCTGATATATCCTTATAAAAGTGAGGTGCTCAGCCTCCATATCTAGATACTAAGGAACACTTCCACTGGTATCCCCTTCTGCAACAGAGGAACCAATAAAGGAATGTGGCTTTAACAAAAGATGCTCTAGCGTGGAAAGCTTGTCAGAGTTAAGATGACACTTCATTCTTCAACATAAAGTGGCTGCAAAAACGTGACAGTGGTTGGGCTGAGCAATAAGTTTTTCACATGAGGTCCTCCATCATCATCATCATTTATTTATATAGCGCCAGCAGATTCTGTAGCACTTTACAATTGGGAACAAACAGTAATAACACAATACTGGGTAATACATACATACAGAGAGGTAAGAGGGCCATGCTTGCAAGCTTACAATCTATGGGACAATGGTTTGATACACAAGGGTAAGTGCTACATCATATTGAATATTTGTCCAGCTAGAATGCGAAAGGTTACAAAGTATTTAGTGGGCTGTGTGCTCAGTCACACAACTATGTTGGTCAGAGGGCTGTTGTCTTGTGTTAACTGTGTAGAGGGTGGTAATAGGGTAACCTAGGGAGATTAAGATGGTGGTTGAGGAATATCATAAGCTTGTCTGAAGAGGTGGGTTTTCAGTGAACGCTTGAAGGTTTGAAGACTAGAGGAAAGCCTTATTGTGCGAGGGAGGGAATTCCACAAAGTGGATGCAGCCCGAAAAAAGTCCTGTAACCGAGAATGGGAGGATGTTATGAGAGTGGAGGAGAGACGAGAGATGCAGATCTTGTGGAGAACGGAGGTGTTGAGTTGGGAGATATCTTGAGACAAGTGAGAAGATGTATGTCGGTGCAAATTTGTTGAAGGCCTTATATGTTAGTAGAAGAATCATATATTGGATTCGTTGAAATACAGGCAGCCAATGTAGAGACTGACAGAGTGGCTCAGCAGAGGAGGAACAATTTGCAAGGACAATCAATCTAGCTGCTGCAT
Organism: Mixophyes fleayi; assembly: GCF_038048845.1. NCBI lineage: Eukaryota > Metazoa > Chordata > Amphibia > Anura > Limnodynastidae > Mixophyes > Mixophyes fleayi. The sequence continues at coordinate 75,569,619 of NC_134412.1, forward strand.
GCAAAATAGATTGTAGGGGCGATAATAAGCTATTTTGGATTGTGAGTTGTCATTAATTAACACTGTGATTCTACTGGACCTCAATGATTTAAATAGTCAACCTTAGGCTAGGTATATACTGGAGAATTTTCCAACTAATGCTTTATCTACAACCATTGTACCTGCAACTGAAGGTCCGATCGGTCGGGCGATTCATGCGTACTCACTAGACACGTTTTAAACGATTTGTGGAAGACCAACCTTCTGGAAAATATCAAGTCTGATTTTGGGAAGACCAGTAAGGAGGGAATTACAATAAGCGATGCGGGAGATGATAAGTGCATGAATTAAAGTTTTTGCAGTGTCTTGTGTGAGATATGTGCGTATTCTGGAAATGTTTTTTAAATGTATACAGCATTATGTAAACATAGAGTCGATGTGGGGAACAATGGTTAGTTGCGAGTCAAGGATTACACCTAAGCAGCGAGCTAGTGGGGTGGGATTTATGGTCATGATGTCAACAGAAATGGAATTGTCAGGCAAGAAGCTTCTATTGTTGGGTGGGAATATTATTAATTCTGTTTTTGAGAGATTGAGTTTGAGTTGATGAGAGGACTTTCAAGATGAAATGGCAGAAAGACAGTCAGTAACGCGAGACAACACAGATGGTGAGAGATCAGGAGAGGATAGATACATTTGTGTATCATCCGCATAGAGATGTTTTTGTTTTGTTTATGTGGTGTTTTATATATTTCATGTTTTTGAGTAAATATTTTTTACAAATTGTTGTCTCAGAGAAAATATTTTTGGAGTGTGTCTTTGGGACAGGAGGGGATTTCTTAGCGCTGCAATCTTTTGGTTTTATTTTAAAATAAATCCTCAATAGGAAGACAAGTGGTGCGCCAATATTATGTCCTCCTACCAATTTAGCAGCAGCACTGCTAATAAAATCATGGGCCTAAATTATTTATTTACTGAGCAAATTGTAAAACCAGCCCCAGAGCTAGCCAGCCTGGCGGTAATTATCAATATAAAGGGGAGACTAGCAGCATGATTGTCACCATTATAATGATAACCAGCTCCCAGGCAGGTCAGAACAGGACTAGTGCCTCCTCTAGACAAAGGTCTAAAAGTGGTGTGGTCCCCAATTCCTAGAGATTACCAGCTTTGTGCTGGAGAGCATTCCTGACCATTATCCCCTTACCCCTCTAGAATGTAAGCTCTCAGGGCCAGTGTCCTGTCTACCTTACGTCTTATGTTCATCTGCCTCGTACTTCCCTAATCTCATGCCTTATGCCAGAGGTGCGGAAACCCAGTCTCTAGTGCTACCAACAGGTCATGATTTCAGGATTTCTGTCTGTAGAAACAGGTGCGATAATTCTGACCCAGCCAAATACAGTAGATTTAACTCACCTGTGCCTGACCTCCTGAAATAAAATAAATGGGGAATTGGAAAAGACATAAAAACATATATAAACCTTAAAAATACACAAATGAAACAATAATTACTCTCCATTTAATGTTACTTATAGTGCTGGGTGCTTGTTTGTATATCAGCAAATGTTACAACCTACCACAGCCACTATGTGTGAAGTCTTGGCTGAGTAATTATCCTGATTTATTTGGCTTCCTGACATGATTTTTGGCTACGCCCCCAATCCTCCCAACCACATCTGCATTTGGCTGAGGCTATGCTCCCAAGCCGCCAGCCCCTGGCTCATTTGCACTGTCCCAGTAAAATAGTTACAATTGGGAGGTATGTTCCTTATCTTTCTGACACCAGAACTATCCAATATACACAAGTGGGAAGCAGAGATGTAATAATGCATCATACTTCACTGCTTACTTTTGTAAATATAGTTTATATTGTAATGTATATTGACTAGTTAGTTCAATTTTTAATGTTGTATGTATGTATGATTTTAGTACTCTGACTATAAGATTGAACTACCTCTTTGTTGGAATAATCTCTTTGCTGGATTAATCGTCAACTCTTGCGGGCAGCATGGTGGCATAGTGGTTAGCACTTCTACCACACAGCACTGAGGTCATGAGTTTGATTCCCACCCATGGCTTTATCTGTGTGGATTATATGTTCTTCCTGAATTTACGTGAGGTTCTTCCGGGCGCTCCGATTTTCTCCCAAAATCCAAAAACTTACTAGTAGGTTAATTGGCTGCTATCAAATTTACTCTATTTTATGTGTGTGTGTGTGTGTTAGAGAATCTAGATTGTTATTGGTGCAGGGACTGATGTGAGTTCTCTGTACATCACTGTAGAATTAGTAGTGGTATATAAATAAATAAATAAATGATGATGATGAACTCTTGGAATGCTCATGTAAAGAACTATATGTATTTATTTTCTCTGAGCAACAGTTGAATAAACCAGTTGCAAAATTACAAGATAAAATATTCAATGTCATTGCTAAGGAGGTATCTCTCATAAACAGCACTAAAATTGCTTTATTCAGCAAGTTGAAGCACACAAAATAAAACTGTTTTGAAGTGGTCAATAATTCAAGGCAAAGGAGGATTTAAGCATTTTTTTTTTTTCAGCAGACGTGGCAAATGTACAGGAATCATGCTGGCTTAATGCAGGTATGATATTTAAGGACCTGTGAGCAATAACACTTGCATTCACTGTGATATAGGAGTAGCAAGTTAAATGCCGCTAGACAGGAATGATCAAATAGCTGATAAATTGCTGGCAGAGGTTAGTTATGGCTTCTCATGGATGGTGTTAAGATGTAATCCTGGAGGCACTTATCGTTTGTGACCCTGTAACCATATATGTAAAGGTAATCTTTTCAAGGCCAACGCTGATTGACAGGTGCTTGGCTCTGTTTTAAGCAAGAGAATTCCCCACGGTACCATGACTTGTAAATCTGCAAATGCTAAAGGGAAACGTATGTCAGGCAAAAAAATAAAAAGCATTTTGTAGGCCAGTTGTTTTCCCCCAAGTACTTACATAAAGAAGGCTGCGTTTCTGTTATAACTACGTGCTTGCGGGCCACATACTACTTATACAGGTCGTGCTGACCACAGATTAGCTGTGGATGGCTTCATTTGCCCAAAGAGCCACCAGTAGCACAGCCCTGCTGTAGGTAATTCACTTCCTGGAAAAGGCCAGGAAAATATATTATACCCAATTATACCAACAAGATTTATACGCAGCGATAGAATTTTTTTTTATTGGGCAATTTATTAAGAAAACATTTTATAATAAAACAATTTTTGTTGGTACCCCTGGCTAACGTCGTTCTGAGATGGCATGAGCCATCGGTGGGCAGTGATGGTACTTGAGATGGCTGCCCGCCGTTGACAGCCTTTAGCGGTCAGGGGCTTTTGCCAACTAAGGAGAAGACCAAATCCTGCTAGAACTCCTGTTTTCACACGGTTTAGGGCTTATCTTCCTTTAATAAATAGACCCTTAATTTTGTAATATGTTTCTGTAAAGATACCTTCATAATTGTTAAAACTGGTACCTAAGGGACTTTACAGACCTTGCCTACCGGAACTGGCCTTAGAATCAAAGCACCATTTCAGGGGGCTTGGTAAGTATATAGGTTGAAGAATGTATACCTTTCACCGTGTGTACTGGAAGAATGTCAGCATCACCTAATTAATAACTTCGTTCAGAAAAACCACTTGCTACAGATAACAACAAACAGATGTGTGTGAAAACCAGGCTATTTATAAGCCTCAGAACATTTAATGAAGGCCATTGCCACAAATAGCCTGAGGGGCACCATGTGATCCAGATGGGCGAATAACATTCCCCCTTCCCCATGGGACAGGATGGCAGCGATACACGTCCAATCAGAACCTGGCTGTAATTTTAGTCATTGTGATGGTTCCCTACATTTATTTCAGCTCCTTATTGGAGCAAGCGGTACAAGCACATATTGGGGAACAGCTATATTGGAAAATGGGTAGGAAGCACCTCATTGTACAAAAGTAGGGTGAGAGGTTCTGTATACAACCCTCCCTCCACCAAAAGTGGCCAATCTCTTTAAATAGCCAGCTACATTTTGCATTCCGCACTGTTGGCCAGATCTGCAGCAGAATCTGTCATAAGCACACGTTTCACAGCCATTCTAGTTTAATCAAATTAGAGTGCCCTGCAGGGTTAGCATTGTAGCAATTGTATATAATGGACTTGAATATCTGAGGTTTATGTAATACTCTACTCTGCATCAAGTCATGGGATGTACGATGTACACGGCTACAAAGATGATTCAGAGATACAGTCTGGGATCCGGACAAAAACAAAATAAGAATCCTGGTGTAAAGGGTAACGTGAACGTAAGCCAGAACACAGAGCAGTCAAAGGGATCATTGCTCCCTATGACAAACATTCTCAAGTTTTTGTTTAGTTTGGACTCCAAGGGTCGGTGTTCCCTTATTCTGGATCCCAAAAGAGGCAATGCCTATTAGAATTAGAGATGCTCAAGCTCGATTCTCCAAAAACCGAACACACCGGAATTTAGCAGATCCGAGCCGAGTCGGCTCGGTACTTTCGCACGCTTTCGGAATTGAAAACAAGGCAAAACGTCATTGTTACGTCGTCGGATCTCGGATCTTGCGAGTTTTGGATCCTATAAGTACCGCCCTCCACGGTGATCTAACGCCATTTCACAGAGGGACACAGAAGGGGTAGCACAGTTTGTAGAGCAGTTGGGCAGCGTTATAGGTAGAATAGAAAGAGGAGGGGCCAGCAGTGTTCTTCAAAGTCTACAGTGACATTCAGGAGAGCTCCACTGCTAATTGTCATTGCTGAAATAGAATTAATAATAGGTCTGGCAGGCTTGGTCTTCTAAATCTGCAGTCCCATAATGTACAGTGTTATATAGGTAACACACAAAGAGGAGAGCTCCGTTGCTAATTGTCATTGCTGAAATACAAATACTAGGGCTGGCAGACTTGGTGTAAATCTGCAGTCACATTGTACTGTGTTATATAGGTAGCACACAAAGAGGAGAGCTACATTGCTCCATTGCTAATGGTCATTGCTGAAATACAAATAATAGGTCTGGCAGGCTTGGTCTTCTAAATCTGCAGTCTTTGTTTGAAAGTGTATGAAAATAAAATTGTGACCTGTGAGGTGGTCAAAATTGACTGCAAATGACTTGAAATTAGTGTTATTGAGGTTAATAATAATGTAGGGGGGGGGGGGGAAGCAGAAATAAGTGATTTTAGCACAAAAAAAAAAAGTTGGGATTTTAGAAAAAAATCGGGATCCAAAACCAAAACACGCAAGGGCGGTTTTGCCAAAACCAAAACACGAAGTTAATCGAGATCCAAAAAACAAAATCAAAGCCAGAACACGTGGGTCAGTGAACATCTCTAAGTAGAATGCGCAAAGCATGAAAGTGCATGTAAAACGCGTTAAAATCCATTCCTAAATCACACGTTAGTTTTCTTGTGTTTTTACCCATTTTCGCAGCGGATATGTGTGAAGGAGCCCTTAAATTAAATATCTAATTAGTTAGGACATTCTTGTTTTATGCTGGAAGGAACTGATTTAAAAACATATTTACAAAACGTTTTCAAACATGTTGCTTTACAGGATAATGTCTTCTTAAGTTAGTATTTATTACCGTTTATTATATTATGCTGGATATTTATTCATTTACATCCATTCCTGCCCCATTGGAGCTTACAGTCTAAATTCCCACACACATACTCTGTTAAATTAACAATATGTTTTTGGACTATGGTAGGAATGGAGCACCTGGAGGAAACCCATGCATAAACGGGGTGAACCTACGAACTTCACACTGATAGGGTCCAGGTCGGAATCAAACTCATTAAACCAGTGCTGTAAGGCAGCAATACTAACCACTGTGCCGCGGTGCTGCCCAAATTCAACTGAGGCCATGGATCTTTTTTAAGTTTTTTTGGATATTTAAACTAGTATTTCAGGCATTCGTGTTAAAAGGTTATTGCAAACCGAGAACTTCCATGTGTCAATAATTAGCAAGAAATCTATTGCTCATTTGCAGAAAGGAAGTGGTCAGTGAAGTGGAAGTGTGGGTGATGCTTAAATTAAGGGTTATTTGGTAAAAAAAAACAAAAAAAACATTGTGCTAACAAGCAGACAGTAAGTTATTTTTGTGATTTTTGCAACAACAGTAATGTATTGCAGAAAAAGGGAAGTACTGCTTGTGAAAATCATATTTTCCGTGCTGAATTGTTGAAAGTACAATTTTTACCTGAGGTGAAGTGCAAAAGGTCACGCAGAGTTAACGCCCTGCCAAATTTTTTTCTCCAAAACAACTTTAGAAGGTAATAATTTGTAAAACGACTGAGTAGCTTTTTCTCTAGAAAGAAACAAACCTTTGGGTACACCAGCTGCAAAGAAATCCCATTGCTTGTTTGCTGACTAGCATTTTTAAATTGGGCCTACCATAACTAACCCGCACAATGGCAAATTTTACAGCTAAAAAGAGTTATCGCTCAAGTTGGGCACAGACGTGGTTGGCAAAATTGGAAGAGATACTGGTATTTGGCATTGAACCGATCACTTCTGGCACCATAATAGCCGGTTTGTGCTGGTCAAGGATGACTATATCATAATCAAACCGAGGAGGGTTTCCTAGTGCCTGGAAACCCCCATCCAAGCCTGGGGCACTGTATAATTGAGGTGGCTGGACCCTGCCCCCGCTTCACACAGCTCTGCTTGAAAAGGGAGAGCTGCGTGCACCTAACAGTAGTGCACGCAGCATTGCCCATGTATATTATGGGGATAGGAAGAGTTGGAGAGCAGCCAAGCACTGTCTAAAATTATAGACACGCCCCCATGCATGCTGGTCACGCCCACTGGCTGTGTGGTGTGGAAACCCCCCTCTACAAATCCTGCGTTTGCCCCTGTATATACATACGGCAATTAAGTTAATCCTTTGAAACTAACATCTGTTAAATAACTTTTTATTTTATTTTATTTTTTTAAGTGTTATAAACTGCAAAAAGCTTAATACAGATATGTCACGATAATTAACCTGCTATTTAAATAAAATAAACACATATTCTATTTGGGACTGCGGCTTTAAATAGGTTTGTGAATGAAATACAGTATATATCACATCCACATTAATTTGTATGCAAGTTTCAACATGTTTTTTATGCATGATGATGCTATCACTTCACCATTCATTAGGAACTCTTGTGTACGATAAAAAAAAAATAGCAATTCCTTCATTGTATGAGGATATTTGATGTCACAGCTCTGTGCTGTATATATGACAATTTGGCCTGAGGTGCTATGGTTTTATATTGTCAACCAAACGCCACTGTGACAAATTATCTCTATAATTTATACTGCAGGATAGATTACCCCACATATGTGAGTCAGCTATACATGATAGAAGCTGACAGGTTATACATTTTTATAATTCTATTAGCATATGAACAGTGCATAGCGTTTTAGGAATCATTGGACTAGTCTACAGCATAAAACATCATGACAAATAAATTAAGTCTGAAAACTCATGTTTATATATTATATTACCATTTATTTATATAGCGCCACTAATTCCGCAGCGCTGTACAGAGAACTCACTCACATCAGTCCCTGCCCCATTGGGGCTTACAGTCTAAATTCCCTAACACCTAACAAAGCCAGACACACAGACTAGGGTCAAATTTGTTAGCAACCAATAAACCTACCAATATGTTTTTGGAGTGTGGGAAGAAACCGGAGCACCCAGAGTAAACCCACGCAAACACGGGGAGAACATACAAACTCCTCACAGATAAGGCCATGGTCGGGAATTGAACTCATGATCCCAGTGCTGTAAGGCAGAAGTGCTAACCACTTAGCCACCGTGCTGCACAAGCATAGGTGCACTCCCTCATTCCGAATTTGGAAACGCAACTGAATATTCCTAAGTAAACTGCACTAAATGACTAAACTACTGTTACGTCAATCAGCACGAAATATCCTAAATTAACAAGTAAATCCACATGATTTGCTACTGTGTTTTTTAGTCCCAAAGTGGATATACCGTGGTTTTTCAAAGATATTTTGACTCAAGAAAAAAAGAAAACGCTAACATTTCTCCTCATGTAGATATTTTATTTATAGACTTACATGGATGTAAAGTAGCTTAATTTCTAATAAATAAATGAAAGCATTAATTATATAAAATGTACGTTTCCTAAAAAGGGTAGTGACACTACGATCTCAGACGCTCGCAGATTGAAAAAAAAAAAAGATTTTTAGGCAGTCAGGGCTGTTGGTCATTTTGGGCCAATTTTGTCTAAGAAAATAAAAATTGCAAGATTGTGTATTTGGTCCCCAATTAAGCTGGCATGAAGGGAATCAAAGGACATCACATAGAAGCACATGATATCCCAAAGCTGTACAGGCCCTTATAAAATTTGTCATTGGAACCCAATAATATCTAGTAATGCCCAAGTGCTGTATTGCATGGTGGCATGCAGTGGTGGGATTCAAATAAATTAACAACTGGTTCTCTGCCCTAATGACTGTTTTAAGTATGCAAAAAGATAAACAGAAAGGTATTTTAATATTTTGTGCAGTTAATACTCAAATAAGAACAATAAAAGAGGTACACAAAACTAGATTATGTTATAAGAAAGAGTTTTAAAATATGAAAGAAAAAATATTAAAATATTATATAAATATTAAAATACCTGACAAAAAACTGTTATTTAAGATATTTCCAGAGAAGTCATGTGACAGGGGGTAGGAGAGGGTGTGGTGACGTCGTCGCGTCACCATAGACCCGTCCCCATTATAAAATGCCGAAATTCACGGCATTGAATAGTGGGGGTGGGGCTTAATGTCACGATTAAGCCCCGTCCCTGCTATTCAATGCCGTGAATTACGGTGAATTCGGGAGGTTTGCCCTAGTCTGGGAGGACTTCCCAAAATTCTGGAGCCTCCCGGGAATTCCAGGAGAGTAGGCAAGTATGATGCATAGTGTAAGATGTTGTACCTTATGTCTTGTATTGTGCTAGAAGTATGAATATGTACTGTGTACACTTGAATATAATGTGCCGTATGTTTTTTGTACCTTTATACAAATTAAAGACACTTTTTTCAGTCAAAAATTGGTCCATGGCTTTTCCTCGCCCATAATCCGCCTGAACTGGGGTAATAGCCCCATCTTCCTCTACCATAATCGCCATTGCCCAGCCGCAAAGGGAAGCCCTGGTACTTTGTCTTATTTCTTTAATAAGAAGCTGTACATACTTACCAACTTTTCCTCGTTGGCTTCAGGGAGGTGGGCATGCGGGGGCGGAGCTTGACGAATCGCATCATTTTGACCCCACCCCCTAAACAATTTTGGCCAATTACAGCAGGGTGACGCGATAATTGCGTCATTAAGCCCGCCCCCACCACTTATCTATTGTGGGGGCGAGAACCTGGAGGTTGCCCTGCTCTCCCGGGAGGTCTCCCAGAGGAGTCTCGCAAACTATGCGTTAAAGAAAAGCAGCTAATGAATCTCCAGAGACTGAAGTGTCTTTTACATTTCTGTCTCCATTACTGAAGTCATGTTGTCTTACCTGTCAGTCTTTTGATTAACTCTTGGTCTCCATGAAAATAGCCACCTCCATAGGCATCAATACATGGACATAGGACACAATTTCTGAACCATGCCACAGATGGCGAAGCCAACCACGTCTTGTACTGGCTCAGCATCAGGGAGAATGACAGACTCTTCAGGGAGTGAGGGAGATCACCCCTATTTCAGGGAGTCTCCCTGACATTCAGGGAGAGTTGGCAATTATGAAGCTGTAGCCTGAATAAGAAGGGTGCACCTGCCTGGTATATGTATTACATTGCACTAAATCCATTGTAAATGACAAGGGACAGTGAAATAACTGGAATTAACATTAATCAGGATGTGCCTCATACTCTGGTGAAACTAGTGACATGACTGCTGCAGACTCTGCACATGCCCCATATACAGCTTCCCTCCCACACACACACACACTGAGGGGTGTACACCGAGCTGTCCTCATAGGCCGCACAGTGCCGGCTGTCACCACCAGGGTCCGTGTACATCTTATTATGGCTCCTGGTAGCATCACTTTATTAGCAGTTAATCACCTGGCTGCGTGCTGCGAGTCTGTAATCAGGTTGTAGCATGATTATAATTAACTGGCAGCGGACAAACATAACAATACTTTTAATTACACAGCGCGATTTATAGCACAACCCCGCCAGCAGCGCTCCACAGAGCTCCATCATTACTTCCCAGCAATCCTCCGCTCAGATCACCGGGGCTGATTGGTAACTCGTTCACTGCCAGAGTGTGGAGTTGCAGGAAGTAATAGCTGAGCCTCAGCCCTCGTGTTTGTTGCATTCATACATGTTTTGCATTTATATGACTATGTATGGTGCATGTCTCATGTCTTCCCCCTGCCTTGTAGGTTGTGTGCGCTATGTCTGAGGAGAAAGCTGCTAAGCTCAAGCTGAAGAGGAAGAAGTGTGTAACCAAAGCTCAGGGTGTGCAGGATGCAGAGGTCAGGCTGCAGCCCCCACCAGCATGGGACCTGTGAGTTGTGTCTGCAAGCTTAATATAATGTCATTAAGTGAACCAATGACGTGACTTGTTATAAACGTTTACAGTTTTATAAAATACAGGTAGTGGAAGGATTATGGTCCTATTTATTATATACTACTAGGATTAAGCAGGAAATGCACATTGTGTGACCGTGTTACTCAGCCCAAGTGCCAATCCACTCGAGAACTGACCAGTTTGGCTGCACACATGGGTATGATGATATTGGACACTCGGGCTGAGTGGCCAGATCGCTTCTGGTGTCACTATGGCATGTTAGATGACTGGGCACACAGGGTTGCCCACACTGACTGACATGCTGGATAATAAATTCTAACATGGCCATGTATTGCTGTTGTTTAGGAGCCACAGAGACTGTGATATTGGCTATTGGGGCATATTCAATTCTCTGCGTTTTCCGTGGCGTTAAAACTGTTACCGTTATTACGGTAATGGTAAGCTGGATTTCAGCTCGCGGCTCAGGGAGCTGCGAGCTGAAATCCAGCGAGAAACCTACCGTAATAGTATATATGTGCACTACTACCGTAATAACGGTAATAGTGCGCGTGCCGTGAGATTTTTGCCGTTTTCGCCAACAATTGAATATGCCCCAAAGAGTCTAATTTTTCAGTGTTTGTGGCTGCATAAGTCTACTGCGAACTCCAGGGGCCTGATTCATTAAGGATCTTAACTTGAGAAACTTCTTATTTCAGTCTCCTGGACAAAACCATGTTACAATGTAAGGGGTGCAAATTAGTATTCTGTTTTGCACATAAGTTAAATACTGACTGTTTTTCATGTAGCACACAAATATCAACTTTAAATTTCAGTGTACAAATAAGCTATCAAGTATTTGTGTGCTACATGAAAAAACAGTCAGTATTTAACTTATGTGCTGAACAGAATACTAATTTGCACCCCTTGCATTGTAACATGGTTTTGTCCAGGAGACTGAAATAAGAAGTTTCTTAAGTTAAGATCCTTAATGAATCAGGCCCTAGGTGTTGTGGAAGTGCTTCTTTCAGCGTGTCCTGGGAGACATTGGATGTTATTTATTAACAACGTGCAAATGTGCAGTAACGCACAGCACTAGTGACTGACGACTCCATAGGACTAGTGACAGGCTGCCCCTGGCCTCGGCAAAGGGGGACCTGAAGACCCTTTTCTCTGTAAGGGGCATTATGGCACCGGTGGATGGGGGAGAACTTGGTGCCTTTTGGAGAGAGCCCAAAGGACCAAGCTCCCTGCACAAAGTGAGAACTGCACTGGGTGATTGGAGTCACGCGCCACTGGCTTCAATAAAAAACAAAATATTTCAGTTTGTGTGTCACATTCGCCATGTTGTCTTGCACTCATGGCTCATTTAAGCCATAAATAAGGCGACAGCAGTATTTTCAGAGTAAAATGGAAACTGCGTGGTATTAAAGTGGTATGAGTTTGGACTTTAAGGTGCCACAATGGGTGTGCTTTGTACATAACCTCCAGCATAGCTAGCCATATTCATGACAGTGTAGCTGGTCCATTCACTAGTAACCTCACAAAGCCATGGCACACTCTGCAATGTCATTAATTCCTAGTGTATTGATAGGCTGAATATTGGCCATGTTCCATTTTCACACAATCGTATAAATATGCCAATATTTATTCAGGCCTAGAAAGATCTCAAAGCTAAACGTCAAGCGTGAACGCTAGGTGTCGTCAGTTTTGTAAAGTAAAATTTGCAAGTAGCCAAAATCACTAAATCCAACTTTAGGACATCTGCCTTTGTTCATTTAAATGTTTCTGTTCAGCTTGATATGTCTTGAGTAACTCATTAGTTAGGGGAGATATTTCTTTATTATATTTGTCACTTTTGTGTGTTTGAAGCTTTTTATTAAATTGATGGAAGTGCACCTAGAACTGCCTTTTCCTGCCGAAGGGTATCTGGAATATGACGTTTCATTATGAGACTTCTAACGGAGAATTCAAGGCTTTTTGCGGGGTGAAATAAGTCATATATGACAATCATTAGAGGGCTAGAAGCTGCAGGATAAGATTCGGAGAACTGCATGTGGCCCTAGGGCTGAGTGGTGCCCTTCACTGTTCTAGGAAATTAATAGCTAGAATCTGATTGGTTGCTATGGGCAACACCTCCACTTTTCCACAAACTTTTGCAACCTTGCAGACGACTGTCTGTAAATCCCCTGTAAAAGTTGCTGCATGAAATTATAAAGGAGCATTTGTTCTGGGGTCTTACCATTTTGCTTTTTACACTTTTACTGCTGACAAATGACCCTCAACGTTTGCTAACATAGCATGTCCTACCCAGCAATGACCACCAACACGTTGTGTGAAATGTTCTATGTTACACAGGCCAAAGCTCCGGCTTAGTCTAACGGCACATATTACCTGCCACATTATACCAAGAGAAGACAATAAATGGACAGGTGTAGGTCCCCCCCCATGTACATTACAGGCTTGTATTCTGCTTTCAGAGAGCAGGGAGGGGTAGTGAGTCAGGTAGATATATGGCTAGGCTTTGGGAATCATGTTTGTTCAATAGTTCTTAGTATGGCCTGGTGTAGCAGGAATGTGGATTCCCCTGCCCGGTTGAGCAAATAACTAAAAACTGATAATACATTTTTAATTGTATTTTCATATCAGTTGTCCTTTAATTTAATCGATCATTGCTCAATCACAGGTATGTCTATCAGTGATACCATCTTGTGGAGTTTCCTCTGAGAGCAGATTTTTTGTATGGCGGTTCTAAAGCCTTTCATCTTCTGTGCGGCATAGTTTCACAAGGTCACTTTTCAGGTTATTATACCTGTTGCTCTGTTGTGACAGCCTGAAAAGACCATGTGGAAGTAGGGAATCCCTTGACGGGTGTCATTGAAGAAGGGCGGTGAGTGAACCATAAAGAGATCGGAAGTGCTTCTTTGTTTTGGGAACGTCTCTCACATGACTGGATAACGTGAGGTGACATAATGTTATGATCAGAGGACACCAGATTTAAAGTTCCTTCGGTGACCTCCTTAACTTTTTTTTTTAGATCGCCACTGGCTGTAAACACCCGACCATGACCTGATCTTCAGCATATAATATTCTTCAGGATTTTTAGCTCAATGTCTTGGAACAAAGGCTGTACAAGTTCTGTGAAAAAAAATAAATAAATGAGCTTTGATATGTTAAAAGGACAGTCTACGTACAAGGGCCTTAGGAGTATATGTCAGACCATAAACGATATATGCTGCATTCATAATCCATCACCGGTTTCCCTTAACGTTTAGACTGATAATTTTAGCACACAATCAATCAACCCTCTGTATAGCTCAGTTAGTGTTCTGATCCACTCCTATTAATGAGACCAGACTTCTGTGAAATTACATTCTGCCTATCTTGTCATTGTTTCAGTTAGGCTGTGTAACTGAAATCGCACATGCTAAACAGAAATCCCTATTATGCACTGATGAGACCCAACAAGGGTGAAATAGTCTTGTTTCTAAACCTTTTGGCTAAGAGTAGTACCTGCCCTAGTAGGAGGGAGACGCTACAGTCTTATGAGACAGGCTACCATGGTTTGATGCCAGAAGGCAGGTGGTAATTGGTGCCTGTGCGCTCAGGGTAACCGGTCCCAGAGGTGTCCTGAAAATGCACGGGGTTTGGGGATTTAGCATAGCCCCGCTTACCATTCACTCTGGTGGGTCCGCTCCCTCCTTCTATGTTCAGACCTGGTGGCTGAGAAGCAGGCAGTGGATGCTACCTGGTTACTCTGATTTGTTTAAAACCTACTTGGAGCCTCCAGGCAGGATCTTCTGCCTGCCTCTCAACCGCTATGCAAATGTATGTATTGTGCTGCTGGTGGAGGGGGTGATTGATCCAATCACCCCCCACCCCTACTGGATCTGCCACTGCCCTCACCTAGCGCAGAGCAAGGCACTAGCACAATGCACTTGTCAACCTTTCGTCACTTTTTATTTCTCGGTCCAGGCCGTTTGGCTGAACCAAAATAATTTTTAACCCCACTGTGCTTTAGAGCCTATAGCACTTTTATTTATGTATTGACACTAGTGTTTAGCATTTGTATAAAGTTTTTTGTTTTGGTTTTGTCTGCACTGATCAAGGGGTTTTGGTTCAGAGCCTTATTGGCGACCCTCTCCCCAAGTTTATCCTTCTGGGGGGAGCTGAAGACCCATTTATTCAGGGGAAGCCTCAGGAAGAAAGGGGACAACCCAAGCCTTGGAGCGGAAGTAGTCTTGAAGACCCTTGCGACCCCTAAGAGATCTTTATGGCTCTGGAGGTTGGGAATGTCAAGGGGCTGCCCCTAGCTTTGGCAAAAAAGGGAATTCGAACACCCTTGTCCCCCCTAAGGGGCCTTAAGGGTTTGGGTGATGGGAAGGAAGGGTCAATATGCCTAAGCACAGGCTTTTTGCACGTCACTGGGAGATTTGAAGTGCCACACCTCGGGCTTCAATTAAAAGGTAAAACGTCCAAAGGGCTGCCATGTAAATTTGATTTCCCAGGAGTCTGCTCTCCTGAATGGGAGTGGTATGCACATAATATAATCCCTACAGTGCAGCCTCCCAAATTCTTCTCATAGTTCATGTAGTAAATAAGTCTGTGATTCATTGTGTTTTTGGCTGCTTTTTCCACATGTGCTCTTGTATTATTGGGAGTCTGTTTTTTTTTTTTCTTTCTTGCATTGTATGTGGAAGACATGGTAATACGTGACTACGTAATGTAGTTTCAGTTCCCTGATAACGGACATCTGTAACTCCTCTTATATCCGACTTCCAGATGAGAAAAGAACATAATTGTAAATTGTGTCTGTTTACTTACCGCCCTTGGCACACAATTAACAACAGACTTGTTTTCTTTCTTATGGTGATTTTCATTTAAACCTGATTAGAGAAGCCTGTTAGGCCGTTAAATTAATTACATTTCTGTGCTGTTATTCTTGTCTCGCAATACACCTTGCACGATGATGGAGGCAACCAGGCTTCAAACCGCGGCGGAGTGAAACAAGTCTAGCGCTTGTGACATTATAGAGTACGCAGACTTTCATTCCCTCTTAAATCTACCTTGATGTAAGACCGTGTCACTTCCAAGAGGGGCGAAAGCCTGGTTCAGCAGTGTGTGAAAGAGGTCAGATGATGTGGGAAGACAGCTGTCAACCCAGCGGGCCTCTGGGAAATAAGACTAAAAACAGGAAACCCCAAGATGATTGTTTCATGTTTACGCTGCCAGAGGGAAAGTGGTACTTTCATTTTTGTTATGATGTTTACTTGGATATAATCTTTTTTGTTGCAAAAGACTGTATTGTCTAGCTCTGTTATATAACATTTTATAACCCTGCAGTGACTTTCTTTGATGAGCTGGGCCAGATTTTATTCAGAAACTGTTATATATATATACATAACTGAACTTGCGAGCAGGGTCCTCTTACCTCTGTCTGTATTACTCAGTATTGTTTTATTACTGCGCTATGGAATTTGCTGGCGCTATATAAATAAATGTTGATTAGGATGATAACTGGGCTTTTCAATGAATGCAGGTCTTTTTCTTAGAGAGGGTCTTTAAGATTGGGCTAAATTCATGTGTCCTCATATTACTCTTACCTGACGTATTCGGACATGGGGGGTAAATGTATCAAGCTGAGAATTTTCCGGCGGGTTTGAAAAACCAATCAGATTCTAGCTATCATTTATTTAGTACATTCTACAAAATGAAAGCTAGAATCTGATTGGTTGCTATAGGCAACATCTCCACTTTTCAAACCCGCCGGAAAACTCTCCGCTTGATACATTTACCCCCTGATCTCAAATTATTACTTACTAAGTATTTGTTTTTCTGTAATAAGTTGTTTGATCCAGTAGTTGTAGGTAGCGACAGGTACTTGGAGGTAAAGTGATCAACTGTTACTGTTTGGTAAGAAAATTGTGAGCAGTCCTGGAGATTTACATATTCCTAATCCAAGAACATGATTTCATTCTACCATTCCATCTTTAGATCTAACTTGTAATGTCATCCACAAACCCACATATGAAACTACAGTATATATGAACACAGCACCCCTTCCGCAACCAGTGACAACCATTCAGCTGTCATAGTTTAACACTGACCATAGTATCTTTCTCACGGGCAGCACAATGCCAGGTAACATTTACAGCACTTTGGTTGTGCTTCTTCACTCCCACTATTATGTACACCTCTAAAACCACCCTCCACACTCCCGTCTTTTGTGCCGCAGGTGACATCCTTGTCACAGTTGCGAGCGCAGACCTATTTCTCAAGCCTTGTTAAATAAAAATATATTGTGTTACAATTAATCAACATTGTCATGGAAACTTGCTCAACGGCAGCTCAGTGCTGCATAGTTTAGTAAGTGAGGCCCTAATGGTCTCTCCAATGCCTGATCCTATAGACAAGGCATTGTTTGAACCTCTCATAATGTATTTTTGTACCGAGAAATTTGCGGCTTCTGCATCGCATCACTTGGTCCCCGCTGAGAAACTGCTCTATGATTACAATTTGAAGTAGAATCGCAGTTGATAAATGATAAAAGAAATGTAGGATCAGTCACCTTGGTTTAACCTTCCAGACTAGAGCCCGAGCCCCGCTGTGCATGCTAATTCTGGATTGTTTATGTTTAATGTTGGTGTTGGAGCGTCCCTTGGCCCTTCCTGACATTGCTCCACGTTTCCGGCAGTGGCAGTGTAAGCTGATGGGCTATGACAGAACTGGCACTTGGTGCGAGCCCTTTCTGCTTGTGTTCATGGGTTGACTGCATTTCATCTCTTGCAGGAGACAGGGCTCCACCGGTTCCTGGTTTGACGAAATTGATTTAACTGCTGCTGAACTGATGTGGAAGGGGGTGCTGAGCGCTGTATATCCAGACCTACGGAGCATGGGCTGGGGATCTGTGCCTGCTCTGCCAGACTTCAACACTAAGGTGCGTTACTATGAAAAGATGTCGTATACTCTCTTCTGTAAGATTCCGTAGCATTGTCTCTTCTTTACCTTGAAAGACAAAACTATGGGAATCTTTACATGAATGAGGTTTCTGGCGCTTCCCAACTTCCAATGATGCTGCTGAAATCATTAACCCTTTGGTCACTGGGAGGACGCTTGCCTAAGCATTTTAAATATATATTTTTACATGTTTTTCACTTGTTCACAATGTATAAGAATACATGCACAAGCTGTCTATGTACGGAAACAAGTGATGGGCACTACACCGGGTTTGCTGGCTATTTAGATATTGCCTTGAGAAAATTTTTAATTGAACAATTGAAAGAAAAAATATATATATGTAGAGCGGATGCCACTGCAGTGGTTTTGGTATAGTTATGGTTGTGAAACCCCTTTACTCTCCAATCCCTGAGGCTTATTATAAAGTATAAATGCTATAGATGAGATGTTGGCAGTATGTAATAATGTCGGTAAGGAATACAAAGCCGAGAGATGGTGACTGCAAGAAGACGGTGACATGGAGCTGTCTCATAGGACGATGGCTGTCGATCTGTGGTTGCATGTATCCAATCGCAGGCCACATTTGCCAGTGTAGGGTACAAAAGCCCCAAGACATTTATGATCATATATAGCTATGTTAAATTGCCTATGTATAATAAAATAAGGATTATTGGTTCCATATATTGCAATGTATGTTAAGTTGGTCAGTTTTTTTTTTTCTGAAGAACTTGCCCAACCTCAGCAGGAGGCCACATGAATAAATTTTTCTTGGTGTGAGGCCACAGAAATCGCCTGGTGTTGTCTTCAGTGTCTCCCAGGACCTTCCCCTTTGGGGTTGCAGTGACATCTTGGCGTTTGTGCAGCCATCTTTATTTTATATAGCGAGTACACATCATTAAGGATTTTAACTGAAGAAACTTCTTATTTCAGTCTCCCGGACAAAACCATGTTACAATGCAAGGGGTGCAAATTAGTATTCTGTTGTGCACATAAGATAAATACTGACTGTTTTTTCATGTAGCACACAAATATCAACTTTAAATTTCAGTGTACAAATAAGCTATCAAGTATTTGTGTGCTACATGAAAAAACAGTCAGTATTTAACTTATGTGCAAAACAGAATACTAATTTGCACCCCTTGCATTGTAACATGGTTTTGTCCAGGAGACTGAAATAAGAAACTTCTTCAGTTAAAATCCTTAATGAATCAGGCCCTATATCCTCATCAGCTATTTATATAGCGCCGCTAATTCTGCAGCGCTGTACAGAGCACTGACATCAGCCCCATCGCACCTATGTGGTATTCTTTTCTCGTACTGGTTTATCAGATTGTTTCTAGTAGAAATTGAAATCCAGAATGTGACGTTTCCCTTGTTAGAAACTGGTGCGGTGATGAATTCAACGCACTACGTTCTAGGTCATTGGCAGTATAGGAATCAATAGACATCAGATGAAATTGTACTGATGTATTAAGTGCGTCTGCACTGGGATCTTTACGTGCCGATGACGAACACTCTAGGAGCATGGGTATTGCTTGAACAGATTGTGAACACGTTCTATTGAAAAACCTGCGTTAAACTGGCGGAGCTGTTTTTTTTTTTTTTTGTTTTTTTTTTTCCATTCTGACTACAGTAGATTGCAAATAAAAAGTCTGTTTCCTAAAATACTGTAGTTAAAGTACAATTTATATGGTACTAAATGCTCTCCAGCTGTGTTGGCACACACAATTTTTGCAAATTTGCCCCACTCAAGGTATTCATTTTTTTATTTTGATGATTAGGGTAATGTCTCTTAAGCATTTCTTTTTTTTTTTTTCTTTTGAACGGTTTCTATGGCTACAGTGCTTTTTATTTAAAAAGCAGAGGCTTAATTCTTTTGGGCGGGATACAGAATACTTGTGGCACATTGAAAGGTACCATCTGCTGAATTAGACTGTTACATATAACGTAGCCAATCTACGGTAACACAGAATCTTTGTGTTCTTGGACTGAAAACAATGTTTAACTCTGGTTTATTTGAGTTAAGTGTTGTTTTTGTGCCATTGTATTAGTCAGTACTTTGGACATGATACTGGTTGAATGCCACACCGCTCAGGATACGTACACACAGGTGTTTGTAACACGTTTTTATATGGCATGAGACAACACAACTAAAAGCGCATACAAACCGTATCGCGTCAATGTAAGTGTCTGATATGTGTTTAGATACATCGACAAGTGTTTCTGTATAAAACAGGAAGTTGTTATGATTTTCAATTGTGTCCCCCTCGAGATTAATGTAAGATTTGATGCATGTCAGACTGAAAATGGAACGAGGGCATTAAAAAAAAAAGAAATATGCACCACAGCGCAAGATCCATGCACATAAAACACAAATATGTAAAGACTAATCTGGTACAATGATTTGTGTACATGCGTTTCTAATGGATGTTAAACGCATCTTAGAATTGTAACGCTAGCGTGTATGCGGCCTATGGAGGGTTTTAAAATGCTTTTTTGTTGAAATTAAAGCCCCACAGTGCTGTTTGTTTTCCATGTGGCGGGTCCTATATAAATGACAGATTAGGCTCACAGGAGACATCTTTTTAGGGAGATTTTTTTTATTTATTTTTTTTAATATGGAGAAACGGTATGGTATGGTAACGCAGATATCGCAAACTTTGGGAAAAAAAACCCAAAACATGATTGTAAGCAAATTATGATTTTTAATTTGCTGTGTTTAACCACTTTGCAGACAAAAAAAATGCCTAAAAAAATTATTACAAAAAGGAATAAGACTACGCCTAGACTACATGGCATCACAATTACTTTGTACATAGACTGCTTCATAATCATTCCCCACCAGAAGTCGGAACCATATCGGATCAGTGATAATTTGATGGCACCAGTATCAAGCTGATGAGGGGATTATGTTTGGTTTACATGATCTCTGTGGGGATAGATTGGCCTGGTGTACAATAAACTGTTGCATTATCGTATTATGTAGTGAGATTAGTAAAGGGAAGATTAAGGTATCTGTAACCCTAAAAGCTCAGCTTCTAGAGGTACAGCTAAAGCTTCTGAGTGAATTACATGCTATTACAGACAGGGGCAAACGCAGGATTTGCAGAGGGGAGTTTCCACTCCACGCCACCAGTGGGCGTGACCAGCATGCATGGGGCGTGGCTATAACTTTAGAGAGTGCTTGGCTGCTCTCCAACTCTTTATCCTTATATACATTGCCCGCGTGCACTACTGTTAGGTGCACGCAGCTCTCCCTTTTCAAGCAGAGCTGTGTGAAGCGCGGGCAGGGTCCAGCCACCTCAATTATACAGTGCCCCAGGCTTGGAGGGGGTGTCCAGGCACTAGGAAACACCTCCTCGGTTTGTCTATGACAGACTAGTGGCAAGTCCCTGGGTACATGGCAAATCAACTACGGGTACTTGGTACATACATACTGTATATCTGCCTGAGAACTGCAAAACTGAGTTCAGTTTGGCATGACCTAAGTATAAAGAATTCTGTACAGTCAGTACAATATTTTTCTATAAGGATAAAATTACATTATTGTCATAAAACAAAGCCGGTGTCACCCATTAACCCACTTTAATGAGTAGTTGATACTACACGCTCCAGTTTTCTACAAAGGGATAATTGGAGATTGAACCAAGCTACTTGGTAAAATGTACCCACAGCGGTGGCAGCCATTTTGTGGGTGGTATCAATATTCTGGAGGATGTGGCCTGTCAGTTCATTAAGAGCCAGTTACATGTCTATCCGTCCCCTTGTGTAGAGAAGTCTACAGATCATGCTGTCTGATGGATTTGTCTTTTTTTTTTGGTATAGAATTTCAGGATAATTGTCATCCAAAGATATTGAAATTTTATGTATAACATCGATGTCCATATTTCTGGGATTATTCACAGTATATACTCGTTTAAATAACTGTTTAAAAATATTTATATGTAGATCACTGGGAAAGAAAGAGAGAAGACGGTCAGTACCGAAGTGTTTAAAGTTGGTGAGCAAAGTTTTGAATGGGTCCCACTGCCAACTGTCCTACCTGGCGATACTGCAGAACTGCCCAGGGTTATTGATCTAGAGGTGGGAATCCATCAGCAGAACTCTAGGAATTTAGCAGAACCCATCACTTCTCCAACAAAAGGCCTTCATTCACTAAACAATGCTGGCCAATCGGAAAGTAGACCTGTAGTGTTGCTGTCAAACCAAAAGGAGAAACAGGTCTGTAGTAAAAGTTCCACGAAGAATGTCAAGGAGCCAGAGCCATCACAAAGAGTTTCCATGAAGAATGTCAAGGAGCCAGAGCCATCACAAAGAGGTTCCATGAAGAACATCAAGGATCCACGGCCATCACAAAAAATTGTCACAAATAACAAGAAAGAGTTACAAACATCACAAAAAACGTTTTTTAACGTAAGACCGTCCGTTACATCTGTGAAAAATAACATAGAGGTACAAAAGATTCAACAGGAACCCAAAGTAACCGAGGACCTGTGTAGAGAAGAGCCTGTGTCTAATGATGTTGTAATGGAGGACGCTGCGGCAAGTGGTGGAAGATTGGAGGACAGACGAGAGAGTACAGACCAATCGGCAGATGTCACGGGTTCATTAGAGAACTGTCCCATATGTTTGACGCAGTTTCCCAAGAGGTGAGTATACACTAATTGTATGACATGTCCATTTTGAGAGAAGAATGTTGCATTCCTGAGTCTTATCACTTCCATTGTTACTATACAATGTATAGCAGACTGTGGCAGCTTGTGCTACTGTAGATCTATGGCCTTGTAGGACTTGCTGGAACCTCTAGTATTGTAGTGAATTATTTTATTTACATTGCTTTTCTTTTTAATCTTTTTATTTTTATAACACATAGAAACATAGCATTTGACGGCAGATAAAAACCGCTTGGCCAATCTAGTTTGCCCGTATTTTAACCTATGGTAACCTCAAACCTTATTTTATCCTCTTAATAATTGTAAGGATATCATTATGTTTATCCCAAGCATGTTTAAATTTCTCTACTGTATATGCCTCTACCACCACTTATTCACTACCCTGTCTGTGAAGTAGTTTTTCCTCCAATCTCCTCTGAACCTACTTCCTCCAGTGTCAATACATGTCCTCGTGTTCTAATACTTCTCTTCCTTTGTAGAATGTTTCCCTCCTAGAAACTTTCAAAGGTTCTATCATGTTCCCCTTTTCCCATCTCTGCTCCAAACTATACATACTAAGATCCTTTAGTCTTTCTGGCTAAGTGTTGTCCTGTAGGTCATGCACCATTTTAGTTGCTCTTCTTTGTACGATCTCTAATGTATTTATATCCTTCTGGAGATATGGCCTCCAGCTTTGAACACAGTATTCTAGATGAGGCTGTAGCAAAACACACACTCCATGAAAGTCTTGCACTGGCCGGTTACAATGATATTACTACTAAAAGAATTTTTCATAAATAATAAAAAACACTATAATCTTATGTTTTTTTTTTTTCCTCCCTCAGGTTCTCGCAGCTGGACATGGACAGCCATCTGGCTCAGTGCTTGTCTGAAACAACCGTAGACGTGGTGTGGTAATATAGATATTAAAATGTTATAAACAAAATGGCTTCAGCAGCTTTTGATTCATGAACCTTATGAAAGTACAATGCACAGACCTCACTTGTTCTGTGCAATGTCTGGTGGTGCATTCTGGGTAACGGTTTGTGTACATCTCCTCCTTCGTATCCTCCATGGGCATTGGCTGTTGACTTTGTGTGGCACCTATACAAAATACAGTGCAACGTACAAGCCGGTCTCTGTAGTTCTAGAGAATGCTGAACAGGCAGGTGAGAGCAAGAGGTGCTTGCTGGCAAAATATCTAAAGCGGGCGTAGTGGGTGCTGGATTTATCATTGGACGTTGTAGACTGGTGCCCAGGGGCTGTAGAGCACAAGAGGCTGATCTTTCTGTGCATATCATTCTTCTCCAACTTGCTTTTTTTTTTTTTTTAACAATAAAGTAAAATGGAGCCAGTGCGTGCATGATAGGAAGGGCCGGATGCAGAATATGTTCCATAGTTCGAAGCAACAGGATTGGGCAAGGCATTGAATAGGGGGGGTAAGAGAGAGGGAGGAGTCAAGGATGACACCCAGGCAGTGGAGTTGGGGGACATAAGAGATGGTGGAGGTGTTAGAGAGATCAAGGGGGATGAGAGTCTAGCAGGAGGGTATACTCTGAGTTCTGTTTTAGCATTACTTATTTTGAGAAAGCATGAGGACATCCAAGAATAGATGGCAGAGAGGCAGCTAGATACTCATATAAGTTTAGGATGGGGGTGTGCTATAGACACAGAGGGTTGCCTTCAGGATCGAATCATGTAACTCCAATTCTGCGTGTAATTGTTTTGCCAAAAAAAAATATTTTTATTTTTCCTGGTAAAGGGCTACAGGATGCATTTACATTTAGCGGATTAGGAGTTACTGTAATAAGGGAGTCTGTCCGGCTCAAGATGATGTCTGTGCCACTGTTGGCTGAGTACGAATAAACTGTAGTAGCCATAACAAGTGGATGTTCACATTGTACACAATAGAATACAGCTATTTGGGGGGAGAACAAGTTTCACACACAGGCCTCATTAAACATACATATTTCCGAGCTCTTTTACTGGAACTAGCATGACATGAAATTCTGTTTGCAATTTGTACTGGAAAGGACAGATTATCCCTTTCAGCACTGGGCTTTCATGTTCTTAAAAGGGGATGGTGGTATATAATATATATATTTGTGTTACATGTCTCATGAAACACATTTATTATTATTGAAGTGAATGGCTATAGTGTCCTGTAATGCCATTGTTTAACCCCTTACTGACTGGCCAAACTACTTTTACACTGGGCTGTCATGTGGGAAGGTTCCTCTGGGGAAGGGGGGGGGGGGGGGGGGGTGGTTGCCAGCACACTTGGTTCAAGGTGAACGCCGTGTACCGAATGCGAAAGTTGCAATCCGTTCACCAGGGCATGTCGGCAGCAGAGATTCCTTGTGTACAAAAAAAAGTAAGTGTACAAAAATAAATAAAGATTACCAAAAAAAAATGAACAAGCACCTCTTGCCCTGCCAAGCATAACACTTACGTATCCTGCGAGAGTGTATACTTGGAAGAACTAGGCAATTGCATTTTGGTATAAATATTTTGAGTTGCACTAATCGGGTGTACTATGAGTACCTACGGCAATAATAAAAAACAAATTCTATTTCCTATATAAAGCTCATGAAATAATATACTGTATATTGGAATATGCTACTAAAATAAAACCCAATGTGCCGTTATAAAAAAACAGACTAAGAAATTGAAGATGTTGTTCCAAGTAACACTGTCAAAAAATAAGAAGGGGCCAGATATGAATGAGTTAACTGAAGTTTTTGTAATGTTTGGTGTTCCTATAGCGGCATTACACCTGCGCAAATATTTCCTTAGCTATGCCATCCTCTGACGTAGGTGTGTGTGAGCAGGACCAATCACCTGCCATAAGGGACTGCAGCTTGTGACTGTCCCGCTCACCGTTTATATAATTGTGATTGTTATTTCTTTGCCAAACTTGTATTACAGTGGATACGGGAAGGGGGCCACCTTAGGGAACATGTTTTGGAGAGGTACAGTTTATAATTATCTGCAACTTACAACAAAAAAATTACACATATAATATTTTTCCCCTCCCTACTACTTGATGGACATCTTTACATTTGTTGCAGATGAATCTAAAATATATACTATGTAGCTACAGACTTGGTGCCAAAGATCAGAACAGCAGCTGATAAATATTATTTTAAAGAGCTATTTCTATACTGTGCTCTAAGAGTCCAGGGACATAGGGTTTACTCTATGGACTATGATAGCTGGTTAGAACTACATAGGATAACCGTGAGACTATCTACTAAGAAAGGAAAGATTTATATGGGTCTTGTCTGACCTCCGTCTGTTGGGACTGTCCGGTTATAAACAATGTTACAGTGTAAGCCAGTAATCACTAACAGGCTAGTTATCACCATTACCTGCAGCTGATTATAAACCATAGAACCTAGGTTCCCAAACTGTGCGCCGCGGCTCCCAGGGGTGCCGTGGACATGAAGAAAAAAGAAAATAAACCACTTACCAATCCGGCGGTGCCCGGGACCTAGCATCCTCCTCCTTCTTCGCTTCTCACTGAATGCCGGGTGTGACGTCACGCCCGGCATTCAGTGAGAAGCGAGGAAGGAGGAGGAGGATGCTGGGTCCCGGGCACCGCCGGATTGGTAAGTAGTTTTTTTTTCTTCCTGTCCACGGCGGGGGCACAGCGAGGGCCAGAGGCTGAGGGGACAGAGCGGCCAGAGGCTGAGGGGACAGAGCGGGCAGAGGCTGAGGGGACAGAGCGGGCAGAGGCTGAGGGGACAGAGCGGGCAGAGGCTGAGGGGACAGAGCGGGCAGAGGCTGAGGGGACAGAGCGGGCAGAGGCAGAGCCTGAGGGGACAGAGCGGGCAGAGGCAGAGCCTGAGGGGACAGAGCGGGCAGAGGCAGAGCCTGAGGGGACAGAGCGGTCGGAGGCTGAGGGGGCAGAAGCTGAGGGGACAGAGCGGGCGGAGGCTGAGGGGACAGAGCGTGGGTCACAGTGTGTGTGTGGATGTAGGGGGCACTGAGTGTGTGGATGCAGAGGGCACAGTGTGTGTGTGGATGTAGGGGGCACAGTGTGTGTGGATGCAGGGGGTACAGTGTGTGTGTGTGTGGATGCAGGGGGCACAGAGTTAGCTGTAAATTATTTTTGGATTGGATTTATGTGTATTATTTTTGTATACAACTAAATAAGTATTTCTGTTCTGACCTAAATACTTATTACGTCTTTTTGACTACTTCTAAAACGGGACTGCTCGGTAATTATTTTGGAGGGGTGCCTTGAAAAAATTATGGAGACTCTAAGGGTGCCGCGAACTGCAAAAGTTTGGGAACCACTGTCATAGAACATTTCACATCTTATTTTTGCAGTTTTTAACATTTTTCCTGCCTTTTACTATTAGTTTATCTTTTTAAATGGACCCTGGGAGGAGGGTGTATTTAACACACCATTCAGTTAGGATTTTTGTGTATATTATGTATCGATAGTTGTTGGGTATGACATATAACCAGGCAATGGCTGAACTACAAGTAACAGAAGACCAAGCACTTCCATAAGATCGCATCTAGATATCCTGTCCTTTACTGGTGCAGTTTTCAAGTCCAGTTCCACAGTAAGACATTTTTTTTTAAAGAATTTCCTTCTGATTTAACAGGCAGGATAAGTATTTGCCCATCGTCTCTGAGTAATAACAGAACTGGTGTGATAGGATGGGCTTGAGTTCACCTAGCGCTGTGTTGGCACTTTGCCACCTTACGATTCTTTCGGAGCTCCTCTGGTGACTCTTACCTCTGTACTAAGGAACTGGGGCTGTGGCAGATTTACACCTCTGGTCCCTCCTGCATACAATAGTTTATTAGAATACTGCCAAAGCAGCCTGGAGCCTCTGCTGCTTAGCTGTCCCAGGACTTTGCACCAGAGCTGTGCCAGTCTGACAGCACTGGACACCCAATAGTCCACCAGGAGAGTAGTTTGTTTTTTGTTTTTTTTTCAATTATACATGTAATGCCCCCTAGTGGCGTTTTAGTCAACCACACTCCCCAGTGACCACAAGCTATGGTGCCAGCAATCTTGTTCAAACATCCCCTGCGTTTGTGGGTATGGTGGGATGGAGCCACGGCTGGAAGGGAAAACAGAATGGAGCCCCAAGTACACTGACATCCTGCCTTGAGGGGACACCACGTAGGCATTTTACTAAAAGTAAAATGAGTAAATCTCATAGGACAAAGGTCCCCCTTGATCTTACTGTAGCTGAAACAGAGTAACCTGCCTTCATCACAGCAGCTGCAAACCATGACCTTACCTGACCAGAGAAAATATATAATTCTTGGATCTGTTAACGGGTATCCCACTTCTGACCCCTGTGTAATTTAGATGCAGGTATTGGATGTCGTGAACAAAAATGTAGTACTTTGTGCAGCCATCCCTATTTTTTTTTTTCCCCCAAGAACAATTGTTTCCCAATAGGGAGATATTCTACAGAAGAGGCGGAAGAAACATTAACTTCTATGTAACATTGTCTATGTTGTGATATGGCCATTCTTCCTTTTCTTGATGAGTGGGGGAGGTGCAAATTATTGGTACAAGAAAAGGTCACAATGTATTAATAATGTAGTCCTTTCATGCGGTTCCTTACTACATCATATGAAATGAATTTATTATTCCTCTCTTCAGACAGGATTATTTCCTAAGACTTAAAAGAATATGGTGTATATTGTCTAGTAATTCCAAATTCATTCTAAAATACTAAGTATTCCATTGTTTTTCTTAAGGATGAATATGCATAAATAGGCACAAATGGATCTATTTATCAAACAACCCTATCCTGTGTATAATCAATTACTACATACCCTCTCCAATAGTGCATCTAATACGTATTTGAAGTCTGGGCTAGCATGCAAAACTTGTGTCAGTGTGTGAGATGTGTGGGGTGGTCATGGACAGAACACTGCATGTGCCAATTGCTGCAAAGGTAGAGAAGCTGCAGTAAAAGATAAATGTTGGATACGCTCTCTAATGGAGTGTATCCATTTAGCAATCATAGAAACATAGAATTTGACGACAGATAAGAACCGCTTGGCCCATCGAGTCTGCCCAATTTTTAACCTATGGTAACCTCAAACCCTATTTGATCCTTATTTCTATCCCAGGCGTGTTTAAATTTTTCTATTGTTTCAGCCTCTACCACCTCTGAGATGAGGCTATTCCACTTATCCACTACCCTTTCTGTGAAGTAGTTTTTCCTCCAATCTCCTCTGAACCTACTTCCCCCCCAGTGTCAGTACATGTCCTTGTGTTCTAATACTTCTCTTGCTCTGTAGAATGTTTCCCTCCTGTACCTTGTTATAACCCTTGATATATTTGAAAGTTTCTATCATGTCCCCCCTTTCCCTTCTCTGCTCCAAACCATACATAAGATATTTTAGTCTTTCCGGGTAAGTTGTGTGCTGTAGGCCATGCACCATTTTAGTTGCCCTTCTTTGTATAGTCTCTAAGTATTTATATCCTTCTGGAGATATGGCCTCTAGAACTGAACACAGTATTCTAGATGAGGCCGTACCAATGACCTATACAGTGGCATTATTACTTATTTCTGCTACTGATTCCTCTCCCTATGCAGCCAAGCATCTGACTTGTTACATTGCTTACCTGCCTTTAAGTCACCTGAAACAGTGACTCCTAGCTCCCTTTCCTACTTAGTTTCCATTGTAGTGTCATTAATACTGTTAAACCTTTGGGTTTTTGAGAGCCAAGTGCATGATTTTTACATTTTTTGGGCATTAAACTGTAGTTGCCACTCTCTCTTGACCATTCCTCTAGTCTACCAAGATCATCAGTCATGTACCATAGGTTCCATACAGAGATTGAGCAGAGGTGTTTTCCCAGGATAAGCCCAATGGACAGGGATAGATTGGAAGAGTGGGGGGTGGTATTGACATAGGCAATATCACAAATTGGGTAATGATACTATAAGGTGGTGGGTAATGTCATAATGTGAGATTTGAGACCTTTTATTAGACAACACTAATGAATTTCTGCAGGAAGAGGGGGTGTTTACAGTTCATGGATCTGCCGTGTCTCTCCTTGGGGGCAGTCCCACAGGGATATAACAGTCATGGTTTGTATCTCATTCTGATCTCAGCCTTTCCCTCAATGGTCTGTGTGTTGCTGATCTATTACATGCTCATGCGACAGACATTTAGATACAGGAAAGCAGAGATTACCCAATAGGTGACCTCACTCAGTCACATTAACGGTCCTTATAACATCGACAGTGACTACCACGGCAAAAAAATTAACAAACCTGACTTGCCCGACCGTTAATAAATGCTGACTGACCTTCATAATGACAAAAGAAGTCCCGACAGTCTGCTGACAAATAACGACGACCAGTAATGACGGCAGCGTCTTTTGATGTCATTTAAAATGGCGACGCTATATCAGTATTTTTAAAGTGGCAAGGCTGGTTCTCATCGAAGGCAAGTATTAGGGACCCGGCCTTGTCGCTTTAAAAATACTGATATAGCATCGCCATTTTAAATGACATCAAAAGACGCTGCCGTCATTACTGGTCGTCGTTATTTGTCAGCAGACTGTTGGGACTTCTTTTGTCATTATGAAGGTCAGTCAGCATTTATTAACGGTCGGGCAAGTCAGGTTCGTTAATTTTTTGTCACTATACTCACGGTCGTTGTGTGAGCTCTGTTAAATCGTACCCCACCCACCCACCCACCCATGCCAAGAAATGTAATGTTTAAAGTGAAGTGAGAAATAAAAAGACATTAATATTGCAGATCGCACACTATGGCTGCACACAGTGGTTTAATCTTTCTTTGCACTTTGAGACAAGGGAGAAGGAACCTTGCAGGGATCGTTGATCCCTAAAGCCACAGATCCCAGCAGAGACTACCCTGCATCAGAAAAGCCTGTTTATTCAAACCGGTCAAAGACTAAGCCGTTTTACCATCCACATCCTGCCCAAATCTAGTGGGACTATGCTGCCCAGAAGGCCAAAATTATGACACACATACCTCCGTCATTGTGACTATCACACTCGCACAAGTGCTATAAGGAAATTATATCAAATGAAAGAAGGGTTAAGCAGTGGTAAACTAACTCCTGACGGCAGTGGTTCCTGACCTTTCTGTTTGTCACATTTGCTTACAGAGGACACGTGATTACTTCTTGTGACCAATGATTAAATATTGTAATATATAATGCCAGAATTATGAATAAACAAGAAAATATGTTTTACATAAAACAAACTATATATAATGTAGATCAGGCCTAGCCAACCTGTGGCTCTCCAGGTGAAACTACACTCCCAGCATTATAGAAAAATTTATATTATATATATATATCAGTATTATTTTTTATAGAATCTGGGAGTTCATTTAAATACACTCTCCCCCTGTTCTATATAGAAGCAGGTAATTGACAAAGAACAATATCTTACTAACCTGTGTAAAGGTAGAACGCAGTCAGGTCTTCGAAGTGGAAACAGAGGCTGTTTATTTTTCAATAAAGTCTTTAATGTGCAAGAATATAAATGATCTTAATTATTGAATGGATTAGTATACCATCTTCTGCACAATTAACTTAGTAAGGTCTTAACTCCTTGAAATTTACAAAACTACAAGAACATATTTACTGCTTTACAATCATTAAATTAGCTATAATGTTAATTTACTATTCCAAATAAGACGACAAGATAATTACCAGAGCGATATTTTCCATATATTAGTCCCCTCCAGAACCACAATTCCAGCCTTCATTTAATTTATAAAACAAGTACTTTTTTTATATATAAAAAAATTTCCCCCTTCATCATGAACAAAACATTTTTTCATACACTTGCATATGAGCAACAAAACTATTTGGCAACACAGGAACATTTGTAATGCCTTAAATTAAATGTATAAAATCAAGTATTTATTTTTTTTTCTTCTTTTTTTGTTTGTTTAAACTTTCAGCAAATATACGTAATTTATCCTTCACAAAACAACTACATGAAGTTACACAGGACCAAATCTTTTGCTCCCCTCCCTGATGCAGTATAGTTTGGTCTGACACACCGCTCACTCCCCAGTAAAGATCCGAATGCTTGTGCAAATTACACACATACCTCCAGATTTGGCTTGTTTAATTATCTTAGTGGCTTGTTAAAAGTCTGAAAAGAAAAGTTTAGCATGTCTCTAATAGAAAGGTAAAAGTGAACTGGTCTTAAATTGGAATGATCGAGAACCAGGGCCCAACATGATATGGGGAGGCATCTACGTTTTAGGAAGAATATCCATATCGATCAACCTCGTGATTTTTATTCCATAACAATTGACAGTTCTTTTGTGTGCTTTTTACTGATTTATTAAAAGGTTTACACTAAAAGCAAGGGGACTTTTCTTTTCTGTAATCGCTTCTCAGAAGCTGCAAATAATCACATAAAGTGGATCTAATGAAAAAAACAAAAAAAAACCAGTTATACGGATTCAATACCCCAAGCAAATGCTCACGAAGCGGATTATTTTGTCATGTAGGTTAAGACATTGATGTAAGTAGAGCGTAACCATTAGTGATCACATTGCAGATGCAAACCACTCGTCTCTGGTGTCCTAACCTTAATGTTCCGACTCGCGGCTATTCCTGTGTAACGCATGATACGTCGGATATGCTACGGACTGGGGGTCTTGCCTTCCGCCAGTCGCTACAAACAAAATCAAGAAGCCAACGTCTACAAAATGTGTGCTTGACTAGGACGCGAATGGGGGACAAAATACAAGAGGAACTGAATTCCACCGGTTAAGGCTAAGGGATGTGTTAGGGGATCTAGGGTTGGGCGGCTTAGTCTGCATGGAATACTGCATTAGGAGATTATCAGCATAATGTCACACACTACAAGCTAAGTTAGGCACATTACATTGTTGATTTCCAAAAAGCCATTCAAAAAATGTGCAAATTTGTTTTCCACCTCCCAACTAATTGTTTTGGTATTTATTGCCTTTACTTTTTTTTAAAAATGTTTAAATCCAAATATTCCTTTATCTACTCTTAATATTTCCAGTGCAATTCCTTTTCTTAGGTTTGCGGTCAAATTTTGTTTGTAACCAATAGATACACAGCTTTCTGTAATATCCAGATGTACCAGTACAGTCACCATTCCAGATTCTGACGGTTCCTTCGCTTCCTCCTTTCTGTTGATTTTCTCAGAACAGCGGCACGTGGCAGCTAATGCACTAATGGAAGCGGCTCGCTTACATGATTGCCGGAAATAAAACAGTTTTTCCACACAGGCGCCCTCAGGTGGACAATACAGACACTGCAGACCCTTCAGGAGGCAGGCACAGAAAGTGAATCCCTTGTTCAGCCGGAGAACCATCGCTTGATGATAGAGAGCAGCTAACTACCCAGGGAGAGATCCACTATGGACAATCTCCCTTGTAGCTGATTTTCAGCAGCAAATCCTGTAGAGCTGGCCTGTACTAAGAACCTGGCGTCAGTTTTCCAGCCTCGCATGCATATACTGTAGTTAAGGATACAATTTCAGGATCAATCACATGGTTTTGTCCATAAACGCTACAGTCCTTCATACTGTTTCTTCCGTTGAGAGCAACAATGGGTTAATATATTCAAATCCTTCAAATTCCGATTGGTCTATTCGTTTTATTACGTCCCTGTATCAAAAAAAAAAAAGAAGGTTGAAGTGGCAGGTTAGTGATTTTACATTTGTGGGCAGCACGGTAGCTTAGTGGTTAGCACTTCTGCCTCACAGCACTGGGGTCATGAGTTCAATTCCCAACCATGGCCTTATCTGTGTGGAGTTTATATGTTCTCCCCGTGTTTGCATGGGTTTTCTCCGGGTGCTCCGGTTTCCTCCTACACTCCAAAAACATACTGGTAGGTTAATTGGCTGCTATCAAAATTGACCCTAGTCTCTCTCTCTCTCTCTGTCTGTGTGTATGTTAGGGAATTTAGACTATAAGCTCCAATGGGGCAGGGACTGATGTGAATGAGTTCTCTGTACAGCGCTGCGGAATCAGTGGCGCTATATAAATAACATGATGATGATGACGTCATCGGGTCACATCCAATCACATGCTGCCATTATCAGGCCAGATTGACTCTGGTTTTCAATCTATTTAGTCTCTCTGGTCACAATACATACAGCCAGCATGGTTGTAGTGCAGGGAGTAGCCCAACCTTTAGGCAGTGTGTAAAACTGGTATTCTTATTCGTAGAATTTGAATGTATGCCTGACATATCTGTGACCCTGCATTCTAACAGGAATGTAGGCAGGGTGACATTCTTATATAGATATAGGGTCATTTAAACTCCCCTAACTGCATATTTGCATGTATTACCAGGAATTACTGCCCATATTTCTAATTCTTAAATGATAAAATGGAATATATCCATGAAACAGTGGTCCGCTGGCTGAATGATCAGGGAGAAATGACAGGGAGAAATTGTGAAGGGAACAGCAGTCCCTATCTATGATACGCTGATGGAGCGTATCCTCACTTTACAGCTGCGGTTTCCAGGTCAGAAAATCACTATTACAAAAAACATCTGCCTGTTTATAACCCCTGTCATACAGATGAGCAAAAACAAATGATATATTCATGTAAAATAGTTTATTTTATTGTTTTTCATACGTACTCATCATCTGGTGTAAGCTGCACTGGCTCACTGGTAAACTGAGTGTCAAAGTTCTCCAACCCATAATCATCTGTGATCTGAGGCTTGAAGGGAGGAACAACCTGCTTCTTCTCCAGCTAGAAGGAAGAGAGAGAATGCGTTACCCTAACATGCTGCTCAGTAACGCCCATTTAGCTTTGTAGGCCGCTTCCAATGAATAAGCGTCTGAAAGCCAACTTCCCGTTAATGCATTCAGGGTTGGGCATGAAAAATTTGGGCATTATCTCAACTAGCTACATACCTGGGCAGTGGTACTGAAGTTTCAGCAAGGTGGGTAATGTTTTGAGACCACACTTTCATATATTAACATTTCTCTAAACACCCTTAAATCAAGGTTTGAAAATTATGTCTGGGGAAAGAAAAAGGAAGCTGCTGCAGTACCGCGTTTGAGCAGCAGATGTCGATGCAGAGGCCTCACATTTACATTGCCTTCTAGGTCACTCCTATCCTCTTATGTACGTACACACCACTTCATGTGTACAATTGTATTCCCTATGCAAAGCTTTAAAATCTGTAAATAAGTATTGTTTAGGAGATTGCAAAATGGTACAATTGGAAAATAAAACAGATCAAGTTTGATGTCAAAGTCACTGTATTTCTATCCATTAAGTATTATTCAGAAACGTTTTACATATACAACAATTTTATCATGGCCAATACAATTAAACCAGGACCCTGAGCTCCAACAAATGGCCTGTATAGTGCTCAATATAGAACGATATATTATGGCTCTGATATCCAGGTGACATCACTGGGATGTCTATAGACAGAGCTCCTGGTGTAGTAACACACAGAGACTATCCGGTATCCCTGTCAGAGCAGGTATTCTAGACACGACCCACTTTATTATGACCATTACTAGTCGGACAGTCTCCAAGTGCAAACATTTGGCATCACTACGTGTATTAGAAGTCAGAGGGGATAAAGGCACATGGTTCTATTATTGTAACATTTATTTATTATTGTAACATTATTGTAATATTTATTCTGTCATCAAAATACTTTTATATGTATCCCAAGATGCTATCAAAACCAAAGTATCCCCCCAAAATAGAAAGCAATAAATACAAATAAATAAAATTTACTTGGGTAACTACCAGGCAAATGAACCAGGAAATGCGCGTAGAGAGTCTGGCCACTGAAGAGTTAATCATGTCATTGTTAGAACAACTTGTGCATAAACACTGTACTTTTTAATGAAAACTAATACATTTGGAATGTAAAAATAAACATTAAATAGATAGCAAATGACACACATATGCTGTAATTCATTTTGATTTTAAACACATTTATTTTTTATTTAGTTTTTTATTATTTACAATACTGTAACATTGGTGTGTCGGTGAAGTGTGTGGAACGTGCTAGCACTACACTTGCCTACAGCAGCTGGTGTGCGGCTTCATTAACCCATTGTATGGATGACAGTGTTGTGTTAATCTGTTGTCTGCTGTAAAGCAATGTGCTAGATTGTTTTGTTAAATGCTTTGTGGCGAGCCTGAGGACCTATTTTTATTTCTCGATAATGGCTGTTTGGGGTGTGGTTCTACTTATTTCTGTGGAAGGTCCTAGTGGCACACGTCGGGTATGCGGAAACTGTGTACAAGACACGGTTAGCGGCCTTGGGCGGGGGGAAGATTTGTGCTGCGCACTAGTAAAGTTTAAGCAGTGCCAGGGTTCTTAAAACCTCCAGTCAATTTTCCGAGAAGCACTCTGCAAGGCATAAATTAACAAGCAGCTAAAGAGAAGGTAAGTAGGTTCTATATGCAGTGTATTGTACAGAGATTTACATGTCAGTTGGAGGATGAAACATGCTAAGAGACGTAAAGACAATGATTACATCTAGAAGCTTTCCTCCAAGCAAGTCACACTCCGCTTTACGGAGTACGATAGGACTTGGAGTCTTATGCTGGGATATAACGCTTTTTACATTTTTTTCAAATCAAAGCCATGTGAATTGTTAATTCACTGCTGACCTCAGTTTTCGATTCGCAGAACTCTGTACATACTCATCTGTTTCTAGCAAGGAAACATTTCAGATGACTCTCATTACAATCATACATGTTCAATCAAGAGTTGCACTTCCATCACAAGCCTAAGAGTCCATCACTGTTCTGCTGCTGTCTAAAAACTAAATG
The DNA here is from genome assembly GCF_038048845.1 of Mixophyes fleayi. Classification (NCBI taxonomy): domain Eukaryota; kingdom Metazoa; phylum Chordata; class Amphibia; order Anura; family Limnodynastidae; genus Mixophyes; species Mixophyes fleayi. The sequence goes on from NC_134412.1 coordinate 75,605,529, forward strand.
CAAACTCACCCAAACTCACTCCACGCTGACGGTTAGAACCGGACCCCATCCATCAGGTAACCAAGGCTCCCCCAGTGGGCACTGAGGGGACCATGATTACCTTAGCCCATTTTAGTTGCCTTTTCTTCCTTGCCTAGGATTACTAAGATTTATCTTAACTGGGTAAAACTCAGCGAGGAGGCCGTTCTAGGTCTTAACAGATCTTTATATCTTTACCGATAGAATTTTTAATTTAGATTTACCAAAATTGGCTACATTGTGTCCACAATTTTAAATAAAACCACAAGAAAAAACATTACTTGCAAACTACAAAACACTGGCAGACGGTTTACAGTTAACGTGATAAAGGAACGCTATGAAAGGGTTGGGGGCTGCAATATTTAATAGGAATAGTTTAAACGTGCAGAGGGCCACATGCATCTAAAGTACCACTTATGGCAGTGGTTCCCAAACTTTTGCAGTTCGCGGCACCCTTAGAGTCTCCAAATTTTTTCAAGGCACCCCTCCAAAATAATAACTGAGCAGTCCTGTTTTAGAAGTAGTTGGGTCAAAAAATTGTAATAAATATTTAGGTCAGGACAGAAATACTTATTTAGTTGTATGCAAAAATGCCTCCTCTGCATCCAGACACTCTGCCCCCCGGCAGGCTGCCCCCTCTGCCCTCTGTCATGCTGCCCCCCTCTGCTGCCACGCTGTCCCCTTCTGCTGTCACGATCCTTCTCACTCTGCCCCCTGGGAGCCGCGGCGTACACTTTGGGAACTGCCGACTTATGCTATTGTCTGTACTTAGACCAGGGTTTCCCAAACCCAGTCCTCAGGGCTCCCTAACAGTGCAGGTTTTCCATATCTCCTTGCTGGAGCACAGGTGTATTCATTACTGACTGATACATTGTAACGGATCCACAGGTGGCCTTAATTATGTCACATGTGATCCGGAAAACCTGCACTGTTAGGGAGCCCTGAGTTTGGGAAACCCTGACTTAGACGATACAATACTTCTCCCTAATATACTAACAATCACGTAAGTGTGAATTACACCTTAATAGGCATTGTAATAAAATTACTTACATCATCATAATAGAGCCTTTCCAATTTACTATTATATTCTGCTTCTTAATAATGTCCGACCGGTACCATCAGAAGAGATGTACTCAGTGTCTGGGCACACTGATCTCTCAATCTGTGTACAGGCTGCTGTATTCTCACTGGAACTAGCTGCCTCTATTCCTGCTTTCAAATGAAAACAAAAAGTCTCAGTCAAAGGTCAATAACCATCGCGGGGTTTAATAAGCAAGAATATTAAAAGGAATCTATCATGAGGCACCAAGTCTGCCTCTAGGACCAGAAGCACTGTCCTGATTGCCAAGTTCTGGCCCTTACGTTTACTGGGTTAAGGCTATGACACAATGCAGGGTGAGCCAGCCGCAGGGATAAGGAATGCTGATTTCTACACTGCGCCTGAATATTTCATGGCTTAGATAATTACACACTTGAAGACCAGTACTGAAACCAGCATACTCGGAGTGCTGTGTTAATCAGGACCAGACTTGTAGTGATTGGCTGTTGTTCTAATGCTGTGATTGGCCAAAGGTTAGTCTGCTTCAGGGAACGCTCTACTGCTTTGAATGTTCGGATGCTCCAATTAGTTTACAGGTTGAGCTAACCCTGTGTAAGATTAATGCGTGGCTCATTTGTCTGGTCAAAAGCGCTTACTACTGCTCAGAGGGTTTTTATTTTTGCAGTGTCTAGGAACATGAAATAATGATCTAATATGTTTGTTCATCCTGGGGCACACTGTTAAAGGAAAACCATGCGCATGTTTAGGCATTTTTCTTTGCAATGCCGAATGACTCTGTAAACAAGTGTTTTAGATCATGTCTATTTTTCTCTAATGCTGGGATTTTCTACATGTTGTGAGTAAAAATAGAAATTAGTGCTCACCCTCATGCTTGCACCCACTGAATGTCCCTGTGCGGTCGTGCTGAGTGACCCCTGCCAGTGTCAGCATTGGGGGTGTATTTAAAGTTAGCGTTTATTAGATTGGGTGCAGTTTTAGCTACAAGTGACCTAAACTCTAATTTGCTGCAGGTTGTTGGTGAACTCCGATTAGTTGGTGGAGGTAACAGAAGGGAGAAACCGGTAGCACCAGTGGCAGAAGTACCATTGGTGCACCGGGGCCTATGGAGATAATGGGGCCCGCTGCATGGCAGATGCAAAGGGTCAGAACTAGCGAGCTGTGGGCCCTGATCCCCTCCTCCCCGCACTGGGGGCCACAGATCGCTAGTTCCACCTCTGGGTAGCACACAGGTTAGCCGCAACCTAGACTGCTCTTGGATCCAAACACTAGTAAAACTGAATAAACTATGTCAGCTAGTGGCGAAATGAGTGGTGGTAGGAAGGAGAGGAGACGAATAGACAGCAACAGTAAATGGTGAGCACTATACATACTAGAGTGCTGTACAACTGTGGACACCTCTTAAATTCTCTTTGCACAGGGTTCAACCCATTTTAATAAAACCGTCGGATTCGTGTTTGTGTGGGTTTCCAGGTACTCTGGTTTCCTCCCACACTCCAAAAACATACTAATAGGTTAATTGGCTGCTATCAAATTGACCCTAGTCTGTGTGTGTGTGTGTGTGTGTGTGTGTGTGTGTGTGTGTGTTAGGGAATTTAGACTGTAAGCCCCAATGGGGCAGGGACTGATGTGAGCGAGTTCTCTGTACAGCGCTGCGGAATTAGTGGCACTATATAAATAACTGGTGATGATGATGAGGATTTTCCACCCACTACACGAAGAATACATTTTAATATACATTAAAAAAATAAATTGTAATCATATTCAATTGTGTTCTCCTATTTCCACATAATTAATAATTGACAGCTCCTTATTTCCCCGGCACAGTCAAGTTTTAAAGAGTGGACCCTATAACCCTCTACATAACGTGCAGTCCTATCTGTTCTTCTCTGGAAACCGTTAATTGCTAAGGTTAAATATGAGCTTTTAAAATGCAAACACGTGATATAATTGTGCTCAGTGAACATGTCACGATGTAGTACATCAAGGTCTGCTTACACGGCAGACAACGGGCTCTCATGCAGCTGTGCAGCAGTAATGTCTTCCAGGAAATTATTTTCCAAAATTGGGGACTTTGAGAAGGAGATTGATAGATTATATTACCAATCTGCAGAGATTACCATTCAGACTGGAACATTTGCACATCTGGCAATCCTAATCCAACAGACATGTCTCCCTCTGCACGTTTCCTAACTTAGAGTTTGTGACAAACTGCCCAGAAATATGTTTTTAAGCCATGTCAGAAAAAAAATCAATGGGAGAAAGGGAATAAAAAAAAAAACCTAAGCAAAAAAAACAAAACATACTTCTAAGAATATTATTTAGGATATATAATAGAGTGGATATGAAAAGTGTACACACCCATATTCAAATTACAAGGGTTTGGCACAGGACACATTGATAACCATCAACTGATCATGGGGCTCCTAATCACTGTGACAGAACCAAAACAAGTCCAGAATATAAAAGGAAGACCAGGAAGAATTGGGTCTATGACAGTTTGAAAAGAGTCCTAATCCATCCTGACATCGTGTTTACACAGTATTTGGTTTTGTAAAAATTCAATTCGGCGTAAAAATCCTCGAGCGATATGCCAATGGACTCAGTTTTGGGTACCACTGTACCCAGAACATTGCTGATTTTCCTGTGCGTCTCTGGGGTATGAAGAGGAGTATATATATATATATACACACACACACACACACACACACACACACATCACCGAGGACCACTCTGCGGGTACTTTGCAAGAATGGAATCTTTAAACTTCATGCTTGCTATCAAAATGTGAACTGTCAAATAATACTTTACTTTTGATTGACCATAGTAAAAAGAAAACAAAAAATTAAGAGTAACGACGTTTTGGACATGTCTGAGAATATACATACAATATAAAACACAGGATACACACATATGTAGCTTGGCTGTTTATGAGGAAATTGTTCACTCACTGGACTATATTTTAACCAGCAGCCATCATTTCCTACCAATTTAGCTAATAAATGGTTTAAAGTGGATGGAAATGCTGTTCTGGAAGACATCAGCATTAACATAACAGAAACGCATATAATTATTCATCCAGGTTAGCAGTGAACAGCCTGACTCAGCAGACAGACAGACATGGAAGTCACAGATTGTGTTAAAGGCACATAGATAACAATGCCCGACAAGAAGGGACACTGCCTGTATTTTATGCGTTTGTTTCTTAATCCGCTTTATCGCCACCATTTTTTACCCTTACATTGCAGTGTGTCTCCCATAGCCTGAATATCTCTCTATAGAAATCCGTACACATAGCAAGACAAGACCTCAGCTTAAGCCCTCACCTCCATGTGTCAGCCTGTATATTTCCAGGCTGGTGTCTGGACACGATGACATTATAGATGACCTTGTCACTATCTACACATCTCTCCCTCGCTTACCACATCTGACACATGTACAGCTAATCTACAGAAGGCACAACAAAGACACTTCATTCGGTGTCTAGTATGGGAAGTAAGGAAGTGCTGGATGCAGATCAGGACTTATTCATATATTTTATGAATGAACGTGTAAGTATTAAATGAAACCACAATTCAGATTTGCCTATCCCACCCATGTACTTCATGCTGGTAATACCAACCCCTTGTTAGATGGGTGGTAATCATGCTTACGATTACCACTACTCCAACATGGAGAAGGCCTACAAAGAAAATCCGAAATTATGAAAAATCAATTGGAAAAGAAACAGACTTACCTTCAACCCGACGCTGGACATCTCCGATGGGAGCACCATGCTGACAGCAAGTGATTCCGACTGGAGAAGTGTTCGGCACTGCAGGCTGACGTCATCACGACGTCTGTCAATAGAAATTTAAAGCGCCAATGTGGGGACCCCTAAGGTTAAGTGTTTAAATACTTAACCCGAAATTGTCACTTTAAATTTCTATTGACAGACGTCGTGGTGACGTCAGCCTGCAGTGCCGAACACTTCTCCAATCGGAATCACTTGCTGTCAGCATGGTGCTCCCATCGGAGATCTCCAGCGTTGGGTTGAAGGTAAGTCTGTTTCTTTTCCAATTGATTTTTCATAATTTTGGATTTTCTTTGTAGGCCTTCTCCATGTCGGAGTAGTGGACATCGGTAAAGCGTACCCAACCCTTGTTAGCTCTGACCTACCCACCATACATCAATTCGTACTTCCATCTCACTATCCGCGCTCATCCTCAGGTCAGGTTCACCGAGCTGTCCATTGTCTAGGGTAAAAGCCTAAATATATGTTTGATCCATCATAGTACAGGGCCATCATTTCTACTGATCAGAACAGAACTATTCATGTAAACAATTCATAGTGCTTCTCTCCTCCTCTTACATTGATGATGGTAGAACAATAAGATACGTAAGGGACGTACGACTCCACAACATCAGCTACTGTAAGTGTCCGCACTTAAAAAGATTTTCACAACGGAGAAAGAAAGGTGCCAAGGTATACATACAAGTTTTTCATCTATTACAAAGACAGATGTAAGGTCATTATTTAGATTACATGCTCTCATATTTAGAGGAAGGAATTCAATTATTTGGGATGTGCCGACGGACATCACCGGCTGCGCCCATTACCGCTTATTATAGTAAAGAATCTTCGCACCTCTACGGGATGTGAGGAAAAATTATTGGAGATAAGTGGCCACGGATTGTCTTCACGGACTGCTCCAGTGGCACGTCAGCGAGTATAGAATCCCTCTCAAGAGATGGTTGCAATGACATAACCGCAGGACTGGTAAGAACAGTAGGTGACGTATAACTAAAACAAGCTTTTCAGTTACGAGTACCATGGGTCCTCTCTGTGTGAAACAATTATAGACTAACAAAACTTTGAAAAGAAAAAAAAGCCATAGAGCTAAAATGTAACCGTTGGCCAGCAGTAAAAACATAGTTTTACACATATAAAATGTGATCTGTGTCTCCCAAGGCAACAACCAAACTAAGAGAGGTTAGGTACCCCCTGCCGTAGGCTCTGTCACATGATGATGCTTTGCCTCTACGTCAGGATCGGCATTACGGTGTGAGACGTACCACTGTACAAGTGAACACTACAACAAAAACCAGTTGATGGGAAATTTACATTAAAGTCAATTGTGTAAGAGACAAAAAAAAAAAAATCAATTGGACATTTTTCTAGCGCAGTTGCAAAATGAAAGCGGAGAACAGATTGGTTGCTATGGGTTACAGCATTATTTTTTCAGTTATCTGTGCAACGGTTTTCTCCTAATTCCTTCGGGTCGGATACTATGGAAAGAACTAAAGCAAGAGAGCATCAGATCTGCCATATAAAGTCGCTTGTCATCATAGTAAAATGATACCATCAAGACATCACTTAAAAATAAATTCTTCAGTTATCCGCAGGTATCATCTATACAAGCATCTTATTATACAGATGCACCAAATCATTTTTAGCAGAGCACACTGTGTGACGACAACATTTATTCCTGCTCGTGTACAGACAACGTGTATCTATGCTGCAAAGCCTGACCGTGCAATCCTGTTAAAAATAAGGGAAACACGCCCAAGCTCCATAGACCCCAGAAAGAATGTAAAGCAGAGAACAGAACACATCACTCACCCGACATCCAGACATCCAGGAACAGAGGTACAATGTACCCCCCATGTTCATATCAAGCTGTAGCAAGAGCAGAACATTCAATACTTTATTATTTGCGAAACACAATCAATGCGTGTTTGAAGGTAAATCTGGGAGCCGTTTTCCCATAGATCAGAAGCTGTTGGGAGCTGACCGCTGTTACCCCTTCTCCATCATTGCCACTAACCAGGGAGCGATCTGTCAATGCACACGGAATTTTAATAGACTTTGAAACACTGACTAAAAAGGAGGAAATCTTCAGAAACGCACTATTAAGCTTACTTTTCTACTCATTTTCCAGAGATTTAAATAAGCCTGTTATGAAACTTAATAATAAAGCCCTGAAGCCCAGCTTTCTTACAGCCTTAGATCACGAGCGCTCGCTGAGGGATCTGCGGACGAAGAGAACTCCGCACAGAACAGAAATCGCTCTTTGTCTATCTGTGGTCTTTCATCTCCCAGTGGATACAAGTCAGCGGCCAGTCACGGCACTTGAAGTGATCTTAGTCATACCGGGCATTCTTACCCATATACAAATAAATATCAGCCAAACAAATAGATGTGTAATGAGATGCCCGTTTTCCTAGCACATGTCAGTTTACAGGAACCAAAGGACCTTTAACACCAGGGAGACCGATATTACCGTTAACGCATCTGTTGCCAAGAATGCTCTTTTATTAAAAAAATTGAAATAAAAGACATTCTCTAGGCCTCCTTTGGAGGTTAAATATGCCAAGCCTAACATGACAGGAAGGCCGTGAACGTGTGGGCCATGACCTGGAAACTCCTGAGCAGGTTGCTGCTTAGCAACATGGGCAGGAATAACACTGACCTCCATAAGATTACCTCTGTTGGACAGAACTCAACATCTAAAAATAAAAACTGGATGAACAGAGGGAAGTACAGCCAGGCAAGATAACCTGTATGCTAGGAGTTCAGTAAACAGCCATTCTTTCCAGCTGATGGTGGTTATTCCAACATCATTGGCGTCCGCACAGCGCCAATAACGCAAGCGGCACAAGACGGATTCCTGGGAGATATCTCACCATTGAGGACGTAAGACAGGGATCGGTGGCTTGCGAGAGGACCACACCACTGCTAAGGAATCTCATCACCACGTTACAAGCTCCCTTGTTAATGTTTAGAGCTGGGTGAATCTATAACATATGTCTATCGTGTGTTACACTCCATAAATATTGGAGGAGTGACCACAGTCTAAGGAACGTCCTGTGTGCGTGGGAGAAAAATAATAATAAAAAATAATCAGGACAGCTTCTAAGTTTCCTGTAAGGTGCCCATTCAGGGGGGTATATCACTGAAGGTCCAAGGACTGGCCTAGGTGGGCTGACTACTGTATGGGGCAGTTCTTTTAAGCAGAGGAGCATATTTCACTCATTTCTATGCAACGTATGTTCTTCGAAAACTAAATAACGTACTAAGGGAAAAAATCCAGCTACAACTTTTTTGTGTAACAATGAAATGTGATACAAAATTGTGAATTAGATTACCTTATTGATTAGATAATTGTCCCAAAATAGAGACTAAAAGGTTAACACCTTAAGTGCCCATAATAATGACTAGTTCTAAAACATGTAAATCCAGAACTCTACATACATGTAGTGCTGGAGAAATTAAGCAGGTCAGTTCTCTAATAGCCAAAATATTCTGATCCGTTTAAGACATAAAATTAGCCTTGGTTGTGACCACTAGGTGGCGCTTTGTTACTACAAAACACAGCACTTACAGATCAGATAACCAGGCTGCTGATAGAACAAATACACTGATAAAATGATAAAATAATTACTGCATCTCCTTGTTCAATATATGTAAAACTAAACACGTATCCTAAAATTAAAACAACAGCAAAATTGCAATTTAATTTAAAGTCACTTACAAAAATTACAGATTTCTGAAAAATGAATAGCATGCAGAATAGCTATATTTGTGGCTGGACAGACATATAGCTGAAATACAGGGCTGTTTTTCCCATCTGAGAAAGCTATGTGAGCCATTATCATACATGTTCAGTTACACATGCCGCCGCTGCCACCTACTGACCATCTTGAGAATTGCTTTCTGCAGAGGTCCTGCAGTGTGAGATTCTAAAAGTGTACCAAGTCACTGGGGGCATTATTAATCAGAAGGAACCGTGTTGCGAGATCCAGGATAATCTTAAGCGATGATTTCAATTAATCAGCCGTTTCTTTGTTTCTACTTGGATGGAGGTATGCTGGTAACAGCAGATACAGCCCTGATTGAGGTCATGTGTTGTGTGGGAGGCTAAATATTGGAAGCATTCATTATTATTAACAACATGCTAATACATTAACTACTTAACGTCTGGAGAATGTTTAACCTGGGATATTTTTTTTGGGGTTCATCTCTCCTAACTATCATTTTGTTCAGATAGGGCTTTCTGTTGGTACCATATTGGAATAAATACATTTTGTAATAATAATAAACAAAATAATACATTCTTGTAGGGATTATATAAGGGCGGGGGGGGCTACTTTAATACATTGGGCGGAAGGCTAGAATTGTACCTCAAAATTCAATCTGCTCCAAGTCCTCACTATTGCGATATCAGATGTGTGTATTCTACTAACTTTGGATCTGGTCTCCCAGCCCAACGTCTGGTAGGTGAGAAGTTCTACGTGGTCCGGACCTCTTTATTGACTGGTTCGGAGGTAGACGTGACACCAGACACGATCCACCGCTGCTTCCGATGACGGAAAATCTGTTGCAGTAGTGAAGCTCCCTTGCCTGTACTTTAGTACCGAGCACACAGACACCACCTTATACTGCATCCTTGCCAACTCTCCCTGAATGTCAGGGAGACTCCCTGAAATAGGGGTGATCTCCCTCACTCCCTAAAGAGTCTGTCATTCTCCCTGATGCTGAGCCAGTACAAGACGTGGTTGGTTGGTTCAGAAATTGTGTCCTATGTATTGATGCCTATGGAGGTGGCCATTTTCATGGAGACCAGGATTTAATCAAAGACTGGCAGGTAAGACAACAAGACTTCAGTAATGGAGACAGAAATGTAAAAGACACTTCAGTCTCTAGAGATTCATTAGCTGCTTTTCGACAATCGTTTAGGGGCGGGACCAAAATGATGCGATTTGTCAAGCCCTGCCCCCGCACACCCACCTACCCCAGGATCTCCCTGAAGCCAATGAGGAAAAGTTGGCAAGTATGCTGTACTGTATAACAAGGCCAGGTATGGGGTATGGGCTAGGGTCAGGCACAGTATACACATACTGAAAATAAAGATGTCTGGTGCTCTATACAGCTCTCGCTCTGGTCAGTGAATTGGTCCAGTTTAATGGACAATTGAGCAGATTGTACATCGGATGACGAGGGATCGGGGGAAGAGAGATCCATGCGATTTAAAAAATTGAAATGTTAAAAAGGAAAACAATAGAAACTGTTCTCATTCACCTTCTATGTCCACAGATCAATATGAACGGTGTTACGTTTGTTTCTTTTTAGGATAGTGTTTTCTGAAAAGAACAATCTATTGTATCCCCTGCATATCAATGTGTTTGATTCCATCAGGTCCACAGTGATTATGTTGGAGTAACAACATTCTAGACATTAGCTGTGAGACTTCCTGCATATTCCATTCCCCAGCGAATCAGCTTGTCGGTACAAGCCAGCGTCACAGACTAAGCAACGGTATTACCAGCTGGCCCTGTGACCTTGAGGCTCACTGCACCAATACAGCGGTGCCTTATCCAATATCTGAGAGGTGTGTTCCTTCCGTTATAAATACAGCTGCTGACTTTGTACTAGTCAGAGTCGTATGTACCTTAGGGCTTTATTCTAATCCTTGAGAAATTCTGTTTCGAAATTACTAGCAGCAAATTTCCAAACGACAGCTAGGAGACTTGTCTAAGCTACACAACAGAACACAGCATCGCGTGTGTTTGTGTGACTGGGGTGCGCGTGGTCAGGATTATCTTCGTGAGTAAATGTACAGACACTAGGGTGTAAATGTATCAAGCTGAGAGTTTTCCGGTGGGTTTGAAAAACCAATCAGATTCTAGTTATTTGTTTAGTACATTCTATAAAATGACAGCTAGAATCTGATTGGTTGCTATAGGCAACATCTCCACTTTTCAAACCCGCCGGAAATCTCTCAGCTTGATACATTTAACCCTAGGTGTGTATTATAGTTTATCAATATAAGTGGATCTCAAAAGATTAAGCTTTCCTATATCTGCTGGTAGTACATAACTATAATAACTTTAGCAAGCAAAGCAATATATCTTCAGTGAAATTTAAATGGTCAGAACAATTGTAATGTTCAATATATTTTAACTATTTGCTATATCTAAGAAAATAATGAAGTTTTACAGAAGGTTTCTTTAACTTAGACCTATAGTGCCTGCAATTGGCAGCCATAAGGCTGCACTTTAAATGCTGCCTATAGATGCTCGAAAAACTTTAGAGATTTCAAGAGCTTTTTTCTTGCCAGGGAAAACGCTGATTTGTTACATTTTTCAACAGCTTTTTATAGCTTGTGTGAAACAGGTCAGAGGGATTTACATTCATTTCAATGTACCAGGCTTAAAACCATTAAAGTAGCGTTAATGAGAGTTACAGGATTTGGAAATTGCCGATGTGCCAGCGAAGAGCAGATCCCAGATTTTAGTGATATAAATGAACACCAGATATCAGCTGCTTTTTACGGACACATAAAACACTGCTACAAATTAACCGGTGTGACAGCAGCCGAATAGTGAAAGGACTCTGTTCAGTTCTTATATATAAACTCAGTATTAAAAGTGTGTTAGTGGTTAATTTAAATATTTCTCTTACCATATCCCAGTCTATGCTGCGGAAAAAGGTATGTGACTTAATATCAGTAAATCCTGTCTGAGGCTGGCATCCAAGTCTGTCTTTGGGATCCTAAAAATAAATCAAATCTCAGTTATTTGGTATTTTAATAATAATAATAATAAATAAATCCAAACATATCGCAGAGTACACGGGGTAGATGACAAAATACATGTACATATCATTTAAAGCGAAATCATTATCTGGGGACTCGGTTCAGCCTATTCACAACACAACCACTATAAGTTAGCTGGTGGTAATTTATGCAAAGTCTATAGAGCAGAGCTATACCGGGGACCTGTTGTAGCTACAAGAATAATGGGAGAAACCTTCAATGGCGTCCCATAGACTGACACAGAGGGAGGCAGATGCTTGGTCTTATGTCCTGATCAACGCAACAAATATACTTATCTACTTCAATAGCGATCTCGTCAATTCACATTACACAGAGAGATTACCCAGGGAGAAAGGAGCAGACTACCTACAGCTGCAAGAAATGTGTTTCATCTGCCCTATTATGTGATGTAACTGGACGTAATCTTGTAGTAAGAAAAAAAATGTGCCTCTCTCAGATGATTATATAAATAAGGTGTAGACAAAAGCAGCATTTACACAAGTGACTCACAACAGGATGTTAGTTTACACTAAGATGTGCTGTATCCTACTTATCTAGAGTATATCAATGCGGTCCTGCGCAGTTTGGATGGCGCCTTACAATGAAGCAATGATGAGGATAGGTTTGAATCCATGTGGTGGAAAGTGCTGGGCAGATATAAAGATGTCAGCAGTGTCCTGGGAGGATAGAATGTTGGGAAGCGCGTAGAGAGCGACGAGAGCGATCTAGCAGCGGGAATAACCAGTGGTCAGCAGAGCTGTAGGTCCTGCTCATGGGGGTCTGATGTGGTCTCTATGATATCACTGCCCAGGTCAGACAAAGCCATCCCTTATTAGAGGCTTATAGGCAGTGTGGTCAACTCACCTTATTTAAAAATCCTTTTAAGACGTGGGAAGCTTTCACAGACAGGAACCTTGGAATCCGAATTGGCTTCTCTAGGATAACTGGTAACAATATAGGAAAAAAAAAATAATAATAAAAATGAGACAATGAGACTATTGTACTTTTTAAAATATAGAATGACTGATAGACATTTTCTGGTTGTAACGTCTCAATACATCGTAATGTAATTAAAGGTTCATAAAGGTGGGAGGAGCATAAGGACATACAGCTTCCTCCGGGTACCATATAACACAGTGTATGTAATATCAAACAGAATACATTATGGACACTTCCACACATCGGGCATATTGTTCTCGCAGCAAAGCATACTGAACTACCGCTGTAGTTTACCATGTCGGGGCCACTCTGGGAGCCCCAGCAAATTCCCCCCTCCTCCGCAAACTCTTTTCACCATTTACCGGCAGTGAATGGAGAATCCAGCTGGATCCCACTGCAAACACCATGTTGAGATGGCATCACCTTGAAAAGCCTTTTGCAGCTTAATAAATTGGAGAACTTTGCAGTCCTCATACTGATATCTGGGGTCTGCGATAAGAAACATCAAATGAGCTATAGCAGAAGAAATCTATGACTTCTCCTGCATTGAACCCCTCATAAATTATGCAATGGCCATTTTACTGAATAATATCCATGAGACAGGGTCTGTGATGTCACAGTAATTCAAATGCCTGTAGAACAGGCCCGGCCAACCTGTGGCTCTCCAAGTGTTGTGAAACTACAAGCCCCAGCATGCTCAGCTAGCAGAGAGCCAGACGATAGCCGCCAACACTGGGAGTCACAGGTTGGCCCAGCTTGCTGTAGAATTATATATCTGAGATCCCATCAGGATATTAGGTATAAAATACTTTATGTATAACTGAGCTATATGTGTAACCTGCATGCTTCAAAATTTTGGAATTTAGTGTCTTTTAAGGATAGCAGAGAACGTCATTGAGAATTAGTGATCCAACATTAAAAATAGTCCAAACCATTGTATCTTTGACGAGAAGGGTGAATGTGGATGATAAAAGCTAATGTGTGTTTTAAAGCACAATCTATTACAGAAATCCTTGGCTTCAGTTTATTTTAGATGACGGCGTGACCGTTCCAGTTTATATAACAGGCAGCGAACAATACTGTACCCATATCTACATCTACAAATGATACTTGTCAACGGGGAATTGTCTGTACGGACCTTGGAACAGGTAATCTTCAGTGTTCATGTCTGGATTGTCAGTAATGATATCAAAGGGAGATCGTCCAGCCATCATTTCGAACATCAGGACACCGAGAGCCCACCAGTCCACGCTGAAACCTGTCACGGAAGAACGAGCAAAGCGCGTTAGCTTAACGGGGTCAATTATGGCAACGCAAACACTAGTTTCCCACAGGCTAACAGACAAGAATAACTTAATGGGACTCAAATCGGTAATCAGGAAAAACACACACTAGGTTTCTTCTCTATGGCAACTCTTGTACATGTTCAGATTGTGTCAAAACATTGTTCTAAGTACAAAGCATGAAGGAACCCTTTAGACAGGATTATAACATAATATTCTGATGGCCAACTGCTCTCCCAGCCTCCGCGTGCAGCCCAAGAATGCTGTCCCAAGGACAGAGTTACTTAAAGGGCTTTTCTGATTAAGATTTATATGTTTCATATCCCACTTTCTAGATTTTAGTAGGATAAATGAACCAGACCTGGCTTATAATAAAGGTCTAGCACCGGCCACTACAACCGTAGGCTCAGTACTGCAGGCTGTTAGGCTTATGACTGTTGTAGGCTCAGTACTGCAGGCTGTTAGGCTTATGACCGTTGTAGGCTCGGTACTGCAGGCTGTTAGGCTTATGACCGTTGTAGGCTCAGTACTGCAGGCTGTTAGGCTTATGACCGTTGTAGGCTCGGTACTGCAGGCTGTTAGGCTTATGACCGTTGTAGGCTCGGTACTGCAGGCTGTTAGGCTTATGACCGTTGTAGGCTCGGTACTGCAGGCTGTTAGGCTTATGACCGTTGTAGGCTCGGTACTGCAGGCTGTTAGGCTTATGACCGTTGTAGGCTCGGTACTGCAGGCTGTTAGGCTTATGACCGTTGTAGGCTCAGTACTGCAGGCTGTTAGGCTTATGACCGTTGTAGGCTCGGTACTGCAGGCTGTTAGGCTTATGACCGTTGTAGGCTCAGTACTGCAGGCTGTTAGGCTTATGACCGTTGTAGGCTCAGTACTGCAGGCTGTTAGGCTTATGACCGTTGTAGGCTCAGTACTGCAGGCTGTTAGGCTTATGACCGTTGTAGGCTCGGTACTGCAGGCTGTTAGGCTTATGACCGTTGTAGGCTCAGTACTGCAGGCTGTTAGGCTTATGACCGTTCTTGAGTAGCAGCTTCCCCACAACTGACCTGAAACCTATAGCTCATGTACCACATACTACATTATAATAGCACATTAAAAAGGCTGAGTTATACCATCCTGGGGCAGCACATTATAATGAGCTCGTGGGAGGGGAGCTCGTGGTAACCAGGACCTGGGAACTCAAAGGCTGTAAATAGAAGCTTACAGACAGGAATTGGAGCACTGCAGAGGTAGTGGCCATTGCTGGACCTGGTTATATGATAACTGTGAGCAGTGTATGCTAGTAAAACAAGCTAGAACAGGGGGTGGGATAGGAGAAAAACATTATATGTGGAGAAACCCTTTACCCAAGCCCTGTAATGCTACTGGTTTAGTCCCTTGTCCTCTTCCCCCTCACTGTACTAAGAGGGGTGAAGGAGTTAGTGAGAATATACCCTGGGACATTATCATTTCTGCACATTCCAACAGTCTCAGAGCCACGCGCTAGAGGGCCTCCGCCCCAGAGCCACGCGCTAGAGGGCCTCCGCCCCAGAGCCACGCGCTAGAGGGCCTCCGCCCCAGAGCCACGCGCTAGAGGGCCTCCGCCCCAGAGCCACGCGCTAGAGGGCCTCCGCCCCAGAGCCACGCGCTAGAGGGCCTCCGCCCCAGAGCCACGCGCTAGAGGGCCTCCGCCCCAGAGCCACGCGCTAGAGGGCCTCCGCCCCAGAGCCACGCGCTAGAGGGCCTCCGCCCCAGAGCCACGCGCTAGAGGGCCTCCGCCCCAGAGCCACGCGCTAGAGGGCCTCCGCCCCAGAGCCACGCGCTAGAGGGCCTCCTCCTTTAGGAGCACAGGCTACAAGATAATTTACCTCTTTCTGTAACTTCGTGCTGTACCCACTACAATAGTGGTGCCATCTTATAATAGCAAAAGTGATCGTTATTTTATCGGTGTATATCCCAAAGCGACAAACTTATTTATTTTAAACATAGCAGAGGAAACACAGGTCAATGTTTTGAAGGAACTCTATCTGCCCCATGACACAGGTTGTTAGAAACATCCGTCAATGTGATCTCCGCTAATGATTGGCTGGATTGTTACAGCAGTCTGACGTAAAGGATGCTGCATCGCTTAAGGAGAAATTGATAATCTGATTATTCTTAAAGTAATATTGATTGTACTCATTCATGAGGCAAGGAGTGGATTACTAAAGATTACTTCCAGATCCCACTTCTGGGCGATTACTCACCATACTCTTCTCCTCTGAGGATTTCAGGAGCAATGTAATTTGGTGTTCCACAGAAAGTGCTAGTTGTGTCTCCTGGCCCTAGGCCCTCCTGTAACAGATGGATTGTATTTATTATATACAACCAACATAGTCCACAGTTGTGTACACAGCACGGAATGAACGCAGGGATTCTAAACAATGACACAGTGTGAGATCAGCGCTTACATGAGGGGAGGATTCAGACTCGCACACACTTTGTTTTTCATTTCATTTTATTACCTTGCTTATTAAGTTATTTCTAACCAAACACAATAACGAAAGCTGCTGATAATGTATAATTCTCCCTTCCCAGGACATTCTCATTCCAACAGCATTAAGGAGGGAATCATAAGTATGGAAGACATTGGGCATAAACCTGTTAAATGCCTTTGGACATGACGGATATAATAGCGGGTGTTGAGGTTTGCATACATTAAAGCGCACCTACCATAGGCCTGTACAAGTCTTTAAAGACTGCTTTGTTTGCCCTTGTAGGTGTATTCTTGTAAAAACCTTGGCACTGCACTCCGTATTCTGGCTAGAGTTTGCTAGTAAATACAACCCAATTACTTATCCCTGGTAACAACAGGTCCCAAGGAATGGAATTCCTGCTGCTGCCGAAAGACTGGGGTATGCCGGGACGTGACGTCACAAAGGATGAGCCAATTTAAAAGACAATCAGTTACTCCCAAAACGGAACATTGACGTTTTTACTACTTAGACCAAAAACTTATTTTGTAGTAATTGTTCATAAATTAGCAGCAACATGAACTTGATTAAGAACAAAGCAATTACCATAATTATTCAAATATTTAGTCATTTTAGTCAAGACTGAACTACTTTATTTCTGCAATAGAACAGAACAACGAGGTCTATGTTCCTCCTACCTTACACATGCCATAATCCGTTAGCTTGATGTGGCCATCTGCATCCAGAAGGACATTGTCCAGCTTTAGATCTCTGTAGATTATGCCCCGTTCATGCAGGAAATTTAGAGCAATACAGATTTCAGCAGCATAAAACCTCAAAAAAAAAAAAAGAAGCCAACAATTCAATCAACTGGTCACCATCTGTATCACAATCATCAGCAGGTTTGGTTGGTGGGTTAGAATCCTTACAAAAAAGTTGTGCAATGAGTTGAATATCAGTAACCAACGTTAGGTGCTGTCGGTCATCCACTGATATTACAAGGAGTTCTGAAGGTTTTTTATAGACTTCTCTCCCTGCTCAAATCACGTTTCACCCAGAGGAGGGTCTAGTAAGTACTGTGCTCAGTATAGTTATTCCTGAGCTGGGTGCCACAGTTGTATAGAGGGCGCCCACGTTTATCATCATGTCTCGGGAAACTTACATTATTTTGCACATCAAATGTTTTACTTGTATTTTGAGTTGAACTGTTGCATATTTTGAATGTAGTCTTTTCCCAGGCACTATGTACAGCTCCCACTAGACCATCTGTGGCCCTCTGAGCGATATGTCAGAGTGTTCCATGATGGAATGTGCGACAGTCAGAGAAGGGAACAGACACCGAGATAGGAGGATCATCTTGCACAAGAACTGGCAGAACGTTTACTATGGATGGAGATTACTCACAACATGCAAGGGGGTGGTGACCACAGCCACAAACCAGACATTTGTCCTCAAAGTCTGACCTGCACTTGACTGATCAAAATATATATATATATATATGTCCATATACACACACAGACATATACACACACAGACATATACACACACAGAACAGTACATCCAATCACTTATTATTATCCCATATGTTCCATTATTCCTCACAGTAAACTCTACCTGGCATGTTCCTCGGGAAGTTTTCTTTGTCGTTGCATATGAAACATGAGGTCACCTCCATTTACGTACTCAATAACCAAAAACAACCTACAGACAGAGGAAGAGAAATAATTAAAATCGTGGTCAACTAAAATAGGGCAACAATTAAACTAGTCCTAGGTTTTACACTCTACAGCTTTTTACAAACGCATAAGGGACTTTATTAAACATTTAAACAACAACAAAACACCCTGTCTGCATCCTGCACCGCACTTCATACTAAGTCAATGTAGGGCATGTTCATCTCTGAGATGATCAGTGCTAAAAAAAAATATTATTCTTCAATAGCAAAAAAGCAGCTGTCTCAATATTTTAACTACTTGTGGAATTGTTCTATGGATTTACAGGTTATATATCTCATTAAAACTGGGCAGAACAATATGGCAGTTTCTATACATTGATTCAAAGTCACCTTAAATTATGTAAGGGTGCATACATAAAGTATAGTCTCTACATTGGCTGCCTGTATTTCAACGAATCCAATATAAAATTCTTCTACTAACATACAAGGTCGTCAAACAAAATTGCACCGACATACATCTCCTCACTTGTCTCAAAATATCTCCCAACTCGACCCCTCCGTTCTGCACAAGATCTACGTCTCTCTTCCACTCTCATCACATCCTCCCATTCTCGGTTACAGGACTTTTTTTGGACTGCACCCACTTTGTGGAATTCCCTCCCACGCACAGTAAGACTTTTCCTCTAGTCTTCAAACCTTCAACCGTTCTCTGAAAACCACCTTCTCAGACAAGCTTATGATATTCCTCAACCACAATCTTAATCTCCCTAGGTTACCCTATTACCACCCTCTACACAGCTAACACAAGACAACAACCCTCTTCTGACCAACACTGCTACACACACAGCCCACTCAATACTTTTACCTTTGCATTCTAGCTGGTCCAGTGTGCAATATGATGTAGCACATGCCCTTGTGTTTCAAACTCCGATTGTCCCATAGATTGTAAGCTTGCGAGCAGGGCTCTCTTACCTCTCTGTATGTATATATTACCCAGTATTGTTTTATTAATGTTAATTCCCAATTGTAAAGCGCTACGGAATTTGCTGGCGCTATATAAATAAATGTCATGGTATGGAAACATCAACGTTATCACGGTACGTAATCAAATGGCCCAATTTCTCCTTGTCCTCTGAGCGCATACAACTTCCGGCTGCACTAACAAGCCCACATATTTTTCCCCCAATATTACTAATGTCAGAAAGAAACATGTATTTGGCTGAAAGTTTTAAGGCTCTTAATGTACAGGACACTTCCTGTACGTTCCTCTACCCTACACGGCCTTCTCTAAGCCTGTGGTGGGAAGCTACAAGCTGAATCAACTGAATTTAAGCTCCGTTAGTGTAAAATGATAAATACTGCATGTGCGTGTTTTTTTTTTCCATCTTTCAGTTCAAATTATTAGTCTTGAAAGCTTACATACCACAAGAGATCTCTCAAATCAATAAGTTGCTCTATTAAAAGCATTACAATCCGCAAAGTAAAGATTGGATGTTATTATTCTATTGACAACAACAAACCATTATTAAGCAATCCCCAAACTCATGGACTGAAATTGGAAATAGGTTAGCAGAGCTATAACCGTGGTGCCCATTAGCACATTGTACGGACCCTCGGCCATAAATTACTGTCTCTGCTATTGTTCAGCAGCGAATGTGAGCTTAAACCGCCAAGCTTCTACGTTACTAAATAGCCAGCATATGAAACAATAGTAATCACAACAATATAAAGTCTTGTCACATTTTAGCCAAGTGTAATAAAGGCAATTGTCCATGATTTGGTAATGAGCCATTCATGACCATTGCAGGATAGCAACGTTCATTTACGTTGATAAAAGCAAATGTGCGTTGTGTAACAATGTAGCAGTGGGTGGGGAGATTGATTGGCTGGAGGAGACTATTTCCTCTGGTAACCAGGAGAGGCCATGGAAGAGCCAGGAATTAGTATAGGAGGTAGACACGTCCACTGTAAGCAAATCAGTTCTGACATCAAAGACTTCTCGTTTAAGGTGAAAAAATGACTTTGTCTGAGGGACAGTAAAATTAAGTATTACCATCTTTTTTGGCGGGGATGAGGGAGGTGTGAGAAAACATACAAAGGTCAGTGAATTTAGCACAAGTATCAAAAAGTAGGTTAACCAGATTAATAATAAACGTGCTTACCGGCTCGGTGTCTGGAAGCAGGAATGCAAACCAACTAGAAACGGGTTATTTGAAGCTTGCTCGAACACATGCTTCTCCGTTTGGACCCAGTCAATGTCCTAAAAGCAATAATGCCGTCAGAAAGAAGTGGGCAACAATACATCATTTATAGAGTGCAGCAAGTCAATCCGTCACACAGCAGCAATATTCTATTCTTCTGTATATGCACATAGAGACGGACAGCTCCCTCCTCAGTGGCTGCTGTGCCGTCAGGACTGCTTGTCACATGACTTTGTCTACACAGATACGTTGCTTATATCAGGTATAGCTACCAAACTGGGGCTGTTGTGACATACATAACACACACTGTCCATCTGTTAGGAGTTCTAATACCAAGGTACATGGCTACAAGTCGGCAGAAAGGCCACAGCCATGAGTTTGAGCGAGTGTACGGGTTTATACTCGCCCTGTATATGAAGAATTAGAAAAGCCTGTGACTTCTTCTCTCCCTGTCTCTAGTATGTCTAAGTTAAGTGTCCACAATTGGATGTAATATGAGTGTGGTTATGTTCGACCACACAACATGAGGAGGGTTTTGTGATAACTGGTGCAAACGAAACAAGATACTGTAACCTACATCAACCAGGTTCTGATACTTTTCTAGTACAATTTAGGAAATCAAAGCAAGCATCTGCTTGGTTGGTATGTGTTACATTGCTTTTATCTGTGCTCTGTGGAACTCTTCTCCATTGAAACCACGCTCGACGCTCTGAGAAATGCCATTGCAAAAAAATGCATTTGTTAGTCAAGCAATTATTCACTTTCATGACAATGAGGTCATTTAATTATCTTACATTTACCTTGGTACACCAATGTACATTAAGAAATGCCATTACGCAGTAAAAAAAAACAAAAAATGAAAGAACTTAGTTACACAAGTAGTATAATTTATACACAAGGTTTATGTTTTCCCTTGCCAGTAAATACATAAAACTATGTTAAATAAATGTCCAGCCAACCGATGGTTCCTGCTACACACTTACCAACAACAGATGGGTGTTGTAAGAATTATCAGCTCTGACAAAGCAGACACACTTAAGCCTGTACAGGCGGTGGGGCTGCTTTAAAAGCGACATTTGCACTCAGTCTATTAAAAATGACGTAATTTGTTTATTTAGATCAGGCCTGTCCAACCTGCGGCCCTCCAGGTGTTGTGAAAATACAAGCCCCAGCATGCTTTTCCAGTAGACAACCTGTTGATAGCTGGAAGGGCATGCTGGGACTTCTAGTTTCACAACATCTGGAGGGCCGCAGGTTGGACAGGCCTGGTTTAGATCTTACTCACAGTTGCATTTTAGATCTGTAGATCGTTTCAGCTGCCGGACAAAATGACTGCCTGCTATACGGTAAGTCTACATTCTCATACTATCGATGTTATTGCTTTCGGGGTTGTAGTACTTAAGTGTGTCGGCTTTGTCAGAGCCGAGGACACCACTACCACCGCAACAGATATGTAATGTTCTGTTAGTGTTTGGAAAGCTTCATATGCATTTGTGAAAGTCGCCATATGCTCTTTTTGCATAAAAACGACTTTATTTTTAGTTTATAGCCTGCACAAATACCGCTGGTACCACCCAAAATATAAAGCATTATTGTGACAAAACGAGTTTGATAACACTTTAACCAGCCTGTCCCTGGTTTCTCACATAATGTGGATTATGTCAAGTACCCTTTATGGCCCTTGTTTTTGTTCCCCAGCTCAGAGTACAACTGCAGTGTCTAATTACATGTGGATAAGAGGACATTGTAGCTCATTGTAAATATGTATATTGTTTATTGTTGATGTTGCAGTGAGGTTGTTATTCTTTGTCCTTAAAGTGAAGCCAGGTGGGTTATGGGTAGGGATCAGGTTGCAAGATACTGGTGAGGGGGAAGGCTAATTAGTATCCATTGTTCCCACAAGACTAGTCCAGACATAAAATATAGCAGGGGAGTATCTGTGTAAGTACAGCTCACCTCCATTCCCCTTCTCCAACCCCCCTAGTCCAGCACTCACCAATTTTCAACAAGGAGAGGCCCAGAGGCTTGCCCAGGGAGGGGAAAACACTATGGTAATTTGACCCTAGATATAAGGAGCCACTCCAGGGGTGGATGGGGTGTTCGTTCTGTGATTTTTTTGATTGCTGGAAGGTGCAAGATCTGGTTTTGAGTTGCAGTTCTCTACCAGAGTCTACATATGCAGCGCGAGAGAGGTCCATGGGTCGTCAAGTCTGGACAGCCAGGTGACTGTAACTCCTTAAGCTAGTGGGGGGGGGGGTAAGGGATTCAGATGATGTGGTGAACCTGCCTGGTATTTGTTTACGGTGTGTACATAATATTGTAGTGATTGGTTGTGTTACAATAAATGTACTGTTGTACTTTTCTAACTGCATTTGCCTGAGTGACTAATAAGAACCTCCGAAGGTACTGGCTAGGCTTCCCTGGCCTAAGAAGGCACCCGTGGGTGGCCAGTCAGAGTGCAGTGGGTAGAATTGGGCAAGAAAACCCAGGTATCCTCACGGCTATGAAAGTAGTGCACATGAGATGACATTCTTCTATACAGCCAGCCAATGAACTGATCTGCCCAGCGATCTGCCTTATGTACCCAGCCACAGCAACACTGATCAGTGCTGTAGGGTTTCTGAACTTGAATCATGAGCATGACATTTGTGCAGTTGGAGAACCTCTATAAGACAAATGTCAGCCCTGCCAAAAGAATGTAAAGAGATGGCTACTGGAATAAAGACAATAATTTTAAAGCAAAGGATAAGATGTATTACTCTGATTAATGGAGCACTTAAAACACTGCATACATGAGAGGTTACACTGTGGCATTTCAAGTACAGTTTTGTTCAGCCCAATGTATATATAACAGATTAGTCACCACATACAAGTACACTACACCATGTTACACCCTTATCTCTGTTCCTAGCTTAGTAAAGAAAACATAACGTCACTTGTAGTAGTACAAACACATCACAATCCTAGCCGGACCATACAGATTGATCCAGCATACTGCTGACCACACTGAAAAACTTGAGCAGGAGCCAAGGATGTTGTCAGAGTTCAGAAACAACAGCCAGCATGGGTTGGGTGGAAGTGGACTAGAACACGGCCATCAGCTTGTACCCACCTCTTCGTCATGCACAAGTTCCTTCTTCACCACCTTCATGGCATAGGCTTGGTCGTTCTTTTTTAATCGTACAAGAAGGACTTTAGCATAGCTTCCTCTTCCAATCACTCTGATAAGGTCGAAGTCCTCAAGGCCCAGTCCCTGTGAGATTTTAATTCCATCCATGGCATTGATGATGGGTGTGATGTCCTGCAAATAAGTAAGGAAATCTATGTGTATTGTAGCATTAAACGTCACCACGTCCAGAAAAGAACACCGGTATATTCACTTTAACCATCTAAATTCAAGTAGAGAGACTGTAAAAATGTGCATTTCTAGACTGTACGACTGCTTATCAAAATACATTACACAATAGCTAAAGCAGGCACATGTTTAGGAGTTCCAAAATTTAAATGGGCCATTGCTGAATTTAACACCATGACAATCCATTAGGAGTATGTTGATCACTGCCCTGAGTGCACATGGATAGTGCCAGATACAGTCTTCTGAACATCTAAAAATAATCTCAGCCAGTTTCTTATCCCCCCCCCCCACACACTTACCTCCGAACCATCCTTCCGTGTATCAGTTTTTTGGGGTTGTGTGATAATATTAACTAGAAAGAAAGTCAAAGAGAGAGATTAGTCGCACCTCAATCCTACATTCCCTAGTTTTACACTTTACCGTAATTTGCATGTTCACTCTCTTCAAAACTAATGCATTATAAATAGACAAATTTCTCTGATTTTACATCATAAAAATCACAGATATAGTATTTTGCTGTCCAATAGTTCTGTTGTGTATTGATTTATGTGTTCAGTAAAGTAATTCAGATTTTATTAAATTATAGACATGGATGTTTATTTATTTAAAGACCAGCTTGATTTCTTTCCCGCAAGTGCCAAATTATTACACAGTGCGTTACGGAGAATGTTTAATCATTTTCATAAGTATATTAAGTATATTGCCAATTCCACCACAAGTACTTCCACCCCCTTTTTTCCTTACTGCTTATGCCCTTGACACCTAATCCTTCAAGAAATCTTCTCACCAGATGCCCCACACTTTGCCCGTACTAGAGGAGATATTCACCCCCCTCCAGCTTCATTCCCTCCCACCTGCTCTGCTCCTTCCTGCCTAATGTACTCTCCAATGCAACTTTCCCTTTAGTTCTGTGCTCATCTCTTCTAGCCTCAAACAACATCTCTCAACTCTACCTCTCTCTCTCTCGCTATTGCCCCTTTTCTCTCCTCCCTTTTGCTTCCAAACTACTTAAGCAGCTTGTGTACAATCACCTAACCTACATTCTCTCCAGTCACTTCCTTCCTTGACCCTCTACAATCTGGGTTCCACCTTCTACACTCCACCTAGATTGCCCTCACTAACGTGACCAACAATCTGGTTACAGCGAAGTGAAAGGGTTACTTATCCCTACTCATCCGGCTTTATTTCTTTGCAACTTTTGATACATTCAACCACCCTCGTTTCCTGTACAAGATTCACTGCCTTTACCTTTGTGAAACTCTTCTCTTGTGGTTTACCAAATCATTTTTAAATGCTTCCTCAGTGTCCATCACCCACTTCCATTCCCTACCTCTATCTGCTGAGGTTCCTTCAAGGACCTATCCAAAGCCCTCTGCTTTTCTCACTTTATATCTCTACTCTTAGTGAACGAATATGCTTCTTGAATCTTCACTACAAACTACGCAAAAGACTCACAAATGTATCTCTTCTCCACTGACCCTTTTCCTCCTCCGTTATTCTGTGTGTCCAATTGCCTCTTAGCCATCTCCTCTATAATGCCTTGATGCTACCTAAATCTCAAAATGTCCACAATGGAGCTTATTATCTCCCCTTTACCTAGTGTCATTTTACTTAACACATCTAGTCCCTTGCACTGTTATGTCACCTCCTCCATTGCCAGTATACTCCACTTTCTCATCCTGGACCTTACAAAAACACTTATAAGATTGCAGTAGTCAAGGTGTAATTTAATGAGATAATGAATGTCATCTGACCTTACCCGCTCACCTGTCTATCCCCATCACAATCTGTCTTAAATGCAGCGGAAAACACTGATCTTTCTCTCTCCCCACTCTACAGTCACTGCACCACTCTGCAAATCCTTAACACTGACTCCCCATAACCTCCAGAGTCCAAGCTAGTCAATCACACCTTCAAAGTGCTCACCAACACCTCGCTGACTTCATCGCAAGATACACTCCCATCTCACCAGGTTATAATTGTCTGAGCTGCGCCTCACCACCTCCAATAATCACCTCTCACTCCAGCCTCAAAGACTTCTCCTGTGCTGCTCTCCACTTATGTAACTCCTTACCCCACCTGACCAGACTTTCCCTCAATCTTCAACCTCTCTCTCAAAACCCAGCTCTTCACTATATCCTACTCTCACCTGATAGTACACCTACAGTATACAGTACAGTATCAATCTCCACTCTGAGTCCCAGTAGCTATTTTTGTCTAAGCCCTTCCCCTCTCCCTCTGTAAAGCTACCATGAGCAAGTAAGATTTGATTTTTGCATGATTTATTATGCCAACTATCAAGTGCTGCAAGGTTTTTGGGAAACTATGATATACAATAGATTTATAAAAACATGATATGCTGTAAACTGATGTACAGTAGTTGGGAGGTCACATACCAAAGCAAGTGAGAAAACCATAGTGTACTGTGCATAAAACATTCTAAATGTAACCATTTTCTAGAAAATCTTCTGCAAAGTAATTTATCCTTGAAGATGTTATGCAAACTTTCATAAAGGAACATAGCATAAAAATAAATTACATTAATTAACCTGAGAATACACATTGTGTGTACCAAAGTGTTAAATATCATGAATTTTTATTTCCTAAAGAAACCAGTCTCAGACAAGCAGAAGGAAGCCATTTCTCAGTCCATCAATAGAACCTCCTGCCATTATAAGACCCCGGCTCGCTGTGCATCATGCCAGGAAGAGAGCCAGGGACCAGATTACTGCAAAGTGTGGAAAGCAGAGCTGGCAAGGGCAAGTGTGAGACAGCTCATTTATACAAATGGCTGCTGGAACCTCCTGAAGGGTATCTGCAGACATATTGTTAAAGGCTAATTAGAATAAAAATTATACTCAAGTGTAGCTATGCTAATATGTGTGAAGGGTCTATGGAGTGGGTTAGAAAGAGAACATATCAGATAGGTTCACTCAGTGCAGTTTTATGCTTCTTCAGAGTTTACAGACATTTTCTGTAAAAGATAATGGTGTTATACAGGAGAGATCAGCATGTACATAGCACACTATGCTGCTGGAGGCTTTGTGAACTTGCTTTGAATGCTCTTCCAAGGACAAAGACCAAGATCTATAATTTCAGTAGAAATTAGCGACTCAAGATTCAGGTGACATCACTAGTTCATCGATACATGGCATTCACAAAATGTTTGGTTTACAATGAGTGAAAGGGATGGGTTCGCTTTGCAAAAAGTAGCAGTGTTTATTAAAGTGCACTCAAGTACGCTACACAGGGCAGGAAACGGTTTTGTGGGATGAAGTCCTATTCATGAAAATACAGCCTATCAATTCACTCAGGGTTGATGACATCACTGAGGCGTGAAGCACTTGGCGAGGACACTAGATGCCAACGTAAGCTTCGTTCTCATGCACATGAGTTTATCCCATAAAACAGCTGCCCCCATTGTGTGCAGGCGCACAATTTCATATTTTGAGACTACCAATATGTATTTATTATATCTGAGAATAAATACATTTAAGTCCACGGGGGTATATTTACTGAACTGAGGGTTTGAAAAAGTGGAGGTGTTGCCTATACCAACCAATCAGATTCTAGCTGTCATTTTGTAGAATGCACTAAATTAATAACTATAATTTGATTGGTTGCTATAGGCAATACCTCCACTTTTTCAAACCCGCAGTTCAGTAAATATACCCCCAGGTGTGTCAGGCCAGCAACAAGCTGAATGAAATATTACATGTATGAAGTCACGTAAAATGTCTTTAGCGCTTTTCTCAGGAAGAAAAGTGGACACATGAGAGTGGGCTCTACAAACACGAGTGTTCAAGAAGTTCCAGCATCCGTATAAACAGCTTGTCTACGGCACCAGTCTACACGAACTATCGTTTCCTGGAAGAGAACGGTTGCTGGTCCAGTTCTTTACCTACTTTTCCTTATCACTTCTATAGCACACACACTTTGGTCTATCGGCCTTGCAGCAATATTTACTTCAAAATTAAAACAAACTATATATACTGTAATAGTGTCAAGTGCAAAACGAAATATTTGAGGGGTGTTTTTCACATGACTGTGGTCACTGAAATATACGAGCATTAAAAATAGATGTACTTAGAACTGTGACCCTAACCTTCACGGAAATAGAGGCAGCAGCTACACATCCTAGACACAGTGATGTCATCTCCCATGCTGATGCGCCCCTCACTGAATCACAAATCCACCACACTAATGTACTGTGTATCGTCATCACGGCAAGGACACAGTCTTTGCTGTGCAAAGATTAATAGGCAGTTTCAAAATTTCTTTAACGTGAAAGGACGATTATGTTCAACAAGATCAGTAATGGCTTGTAGCAGCGAGACTGCAGAAACCTCAAACAACGATGTAAAAGGACGCCAAGTCTCTATTCATCGTTTCATTGCTGTTCTCCCGAGTGAAATGAATTATGAACTACTTGTACAGTAAAATGTACAATAAAACAACAGGACAAGGTCAGGAATTGGGTGCAGGAACATTAGCTAAACAGAGTTTATCATCATCTTAGGAACAACTGTTTTTATTGCTACTTGCAACTGTCTCATATACAAAGACAATTTTGATTATAAACTTCTAATAAGAAAACACTAATTAAGTGCAAGACTGGGGGGTACTTTTTAAATGCAAGTCAAAATTCTACAAACAAAAAACTAAAGACATCCGCAAGCCCTTTTCTATCAGAAACATACTATACTTTCACATAAGTTGTACTTGCACAATTTTAATAAGTGTTAATGAACGGATAGGTTTTGTGTCTTAAATAAAGGAAAATTGTGAGCCCTGTAGTTACTGTGACTCATGAGCCAGAACGGACAATGACAAGAAGTAATGAACAAGTAGAAGGACAAAATCACTCAGCCACATAATAAATCCTTGATGTGTTCGCTCACGTCTGATACCCAAAGACCTCTATAATAGCTTTCAAATTGCTTTAGGCAAGTGGAAAAATAGAAAAAAAAAAATATATATATGTTACCACCACAGACACAATAATTAAATTACAGTTCCTGACCCACGTTGGGTTTACAGGTTATTCTCACAGGCCAATGCACAACTTACATCCACCTGTTTCTTCAGGGGGGATATCGCCCTCGTCATTCGTGCTGGTCTCTTGCAAAGGCATGACCGAATCCTGTGACACAGACACAAGCTACAGGTTACAGACATTCACAAGCAGAGCAAAAAAATAAATAAAATAAAGCAAGGAACAAAAAAAAAAAAAGCTTCTCTGATTTTTCCCTACTGGATGCTGTATTTAATGTGCTGGCCCCATCATAACAATGAATAGCTCAAAAAACATCTTCAAATCTTTCAGAAGAGGTTCATGCTCTGGCAGATACAAGAGCGGGAGCAGAACGTGGGCTGCATCTTAACGGCCATGTCTGCTCCTTAGCAGACTCATCAAGGCGGCTTGTGTTCAGATGGCTGATCTGCGCACATCTTGATTATTAATGTACTCTTAACCCCATCCAGTTCTTTGAAAAGACAAAGCCACGCATGTATCTGCAGAGACTGCACAAAAGAGGAGACATCTAGAAATTGGGATTATAAAAGCATCATGTTTTCTTATACTGATGTAGACTATAAGGATCACTAAACACAAGAGTTACGGTCAAAATAAGGGAGAAAATGTCACAGAACAAAGGACCAACTCCCCAGTGTGGTGGTCGGTCTGTAGACAATATAAGGATGGAAGAGCACCTTGTACAGCTTGTATAACCTATTGGGGTACAGAATAGACACTTTTATAAAGGAATAGGAAATGCAAAATATAAATAAATGGCAACGTTGTTTAGTGTACAGTGGGCTAGTCAAACTGGCTGGGAAAAGAGAGACGCTAAAGTAAAATAAACAAAATTACTTTAAAGCACAACCAGATTATGAACAGACATTGCTGTTAACTGTTTAAAGGAAGGAATGCTCATATAGACTTGAATACAGTGTTAATAAATGTGACGTCTGTTAGGTAGTGTATACTGATCTCTGCTATATATAGGGGCTGGGAGAAAGTGGGAATGACACACAGAATAAAAATTGTATCTAAAAGAAAAAAAAAAACCGTGGAAATTACAAAGATGACAAAAAAACAAACAAATCAGAAGGTTAAAGTAACTGGCAAATAGCATAAAAACACCACTCTGTGCTGGAGCTGCCTGATTAGCGATATACTCCATGGAATCGGATGATATATACTAGGTGGTAAATGGTGGGGATGGTGTGTACATTAAGCTTTGCTTATTGGTACCAGTAGCTTGAAATCTTGTATGAGCTCCTAAGTGTTAAACAACTGATCCAATAATCTGCTCTGTGGTCACAATGTGAAGAGTGGATCACTTAAAATAACAGCACAAAACTTGGGGTCTAAACTTCTAGCATTAATAAACCTATTATATATGAATATATAGACATTTGACATACGCAGGCTGTGATTACGAGACAAGCACTCTCTACTATGCACACCAGACTCCCACTCAGGACACACCAGACTCCCACTCAGGACACACCAAAATCCTGTACAGGCAACAAATGTGCTTAATAATCTACATAACACAGCAACTGAACATACAATGTCAAACCAACATAATACGAGATTCCACATACTATCGCTGTCCCCCACCTATCGCTATCTATCTACTGCTTACTATCTATGTTCTTTTTAATACTGGGACAATTTAAATTTTAAGTTTAGTGGGGGGGGTTAACACAGAGAAGTCCATATAACAGATGTATGACCCAGCAAGTAGGACATCAAGCAGTGACAGTGATCACTCAGGGTAAAGTACACAGTCACTTGCACAATGATTTGGAGCAAGCTTGTTCATATTATATATGCAGATCCATATTCAGTTAGGAAATATCTGTATCTCTGCTGCAGTAAAATGATAAGTACGGCAACTTGGCTCTCGGCTTAGTAGCCGTTTAACTCGACCAGGTAGAACTAATGTTTAAATAACGATAACCCAACTTTTATTTCTTTTTAGGAGCACTATGTTAACCTCATTTGCCATTAAACTCGTTGAATCGCTCTCAGATTAATTAATTTATTCTCTCTTGCTGGATCTGTCCACAGGGCAAATCTCCAACTTTTTTTTGTGTGAGCTACTGGAGAATTGTCACAGCTAAATTTCCTAGCATCCGTTTTCCATCCAGAGACCCAAAATCTCCATCGTCAATCCCAGGGAACTGCTTTCACAACCAACACTCTATTGAAGGCAACAGCAGAGATTGCGTCTGAGCCAACAACAACTGTACACAACTGTGGCTGCTGCACAGTCCAGCAACTGAATACACGGAATTCTGTTGGCACGCAAAGTTCCGTCTCCCACTTTCATGGGTTGCCATGGTAACAAGTGGTGCTGGACAGGGAAAGTCACAATCGTGGAGTGTGAAAAACGAGAGACGCTTTCTTCCTTTTGTGAATTTATTAGCCAAATGCTCCGATGGGAGATGAGCACAGGACTTGGTTACGCAGTTCCACCAATGAAATTACCTATAACCAAGCCTTAATGTATGATCAACTAGTGGACGCTGAGAATAAGAGTGCTCCCCCAAATATATAAAATCTATATAAAAATAGATATATTTAGATTTCAGGGAACACACACACACACACACACGATAATCAAAATTTGAAGAACAGAAAAAATAAAAATAAAAAACAAACAAACAAAACAGCACTTTTTATTAATCACTGGGAAACAGTACGGAGACCCAAGAACCTTAAGACTTAAGAAAATATTTATTTAATGCTGGCTGACTTTTAGAACATTTTGATTGACTGGAAACAAAATATTAAAATGTGGTTTATCGGTAAGTCAACACAAATATATTAATAATGATAACATGGATGAACTACAGTAGCCTAGTAAGATCAGGTCAACAGGCTACTACAGGAAGCTCAATAGAAATAAATTGAACTTAATATGGTACATGCAGATCAGTCTGGGTCCCATCTCGGCTTATGTCCATCATTAGATGTCAGAATAAATAACCACTTGCCTTAACCATTCTTGAATAATTTGGGTTCAGTGCCATAACAGTGGGATGTCTTAAGAGCCTGTGCACGCAGTGTCACAGCGAACAGCGTTTACCATTGAAGTCCTTGGCAGAAACTTTTTTCCCCTTCTCTCTGTCATAATCTTCCCCTTCCACATCTGACTCTCTCTGATCTGAAATCCCGCTGCTTCTCCTTGCCAAGCTCTAACCTTAACCATGCTCCTTTTCCTAGTCATACTCTTATCAAAGTCTTTCTCCTCCTTGTCCTACGCTCTCGCATATCTCCTACTCACTTCTCATCCTCCTCTCACATCCCTCCTACTCACTACTCCTCCTCTCTCACATCCCTCCTACTCACTACTCCTCATCCTCCTCTCTCCCATCCCTCCTACTCACTATTCATCATCCTCCTCTCACATCCCTCCTACTTACTATTCATCATCCTCGTCTCTCACATCCCTCCTACTCACTATTCATCATCCTCCTCTCACATCCCTCCTACTTACTATTCATCATCCTCGTCTCTCATCCCTCCTACTCACTACTCCTCCTCTCTCCCATCCCTCCTACTCCTCACTACTCCTCATCCTCCTCTCTCCCATCCCTCCTACTCACTACTCCTCCTCTCTCACATCCCTCCTACTCACTACTCCTCGTCCTCCTCTCTCACATCCCTCCTACACACTACTCCTAGTCCTCCTCTCTCACATCCCTCCTACTCACTACTCCTCGTCCTCATCTCTCACATCCCTCCTACTCACTACATCTCCTCTCTCACATCCCTCCTACACACTACTCCTAGTCCTCCTCTCTCACATCCCTCCTACTCACTACTACTCGTCCTCCTCTCTCACATCCCTCCTACTCACTACTCCTAGTCCTCCTCTCTCACATCCCTCCTACTCACTACTACTCGTCCTCATCTCTCACATCCCTCCTACTCACTACTCCTAGTCCTCCTCTCTCACATCCCTCCTACTCACTACTACTCGTCCTCTCTCACATCCCTCCTACTCACTACTCCTCCTCTCTCACATACCTCCTACTCACTACTCCTTATCCTCCTCTCTCACATCCCTCCTATTCACTACAGCTCGTCCTCCTTTCACATCCCTCCTACTCACTACTCCTCGTCCTACCCTCTCCCATCCCTCCTACTCACTACTCCTTGTCCTACCCTCTCCCATCCCTCCTACTCACTTCACCATGTCATATTCTCTCACCTGAATGCTGCTCCAATCCCCTTGTTGTACTTTTACATCCCCCTTCCCTGTTCTTTGCTCCCTGTCCTAGTCTCACAATTAAATGCTTTGACTGTAATGACACATACTGATTTTAGTGGTGGCAGACACACCACGGCTATAAAAAGAATCCCCCTTAGGCATTTTATATAATTTCTAATTTCATTAACTAAAAAAGTATCTATTCATGCTGACCTCTAATCAACACAAAATAGTCTAAAAAAATAAACCAAACATTTTATTGATATTACAAATATTAACTATAAAAAAAGACAATTGATTACATACATATTCATCCCCTTGTCTGAATACTTGGTAGAAGCACTTGTAGCTGCAATTACAGCTGAAAGCCCATTGGTGCAAGTCCCTGCCAGCTTTGCACAGCAGGACACCGCAATGATGCGGTCTATGCATTTTAGTGGCGTACAAACTACAGCCGTATAATGCACTAGAACGACACTCACCATATGCTTTTTGCAGATCAGCGGGACGAGGATGTGACAGCGTTTATGGACAAGCAGCTTGCAGTTGATACACTTGTAGCCTTGCCTCCCAAGGCCCCATATCCTTTCACTGCACTGGCCACAGTAGGCTTTCTGAAAATGGAGAATACCGTTACTATACACAGTGATTATGTGCCAACGGCAATCTATCAGTTACATATACATATCTAAACAGAGACATGTACAACAAGCTAAAGAGGCAAAGATGTGGCTTATCCACTGTGACGTAAAACATGAAAGAAAATGCTCTATCGTGTACAGGAATTACACAAATGAATCTGCCCCAGCACTAATTGCTTTTCCCCCAGCTGTAATTATTATAGATAATCAATTTATAGATTACATAATTTTGTACTACGTCTTTTTAATTAAAATGTGTGAAACGCTATTCTAAAAATTGCATCGTACCGCCCTTTCTGTATTTCTGATCTAGCTATTTATTTAGCAAACGGGCAAGTTCTTGTTGTGCTTTTTGTCGTCTCACTTGAGAGCTTAAATGTCCATGTGCGCTCCTCAATATATGTTCCTCATCCGTGGTGTGGAAGTTTAAACTAATGTGTCCAAGCCATTGTCTAGATTCCTCCACATTAAGCTGCATGGGATGTTACTACGTCCTGTCCCGGATTTCTGTAACCAGGGTCCATCATCACCAGGACATGATTAAAAAGTACCCGCAAGATCTGAAGATTTATTTCTTGCTGAACTACAATTCCCAGAATGCTGTGTATATAAAACGGAGATATCCGTTTAAAATAAATATATATACTAGAAATTTCCATGGGTATTTTGTGGCTGGTCAGGGACATCTATATTATATGCAATGCTCTAATCTGGCAACCATACCCCAAAACATGCCCTGACCACTATATGACTATATGTAAGTAAAGACGGATTATGAAAATATTTAGAATCGACAGTTGCCATCTATGAACTACATCAAAGGAAATGTGCGACTTATTAAAGGTTAATCAGTAACATCTAAGAATACCTATAAAATTTAACTCGTGGCCTAAATAACGTGAATGCAACCAGTTCCTGAGCTAAAGCAACATCCATGGGAATGCAGCCAATCAATTCACTAGGCACTTGTTGCTAGCGAGCTGAAAGCCTGAATATAAATGCCATTCACAATATGGCTGCTTCCTCTGTGTGCAGGCAACTGGTACACTAATGATTCTATGCATGACAAATATATATTTGAATTAAAGGTTTTATTTTTTTTTTTTAAAAAAGGAATGCATGTTCCTAGCCCTCATCATTTTCTACTCAAGCACCCATAGCCTAGAAGCCTCTATAAAGAATAGCTCCCCCCACACACCCTTATTTGCTGAAATCAACCACATGCCCTTTTTAATATTCAGTTCTGAAAAAACATGGAAATTTGGAGAATCTAACAAAATGGAAATAGCATTTAAGCTATCGCTACCTCTAATGATCCTAAGTACTGTGCATGGTAAATTAGTGGAGGGTGTGTCAAGCTGTCATCTGGCTATAATGTGGTATTGTAATAGCATTATTGGCGCCAGAATGATACCATTATCACATATTTTAGGCCCTTATCTGTTGCCCAGTCAATAGCATGCAAAAACGTGAAACCGTAAAAGTCCTAAAAGTGAGTACTGTCCAGAACAAGGCAGTGATGAATCCATTACATGTATAGAACAGGCAATAGCTACAACATTTATTCTGTACAAAAAAAAAAACCCAAAACATCTTTTACCAATCTTCACCAGGAAACCATGCAGGGAAATCCATGTTACATTACCAGAATGAATCAGAGTAGGTTTTAAACGATTTGAGCTCCTGCAAGATCAGATCTCATTGCAACCCACCCTGGCCTTGGAATTTGACAGTCACACACAGAACAGGAGCATAAGCATGGCACAATAGCATATTTACAATAAAGCACTTTCATCTGATGAAAGGAATCAATAGCTGGGCAGTAACAAAAGCAGCCCGGAGACGGAGCAAGCCGTCTTTTCATGAATCACTCACTCTGTTAAAGCGTTTGGCTTGAAACAGATGCCCATTCACTCGGTAGAGCTTCCTCCATCTTCTGGCCCCTCGACGGTAGATTGATTCTAAGAAGAAAACAAACGTGTAAAGGAGAAGCATACTAAGCCAAGCAGTACCAGGCACAGCACTGCAAGCTGCCTGCAAACGGGAACACAATCCAGCTTGTTTTCTAATAATCAATGCAGAACGCTGATGCTTGCAAGAGCGCTTCTATGGCAAGAGCTTTCCATGACGGTCTCCAGATCTACCACTTCTTCCCTCTTACACCATCCTCCTCCCACACCCTCACATGACCGCATTCTAGTTTGAAAGACCTTTCTAAAGAGACTTCTCGCTGGTGGATAAACAGGTGAAATGGGAAGACGACATGATTTTTTAAAGGAACAGTGCACCCACAGACAAAAAAGTATAACCTCACCCAGGGAGGTCTAAGCAAACAACACTGCGTCTTGGAAAAAGACATTAATAGAGCACTTACAGCACTTTGTATTTCATGGGTAAAATAGAACAAAATGTTTTTTTTTTTTTAATAATTACATGCAATTAGAGGAGACATACATGGACACAACACTGATGGAAATAAATGAAGGAATTGAGTGCATTGTAGACCCTTTAGCACGGTCAAGTGAAGAACACCCTGGATTCAAAAAACCTTACACATTTCACGCATACATACTACACCATTACAAGACTATAAAAAACAAAAAAACTCTTTGGAATTACATGACAAAAAGTTATAATCCTGCCTAAATTGTAGCCTTTTACATGCCAGGCTCATTATCATATGGGCAAAATGGAAACTTAATTGAAACAGCAATAAAAGTGACACAAAGTTAGCACTAACAAATGCTACGTTTACATCGGTGAACTACGGAATGTTTAAGAGGACTCAACACTCTAGAGGGATTGTTTTCCAAAATGATCTCTGTTCTCTTGTGTTCCTGTCCAGTTCCTGTGAAACGTTGCACTCCTTCTTGTCACCTTTATATAATCCCATAGACAAACCAAGGGCAGGGGGGCGGGGTTCCAAGTGCCTGGAAACCCCCTCCAAGCCTGGGGCACTGTATAATACAGGTGGCTGGACTCTGCTTCACACGGCTCTGCTTGAAAAGGGAGAGCTGTGTGCATCTAACAATAGTGCACGCAAAATTGCCCATGTATATTATGGGGATAGGAAGAGTTGGAGAGCAGCCATGCATGCTGGTCACGCCCACTGGCGGCGTGGCGTTGAAACCCCTTTCTACAAATCCTCAGTTTGCCCCTGAATCCCTAGATGCAATGATTTTAACTAAGGAAAGTCATTTTGCTATAAAGTAACTGAAGCCATCAACACGCTCTGGTCCCAACAGATTTTCATTTATAAGATTTACAAAGCACTACATTGGTTCAGATAAATCGCGGTTATCTGAATCTGGAGTCACTATGATCTCACATATCCATAATCCAGAAAACACGGAGGGACCCCTTAGTTTTATGTTATTTCAGATCCATATCTATTTTGAATATTGAGGTTAAGCTACTTCCCATGAAGCTAGCAAATGTTCCGAATACCGAACTAGAGAAATTAATACACAAATCAAGATGGTTTTATCTCTAAAGAACAAGCAGCAAATAACTTACAGATAAAAGTATAATTAATCCAGCTAAATAAGCAGTCGGATTAAATAATATTTATAGCTATATCTTACCCGGGCCGAATGGCCAGATGAATTCTTGAAAATTTTAGGCTATGCTTATGTGTTTGGGACTGCATGTGTCCTTAACAGATAATAAATAGCTCAATTTTCCTATAAGACACCACAGAGGCCCTTAGAGGGGACCCCACCCCCCAACAATCATCCGGGCAGATTTTTTAAAATTATATTTGCTCTTGAATAAGACCTATAAAGGCCAAATCTGTTCAATGGACACAATTTTATTTGATCAGATCCGTTTTCCTATCTACAGCAACAGAAATAAACAAATCTGTCTTGACGCTAGTATTCTTTGTAGCTGGAGTTCCCCATTAATAAACTAAGCAGTAGTTAATTAGTAGTACATTAAAGACAAATTTAATATAGCGATAGAGAGATCTAAAAGCTGCTCACGAAAGGTTATGAATTCCCCTATCCCAACTTATTAAAAATGGATTTTGGCTGCAGACTTCATTTATTTCTTAAACACTGCAGTAAGCATTAACATGGGCAAACTGCACACTCCAGTCTACAAACACATCAGATATCCGCTAATTCTAGAATACCAGCATCCAAATATGTTGAGCAGCACGGTGGCTAAGTGGTTAGCACTTCTGTCTTACAGCACTGGGGTCATGAGTTCAATTCCAGAGTTCAATTCATGGCCTTATCTGTGAGGAATATGTATGTTCTCCCCATATTTGCGTGGGTGTCCTCCGGGTGCTTTGGTTTCCTCCCACACTCCAAAAACATACTGGAAGGTTAATTGGCTGCTAACAAATTGACCCTAGTCTCTGTGTGTGTAAAGGATTTTAGACTGTGAGCCCCAATGGGGCAGGGACTGATGTGAGTGAGTTCTCTGTACAGCGATGCGGAATTAGTGGCACTATATAAATAATTGGTGATGATAATGATGATATGTATCCCACTAACCATCACATAGAGGCAAAAAATACTACTACCCCAGTAGTAGAACTACTCCACTTGGGTATACCATTACCTTAAAACCCTCTAGGCTCAACTAGCAGCATATTAAAGATCAGTGGATACAGGAAAAACACTGGGGTGGACAGGTGCATTGCTTAAACTTGCCATTCAAACTAGAAAAGTGAAAGGCATAAGATAACGGCATAGTACAGTGTCACATCCTGAATTAAAATCAATCAGAACTAGTTTTTAATTTAAAAAAAAAAAAAAAAAAAAAAAAAAGAATGTGCAAAATCCTTCCTTTATATATGCTTATGCTACACCTTCAATAATCTGTCAATTCCCAAATGAGTAGTTTGGGCATTGAAAGAATTAAATAAAAAAAAAATCCTTATGACAACTGTAGGAGGTACGATTCCATAGCACACTAATAGGGAGGGAGATGCGTTCATATAGAAACCGCACTTTACACAAACTTGGAAATTAAATTATACAAAGGCTTCCTAAGGGCATGCACAGATAAGCAGTGCAGCAAAATTAGATATTAAACTCCATAGCAACAGCAGGGAAAGTGCATATTTATTATTGGTTATCTTGTAAATCTACTGCTTTGGAAACCATGTCAAACCACAAAATGGAAGAGGCTGACATTTAAGAGCAAACGATGGAGATTTAAAGCCAGGATAAATTAAGTGAATTTACTTCTATTCAGCTGGAATCATATGAAAGCATAATGTTAGGAGAGCTGCTCTCCTGACTGTGGAAGCTCCTGTAATAATTCCCTTATATCTGGTGAGTGATGAGGTCATCATTTATATTTAGAGAACAGTAATATTACTGTTGTAAAATATCAGTTATATCCAACATGTTGGAGAGACTGTGGTCATACAGGCACCTTCATACACACATGGTGGCACTGTCCCAAACTGCGCCCGTTCTGGACAGAAGTTCTCGCACTAGCAACGGCTGTCCTCGATACTCCTGTGCCTTCCGATCCTAAGCACGTATTATTGCCTCTACCTCTCCCAGACCTGCCAACACACACCCATAAGCTTCTTCGGCATATAATCAGCGCAGCTACCTGTCAAATAGGTGCCCACTGGAAGAACCCCGTTCCTCGAACGCTCCAAATGGTATGTGGTCGGATTTAACACACTTATCAGATGGAACATATCACCAGCGTGCTTAGGGGCTCCTCCGTATCCTTCAACAGTGTCTGGTCTCCTTGGGCTTCGTATTGCAACCAACCTCTGCCCCAATTTTAGTCAAACCCTATCCATTACTAGAAATACTAGATTGAACTATTATCTCCTGCTAATAATATAAAGGTGTGAACTCCTCCTTCCTTCCCTAACTCTCCCAATCTGTTCTCTCTCCTCCCCCCTTTTTTTTGCCCTGTCCCTCCCCCCTACCCCCCCCCCTCTTTTCCCCCTTATTTGTATAATTTAAAACAAAATAACATCTTCATGGTACCATGTTTGTATGAAGCTAAACTTGTTTTGTAAAAGCTATGTGAAAGAGTACTATATACACTGTTAAATTTGTATGTGCATTTGTCATCTTACTATTGTACCTTTCAAAAGTTTTATATTTTGTAATGCTGTTCAAGATACGATGTTCCTAATAAAATGTATTTAAAAAAAAATTAAAAAATATCAGTTACATATGGAGTGTACTGCTGTCTTGTGTCACATAATTCACTGAAGATCAACCATACAAGCAGTTCAAACTGAATCGTGTGCGGGTGTATTATAATGGATGGAGAACCTCCTTACACTTACACACACACACACTGAAATCTATACACATATTACATATTGGGTACATATACTTTTAGTCGTTTTGAAAAACAAATCATTATAGTACTGTTATAAAACATAGATTTTTCCCCCACTAATCACATAAGCATCTATATATTAAATGGCATAAGTACAATTTCCAACAATGAATTACCATTGTCCTCTGGGAAATGTGATATTTAACAATACACCTGTGCGCCTGCTAGTTGCCCTGGAAACTGTGACAGTAAGGAAACTTTTCCTGTGCACCTGCTGGGTGACCTAGAACATGTGACCTGCTGGGTGGTCTGGACACTGTGACAGTTATTTGCAACCACATATATCAGCACATCTTGCGGGCGACCATGTCCAGCAATGTAACTTCGATGGAAGAACGTATACATGTAATGCAGTGCGTAAAGTTATTGAATTCTGCTAATAAAGTAATTTAGTCATTACATTTAAGTTTAATTTAAAATCGGTTACCGCCGGGTTTCTCTAGTGGGACATAATTAGGCGTACATGGAGCGCACCTACCTGAGAGACCTAGTGACAATTGTGATGTTCCCTCTATTCTAAATGATACTGATCTTAGAAGTCACTGAGGAGTTCCAGGAGCCACAGGCCAGAGAGCTATATGTAGTAGGGGTTTATTACTATTTACAATACACAAGTTTCAATTTTAAACAAGCAAGTTGCTTGTATGCCGTGATCCTCATATTGGGGCTGATGCAAGACGGGAGTAAATTAGTAATCATCATCAGCGTGTATTTGCACTTGCCCTGTAACAGGCGTGTGTTTCTGCAGGCCTACATGAGTCACGTTAGTGTGAACATGCCCTGTGTTTGCACGCCCCTTCCCTCTACCATATATATGCTATGGATAATCCATAAAAAAAAATTATAAAAATGTTCCTTCTCGGTTGGATTAGAGTTTTTCAGATGCAATATAGTAGTAAAGCAGTCAACGCCCACACAAAGAGATCTGAAATATCTTCTAAGTAATCTCCAAGTGATTTATTGTCCACTGGGGATCTCATCATGACCTCAGAAATAGAAGCCGTGTGCAGGATGAGATAGCTCATGTACAGATAAAGAGCAATAGCAGGTCAATGTGCTTCTAATGAAATTGGCTCTAGTGTGTGTGTGCGTGCGCTCGTGTGTGTGGTAGGGGAAATTAGATTGTGAGCTGCACTGGGCAGGGAATGATGTCATTCTCTATATATATTATATATATATATTATGCGAGAGAGTTAGAGGCTGTGGAGGAAGGCAGGAGCCAGAAACAAAAGAAACGAGAAATGTTTATCCATTGTATACATTGAAATAACCGTTTTGGAAACTAGACAAACTGCAGCAGTGAGTGTACTCCTGAGTTCATTGAAGCCAGTATTGGGGAAACTAGGGCATTCTAACCCCACGACTGCTTTATGTAGTGTATGGCATCATTGTCTGGTAATCACCAATAAATAACTACAAATGGGGCACCTTGTTTGAAAGAGAGCTCCCCTCTTTTATACAAGGGTATCCCTGAGTTTCCCTGAGTGCAAGTAGATCTGTGCATTGCAAAACCCTTCCCCATCCTTAATGTTTCCTGTAGTGTAGAGTGTTGTTGGCTGGTCATCACCAAATAATAACTACCAAGTGCCACTCATCCTTAGCACTTAAGGGGTTAGTGCCCTTAGAGAACAACAAATATTCCGTACAATTACAGCACAAATGTACAATGCACAATCCTGAGCTCAGTTGTCGTATTTGAGGGCAGCATATATGGTCTGGAAGATGCATTGTTTTCAGGCATGAATTATGAAGGTAAAATATTTAGCTCAAGGTTAGCCCGACATTCCACTGCCACTTTGCAAGAAAGGCAATACTTTACTGTGTAGCAGACAGCTGAAGCCCCTTCCACATATTTAGTCCTAAAAAAAAAAAAAAGTGGATTCT
The DNA here is from genome assembly GCF_038048845.1 of Mixophyes fleayi. Classification (NCBI taxonomy): domain Eukaryota; kingdom Metazoa; phylum Chordata; class Amphibia; order Anura; family Limnodynastidae; genus Mixophyes; species Mixophyes fleayi. Next base: position 75,647,160 of record NC_134412.1, read on the forward strand.
GCAGGCAATAGAGCTGCTGTGACATCACTGACTCTGTGTAATCCACACAGTGGCTTTGCAGTCCCCTCCTAACTCAGTAACCTGCTGCAGAATGGTGACAGAGCATAGTGTAAGCCCAGGAGGGGGGTGGGGGGGGGGGGGGGCGGGTATTGTGGTTTGTGGACCACAAATGGCTCCAAACTGAAAACACAACAAATCATACTTGCCCACTTTCCCGAAATGTTTGGGAGACTCACAAATGCTGGGTAAATGTCCCGGAGTCCTGGGAGAGCAGGCAATTCTCTTGCCTCCTGCCCACTTCACTAGGAAGCCATGACGCATTTTTCACTAGGAAGCCATGACGCATTTTGTGATGAACTGCGCGTCATCAGGGCCAACATGAAGCGATTCGCCACACTCTGCCCCTTTATCTCTCCTCAGGATCTCCCGGATGGTAAGACAAAAAAGTTGGTAAGTATGCAACAAATATCACTATATTGTAAAATATATAATATGTATCTTTTTGTGTTAAAGCACATTCCTATTTGATAAGATTATTTACTGAAATGACAGACTTAGAATCCTTGAATAATGTACAGGAGTGTATCTTCTTAATGTGGTTTAATCAATATGAACTAGACAACCCTGGCTCCTTCCTCCTTCTATCCTGTACCCCTTCTGATATTATTTATATACAATTATATAGTTATATGGCCAGAAGATGGAAGACTCTGCCGTGAGTTGGTAAACTTAATATATTGCAATTCCCTATTTTAATAAAGAAAAGTAAAACAGCACTTATTGTGTATTTTGGGAGTGCAGAGTATGTATGTATGTATGTATGTATGTATGTATGTATGTATGTCTATATAACCCCACACACTCTGCTGTACATCCTTTGATTTTAAGATGGAACAGATACAATTCTTCACAGTTGGCCAGAACTCTGTGTGGCTGCTAACGGCAATAGAATTATATCAACCATGTGTAATATTGAATTAATTATGTCTCTTCTCCCTCACCCATCCTTTGACTAGTAAAATGAAACAGAGCCACTAGACCATGCCATGTCAGACATCCAGCTCTCCGCTGCGGTTTTACCCGCAAGCAGAATTCTCCAGATCTTTATTCTGCCAAGTTTAATAGCAGAAATACATGACAGAGAAACGTCTAACTTAATAGGAATGGTCATGTTCTCTTGGTTAGGAAAAAGGTAAAGGAAATCTTAAATAGGTCACTATTATAACTCAGAAAACAACAAGAAAATTAATTTTCCCTAAAATTGATAACCAAGCATAAAATTCAATTATTTGTATTTTAATCGATCATCTATTTGTATCATTTTTTGTATTTTAAGTCCCTATATGGCTGGGTTATTTATGGGTGAGCAAACATTTTGCCTTAAGGACATAATGGTGCAGGACGTACCAATAGCCTCTAGATGGCGCCATACACTTGGAGATCTTGGCTAATCATATTACCGGCAGTACAATCATTTTAAAAAGGGGTTTCTATCCATCAGTAAATGCCCATTAGCAAAGCTTTGCCTCAGTCAAACTATGTTCTTATATAACAGCAGGTAAAGACAAAAGTTCCAACATATCCTACTAACTACCAAATACTGTACAAAGAGCATTTGCAGCATTAACAGGAGAACACTTTGCCGCCAACCAACAAATGTCCATTGGATTTTTGCATTTTTATTTTGGGTTTTTTAAACCAAATCGCAAGGTAGCGATTTCATTTTGAAAACACTTTAATGAAGACTAATGACATTAAAAATAGTATGCACGCTTGTCTCCTGAAACCTATTATTAGACTGGCCACACTGGATCCGGCAATTGCTGTTTCTATAGCAATGTGGTGTCATAGCAGCTTGACTGGTGTGAAATATATCCACTATCTCCTATTGGTGCATTCTTCTCAGAGTTCTATTTCTGACACTTCCCAGCAAGTACCTATTTAAACAGTAACAAGATGATTGTACAGAAACTCAATAGCCACCTGATTATTATCATTTATAGATAGATGTATATTTCTGTATGGAAAACAAGCAATCATGATCCAGAGAAGCAACACAAAAATGGAGATACAGTTTCAAATATTGATTTATACAATCCATAACACACACACACATATATATATATATATATATATATATTTATCTCTATCTATCACACACACACGCATGTATAGTGTTCATTGTTCAGCTGACTTTCCCTTTGCAATTCCTTCCACATCTTTAGGACAGTGTCCTCATAGGATCTGTCACAGGTCAAAAAACAGAAAGTGAGTTATTGTGACTTCACTGTCCCCACCCATGTGTATGAATCAACCAATCCACATTGTGTGTGTCTGTAAGGCAATCCTTTCTAGCTATCGGTCCACTTTCTGTTGGTGTAGCCATAGAACTAGCTTCAACAAAATGGCGCTGCAGCATACACTACTGATAAGTCATGGGTCCAGGCTCCACAGTGACAGAAAAGTGTTCACAGTCAGGCCCTGCGCTCCCATTAGGCAAGGTTAGGCAATTGCCTAGGGCGCCGGGCTCTGCAGGGCGCCTCAAAATGAAAAAACATTGACTATTGTCCTTTAAAACTGTGCGACGCTTCCGAGAGATCCACGGGGAGGGGAGGGGGGGGGGGGGGGGGAGGGGGAAAGGGGCTATGAATCTTACCTGCATTAAGCTGCTCCTCTCTGCTCTGTCTCCTCCCCTCCGCTCACTGACTGTCGGGCGTGACATCATCATCACGGCCCGACAGTGTCTGTGAGTGGAGGGGAGAAGACAGAGCAGAGAGGAGCAGCTTAATGCAGGTAAGATAAGGAAAGATGCGGGGAGGAGAGGGAAGCGCCGATTTTGACAGGGTGCCTGCGGCGGGGGGTGCCGATATTTAAAGTGTGCCTGCGGGCGGGCGGGGGGACGCCGATTTTCACAGTGTGCCTAGGGCGCCAAGGACCCTAGCACCGGCGCTGTTCACAGTTGAATATATGAATGAATATATATATATATATATATATATATATATATATATATATATATATATATATATATATATATATATATACACACACACACACACACACATATATACACACACACACACACACACAATACATATACACACACACATACATTACATATATTATAAGAGACAGATATATGTGCAGATCTAATCTGTACATAACTGCTACATCACATTCCGCCTTCATACAGGGATAGTGTTAAACTCAGTTGGTTAATGCATCCTTCTGTAGAGCTGCTAAAGAAACCAACTGAAAGCACTGTATTGCTGCCAAGTTCATGTAACCTGGGTTACCAACCAAGTATACTAAGGGTACCCAACATTCTTCAATGGTACTAAATTGTTTGCATTCCTTGGTCAGTGTGCGAGAGGTTTCTGGTGTGACTGTAGATGTGGTGCAGATTGTAATTTCATGCTCATAACATTGTATGAATGGAGGAAACTTCTATCCCAGCGTTTAGCGACTCATTTTGTGATTCGGGGTATATTGCCAGAGATAGGTTAATCTACCTAATCTTACTTTATTTGAAACGATCCCATTTCATCCAATTCTTTCCTAATTAATTACATTCTACTTTATCTAATAATTAGGCCTCTAGTGAATAGCATTCTTCCACAATGAGCAGTAATTACTGACAGGCAGCCAGGTTTGGTTTGGGTGGCCATTCAAGAGTGGTAGGACATGTAATCTGAATATTGAGAGATAGTAATGTGATAGATAATGACTTTTAAACCAGCATATTGTCTGATTGACATGGATGACAAATTACTTTATTGGCAATTAAACTGTAAATTGTAGTTTGCAAATTTCTAATTTTGTCATTCTATAAACAGGTTAAATTTAAACCTCATCTCCCATCAGCTTTTCTCCTTTAATAAACGCAACACGGTGGCTTTTACTTATATGCTGTGTCGTGTTAATGTCCGTCGAGAGGTTCTGCGTGGATTAAGGGGGTCTCCTAAGTCATCCCCTGGCAGAGCAAGCTACCCACCTCCCCACAGAGTGCAGCTGGGAATACTTGGGTGGATGCACAAGGTCATATGCACGTGCACATTGTGATGTAGTAACCAATATACATTTTGAATTAGTGCGACTCATTCTGGTTGGAGTTCTTTTTTTGAGGTGCATTTGACTAGTGGCCGAGCACCTTTTATAATTATTCATCGCCTGCTTCTCTGCATGTCCCCAGCTTTGTAGTGGGTGGGGATAAAACAACCTATAGCCAATCAGATCACCAGAATGTCCACCGCAACGGACTATGTGACCTATGACCTCATGTGATTGTTAGAAAAAGGAGAAGTCTGTCTGTGACAGGGGCAGTCTCCCAATGTGAGGCAGAATGATACAGACAGTGTGAAATATCAGTGTATACCAATGACACAATAGGGGCACAAAATCACCTATCAAACCCACCTCTATGCCAGACAAAAGTTGTGCCTCCAACGTGTTTGCCGCAACAGATTACATAACTTAGGACTGGAGTGTGTTGAACATACAAGATACAGCCTTGAATACCAAATTGTAAGAATCAACCGCTGGTTTTTAACTGCTATAGCGACTGTTTTTAGTTAACGCAGCGTGGAAACTCGTGCAATTCAATTGAAAATCAGGGAACGCTGCCCCCGCGCGTTAATCATTGTGTTTGCGAGTTTTTAGGAGAGTTTTAACGTGGTCATGTATAAACACACAAAAAAAGTTCTGCATACATTTTCATACATTAGATTGCATTACACATTGATAATATCTACATTACAGTACTTTAAGCATATTTTTTTATTTAACTATTTTTTACTATAGAATCATCTACACCATGTCAAAACACATTAGTGCAAACATATTTGTACCAAAAACATACATAAATATATTTAATTAGTGATTGTTATTTATTTATTTTATGTTTTTTATTTCATTATTTATTTTTCTTTACAAGAAAATAAACTTTTACATGTTAGGCATTAGTGATAAACGTAGTTTATCTTCTTCTTTCTCACGATTATATGATTTCAAATAGTGTTTCAGAGGTTTTTTATTTTTATCACACCCCAAGGTGTGAAATTAATCAGCATATTGGCCTGTTTAACGCGCCGTGTTAAAAAACAATTGAATAGCTTTTAACGCGGCTGCCTCTTGCACACCCTATACTTTCAATAGACCTTCTACTGGAGCGCGAGAGGACCGTTTCATAAAAAAAAAACACGAGTGTTAAAAATGGAATTGAATCGCAGGTAAAGTTAACCCACTCGAAAAATTATATAAAAAAAAAAAAAGCTTTAAAATGACTTAACGCGGTCTTAAAAAAACAAAACAAAAAAAACTCGCTGTCAATTCAATTCCCCCCAGTGCGTCTGCAGGTGGGATGTAGTCACATAAAACCACAACCTTCCAGGTTGGGAGAAATCATTATTTGCGTGATAGGGTCAGACTGTCTGGTTATGTAGAAAGGGAAGGAGTGCAACTATTGAAAGAACAGAAAATACTCCAAAAAACGTAACAGTCGCCTGGAAACCTCATGGTGCCAGTGCTATCAGACTTGGGGCTAGATTTACGAAGCTGCGGGTTTGAAAAAGTGGAGATGTTGCCTATAGTAACCAATCAGATTCTAGCTTTCATTTATTTAGTACTTTCTACAAAATGACAGCTAGAATCTGATTGGTTGCTATAGGCAACATCCCCACTTTTTCAAACCTGCAGCTTAGTAAATCTAGCCCTGTGAATTTATACAGCATTTAGCCAAGTGGCCAGTTGCTGAGGGAGAACACAGAATTGATCTAATCCACTATATTTGATAGAAATGTGCACCTCCCATCGGCCTAGCAATTTAATTTAGACACATTCAGAAACATAGATAAACAGGTAAAATAAAATATACACCTAAGGGACTGATTGGTGGTGAATGGAGCGCATTTACATTCTCTGCAACCAAAATCTGACCGAGGCTCCTGCACTAGAACTCACAGGGCAACTATTTGTGTTTCTCTATTAGAATTCAGCACAGTCAGCTTGTAGAGCTCTGCAATTATGTTTCAAGAAACATGTTATTATACTGGTCTGTCCTGAATCTAGATGAACAATCTCTACTGAGCCAGAGGGAGAGGGCCAGGCAAGAAGCTACATCGCAGAAGGATGCAAGGACAATCCCTGAACATTGCTATCTCGTAGGACAGCGAGGGGAAATGCCCGTTTAAATGTCTCGGGTGTTCAATGCCATACATCTCTGAATGGACTATTATATTGTAAGTGGAGGAATGAACAATGCAATGGTTTATAGGAGAAAAGCAGCTCAGCTTAAACAAAGGTAGATTTTATGTTGGACACATAGTATAAGAAGACAGTCAATCACATGGAGGCATTTATTGAATTTAGAAACACACCTCATTGCCTGTCCTGCAGGTACTTCCTTGTGAATTACAAACCAAACATCAGTTTTTTTTTTAATTGCTCACTCAGTGCAAACAGATTATTTAATGCCAAATATCATGAAAATGATTCATTGGATGTTAACCTCATATTACTTAACTATTGATAACAATCGGATAACACTGCCAGGTAGCCATGGCACTGCTGAAAAACACAGAAGGGTATGGTTTGCTCAAGCTAGGTTTATATGCCAGGAATCACCTTCTGTACTGTGCAGTTGGAACTTTGAAGGGAATAATGAGAGAGAGCGAGAGAGCGAGCGAGCGAGCGAGCGAGCGAGAGAGAGAAAGAGAGGGAGAGAAAGAGAGGGAGAGAAAGAGAGGGAGAGAAAGAGAGGGAGTGAGAGAGAGAGAGAGCAAGAGAGAGAGAGAGAGAGAGAGCGAGAGAGAAAGAGAGCGAGAGCGAGAGAAAGAGAGGGAGAGCGAGAGAAAGAGGGAGAGCGCGAGGGAGATGATAAAGAATGACCTTCATGCACTTAGGAAATCACCTAGTTTTACTTCCCCGCTTACCACATGCTGTCGTCTCTGATAAAGCATATCACAGTCAACAATATTTGATAAGGTTATACAAAGCCTCAATTTCCTGTTCACATTTTGTTTTGAAATCTATAAATCATTTTGATTTAATACTTTGTGTAAATTTTTTGTCACACGTTACAAAGATTTGATATAATTCACTAAAGACATAATTAACTAATATCTAAAAATTTAAATAGGAATAAAAATAACAATCCTAAGTGAGGAGATAACATATGATAAATATGTAGATAAAATATAATAATTGAGAATTATTAATAAATTATGTTAAGAGATATGAGGGAGTGTGACTATAAATAAGGTATTAAATGGGGGAGGTTAGGGGTAAAAGGAGGAGGGGGTGAGACCTAATCAGGGACTCCCAGTGGACTGATATTTTGGAATGATTTTGTGTTCATCCATATTCAATAATAACATTTATAGGAAAAGGGATGATTGAGTTTGGTCAGGCAATGGGTTGGGACCAGAGGGATTAGTGTAAATGAACCAATCATTCCATATTTGGAAGAATTTATGAGTTTTCTTATTTAAATATGCCGTTTTTTTTTCCATACATGTCAAACAGCAAATTTTATTTAGAGGTTGCTGTATAGAAGGAGGATCTGGGTTTTTCCAATATTTTGCGACCCTACATCTGGCTGCGTTACGAATCTGAACAGACAAATTCTATAAGTATTAATCTAGGATATTGATAGGAGGTCCAATGAGAAAGGACCATGGGCATTTAGCTATATGGACTTTAGTAATATCGCTAATCAAGGAGGCAACATCATCCCAGAAATAAGTTATTTTTGGGCAAGACCCCATGAAGGAAAGATCCCTGTTCTCCAAAGACTCTGCAACACAAATCAGAAGTAGATCCATATATTTTTTTCAGCCTGGTAGGAACGAAATATAATCAGTGAATATTAAAAAGAGTTGTCCTACTTAATCAATCCTTCTAGCCATGTATAGTAAACAGGGCTCCCCCACCAAAGGACTACTCATTCCCCAAAACAGAAACCTGCCTGTAGAATTGTGTTTTGGTGCTACAGGTAATATATTTCCTAGTCTGCTGGGGATTTTAAAGAGTTCTAGAACTGGGAAACACCCTCTGTTTGAAGGATTTAGGACTGGAACTTGGTAGTAAAGATAATGGATCGATAACCTGGAAACCCATTATCAATGTAATCATTTTGTATATTTTAGCATAAAGTTCCAAATTAAGGGGAAGAATACAACTTACCTAGAGTGTATGTGATTTTGTTTTTTCCAGATAACAGGTCCCATACCTATCCTGGTGTAGAGATTAACCTAACAGAAGCTGAAACTAGTACAGTTAAACAAGTAAGACTCCTAACAATGGTCCGCTCATTGCTCTACAAAGTCCCTACAAAGGTAGTTTAAGTAATGTGCATTAGGAATTGCTACATAATTAAGCCATTAAAAGCATACTTGCCAACTCTCCCGGAATGTCCGGGAGACTCCTGGGAGAGCCTCTTGCCATCAAAATGACTCGATTCGTGGTGAATCGCGTCATTTTGGCCCCGCCCCCGCGACAAGATGACATTTTGTCACGGGGCGGGGCCAAAATGACGCAATTCACCGCGCTCCGCCCCCCTGCCTGGGATCTCCCGGAAAGACCACTTAAAAGGTTAGCAAGTATGATTAAAATACAAAAATAAATTTATGTAATTACTTCACTGCAAAACAACAGTGACAGGGGTCATCTTTCTTGTGATTAGCCGAGGAATATTTTTTCCACAATTTACTTAGAACGCCACCATGACGCAGTAGGTAAAGGATTCAAAAAGCATATCTGAAACCACTGCTCGCGTGATAGACATTTGTTGTGACCTTCAAATCAAAACCCGACAAACAAACCTACTGAATGCATAAAAAAAACTATATGTCCGCAGAATTCGGATGGAGCCAAAACTATGATCCACAGTGTCTGAAACAAAATGCACGTTAACTGAACACTTAGCACTGCACGGCAAAAGGCGAACGCAAAAACTTTGAACGGACCAGTAAGAAAATAAAATGTAATATATTAGAAGCAGTTCGCTGGCAATGAAAAGTACAGATAATCTAATCCAGAGCAAGGAGAACATACACACACAGTGTAAACTGTACCTGACCTCAATAGAAAACCCTAGGTACATGCTCCACTTTTGTTATCAAGGTGCAGGAGGGAAACGTTCTACAAAGGAAGAGAAGTATTAGAACACGAGGACATGTACTGACACTGGAGGGAAGTAGGTTCAGAGGAAATGTGAGGAAAAAGTACTTCACAGACAGGGTAGTGGATAAGTGGAATAGTCTCCCATCAGAGGTGGTAGAGGCTAATACAGTAGAGCAATTTAAACATGCTTGGGCTAGACATAAGGATATCCTTACAAAGATTAAAAGACCAAATAGGGTTTAAAGTTACCATAGGTTAATAAAAAACTAGATGGGCCAAGTAGTTCTTATCTGCCGTCAAATTCTGTTTTATATTATAAGATTATGTTATAAGAAAGGAGGGATAAATAATGTCATCTTTCAATATAATCTTATACTTCCTTAAGGTATAGATTTATGGAACACTTTTTGACAGTTTACTATATTGCAGTGTTGGCTAACCTGTGACACTCCAGGTGTTGTGAAACTACAAGTCCCAGCATACCCTTCCAGCAATAAGCTGCTATATATTGGCAAAGCATGCTGGGACTTGTGGTTTCACAACACCTGGAGTGTCACAGGTTAGCCAACACTGATATTGCAACAAAAATGCATAAATATGAACCAGCCCTATTACGTGTTTCAGTTTCCCTAAACCTATATAAAGGATGAAGCCCAGCACTATACAGGGACATAAATACTGAACTCCAAATCAATTAATTTACAAGGAGAGCTGCATTAAAAAGTTTGAATTCAAAGTCTCACTTCTCCCAGTCAGCCATAATGTTGTGGTCCACAGAGGGATTCAGTTAGAGTTCCAGCAAATACAACTTAAAGGGGGAAAATCTGCACCAGGACAAGCCATGCTGAGATACACGGGGGGGCCAATGCAATTTATTTTTGTATGCAGGGAAATTAAAGCCTGCGCTTGTTGGTTGCACACAAATATACCTTCTAGCTCATAGATAAATGGAGGGGGGGGGGGGGTTCTAGTGCGTGGAAACCCCCTCCAAGCTTGGGGCACTGTATAATTGAGGTGGCTGAACCCTGCTCCTGCTTCACACGAGTCCGCTTGAAAAGGGAGAGCTGCGTGCCCCTATCAGTAGTGCACGCAGCATTGCCCATGTATATTATAGGGATAGGAAGAGTTGGAGAGCAGCCAAGCACTGTCTAAAATTATAGCCACGCCCCCATGCATGCTGGTCACGCCCACTGGCAGCGTGGTGTGGAAGTTCCCCCTCTACAAATCCTGCGTTTGCCCCTGTAGCTGGCTGTGTGTTCACACCAGAGGAGGTGATTTAGGCTAGCATGCAAATGTTGGCTATAAAGAGGAGAGTTCCTATTTTATATTCCTATTAAATTTTTATAATGGAAAGAGTTTTCTTAACATTTACAAAGAATTGCACAATATAATAGTTCCTTCTCACCAATTTATATTACTAAATGCAAACATACAGAGAAATAAAACAGTCCAAGCTAGACAGAACATTTGTAGCAAATTAAAGTGAAGAGAAACACTGTTCATAAACAGGTTATGCACCCAAGGTATGCTGGAGTCAGCGAAATAAAAGAAAAGTACAAAAGACTTATTCCCTGAAATAATCACATGGCCTTATTCCAGCCTTTACTTCCTTCCAAAATCAATATAACCATAGTGTGGCACAGCAAATACAAATATAAAGTACATTGGGTGCCTAAATGCTGTGGAACCAGACATATTGTGCAGTGAACCAATATTCGTGAAAATTGATTCATTAGGAATCACTGACATCATCACTAAATCATAAAGCACAAAGTTCCCAGGTCAGGCCTCAGAAGGGCGGCCTCTGTGATGTCAATTGAGAATCTGGATTCTCAAAAGCAGATCTATCCTTTAAAAGCAGGTCTACCGGAATAACCGTGGGCAGCATGGTGGCTAAGTGGTTAGCACTTCTGTCTCACAGCACTGGGGTCATGAGTTCAATTCCCGACCATGGCCTTATCTGTGTGGAGTTTGTATGTTCTCCCCGTGTTTGCGTGCGTTTCCTCCGGGTGCTCCGGTTTCCTCCCACACTCCAAAAACATACTGGTAGGTTAATTGGCTGCTATCAAAATTAACCCTAGTGTGTGTGTGTGTGTGTGTGTTAGAGAATTTAGACTGTAAGCTCCAATGGGGGAGGGACTGATGTGAGTGAGTTCTCTGTACAGCGCTGTGCAATTAGTGGCGCTATATAAATATCTATAAATGCACGTGGGTCATTCTCTGAGCCTTCACCTGCTTTATTGTCAGATTTGTTTATTATAGCTTGTACCATTAGTTTAAAATATCTGCTGATGTAATCACAGATAGGTGTCTCTCTTACATTAAATGTTTTAACCTTTTGCACCCAAGTAGTCTCTGCAGTGTGTCATGTTGCCCACCACTGTCTATATATATATATGTGATAGGTTCTACCTACTGCATAGTCAGAACTGTTTATTCACATTTACAGGTTTGAGATGTCATTTCAGCTCTTTGCTGTATACCTAGCAATTTATTTTAAGTCTAGTTATTTTCATGTATTAAAGTACACACTCCTATGTAGGAGACACCATTCTGGGCAGTGTTACATGGAAATCACGCTCGGTGATAATACCAGGATATTTGGTAAACATGAGATGTAAAATTTCTCCTATATAGCACTAAGAAGAAATTATTTTGTGCTGGGGAAAGAACAACCATTTGTGCAGTGATTGGAAGCGGTTATCACAGCAGGAGAGTCTGATATCAAGTCTCTGTACGCAGCTACGTGTCTGCACCATAGGCCGACCTGTGACACACTCGATTTCCTGTGAGTCTGCAACATACAGAACCCTGGACACGTGTGAGTGCAGACTGTGGGAGGCTTGTAAATTTGGTTGGATTAGCAACAAACAATAATGGGATGAACCACTAACTAAAACATACCTCCCATACCTTGTACCTGGAAGGCATAGTGATGGTGTACAGGAGGGTGGAATTTGTATGAGGGGGGAGAGGTTTAAAAATATTCTTTAAGACAGATCTGCTAGGAAGGTTGCTCCTACCTATAAATAATATTGGGTGCCATGTAGGATGACCAGTAATTTAAATCTAGACTACAGGACGCCCTCTGAACAACCAGCAAATATCATATATTCACATATCTTTATATATACTGTTATAAGTTAGGTAAATTAGTAAAATAGTTTGCTCCTAAATATAGGTCTTTTCCTAAGATTATATTATTAATTTAGCCCACGAACCAGCAAGTCTACGGGTTTTGTAGAAGGCCAAGAGCGGTTTAGAGGCTGGATAGTGACAACAGCTCATTCTAGGTTCAGCAGAGGACATATATGATGAACTATAGAACAGATGGAAATGACTAAACACATGGCCTAGAGCAGGGGTTGGCAAATCCGGTGGAAGGGGGGGTATCGTCTGGCTGTGTCCCTGCTTCTACCTCTTTTTCCCCTCTTCGCCTCCCTTCTGACTCATTATTGGCGAGTGCCTCTCTCACGGTGCACTGTAAAATAGGCGCCTGATGTAAGTAAGTTAGATCTCCCATCTGCATTACAACCCTGCCTTTTCCTGCCTCCATTTTACCCTCCCAATGTCTGCCTCTGCCCCCCACCTGCATGCCTCTGTCCCATATGCCTCTGCCCCATGTGCCTGCCCATGTGTGCCTAAACTGTTTGTGTGCATCTATCTTACATTGTGGCTGCCTGTCCCTTTCCCTCTCCCTCTTTGTGTGCATGTCTCCCTTGTCCCCCCATCCCAATTGTTTCCCCTTTTTTCCTATGTGCCCCCACATCCCACAGTCCTATTGCACCACACCTTCTATCCCCTTGTCTTCCACTTCTCTCCTGAATGGGGTAGGTAGCGTTGTTAGCTGCCGATCAGAAGCGACGTAAAGGAACAAAGGCAAAATTGTGGCTCAGTGGTTAGCACTTCTGCCTCACAGCACTGGGGTCATGAGTTCAATTCCCAACCATGGCCTTATCTGTGCGAGTCTGTATGTTCTCCCCGTGTTTGCGTGGGTTTCCTCACACACTACAAAAACATACGGTTAATTGGCTGCTAACAAATTGACCCTAGTCTGTGTGTGTGTGTTAGGGAATTTAGACTGTAAGCCCCAATGGGGCAGGTACTGATGTGTGTGAGTTCTCTGTACAGCGCTGCGGCGCTATATAAATAAATGGGGATGCCGATGATGAATCCAGCGCAACATAACTGAACCTGAGAATTGGAACCTGAGGCTGGCAGGTAAGCAAAATTTTCCTTTAATAAATCTTATGGGCTTTTTCTTCAAAGTGTTGCCTCTGGGTATAATACGGTTATCCTTGGAGGTAACCCCTACAGGAGGCTTTTGCACAGGGAAGAGAGATTAATAAATTATATATATATATATATATATATATATATATATATATATATATATATATATATATATATATATATATATATATATATACATATATATAATTAGAAATGGCACACCTGAACTTGGTGAACTTAACAAGGTTTTAGCCGGCACGCTGATATAAAAAGGTTGCCAAGCCCCTGGCCTAGAGTTAAAGAAATTAACAAAGAGCAGAATTTACTTGTATTGTGTACTGTATATAAAGGACTGTGAAAAACATAATTCTGTTTCTCAAACATTTTGCTTATTTTCATCCAAACAAATAACACCGTTTCTCCCATACAATAACAAAACTGTAAAATAAATTCAGAAGCAGACACAATGGTTTAGACCAGGATTAGTTAACCTGTATGTCAACATTTGGTTTAATAAACCAGGTGGTAGAGCATGCTGAGATTTGTAGTGCATCGCATAAAGGACTCAAAAGGTAGCCAGGTAATTCAGACATATCTAGTAAGATTTCTAGGTATCCATATAACCTGATTACTTAACGCTCTGTGGGGCTTTATACAGCAACAATAACAATGAAATAGAACCATCCTGCCTCTGTACTCTCTTTTTTTCTAAGAAATCCATCAGCACAAGATGCTTGTACGGCAGCCTCGTGCTCTGTGAGAGACAGTCCTGCTTTATTAAAATGTACTCATCAATCAGTGTTAACAGAAGAAAGACAAACAGATCGGTTTCTGCTCAAACAGAAAGGTCCTACATATGTTGACATTTGCCTCATATCTTGTGCTGGTAAAAACAATACAGCGGTTCTGATCAGAGCCATTTGCAAGCTCCTGTGCAACAATCTTTGATCAAATCAGAATCAAAAGGTCAATTTATGAGAAGGTCAGTCGTTGGCTGGGTTTTAATTCCCGTGGCTTTGTGGAGCAAACATCTGTAGGCTGCATAAAGGAATCCTGTCACGTAATGCAGAAGACTACTTGTAAAAGTCCCAGTGCCAATTTACAGCAGGTTTGGAATTCAACACATGGATAATATATAGGCATATAAGTCCTAATTAGATATAGTTATAAAAAAGCACATCAGTGATAAGTTAAAGTTTAAACATTGCTCATGTTCTCCGAGATCAAGCCATGTATACAATGTATACGCCTAGAAAGAATGAACAAGTATTCTTACAAAAAGACATCAAAATCCATTACTACTCTACAAAACAGAGATCATCACATGTATTAATAATGTATGAAATACAATGTAGCAAACACAAAACATTAGCTGATGTAGTTCCTTGGATCAAGCTGACGATCAGTTTGCAGATTAATAGTGGCAACAGGAAGCTGCTAGGAGGAGGTGCGAGAGGAACCACAGACACAAGTCATATGGCTGCTATCAAACTGACCCTAGTCTGTGTGTGTGTGTGTGTGTGTGTGTTAGGGAATTTAGACTGTAAGCTCCAATGGGGCAGGGACTGATGTGAGTGAGTTCTCTGTACAGCGCTGCGGAATTAGTGGCGCTATATAAATAAATGATGATGATTTACACAGAGAAAAAAAGTGAGAACTTTTCAGTGTACGATATCATCAATATATCGTTTACATTTTTAATAAAAATACTCCTTTAACAACAATTCAGAAGTAACAATTTTGAGGAATTGGCTTTATAAATTCCTATAAATTCTATATGGACTTATAAATTCCACTGGACCTCCAGGTGTTAAAATAAGGAGACTTACATTTCTGGGATAAAATATCCCATTTTACTCTACCATACAAAACAGTGCATGCACCTCCGAACCTAGGAAGACAGTCAATCCTTCCAAATGACAAACGATACAGCATATCTGGTCAGACACTGTCTGGACACAGAAAACGTCATTTGTGAAGATCCGTGGAAAGGTCTCTTTTATAGCCATAATTTACAAGTCGTTACAAGTCCAAATAAACGGAGTAGAATTCGTTATGTTCATCCTGTCAATTAAAACATTAAAAGAATCACAGAATTCACTTGACAACAATGTGTCATTAGTATATGTGAACACTGTACACAAAATAGTGCTAATGTATTTTTTTGTGGGGGAGAGGAAGGGATCAATAAATAGACATTACTATAAAAACGCCACTATTTCAGCATCGCTAATTGTATATTAAAATTCTCACAACTGTAGAGTGAGTGACAAAACTAACTGTATTGAAAACATACGCAGTTGCAAACTGCATGTAATGACACAAACTGAAGGTTATGTAAGTAGAGCCAATGTATTCCTCCCATTCAATGTAACTATAATATATGTTCCTTATTTCTACAACGTGATCTAACGCTGTCTGTACAGTGTCTTCTCACTGTCAGTCAATGTAACCATGTCAGGCTTTAAATCACCGTCATGTAAGTGCGTTACTTTATAGGAACATTTGCAATTGTAAACGTATGTTGACTATATATTTTACCAATACTCTAATTTTGAGTCCGAACCACCTGTCACAGGAAGCATTTACTGCCAAGTCTTTATCATCTAATATGTCACCATCTATTACAGTATAGCAGATTTGTAGCCCCCCCTTACATTGTACAATTAGTCCATTTTGTCCTGTACAGTCATTAGTTGCATTGACTGTGGGAGGGGGCGGGAACATGGAACGTGGAAAGGAAAAAGGGTTGTGCTGAGAATCGGTGGGGGCTAGAGTTACAGAAATCCTAAGCAAGCCCATGGTGACCTGACCATGCCCCCCCCCAGCCACACCACCATACAGACTCCCAGTTATGTTCTGATGTCCAAAATCTGTACAGTTGGGTTATATCCATTTACCTGCTGAAACATAAAGGGCCCGATTCCTTAAGGCACGCAAAACAAACGCAAATTGCATTTTTTAAAACACATATAATTCGGATGTTTGTATTCGACAAGGAGCGGATATAAAGATATGTCTGTTGTTGAATATGGGTCTAGATCTGCTCTGCTCGAACAGACAACACACTGCAGGATATGACCAATACATATGTGGAATATAAAGTCCCAAAAGATCTTACAGGGAAATTATTTTTTTTATTAATGTCAACTCTTAATAATATAATCATTAATGACAAAACATTGAAAAAAAAAAAACAGTTTTCTTCCGGTTTTTTCCCGGCACTTACACCAAACCTGTAGCTGGTGCAAGTAATACGACTGAAAATTCAAATACCCCAAATCTTGAATCAGACATTGCAGTGTGCGCGCACAATCTTGGCGCGCCCTTACTGTACACTGACTACATACATACGCCCAGACTCCTCCCCATTCAGGCCCATGAAACCATAAGCTTTAGATAGAGTCCTTTGCTGCTGGATATTGCCGCGTTCACTGGCGACTAGGCTGTTTCTGACCGTGCACAGAACGATTTTACGCAACATACATTTAGTATTGGCATTTACGTTCTTAAGGAATCAGGCCCAAAATGTGTCTGTTTATTAGATTTGGATTTTATATGGGGAAAAAAGAAGCAGTAAAAAAAATAAAACAAACAAACAAAAAAAAAAAAACATCCTGTCATTTTACCCTGCACAAAAACACAGCCGTAATTTCGTTTGCTCTACACATTTGTGGGCCTTCGTTAAATTACAAGTTTTATATAGATAATATGTAATATATAGTTTACATTTAACCTGGACACTGCGTGATACCAAATGAAAAACAATCCACCAACTACCGTAACTGAACGTCAATGATCAGTTCTCCAGAAATCTACCACAACCGCATTCAGAATGCTGATTGGACGACACAGAAACGGCAAGGATCATGTGAACTCAGAAGTTGAGCCATTTTGGCAAGTGTTGTTTATTTTTTGCTAGCTATAAAGGAAACAGTTTATACTTTAAGAAGTGACAGTTGTAGAACAAGGATTATGACCCATTATACTGTATCTAAAAATGACGAAACCTAAAAAGAATATTGGGCGGGATTATGTACCTGTAATAGAGATTTATCTAGACTGTACCAAAACAGAACATGAAGCCAGACACGTAATAATTTTCAAAATTGATAAATTCTCAATGGATTTACTTTGGCTGTCTGGCTGTCGCAGAACTACAATTCTCTGCAAGCTCCGATATATATTTGTTGCTGCCTATTCTTATAAACCAATCGTCTCTTTTCAGGGAGTCTAATTTAACGGACCAATAGTCTGATGTGAGATCACTCAAATGATAACATCAGAAAATGCTGGAATGAAAGCACACAACACAAAGATTCGTTTAGGTGCTAGCGTTTTATAGGCCACTGTAACAAAGGGCTTCTTAAATCACAGAAATGCAAACCCAGTAAGGACCTGTAATGTTCTGTAATCTTCACTACCAATGTCTTACAGAAAGCCCACTGGCTTTTGATAGAGGACTATTTGGACAATAGGATTTGCACATATCACACGCTGATGAACAAATTCCTTTCTGTAGAAGTAATCCATTAAAGTGTGCTATTAGCAACAAGAGGTGTCTTTAATGACAACGAAAAAGGCTGAACATAGAAAATATAGTAATACATGCGGACAAAAGGTTGGTACATAAGCATATGCGCAAGAGAAAAAAATTGTTGATCTGAAAAAATATAACTATGCCGCTCTCTTTATAGCACCAACTTGGGCCAAAACTAATAAAGCAAAGGGAGGATTTTATTGAGGGTAAAACATAATAAAATTATTATAATTTATGGGGTGGTGTTATAAATGGAGATGCACTGTACTGTATAACCGCTTGAACACTTTCCTTGGGATGTCACATGTTGCACCGTGCATTTAAAGGATTGTACAGCATTATGTCGGTGATATACAAATAAAAGAATAATAAGATCAGGCACTCGGCTCTATAGCAGCTGGAAGAGTTTTTATTCCCTTTGTAGTAGACCACTCTCCTTTGCCACTTTTGCTACTAGGCAGCTTAAATTCTGTGTAGTCTCTGAGCAGGATGAGACAAACAGGCAGGTGGGAGGGCCTAAGGAGATAGCCGGATAATTCACACAAACGTCTGTTATCCTTCCCGCACTGCTAACATGGATCTAGCAATTGCAGAACTGATTATACTATCATTACTGTCTTGGTCTTAAGCATCATACCCACTAGCATTTATAAAACATGCAAATGAGCCAAACTCAAAAAAGTGTGTTCTAACCATAGCTTTTTCTATTTTTAAAAAACGCACGTAAAACGCCTGTGAATACGAAGTGTTAAGGATTAGTGCCTTCCAAATTTTAGTTGCCGTGAATTGCAAAGGTATAGATCATCATGGATGTACCGGATCAAGGTAGCAGCTGATGTGGAGCCTGACAGCTTAGAGGGCCAGTCACCAGTGTACATCAATGCTGTCAAGGCTCTGCCGCCCTCTGCCATCTCCTCCCATGGTCGTGGTTAGCATGGAATTCATGACTCTACCATCAGATAAACACTGAATAAGGATGGCAATCATGGAAACTATAGCTGGGAGATGACGTCTTTTCTCCAGCAAAAATATTGCAGTAGGGTTTAGGTTTGCAAAGTTACATCTGAATGGAACACTAGACTTGTGGAGAAATGTCCTCTGAATAGTATACTTGGCGAAAAACCATATCAAGAACTTCAAGTCAAGGTGGAGCAGTGAAGATTTGATGTTAATTTGCAGCCACGGAACCTCAAAATCATTAAGCCCACCATGAACTCCTTTCTACCTGAGTATTTAAAAGGCAAACATGAGGTAATCTGTCCAGTGACTGAAGCTTGCCTGAAAATGGGTCATGCAACAGGACAACCCTCAGCGCACAAGGAAATCTAGAACTGAAAGGCTGAAAAAGAAAATAATTCAAGTGTTGGAATGAGCACATCAACGTGCAGACCTCAACCCCTCTGAGATGCTGCGGTGGAGACCTTAAGAAGACTAAGGGATACCCTTAAACATCAAGGAACTGAAGTAGTGTTGTAAGGAGAAGTGGCCAACATTCCTGAAATACAATGTAAGACTGATCAACTCATATAGAAAATGATTACTTCATTAGTTATATAAATCTGTTATGGGCTGTCACACAAGATTATATTAATCAAATATTAGGACTTGGTGAGGACTAGATTGTTAATTACATAAAGTCTCAGATTTGAAAGATACATACGTATAGATTATTCTCTGGTATTTAAATATCAAACGTATACCTTTGAAATGTCCAAAAACAGATGTGATTACAGTCTAAAACTAAAAAAAAAAATTGAGCACACATGTTGAACGTCTGACAGAATCAAACCCATCAGCTACTAATTGCCACTGCCCAATTAGCTGGCAGAACACCAAAGAAATTAGACAATTCATTGTGTTCTAAGGAAGGATGATGTATCGTTGTTAGAAGGGATTATGGAGCAAGAACATTGAGGCACACGGAAATCACTTGGCGGTATGAATAAATCAGTGGTTGTGAGGAAAGCAGCTCACATCATTGCAGCTGTTCACTGCATATTATGGCCAATCTCTGTATTGGATGTAGAACACTAACTTGTAGCAAGGTATTCAATTTATATTTGCCACGGTCTGCTTTTTATATTCCCATGTACAGCTTGCCACTAATTATCCAACAGGGTAAGTTGATCAGACTGTTTGCTGCGGGTCATGCAGTTTTAAATTAAAATTAACTTTGATACTATAAACCAAGTAAAAGCTTAATTGCATTGTAAATAAACACTCTCAAGGAAACCTAAAAATATGCAAAATAGTGCATTACAAATGCCAGTGTATACATAGCCTAAAGCAGCTCTTTAGTTTCAAACTGAAACTACTGTAGAGTAGAATAAAAAAGAGTAATAGAATATAAAAGAATAATAAACCGCTACAGGGTTTTGTGCGAGACGTCAATGGTTTTACCAATAGGTGAACTTTGGGCAACTTGGCCACTCTATTAGGCTAAATGACTCCTCTAATCCATCACCGTTACAGCAACCAATTGCAGCATAAGCCTCTTAACAGTGCAAAAAATATTAGCTATACTCCCACAGCAAACTGCTTCCTGGCACCGACAACTCTACAGTATGGGCTTTGGAAAAGGTACATCTAACAGGATGCATGGATTTTCGGTTTGTTAAGCTTTTAGCCCACCACGTTGTAAGGACGAGGTTTAAGGTACATTAATGAACACAATGAAGGGGCATTGAACGCTCCTATTAAAGCAAAGACAATTTACAACACTGACTTGCAATCTTCTTTTTAACCGCCATGTGTACGTGCCCTTAGGCAGCCTCAGAACAACGCCACCCAGAGAAACGGAAAAACCAGTGACTCTAAAATAAGCGTAATAAAAACCAGGCCCTGCAAACGACTAGATTTCTGCGTTATATCCCTGTAAAACTACATTTGCTTGCAAAAGTCAAAATTGCTCAGCATAGCCATCTTTTTCCAGTGAATATAAACGATAAAAAGTCTAACAATATCATTATTATTGTCACATAGGTTTGTTATTAAGATGGATAGTATATCTAGTATGTGCAAGTCAGTAGCAGAAGAAGACTGGGGACTCCGTCTCACAGCTGAATATTAGAGTTGATCATGTATGAAATTGCATTGATTTTTTTTTTAGATATACTGTGAGATTATCGGAGTGTGAATTAATACCATCAAAAGTTATTTAAAAGGATAATATAAGTACTTAAGTGTTAAAAAGGACCCATAGGCACTATATTAAGTGCATATTAAACATCAAGATGTCTGTATACAGGATTGTGAAGACAGGATGCATTCTTTCCTCAAATCTGAATTGAATCCAACTCCGATTTAATGGAGACTTGCTACATTTTACATAATGGACCATAAGTAGTATCGAACAGGTCGTTGTGGTATATTGATGTAATGCAAGATTCTATATTTTTAGTCTTCATACCTGAAATAAAGCTCACATGTAACGCTGGCTGGACACACGTCTTGTCTTACTTGTGAATGGAATAACCTCAGTGCAATTAAGGAACACATCTTACAACCAACTGGTTTTTAAAATCATCATCATCATCACCATTTATTTATATAGTGCCACTGATTCCGCAGCTGTACAGAGAACTCACTCACATCAGTCCCTGCCCCATTGGAGCTTACAGTCTAAATTCCCTAACACAGACAGACCAACAGAGAGAGACTAGGGTCAATTTTGATAGCAGCCAATTAACCTACCAGTATGTTTTTGGAGTGTGGGAGGAAACCGGAGCATCCGGAGGAAACCCACGCAAACACGGGGAGAACATACAAACTCCACACAGCTAAGGCCATGGTCGGAAATTGAACACATGACCCCAGCGCTGTGAGGCAGAAGTGCTAACCACTTAGCCATCATTTTTAAATCAGACTAAACAAACAGTGACTGCTTCACAAACACACGAAATAATTTTGATCCAAGAGACCAGAAAGATCTTTTTAGGACAAGCGGATATTGGGGCACCTGTAGGATTGAGGAGCTCACCCATGACCGCTGTTGAATCAGGTGCAATTGGTAAATGGCTCACACCCAGGCCATCAGCTGAAGGGCCAAACTTTGCCCAATATGCCAACCCATGAGAGGGTGAAGCAACAGGTTAGGCCAGCATGTCTTCCACTTTAGACATTAAATAGTACAGTTATAATACACACACTTCAATCCTAAAATTTTGGAAGAACATTTTCCACAAAACCATATTATTGATTAATTTTGCCGTCTACATTTGATTTATTGTCAAACACATCTGAAAAGTATTTAACGAGTCAATAAAACTCAAATTCAATCATTGTATTTTTAAGGTCTGCGGCTAGCTGACTACCCGAGAAATTGTATTTTGTTTTGTTCTTGTTTATTTTTTTTAAATAACCAGTTTGCTTTTAAATAAGACGTGACCATGTAGATTCCCAGTTCTGCCTTCTGTTAACAAGAAGTCAATCTGTGTTAAACAAAAAAGTCTGCAGGCACTTTACTTAGTAACGTGACATGGGGAAATACTTTCTATCATATTAGTACATCAGTAATTGTGTATAATTGTTCCACTATTGACTCATGCTCGACTTCCTTTACTGTAATTTTCTAAATTCATGAAAGCTATTCAGAAGATATGGAATGAATGTAAGTGATAGAAACACAAGTATGTGTAGCTGAAAGGTTCTATGAGTAAACTCATATGATACCAGGTTAGAAACGGTTCCCATCAAACGCATATATACACAACCCACCAAAAGCCTAATAAAATACCATTACAGCTGGCTTCTGGTTGGAGGGCACAGGAAAGAACTTACAACTACTAAATGCAGTGTTCATGGAATTCATACATATTACTCAGAGGTAAGGAAAAGGGGGGAGGGAGGGTATTTAAAGGGAGTGGGTGAGAGCAAGGTCACGTCAAGTGAGGTTGCTTGTGCCATTTATACTTGCCTACTTTTTCTCCCTCCCCTCTGGGAGATCCCAGAGGGAAGGTCTAAAAAGGGTTAGCGCAGAAAGGCGCGACTATGCAAAAAGTGTCATCCCAACCCTGCATGATCACGCAGCAGGAGGCGGACTGTGATGACACAAATTAAAGCCATCAACGCCCTGCCCTCCTCACAGGAAGGAAAGGTGGAATCCCAGAGGGCAGCCTAGTCTCCTGGGAAAACTACCTCAAATATAGGACTCTGCTGGACAATCCGGAAGAGTAGGTCAATTATGTGGATATACACTCCACACTGGTGAATGATATAAGTATATATTAACAGTTTGTTTTGTAATCTACCGATTTGTAAAGTGGAGATTTCAGATAACGTATCAACTCCGTTTGAACAAACAGCCTGAACTCTCAAGCCCTCCTGGTTATACTAGTCCCTGCATTAGAGATTAGCAGGCAGCAGGATTACTGCAAGCTATTACTTTGACGCAACCATGAAGCTCCCTCCGAATCCTTTACGCCTCATACACACAAGAACGCACATTAAACACTTAAAACTCAGACAACTAAGCATGCCGATGGTCCAAAGGTAATGAGAGCGCATGCTCGGTTTCTGACCAGCTCCAAGATCCATCTGTGTTAGTTCTTAGTAAAACAGCTCTATGACGGTGCTCAGTAAGCAGATAGCACACCATGCTACAGGGAAGATAGGAGACATGTTCATAAATGCAGCTCTAATGCTCTTGGTAAACCAAGGACAAAAGTACACAAGGCTTTGTCTATGCTTTTACCTAGTGTTGTTTTTCAAGGTCTGCTTGTCCCGGGCTCATAAGGTAACATTTCCATCTAACCTCTCTTATACAATATCATCTGTAAAAGTCTTGTGTGGACATCAGGACCTTAGCCTGAGGCCGCCACATAAGTATTTATGCAGCCTAGGGCAGTGAACAAATTAATAATCATGTGACCAGATATTAACACTATGGAAATGTACATATAGATTTCTAAATGTAACTCTTATATAAAGCAGAGTACACAACTATATGGCTGGTCTGCAAGATCGCTTCTAATAGAACTGATCACTTACTGGTTGCCTAGGCAGTCAAAAGTGGTTTGGTAACATCTAATAATCGAAATATATATATATTCTGCAGAATTCACCAATGCCCATCATCCCTCGCTCTGTGCACACGAGTACAGTCTTGCAGACATCTTACAAATTGTACTTCCTCTTGTACACATAGAAGATGCTGAGCAGATGAAACACTGTCACTAACCTTCCTTTATTGGAAACAATGGAACACAAGTGTACACCGCTCTTAAGGCAACCTGTGCAGTCCGGCAGAGTGTCTGCCGCATAGCCTGGTGAGTGGAGTGCTGGCAGCAGTTACAGATCTAATGAACAAGAGATAATAAAACCCTGTGCAGTGCACCATTAAAATATAAGATAACACTGAAGCATAGATTTCTAGTTGGCAACATATAACTACACGTTCCAAGGACAAACTGCAGCTGGGGAGGAACAACTAAAACACATTATAAGCTGCATGTAGAAATATAGTACGACACAAGAAATCCACACAGCATGAGAACAAGGCAGCAGTTCTATGGGCAGCTGGGTGGCACAGTGGTCAGCATTGCTGCCTCACAGCACTGTGGTCATCAGGGGAGGGCTGGAAAATTTTAGCCTGGGCGTGGGCAATACTCAACTCAGCAGCCAGAAAGAAATGCAGGCGGCCCAGTGACCCAGCCCAAGGTAGCCCACTATGGGACCGGCCCCGGGGGGCACATGCCCCCCCCTGCCCAGTCTGCTCCTGGTGGTCATGGGTTAGACTCCAACCAGGACCCCATCTGTGTGGAGTTTGTATGCTCTCCCACGCTTTGCATTCATTTTCTCCAGGTGCTCCAGTTTAATTGGCTTCTAACGAAATTCACCCTTGTAAATGCCCTGGGGAAAGGGACTGATATGAATGACTACATATGCTCTGTAAAGCTCTTCATAATATGCAAGAGCTATAAAAATAATGATTAAGAAAAATAAATAATCATAATAAAAAATTATTTCCAATAAACACAGCAAAAAAGTAGATACCAAGACTTCTGTACAGCACTTAGCGGTTACTCAATATCAACCATACTTTGCTTATACTAAGCGATCGTTTTTATTTTATTATTGATAAATGATTTAGGGGCACCCATGTGTGCCAGTGTTCTCCACTAGAACATTTAACTCCTATTGCTTCTTTTCAGTCTCCTGATGCATCCAAATGAATAAACTTAACGGCAATAAACATTTGCAGTCAGTTCAGAATTTGACCACAATTTGCGTAACAAGTTTGTCAAATCGCCATCAAAGCCACCAGAATGTTTGGTAAATACGGCTAAAGATCTGTCCTTTTGTTTTCTGTCTGAAGTCGCCTGTTACATAGGTAGACGGCTATTCTGTCAAATTCAAGATCTTTTAATTTTACATGAATTGGACATAAAATACATTTTGAGGGAACGGTGTAAAGGGGTAATAACAAGGTAGATATAGCCGAGGGAGCTAAATATTTTGGCTCAGGACTTTGACAAGCTTGAAGAAATTAGTGCGTTTTCAGAGAACACATGAAATTTGGAAGCTGGGGGAAAGTTCTGTACCAGGGTGGCAAGTTGAAAAAAAAAAAAAAAAGTCATGCATCAGGGAATGGGAGCAAGTAACGAGTGTGGATGAAAGAGGCACAGATCTTGGGCAGAGAAGAGTGGTCCAGTTGGGAGATACTTCGAGACAAGGAAAGAGATTTAGGTCAGAGCAGTTTATTAAATGACTTGCATATTGATATGTATATTTGCAAAAGCATTTTAGACAAAGCAGAGCAGTAGGTCGTTTTATGAGAAAAATTAGTCTAGTGGCTAGACTTTAGCCACTACATCAAATATCTATCCTGAAGGTGAAAGTCTGGTTAGGGAAAGAAAGTCACCATTATCCAGCATCCTTCAGAGATGGGGACCAAGTGCAGTCCCCATTATCCAGCATCCTTCAGAGATGGGGACCAAGTGCAGTCCCCATTATCCAGCTTCCTTCAGAGATGGGGACCAAGTGCAGTCACCATTACCCAGCATCCTTCAGAGATGGGGACCAAGTGCAGTCACCATTACCCAGCATCCTTCAGAGATGAGGACCAAGTGCAGTCACAATTACCCAGCATCCTTCAGAGATGGGGACCAAGTGCAGTCACCATTATCCAGCATCCTTCAGAGATGGGGACCAAGTGCAGTCCCCATTATCCAGCATCCTTCAGAGATGGGGACCAAGTGCAGTCACCATTACCCAGCATCCTTCAGAGATGGGGACCAAGTGCAGTCACCATTACCCAGCATCCTTCAGAGATGGGGACCAAGTGCAGTCACCATTACCCAGCATCCTTCAGAGATGGAGACCAAGTGCAGTCCCCATTATCCAGCATCCTTCAGAGATGGGGACCAAGTGCAGTCCCCATTATCCAGCTTCCTTCAGAGATGGGGACCAAGTGCAGTCACCATTACCCAGCATCCTTCAGAGATGGGGACCAAGTGCAGTCACCATTACCCAGCATCCTTCAGAGATGAGGACCAAGTGCAGTCACAATTACCCAGCATCCTTCAGAGATGGGGACCAAGTGCAGTCACCATTACCCAGCATCCTTCAGAGATGGGGATCAAGTGCAGTCACCATTACCCAGCATCCTTCAGAGATGGGGACCAAGTGCAGTCCCCATTATCCAGCTTCCTTCAGAGATGGGGACCAAGTGCAGTAACCATTATCCAGCTTCCTTCAGATCTGGGACCAAGTGCAGTAACCATTATCCAGCATCCTTCAGAGATGGGGACCAAGTGCAGTCCCCATTATCCAGCTTCCTTCAGAGATGGGGACCAAGTGCAGTCACCATTATCCAGCATCCTTCAGAGATGGGGATCAAGTGCAGTCACCATTACCCAGCATCCTTCAGAGATGGGGACCAAGTGCAGTCCCCATTACCCAGCATCCTTCAGAGATGGGGACCAAGTGCAGTCCCCATTATCCAGCTTCCTTCAGAGATGGGGACCAAGTGCAGTCACAATTACCCAGCATCCTTCAGAGATGGGGACCAAGTGCAGTCACCATTACCCAGCATCCTTCAGAGATGGGGATCAAGTGCAGTCACCATTACCCAGCATTCTTCAGAGATGGGGACCAAGTGCAGTCACCATTATCCAGCATCCTTCAGATCTGGGACCAAGTGCAGTCACCATTATCCAGCATCCTTCAGAGATGGTGACCAAGTGCAGTCCCCATTATCCAGCATCCTTCAGATCTGGGACCAAGTGCAGTCCCCATTATCCAGCTTCCTTCAGAGATGGGGACCAAGTGCAGTAACCATTATCCAGCATCCTTCAGAGATGGGGACCAAGTGCAGTAACCATTATCCAGCATCCTTCAGAGATGGGGACCAAGTGCAGTCCCCATTATCCAGCTTCCTTCAGAGATGGTGACCAAGTGCAGTCCCCATTATCCAGCATCCTTCAGATCTGGGACCAAGTGCAGTCCCCATTATCCAGCTTCCTTCAGAGATGGGGACCAAGTGCAGTAACCATTATCCAGCATCCTTCAGAGATGGGGACCAAGTGCAGTAACCATTATCCAGCATCCTTCAGAGATGGGGACCAAGTGCAGTCCCCATTATCCAGCATTCTTCAGATCTGGGACCAAGTGCAGTCCCCATTATCCAGCTTCCTTCAGAGATGGGGACCAAGTGCAGTCACCATTATCCAGCATCCTTCAGATCTGGGACCAAGTGCGGTCCCCATTATCCAGCATCCTTCAGATCTGGGACCAAGTGCGGTCCCCATTATCCAGCATCCTTCAGATCTGGGACCAAGTGCAGTCCCCATTATCCAGCATCCTTCAGATGCACAAGAAAATACACACATTGTACACCACGGAAATGGTGACCAATCACCCACACACAAATTACACCAGTGACTTATAAAAATGTCTCTACCCTGTCCAGCTAAATCATATCCGATAGTATATGAAGCCTAAAGCTAAAAGAACAATGTCTTAAAAGGACAAACAATCACCAAAACGGAGTACAGGTCACTACGGTAAGAATATTTCTAGCACTCTGGTAAAAGCAATGAAAGAACATAACAACCATGAATAAAACGGTATATAAAGAACAGACATGAACCATTATAACTTCACTTGCCGGTCTCAGAAAAGAATCAGGCAGCTGAAATGTATTTGCTCTATAGAAACACACATTAGGTAAGTGAAGCTTGAATTCGACTCCCAGCATAATTGCGCTGTGTACTTTCCAGAAACGGGGGCACCTTGCCTTGGGTTCTTCACTTCATGTAACCAAACAGTCAAGCAATTTTGTTCTGGATGAATGCCAGGCGTACAAAATAACAGATTGAAAAATAATTATAAAGATATTTATGATAACTTCGGGAGCAATCTGTGAATATCTGCACTTACAAATAAATAATTTAAAAAAAAAGCCACAAATACTGACTGTGGAGAGAAACAACAACAACAAAAAAACAGCAAGACAAATTATTATACTGTAGACATTACATCAATGTTCAAATACAGAGACGGCTTTTGCCCCCCTCCCCCCTTAAAGTATTATATAATATACTTAAAGCAAAGTTAAAGCCGCAATTCTACACAGGATATCCCCCCCCCCCTTTAATAGCAAGTTAAGTACCTTTTAAGAATGCGTTGGAAAGTCTTATAGTTAGATTTGTAAGAGAATAGATAAGAATCCATCTTTTTTTAAAAGCTCTCTGTTTGGCAAACAAAACTGGCTGCAGGGCTGGGCAGGACTATGTCTTAGTGCAGACAGAGCTCAGAGAGGCGTTCCAAAGCCTCTCCGCTAAATATATTGTTTGCCATATGACTGTGGTTGTCATGGTAGCCCGGAATCAGAAAGCATTAAATAGCAGGCTGAAGAAAAAATACAAGGCAAAATAGTAAATACCAACATTCTTATAGCTAGACACAGCGATTTATTTTTATTTTCTCTTTTAAAAACACACCTCTTAATCTCCCAATTATTACTGATCATCTGCACAACACTAGTACTCACTCCGTATACTAGGTTTCTGCATTATTTAGAAGGTTACCAAAAAAAAAAACAAAAAGTAATTACAACACAACTGAATTGTGTCACTCTCTAGTCTAGTTGTGTGTACAGTATATGCCCAAGGAATGATCAATGGTATGACATGTACTAAGCTGCAAAGCGTCACAGGAAATCTTACTTATGCTTCAGCATCTAAGCATTACACGTGCACTATAATATTACATTTGTCCTTCAGTGCCCTACCTTAAGGGTAATGTTACAAGTGCTCTAGAACTCCAGACATGGCTTCCATTGTAACCACAGCAAGCAGTTTCCATTAATGAAACGGCTTATTGCTTTGAGGGAGAGTTCTGTCTAAACCATTAATAAGAACACTCAATCTGCACAAACCTACTTTTTAATAAGGGCTTAAATACAAAAATACATTTCTTAAAAAGGCAATATTTGAGCTTTTAGCGGTCGTATTGTAAGCTCCACCGAGCAGGGTTGTCACCTTCTCTCATTACAAGATAATTTTGTTTCCCTTGGGACCAGGACACACAAGTATTTTTCTTGTACTTTAATTGTAATGAGAATAGACCAGGTCCCATGGGTTTGTCTTATAAAGACCGGATACAAGCTTTGAAGACATCAACACTGGGTTTATTTTGGTGTAAGAACAAGGGGACGATATATATTTGTCTTAAAAAGCAAAAAGATTACACATTGGATGAGGTTTGCTAAGATGTCGCGTCTTGTGGAGATCATAATGTAAAGAATCAAATCCATGACGGCAGTCCTTGACAGATGGCTGTACTGCACACATTTGAACCACAAGCTTCTAAGCTTTCTGTTTAAAGACCAGTACTGTAATGACCTCTGCTTTAATCCTACTATTCTACACCATACACTCCTACAACCAGTTTATATCTCCCAACATTCTATATACTCTTTAACCTTTTAACAACCAAATCATCCATCACGATTCTTCCGTTGGGACAAGCTCCTTGTTCATGGGATCATTTTTGTCTGTTACACCCCCGCCAAGTGACCTCTACACCAAACTTGTGCCTTTAGAAAACAGCGCTATTTCTTAAATCAGAAAAAGGAAGAAGTCGGATGATGAAAGTTGTTTTCATCA
The DNA here is from genome assembly GCF_038048845.1 of Mixophyes fleayi. Taxonomy (NCBI): domain Eukaryota; kingdom Metazoa; phylum Chordata; class Amphibia; order Anura; family Limnodynastidae; genus Mixophyes; species Mixophyes fleayi. Next base: position 75,677,163 of record NC_134412.1, read on the forward strand.
ACTAGAAACTGCTAGATGATATAAAACAATAAATAAAAACCAAAACACTATGCAACTAGCATGTCAAGGGCCTTACTCTTTTCAAGCCAGCAACTGCAAGTTCAAAATCCATCTGAAATACGTCAACAGCCAACAAATCAAGTTATTAATATTATGCACTTTTTGTTTATCAAGTTACATAAAAACAGTAGTTGCTAAATGTGTCAGATTTCTAAACATTTATAAAGATTCCTGGAAATATTTATTTTTCAATACATTTCATTTTAAAAATAACATTCATTACACACAACCACTTTTCTTTTTTTGGTTGCTGCAAGAAGTTCTGAAATTCTATCATGATTTAAGCTGCACAAAATCACCCTTTGTAAAAGGAGTTTTTTTCTTGTTTTTTTTAAATACATCATTCACAATATAATTACAGGATATCCAATAACACAACAAAATTGAAAAAAAAAAAAAAAAAAAAAAGTGTCCTGGTTTCTTGACACTGAAGAAATGTGCACTATATACACAAGCTTGGCCGTGGCACGCCTGCAGGCTACCATGCCAAAGAATAAAAGAATAATGCAGTTACAGAAGGTGATTTAGAAGCTGCCAAGTGAGAGCAGCATCTGCAATGAAGAGTTGCTGTAGGAAAGGAACAGAGGAGCTCTGTTTGTAAACAGTCACATGATAGAGCTGACACAAGTGGACACATAGTAGTATTTCCGGAGACATTTGTGCCATTCCATTGAGGGACGGGAGGTTGTCCCTTTGGAGTATCACATGTCTATCAAAATGCAGACAATCAAATAAAGTGCATCATACAATAATCTTCTGCTTGCCATAAGACTAGCATCTATAACTGCAATAATAATGTAACTGCGCGATGTAGCTCATACTGCCACAAACACATATATATAAGTGCGAGTAACAAACTTGGGCATGAGGGAAACCCTTGCCAGAGCGAATTACCAGCTCACTTGGTGCCAAACCATTGGAGTAAGGAAAGCACAGGGATGGGGAGGGAGAAAATAACAAAAAGGAAAAACCAAGCGTACATTTGAAAACAACATTCTCAAATATATTTTTGCAACATTCCAGATTACAAGAGCATGCAATACACCGGAGATAGAGGTGCACCCATAGGAGATCATTTTCTCTGCAAACCAGGCTTCAGTCTTTAGAGGTGAGCACATTTTTACCCAGTGCTCCCCCACCTCTGGGCTTCTACAGAGTCTTACCAGCAGCAGTCCCCACTGACTGCAACCACGCTTCTACACATTTGGTGGACCTGCCCCCACATTGTCCCTTTCTGGACTAAGGTTCTAGCCATTCTTAACGCTTCACCTGAACAACCAATTTCCAAAAACCCATGGAGCTTCCTCCTACAAGATGAGAGCACACAAGCCAACAAATTAATCTCTCACAGCCTTGCAGCCGCCAAATCCTTAATCGCCACAACTTGGGAACAATCTGATGCCCCTACTATCAGATGCCTCAAAAACTTTGCTTGGCATGTCGCAAGCATGGAAAGTATCACATAAATAATACAAATGGGATACCATATGGGTCCCCTGGTATGTACGGGGGAGTCGTAACTGCCTGCCTTCAATCGGTACACCATCCTTATTATCCTTTAAGGTGATCCTGTTTAACATCATATCAATGGCATTCAGCTCCATAATAGACTTATTTGTTTCACATAATCCGATATAGCGTTATTTGTTACCAAAGACAGAAGCACTTAGACTGCCAGTGGATCAAGCTAAACCAGCCTATCACCTGGGAAACCGTTAATACATGTGTTCTAAAAATACACCGCACAAGTGGGGAACAAAACAAGAGAAACCACAGGTCTACGTTAGTTTACTTGTTTTTAAGTTGGTAGCAATATATAGGATGTCATATGCACAAAAACAGGCCTGTGCTTCAAGAGATTAGTCATGATTGGCAGCACGGTGGCTCAGTGGTTAGCACTTCTGCCTTACAGCACTGGGGTCATGGGTTCAATTCCCAACCATGGCCATATCTGTGTGGAGTTTGTATGTTCTCCCTGTGTTTGTGTGGGTTTCCTCCGGGTGCTCCGGTTTCCTCCCACACTCCAAAAACATACTGGTAGGTTAATTGGCTGCTATCAAAATTGACCCTAGTCTCTCTCTCTCTCTCTGTCTCTGTGTGTGTATGTTAGGGAATTTAGACTGTGAGCTCCAATGGGGCAGGGACTGAAGTGAGGGAGTTCTCTGTACAACGCTGCAAAATTAGTGGCGCTATATAAAAAAATGATAAGTATGATGATGACTGCTGATCTGGCTCTAAGATAAGAACTAAAATTCATAATGCAAAGAAATTATCTGCTTGTCAATCGAATGACAAGCCGATGAATGACATTTACTGATGAAGTAAATGTAATCTTACCACACCAGGATTATTGTATCTGCTCTTGTTGAGTTGCATGCCCAACAGAGGGCCGAGTTAGGCAGAGGGATCATCGATTCCCTGGCTAAATACACACAGTCATTGTAATACTGGAAAATGCGGGCGGACCATAAAACAAGCGTATACTACTCTGTTCTGTCCGTGGTCGGTCATACATTGTGTTACATTGCCCATATACAGGCTGGTCAACTCCCTCTCAGTTATTCCATTCAATGTTGGGTACATGCATCCCAGCAATAATGTCCCAGGACCTAAACCCACAGCTCAAACATGCTTAGCTGTGATTAGATCTAGTGATAGGAAAATGTCAGCATATACTAGAATGGGAACATTCAATAGCCTGCACTTGGATTAACGCAAGTAGCAGGGAGGGTGGGATATCTTATATAATCTTCTGATATTTTGTACAAGTGATAGGAATATAATTACAGTAGGACAGTAATGACGTCACTTGTGTCAGGCGTCTCATTATGAATGTGATGGAAGCACGGCCATACATCACCTCGTACATCCTAGAACTGAATACATAGTAAAGATTTAGGAGTATATTTACTGAACTGCGGGTTGGAAAAAGTGAAGGTGTTGCCTATAGCAACCAGATTCTAGCTTTCATTTATTTAGTACTTTCTACAAAATGAAAGCTAGAATCCGATTGGTTGCTATAGGCAACACCTCCACTTTTTCAAACCCGCAGTTTACGCTAAATGAACATTAAGGGCTAGATTTACTAAAGGTACATATGTAGTAATGGCAGAGCCAGCATGCACTCCTCATGGTTTATGTCAGACACGAAAGAAGCTAAACAGAGTAGTGTTTTAGGACAACAAGTTAAGTTTCAATAAATAAATGTGGTTGTTCTAAAGTGGGAGCAAGTTGGACTTTAAAGTGAAGTTTCGTTCTTTCCACCGTGTGAATTTTCAGGTGTACCCACAAAACTGGGCGCAGATTGATCCTCTGTGGGCAATTCCAAGGACTGTAAAGTGAGCCTGAATTTTGAGATGCACTCGGCAGTCCAGTAACTACACTTTTGCATAAACCACTCATGGGGTGCGAGGAAAGTTCCCTGATGTTGCATCATTGCCCCGTGACCATTACGATGGCACTCCACGGACAATCGAATCCCTCCTTAACGCACTCTGTACTTTTATTTCTATTGGCGATTGGTTGCTATGACGGTAGCGCACATTTACAGCTAGGAGATTATCGCCAGTACGTGCAGCCCAAGGTTTGTAACAAAATACACTTGATAAATAAGAATTAAGTTTTCAAAAATTGTTGCGCATCCCCCATCCTTAATAATTCTCTATCTATCTATATTTATATGGAGCTCCTATTTTTTTTATCCTTTATTTATATGGCGCCACAAGGTTTCCGCAGTGCGGTACAAACTGCAAAACAAAAACAGTAGACCATACAGGGTACAACAGTACAGATCCAAACAAGTAAAACCAAGGGGTATATTTACAGAACTGCAGGTTTGAAAAAGTTGAGATGTTGCCTATAGCAACCACTCAGATTCTAGTTAGCATTTATTTAGTACATTCTACAAAATGACAGCTAGAATCTGATTGGTTGCTATAAGCAACATCTCCACTTTTACAAACTCGCAGTTTAGTAAATATACCCCCAAGACTCCAATAGCTCCAAGCACATAAAAACAGTGGAGAAGACGAATTTGTATTGAGACAGAAGGGAAGAGGGTCCTGCTCGTAGGAGCTTACATTCTAAAGAGAGGAGAAGCAGACAGCAGGCACAAGAGGGTTGGAGGTATTAAAAAGCTTTGAGTCTATGACCAAAACTGTAACAAATACGTCTAAGAGGGCCACACATAAAATAGAGCATCAACTAATAATTAAAACTATGCAATATGTTAAAATAAATGACAAAACATTGTGATATAATGCACGGTGGATAATATTTTTATTATTCATATTATACACAACTACAATTACTTTATTATATACATTTCCTGCTGGATGCTAAATTAAATTAAAGCAATAGTGTATCAGTAATCAATAACCATCTATAATGTGCATTTACGTGACAGGCTCCCTAATGTAACTTACACAGAAGCCAGGTAATTAGATTTTCTCTGCCTATTATGATCCAGAAACAGTCTGTCCCACTTTGTGGCAGCTTTTAGAGCGCAGCTCCGGGATATAAGATTGTACAGGAGCCATGCAAGGCACATTTTCCTTTTACATACTAAAAGCATTGCCTGGCAGAGATGGGATCTAATGGCTGAATTCAGCACACTGTAATAACCATCATCCCCTAAAATCAGCCAACAAAAGCAGCATCCATTTTCTAATATCAATGACTGCTCTGAAAGAAAAGCATTGATACACCTCCTCTAAAAAGGTAAAAAATAGCAGTAATACATAAATAAAATATTATGACAGCTAAACAGCACTGTAATGTGGTAAAATATGACAATAAATGAGTTTTAACTGTTTAACCTACAAAAAAACTTTATAGGAATGCAAGTTGACACAAAACAGCAGTTTTTCTATTCAGATGGTTATTGGGCTTTCGTTTTTTTTGTAAACTAGGTAATGCATACTTGCCAACTCTCCCGGAATGTCCGGGAGACTCCCGCATTTCGCGTGAGTCTTACAGACTCCCGGGAGAGTGTGGCAATCTCCCGGATCTGCCCACTAGGTCCAAAACGCTGCGATTCACCGGGAATTGCGGCGTTTGGCCCCACCCCCGCTGTAAAATGCCACTGTTTTCGTCATTACATCACGGGGCGGGGGAAAAATGACGCGATTTTTTTGGAGCCCCGCCCCCTGCACGCCCACCTTCCCCGGCAGGCTCCCGGATCATACTTGTCATAAGTTGGCAAGTATGAGGTAATGCAGTAGTGGGCAACAGACAGCCCGCGGGACACCAATGGCCTGGAAAGTCTTCACCTGTTGACTCCAGCTCTGTGCTCCCCATCTTATTCTCTGCTTTCTTATAAAGCGGAGAACAAAGCAAAACTGATTATCCGGAACGTGACCTCCTCTGCACGTTACAGGGAGATCACAGGGATCTCACAGCTCATCCAATCAGAGGCGGCGGAGGGAGTGCAATGCATTCTGCATCACATGCTCTCGCTCATGCCTCTCTGGACTTTAATAAAATGTCTCTAGATTAGTTAGAGAAATGGGAAGTTTGATTGTGTGGAGGTCTGCCTGACATAAGTGGAGGCCTAGACTGAATCAAACAAACAGGAGCTCCAAGTAACCTAAAATAATTAAAAATGATATATGGCAGAAACAAACAGTAGGCTCCTAGCTATTAAAAAAAACCAAAAACTAAATACAAGTTTATCTGACATCTACAAAAATAGCAATAAAACCTCATAACATAATCATAAATAGAAGGACTAAAATTACATGTTATGGTAAATATTAATAAAATAATTGCTAATTAAACAATATGCACTCTGCAATCAAGAAAACTGAAGCCTCGCATCAAAGGAATCTCCTACATATATTGAAGACAGTATGCACTAAATCAATTGTAACGTATATAAAGGAGGAGAGTGGCCAGCTCACCTCACTCCTCATATGCATATCACCCTGTAAGCAGATGCAGAATTGCTACAGCGGTGATACAGGTAGCTTAATAGGAACCCATGATGGTTAATGAGCCGTAATATCCTGCTTCACCCTCCGTTGATGAATCCCTTTTGATGGGGAGGGGGGGAGTTCAATAATCAACTGCTGAGTCCTGCAGCAGATGAAGATGACCAGCTGTTGCATATAGCGCTGTCCTGTCTTATTTCTTTAATAGCAAACGTGCTTTAAAATTCTTGAAATACAAGGTCTGCCGCACATGTGAGGGAGTTTTGGAGTACATGTGGGTTTTGAGGGCATGGGGGAGGGGCGCATTCTAGGGCAAATGGGAGTTTGCAAGCTTGTGGGGACTTTAAGTGGAATGTGGTGGAATTTTGGAGCAACCGAGGGGCATGTGGCAGCATTCTAGAATGAGGGATGGGCAGAGTTTGTTTTGGGGCAGTCTCTTTAATTCTTGATATTAAGGGTAAAGTGTGCCCCTTTTGAAGGTTAGAGGGCCGCATATGCATGCCTTGTAGTATGTCAGGTTACCCATCACTGATGTTATGTAACTCTGCACCCAATAAGGGGAACTTTGTTTAAGATAAAATTCAAACATTTTGGGTGTTGTTGCTTTTTAGGGAACTGGGTCTAGGAAACAACATTTGTACTTGGATCGAAAACTGGTTAGAGAATAGGGAACAGAGAGTTGTAATAAATGGAACATTTTCTAATTGGTCAAAAGTCTTAAGTGGAGTACCTCAAGGTTCCGTGCTGGGGCCACTTCTTTTTAATATATTTAGTAATGACCTTGGTGATAGTTTAGAGAGTAAAGTTTCTAATTTTGCAGATGACACTAAACTCTGTAAGGTAATAAAATCAGAGCAAGATGTAGCTTCTCTACAGAGGGACTTAAATAAACTGAAGGACTGGACGGCCAAATGGAATATGAGGTTTAACATAGATAAATGTAAGGTTATGCAACTAGGGATCAAAAACAAGAACGCAATCTATAAATTAAATGGAATTAATTTAGGAGTATCTATAATGGAAAAGGATTTGGGAGTGCTCAATGCCAAGCAGCAGCTGCAAGGGCAAATAAAGTATTGGCATGCGTAAAAAGGGGCATAGATGCAAGCAGGCCCGGCGCTCCCATTAGGCAGTTGCCTAGGGCGCCGGGACCTGCAGGGCGCTGCTGCCGCTGACTAGAGTTGAATTTTTGCCTAGGGCGCCTAGAACCCTAGCACCGGCCCTGGATGCAAGGGAAGACGGTGTAATTTTGCCACTGTATAAATCGTTGGTAAGACCTCATCTTGAATATGCAGAACAGTTCTGGGCACCACTCTATAAAAAAGATAATTTGGAACTAGAAAGGGTTCAGAGAAGGGCGACAAAATTGATAAAGGGTATGGAGTCGTTAAGTTATGAGGAAAGGATAGCCACTTTAGGCATGTTTACTTCAGAAAAGAGGCGTCTAGGAGGAAATATGATTACTATGTACAAATACATTAAGGGTCAATACAGAGAACTTTCATGGGAACTTTTTACCCCAAGGACTATACACAAGACACACGGTCACCCCCTAAGGTTAGAGGAGAGGAAATTTCACAACCAGCAAAGGATGGGGTTCTTTACAGTAAGGGCAGTCAAGATACAGAATTCACTGCCAGGGAAGGTTGTGATGGCAGATTCAATAGATATGTTTAAGAAAGGGTTAAACAAATTTTTAGCGGAAAAAAAGTGTATCCAGGGATACGACCATTAAATAAAATAAAGGATAGTAATGGATATAGGGTAAAAATAGGACTGCAATATTGGGCCTGGGGGGATTTTCTCAATTGAAACAGATTGGCGGTTGCTTACTCTGGATCAATTTCAATATAAGTGCAGGATCGCTGGAGATCCAAAATAGGTTGAACTTGATGGACTGATGTCTTTTTTTTCAACCTCATCAACTATGTTACTAGGTTTTAAATATTTTCATAGGACATCACTTATTTCAAGCAATCAGGTAGTTGCAGTTGTAACACAAATGGCTCTCAGCTTGAAGAGGGGCATCCTTGTTAGTCAGGCTTCATGATGTTCTGTTCCTTATCCAACTGTCTCATCTAAGACAAAATTGGACTGATGAATAATGCACAGGTACAGTGCAAACCAGAGCGTGCTGCTGACATCTGATGTGAAGCTGCCGATTAGTCTCAGGAAAGAGTTATAGCACAGATGTAGGTACTACTGCTGGGGCTTATCTATGGCAGGTTTACAGTATCTGCAGGAAGTGCAAATAAATGGTGTGTGATTGTAGAGGGATCCCTTGTAGCATTGACTGTCTGTGGTGGACTGGCCCCGTAAGGTCAAAACATAAGAGCTGTTGGAGGAATATCCCCAGGAAATACACCAAGTGATTCAAGGCAAACATCCAACAGAAAACCTTGTATTTATCAAAAATAATTGCAACTTGTGCCTAAACAACCAACAATACTAATATCAAAACACAATCTGTGTGCATGTTACACAAAAGGATAAACATTTATAGAGCAGAGATGGTTCCAACATCAACAATAAATAAAATTCATGTTGCAGCGGAATGAAATACAAGTAGGTATTATTTACAGATGTGTGTAATTATTAACACACTGACATGAGGTTATTGTCCTGTAGCATTTGCTTTGGCCTTTCTGTAGTAGAGGATCAGATGTAGCAGCTGTGAATGACAGCTGGATGCTGATTGGAGGAACGAGCGAGCGCACACAAAACCAATAGCCAATAGAGGAGAGAAAGCCGAGCTAGAAAAAAAACCTTAGCATGTTGGTTATTTGACTCCAGACTTGCTGACTGCTCATGTTCCTACATAGGAATCCACAAATTCAGAGTGTTTCTAATAACTAAGAATACAAACCTGCTACTTAGACATCCACTGTACAAGAGCAATGCAAGATAGAGACGTTCTGTTTTACTAAGCAGATTTTTCTGTGTTTGCTATTATGATAGCAACTATAAGCAAAGGAATGCGACAGAAAACAGTCCGATTAGATTTAATTAGATCTAGAGATTTGTTATTAGAAGCATATTGTTTAGCTCAGTGATACACAGGCTTTCATATACAGGTGGCTTCCATTTACAAAAGACCACATCTGTAGCACAATTACCCAAGCCATTCCTGATATAGTCAAAGTATTATTAATATTTTTATAAGACACTATGCCTAACTTGCTAGTCTATACAACTTTACAGTTCGACATGGAGGCCGTAACAATATGGAAAGACGCCACAAGTGCTTTTCATACTGGACTGCATATATCATCGTCATCATTTATTTATATAGTGCTACTAATTCCACAGCACTGTACTGAGAACTCGCTCACATCAGTCCCTGCCCCATTGGAGCTTACAGTCTAAATTTACTAATACACACACACACACACACAGACAGACATAAAAAAAGAGAGACTAGGGTTAGTTTGATTATTATTAACACACTGACATGAGGTTATTGTCCTGTAGCATTTGCTTTGGCCTTTCTGTAGTAGAGGATCAGATGTAGCAGCTGTGAATGACAGCTGGATGCTGATTGGAGGAACGAGCGAGCGCACACAAAACCAATAGCCAATAGAGGAGAGAAAGCCGAGCTAGAAAAAAAACCTTAGCATGTTGGTTATTTGACTCCAGACTTGCTGACTGCTCATGTTCCTACATAGGAATCCACAAATTCAGAGTGTTTCTAATAACTAAGAATACAAACCTGCTACTTAGACATCCACTGTACAAGAGCAATGCAAGATAGAGACGTTCTGTTTTACTAAGCAGATTTTTCTGTGTTTGCTATTATGATAGCAACTATAAGCAAAGGAATGCGACAGAAAACAGTCCGATTAGATTTAATTAGATCTAGAGATTTGTTATTAGAAGCATATTGTTTAGCTCAGTGATACACAGGCTTTCATATACAGGTGGCTTCCATTTACAAAAGACCACATCTGTAGCACAATTACCCAAGCCATTCCTGATATAGTCAAAGTATTATTAATATTTTTATAAGACACTATGCCTAACTTGCTAGTCTATACAACTTTACAGTTCGACATGGAGGCCGTAACAATATGGAAAGACGCCACAAGTGCTTTTCATACTGGACTGCATATATCATCGTCATCATTTATTTATATAGTGCTACTAATTCCACAGCACTGTACTGAGAACTCGCTCACATCAGTCCCTGCCCCATTGGAGCTTACAGTCTAAATTTACTAATACACACACACACACACACAGACAGACATAAAAAAAGAGAGACTAGGGTTAGTTTGATAGCAGCCAATTAACCTACCAGTATGTTTTCAGAGTGTGGGAGGAAACCGGAGCACCCAGAGGAAACCCACGCAAACACGGGGTGAACATACAAACTCCACACAGATAAGGCCATGGTCGTGAATTGAACTCATGACCCCAGCGCTGTGAGGCAGAAGTGCTAACCACTTAGCCAACGTGCTGCACATATTTATATTATATATATATATATATATATATATATATATATATATATATATATATAATTAAATATTAAAACAATAAAGCTGAGTACACATCTATGCAATTACGAAAAATCACGATAAAACAATGTTACAATGTCGGGCAAATGTGGAAGTGTGTGCGCACTCTCCACCAGCAGTGCAGGCAGATATCTGTGTAGAGTGTGTAGAGTCACAATCTTTTCAGGAGATGGTTACGAAAGATGACGGTAAATTGTGTAGGCGTGTCAGCGCGCTCATCGGTCTTTCAATCATCGGTGAAATGGTTATAGATGCTGCATCTGAAGTATGATTGCATAGGTGAGAACCCAGCTGAAATGGACATAGGAGACTTGGGATGGCACACAGTTATATTCCTCCTTACGATGGGATCTCCAGGCCTGGACAAACATTCCAATAGGCCAGAAAAAATGGTGGTGGTGTGCAGGAAGGTCCGTGACCTGACCCGATGATTACAAATATGGAAAATAAAAATGGCTAGCAAGTCATTGTAAAGCAATACAAAAGATTGATGACGTCGTGCCATTGGACATGTGTAAACATATCAACGCAAGAGAGAGAAATAGGTATATCCTGTGTATTTAGCCAGCACCTATCCCGGTGATAGGCATCCAGATACACTTCAGAGGATTCTACCTTCCAAAGGGCCGTGCATATATCACCCTTAGTCTTAGTAATAAGGTAAAACAATACATTTAATCAAAGAGATAACTATCTGTAATACCATCAGCAGACATTTCACACAAGTGGTACAAGTTATAAGAAACAAATCTAACAATAAAGCAGGAGGGAACTAGGGGGCGCAGGTGACGGCTCGGAGGGCGCTGACCTAGGGCTGCCCGATGCACGTCAATGATCTATTCCAGTGATGGCTAACCTGTGACACTCCAGGTGTTGTGAAACTACAAGCCCCAGCATGCTTTGCCAGTAGATAACTAGCTGATAGCTGGCAAAGCATGCTGGGGCTTGTAGTTTCACAACACCTGGAGTGTCACAGGTTAGCCACCACTGATCTATCCCAACCTATAAGATACAGGCATTGGACATCCCCCAAAAGGGTCTTATATCAAACAGAGAGTTACTGAACAAGATGTACATTTGTGAAGCAACAATATTCATAGATACAGTTCTGCGGAACATGTTGGTGCTTTAGAAATAAACGCATATTTTCCATACCGCTTTACAATTGGGAACAAACATAGTAATATAGCGAGATTAGGTAGTAACAGACAGACAAAGCCGCACACTCAACACAATCTTTTAAGATACGTTACTAAGCAAAAGCTAAGAGCAAGAATGAGGTGCTCAAAAAAAACCTAACAAAACATAAACAGCAAGTAATTCAACACAATTCTGTAAGAAAGACAATGAATAAACCAAAATTGTGTGGACAGTGTAAGTAATGAAGAGCTACTAGACACCAAAAGCTTTTTTAATATTTAAAAAAGTATTACTAGAGAAACATCACATAATCTACAGTAAACAACATAATAGTGACAAATACGTCCAGGAGCACAGTTACTAGATGAACAAAACGCGCATTTGCAGAAGTAAACTGAAGCAAAGTGGATGTCATAGGTAAATACACTTTAACAACGTGTACACTTATTTATCCAGGTTTATTTAGAATGAAACAGCACAACATAGTTATCATCTTCTGTCAACGAGCATTTTTTAAATGCTAAATGTAGAAAAGACGGCTGCTGCTTCACCTCCCTTCAAGATAAAACGCCAATCAGTGAAACCGTAAAAGTAAGCCGTGGAGAACGATGACACCACAGTGTAAACAGGAGACAGAATAGATGGAATGAGAATAGACAACGACTCTAAAACGCTGAAGGTGACAGGAGGAGATATCCAGACTGTATACTTTACTACAGAACGCTGTGGGTGATTGTTCCCAATAAAATGGCACCACTAAAAAGCAGTGCAAAACCGAGGAAGCAGAGTTACTGCTTAACCACAACTCCTGGGGGAAAATGTAACAAGCTGCGAGTTTCTGGCGGGTTTGAAAAGTGGAGATGTTGCCTATAGCAACCAATCAGATTCTATCTGTCATTTTGTAGAATGTAGTAAATAAATGATAACTGGAATCTGATTGGTTGCTACAGGGAACATCTCCACTATTCAAACCTGTCGGAAACTCGCAGCTTGATACACTTACCTGGTGTGCTCTGATAACCGGTGTAATTAAATTACCAGGCAGCTACAAACATATCTAATGTCATCACTTCATTTGTAGGTGTGATTTAAGAAAATAAAAAAAAACCTCACGGAAATATGAAGCAGCTGTTTAACATGGAGCAATATAAAACCTGCTATTTTCACATAGAGCCTTGTGTGATTCATGAAATATCGGTATTTGTATTTCATTTCTTACGATAACCAACTGGCAGAGCTGCCACCTGTTCTGGGTGTCCAGAAACGGTCCCAGCTACTGAAGATTTGTCCCTGACTGCACACCGTGCCTGTTCTTATCTGTTGCATTATCTGTCTGTATAGAGTACAGAATTATATTAGGATTATGTCCAACTGCCCTACTATGATGGGCAGATATAGTGTCCTACATGTCTGTATAGAGTAACAGAATTGTAGTATAATTATGTTCAGTGGTCAGGTCATGTTGGATAGATGTAGTGTCCTATGTCTGTATAGAGTAACAGGATTGTAGTATAATTATGTCCAGTGGTCAGGTCATGTTGGGAGGTGTCATATACATGCACAGAGTGTAAGAATATAATATTATGATGATCATGTGCAGTGTTCATGAGATGTGATGTCCTATGTCTGTATACATGTAAAATAATCCTATTATCATATCCAGTGATCATGTTGGGTAGGTGTTAGCTGTATAGTGTCCATCATAAAACAGGTACAGATTCATCTGTCCAACAACACAGTTCCCCTACATAGTCTACATGTCATCACAGACAGCTGAAGCTATTCTCACATCTTTAGAACAGTGTCCTGATGCCATCTGATGCAGGTCAAAAAGCCGAAACTGCATAGCTTTGACATCACTGTTCCTGCACCTGTGTATATGACTGGACATATTTAGTTATGTATAAACACTCCTGTTATTTGATATATAATATTCACCTCAGTAATGGCTTTAATTACTGTTGAAGGATATGTCAAGCGTCCTAACTATGCTAACACTAAGTGGAGTATTCTTATATACTACATTTAGTACATATGGACGAGGAATGTCACTTATTTACACCATAATTACTTGTCATATATTGTATAGTTCTGAAGAGTGTACAGTGGCGAAGCAAGAAGTGGGTCAACACAATTCGAAGTTGGTCTGACGTAAATAGAAAATACACTAATTGCCACTCCAGAAGAGGATTAGTTGTACTTAAGTACAGTCTGATAGAAAATAAAAGAACATGCAACGGAAAACATCAGCAGCAGCATTGGTAATATAAAATGTGTTATCCCATACTTGCCAACTCTCCCGGAAAGTCCGGGAGACTCCCGAAATTCGGGTCAGTCTCCCGGGGGAGCTGGCATTTCTCCCGTATCCAAGATTTCACCGAGAATCGCGTCAACGCGATTCTCGGTGAATCACGCCATTTTGGAGGGCGGCGGGGCGAGGCCAATAGCGTCATTTTGGCCCTGCCCCCGCGACGTACAGCACGGTTTCGCGGGGCAGGGCCAAAATGATGCGATTGGCCTTGCCCCGCCCCCTCCCTCCAGTCACGCCCCCAACTCCCGGAAGCAAGTTTCCGGGAGTTGGCAAGTATGTGCTATCCACCTTTAGACGACTTTAGCTTACTGGCTTATAGGTGCCCTGCTGAAGATTTTAGGGAACATGTTGCTTTGTCTGTATTGGTTCGGTTTTCTCACCAAAATCTTTAAAGCCTCCTTCAACAGAAATAAACCAGGGGCGGTGCAGAGTTTTATGCAATAGCAATAAAATAAAATATTGCAGATAGACAAAGAGAAATTGGGTGAAAAACACAGAAGGGAGCAAGATAAATCAATCAGCATATTTAGCAATATAAACAAGAAAGTAGGTCATGTGCAAACCAGTAAACAAGTTTTCAGAAGGCAAAAATCCACTTTAAATAAGAATGATGTTTAAGTCAACTCTCCCATCTTGCCTCTCTCTCCAAACAACTATTAAATTACTCCCCTTTTGCCCTTAAGCTGGGCTATAGAGGCAGAGGATACCCCTGCTAATAATACTACAACAGAAGATATGTCATTTATGTTTTACATAAATGACACTGGGGTCACGAGTTCAATTCCCGACCTGGGGCTTATCTGTGAGGAGTTTGTATGTTCTCCCCGTGTTTGCGTGGGTTTCCTCCGGGTGCTCCGGTTTCCTCCCACACTCCAAAAACATACTGGTAGGTTAATTGGCTGCTATCAAGTTGACCCTAGTCTGTCTCTCTGTCTGTCTATGTGTGTGTGTGTTAGGGAATTTAGACTGTAAGCCCCAATGGGGCAGGGACTGATGTGAGCGAGTTCTCTGTACAGCGCTGCGGAATTAGTGGCGCTATATAAATAAATAAATAATAATAATAATAATAATAAATGTTTTGCAGTCCTGACGAGAGGAGTTTTCATGTAGGCCCGCCCCACTACCACGATTTCTCCCCTCCACACCTGGCGGAATCTCATGTGTTTTGTTAATACCTCCCAAACTCTACTCATTGTTGTGTGTTAGGACGGCTTGATATGTCCCTACTGGGGCTTTCAGAGATTATTATAGCCAATAAAGCATTCCACATTACCGCCCCCCCCCCCCCTCCCCCAACTAAAGAATGAGATTGAAGCCTTCGGTTTATAGATTGTACCCATTAAGTATCTGAATAGCCAATATATTTATGGTGTCCTACGAAAAGCCTCTAGTTTCCTCTGTATTCCCCTTCTTACAGGTCTCCATGATGGTTCCCTTATAACAGCGATCTTATGGGCAATTAAAGATGAACGAACATCATGACCGTGCCCTTTCGATGTGCTGGCAAAAATATGCTCGCGGTGCACCATGGCGTAAAATGTCAAAATCATAAATGCCCAATTTACATCACACACTCTGATTGGCTCTGGGTTCCATTGCGAAATTACAGTAGTTGAAGCCTCCTGTGATTTTAGAGAAGCAAAGTTTTCCTGCAATATATCAACGAGAGTTTGCAATCTGTGAAGGGCAAGTTGGGGGATAAAGTTTATCAGCTTGTCACGTTACATAAAGATAAAACAGAACATTTCTTTACGCTGGGAATATAAGGAAACAGGGCCCAGATTCCACCTAAAAATGCAGATTTCTAGGATCTCCTGACAAGTTCCCACCAACAAGTCCCATGATTCTCAGTATGGCATAGCCAAAAGGTACCATCATCATGGGAATATTAGTTCACTATATATAAGCCAGAAGAGCATCATCGACACAATGAATCCATCAGCAAGAATATCTGCAAGATCTGTCTAAATCCAATGTCAATACCACACCTTCCTAGCAATCTGAATAATTTAAAGGTATTCAATGATTAAAGTTCTCCAGTGCAGTTGACACCAAGAGAAATATTATGCACAAATTTAAATAGGACTTGGACATGTTCATCTCTCTGTATGCTGAACAGAAGGATTGCTGTAAATAGATTTGAATATCATTGTATACTTCATTTTTCTTAGCTTGGGATTTCAGAATATCACAAAAAAAAGGTTCAGCAGAGTCCTTGCTAGATAAGAAGGTCACACAGAGGGAGATCTCGTTTGTACGGACAGGCCAGTGTGTGACCTTGGAATCATCGCTCGAGTGATCATGTGATAAAGGCTAAACCCACGACCTGTTGCCTCAATAATAGAATTAGCAGATAGGAAGCCAGGAACAACCAGGCTGTCCAGTCAGAATTAAGCACAACTCAAAATAGCCAGCTCATCTTCACAAACAAGGTAATTCCTAAACAAATTGTAGCTGGCATCGCTAATGTTTACATCCTGATGTCCTTCGTAACCTCTGGATCCTGTGGCTGGCAGGGAATTTGGCTCAGAGTAGGCAATAATAATAATACAACACAAGCAGTTAATACACAAAATTAGTATTTTTGGGACATTCACAGTCTATAGTGCGATTGTATTTTAGGTTAATATGACAACTTTTACACACACAACATTGCGTGGTATAAACTCTTACACCATATCATGCCTTTTCCAGCTATTACATTAACAGCACATTGTCACAAACACAGTTTGCTGAAATGAAGGACTGTTGTGTAACATCGACAGTCTGGAAAGTGTGATATAACTGTAATTCACCATTATAAACGTGTAACGTAGGAAATGGCCATGGAATAGAGATAGACTTCATGACGAATGAACCCAGTCCTGCTTATGCTTCTATATAGCCTAGCTCGCTAAATTGAACCAGTTAAATGGTCCATGACGTTAGTCCTAGATTCATTTTGTTTCCTGAAAGTATGGCCCTATTAGCAAGACAGAATTGGATGGTGTTATTTGACATCATCCACACAACAGATAGTGAAGACCTCGCAAGTCACTGTGCTGGCATGCAGATATATAACGGATGCCCTAATCCAGATTACACAGGGGTGCTATAGAGAGCCAACGCACCGATCTGCCTAGTCAGGCTCCGATATAATCCTCTGATTAGCAGTTGCGGAACACAATTATAATCAGCCCACTGCAGGCAAAGTCAGAGGATGTCATTGAGCCATTAAAATGTAGCGTCTATGTGGATGTAGGAGGATGATCACAAAGACTAAACCCACCCTCTCTTACGTCCAAACAAATATATATTTATAATCACAATGGTACATCGTTTAACCAATTACAGCATTAAAAACCCCCAGCATGCAATAGAAGACATTATCAATTGTGTCTAGCAATTAATATATTGATGTTCAACAAAGCCTACGTGCTGGTAGAGGCAACAAACTGCACACAGTAAACCATGAATATGCAGAAGTAGCCGTAGCTCTAATTAACCAAACTACAATTACTAAGCAATGAAGCTCAGTTTCACTAAGAGAAAATTCCAATAGGAAAACTTAAAGCTACAACTGTGGACACGAGGAATAGCTCCTTATGTAAAGGCATCCAAGTGTTTCCTTATTTGCAGCACTGCAGAACATACTGATATGACACGACATTACGGAGCCTTCTTTACAGAGGAAAATGACAGCGGGTCAGGTGGATGGATGTCCCTTATCAAAGATCATGAAGCAACATCTCTTTGACTAGTGAATGGCTGAGGTTTCAGTAGAAATAACGATCTCAAGGTACCTGTAAAGAGAGAGGGCCTTGGTAACATACCTTCAGATTTCTTGGGATACATTCCTCGCTTTAATATTCCTTATCGGCAGCATCCCTTCTCCATAGCGATGGTCAGTGACATCCTTCTTAGAACACTAACCGTGAAAGAACCCTTTTCTCAGATGTCTCATTCCGGTCCTTGCCTGGGCTCAGAGAGAAGCCAGCCACATCCACACGCATGCAAGAGATGAGCGATATCTGCATGTGTTGTAACAATCTATGGTTGCAAAGCAAAACCGTGGGCACAGCAGCTACAGAGGAGGAATGCTGACTTCTCTGCATCACAAACACACACTCACTTGCACACAGCAATGCATCGGTGGGCAGCCTGCATGCCTCATCTGCATACATAGATTACTCACTAGGTGGGTTTTCTGTTTATCTTCCTGAGCAAAGTGATTTTCTACTGTCTTACAATGAAGGACGCGTGAAAAGGGAGGGGAGCAGCTCCCTCCACCACCTTCCTCCCTCTCCGGTTCCTTTTTAAAACGGATACTGTTGTGTGGCTATCATTAGACGTCAAGGACAACAGGCAGGATCAGCCTGGACGTTATAAGCAAATAGGGGATTAAAAGGAGAGAAAACAAAAATCAAATACTGAATTGCAGGCTGGTTATGCAGTCCCATTATCCTGCCTCATGTATCCAGGCATGGGTGGTTGTGACTCCCATGGGAGACGACCAAACAGCTGAGGTACAGGAGAAAACATGGGCTGGACGCCCCACATCAGCCAAGACACAAAAACAAACTTTACAGTGCAGCCAGTCACAGGTACAGGACCCCAGCCATAGACAACATGTACCACAATCCTACCCTTAATCACAGCACAACCAGGAGAACCTGCCCCCAACAAAAGACATTTTTATTACACATCTAATCTCCTATCCAGCAACATCTGAAGCAGTGGCTGGGATGCGATATGAGAATGACAACTAAAGAATGTGACAAACCAAGGGACCTAAAACCTCATTGCAAAATAATTATTTTAATTAAAAAAAACAAAAACCATTAAAAACAACAACAAGTACAATTAGCTTCGATAACACGTAATTAAAGCACCATGTGTGCTCATGTCATCGCAAAATCCCCTGGTAAACAGGAGGTGTCCAGACAGGAAGGAGTTAACCAGGGGTATAAAGGGTTAACCTAGACGCATTTCACTGGGGAGGAAACCTGAATGAAGTTTGAATAAATATTCAGTAAAAGAAATAATAAAAAAAATATATAGATCAATTTCAAGCACAAAGTAATGAGGATGAGACAGAGAGAGAGAGAAAAAGGAATCACCTTTAAAGGGATGCATACATCCAAAAGTAACAGCTGGTGCATTGTTTGAGCATCTCCGCTGGTCTTTGTATTAGACACCCCATGTACAAGGCAGCCTGATCTCCCCCACCTATCTCCTCCCCTCTCTCTCCATGTGAAGGTAAAGGACAGCCACTGCTGAGGCGACAAAAGGCTGTTTTCTGTGCACCAGCAGCTACAGAGGGCGAGATGCTCACAGGCAGTGGGCGGGATGTACCAATGCCAGCCGTATTACTGTGTCTGCAGGGCCCCGACAGACACGCTCATTCCCCGGGAGACTCCCATGTAGGAAAACATTAGCACACTGGTCTGAAGAACACTTTTTAGCTGGCGTAATTGGTGCATGGAATGGAAGCAGTGACATAACCCGGGGAGAGGGAGCTGTAACACTGAGCTCCATTCAGAAGCTGGGCAGGGGAGAGGAGGAACCCTGTCATTAAAAAGCGCTGGTCTCTGAAGTAGGAATTGCAGACCAAACAAAAACCAGGGCCAGCCTACAGCCACCTACCCGCTGGCAGGGACGGAGGATGGGAAACGAGAGCTGCATGTGGAACAGTTCTCCAGAAAGGACAATGTTGTTATCATTGCTGGAGTAAAAACAGGGTAGAAGTGTTCTGCTTGTGCTGTGATAAACAGGGTTTAACTCTCATGCTTACAGGGGGCCAGTATCGGTACAAGTTACCAACAAATCACATTCTTTATATTTCTCTGCTTATATCTAATATTATAAAGAACAGACCATTACCACAAATGTATAAGCTGAGACCAACTAACAGCACAGAATATCATCATTTTATTTATATAGCGCCACCAATTCCGTAGCGCTGTACAGAGAACACATTCACATCAGTCCCTGCCCCATTGGAGCTTACAGTCTAAATTCCCTAATATAGACACACACTCGCACACAGACACAGACAGACAGACAGAGAGGGAGAGACCAGGGTCAATTTTTGATCGCAGCCAATTAACCTACTAGTATGTTTTTGGAGTGTGGGAGGAAACCGGAGCACCTGGAGGAAACCCACACAAACACGGGGAGAACATACAAACTCCACACAGATCAGGCCATGGTCGGGAATCGAACTCACCACTCCAGTGCTGTGAGGCAGAAGTGCTAACCACTAGGCCGCTGTGCTGCCCACAATATAATATATATGCCCTAGATAAGCCAAACGGCAACTCACAGAACAAAATATATTTACAATACAGATGTCATGTCACCATGCGGGCATAGAAAACAATATATATTTGTATGCCTTATTCCTGGAAAATATGATAGAGGGTTTTCCTCTCAGTGAACGATTCCATAAACAGAAACAATAATCATATATACACTATTTTGAATCGCTGCTTTAGGGCTTTTGGGCACTGGTGCATTTGGATTCCAGTTTTCTGGAATGTCAACTTTTTCATATACTATTATTGTTTGTAAGAAGCCACAAAATTCTGCAGAGTGTGTAGTGGGGAAGTAGATTATATAGCAAAGACCTACTAACTGGCAAAGTAATGGACATTAAGGAAGCATAAAACATAATGACGGAGTGTATAACAGGTGTCGTAAAGAAAACACACGCAATAAATAAATTATATATATGTACATATATATATATATATATTTATTAATTCAGGGAGGGGGGGGGGGGGGGTTATGAAAACTGATGCACAATGTGCACCTTGTTACAGTCATATGTCCCCCAGTTGCTTTATTGTGCTATAGAGAGGCCATATAATCATTTAGTAACATAGAAGGAATTTAACTAGGAACCTGAAGATGGAAGATTAATCTACAATGACTGTCCCAATACAAGGCTCAGCGTCATATACATTGATCTATTAACAGAGAACGGATTCGGAGATGTCAGTTCCCAATACTTGGCAACTTTTCCTTGTTGGGTTCAGGGAGATCGCGGGGGAGGTGGGCGTGTGGCCCCGCCCCCTAAACAATTGTCACAATTTTGGCCAATTACAGCAGAAGGCTAAGATGACACGATATTTGCGTCATTAAGCTCCCCCCCACTTATCTATTGCGAAGCGAGAACCGGGAGGTTGCCCTGCTCTCCCGGGAGGTCTCCCAGAAATGCGGGAGTCTCCCAGACATTCCAGGAGAGTAGGCAACTATTCATTAAAGAAAAGCAGCTAATGAATCTCTAGAGACTGAAGTATCTTTTACATTTCTGTCTCTATTACTGAAGTCATGTTGTCTTACCTGTCAGTCTTTGGTTAAATCTTGGTCTCCATGAATATGGCCACCTCCATAGGCATCAATACATGGACATAGGACACAATTTCTGAACTGTGTCATCACGCCACAGATGGCAAAGCCAACCACGTCTTGTACTGGCTCAGCATCAGGGAGAATGCCAGACTCTTCAGGGAGTGAGGGAGATCACCCCTATTTCAGGGGTTCTCCCTGACATTCAGGGAGAGTTAGCAAGTATGCAGTTCCCCTCCCTATAAGGCTGGGGGATTGTGCTTTAGACGGTGGCAAATAACCAGCAAGAAATATTTAGCATCGCATATTATGGCACCAGACTCTGGGCCTTATATCTCCGTAGAGATGCAGCGCTGTGTGTGCAGAACATTGTTATTCCTTTTCATTTGCATTGGAGTTATTTGCCATCATTGTTTTTTTTCCAAAGGCCTTAGGCCTTGGGATACTGGCAACAAACAAAGAAATATCTGCACAAATATGAAATGGATAAGAGAGGGAGAGGAGTTTGTGAACCCATTAACTGCTGCTGTAAAAAAAAAAAAGTACACACATACTCATAGCAGACATGTCACCGTATTATCATCATCATTTATTTATATAGCGCCAGCAAATTCCGTAGCACTTTACAATTGGGAACAAACATTTATAAAACAATACTGGGTAATACATACAGACAGAGGTAAGAGAACCCTGCTCGCAAGCTTACAATCTATGGGACAATGGGAGTTTGGAACACTAGGGCATGTGCTACATCATATTGCACAATGGACATATTAAGTAGAATGTTATCTATGTGGAATGCATGAAATTCATTATTAAATGATGCTGTGTTCCCACAATGCTGTATTAGCAGACATGTTGATGAACAAAACCTAACGGTGCTGCCGATACTATAACATACAGGCTGATTGTTCAGACTATTCCGCCGCCCAATTCCTGACCTAAAATGGGAATCACAGACCGTCTGGAGACCTCTGACAAATTACAGGTAGGTCAATCAGTAAAGGAGATCTTTTCATCCTCAAGTTGAGATATTTTTTAAAATCTTATTTTACAAAATAGCAGATTGGCCTAGAAGGCACCATGGTAAAGTGTTCTGCTACCATGAAATAACCTAGAGCCCTATATACCTCAATCTTGTTTATCAGGCATTTTTCTGTGTGGAACAATCTGTCTATAGAACAGTAGTACTTATCATGAGGGTGGAGATATAATATCATTGATACATTTTAATGCGTTTTTCTACTGATGAAAGTGATCTGGTGTTATATAGACAAAAGCCTAAAACTCCGAATGGGGGGGGGGGGGGGGTCACCAATATACGCCACCCTCCAAAGCTATACTAAATTCAGGAACCAGGCTTCAGGGCAGCGGTTGGCAACAGTGTGTCTTCTCTTGTCGCCCCCCCCCCAGCCGGCTGCTACCGATCTTATTGCAACAGGGGCAGCTGAAATTCACATTTTGAGACCTCCTCTGCACAGTGCAGGGAGGTCACGCGGGATACCCAGAGCAAGAGGGAGTGCACATTGCTCTCCCTCCTCCCTCTCTGTGGCCCCTTTGAAGCCCCTCACTGCTTTAGGGCATAGTAAAAATTGCCCAAAATTGTGTTTGCCTAGCTACTAGTTAATATTCCCCTCTAATATTATGCTATCCTTTTTGCACGGAATATCTTTTGTACTATTTGATACACCAGATATCTTCAAACAAATGCAGAGTTTAAAAACAAACAAACAAAAAAAAACAAACCTCAATCAATTAACCTTTTTCTGTGTCCTGAAGTTGTTCCATAATGAGAAGCAAGTCAGGTAACACCTAATAGGAAAACATGTGATGAGAGGTATTATACAAAGGCCCACCTAGACCAGTGGAGGGAACCAGGGGACCCTGGGGTCCTAGGCAGCCCTCATTAGCAGAGCAAATTCCCTTATTTGTTCCTCGAGAGCCACAAGCGTTATTCTTCATCAAATGCAACCTAGTAGAGAATGACGTCCGTGGGTATCAGTTTTCTTTTTGCAGATATTTTATAGGTAGGCAAGTAACACATCTCAAGTTTATATGATTAAGTTGTTGGCTTTAAGTTGTTTTGTTTTTTTTACAATATACTTGTTAAGGGACTTCGACGTAGACAACTTTTGTTAGTTATCTTGAGGCTTTAAATTACGTCACTAAAACATTATTATTTCTGTTTATATTCCTGTGTTTTGACCGACAAAAGTGAACATGTTTACTCGTGCCATAAAGGTTGTGGCTGGTTGAATAAATGCACAAGAGAGTAGAAATGGGGGTATAATACACAGGAGGGGTGTGTATAAGGGACTTAGGGGTATATTTACTAAACTGCGGGTTTGAAAAAGTGGAGATGTTGCCTATAGCAACCAATCAGATTCTAGCTGTACTAAATAAATAACTAGAATCCGATTGGTTGCTATAGGCAACATCTCCACTTTTTCAAACCAGTAGTTTAGTAAATAGTGTGAAATGTTATTGTTATAAGGAAAGGAGAACATACAAACACATGACGCACATCACAAACTCACAACTGAATGAAGCTAAACTCCAGTAATACCTTCCGGCATAGCCACCTCCTCTCATCACCGTGGCCTCAAAAAAACAAAAATGTGCATATCGTGTCTCTAATGGGGTGAGAATGGTATCTTTACTCAATCGCGGAAGAGTAGAGAACTTTTATTGCAGCGGCCAAGCCTAGGCGGATAATTTAAACCTGGCCTGTTTGGAGATGTAAAAGAAATGTGACACCTGATTGGATAATCAGCTAATCCAATCAGTTGACACATAAATTACACATCCACTGCACAGAAAAGCCAAAAGTCCCTTTTAGTTAAATTCCCTTTTTTTCATCTACGTCACCGTTTAATGCACTGCATTTGTGTACACACCACATGAATCAAATTCTAGTTGAAAATGAAGTTCCTGTAGCCAGTTCATATTCTGATAACATAATGCACCAAGCCGTTGATACAATGCTCAGAACGCTGGTCACGGAGCTAGAACACAGTCTTTATTGCTGGAGCGTTACAGAATTGCTGAGAAATTTTAAGCACGGTTCCGAAGTAGTTCAGTCTGCACCACTTCCATATTGATCAGCTAATCAGTGTATAATGCTGTATACAGTTGTAAGATTTACTAGGGCATTGTTATTACCGAAGGTAATTGGAAAAAAAACGATTACTGTGGAAAATATCACTAGCTGAACCACTTCACCTATATAAATCGTTGAACATAATTTCCCATAGTCGGCTTCTATGGAGCCAATAGGAATCCACAACTCACTGAATCTCACGTCAATCAGTAAGAGTGAGAAGGGGGAATCAGACAGAGCAGAGGTCTGCGGCTTAAGCTGGCCACAACTAGACCAAAACGGTTACTCAAACGAGCAACAGGACCACTGTCCAATTTGGTCCTCGTAGGTGGCCATTATTACACAAGATCCAGATTCTAGGTCTGAGCATCTTGTGGCTGAATCACTTCCTGCTGTTACTCAGGCCATATGTAGATTCAGCAAGTACATGTGATTAAAGAAATGTGAATAGCTTAGGTTGGTAAAGATGTAATTAGTCCATTGTAGTATTATTTATTTGGGCAGGTCATGTAGGATGGGAACAATTTCACTGGCTGTTTGCCCATTAATTTGATACACCCCTGATCACAAAGCTCTTCTTTAAAAGTGAGGCGTCGGTAAAAGAGGCTGTTGGCTGCCTATAGGTGCACTGGTCATAGACGGCGGATATCGACCACAACTGATCATGCAGTGAAACAATGCAATGGGATAAAAGCGTTAAGCTGTAACAAGCCAAGGTCAAACAGAACCGCTACTTAAGTAAAAAATTCAATTACTATTATGCGCTTGAATTCTTTCTTAACTGCCGTTGTAAGTGCTAGTATAAAGGAAAGGTGTCACTTTAATTCCCTTCAGAAACCTTTACCAAGATACAAACTAGCTTCACATTTCTCTGCACTTACACTTTGTATCACATTGACCTAATAACACACCTGACATTACTACTAGGATACATGGGGAAAACGCAGCACTTTAGCAAATTATAAATGTCTAGCAAAAAAACAAAACAACAAATACTGTACAATTCTACTGAATTCCATAAATCAAACATAAAGAGCCAGTAAAAAGTATGTTTCATTTTAACATTATTAAGGGAATGTGCATTACTCACTGTCTTCTCCTGGGCAAGGCATACCAGGCCTTTCGGGGATGCTGGGAAACACTGCAAGATAAAAAGATACCATGTTATCCTTCTGCTTGTATGTCATCAAAGAGAACCTGCATTATTTATGGTTTCTTGCTAAGCACACAGTCTGGGAGATGGACATGGTCCTATTATTTCTTGAAAGATTTGGGGCACTTGAATGGATTTTACCCATGGGAAAACACTTAGTACATCTATGTCACTTTACTTTATGCATGGGCTTAATGGAATGTGTCTTCCAAGCTCATGACTGGTTTATGGACCAGTTGCCACTAACGCAACTTATGGCTCTTTTTGCCCCAGGCACAAAACGCACTCATTGGGCTACGCTCAAACAGGCATTTAGAAGACCAGGCTTTCCCTGACTATAAACCTGCGGCTTTTTGAAGCTCCTGTGGGTGGACACAGGAGTAATGGAAAACGAGGGTATCCTCATCATACAAAGGCGTTATTACACAAGCATCTCAATATGGCAGCTTCAGAGTAACTGTAAAACATACCCAACCACATCATAAAAAACATAATAACAATAATAAAAATAATAATAAAAATAATAATAATAATTAGCCAAGTTAGGGATAAATTGACCATTTGGTCCCAATTTATGCTGATAAATCCAGTGAAGTATTTGTGTACACCCTTAACAGAAATAAAAGGAGTCCTTCAATGCCTTCAATGTAACCACACCGTATGATCCTTTTTGCCATTAGTTTGACTTTTATGTCCTACTCAAATATTTAAAGGAGCCTCCTTAATGCCTTTTAATATTCCATTCCCCCAAAACCACCATCAGCAATTTTATTATACAAATATTTTGAACACAAATACAAGTTACATTGTAATCTAGAACTCTGATCGTTTTGTTTGCATTCACATGAAGATATAAGACAATTTACAAATAAGACCGAGGGGAAAGGAAACGAGAGGCAGAAGCTCTACTCGGATTCACAAGCAATGAAATTCACTTTGAAATTGCCGGAAGAAATCTTTAATGATCTAATTAGCTTAACAATTGCAAACAAGTATCCAAGGATATAAAGCTGCAGCACCTATAATATTTTACTAGCTTCCTCCCTCAGCTGGCCGGTACCCTGGGCTGTTCTCCCTGGGGCTACTCTGCTTCTTCTCACAGCCCCCAGAGTCAAGAGGGGTCAATCACAAGCCACCATCAAGAAATTGCAGCTTGTGTCGATCACAACCCACCACCACCAATCAAATTCAGATCAGGAAGAGCTTTGGTAAAACTGGCTGCATGGAGCAGCCCACGGGACTCCGTTTAGGTGAGTGAGGAGGTTAGTATGATATGGCAGCTTCAAGCAAAGACAGCCGCCGCACAGGCAACACAATCATCATCATCACCATTTATTTATATAGCGCCACTGATTCCGCAGCGCTGTACAGAGATCTCACTTACATCAGTCCCTGCCCCATTGGGGCTTACAGTTTAAATTCCCTAACACACACACAGACTAGGGTCAATTTGTTAGCAGCCAATTACCCTACCAGTATGTTTTTGGAGTGTGGAAGGAAACCGGAGCACCCGGAGTATAACCCACGCAAACACGGGGAGAACATACAAACTCCACACAGATAAGGCCATGGTTGGGAATCGAACTCATGACCCCAGTGCTGTAAGGCAGAAGTGCTAACCACTGAGCACCGTACAAAATAAAGCAAAGCTGCTAATCCAAAATAGAAACACATTTATTTCACAACATAATGACAAATCTTTTCTCCTCCTCGATTTTTATATAACGCTAGACATTATACTGAATATAACCAATAAAAAAACAAAAAAAATTTATTTTTTGAATTATTTCTGGAAAAAAAATCATTATCAGTTATTTATATAGCGCCACTAATTCTCACTCATACCAGTCCCTGCCCCACTGGAGCAGGGAGCAGCTTGCATTTAAATTCCCTGACACACACAGAACATGAGAGACTAAGGGGTATATTTACTAAACGGCGGGTTTGAAAAAGAGGAGATGTTGCCTATAGCAACCAATCAGATTCTAGCTATCATTTATTTAGTACATTCTAAAAAATGAAAGCTAGAATCTGATTGGTGGATACAGGCAACATGTTCACTTCTTCAAACCCGCAGTTTAGTAAATCTAGCCCTAAGGGTCAATTTAATAGCAGCCAATTAACCTATTGGTATGTTTTGTTTTTTTTGTGATTGTAGGCAGGACTCTGAAGTAATGTTTTGAATGTTGCCACTATCCTGTGACACTCCAGGTGTTGTGAAACTACAAGCCCCAGCATACCCCTCCAGCAATAAGCTGCTATATATTGGCAAAGCATGCTGGGACTTGTAGTTTCACAACACCTGGAGTGTCACAGGTTAGCCAACACGGACCTATCCTATGCCGAGCCATAAAACAAACAAAGCATCTTCCATGGAGTTACTTCTAAAGGGATAGCCTGCATTGTCATGTACCTTGCTTTAGCCTTGAAGACAAATATAATCCAGTATAAATGGGGAAAAATAAATAATAGGCTTTTACAACAAGTATCATGTTGTAAGCACAGTCATTTGTTGTGTGCTTTCAAACGCCAGTCGCACATATTGATAGATGGAAGTGTATAGATGTACTCTGCTTCCTGCAGAAAATCTACAGTAATTACATATGCAGCAGATGTTGAACAAAGCCAAAAGCAATGAATATATTGTTTCTCTGCAAATAAAAGAACGTGTAGCACAGAAATATGCTCTTAGCATCGCAGTATGTTGAACGCATAATGAATCCTTACCGACTAAAAATTAAGACCTTTTCTAAAACAATAGTCGGCAAATGGGACCGCCGGATGCAGTGTAACTTGCTCCGTCTTAGTAAAGACGTCCACAGCGCAACACAAAACGATGACCTGGTTTCTCTTTTGAAGAATATTTTTTTCTTAAGGGCATGAAATCCCACTTGTCACTTCCTTACTATCGTTCTGTGTCTGACACACTTAGCTGCTTTGAAGTGTTCTAATGATAATATACAGCTCTATAAAGAAGAACCTTAGATACCCAAGACACATTTGATGTAGAAAAGAAAAGAGATTCTTTGATTTTGCGCACGGCATGAACAAATGACCAATTCATCATGAACCAATTGGAACAGAAAGCGAGCGATTGTGTCCGTCATTTGTTACCATTACACCCAAAGGAAACCTCTTGGGAAAGGATTCTGAAACTTTAGAGACGTATTTGTGAATAAACCTTCAAAAAAAAGAAAAAAGTAGTAAAATTAGCGGCTGGAAAACATACAAAATCACCACAGCCGCCAACAGAGGGCGAAATGGATTTTGATTACCAAGTTAAATGATTTCTCTTAGGCCACATACAGATTGGCTTTTTAACGCCTTTCTTAACTCTACTAAAAAGGGATCATTGTAGGCACTCCTTCTGTAAAATGCACAAAAGGCCATAGTACAGTCATCTGTTTTATTGTTCTATAGTCAGAACCGTGTACATGCGCTTAAAAACATGTAATTGCATTTCAAAATCACCAGTGGTTATGAGCCCTTAAGTTAAGGCCTCACGGATGACCTTGGCACATACAAAAGGTATCTGTTGGAAAAGGCAGGCTGGGGGGCAGGGGGGCATCTGGGCCATGGGCCAGTCCCATAGTGGGCTACCTTGGGCTGGACCACCTGCATTTTTCTTCCATTAAAATGTTCCTAATAGGCTGAGTCGAGTCTTGCCCCCCCCCCCCCCCCCCCAGGCTAAAATTCGCCAGCCCTCCCCTGTCTGTTGGAATGAATTTTGATTTACAGTACTATTCATACCAGTTTCGATGTTACTATGAGGAGATCTAGAGAATAAGTATAGTTTGTGAGGGGGCGGGGACGACCTTTGTCCTCATGCAAACAGTTTTAGCATTAACGCATAAGCCTGGCTCTTAGATTTGACTCACTGGCTCCTGATATAGCCATTATTTTGTGCCCCTTGGAAATTATGTGAAATGTATTTTGTGTCCGACACAATATATTTTCTGTACCCAGTTAAT
Source organism: Mixophyes fleayi (assembly GCF_038048845.1). Taxonomy (NCBI): domain Eukaryota; kingdom Metazoa; phylum Chordata; class Amphibia; order Anura; family Limnodynastidae; genus Mixophyes; species Mixophyes fleayi. The sequence continues at coordinate 75,706,677 of NC_134412.1, forward strand.
TGCATCCAGGAGCAGCATCATTACCCACACCTGTAGCTAGAACTTTAGTTTTACAATTCCAGAGATGTGAATGGATTAGAACACTGGTTCCCAACTCCAGTCCTCAGGGACCTCTAACAGTGCATGTTTTCCATATCTCCTTGCTGGAGCACAGGTGTATTCATTACTAACTGACACATTTTGAAAGATCCGCAGGTGGTACTAATTATTTCACTTGTGACCTGGAAAATCTGCACTGATACATGTCAGTCAAAATCTCACACAGGTTTATTTGTTCATCCAAAGAAAGCAGAAAAGTGGCTAATAATTTTCAAAATTAACCTTGCAATTGGAGTATAGGATTTGATTTTACTACATTTGTGTTGTCTCTCCTTGTATCAGTATATACAGTAAATGTGACTTTCTGGCTGAATCCTGTAGTCAAATGCATACAGTTAGTATCATTATCATAAGAGCTGGATAATGATACAAAGTACCATTGCCAATACTTATAAAAAAGTAAAAAAGGGGTTTCAGCCGATTATCAGACCAATCACCTGATAAACGTCTGTTCGGACCGATATTGCATTAGTGTGTACACTGCAACAATGAGCGATCGTTCCAAAGTATCGTATCGTTTCATTTGATTTTTAAACCGAACAAAAATTTTTGCTTAACGATGCAAAAACATCCTTCCAATACTGCAGTGTCACAACCAGGATCTCTATAGAGTTTACAGAGTCACAATCTTTTCAGCCGATAGTTATGACAGGTGAAGAGCACAGATCTGACAGTAAATCTTGTAAAACGTGTATACAGTGTGTACACATGAATCGGCTGCTGATTTGGACTTTTTTTTTCTCCATCAGTCGTTGTTAAAAACGTTATGGATAACACATTGGGAGAAAATTTCTGTAGTGTGTACTCAGCTTAACTCTGAAGTAACAGATTTCAGATTCCTTAATCCATTTTCTAAATCCCCTCTCTTGAGAATAAACAAATGAAAACAAAAATGGGCCAAGTAGTTACATCCAGCAAATTCTCTTTCTGACATGTTAGAGGATAACTTCAAGGGCTCGTTCAAACAAGGAAATTCAACACAAGAAAAGTGTACTCACTTTGTATCATTTGTTAACATCGTGTGGGAATCGGGATTATGTGTCTGCTGCCTGCACATTCATGCACAGTTTTCTAGCACTAGGGGCTAGATTTACTAAACTGTGGATTTGAAAAAGTGGAGCTGTTGCCTATAGCAACCAATCAGATTCTAGCTGTCATTTATTTAGTACATTCTACAAAATGACAGCTAGAATCCGATTGGTTGCTATAGGTAACATATCCACTTTTTCAAACTCGCAGTTTAGTAAATATACCCCAAGGTGTTAAGCTTTGGCTCCTTCTGCTGAGGCGTGCAGGCACCAAGTTAATGTTTACTACATGATTTTTAGAGCTGTTCGCTTACACAGAATTATACATGGAGCGCAGCGTCAATAAATTCTGACATTTATATTGAAACAAGTACTCACCCCCACTGCCCTCCAGTGATTTGTGGAAAAGCCAGTGGGTAACACAGAGAGAAACTTGCAAAAACCAAGCAAAACATAGTGCAGAAAAATGTTCTATTTGAATCCCCTGGTTTTGCAATCTTTGGGCTGGAGTGAGACTTATTAAAAAGTATCTGCAGCTTAAACAGAGCTCTATTGTGCTTTATTTATAATGTAACTATATTGTTTTTTCCCTGGAATTTGTCAGCATATAAAACCAGGCACAATGATTGCATCCTCCCCAGCACAGGAACGGCACAGTGTCCTGCAGGTGCGGAGTGTTTCTGTACCATAGTGATAACATTGGCATTGCACATAGCAAGAATTTAAAAAACGCTACTGCAAATTGCACAAATTTCTCTTGATACCGAAGTACACACGGTTTCATCATTGATCTCATAAACGTTGCTCGCTCACAGCGCTATATAAAAGATGGCTCTGTGCAGCTTAGATACTGCTGTCCAAAACCATGTACAGATCAAAGCTCAAAGAGCAGGAGCAGTGGCTATTCCCTGGATCCAGGGGCAGATGAAGTAAGTACTACCTCACTATAAACTGGGGACTGTGGATAGATATATATATATATATATATATATATATATATATATATATATATATATATATATATATATATATATATATATATATATATATATATCTATCATTAACGATTTAAGATAATTTACAATAAAGGTTTCAGTGCTTACCATGAATGCTGAGCGCTTCCTCCTTGTATATGGAATATAGGCGGAAAGCTTCTTCCAGCTCCATCTGGGAAGAAATGGTGCAGGGATCGCCTGGTGAAAACAAAAAAATACATTATCACATCATTCTGTAGAAGGGAAAAAACAAAAGAAAACACAAAAAACAACAAGAAAAAAAACAACAACTTTGTTTTCAATATCCAAAAGTTAAACACATAACTTCAGGCAGCCAATTTTTGGTTATCAGTGGCGGACACACCAATTAATATTTCAGTAGCCACTCAGTCAGTCATATCTAGAAGCTGGATGGAACTTTAAGGAGCGAGGGAAGATGTGCATCAGATGACATTATTGCGAGTGGGGACTCACCAAACTTGGGGGTCAGCGGTAATGGTTTAGGCACACTGGCTACACTACGGCTTGCTTAGCCAAGATAATTCACCATAAATAACTAAGATTACAGTGGATCAGTGCACAAATACTAACTTACTAACAGTACAGGCAGAATAATTCCTTTCTCTTTGGAGTCATCTAAAGCAGCTATAAATTACAGTTTCCCCAGTAGGGTTCCAGAACATTTTGTAGCATTGCTTGTTAGAAACAGCAGGAAAGAGAAGTCCTTCTTTATGTGTGCACTAAACCCACCTTTATCTGCGCAATTCCACTGCCCACCTGCAGGTAGAAGCCTTTACTTTCCCATCAGATATTGTTTACAAGGGAGAAGGGGGGTTAGGGAGATGATAGGGGGATGGCACATCGTGGGACAGTGGACGGCACATTGATACCAGCTGTGAGTAAACTTACCGTCTCCCACACAAATATCTGTGCCCGAAAATAGAGCATGAAAAAGTCAATATTTCTGGTTTAACAGAGCAGCAGTGGAATATCAACTTAACTCTAAGCTAAGTACTTAAACATCATGGGTCATATCTGAAAATGTAATATTTTTGACATTCACTTTCCTGCACACAAGATTATTTTAAGGTTTGTGTCAGTGATACATCACAATGGGGACAAGACATGTCTGAGGCTAGGAAGCAAACAAACTCTACATTATATATAACAGTACAAAATAATTTCTCTGGAGCATATCTGAAACGCTCCTAACCACAGGAAGTTCCAACGAAAGGAGACAAAGCAGCAGACTGCAGAGATACTCAGGAGTTTAATAAACCATTAAAATCACAAAGTATTACCTTCCAACTACCCCATACATGGAATCAGGACAAAATAAGCTCCCACCCTGACGAAACGAGTGTGATAACACAGATAACACTGCAACCATCCTGTTTCTCACATACTGTGGATTATAGCATGTACTTTTTATAGCCATTGCTTTTGTTCCCCAGCTCATCAGACTGCAACTGCATTACATAATTACATGTGGATAAAGGGACATTATAGGTCATTGTAAATATGCATATTGTTTATTGTTGATGTCGCAGTGAGTCAACATATGCAGCTGAGAGAGATCCATGGACAGCCAGGTGACTAACTCCTTAAGCTAGTAGGGTAAGGGACAAATGTGGTAAGCCTGCCTGGCATTTATTTACTGTGTACATAATAATTTAGTTATTACATTTATTGTAATGAAAAGATTGTTTTACTTTCTAACTGCATTTGCCTGAGAACCCTAGAAGGTACTGGGTAGAGTTCCTGGCATAGTAAGGCACCAGCGAGTGGCCAGTCAGTGTGAAGTTGGTAGAACTGGGCCAGAAACCCCGATACCTTCACATGCACAATCCCCCCTATCCAGAAACTCCCACATTGGTGTGAAACTCCACCTGGTTTTATAAGCCCCACCCTGTTACGACCCTTGAATCAGGACAGTTGGGAGGTTTGCACTTCCCTACAGGCAGCTGTGGCTCCTCCCACATCTTTAGGACAGTGTCCTTATGGGGTGTGACAGGTCAATAAGTAGAGAGACCAAGTTACTATGACATAACTGGCCCCGCCCATGTGTAGGAATCAACCAATCCACAAAGTGCGATTCTGCAAAAGCTAGTCTACCGGTGTGACTTTCTGCACATCCCTCCTACAAGGCAGCCTGCATGGTAGCATACCTCCCAACTGTCCCATTATAGGCGGGATAGACCCGAGTTGAGAGGACTGTCATGCTGATCAGGACTCCATCCTTCTCCCGATTCTGTTACAGCCGGGAGATCTAACCCACTGACTGATGCCCCTTTAATGTCGCTCATATCAGCAGCAGGTGTTTGTGGCATTGCAGATTGCTTTAAGGGAAGGAGGATGAAGTAGGTGGGCACAGCCCTTTGGAAGCTTTGGACAACCCCTGGGGGGGATGATATATGCCCCAAAGTGATGTGGCCACGTCCTGCACGTCTCCTTCCCATGCACAATGCCCAGATTACAAAATCCTTAAAGTTGGGAGGTAGGTGAAGGACGTATTTAGTTAACCATAAACACTTTGTTAGTACATGTATATTTATTCAGACCAGTAATCTCTGGCTTTTCTTGCACTTCCATTGATGGAGACCTCTTACGTCAAGATGCTTACTATCAGGACAGGGTAGAGGTCTTGGTTTTTACACTAAAGACAAAATACAGACCCTTTGTAGTAATAAAGCGTTTTTACATAAATAATGAATACTCAATTCTCAGTACTACCAAAATTGAACATTATGATTTTTTTGCTCTAATCCGTTTGATAATATATATTACAGAATCGATCATCGACCTCCAAGTTCCAGTAAATAGACACGTTTCTAGACGAAACAAGCTCTTGTTTGGTCCAACTCAATACTGCACGCCAATTTCCCCAAATAGCGGTTATTGTACAAATAAGCCAGGCATGCTTTGATAGTGTCATCTAAAATGATTCTGTGAGTTCACCTCAATATAAATTGTTTTTGGTCTTTTACCACCTACTCAGTGTAAGGTCAGTAATCTTACCCAGCGTTCAATCACCCTTCAGAGCAGCATCAAGCAGCAGCTTTAGGATTCAATTCACACGGTCGCATGATTTCTTGTAATGTATTTTTAATACGCTGACAGAGCTACAAATCATTTAATGCACTTTACTTTCAAAGCGTTTTCAGGTGTCGGACAAACAAACACACACACACACACACGATGCAAGTGAATAACTCAAGTATGAGCTATAATCACTAGAATGTAGAGGATAAAGAAAAAAAATGAACAAAATATGAAAACAAAACCTTTGTAGATATCAGGCCTCTATTCTTGTCTATCAGCCAGGAGCGTAACTTGGCCAGGGTAACCAAAGCTTTTGCTACAAACACCAGCCGCCATCATCATTTAATTATATAGCGCCACTAATTCCGCAGCGCTCTACAGAGAACTCACTCACATCAGTCCCTGCCACATTGGAGCTTATAGTCTAAATTCCCTAACATACACACACAGACAGACAGACAGAGAGACAGACTAGGGTCAACTTGATAGCAGCCAATTAACCTACTAGTATGTTTTTGGAGTGTGGGAGGAAATCGGAGCACCCGGAGGAGACCCACGCAAACATGGGGAGAACATGCAAACTCCACACAGATAAGGCCATGGTCGGGAATCAAACTCATGACCCCAGTGCTGTGAGGCAGAAGTACTAACCACTTAGCCACCGTGCTGCCCGCGTTTGGGGCACTTTGGGGCAGCAGTGTTGTCAATGTCCATTCTCTCTAAACGTCCCATTAATGCAAATGGGAAATTCATGGAGGATAGACACCATTGGAATGTTCCTAGAACGGGGGACCCGCCGGATTGGGAAGACTGTATCTTCCCAATTTTACCAGATATGCCAAAAGTTTAAATATTTTAAAACCATGTATATATTCAATACAGTGAATGGTAAACAAGCCAAATGAGTTTTTCAATTAGTCATAAAAATGTGTCGTGCTTACACTGCAGAATCGCTTTCATTTTTAAACCCACATGCAATCCTTCAGCTCCATCAGAACCTCAGGAAAAAAACATGACACCACTTTCATATCTCAGGCGTGAATATTAGTGTGTAAAAAGGTAACAAGTAACTGCTAAAACTGCACATTAAATATTAATGTTTCCTAACAAGTTCAAAGCACAGCTCACAGCAATAGGTTGGGGAAAAGGGATATATTTGAAGACACAGGCAGCAGAATTTAAACATTAGCCAACATTCCTATACGTTTCCACAGAGCAGAGACTGCAGCGGGCTGAAGCAGCAGACAGCAGGGCTGGCCGTTTTAAAGCAGTTACAATACAGGCCAATGTTTATTTACGCTTTTTAAATCACATTAAAGTACCATCTATCTTCATGGCAGTGCCGTCCTCGTTTCCTTTGGGTACGCCTTTAAAATACTAGAAGCCTGGTTACTTACTGCTTCCCTGGGATAAGAAAATGAGAGCGATACACTGCACACATAAATCTTTGGAAGGGAAATTATACAATATTTATTTACACTGTGAAACTTAAGCTACAGGTGAAGCCATAAAGCCTGTTAAAGATGCATTACCACCTAGTAGTAGTTGATGCACCTCACCCTGCCCCCCCTTTCCCCCCCCCCCAATTATCCCATTTACATGGACTATGGACTAGCCCATGAAGATGAGGGGGGTTTGAACAAATGTGCATCTTGTGGTGGGCGAGTCTGGGTGCCTTGCAGTAATCATTGCTAAAGCCAAAAGGTTTTACATTATGGGACAAGACAATAAATTGACTTCAGGGGGGTGCAAAGTGAGTATTTTGGTTGGGTTACTGCTGTAGTGGGCTTATTGCCCCAGCAAAAGACCACTTAGGTGGAAGATAATGAGAAGTTACAATAGATCTTGCTTTCCACCGTAGTAGCACAATTAAGCAAAGAAAAGTTATGTCAGTCTGCATAGGGTTCGGCACCAGAGCCAATAGAAAGGCACTGCTGTGATTAGGTTACAAAGGCCCGTGAGACTGCGATAGGGGTCCGTCTGCATAGGGTTCAGCACCAGAGCCAATGGAAAGGTATTGCTGTGATTAGGTTACCAGGGCCTGTGAGACTGCTAGAGGGGTCAGTCTGCATAGGGTTCAGCACCAGAGCCAATGGAAAGGTATTGCTGTGATTAGGTTACCAGGGTCTGTGGGACTGCTAGAGGGGTCAGTCTGCATAGGGTTCAGCACCAGAGCCAATGGAAAGGTATTGCTGTGATTAGGTTACCAGGGTCTGTGAGACTGCTAGAGGGGTCCATCTGCATAGGGTTCAGCACCAGAGCCAATGGAAAGGTATTGCTGTGATTAGGTTACCAGGGTCTGTGGGACTGCTAGAGGGGTCAGTCTGCATAGGGTTCAGCACCAGAGCCATTGGAAAGGTATTGCTGTGATTAGGTTACCAGGGTCTGTGAGACTGCTAGAGGGGTCCGTCTGCATAGGGTTCAGCACCAGAGCCAATGGAAAGGTATTGCTGTGATTAGGTTACCAGGGTCTGTGGGACTGCTAGAGGGGTCAGTCTGCAAAGAGGTCAACCCCCGGATACAGCTGCCAAAGGTTCTCCGAGGTCTCTTTACCACAACCAGCTATTGTTCTTCCAGTGACTTCTAAACTTGCATTGTAGCTTCTCATCAAAAGAAGCCAACAGCTGAGAGTGAAACAATGTGTATGAAGTGTCTACGGATTATAATCTCCAATTCAACCAGAAAGCAGGATAGGCCTGGGATTTAAATGTTCTCTTAATTACAAGCAAATAATTCTAAATATATAATGCACATTTGACTGTTCTGCCGTGTAGATTTAAAGCATACTTTTACAGTGGACACCTCCTTTTAAAAAGGAACATTGTACTAAAACATTATTGCTCATTTTAAAAACCACACTTGTTTTGCTTGAATCCTACCACTGTTATGATGAGACCATTAGGAGGCAGCTCCAGAGTCTATAATTTGTATTTCATGTGGTTTTGGCCGAGGAAGCAGCTGATGTTACTCATGTAATATGTTTGCAAGAATACGGAAGAAGAGTCTGTATTCTTTAGGGTCTTAAAAAGGTTCTATCCCCGTACTTCACCTCTCATCTGTACACTCACCGACATAATAATACCAAGTATTTATTACATTATACACATTTTGAGATTATCTAAAATATGCCTAATTAAATCTGAAGTAGCCGCAGATTCAAATTATAACTAGATCTTATAATAAAGACCGTAACACAGGTTCAGGGAACAGGAAGTACCAAGTAACCCCATTATTTAATTACATTATTAAATTTCTCTCTTTTTTTTTTTTTTCCGGAGCAATATTCACTAAAGATCTGCAATGTCGTCTCCCAAGCACGCTGAAATCATATGCAGCCAATTATACATTCATTTGAAAGGTTAGAAATTGTGCATCTCAAACTCAGACTACTTTTTATTAAAGTCTCTGGGAAAAGAGAAAAAAAAAAATATATAAAAAAAAAGAAAGCAAAAGATAAACATTTAAATATTTGATGCTGGCACACAGAACTCTTAATTCAAGGGCAGAGGATATTATTTGATGAAGGACTGTAGGTAGCACAGCATTATGCCATGCTATTAATACTTTAAAGAATTGGAATGCATTGCCTTTATGGAGAACAGTCTTGAATAATAAAGACTGCGTTCTCATACCTAAAAGGTGCTAAAGTTTCTGGAGATTTTTCACTTCCTCAATTAAAAAGAAAACCAAAAAAAACAAAACTGGTCCCTATCCATTTTGGGACCAGGGGGGTGAATTTATCAAGCTGCGGGTTTGAAAAAGTGGAGATGTTGCCTATAGCAACCAATCAGATTCTAGCTATTTAATTAGTACATTTTACAAAATGACAGCTAGAATCTGATTGGCTGCTATAGGCAACATATCCACTTTTTCAAACCCGCAGCTTGATAAATTTACCCCGAGAATCAAATTTAAAAAAAATAAGTGAAAGTATTAATTTTCTGAGCCAAAGTTATAAACAGTCACATATATATATATATTTATATATATATATATATATATATATATATAATATTATACACAAATTGACCCTAGTCTGTCTGTCTCTGTGTGTTAGGGAATTTAGACTGTAAGCTCCAATGGGTCAGGGACTGATGTGAGTGAGTTCTCTGTACATTGCTGTGGAATTAGTGGCGCTATATAAATAAATGGTGAATATATATATATATATATATATATATATATATATATATATATATATATATATATATATATATATATATATATATTTTTTTTTATTTTTTTTTATTTTTTTTTTAAAGAACTAGCTAAATACACATAACCGCTCTGAAGATCAACCTACAGCAGCTGTTCTGGTCTCTTCCAAGTCCTCAAGAACCCCCAATTATATCATATTTTGATTATTTCCATATTCCTACTGGTATAAATGTCTGTTGGCCAAGTAATTATAAATGTTATTATAACGAGACTGGGAGCAGGGTAGTAAAAGTGGCTTCTATTCAATCTGGAGTCATTTACTATATCATCATCATCTATTTATGTATATAGCGCCACTAATTCCGCAGCGCTGTACAGAGAACTCATTCACATCAGTCTCTGCCCCATTGGAGCTTACAGTCTAAATTCCCTAACACACACACACACACACACACACACACACACACACACACACACACACACACACACACAGACACACACACAGACCGAGAGAGACTAAGGGAAATTGAATAGCAGCCAATTAACCTACCAGTATATTTTTGGAGTGTGGGAGGAAACTGGAGCATCCGGAGGAAACCCACGCAAACACGGGGAGAACATACAAACTCCACACAGATAAGGCCATGGTCGGGAATCGAACTCATGTCCCCAGTGCTGTGAGGCAGAAGTGCTAACCACATAGCCATCGTGCTGCCCTATATACTATATAAATACTGAGTAGGAATTTAAAAGTTTACACTAAGTTTTTTCTGTGCCAGCTCTCTCCCAGCTATAAGTGCACAGCTGTCATCGAAATCCAGAATGGAAGGGGGCGTACTTTATATTACCACTTAATACCCCTTCGGACATATTTTTTAAAAACAGCTGTTGAGACAAAGTTATCCGCTTAGTCGCTTGCTGCCAATTTGAAGCCATTTTCTGGGCTGAAGCAGACTTTATGGGAACACAGTTTTGTACCGAGCGAGACCACTGAGCTGCATTCTCATGAAGATTTGTTTACCTCATATGTTTTGTGTTCACCGTTAAAATGCAATAAATATACCTTCAGCTGTAAATAAAGAGCAAACCATCAAAAGGAAATACATTAATTATTCAGAGATGAAGCATGGCGGCTCCTAGAATTAAACTGGAACTCGGGCTGATAAAACACTTAAGGACCTCTGTCTTAAAGCAAACAGTTAAGACTAATAAATAATTGATAGTGCATGTAGCAATGAAACGTATCGATTTAAAATAAGAAAGACAAAAATAGCCTTGCTGATTTACCATATTGGCAATGTAACATTTTAAGGGAGAGTATACTGAAAATTACATATTTTGAAAGCAAATGGTTAAATACATTTCTTCCTAACAACCTGCCCTTACCAATGCCACATGGGTAAACTACTTTTCATAAGACTCTATCCATTGAATGCCCCCATTCTATTACCAAAGTGATCGTTTATCCCTGGAACTGTCTAGATATTCTTCCCTTGTCCAGATGACTTGCTGCTAAATCAGCTCTTACATTTTAAAATAAATCCACCTTTGTGAATTTTTGGGGGATTAATTGTGCAAATATGACCTTTATCCTAAATCTCATCCTTGGTTAGATCCACCTGCAAGTAGGGTGTATCTAAATATTAACATTTTCTGCAAAATCTGCATCTGCAGGGGTAGGGCAGTTGCATGCAGTGTTGTGCCCATGCCGATCCCTCCTCTGCAGTGTACCGTACCTGAAGTTCATGGATTTGAACAGACTATTGAAAATAGCTTTTCCCATTTGCCTTTTCAAACTGCTGACATTCTGCATGCAAGGCAACAGAGTGGTCAGGAGTAGACCAAAGACTTCATGTACCCAGCCCAATGCAGATCAATAGTCTGCAGGAAAAAAGTTATTTGTTAGATACACCGTCCTAGAGTTTATCTAACCAACAATTACATTTACAATAGGAGTTAAATTTGCCAAATAAATAACAAAGAAACAAGAGAACAAATAAATATGCAATAGTCAATCACACCTGGAACATTATTACCTTACATTGGAACCGGAGTTTCATATGGAATGGATATCTAATGATTGACAGTGTTATATTTGTGCCCCGGACCTTAGAGTCTAGGGGCTAGATTTACTAAGCTGCGGGTTTGAAAAAGTGGGGATGTTGCCTATAGCAACCAATCAGATTCTAGCTGTCATTTTTTAGAAAGTACTAAATAAATGAAAGCTAGAATCTGATTGGTTGCTATAGGCAACATCCCCACTTTTTCAAACCCGGAGCTTAGTAAATCTAGCCCTAGGTTTAGGTATTTTTCCCCTTATGGGGTTTTCCTGTTCGTTTTAGCATTTTAAATATTTACATGTGATTTATCGCAGTACTGTGTTCTATATATATTTGTTGATTCTATTGGTCTTTTATGCTAATAAATAGAAATCTATTATTTATGCTCTACAGCTGTTTTGTGGTCACAGATTCACAATTGCATATTTTTTTGTTCTTTATTGTTCATTTTGAGGGTTGCAGACCTCCTGCAATTTGTGTTCTGTGGCCACAGCCATATCAAGCGCTAAAAGGAAATTACTTTATATTTGCCAAATAGACGGAATTGGAATTTATAGACTATGGAGGTATGAATCACTCTGTCAGTCTCTACACTGGTTGCCTGTTTTCTACAGAATCCAATATAAAATACATTTACTAACCTACAAGGCCATCAACAAAGCTGCAGCAACATACATCTCCTCTCGTCTCAAAATATCTCCCAACTCGGCAACTCCGTTCTCCATAAGATCTGCGTCTCTCATCCACACTCATTACATCCTCCCATTCCCGGTTACAGGACTTTTTACGGGCTGCACCCACTCTATGGAATTCTCTCCCTCGCACATTAAGACTTTCCTCTAGTCTACAAACTTTCAAGCGTTCTCTGAAAACCCACCTCTTCAGACAAGCTTATAATATTCCTCAACCACCCTCTTAACCTCACTACATTACCCTATTATCACCCGTTACACAACTACCCCTTGACCAACATTGTTGTGCGACAGGATCATTTAGCTTATGAGTCACTTTTACCTTTGCAGTCTGGCTGGGCAAACTCCCATTGTCCAATAGATTGTATGCTTGCGAGCAGGGCATTCTCACCTCTTTGTTTTACCCAGTTTGTTTATTAGTTTACTATGTTTGCCCCCAATTGTAAAGCGCTACGGAATATGTTGGCGCTATATAAATAAATGATGATGATGATGATGATGATGCCCTTGATGAGGCGGTTAAATAGAAAGGCAATGTGCTACATTTCTCCAGCCACATAAATGCCTACTGCACGATACACAACGGTGGTGTGGCATTTCTACTCCATAAGACCTCAGAAAAAGCAATATACTCTATCCCAATATTATTATACACCCACATCAGCAAGGAAAGTGCTGCAATGTGATCTTTTACCATCACTAGTCTACTGCACTGCAGCTCACTTCTTACCAAGTCGCCTGCGCTAACATCTACCAGAAGAGAAACCAAATATTAAAAAAGCAGCAGTATGAAAAGAAGCAGCATATCCAACAGACCGAAGGGGGGGATGCAACACAAATTACAGATACAACCAACTGAAATCACAAAACAGTTGGGAAGCTGCCACCATCAGGAGTAATATGAAAGACAGCAAGCAAGATGAAGCGACTGTCAGACTGTGTCAAGGACACCCACGGGAAAGATAGCAGCTCAGCAGTCATCGGAGGATGAGACAACCTGGCTAGTATATAATGACAGTGATTAGCAGTCTGCCCATGTGATCACAAACACACCGAGTACTCTGCAGGCCAAACACCTCGGCATAGCCTGAACATCGCGCACACAGAAGTCTATTAGATAAACAACACAAACCAGCAGCACATATCTTCGTGCAGCTAAGAGCGCGTTAGCTAATAACTGGAATCAAATTTGGCACATATCATCATCATCAGTTATTTATATAGCGCCACTAATTCCGCAGCGCTGTACAGAGAACTCATTCACATCAGTCCCTGCCCCATTGGAGCTTACAGTCTAAATTCCCTAATATAGACACACACAGAGAGAGAGACAAAGGTCAATTTGATAGCAGCCAATTAACCTTCTAGTATGTTTTTGGAGTGTGGGAGGAAACTGGAGCACCCGGAGGAAACCCACGCAAACACAGGGAGAACATACAAACTCCTCACAGATAAGGCCATGGTCGGGAATTGAACTCATAACCTCAGTGCTGTGAGGCAGAAGTGCTAACCACTGGGCCACTATGCTGCCCATAACAACCTTGATAAGGTTCATGTATGGGCCTACGGCCCTTACAGAGCAAATCCTGACACTTCTCCGCTTCTGGCCCTTGAGCTCACTCTCCGACCCATGTGCGATTTGCAGATCGTCTTCACACTAATTTTACCCCAGCACTTGCATATAGAAGCTTACCCACTCCTAGGCCCAACAATACCTCACCTAATCTCCTAACACAAGATAAGGATATCGCCTCCTCCCTGATAGTCCTGTACCCCCCCCCCCACACACACACACTCCCCAACCTTATATTCCTTATCCACTTCACCCCTTTCCTTCTCAAAAATAATGGTCTTCATTATATTGTTCCTATTACCATGTTTGACTTTGCCGAACATTGGGCTGCAATTATTAATTACCCTTTGACTCATTGCCCTGTTGTTACAATGTGTATACATTTAGTTTTCACCATACAAAATACAGGAAAATAAATAAATAAGAGTAACTATTATTATATTTTATATTAAATTACCACTAACAACAACATACTACTTCCAAGAGGTTTGGCATGAAGAGAAGTGAAGTAGAAAGAGATTACCGAGCAGCAATTTACTAGAATTTCCAATTAAAAAAGTCCCTAGATATAAATTACAGGTTAATCCAATATTAAAGGATTCTTGTAGAGAGTCTCTTTTTTGGCAGAGGGGAAAACAAAAATGACTTTGCCACGATTAAAGTCAACTCTCAAATACCTTGTCCCCCGTGTTCTTCAGCTACAGATGTATCGAAAACATACTTAGCAGACCCAGAGTCAGACTTGCTGCTCATCAATAGTCTATGAGGCAATGATTACGCAACATACAGATATCAGTGTCTTCATCATGAAACAAGTGGGGCCTCATTTAAAAGTTAAATTCAGCCAAGGAGTACACATTTGGTAACCCTGGACAAACCATGTTGCAATGCAAATGGATACAAATACAATCTTCTTTGCATGCTGGGAAAATACTGCCTCCTTTTGCATGTAGCATACAAATACGCGGCAGCCATATAATTACACTGTGATTTTTAGAGCTGCTCTACATTGCAACCCCTTGTAGTTGCCTCATGATAGTAAACTTTGGAGAACATCTACTTAAATACCGGACTCCTATGACCTTCATTTCATTAATACACAAAATATTCCAGATTTCCTAACCACAATGTAAACTAGAAGACTAAGTAGTAATGGGTCATCATTAGCCTAAATGTAATATTATTCAGTTTATCTTCCTGCTTGATTGTACAGTGCTTTGAATAGTGCTAGGTTAAGCATTGTCCAATCAAATGCTGGTTCCTGTGTTAAACCACACCCCCCAGAGAAATGTTCAAGACTACGATACACAAGACTATACAAGCTAATGCTGGAATGAAGAAGAAGCTTTACAGTTAATTTTTTATATTTTCAGCCCTTCATTGGCTCTTTAAAGTGTCTGACGCTGTGTAAGCAGGAATTGTCCAATCATAGCTAACTAGCTTCTCTCCCCTTCCCAATGCGCTGGGGGCTGCCCTGTGCAGTCGTTTCTCCATTGTTTGAAGACTAGCGCTGTGTGATAGTGCAGAAGGGATGTGTGTGTATGGGACTTCCAGCACGGTGGACCAATCAGAAGCTGCTAGTCTGTGAAAGCGGCTTCTGATGCGTGCATGTGGGAGGACTTATCAGAAGCCGCTATCATGACTTGCAGTTTCTGATTGGCCCACCTGTTCACAACCAGTGGTTCAGTAAGACACTGGTTCTTAATGGTTATCATGTGCTAGCTCAACTCATAAAATGGCTCTCCCTACCATGTATAGGCAACGACCCACTTTAAAACAGCATCTACTCTGGATATTTTGCCCTTTGCGGTTATAGTAAGTTGTGATTTATGCTAATTTGTATCAGAATATCTTCCAAAGGACTTTCTGACATCTATGAACATAAAATATTATTAAAGATAAGATGTTATTAATAAAAAGTACTTTAAAAAAATATATATATTTTGCTAATAAATCGTACAGGTGCCTCTTAAGCCGATTCGAAAGTTGGGTGGACTGTGGCAGATATATCCCAATATCGAAAAGTTTGGGAACCACTTTTCTACGCAAACGCCTTATCAATTACTAAACAATCAATGATCTATTCAATGCCTCTAAGTGAACAGGACTGGCATGTGGAATGCTGTTATAGGTTTATGAACACTGAAAAATAGCAGGTAAAAGGCTTTGGGGCCGCAGAGATCCAGTATTCATCTTGGTGCACGTAAGAGTTATCTGTAAAGTGGAAACAGTACATCATTTCCGTTACTAGATGTCCGCCTCAATACCTTCATCGTCAATCCATTTCAACGTGATAGGCTGTTCCTGGCGTAGATTGCACATTTCTCTCACTTCTTCACACAGTTGATCATAAGTCATCGCTGCTCCCAGGCGGGTGATCAGAATATCGCTGCAGAAAATAAAAAAAAACACAGAACAGACAGGAGGATGTTAGAGGGAAGAGTCAGAGCAATGACATTTACAGCTCAGGGAGTGTTACAGGTTCGTGGTGAGATCACAACATTCTACAAAGTATTCATCCCTGGAATGTATCTACTGCAACACTTCCCACATATATTAATAGCAAATGAAGCGCCACAATGACTGTATTAGAACATACTGTTCTATGCATATAAAATGTATCAAAATGAAGGTGAAAAGAAGACTTTTCTGCCATGATTCTCTTGCATGAAGCCTCATCTAAGCAGCAGTGTTAAGTGCATGTCTGTTCATATGACCTTCTTACACACACATTTACCCAATTGCAATCATCTCATGCAAGTAAAAACAGGGGACAAACCAAGATGTTCCATACCAAATATTGTGTTTTGTATTACAAAAGGATATACAGTAATTTATTTTATACACCAATAATGTTATATAAAGGGCAGCACGGTGGCTCAGTGGTTAGCACTTCTGCCTCACAGCGCTGGGGTCATGAGTTCAATTCCCGACCATGGTCTTATCTGTGTGGAGTTTATATGTTCTCCCCGTGTTTGCGTGGGTTTCCTCCGGGTGCTCCGGTTTCCTCCCACACTCCAAAAACATACTGGTAGGTTAATTGGCTGCTATCAAAATTGACCCTAGTCTCTGTGTTTGTGTGTACGTTAGGGAATTTAGACTGTAATCTCCCAATGGGGCAGGGACTGATGTGAATGAGTTCTCTGTACAGCGCTGCGGAATCAGTGGCGCTATATAAATAGATGGCGATGTTGATGATGATGACGGCATACACCAAGTGCCTGCTTATATTACTAAACACTTGAATGAGAATGACAAGGGTGTTTTTGGTTTTTTTTAATATAATTTACGTATATTTTAGGCACCTAAAATAAAGCATAACAGTATATTGATTGTATCACCTTCACAATTAAACCATTAGCTATTCAAACTTATTGCTTTCAATGCCATCATCTCAACACACTCAACCAAAATGTACAGACAACCAAGTCCACGGAAAGATCTGCTCCTCTAGAAGGGAAAAATTAAGCTTTTCTTCAAGAAAAAGCATTCGTTGTGGACGATATATTTTTACTGTGTTTCCGGTGTACCCATAAAAGCCAAGCGACTATAAATAGTGAATATAAACATTAAGTGCAGCCATTCCACTCCAATAACAAAAAAATGTGCATGGGAGGACAAAGAGACCTCTGTCAAAATACGGCTGGAACAGATTGCTAAAAACGCCACAAGTAGTACAATTTCCCATTTACAAAATTTTAGTACACGACTAGCAACATAAAACTATTCCACATACATACATACATACATACATACATATATATATATATATATATATATATATATATATATTATTTTTTTTTAATCTGTCTCTAGATTCCTGGGATATCTATAAAGGCTTTTTATTTTTTTTTCCCATATTGAAACCAATATGTGCTGCACATAATAAGCTGACCACATATTTGAAAGACACTTTCTTCACAAATTACTACATTGAAACACTATGCGAATATTTTACAGTTTGTTGTGATAATTAAACCAATGGAATCTAGAGGCGACATTTCATTGTACGCCCAAGCAGCAGTCGATCATATTAATGTAGCCAGACAGAGAAAGATGTGCCTTACAGAACAGTTATTTCCTACTTGCCAATATCTGCCATAAAAAACAACCTAAACATTGCTGTCTAATTAAGTGACACAATGTGTGGTTATCCTTTAAAATCGTTTCATATTTAGCATCACCGTTGACTTTGAGAAGGGCAGGCTGTGGCTTAGTGCTTAGCACTTCTGCCTCACAGCACTGGGGTCATGAGTTTGATTCCCGATCATGGCCTTATCTGTGTGGAGTTTATATGTTCTCCATGTGTTTGCGTGGAATTCCTCCCACACTCCAAAAAGATACTGGTAGGTTAATTGGCTGCTATCAAAATTGTCCCTAGTCTCTCTCTCTCTCTCTCTCTCTCTCTCTCTCTCTGTGTATGTTAGGGACATTAGACTGTAAGCTCCAAATGGGGCAGGAACTGATGTGAAGGAGATCTCTGTACAGCGCTGCGGAATTAGTGGCGCTATATAAATAGATGATGATGATTGAGGTCACATACTACTCTAATATTCCTGTACATGGGTACAAATGGCACCATAAAATGTCACTCTAGGTCCTTTCTTCATTGTAACCTAGCAGTCATCACCAGGTTCCTTTAGGTCACTGCTTTACCACAGTGGTCTCACATCTGCCCACTCTCCCCTCTGTCATATGGTGAATTGTTTCTGCATGCCAAGCAATCTATGCATTGATTATTCTGCTCATCTGTACCAGGGGCGGATCTAGAAAAATGCTGTCATCAACTGTTTGTACAATTATGGAATAATATTAAAAATGACTTTCTGCTACATGAAAAAAAATAAACACATATGGCATGGGTAGCGCGGTGGCTTAGTGGTTAGCACTTCTGTCTCACAGCACTGGGGTCATGAGTTCAATTCCTAACCATGGCCTTATCTGTGTGGAGTTTGTATGTTCTCCCCGTGTTTGTGTGGGTTTCCTCCGGGTGCTCCGGTTTCCTCCCACAGTGATGATGATGATGATGGCAGTGACAAGTTAACCTCTGTGACAGATCCTATTTTAAAATATCCTGGCTATACAAACTCTGCAGGGGAAAAATAAACACAACACTAAGGCAAACAGCATGCCAATGGGGCCCATTTAGCATATTACACTGCCTGTCTAGCACGCTAATCATAGCTACTGCCCTGTAAGCACTGTAAGCTTCGATGGGGCGGGGACTGATGTGTATAACACATATCCTCTGTACAGCGCTGTGTAATACAACTGGTGCTATATAAATAATAATAAATAATAAGTTCCTGTTTGCAATCAACAATCCACTATAGCATGTTTGGAAGTGACTCTATCTAATAAAGCTACATTACTTCAACTATGCAAACAAATTATGGCTTAGACATAATTGATGGTAGTTTAACTGGAGCTTATTAAATAAACAGATGTGTGCTGGTTTGTACTCTCATACTACGAATAGTCACAGAACACAATTCCAAAGCCTGTGGCGGAACGGATAGCGTCACCTGTAACATGAAGGCTGTAAATGAAATAATCCAGCATGAGTAACAGATTAATAGAGCAAAGCAAAGGATATGACCTCACTACTTATACGGCAGCGGGTGTGTCAGCAGCGATCAGATTAATTTTTACATAATCATACACTGAACTGTGAATGGTAGCACCATACTACCATACTGCATGGGGCAGTGACATGACTTACTTTACAATATATGTTTTGTATGGCTCTTCTTAATTTGTTGAACAAGGGAACTCATATCTTATAGAAGCTCTATTCCAGGGATATCACTTAGTAACATCATGCAAGCATCATTTGTTATGATGACAGCCACTAAAGTAATGTTCATTTGTTACAGAAAATGTAATGAAAAAACTATTTTGTATATGTACCTAGATAAAACATTACATTAGGATATTTAAAGAGTCAAGTCCACTTTTATGGATTTAATTTTGTTTGGTGGAGGTAAAATATGTACAGAGGGTCGAACCTTCAAATATAACACCTATTTCATCTAGGACAGCAGTGGGAAATAGGTGGGCCCGCCCAGCTTTCGACTGCGGCACCCAGCCGCCTGCTTGTCAAAATGGGGGCAGCTGACATCCGGGTCACGTGATTCCCTCTGCACAGTGGAGGGAGGTCACGTGACCCCCTCTGCACAGTGGAGGGAGGTCACGTGACCCGGATGTCGACTGTTACTTGATGTTACTGGCTACCACTAAGGCAGGGGGACAATGAGCGTGGATCCCCATGGAAAAAGTAGCAACCAGAGGCAGACAGGGCTGGTCACACTAATAGCAAAATGTATGCATTTTGGAATTAAAAACAAGAAAGAAATCTATAAATTAAATGGAATTAATTTAGGAGAATCTATAATGGAAAAGGATTTGGGAGTGCTCGTAGACAGTAGACTTAGCAATAGTGCTCAATGTCAAGCAGCTGCTGCAAGGGCAAACAAAGTATTGGCATGCATAAAAAGGGGCATAGATGCAAGGGAAGACAGTGTAATTTTGCCACTGTATAAATCATTGGTAAGACCTCATCTTGAATATACAGTACAGTTCTGGGCACCACTCTATAAAAAAAAGATAGTTTGGAACTAGAAAGGGTTCAAAGAAGGGCAACAAAATTGCTAAAGGGTATGGAGTCATTAAGTTATGAGGAAAGGTTAGTCAGTTTAGGCATGTTCACTTTAGAAAAGAGGCGTCTAAGAGGAGATATGATTACTATGTACAAATACATTAAGGGTCAATACAGAGAACTTTCATGGGAATTTTTACCCCAAGGACTATACAAAGGACACGCGGTCACCCCCTAAGGTTAGAGGAGAGGAGATTTCACAACCAGCAAAGGAAGGGGTTCTTTACAGTAAGGGCAGTCAAGATATGGAATTCACTGCCAGGGAAGGTTGTGATGGCAGATTCAATAGATATGTTTAATAAAGGGTTAGACAAATTTTTTGCGGAAAAGTGTATCCAGGGATACGACTGTTCATTAAAATGATGGATAGTAGTGGATATAGGGTAAAAATAGGACTGCAATATTGGGTCTGGGGGGATTTTCACAAATAAAACATATTGATTGTTGCTTACTCTGGATGAATTTCAAATATAAGTACAGGATCGCAGGAGATCGAAAATAGGTTGAACTTGATGGACTGATGTCTTTTTTCAACCTCATCAACTATGTTACTATGAGACCCAGACTGCACGTGTAGTTTATGTTATGGCTGACTGGGCAATCCTAACTGTAAATAGAAAGTGAAGCTCCCATATTTGAAACGTGAAATACTGGAGGCTGAAGTTGGGAGAATTACATAACAGTGATCAGAGAATACGGTCAGGTATCACCATTCCAAAGACTGCACTTCAGTTTCATGTATTCTCCAAGATTATACAGGTGAAAAAGATTGCAGCCAGTAGATGATTAATATAAGGGTCATTTTTTTCAGATACTGAATGAGTAGTTGAGTGACAGCTTTCATGAACTAATAGAAAACTAAAGGTGGGGCAGGAAGCTAAACTTTCTAAATAATCAACCCCTCATGCCATGGTAGTCTTGTAAGGCTGAGTATATTTAAATTACTACCTCACAGGCAAAGAAAAGTAGGTTACTATGAAATTTACACACAGAAATACTAAGTCTCCAGTGGATAATCTCCGTACAGAGACAGGGAGACCTTGGACCCACAAATCAGACATTACAAATCACTCTGAAGGTATGAAGACTTAAAACAACAAATCTGAAATGCTTATTTAGCTTCCTTGTTGAAGACATAACAGATTGGATATGCCTACTTTAATTTCAGAGTCATGAATTTAGCAGTTCATGTAGTGAGTCAGATCGCTTCTAGGAATGGCTGGATTGAGGAAACGTTAGCACATTATGTGGGAGTATTCTGTAGGGAAGGAAGACTACATTCCTGCAAAATCTACAGATAGATTCTTGCAGGACAAGCTATACCTGTCCTCTAGGCAGCACTTACAGCCTGTGTCATTTCCGTTACTCTAACGAGACTGATAAACTGCCAAGGAATGTGCGAGCTCCCATATGCTGTGTGTAATCTGCATAAAGCAGGTTGCGCTAGAGTTTCAAGAATGCATATGCAACGTGTAACTGTCCTTAGTCAGCGGTGAGCTATTTAACTAGTATCCTGATCCATCCAGCTTCCGATAAAGACCTTTCCAAGTCAGTATTCTCGAAAAATGGGGCGCTGGGGAGAACAATCTGAACAAAATATTAAAAGGGGTTGTAATTTTAAAAAATAAATACTAACGACTGTTGGTCTTGTGGGATAAATGTCTAACTTCTATCACTGGCTATAGTCGCCAAACTCACACAAAACAATTACAACATTTCCTGTGTAAGTACAACAGTCATATACAAGTAACCATAACTATATACTATTAGAACACTGCTGAACCAGCAACATTTATTTATATTTACATACTGCCTGTGGCACGAGACAGGAAGTTTCTGTATTAAATGTACACTAAATAAAATAATAATAATAATAATAATAATAATAATAATAATAATAATAAATATTTTGAAAACAAAGACAAAATGTAAACATTTAACAAAGAGCAAACAAAACCAGATTGAAATGTCACGGTTTATACCATTAATAATGTGACACTACACAGTAGGTTGGTGTCTTCTTTCTAGCAGGTGTTCAAAGCGCTAGTATATTTACAGCGCTCAAACCCCTTTGTACAGATACATGTGAAGTGAGAGGGGAACGCTCAAGCTCAGAGAACATTGCATGCGCTATTTTCTGAGCATAGGTGCTGCATTGTAAAGGCATTGGGCATCCCCCAATCAGCTCAAACGTATCCTCACCATTATCATCACCATTTATTTATATAGCGCCACTGATTCCGCAGCGCTGTACAGAGAACTCACTCACATCAGTCCCTGCCCCATTGGAGCTTACAGTCTAAATTCCCTAACATACATACAGACAGACAGACAGAGAGAGACTAAGGTCAATTTGATAGCAGACAGACACACAGACTAGGGTCAATTTGTTAGCGGCCAATTACCCTACCAGTATGTTTTTGGTGTGTGGGAGGAAACCGGAGCACCCGGAAGAAACCCACGCAAACACAGGCAGAACATACAAACTCCTCACAGATAAGACCATGGTCAGGAATTGAACTCATGACCCCAGTGCTGTGAGGCAGAAGTGCTAACCACTTAGCCACTGTGCTGCCCAGGAGCAGTTTAAGCATTATGAACACTAACTCTTGCTAGCTAGAAAAGCACCATCAACGTGACACCACCCATATTCATGGGTCTGCTGTATCATTTCAAAACCTTTGACCCCATCATTCAGCTTTGTACATAAGCAGCTACTAACACGTCAGAGACATCTGAAGAACATTACGATTTAAATGGCTTACGTTTACATTCTAAGCATTCACTTTGCACTTTTGCAAGCAGTCACTTCTGTCCATCAGAGAATTTTGGTTAATGGAGGGGGGCACAAATCCAAAATATTATGTTAGAAATATCTGACGGGTCTTTGTATTGGAGAAAGCACTCCACCCTACCACTATATTTTATGTTCTCTTGTATTCATGCGACAAAGGTCTGAGCCTTTTCCAGTCTCTCTTTTATGAATATAGGACACTACTGAAGCAAATATGGGGGCAACAATAACTCTCAAGTATTCAAATACTAAAGTTAATTTTTGCCCAACATCAAAAGCAGTGATCACGTCATATAGAACCCATTTGTATTTTTCCTCTATTTTTTAACTAAAGAATGTTCTTGCTGTTTGTATCAAAAGGAATTTAAAGAAAACAAAAACAAACTTTGTACGCATTGCTTCTATTACACTTGCAAGAGGAACAATATAAAAAGACGACAGGACATCAAAAAGCCGTGCTGGAAAATAATTACAACGCTTCACGGAACACGTAAAATATGAAGCAAACAATTGGAAAAAACACACACAGGATCCAGGACTGTGGAGTTTATAATTTTAGAGAACAAATAGCCAGTATTTGACAATATATGAAAATTATCGTATATGAAAGGCTGTATTACCAAGTTAAATATACATGAAATAATCAGTGTTTATATATCCCACCATATCCTCTCACTCCTCTTGCCTGTTTTAGGAGGGTGCCTCAGTAACCGAACTAGAAAAAGGTGATGGGCAGTTTTGCAGGCTTCCCTTGCACAAATGCATGCAGTGTGGACTGATTAATTTAGGGGGTGGTGGGTCTAGCACCATTTTCATAACCGATCCCCCCCGCTCATGATCATCTCCCCCTATCTCTCCCCATATCATCTATAGCCCCAACTCCGCCCCCCTAGTTCACATTAGGACGGTGGCTCAGTGGTTAGCACTTCTGCCTCACAGCACTGGGGTCATGGGTTCGATTCTTGACCATGGCCTTATCTGTGTGGAGTCTGTATGTTCATAAATGGACAAAGATAACAGGTTGAATGAGGAAGCTCTCCAGTCCTTAGTCTAGTAGTTATATGCAGATTAAAACCAAAAATCTTTATTTGTATTTAATTAAAAAAAAGCACTTAAGTAACAATTGTAATAGGCAAATTACTTAAAAAAATAGTAAGGAAAGTGACAAAGAAAGAAATGTGAATTAAAAAAAATTATTATATGTATAGACCCTTAGGGGTATATTTACTAAATGGCGGGTTGGAAAAAGTGGAGATGTTGCTTATAGCAACCAATCACATTCTAGCAGTCATTTTGTAGAATGTACTAAATAAATGACAACTAGAATCTGATTGGTTGCTATTGGCAACATCTTTACTTTTTCAAACACGCAGTTTAGTAAATCTAGCCCTTAGTGAGGGATTGGTCCTTTATCATAAAGCACTTTTATGGTGTCTAATCAAAGATTATTGTTAGTCCTCCTTGATAATGTGACTGTTTGAGGCAAGTTGTATTCATTTCTATTGATGCGATAGGCTCGAGAAGGTTCAGTTCTATGGGTAGAATCCCTTATAATAAAGAGCTTATTATTGATGCTATAAAATTAAATTGCCTATTTCCCATCATTAATAAAAAATTAATTCCAAAATTATGATATGCATATACTATATTTTATCTTTATTTGCCAAGATGTTTTACATATTTTACTACTCGCCTGTTACTTGCTGACCTTTAAGAAAAAAAATGATTAAATAACCATTTCAATTGTGTATGGTGTACCTTGGTTTGTTTGAGCAAACAGCATGCTTGCACACAATCCTGAAGGGACATTTAAATAGGTAGAAATAAACAAGATCATTGCTAGAAAGACTGCACAGCACCTGGAAACACCAGTTTATTCTAAGCAAGAAACATTATTCACCCAATAAGGTTTTGAGAGAGGAACTTTGTTTCTCACACTGCAGCTTAACGGTCCTCTAAAATGCTAGAGGAAAATCAATGGACATTTGGAGCAACAAATATTTTCCCTGAGGCTTTATACACATACACCGTATTAAATGAAATGGTTCTGGATTACAACTTTACAGAAGAAAAAAACCAACACAACAGTCAAAACACACAGAGCAAATACAAGAGACTTTCTACATCAGCACAGAGTAGAAAAAAAAAAAAAAAGCAGGAAAATGTCAAAGTGTGAGACTCTTTTACATTAGACAGAATCACAGTGACCATTATTACCTGTTGTAGTGGGCTTTCATTTTGATGTAGTCCTTTGAGTACTCCATTTTTGACCCCATGCTGCTCGGCATGATAATGAAGAACCCCAGCAATAAGCACTTATCACAAGAAACAGGTGTAGCCTGAGCAGGTACAGAAGTACTGATCAAACCAGATTGGGCTCCTACATAGGAAACAAACAACCAGTGAATCACTATTTGCATTCCATCTCTCACATGATAATAATAGGCTCAACTTAACAAAAGTCATTCATATTTTCAATATTATGAGATCTGTTTAGGCAACGCATATAAAAAAAGACTGGACAATGTTTACAAAATCAAACAAAAGCTTTAAAGCTATGAATAACTCAGGTGAATGCCAAACACGTGCTGAACCTGTCATATCGCCTTCAATGTCATAACAGCTTCATATGTCCAAATCTAATTTGTAGAATTTATATTTCTATAAAAATCTGCGCTGCTTCCCAAATCACTGAAATGGAACAATATTTTGATTGCACCAAAGTGCGCTACCATATACTTTTTTAGAGTCCATCTTTTGTGGAACATATAGAACCCAAAAAGACCTTAATGGTATTTTTCTTAACAGAATCCCGCAACGTAGCTTATTTTGTTACAGGAGTTATACAGTGCCTGATAAAGTTGTATAACCCCCACCCTCTAACTACTTGAATGTCATGGTTCCCCCAACCCCACCCAGAGATGTCATCTGCTTGCCCAGTGCCCCCCCCCCCCTATATTCAGTGTATTCTCTGTGGCATATTTCAGCTGTCTGTGGTTTGGTCAATCCACTCAGACTCAATACATAGCGGTACTGTATCATGGCTCAGCTAATTGGACAAGGCACAGTCAGATATAGCACCAGTCATGGAATGTCCGGGAGACTCCCGGAATTCAGGTAGGTCTCCTGCACTCCCGGGAGAGTAGACAAGTATCCCGCATACTGCAACTTGCTCGTCAAAACGACGCAATTTGCGGTGAATCGCGTCATTTTGGCCCAGCCCCCTGCAACAAGAAAAGGCATTTTGTAGCGGGAGGGGGGCAAAATGACGCGATTTGCCGCTCCCTGCCCCTCCCTCCACGCCCCTCCATGCCCGGGATCTCCCCGAATTATGTTTTAAAAGATTGCCAAGTAGGTATTATTGTGAGGCTTGTTTTGCGGACCCACAAGCTACAATATTGGTCCAATACTGCCCAAGATTACTCTTACTGCAGTATGGGAGGCCGGCCTAAATATTTATTTCTGCTAAATGCCTTAAGTCACATCCAGCCTTTTATCAAACGGAACAATCTAAGCAAACATTTCTATTATCAGATGTTTTTACTGTGTTCTCTGCTTTTGGAGCTCTGTGAAATCCCCCAGGGGAGATCAACAATGTGGCAGCAAAGAGATAACGTAAGTAATTCATATGCAAAAACAGGAGAAGGAAAGGAAAATATAATATAATATATAGCATTTTTAAAAAAAAACGTTTGCCCAACATGATATATAGGTAACTTCTTAAATTATATAACGTCAATAGGGACTGAATGCATAATGGGACAATTTTCATAGCTGTATATTGTATTAAAGTAGCAATCCCATGAAAATGATCACAACTGTTTGTTTTTTAACTAAATCACTGTGGCAGGCTAGACAAAGAATGTCTCATCCTTCCTTTTTCCCACCGTGTTTTTTTCTTCAAGCTGTTTTTAATGATTTAGGATTGTGGATTACCATGGTCACCACAGTCATATGACACCATGTAATGAACAGAGAGGCTTAGGAATGCCTCTCTGAGCTCTGTCTGCACTGTGACATCATACATCTTCCCCTTCTGCCATCACATGCCATGCTGAGAGCTGTGAGTCTGTGTAGCAGACAAAGTGTATGTCAGCCATTTTTGCATGCCAACCAGTTTGTAAAGATTATAATGATTTGTGGGAGGATAGCTAAGAAAAAGGACTACCAAATGCATGCGTAAAAAGGTACTTAATTTGCTATTTAAAGACAATATATAAATCTTCTATGTGAGATTGCTGATTTTAAGTTCAGTTAAGAATGCAATGTTTAATAAGTGTGCTATAAAATTGTAAATACTTTCATTAACCTAATTGTCTACTGTTAAATCAATGATTCTTTTTCAATTCTCCTAATTGCTTTTCTGACAAGTCTAAACCAGATTAATTTATCAAAGAGGGTCAAAGAATTTCCAATCTTTTCATCAATTAAAACATGCTTGTTATTTCTAAACAAGTTTGCTTAATTCTACAGTGATATTTTTTTCTCTTCTGTAACCTATATATTACTTTTCACAAAGTATTAACAAATATCTGCCTTCTTTAGTATTTTAAAAAAAGCAACATTTAAAAACGTTACAGTGTTAAACCTACAGCTCTGGATAAATCATTTTGAAACTTTTAAAAACGGTTAATAAAACAAACAAACAAAAAAAAAAGACACTTCAGTGCAGTAGCTCTTTGTACACAAACCCTTCTAGTAACTAATATTCTCAATGTAATTACATGTTGCTTGTAGTAGGAACATAGTTACAGAACCATAAAAGAGTTTCTTAACTGAGTTAACTGCCTGTAAGAATATATACTGGGGGATTTTCTAGTCCTGAGAGAGAGCTTGAACACCTGAACTTTAAAATATGCAGGAAGCATTGAGATATTTGAATAAACACACAGCACGTACATGCAGACATTAAATTATGGTATTAACACTTTCCTAAATAAAAAACAAGTTTACTATCAGTTTACCCCCAGGCACGTATATCCTGGAGAAGGGTGGGGGCTGTAACGCTTGCAATGAATATCTTCACCTAGGTTTTTGAAAGTTGCACTAGCACCTAGAAAAATATTTGGCTAATGTACCCCCTGCTACAATCAGCTGTTTGAGGAGAAGGGAGGAGGGCTCTGATAAATTAATAAAGCTCTACATCTTAAATTTGTGGAGGAGGGGGCTGATATAAGATGGAGGACCAATCACAAGCCATAAATCCTGTCCCTCTCACCCCAGCCGCAATACTACTCCCCCCAGGACTGAGAGCGCTATGGAGGAGCCCGTAAAAAAAAAAAAGCGGCTTAGAGGGGGCACAATACAATTATATTTTCCATGATGTTAGTGCAGCTTTAACTGTAGGTTGTAACCCACTTTTTAGAAGATAAAATATAATCACTTATCAAATACCTTGGAAGTGGATAAAGGGACAGATAAAAGACAAAGTCTATTCACAATTTAGCTTGACTCCTGTATTTAACAGCTAACACAGCACTATGCTTTAAAAGGAGCACTCGATAACAGAACAATTTGGCACAGGTGCCAAGATTACAAAGGGTAAAAAAAAAAAAAAAAAAACACTAAAAAGGGTGTCTCACCAGACGTTTGCATACAATTTACCCTAGAACACATTTTACCATACACAGCTAAACACACTAAGAGGCCTATTTATGAACTTCTGAAGATAATTTTATTCCCCGACAACAGCAGAAAAGCCGCATTTTACAGTTTTGAGACTATTATTAGGGGATCTCTGATATCTGCTGGTTTCCCTACACTCTTCAATCACAAAATCAGTTCCCATAAGAGTCTACACACACTGCCATTTTTCTCTATTTATCAAGTTCTTAAGTTTGGAGCTTGACACTGACAGCTAACTCTGCCTTATACCCTATGGGGAGAGCATCACAAGAGAGGGGTCTTCAGATCCCTCCCCAGCAGGATTCATTCTCCAACCATCGCAAATTCAGCCAGGCCATAAAAACCTGTGAGTGTGATTGCAATCACTTTACTATAGATTAGTCGCCAGCTTCTTTATAAGCCTCTATCCCAGTTAATCAATTTTAATAAATTGCCAGGTTAATTCATTTTTCATCATTCTGATAAGAAATGATGGGAGAAATATGCAATGGGTCATAAATAGATCCCAAAAGCCCCTAACCATATTGACCAGCAGAAATGTGTTATTAAATACATATTTCAGAGAAAGGCAGAAACTTGTTAACTAGGAAAAATTGAGAAGTACATCAACCTCAACAAAAGGGAATTTTAGAAGGAAAGCAGGATTTTGGTTCAAAAGGGGGAAAACTGGGCTGCATGACTGTCAAACAGATCTGTCAATCACAACTATCATGATTTACTCAATGCTGAGATTATCCTGTGTTACATGTCAGCCTAGGACTACCTAGATAGATGGAAACGTTACTTTAAATGAACAGTTATGCAGTAGAAGCAACTAAAATCTCATAAAAAATAAATAATAAACATTTACACATATAAAGAGACACTACATTAAATAACATTAAAGGGGTATTTGAGAAACATTGATGATCTTAGTAAACAAAGTCATCAGGAGCTGCTAGTAAGTAACAAGTTTAGACACCCTCTTACAGTAGTTCTCTGTATGGTTTCCCCCAGGGCCATTTTAACAACATTATGGGCCTCCGGGCAAAGCAGTGCACCGGGGCTCATTATTTATATATATATATATATATATATATATATATATATATATATATATATATATATATATATATATAGAGAGAGATACAGATATAGACATATAGAGATAGATAGATGTACTTGCTCAGTGACCTTTGAAGGTTTTTTTTGCAGGATTATTTATTCTAATTAAGAGCCCTGCCTATAGGGCCCCCTTGCCCGTGGGGCCCCTGCCCATCGTGCCCAATGGAAAAGATGGCCCTGGTTTCCCCTGGTTATAATGTTACTCTGACATTAGGGGCAATGTAAGATAATCTACCCAGTGAATCTACCCAACCTACCTACTAAGTGATCTACCGAGAGGTAGGTCGTTTTTGCATTATAAGTCACTGTAATGTTGCTGGAGGTCTTATTACTGCGATCACACACCTGTGTGTGCAGCGCTGCGGAACATGTTGGAGCCATATAAATAATATATTATAGAGTAACGTTACCTGGACAGCGATCTCCCGGGGACTCCGATCACCTGCTCCCAGCTAAAGGCCGGGCTGCTGCTGCCCCCACCCCCGGAGGAACGTGGAAAGGGACGGGGAACATGACTATAGGAGGAGCTGGAGGGGTGTTTGGGGCTCCGGGCAGGTCAGGGTCCTCTACTCCACAAGCCGCCCCAGAATGACTGAAGTTCACGGGATGGTGCACATGCACCCTGCAGACAGGGGGCAGCACTGACACCTGCCAGCAATACCTCCGTGTACACCCGCTGAGCCCGACCTGGAACCTCCCAGCAAACTCCCGACAAGTTTGCAGCCGCCCCAGCAGCCCCCGCCGCATGCACCCGAAACTACTCTCCCGGACACCAGTCCGAAGAACACTGAACTCTCGGAATATGGCGGAATAACCGTGCTGCCCGTCTCAGCCAATAGCCGAGGACTTCGCGATCGTCCTGGCCAATCGCCTGGCGATAGAACGCCTGTCGCAGCCAATCACCGTGAAAGGCTGCGGAGCTAGGGACCAATGGGCTCAGCGTGTCAATTACCTGGCTCAGGATTTAGAGGATTAACCAATGTCGGTAAAGCGGATTACACCTGCGACCAATCAGAGCGCAGCCAGGGACAGGGAGGCGGTGCCCGGTCGGTCACTGAGTAACAGAAACTGTTTGTAGGGAGCTGTCAGGTAGAGGAATGTGGAGAGGGAGCGTTACATCACTGGGCTGACACATGACTGACAGCTGCCTAGAATGTCTATTTCATTTACTCACCCAGCATTCCAGAAATACATTCATAGGTCATTCATTCACCTGTGCCCAAACCACCAATTATAGCATGGGTAATAAACTTCCCAGCATTGTTCCTATGGCCAAAAATGGATGTCTGATCATAAATGTAGAAGGTCTACACACTTGTAAAGCCAGGAAGATAATACAAATTTAATTAATAGGGTGGTTTTATATATATATACATATATATATATATATATACATATATATATATATATATATATATATATATATATATAATAGTAGTAGTAAATGAGCTTGTTAAAACATTTTCCAAAAGTCTATACCAAGGAATGTATGTAGACATTCTGTAACTTGAGTTCGTAACTGAAGTGGGCGTAACACATTCTTTATTCCTTAAGCAAACTAAGGTAAGCATATTGCAATAATCTGTTAACCACTAATATTGCAACACTAATCATTGTTCCATTTAATAAGGAGTTAATACATTTTTGAAACAGCATACAGGGCACACACAAAACAATAAATATTT
The DNA here is from genome assembly GCF_038048845.1 of Mixophyes fleayi. Classification (NCBI taxonomy): domain Eukaryota; kingdom Metazoa; phylum Chordata; class Amphibia; order Anura; family Limnodynastidae; genus Mixophyes; species Mixophyes fleayi. Next base: position 75,738,190 of record NC_134412.1, read on the forward strand.
TATCATTTAAATAAATGGGACATAGACTCCATGGTAACTAAGCAGGCAGGTGTGTATAGTAAGGCAACAAAAAGTCAAACTAGCCTGCTTTATTTAACAGATGTGATGATGACTTTAGGCCACATCTTTAAAATAATTTTGCAGCCTGAGTGTATATGTAAAGTGTGGGTAGCGCAATTGCTCTCTATTTTGAGGAGCACATATCAAGATAATTCTAGTTAATATTCTGAGACCAGCAAATCAAGGTCAATGCATCAGCCTATCATTAATAATTTAATACTACTACCTGATGTTGTATAAAAAGAATATTTAGAATATTTAGAAAATGTAAGAAAGTTCAAGACAACACATTATTGAAAATCTAAACTGATTGAATTTTTAATAACTTACTGACAAACGTAAATTTAAACCTATATTGTTCTGTAAGATCATCACCTCTACTTAAAGAGCTGTGATGGCAACAAAGTCTGCATACACATACAGTGTTTTCAGCCGAGTATTGGGTCAATCAAACGATAAACGACTGTCCAGCCTGATATTGCATTCGTGTGTAACCAACGCAAATTCAGCCAGACCATAAGAATCTATTTGTAAAGTGAGTGTGATTGCAATCACTTTACTATAGATTAGTCGCCAGCACAGGCTTCTTTATAAGCAGCCTCTGTCCCAGTTAATCAATTTTAATAAATTGCCACATTAATTAATTTCTCATCATTGTGATAAGAAATTGATGTGAGCAATATGCAAAGGGTCATATATAGATCCCAAAAGCCCCAAACCATATTGATCACCAGAAATGTGTTATTAATTACATATTTCAGAGAAAGGCAGAAACTGGTTAACTGGGAAAAATTGAGAAGTACATCAACCTCAACAAAAGGGAATTTTAGAAGGAAAGCAGGATTTTGATTCAAAAAGGGGGAAAACTGGGCTGCATGACTTTGTCAAACAGTATAAGATTCTTGAGTACCTGTCTAAAGCCTTGTGTACCTTGTGCTCTAAACACGCTTCTCTACCTGATACAAAAACCCTTCACCCCTTTCCACTTTCTACCACCACCCCCCCTGCAGAACTTTCCACATCATCAAACTTTCTTTGCTTTTGCAGAACACAAGCGCCGTGCGGTCGAAATCCTCATTCGTATGAACATTCCAATCTCTACGATCAAAACTATAATATACAGTTGGCTGGTACCTCAAAAGTGTTGGTAATGTTAACCAAATGTACATCACAATAGCTTCCATGTATGTGCCCTTAACTCTGCCCAGAATAAGTTCTTGAATTTCTTTTTTTGTAGAACTCCTAAAAGCAGCAGGATGATACGTGATGTCATTTCCATATCAGGGGGTAAATGTATGAATCTCCGGATTCCTCATCTCCGGCATGTTCAGCCTCTTCAGCGCTTAAATTTAAAGCGGCGCTGCATTGTAAAGGGAAACTTCCCTTTACAATGCAGCGCCGCTTTAAATTTAAGCGCTGAAGAGGCTGAACACGCCGGAGATGAAGAATCCGGAGATTCATACATTTACCCCCAGATGTGCTCCAGAAGAGTCTGCATATTTGTGGATTTCAATGTAACAACTTTGAGTTGACTATGACTATGCAGCCACTACACTACAAATAGTTTAATAACTCCCCTCATTCAATCAAATTGACTCCAGTGAAGTCAGGCTGGCCATACGAGAATACTTTAGATTCAAGCTCACGGAGGGAATCTCTCTTCCAATTGTTGGGAAGCACATAAGGCCATCATACGGTGGCTTAGTGGTTAGCACTTCTGCCTCACAGCACTGGGGTCATGAGTTTGATTCCCAACCATGGTCTTATCTGTGTGTAGTTTGTATGTTCTCCCCATGTTTGCGTGGGTTTCCTCCGGGTGCTCCGGTTTCTTCCCAAACTCCAAAAACATACTGGTAGATTAATTGGCTGCTATCAAATTGACCTTAGTCTCTCTCTCTCTCTCTCTCTCTCTCTCTGTCTGTGTGTGTATGTTAGGGAATTTAGATTGTAAGCCCCAATGGGGCAGGGACCGATGTGAATGAGTTCTCTGTACAGCGCTGCAGAATTAGTGGTGGTATATAAATAACTGGTGATGATGATGATCATCCGCAGTAAAATGTATTTTTTATAGGGGTGCCACGAAAAATAGTTGGAGAAAGAGATTTTAGAACTAGAGTCTAAAAATTTTTGAACTTGTGGCATAGACCCTTTAAAAGATTGTGTAGAATGGCATCCATTAAAATGAATGTCCTGCCCAGGCTATAATATTTATTTTAGATCCTTCCTGTTTCTCTTCCTTGCAATAACTAATATCCAGTTTCATTTGGACCAGGAAATGCCCATGGGTGAAGACACTACATTTGCACATTTAAACAATGGCCTTGGGCTGTCCGAACTCAAAAAAAATATTATATGGTATAACCCACCTTTATCAATGCGTTTCTAGCGCACGCTCCCCTGCAGACGAAACTATGGGCCGAAATTGAAGTAGACAAGCTACACATGGTCAAAAATGTTACCTGCCGTCAGACCATGAGGAATATTCCATGAATATCATCATCATCATCATTTATTTATATAGCGCCACTAATTCCGCAGCACTGTACAGAGAACTCATTCACATCAGTATGATCTTCTCTTGTAGCTTTTGGAAATAGTTTGCTCCATCCTATCACTTAATTTGAACACCACCCACGATATGTCTCTGAAGATGTAACATTTCCACCTGGTTAATTCATGCAGTTCATTTTTTGGCAATGCAAGAAACATGAATTATACTTCTACATGCTGGATCTCTATTTTCACAATTTGATTTATAGGTCAGATACATAGCAACCCCCTTCCAAGTTTAAATTAAGCTGGAACTACTTCCAGAGGTGAAAGGTCAGTTTCACACCATTGTCCCCCACCATTGAACGCTCTTTTATTTTCTACTTCAACCTCGTGTTGTAATATTGGCACTACTTCTTAGTTTTGTCAACATTTCTTACAGTTAGAGCAATGTCATTTATCTTATCTTATCTTTCTTGTCTTTTACTTTGACCCACATTTCTGTCTTAGCAGCTACAGTCATCGTTTGTGAGATTTGTTGCTCAATTTTAAATAGATTCTGTACAAGTACTTATTTGTTGCTGAAGATAGGCTACCTGTTTGCTGCAACTTGTATACTGCTGCTGGTGCCTGGCTTTGAGGTGCTGGTGCCTGGCTGCTCCACAATAAGGTAGTAATGTGTTAAAAAGCTTGTTTCTCAATATGTGTCTGTGATTTGCTGTGTGCAAAAATACATATTTGTGTCTAAGGTCACCTGCACCTGTATTCAGAGCCGGGTCAAGCGTGCCCAAGGAGGGGGGGGGGGGGTCATGGAGTCTTTGGAGTCATGGACCAGGTACTCTTAAGGGGGGCCATCGGGGGACAGTGTGGTACTTGGTGGCTGGCCAACTTCCTTCATTTGGCTGTAGATCTCCCTCCCTTCCCTTAAGTGTGGCCTCCTCCTATCCCCGTCACTGACAGGTGTCACATGGGACGCGTACCACATGACAGGTGCCGTTGCATGTGTTCAGAGCTGCAAGAGAGGCAGACAGAAGAGTCTGCCTCTTCAACTCAGCACAGATGGAAGAAGGTAAGTGTGAGGGAAGAGAGAGGGGAGTTATTAATATAATGTGTGAGGGAAGGGAGGGGGTCTTAATATAATTTGCATGGGAAGTAGGTTATTAACTTAATGGTGGAATGTGAGTGGGGGTTAATTATTTAATTAACCTGTGCTATTTTATTTGTGGGGTGATGGTAGGGCTATTTAATTTAACTTAATTTAATGCTGTGATGGTCTGGGGGCTATTAATTGAATGTGGGACTGAGTTTGGGGAGAATGAGTTTGTTTATTAAATGTGAATATGAATTATTTAATGACAGTGATGGTTGCGGGAAAAAAGGTATATTTATTAAACAGAAATGCTATTAATTTATTGCCCAGGGTGGAGAGGTCTGTACTGTAATGTGGGTGGTATGCTATTAATGTAATGCTGGACTGTGGACCAGTGCTAATTATTTAATGGTGGGTGCTATTAATTTATTTGTGGGGTCATGGTGGGGAATTTAATTTAATAGTGGGGCCTATTAATTTAAGGTGAAGTTACAGGACCTTGACTTTAATGCTGGGGTGGTTTAGGGCTATTAATTAAATGTGCGACTGAGTTTGGGGAAGATGGCTATTTATTAAATGTGAATATTAATTATTTAATGCCGGGGATGTTTGTAGGAAATGGTTATATTTATTTAACATAAATGCTATTAATTTATTGTTGGGGCTGTTTGGATGGAGGGAAATAGACCTAGTTATCAAAGGTGAATGCTATTATTTTAATATCTGGACTGGAGGGAGGCCTAATTAATAAACTTGGGTGTTACTGATTTAACACTGGGGCTGGTTGGAGTTTTCTAAATTTAATGTACCTTTTTTTTTTCAAATAGGGCCTACAACATTCCAGGTTCCAGACAAGCAGCAACTGAGCTAAAGCCACAGGTGGTGAAAGTGACAAGAACAGAAGAACAGATAGGAGAAAGCAGAACAGTCTGCCAACTGTCCTGAATTTGGTGGGGCAGTCCCGAATTTTGGGTGACTGTCTCACTTAGTCAGGATTTGGTCCAACTGTAAGGATGTCCCCGGAGAAGAGTGCCCCCGCCATCGCTATGCCCCTGGAGGGGCTGAAGATGTGCCCAGTGCCCGTGAAGAGGGCGAAGATGTCCGGCTTTGCTGCGCCCCTGGAGGGGCTGAAGAGTCCCCTGGTGGCTGAGCCCTACAAGCAGGTGAAGAAAGAAGGTTACTCACCCGTCCATCGATCCAGCGGTGAGTATCGTGGCTTCTTCTTTCCAGGTTCTGGCAGCGGAGGAAGGATGAGCCAATCAGGGCTCATCTTTCCCCGCTGGCCAATCAGCGGCCGGATACGCGAGCCAATCGCGGCTCGAGCCCGGCCATTCAAAAGATTGGCGCCGACGCGAGCCAATCAGCACTCGTGCCGGCTAATGACGTCACGCCGGCAACTATATAAGTCGCCGGGTGGCGCCATTTTGGCAGAAGAGAGTCGGCGGCGGAGGGAGAAGGACGTCGTGGGACGTCCAGAGCGGCAAGTCAAGAACAGAAGCAGCGGAGATCGCCGGCGGGGAGCCCTTGTAAGGGCTGAGAGCGCCCCCGCCTCCGGAGCAGCCAGAAGACCCGCGCCGAACGGGAGAAGAGGCGCCGCCGGCTGGAGGGTCTGGAAGACCCGGAGAAAGAAGGCAGAAGACGGCATGGCAAGTTGAGATTCCTGCGCAGAGCAGGTAAGTACACTCAACGTTAAGTCGGGCACTAGGCCCGTGGCCACGGTCGGGCACAAGGCCCGTGGGACAGAAATTAGGGGCACAAGGCCCAGGAACTTGGGCACTAGGCCCCGATAAAGTTAGTGGGCCAGTAGGCCATGTTGTTAACGGGCACAAGGCCCTGGTAGTTAGTTAGATGAAGGGAGGCTCAGAGCCCCCAGGTGCAAGGGCACAAGGCCCTTAGGTAGTTAGTGGCCTAGAGGCCATAGGAAGGCCACAGGGCCTGAGTAGGGGCTGGTAGCCCGTAGGCTATAGAGGGCATAAGGCCCTTAGCAGTTAGCTAGGGAGGCCACAGGCCTCAGTAGGCAGGGGCTAGTGCCCCAGGTAGCAGGGCACAAGGCCCTAGTTAGTGGGCTCAGAGCCCTGAGTTAGAGAGGGGGCTGAGGCCCATTAATCAGAGCACAAGGCTCTGTGTGCAACTGGGCAAGAGGCCCATGGTGTGAAGGGCAGACGGCCCTGGAGGTGGTGTGATAGAGGCGTGAGAGCCTCGTGAGTGTAGGCGCGGTCCTGTGTGAGGTGAGCACACGGAGTTAGGAGGTACAGTAGAGCGGAGGCTCCTGTGGGTGCTGTAGCAACCGGCTGGTTGGCTAGCAGCTGTGTGCTCTGGTGAGTAGCGTACAAAGTACTGTATACTGCATTTATTTTGTCTGTGCGGCGAGTATTGTTTGTATTACTGTATTTTGGGCTGTGCTACATAATTGTGTCTAGGGGCAAGACGTCAGGCCCCCATTAAAGGTAGGCTCTTGTTCCTGTGTTTTTCTGTGCTAACCCGTGCTGTGGGGGACAAGTGTAGTTACCAGCGTACACATAGTCAGGGAAGAACACACGTAGTTTTCCCGTCCCTTAGGTCCCTGGGGTCGCACTGGTTTCCAGAGGGGGTGACTGAGTGAGTCAGTGGCAGTGCAGCACACCTCAACGCAGTTCCAGGGGGCGTCCGTGGTTCAGGTTGAGAGTCCCAGTCCTCAGTTCCGTGCAGGTTACCTGGCGGTTCCGGAGTGGGACACGTGTTCGATACCCGGGTGCAGGCAGTCGGGCGGTTCAGTTCGATCGGCTGTTCCGGGCGGCAGTCTGTACGCGGGTTAATGGGCTTTTCCAGTGAGCCTCAGTCGGGCCTGGTGCAGCCGGTCCTTAGGATCCGTGGGTGACCCCATAGCAAGAAGGCAGCTTCTTGGTACGACCTGGGTGAAGGGGTTAGGAACCGCCCTCCGGTTTAGTCCGTGAACACCGGCTGGTGTTCCCCGTAGTGTGTAGCGAGCAGTTCCGTTAGTGCACCACACCAAGTTAGTCATAGTTGTTTGACTTAGTTGCATTGCCGACCATTAGAGTGTTGTTAGGGTCGGGTCGCTGTTGTAGTCAGTTTAGTTTTGTGGGTGCCATCTTAGTCTCACTGAGAGTGCAGAGGGAGGCTGTGTGTTCCTTGTCATCCGCAGGTGTCGGGGAGGTGCAGGAGAACCGGATCGGAAGTGGGAGTGTCCCGGTGAGTATCACGCTCGATTCCCCCTTTCGGTTAGGCCCTCACCGACAGGTGTGCGAGGTACTTGAGGCTGGACTAGTCCTGGTCTCAAGTGCCTGTAGTCCCCCGTGCCTTGGCAAGAGCAAAGTGAGGAGGCGGCAAGTGAGCTTGGACTGACCGTGTCCTCGTTCTTTGCCGTATACTCGGACAGCCCTTACCTGGTAGGCACGGCCGTAATCTCTGTCTCTTTCTTAGAGGGACGTGGTTGGAGGTGACAAGGGTTGCGGCTGCGGATCTGCTGGGATCAAATCGCAGCTGGGATATCGGAAGGGGACTGGAGGTGACCATCGTTTACAAGGTAAGTTCTTTTGTGTTGCGTCTGTCCTGTGTCCCCGCAGGGGCGCTACATAACTACAAGGACAGTTGGGATGGCCCCCTGTCGTAAGTGCCCCGGACCCTACAGAGCGTTCGTCCAGCTCTGTGTCTCCATCATATTGAGACCCAGTCGCTTGTGTAGACACACACGGGCACAGTTGCATGATGACATAATGATGCACACACTTGTAGATGCGTGTCATATCATTGACAGGTAATTTCAAATAGTAAAAACAATTTTTAAAATTGAGAACTGCAAATTTCTCAAAAGAGGACTTATTGCTCATTGTCAATGATGTAGTATAGAAGTATATTGAGCCTGACAACCTCAGTCCAGGTAACAAAATCAGAAAGGGTAAGTCAGACACCAGTATTAAAAAAAGAAAAATAGTGTATGAAAATTCTTGGCCTTTTTGTCAGTTTTGGCCCTGACTAAATAACAAAGTATATATTCTAATACACAGACACTTTTTAAACAGTGCGGAAAGAACTCTGGATGTATCCCTTGTTATATTAAGAAAATAAAAAGAAATATAATATGACATATATTGCATTATACTAAAGACTTTGGAGTATATTTACTAAACAGCTGGTTTGATAAAGTGGAGATGTTGCCTATAGCATCCAATCAGATTTTAGTTTTTATTTAGTACATTTTACAAAATGACAGCTAGAATCTGATTGGTTACTATAGGCAACATCTCCACTTTTACAAACCCGCAGATTGGTAAATATACCCTTCTGATTCTTTTCCACTTCCTTGGCAGTGGATAACAAGGGGTTAATCCCCCCTCCAAATCAGGACTTCTTCTTTTCTGTCCTTGTCTTGTGTCAGGCAGGTAGCACCCTAGTCTCTCTCTGTCTGTGTGTGTATGTTAGGAAATTTAGACTGTAAGCTCCAATGGGGCAGTGACTGATGTAAATGAGTTCTCCGTGCAGCGCTGCGGAATTAGTGGCGCTATATAAATAGATGGTGATGATAATGATTGTGCTATGTCCTTGAGATCTCTTCTCCTCCATGGTGCTGACTAGCGCCGAATGCATTGCTTACATTGTACAATGCTCTAGGGATCTCTTCTCCATGTTGCTGGAATAGCACTAAACATATTCATCGCAGAGTTCTAAAACCGGAAGATAAATACATTCAAGAAGAAGGCAATACCAATACAGGCCTGGTAAACAGCTTTATTAAATCCATCCATAAGGCGATGGAAATTAAACAAGTAGATATAAAAAAAACAACATTACAAGTTTTTTTTCTGGGAAAAAACAAAAAGAAATTAACCCGTCCATCCCATAAGGTGGTTAAAAACAATTTTATCTGGGAATGGAGGCACCAAGCGACAATCAAGTGAGTCCATGTTGAATCATATATATCCCTTCCTTATGAGACTTTCCAAGAAAACTACAATATCCTTGGGAAATGCAAGTTCTTTGAGAGACTGTATGGAGAGGACAGTTGGAAGTGTTGGAAAAGAAGCTTTACAGTGGATGTAACCGTAGCACTAAAACCAACAAAAGACTTAGAAGAACTAGGAAATTCAAGATGGTCCCTACAGCCTGTACTGAATGCTTTGGAAATTGCAGTCAACCTCAAGGATGCATACCTTTATGCTAATATGATATGGTTAATATGGCAATTAACACATTGTATAACATTTAATGGGAGTCTTGAATTTTACCTAGACTCTAACAAAATGTGGATTTTGCTGCCTCCAAGAGAATTGGTTTGAGATTAACACCAATCAATTTGAAATATATTGACTTTAATAGTAACATTCACTTAAAATATAAAAAGCCTCTTAAAAGCAAATATAATAAAACACAACATTTAAGAATATAAGATACTGGTGCAGGCACTCACTAACTTGGCAACTCACTGCTCAGACTGCTTAATACACTTAATAATACTGAGTTAATACAGCAGCTGTGTTATGCCCAGCATAGATGATGAGGCAATACCCAAGTGCATAAAAGTTCTTCCTGTGTGTGCAGCAACTAGACTGATAATACAGTGTGATTGGGCAATGCTGCTGACTGTTGCCAATACCTAGGACATGTACAATCAACTCCCCCCCCCCCCCAACCTGCACCTCAACCGGGAGTCAGGAAAGCATGTGAACAATATTTACTAGCAAGATGTTTGTAGAAACTAGCCCTAACATCATAGCTAATCTGAGGAACATATTGCAAGAGTCTGTGATAACATTGCTGCAGTCTTTGACAGTACCACCATCCTCAACAACCATCTTCCAGGCCCTCTAGGTAGAGGGATGTTGGGAATGAAAGGCCAGGGGTAGCCTGGGGGGTGTACTTTCTTGTTCATCAAGATTATAATCCTTCCAGTTAATAAGATTTTAGAAGTTTCCATAAAAACTCTGAGAGTTCAGTATCTTTTCCAAGACAAATGAACTTTGATGGGCGAGGGGCTGGATTTTGTGAGGGTGGTGGCTCTTTAAGTTTGGTTTGTGACCCATGGAATACAGGAAGAACACAACGCTAGAAGAGGAAAGAGGACGTTTGAACACAGATGGAGATAGTGTAGCTATAACAGCAAATTACCCAATATATTTATCCACTAATTTGGGTAATGGAAGTCCCAATTTGAGATTCTTGGTGGATAACCACACATGATACCCAACTGAAAACCTCTGGATAGGTTGGAAAAGATTATCTTCTTGAAGTTTACAACTTTCCTGAGATTCACAAAGCTTGATTGTTAAATGTTTCCAATTGTTTTGCAATCTCCTATGAAGATTTGTGACCCCACTGTCTGAAACTGCAGAAGGGATAGATCGAAGATGATAGCCAATTATTTTGTTGGAATCCAACATAGACTCTTAAGTATTGTTCCAGACATTGATTGACCCTTTCTGTTTTGCTGTTTGATTGAGGATGTTCTGTCAAGGAAAAATCCAAGTGAATATACAGAGATGTCATGATTCTAGCGGATTTAGTGGATTTTCTTGTGCCAACCCGGATTAGTGCTGGCAGTAATAGAGGCACATAGACTAACGATCCTCCGGTTTTTACCAGGGAGCCTCAAGAGGGGGTTTGGGCTTTTCATGACGTGGCCCTCTCACCTGTCTGTAGTGAGCTGCGAGAGCTGAAAAGAAAGTACTGGTCTACGTAGCTGGGACTGGTATCTGCAGTGCCAAAACGAAGATCAGGAGAGACTGTCAGGACAAGCCAGGTCAGAAACAGTAGGAGCACCAAAATGACAGACAGGAGAGAGGTCTTGAATGGTATGGGTCTGTATCATAGGAATCCGCCACAAGCAGCACAAGAATGCTGGAGTACAGGTATGTCTTTGTGATAATATAGCCCCAACAGCAGTTTCAGAAGCATCAACTTCTAGCACAAAGATTGAGAGGGGTCTAAATAGACCAAGATAGGTGCTGTTTGAAACACCTTTTTAAGATAAGAAAAAGGCTTCCTGGTCCAATGAAAGAAGCCTCATTGTGGTCAAAGCACAAATTGGCTGAACGAGTTTGGAAAAATCTTTAATAAATTTCCTGTGATAATCAGCAAAGCCCAAAAATGCTGTACTGCTTTCATGTCTTTAGGTACCAGCCAGTTCTCAATGGCTCAAGTTTTAACTGGATCCATTCCAGTACAATTAAAAACAGAAATAATGTGTCCCAAGACCAGGTTCTGGTTAAAAAAAACATTTCTCGAGTTTGGCATACAATCCATGGGTTCTAAGGTGCCCAAAACAAGGTCTGTGAATAAATTACATTAGTGTGCAAATAGATTATCACATATTGATCTAAAAGCATTTGCAAGGCCAAATGGCATAACCAGATATTCAAACTGTCAATATTTAGTTCAAAATGCCGTTTTCAGAGCATATACAGACCATGGTTATAGGTCCCTCTTAAATTAATTTGTTCTTAATTTGGTAAAAACACTGGCAGGGCTCAGTGTCTCAAATAATTCTGGGATAGGAGGTAAAGGTTACCTATTATGTATGGTAATGGCATTTAAGGCTCGATAATCCACAAATGGATGAAGACCTCCATCCTTCTTGCCTACAAAATAGATGGTTGCACCAGCTGAGGAAGTAGAAGTTCAAATGAAGTCTCTTTTAACGTTTTCATCAGTGTATTCTTAAAGGTAGTAAGTTTGGGTTCCAATAAAGAATATATGTGCTTAAGACGAAAAGAGGTTAGAGATATAAGAAAAATTTGGCAATTTGCAGAACGATGAGGAGGCAAGGTCTCAGCTTGTCTCTTGTTGACAACATCTCTAAATTCTTGGTATCCTTGGTATTGATAGGAGACTCCTTGGGGTAAATGTATCATTTTGCGATTTATGCAAGTTGACGGAAATCGGCGACTTTGCAGTAAAAATTTAAAGCGGTGATGGAATGTAAAGGCAAGTTTACCTCTACAATCCATTGCTGATTTAAATTTTTACTGCAAAGTTGCCGATTTCCAGCGACTTGCATAAATCGCAAGATGATACATTTACCCCCTGGAGTACTTAAGGAGAGAGAACCCAAAGTGAGTTGACCCTTGATAATCTCATTACAATCTTGACAAAATTAATGTTGTTTAGATGTCATATTCTAGCCTTTATCCTCTGTCCATTGATGGGACTCAAGCACAGAATGTGGTCTTTTGCGTTAGTTAGACGGAATTCGTTTTGCAGTAGTACGTTTATGTGGATGCCTTGCCATAAGCTTGCAAATAGAGTGATAAAGAGTTTAACGTAGGATCTTGTTTTTCCAGTAAGTTGTGGACCAGGCTAAAGCATCTCCCTTGAGTAGAGTAAGAATCATGCCAACTTTTAGGGAATCTGAGCCATATGTTTGAGGACACATCTGAAAAATCAGCAGACATTGGGCCACAAAAGAACAGTACTGTACTTGGTCTCCCCCAAACTTCCTTGGTAACTTCACTCTACGTTCTGGCTCCTTAAGGCATGACAAAGACAGGGCAACCGCAGGTGAAGTAGAAGTCGCCCAAGGCATAGCTGTTTGCAGATCATCCAGACAAGCATGTATAACAGTCAATTGTGCTTGGAGGGTTTGAATAGCTTGAGCTAATTCTGTTGGTGCAGAAGGGGTTTCAGTAAGATCCATAATATAGGGCAGATTATTCTGTAATGATTGTTTCAGATTATATGCACAGGTTGCATTCTCAACAATGGATGCCAGTGGTTGCTGGCTATGAGATGTTTAATGCCTATATTCAGTAGAAGAAGCACCAACTCTAGCATAAACACGACTCCTGGGAAAAGTAATCGGGAGTCTGGAAAATATCAGCAACTATGGGCCAAATTTTGTATAATGTTGATAAGTCTCACCACTAAACTCCCCAGGATTTAGAACACAACATTCAGTGGGGTTTACTAGGAGCTGTAGACAGAGATATCTGTAGCCATGGTCTGGGTCACTTCCAAAGGTCTGGGACACAGTACAGACAGGGAATGATTTGTAGCAGTAGTCAGAGTGAAGGCAAATGAATTGGTACACATTAAATAATAAATAAGGGTTAATAGGCACAATCAGGGTTAATGCCCAAGGTTCAGTACAGATAGACAATAAAGCATGACAATAATCGTGGTCAGGGTCAAAGCAAGGGTTCAGTAAACAGTTGAAGATCAGGAACATATTAAGAACCTGAGTTTCTGGTACAGGCACTCAATAATCTGGCAACCCCATTGCCAGTCTCCCCCCCCCCCCCCGGTTAATATAGCAGCTGAGGTACACCTCCTTACTAATGAATAAATGCATGTGGAGCTGCATCTAAATGTGATTCGTTTATGTTATCATTGGTCCTAAAATGTATCCAAATACTTTGTAACTATAATAGAGTCATATTAAGTTAGATAATCCTACACATTGAAATAAAAGCTATATATACACATATACACCGATCAGCCACAACATTTAAACCACCTGCCTAATACAGTGTAGTCCCCCCCCCCTCCAGTCGAGACATGTATTCCACAAAACCTCTGAAGGTGTCCTGTGGTATCTGGCACCAAGACGTTAGCAGCAGATCCTTTAAGTCCTGTTGCGAGGTGGGGCCTCCATGGCTCGAACTTGTTTTTCCAACACATCCCACAGATGCTCGATTAGATTGAGATCTGGGGAATTTGGAGGCCAGATCAACACCTTGAACTCTTTGTCATGTTCCTCAAACTATTCCTGAACAATTTTTGCAATTGGTGCATTATCCTGCTAAAAGAGGCCACTGCCATCAGGGAATACCGTTGCCATGAAGGGGTGTACTTGGTCTGTAGAAATGTTTAGATAGATAGATGGTCTGTGTCTAAGTAACATCCACATGAATGCCAGGTTTCCCAGTAGAACATTGCCCAGAGCATCACACTGGCTCCGCTGGCGTGCCTTCTTCCCATAATACATCCTGGTGCCATCTCTTCAATAGGTAAATGACGCACACGCACCCGGCCATCCACATGATGTAAAAGAATACATGGTTCATTAAATTAGACCACCTTCTTATATCACTCCATGGTCCAGTTCTGGCACTTACGTGTCCATTGTAGGTGCTTTTGGTGGTGGACAGGGATCAGCTAGGGCAATCTTGCCGGTCTGCAGCTACACAGACTCATATGCAGTAAGCTGTGATGCACTGTGTGTTCTGACACTTTTCTATCATAGCCAGCATTCACTTTTTCAGCAATTTGTGCCTGGTCCTGATTGGATCAGGCAGGCTAGCCTTCGCTCCCCACACGCATCAATGAGCCTTGGGTGTCCATGACCCTGTCACTGGTTCACCGTTTGTCTTACCTTGGACCACGTTTGGTAGGTACTAACCACTGCATACCAGGAGCCTCCCACAAGACCTGCCGTTTTGGAGATGCTCTGGCCCATTCATCCAGCCATCACAATTCGGCCCTTGTCAAAGTCGCTCAGATCCTTACGCTTGCCCATTTTTCCTGCTTCCAACACATCAACTTCAAGAACTGACTGTTCACTTGCTGCCTAATATATTCCACCCCTTGGCAGGTGCCATTGTCATAAGATAATCAATGTTATTCACTTCACTTGTCTGTGGTCTTAATTTTGTGGCGGATCGGTTTATATGTGAGTGTAAATATTAATCATCATCTTCACGTCAATTCATATTAGCAATGCATAACGACAATACACTAATTAATTCCATTGAAACAATATCGATCCCGCTGAACCATCTAAAGCACCTGGGCTCTAATTTTATACTTTGTTCAGTTTTTTTCTATTTAAGGTTAAATACTGGGCTTCAATAGTATATGGATAGATGAGTAGGAGATGCTCAAAGGTGAATATACTTGCCACTCATATTATTATTAACTTGCTCACACAAAATAATGAACAATATCTTGACAAGATCCAAAGCCTAAAATACACTATATGGACAAAAGTATTCGGACGCTTGACCATTACACCAACAGGGCCTGTAATGACATTATATTCAAATACATATACTTTAATATGGAGTTGGTCCCCCTTTTGCAGTGATAACTTCCACTCTTCTTGGAAAGCTTTCCACAAGATGTTGGAGTGTTTCTGTGGGAATTTGTGCCCATTCATTCTGTAGAGCACTTATGAGGTCAGGCACTGATGTTGGGCGAGAAGGCCTGGCTCCCAATCTCCATTCCAGTTCATCCCAAAGGTGTTCGATTTGGGTTGAGGTCAGGACTCTGTGTGGGCCAGTCAAGTTCTTCCACACCAAACTCATCAAACCATGTCTTTGTAGCCCTTGCTTTGTGCACTTGGACACTGTCATGTTGGAATAGAAAAGGGCCTTCCCCAAACTGTTGCCACAAAGTTGGAAGCATAGCATTGTCCAAAATGACTTGGTGTGCTGAAGCATTAAGATTGCCCTTCACTGGAGATAAGGGGCCTAGACCACACCCTGAAAAACAACCCCAAACCATTACCCTCCCTCCACCAAACTTCACAGTTGGCATAATGTAGTCAGGTAGGTAACATTTTCCCGGCATCCGCCAAACCCAGACTCACCCATCTGACTGCCAAACAGAGAAGTGTGATTCGTCACTCCACAGAGCACGTTTCCACTGCTCCACAGTCCAGTGTCGGTGTGCTTTACACCACTTCATCCAAAGCTTGGCATTGGTCTTAGTGATGTGAGGCTTGCATGCAGCTGCTCGGCCATGGAAACCCATTCCATTAAGCTCCCGCCTCACAGTTTTTGTGCTTACATTAATGCCAGTGGAAGTTCGGAACTCTTCAGCTATGGAATCAGCAGAAAGTTGGTGACTTTTATGCACCATGCGCCTTACCAGTCATTGACCCCGCTCTTTGATTTTACATGGTCTTCTGCTTCATGGCTGAGTTTCTGTTGTTTCTAAACGATTCGTCTTTCTAATAATATCACTTACAGTTGACCTTGAAATATCCAGCAGGGATGAAATTTCACGAACCCTCTTATTGCAAAGGTGGCATCCTATCACAGTACAACGCTTGAAGTCACTGAGCTCTTCAGAACATCCCATTTTGCACCACAAATGTTTGCAAATGGAGACTGCATGGCTAAGTGCTTTATTTTATACACCTCTGGCAACAGGTCTGATTGATCAATTCACTAATTAACAGGTGTGGCCAAATACTTTTGTCCATATAGTGTATCTAAAGATTTGCGCTTTAAGAGAGATCATCAAGAAAGCAACAGTGTCTTAATTTTTGCAAGTTTTTGTGCTTTGGAAGTCATTTTCTTGTTTATTAACTGGGAAAGACTAGGATGGGACCTTATACGCTTTCATATATTTACAATGTCCCTTTTGCAATATTTCTTAATCATTATTTGTTTGTTGAAACTTCTTCCTTTTGCGCTTTTCTTTACACATAAACAAAATAATCCTGTATACTTGTATTATGACTGTCAAAAAATTTTTGCAAATGAAGAAGGTCATTGAGTCATTAAACACGCTCTTTGCAGTGGCCAAGTAAATACGGTAAACAAGGAAAGGTCCGTCCTGCATCGCCACAGTGGTTATCCAACTCCATACCTCAGACTGGTAACATGAGATGAGACCAATCCTATTTATGTCTGGTGGTGAATGCAACTCTTCATCGACCTTTGTTTTTTGAGGCGGCAGGGATTGAGTTTGTGTGAGCACTAATGTGAATTGCATGATTGCCCAGCTGAACAGACACAGTCCCACAATTGTTACAGTCCAGTTGGTATTCACTGTTGGCTCCTTGATTAATTGTAAAATGTCCAGTATATCTGCACCTAAAGCAATGTACATCAATAGTAACTGACAAAGCTGGTCTCTGTTCATGTCACCCTTTGGCATCAGCCAACGTCCTACGACCAGGACCAAGATCAGCATCTCCTCCATAGCCTGAATCTCAGTGGAGTACTCATTGTATTCCTAGTGGGAGATCAAAACATTGTGTTGTTACTTAGGAAATAGAGAACAAATGTACAAAACAGATATACTATGCAAGGTACAGGTCTCATATAGGGCACTGGTTCTCACACATTGTTCTGTCAAAACACCGATGTCTGTGAGACACACACAGGTGTTTTGACAAACAAAATTATTGGCTCTGATGGCCCCATCGGAGCCAGGGTACTGCCAGTATTATGGTAATACTGCAGACCTGCAGTAATAAAAAAAATGCAGCACTTGTGATGTGATGTAATGATGTTGCTTTCTAGAGGAGAGGACCCAATGCCTAGCAAATCTAGAAGGCAGGTAAAAAAAACGATTGGGCAGAAGAGAGGAACCAGGGAGGGGTAGAGGGGAGAGAACCAGAGAGGGGAGAAAGGAGAGAGACACAGAAACGGTGTGGATGGGAGAGAAAACCAGAGAGATGGAAAGGAGAGGAGAGGAGAGGAGAGAAAACCAGAGTGAGGGAGAGGAGAGGAGAGAAGAGAAGAGAAAACCAGAGAGAGTGAGATGAGAGGAGAGAAAACCAGAGAGGGGAGAAAGGAGAGAAACACAGAGAGTAACAAGGGAAGGAGGGAGTGGTGGTGAGAAAAGATGAGGGAACCAGAGAGGGGGAATAGTGAAAACAAGAGGGGGTGAAGGAGTGTGAACCACAGAGGAGGAAGGGTAGAGACAATCAGAGAGGGTAGGAGTGGACGAGAGAGAAGAGAAAACCAGAGAGTAGTCGGAGGAGAGAGAATCAGATTTGGATGGGGGGTTATAGAGAGAACCAGAGAGAGTGTGATTTGAAAATAGGAATAAAGAGGGTTGCAAGAGGAAAGAGACAAAACGGGTGGAAGGAGAGATAGACCAGAGGTTGTGAGAATTGCGGCGAAGGGGAGGGGGGTAGACTCAATAAATAACAACGTCTGTCTTATGTGCTTTTAAATACCAGGGACATTGCTGGTGTTAGGGAAAAGCTCCCAAACAGTATGTTCAGGTTTAGGAAAAACTGGTAAAGGTCCCCAGAGTGTAAAGGGAGAGAGAAGGGTGGGCTCCTTTCACAAGGCCCAGTCTGGTTCTTTTGATCTGCCAGTCTGACAGCAGAATGATTAGTGGTTGCACATGTGAGGTGTATTTAAAAGGGATGTCAGATCAGTCTCAGTCTCTCAGACCTGGGGAGGAGGTTGGATGCCTCCTGAGAGACACTGCAAACGGTGACCAGTAAGTCCTGTATATTTTGTGTGTGTGTGTGACACAAGGTCCCTCACTTGAGAGACGGTCTTCCTGTGTTTAAATATAAATATGCCATATCCTGGGATAGAAGGTAGTGAACAGCAGCAATAAAGTCATACAAGTCCAGTATTTTTGGTACAAATGACCTCAGCAAGTTTTATTGAGCACATTTGAATAAACAAAACATAAATATAAGGCCTTTCCTGTCCAGCACTATCTAAACATTCTCCAACACCCTCTCTCAAGTGTGGGGCCTTGTGTTCCAAACACATACCAATCACAATAATATTTGCTTACCACTTGCAGGCATCCAGCATCCTCCTCAGGTCAGAGAGATTCACTGAGCTGCCTAGCAGCCTTTTAACAGCACCTTGCAGGTGCAACTCCTGATTAGTCTGCAGTAAGTCTGGGCCTAATGTATGGAGCCCACCCTGCTCTCTCCATAGAAAACACCAGGGACCCTTACCAACTTTTCCTGAAGCCGAACACACTCTTTTGTAAGATCCTACCTATACAAGGCAATCTCCCTGGGTTTAAAAACACAAAGAAAGAAAGCCTGGGTCATGGATACCTGGCATCCAGTATCAACTCATGGACTCTCTCTCTCTTTCGCTACATACATATATATATATATATATATATATATATATATATATATATATATATATATATATATTTGTAAATCACCATATAAATATAGACACTTCAGAGCTCTGTTAATTCAATACTGTATGTTTTATAATTAATAATAATAATTGTTATAATTATAAATAGTAATATGTTGACATGTACATTTTACAGTTTGTACGTGTATTTATCAGATACGTACACTGTCATTACTGTCATTACACTTAGTGTTTGTTGAATTGTCGATTATTGTTGAATTGTTGACAATTCTGCCTTCTAGGAGAGCAAGTTCCATCACAAAGATAGAGGGTAAAACAGTACACAGATATAGGAACACCATGGGGGAGAACCTACAATAGCAGAGAAAATGATTTAGTACTGGAACACAGTTCAAGAGATATTTTTAATGGTATCATTGTTCTATTATAACATACTAAATAGATCAATAAAAAGATGCCATGGAATTAACCACTGCACATCTATCAACTATTTTTTCTTAGCAAATATTTTTGTATTTGTTTTAGGTATCTTTTAATAACAAAAGTTATTCCTCCAATTTTCTACATGAGTAGATCATTTACAAAGTGGGAGAAGCACAGCACAAAACCTGCTTTGGAGTTAGGTGCCATGCGCCAGGATTTGCACTAGCGCATTTAGATTTACAACAAAGCACTTTATCAGAGAACAGCATTTCTAGGCCCACTTTGTTAAATAATGCTCACAAACTTGCCCATATAAACACACAATAAAGGCAGTACTAACATCGCCTCACTTTCGTAATTAATTAATTTAAGAAATAGATTAGTCTAAACCTAGCATTATGGGCCTGATTCTTGTTCTGATGTAAGTACGTTGTGTAGTGTATCATGCGTGAAATAGCTCTGTGCATGCTACAAAACTGACCGTAAGCCAATGAACGCAATTGCACTCACGACTGCCTACGACTTGAGAGGTGGAATGGGGGAGGGAATGGGTGGGCTAACATAGGCTAAGTACAGTAAGGGTGTTGAGACAGAGATGCGGTCAACTAAAGTACTGGGTTTCTCGTAAGTGCGCTTGGATTCAGCCATATGATTTGCACTCACTACAGGACAGGTGTACATGCCCTGATATTGATAACTGACACGGCATAATCTTTGCTTTTAAAGTTACATGCATGCGTGCCACTAACTATCATAGAACATGTGTATGCAACTAATGTAGACTATATAAACACATTGGGCATGAGTCGTTAAGCAGCGTATTTGCTGTTTTTTCCTTCACAAAAACAGTATGCGCATACTCAGAACCGGATGCTCTAGAGCGTAAACAGCTGTTATTACAGCCTACGATTTAGGGGAGTGAACAGGGCGCATTCCCATAGGAAATGTACACTATAGACATCCCCATGTGTGGGGTCCCCCGATTTTACTATAACAGGGCATGCCAGGTCTATCTATAACCTGGGGCTTTCTCTCCGACAGCGTGGGAAAGACCCAGGTTATAAATGGACATTTTTTTTAATAGACTCACTTTTTCATTATGCAGCGGGAGCTCCTGGTTATAAGAGCTAGAGTCTGTCATCTATGAAGGGGTTTTTTTTTTTTTTAAGAAGCCTGTTCCGGAAGATTATTTGGGTTTTAGAAGCTGCAAGAATAGATGTTTTTTTGCTACATGCTTGGAATAATTTTACTGTTTGTTTTTTTTACTTGGACAACCACGGACCCTGGTATTTGGCATTTGGTTAAAGCTTACAAGATTGGATCCATTACAGATGAAGAACCTGGATGTTGGTAAATATTACATGGGTAGGTGTGTTTTATTTATTTTGAATATATGTTTTTTTTACAACTAGGTGTAACCCTACTTACATTTTGTGTTGGTGCACTACAGGTCCGAGCAGGACCTTGGTGCCAGGGCATGCTGGCACTTGTGGTTCCCCAAGTGGCAGCATGCTCTGTCAGCCATGTATATGCTGGTGATCAGCATGCCCAAACTGTTAATGGCAGCATGGGCTTGCTGGGACTTGTAGTGCAACAAAACAAAATAGTGTATTTATTATTTAAATCTATTTTATTACCCCACACCCACCATCCAGGCGTGTGGGAAGAACTCTAGTGGTTTCAGAATGGAGCAGGGTAGCCTTGGAGGGGGGGGCATTTTTTTGCAGACCCAATCTCTCTAGGGAATGCAGGGCCGTGCTGACCGGCCTAGGATTGGTTTGGCATTATGGCAAGGGAACCCCACGCCATGGTTTCCCCTACTATAATGCCAGCACTATTTGAAATGTGATATGTATATAAATTATTATACTGATAACAGTTATTTTATTTCATTATCAAATGAAGTATTATGCGTTCGGATGTGACCTTTTATTGTTCATACGCTTGTGCGTATACTGCAGTCGGTTCTGTGTGTCTCTGTATGGCAAGTACTGCGTAGGCAGTGTGTACTTACAAACTAAAGTAAATAACAAAAGTATAGAACTCACTTGCAATGGACAATAAAGCTTAAGATATTAAATCTTTACTTGGATAACATAAAATGTTGCATCGTATAAAAGTAATATGCATAGAACTGTATTGCACAGAATTGTAAAGCCAAAACAGACAATCAATTTGGTCAAGCTTTCCTACCCGGATGCAGGAGAGTCTTCAGACTAGAGGAACAGTGTTATCTTGGATGGAGGTAAACATGTTAAATTGCAATAACGAACTAAGGAGTATATTTACCAAGCGGCATTCTCTGCGCTTTGCCGTGATCGTTTTAAAACAGCAACTTTATTAAAGACAAAACCCAATGGGCCTTGTCTTTAATAAAAATGCCATTTTAAAAAAAGACAGCAAAGCGCAGAGAATCGCTTAGTAAATATACCCCTAATCCCCCCCCCTCCGCTACAAAAATGCCAAAATGATGCGATTCGCTGCCCCGCCCCTCCCGCCCTCCAGCCACGTCCCCCTGCCCGGGATCTCCCGGAATTAAGTTTCCAAAGGTTGGCAAGTATGATTAGCAAGTATAACCCTGGCACTCCAAATTTACTCGCTTCCTCCAAAAATGCTCCCGTTCCGCCGAACGTCACTGGAGAAAATCCCGCTCCCTGGCTGACTTCCTCCACTTTAAATTCATCCTTTCATCCTACAGCTCTGCCCTCTCACTCGCTAAACAATCTTTCTTTAAATCCCTCATCTCTTCCCAGTCCTCTAACCCCCGCCGCCTCTTTGCCACCTTCAGCACTCTCCTGGCCCCCTCCCCTCCCCCCACCCCCTCCTCCCTGACTGCCTCTGATTTCGCCTCCTTCTTCTCCTCTAAAATCGAGGCCATCCGACTTGAAATCTCCTCCTCCACTCTCTCTTCCACCCCTCCCACTCTTCTGTCCTCCCCCCCCAACCACCTTCCCCTCCACTCCTTCCGTCCCACCACCGGCGAGGAAGTCCACTCTCTCATTTTATCCTCCCCCCCCACTACCTGCCCCCTGGATCCCATCCCCTCCCACCTTCTTCGCTCCCTTTCCCCCACCACCTGCTCCCACCTCGCTCACCTCTTTAATCTCTCCCTCTCCACTGGCATCTTCCCCTCCTCCTTCAAACATGCTCTCGTATCCCCCATTCTTAAGAAACCTAATCTCGACCCCACTTCTCTCTCGAACTATCGCCCCATATCTCTTCTCCCTTTTGCCTCCAAAATTCTTGAGAGGCTCGTCTGCAGCCGTCTCACCTCCTACCTTTCTGAATACTCCCTCCTTGATCCTCTCCAGTCTGGTTTCCGCCCCCTCCACTCCACTGAAACTGCCCTGGCTAAAGTCACCAATGACCTCCTCTCTGCAAAAGCCAGGGGCCACTTCTCCCTTCTCATCCTCCTTGACCTCTCTGCAGCCTTTGACACCGTTGACCACCCCCTCCTCCTTCACACCCTCCAGTCTTTCGGCCTCTCCGGCCCAGTCCTGTCCTGGTTCACCTCTTACCTTACTCACCGTTCCTTCTCTGTCACCACCTCTGGGTCTCTCTCCCCCCCATCCACCCTTCCAGTTGGGGTCCCTCAGGGCTCTGTTCTGGGACCCTTACTCTTCTCTCTATACACCTCCTCCCTGGGTGAACTCATCAGCTCCTTCGGCTTCAGCTACCACCTTTACGCTGACGACACTCAACTATACCTCTCCTCTCCTGATCTCTCTCCCTCCCTCCTCTCTAGGGTGTCCGCCTGCCTCTCTGCCATCTCCTCCTGGATGTCCTCTCGATTCCTCAAACTTAACCTTGACAAAACTGAGCTCATAGTTTTTCCTCCCTCTCATACCCCATCCCCTTCTGACCTCTCCATCACTGTCGACAATACCTCTATCTCGCCTGTCCCCCAACTTCGCTGCCTTGGTGTCATCCTCGACTCCTCTCTCTCCTTTGGCCCCCACATCCTCTCTCTTGCTAAATCCTGCCGCTTCCAGCTGCGCAACATCGCTCGCATCCGGCCCTTCCTCTCCCAAGATGCCACCAAATGCCTTATCCACTCTCTGATCATCTCCCGCCTGGACTACTGCAACCTCCTCCTCACTGGCCTCCCCCACTCTCATCTCGATCCCCTTCGATCCGTCCTTAACGCTGCAGCTAGGCTTATTTTCCTCTCTCGCCGCTCCTCTTTTGTCTCCCCCCTCTACCTAGCCCTTCACTGGCTCCCATTCCCCTTCAGAATCCTCTTTAAGCTCCTCACACTCACCTACAAGGCCCTCGCCAACTCCACTGCGCCCTACATTTCCACCCTCCTCTCTATTCATGCTCCATCCCGCCCTCTCCGTTCTGCCTCTGACCGTCGCCTCTCTTCCCCCCTTATAACCTCCTCCCACGCGCGTATCCAAGACTTCGCCCGCGCTGCCCCCCTCCACTGGAACAAGCTCCCTCCCTCCATCAGAACTTCCCCTAATCTGTCCAGCTTCAAACGGGCCCTAAAAACCCACCTTTTTCTTAAAGCCTTTCTGTCTCCCACTTAACTTCCTACCTTATCTTCTGCCTCTGTCCCCCTACTCTCCCTCTCTCCCCTGCGTCTCTCTGTCTGTCCACCCCTCCCCTTAGATTGTACGCTCCCCTGAGCAGGGCCATCTCTCCTCCTGTTTTCACCACTTCTAACTCTGCTCTCCAGCTACTTAGCGCTCCTCCTCAAAGGTCCTCCACCCCACGTCCACTTTCGCTCCCTCCTCCCCCCTGGGGGTCTCCCTGTCTTCCGCGCCCCCCTTCTTGGGCCCCGTCGTTTTTGGATCCTCCCTCCCCTTTCCCCGCCCTCTCTAGCTGTGCATTGAGCGTACTGAGTTGCTGTGTTTACTGTACTGTGCTGTCTCCCATTGTATTGTGATTTTGTTTGTCTCTGTACGGCGCTGCGGATGCCTTGTAGCGCCTTATAAATAAATATTAATAATAATAATAAATATGATATAAATGGAGGATCAGGAAGCTTGTTTCTAAACAGCACAGTAGGAAGCGGCTCTTCCGTATTGGGGATGCTAAGGAAACCTGGTGAAATCTTTTTAACACTATTGTTTACATCTGCCAATACGAAACGGTGACTAGGGGAGGCAGTCAAATCAGGGGGGATATTTATCATAACCATCATCATCATCAGCAGCAGCAGCAGCTATTTATATAGCGCCACTAATTCCACAGTTTTATCAAACCGCTGGTTTTCAGCATTTTTTGAGTGTTTCAAAACCGCTCAATTTATCAAAAGCCCAACCGCTGAAAAGCCACTGGTTTTAAAACCGCCAAGAAAAAGGATCAACCTGCAGCTTTGCAAACCGCTAGAAAGCCCTCTGAAATCCACCAGAATAAAAAGGTGGCTGTGAGAGGTGAGATAACACAAAACACAGATGGTTTGAGCTATCTTGCCTGTCACATGTGTATAAAAAAAAAAGTACAAAACCCATCTCTCTCCTCCTGCAAAAGTTTGTGCTACTCAGCTTCAGGCCCTATCCTCTAGGGAGCCCCTCACCTAGGGATTTTGGAAAATCATGCTGCTCGGATCAGCCTGTAGCTATGCATTTAACACAATATAAACAACAGGCACATGAGCTTTGTGGAATGGTGTTTGATCACATTCCTGCAGGCAGCTGGAGTGGCAGGAGACAGAAAGTGAATTTGTGTAGGCTGAATCCTGAGGCTCAAGTGATACCGCAGCCCTAACAGGAGGGTGGATGTCTTTAAGGAAAGGTTAGAAGAGGTGGTGGTGGGTGGGGCTGTCAATCTGTCAATCTTTGTCTGTGTGTTCATCATTGTGGGTCTTTGTGTCAGTGTGAGTCTGTGCCAGCGTGGATGTGTGTGAGACAGATATTAGTGTAATGAAAACATTTTGAGGAGGGCAATCTGTCCATAGAGTGCCCTTCTGAAAATGCTTGCCATTTATTTCCACGGGATCATATACAGTTGGTTCACCAGCGCATGTTTAGAATCAATGGTGTGTGCCTATGTTTATATATATATATATATATATATATATATATATATATATATATATATATTTATTTACCATATATAACATCATGGTTGCCTGCAGCTGATCTTCTTAGAATTTTTACAATGAAAGGTTCATACTTCATTTCTCCGTGTTCCAATGTCTCTCTTCATTCCAACTGTGCCACGCCACCTAGTGGTTGCACGAAAATACAAGTCACCATTGGCTGCTTTAATATTAGTGGCTGATGATGCTTTATGCTTATAGAAGCCACACCCACTTACCCCACCAACAGCTACAATTGATATGTCAGTTGTTCCCCCCACCTCTTAGTGATTGTAAGTCCATTTGAGAAGAGCTAGAGTTACCCTCTAGTTCATGTCATTGTACTTAACTTGCTTGTATCATAATCCCCTCAGTGTACAGTACTACATAATATGTTGGCGCTTTTATAAATATAGGATAATATGGGTATAAGATAAAGGGCTAGATTTACTAAGCTGCGGGTTTGAAAAAGTGGGGATGTTGCCTATAGCAACCAATCAGATTCTAGCTTTGATTTATTTAGTACCTTCTACAAAATGACAGCTAGAATCTGATTGGTTGCTATAGGCGACATCCCCACTTTTTCAAACCCGCAGCTTAGTAAATCTAGCCCAAAGTGTGTTTTACACAATATGGAGTATATTTATATTTGTGGACAGCACGGTGGCTTAATGGTTAGCAGTTCTGCCTCATGAGTTCGATTCCTGATCATGGCCTTATCTGTGTGGAGTTTGTATGTTCTCCCCGTGTTTACGTGGGTTTCCTCCAGGTGCTCCAGTTTCCTCCCACACTCCAAAAACACACTGGTAGGTTAATTGGCTGCTATTAAAAATTGCCCTTAGTTTCTCTCGGTCTATGTGTGTGTATGTGTGTATGTATTAGGGGATTTAGATTGTAAGCTCCAATGGGCAGGGACTGATGTGAGTGAGTTCTCTGTACAGCGCTGCAGAATTAGTGGCGCTATATAAATAAATAGATGATGATTATATTTACCAATATTTTCCACCAATTCCCCACCATTTTCTGCTTCTTTCAAGTTTGCTGAATATCCCTCTATGTCAGCAATAGTAGTAAATCCCATTAATATGTCGGCAATCAACGTATACCCAGCTTCATTCATTATTCATTTAGTGCTGTCCAGAGCATGAAGCAGAGAGGACACTGACTGCCTTTGTAAGTGGCTGCACTGACCAATAAGAAGTGTGGGAAAAATTTCCCTTGATTCTGATTGGTTAGCTGGATATGGGAAATGCGAAGCAGTTTTACATTTGGGGATATGTGGAAGAGAGCAATGTAGAGGTGTATATGAGGGGCTGTCTGCAGTGCTACATCAGTGATGTTCCATGTTAAGCCATGAGTACCTCGCCAAAAGGGCACAATTTTGGGGCAGTTATATCAGATATAAATGAAAGAGCCAGCAAGCAAGCTTTTGGGTTAGACCGCGTAAAGTCCAATGTGGATCAAGCACCACCTGTAGAGCAGTATATAGGCATTTTCCTTAATCCGTACACAGACAGAACTCTGGGCAATCCTGGTTAAATGTTGGAATAGTGGGCATTAGTGAACAGGTGGGTTGTAATGGAAAGTTTGAAGCTGAATACTAGACTAATAGATGTCTAGGGATTCTGGATAACTGGAGTCATTTACCACAGCCAAGCGAGGAAAACACATGTATTCTTTTAAATTACTGCATCACTTGCTTAGTGCATCTGTACAATGTTTAGCAGCGCCAAAGCGGACATGTACAAAGAACCTGGCCTAGGCCTGCCTTGTAATCTGACTTTGGGGCTCAGCAGTGGCAGATTATAAGAGGGTTATTGGGGTCCCCATCCAGGCTGTTTTATTTGAACGGAAGTGACATTTGGGTCCAGTACTATATTAGTGTATGCTGCCCATGTCTGAATAGAGGCCTTTCAGATTACCGGAAGTTGTATCCCAGAAGATTGTCCCCGGAAGTTGTTGCGTGGCTATACGAGATACAACGCCGGCATCCATGTGATTGGGAAACACAGACTATTTAAACCTTGTTTGTCACACTATGGAGATACCCTTTGAGAAAGACTTAAATGACGAAACTCGTCAGTAAATGGCGGACTGTATCTTCCACTTGTAGTCGTGTTGGGACTTTCTTTTCCTCATCTGGCCGGGAATCCTGAGAGGAATGTTCCATTTGGGGGACTACAGATAAGCCTATTTATATGATTTTTATGTACGGGCACTTGCGTGTTTTCTATGTGAATACATTTTTGGATGATGAATCACTTCTTTGCTCATACTGTGACGTATGTTCTGGAACGTATTACATTATATACTGCTACTTTCTTTCCTGAGTCCTAGTTTTGAGTGAATCTTGTCCTTGGAAGCCTTAAGATCTTCTACCATCATATATACCAGATAAGATCATTATTTCTATTGCTTTGGTACGAGTCCCATTGGCACCGTTGCACCTATTAAAAGTGTTTCTCAAGAGTTACACTATGTGTTGGCGGTCTTTCTTTTTTTTCTTTATATATATATATATATATATATATATATATATATATATATATATATATATATATATTTATTTATTTATATATAATATATAATATAGCATGCACTCACTTAGTTACTCATACAGATGGCCTGCTGTGTAGGTAAACACTACTTTAGAAGCATGTAAGAGTACACATGCAAGTGCAATGACATCAGAGACTTGGTTACTGCACAGCGGTGAACCATGCACAGCCTTTGTAAATGACCCCAAATATGTCATTATGTCTACCTGAATGTTCTAGGGAATTTCAGTTGTCCAGTATTTTTGTATAGTATTCTTCAAGACTCTCTATTGGTCTTACACATCAATAGACGGAGGCAACAAAATACAAGACGTCATGTAAATTATACTTACGAAAATATGCAGTTTGCTAAGTTACAAAACCATGCGCAAGAAGACTGGTTTATATTACCATTGTATAAATGCTGGACTAAGACATAATGCTTCCATTACCATTTCCATTCTCCTTTCTTGGTTTCCGTTAGTGTCACGGCCATCTCAATGAATAGGAGAATAATGCCAGTTAGAAGAATCAAGTAGAATCTATTTTCCTTCACCAGTGTTGCTATAATTACCATAATGGTCCCATGTATGCTGAAAAACAAGCGACTGAACAGTGCTGACAGTATCTTGCAGTAGAGGCCCTTCATTCCTCCCGTTTACCTGCAAACCTGAGAAACGCAAAACATTAGGCATAGATATATAACATTGTTAAACGTATGAGACATGTGTGTTTGTAACACTTGATTACACATTCTATACATTAATATAATTTATTTATATCTGGGCTTTCAGTTTCATTGTGCACGCATGAGCCAGCTAGCTGGGTCAGACATACGTATATCTGCAGAGATTGACTTGGTGAAGTGGTAACACCAGTGTAGCCAGGGGAGGGATGGCAAATTTTAGCCCGGGGAAGGGGCGGCAAGACTCGACTCAGCGGCCTATTTTAAAGGGAAATAAATGCAGGTGGCTCAGTGATCCAGCCTAAGGTAGCCCACTATGGGACTGGCCCAGGGGGGCAGATGCTCCACTGCCTCCCAGCCCAGCCAGCCCCTAAATGTAGCCCCAATGTAAAGCAGTAGTACAATATAGGCACACATAGACTTTGCAGCATATCACATTGTGTCGTTTAAACTCTGCAGCACATCACGCAACCTTTCGATACACTCTTGCAGTTTATCATACAGTCCCCTCATTCCTTGTGTGGCATGTTCCACTCTGCAGCATCAGTGGCGCACGCAGGGGGGGTTTCTGAGTCTCCAGAAACCCCCCTGCGCTAACTAAGGGGCCACCATATCGGCACTGTCCTATACAGCAGCCGCGCCGCTGTCAAAGAAGCGTCCGCGGCGGATGCTTCTTTGACAGCGCCACGGCTGCTGTATAGGACAGTGCTGCCGAAACGGAGCTGCTGCGCATGAGCGGGCGCATGCGCAGCAGCTCTCTCTAGTTTTTTGTTTTTTTTGGGGTCAGGGGGTTTCGGGGGGAAACCCCCCCTGACAATCCTGCGTGCGCCCCTGAGCATATCGCACAATGCCTCCCCATTGTCACGGGCACTAGGAGTCTTTACCCAGGGATCACCAGATGGTAGGCTTACCAGAGCAATGTAGATGGTAATAGGGTACTCTGGTAGCTGGGTGATCACGGAACATGAAATGATGACCGATGAGATGCTCAGGAAAGTCTATGACTAGCAACACTGGTAATAATGAGGTAATGATACACAAGGAACTGTATGGACAAGGACACGTGAAGGTAGTCAGTGGTCTGCGATAGCAAGTTGTACCACTGCTATAGTGAGGAGGAATGTCCAACAGAGACAAGGAGGTGATGAGAGTCAGCGGTCTGCGGGTAGCAAGTTGTACCGCTGTCTGAGTGAAGGAATGGAATCCAAGTGGAGGTATCCAGGTAGTCAGTGGTCTGCGGTAGCAAGTTGTACCACTGCTATGTGAGAGGATAATGGAACAGGTGATACCGGAAACAGGGATCAGTGGTCTGACATCAGCAAGTTGTACCACTGCATATATATGTAAGGAGGTGCACGGGGGAAGACTGCAACACAGGATATACACAGGCACCTTATACACGATCCACAGTAATATGCACAATATAGGTATATATATATGTAAATGACTGATCAGGTCTGCAATCTAGAAAGTCTCTTGAAGTAGTCCAGCACAATGATAACACAGTCAATGATGGCAATAGACTCAGCGGATAGCAGACTCCAGAGAGAACCAAACACAGTCCAGCAAGATATGCAATACACAGCACAGTCAATGAGAAGTATGCATACCGTGGTTCAGCAGTAGCAGTCAGATGGGATTGCAGCGGTACCTGAGCGGCTGGAGACCGACTGGATAGGAAGTCCCTGGATAGGAGAAGCAGCGGTCTAGCAGGTGCAGCACACAGGTGAGTAGACCGACAGGGACACGAATCCACAGGAGTCAGCAACACGTGGAACTGGACTCATAGGAAACCCAGGAGAATGGAGATGATCCAGCAGAGGGTAGTAGAAGAGATACAAATCCAATGCTGACAGGAGGGTGGAGGCCAGTGGAACACGTGAAGGCGTGGAGAGTGGATCAGCAGGAGATGGACGATAGCGCTGACCACAGCGGCAGGACTCAGCGGCACACGGAGGTAACCAGTAGCAACCACAGGAACCAACAGCGATGGGAAACAGGAGTGCAGCGCAGGGCAGGAGCTGTAAATCACGAAGTGTAGCAGATGGTAATGAAAAGCGGCAGTCTCGAGGAAGACACAGCAAAGATGAGATGAGAGTGTAGTGCACGGAGGCAGCGGATAGTAATCAGCTGGCAGTCACGATGTTGAACACAGGCGAGTTGCAAGCAGGAGACTGTAGTGCACAGAGGCAGCGGATAGTAGTCAGCTGGCAGTCACGATGTTGAACACAGGCGAGTTGCAAGCAGGAGACGGTAGTGCACAGAGGCAGCGGATAGTAGTCAGCTGGCAGTCACGATGTTGAACACAGGCGAGTTGCAAGCAGGAGACTGTAGTGCACGGAGGCAGCGGATAGAAATCAGCAAACAGACTTGATGAGAAGCAGGTGAGTGAGGTAAAAGCTGGAGTGCACGGAGGCAGCGGATAGCAATGAGTAAACAGTCACTTAGATATAAAATAACGTTGAAGTGGTGTAGAAGACTGTAGTGCACGGAGGCAGCGGATAGGAATCAGCAAACAGTCATGATGATACAGTTGATGGTAGAAGTGGTATGGAACCACAGAAGTAGAAGTGGTTTGGAAACCACAGGAATCAGCAGCACTGAATACACAAGTAATACAGGAACACCTTCAGAGACTCATGAGGAATGAGACTCCAAGATCAGGCAACGTGGTAGTGACCACAGGTGCTTAATATAGGGAGGTTGCCTGATCTGCCAATTAAGTTAAAGGGGTATACACTGAAGTATAGAAAAGGGCTGCGCATGCGCAGACCCTCAGGATGGTGGACGGCCACGGTTCCTAAATGTCCGGGAAGAGGCACTCACGGTCCGGTGAGTGACAGTACCCCCCCTTTTAAAGGTGGGCACAGAACGCCTGGAACCGGGCTTGTCCGGATTTTTGGAGTAAAACTTCTTCAAAAGGGCAGGAGCATTAAGATCTTCAGCTTTGATCCAAGAGCGCTCCTCAGGACCAAAGCCCTTCCAATGAACGAGGAAGTGGAGGACTCCTCGCGAAATTTTTGCATCCAGTACCTCGGTAATCTCAAAATCCTCCTCCTGATGGACTTGAACTGGCTGCGGAGCTGAGGGAGGAGTTGAAAAACGGTTGATAATAAGAGGTTTGAGCAAAGATACATGGAAGGCATTAGAAATCCGAAGACTCTTAGGAAGAAGGAGTTTCACACATACTGGATTGATAACTTGAATGATCCTATATGGACCAATAAAACGAGGGGCGAATTTCATGGATGGAACCTTCAAACGAATATTTTTTGTGGATAACCAGACACGATCTCCAATTTTTAGTGGTGGAATAGCCCGCCTCTTCTTATCAGCGAAAGATTTATATTTGACAGATGTCTTCTTTAAACAGGTTCTAACCTGAGACCAGATATTTTTAAAGGTCTGACAAACAGTCTCCACCGCAGGAACTTGGGTGGGCGGGAGGGCAGGAAATTCCGGAAAAGACGGATGGTGACCGTAGACCACAAAGAATGGAGTTTTGGATGATGACTCATGGTACATGTTGTTATGGGCGAACTCAGCCCAAGGGAGTAACTCTACCCAGTTGTCTTGATTGGCTGATGAAAATATCCTTATAAAAGTCTCAAGATCTTGATTGACACGTTCGGTTTGTCCATTGGATTGTGGATGGTAAGAAGATGAGAGTGCTAATCGTATGCCCAAGGTTTTACAAAGGGCTCGCCAGAATCTGGACACGAATTGTACTCCTCTATCAGACACAATCTCAGATGGACATCCATGGATACGGAAGATCTCTTTAATGAAATGTTCAGCCAGGATAGACGAGGAAGGCAAACCAGACAGAGGGATGAAATGAGCCATCTTCGAAAATCTGTCCACTACCACCCAAATAGTGTTATGGTTCTTACTAGGTGGTAAGTCAGTAACGAAATCCATACTAATATGGGTCCATGGTTTGGACGGAATGGGTAGTGGTCGCAGCAACCCTGCTGGGGTTCTGCGGGAGGATTTGAATTGCGAACATAATTCACAGGAAGCAATGAACTCTTTGACGTCTCTCCTCATTGAAGGCCACCAGTAACTTCGAGAGAGGATCTCAAAAGTCTTGTGTTCACCGGCGTGTCCAGAAAAACGAGAGGCATGGAACCACGAAAGGATTTTCCTCCTTAGAGTAGAAGGCACGAGGGTCTTCCCAAATGGTAGCGTTTTGGTGGATGAAGCAGCCAGTGAGATACATTTGGGGTCTAGAATAGTATGGTTGGAAACCTCTTCTATATCAGAGGACGTAGCAAAGGCTCTAGATAAGGCATCAGCTTTCTTGTTCTTGGCAGCTGGTTTGAAGGTAATTATTAATTCAAAACGGGAAAAGAAAAGAGACCATCTTGCTTGACGAGGGTTCAAGCATTGGGCAGACTGGAGATATGACAAGTTCTTATGATCCGTGAAGATCGTCACCGGATGGCGAGCTCCCTCCAACAAGTATCTCCATTCCTCTAATGCGGCTTTGATAGCCAGTAATTCCTTGTCTCCGATGGTATAATTCTTCTCTGCGGGTAGGAGACCCCGAGAATAGAAGGCACAAGGGTGGAATTTTTGCTGTTCCGAGCGTTGGGAGAGAATAGCTCCTAAGCCCACATTAGAGGCATCTACTTCTAGGAAAAAAGGGAGTGTCACATCAGGCTGACGAAGGATTGGAGCCGAAGAGAAGGACTCTTTTAATGTTTGAAAGGCTTGAATAGCCTCAGTAGACCATTGCTTAGGATTAGCCCCTTTACGAGTCAGGGCCACAATAGGAGATGCAATGGAAGAAAAATCTTGAATGAAGCGTCTATAGTAATTGGCAAAACCTAAAAAACGCTGGATGGCACGAAGAGTAGTTGGCTGGGGCCAATGTAGTACAGCATTTACTTTGTCAGGATCCATCTTCAGACCAACTCCGGAAACAATATACCCCAAGAATGGAATCTGGGGTAATTCGAATGAACATTTTTCTAATTTACAGAACAATGAATTTTTCCGTAGCCTGGAGAGGACTTCTGCCACATGTTGGTGGTGAGAAGGCAGGTCCTGTGAAAAAATCAATATGTCGTCCAGGTAGACGACGACACATACATATAATAAGTCCCGAAAAATCTCATTAATGAAGCCCTGAAAAACAGCGGGGGCATTACATAGCCCGAAAGGCATTACCAGATATTCGTAATGCCCGTCTCTGGTGTTAAACGCCGTCTTCCATTCGTCACCGGAACGGATTCTGATTAAATTGTAAGCACCACGAAGATCCAACTTAGTAAAAATACGGGCTCCCTTGATGCGGTCAAATAGCTCAGTGATCAACGGAATGGGATACCGGTTCTTGATAGTAATGGCATTGAGTCCACGAAAATCTATACAAGGGCGTAATGATCCATCCTTCTTTTTGACAAAGAAGAACCCAGCTCCAGCGGGCGAGGTGGAAGGTCGAATGAACCCACGCTGGAGGTTCTCCCGTATATATTCAGATGTAGCTTGAGTTTCAGGTAACGAGAGTGGATAGACCCGGCCTCTGGGAGGAGTCTTGCCAGGAAGAAGATCAATCGGACAATCCCAAGAACGATGAGGAGGAAGACGTTCAGACTGAGCTTTATCAAAAACATCGATAAATGAAGCATATTGAGGAGGGAGTCCCGGTGAAATAGCTGAAATGGAAGCTTGCTGTACCTTGAGAGGAATGACTTGGGAAAGGCAATGATGGTGACATTCAGGCCCCCAAGACGTGACTTGAGGGGTGCGCCAGTCAATCTGGGGAGAGTGACACTGAAGCCATGGAAGGCCTAGGACAATCGGACTTGTCGTAACAGGAAGAATTAAAAACGATATCTCTTCATGATGCAGAGCACCAATCTGAAGGGTTACTGGAGACGTACTCTGGGTGATGAGACCGTTGATGAGACGTGATCCATCGATAGCCGTCACAGTAATGGGAGTTTTTAAGGTAATCATTGGTAGAGACCATTGATTAACTAACGATTTGGAAATAAAATTTCCTGCTGCTCCGGAATCAATCAATGCCTGTGACTCAAAGGTCTTGGTAGCAAAGGAAATAGTCACATCAAAAGCGCAGACTTTAGATTTCGTAGACGATGGAGAGGACTCCAGGGACCCTAACTTCACCTCTCCAGAACTAGTTAGGGCCTGGCATTTCCCGATCTCTTAGGGCAGGAGCTGAGGACATGAGTGGAATCAGCACAATAGATACAGAGTCTATTCTTGACTCTTCGTTTCCTCTCCTCAGAAGATAACTTGGAACGTCCAATCTCCATGGGAATCACAGCGGGTGACACTGGACGAAATTGAGGGTTAGAGCGAAAAGGTGCTTTAGCAGAAGTCGTTTTCTCAGCCTCTCTTTCACGAAATCTCATATCAACACGATGGCATAGAGAGATCAAATCTTCAAGTGACGAAGGAAGCTCTTGGGTAGTCAGTGCATCTTTAATTTTATCGGAAAGCCCCTGCCAGAAGGCGGCAACTAGGGCTTCAGTGTTCCACTGAAGTTCAGAGGCTAAGATCCTAAATAGAATGACGTACTGGCCTACAGTATGAGATCCTTGTCGCAGACGGAGGATGCTGGAAGCAGCGGAGGTCACACGACCTGGTTCATCGAACACACTTCGGAATGTAGAAATGAATTTGGCACTATCTTGTAATATTGGATCGTTCCTCTCCCACAGAGGGGAGGCCCAAGCCAGGGCTTGTCCTGAAAACAAAGAGATAAGATAGGCCACTCTGGAACGATGGGTAGAAAAATTTTGAGGTTGGAGCTCAAAATGGACTGAACATTGGTTAAGGAAACCCCTACAAGTTTTGGGGTCTCCATCGTACTTTGACGGAGTAGGCAGGTGAAGCGTGGAAGCTATAGACACCTGGGATGGCAATGGGGAAACGGAGGAAAGCACAGGAGCTTCAGTAGTAGCTGTCACAGTCTGTCCAGATGTTCCTTGGGAGGTTAATGACTGATAACACTGAAGTAACAGCTGTTGGCGGGCATCCTGTTGCTCCACACGGCTAACCAGATGTTGCAGCATCTCTTTGGCGGTAGGTTCCACATCTGGGTCTGTCATGGCCTGATCTTACTGTCACGGGCACTAGGAGTCTTTACCCAGGGATCACCAGATGGTAGGCTTACCAGAGCAATGTAGATGGTAATAGGGTACTCTGGTAGCTGGGTGATCACGGAACATGAAATGATGACCGATGAGATGCTCAGGAAAGTCTATGACTAGCAACACTGGTAATAATGAGGTAATGATACACAAGGAACTGTATGGACAAGGACACGTGAAGGTAGTCAGTGGTCTGCGATAGCAAGTTGTACCACTGCTATAGTGAGGAGGAATGTCCAACAGAGACAAGGAGGTGATGAGAGTCAGCGGTCTGCGGGTAGCAAGTTGTACCGCTGTCTGAGTGAAGGAATGGAATCCAAGTGGAGGTATCCAGGTAGTCAGTGGTCTGCGGTAGCAAGTTGTACCACTGCTATGTGAGAGGATAATGGAACAGGTGATACCGGAAACAGGGATCAGTGGTCTGACATCAGCAAGTTGTACCACTGCATATATATGTAAGGAGGTGCACGGGGGAAGACTGCAACACAGGATATACACAGGCACCTTATACACGATCCACAGTAATATGCACAATATAGGTATATATATATGTAAATGACTGATCAGGTCTGCAATCTAGAAAGTCTCTTGAAGTAGTCCAGCACAATGATAACACAGTCAATGATGGCAATAGACTCAGCGGATAGCAGACTCCAGAGAGAACCAAACACAGTCCAGCAAGATATGCAATACACAGCACAGTCAATGAGAAGTATGCATACCGTGGTTCAGCAGTAGCAGTCAGATGGGATTGCAGCGGTACCTGAGCGGCTGGAGACCGACTGGATAGGAAGTCCCTGGATAGGAGAAGCAGCGGTCTAGCAGGTGCAGCACACAGGTGAGTAGACCGACAGGGACACGAATCCACAGGAGTCAGCAACACGTGGAACTGGACTCATAGGAAACCCAGGAGAATGGAGATGATCCAGCAGAGGGTAGTAGAAGAGATACAAATCCAATGCTGACAGGAGGGTGGAGGCCAGTGGAACACGTGAAGGCGTGGAGAGTGGATCAGCAGGAGATGGACGATAGCGCTGACCACAGCGGCAGGACTCAGCGGCACACGGAGGTAACCAGTAGCAACCACAGGAACCAACAGCGATGGGAAACAGGAGTGCAGCGCAGGGCAGGAGCTGTAAATCACGAAGTGTAGCAGATGGTAATGAAAAGCGGCAGTCTCGAGGAAGACACAGCAAAGATGAGATGAGAGTGTAGTGCACGGAGGCAGCGGATAGTAATCAGCTGGCAGTCACGATGTTGAACACAGGCGAGTTGCAAGCAGGAGACTGTAGTGCACAGAGGCAGCGGATAGTAGTCAGCTGGCAGTCACGATGTTGAACACAGGCGAGTTGCAAGCAGGAGACGGTAGTGCACAGAGGCAGCGGATAGTAGTCAGCTGGCAGTCACGATGTTGAACACAGGCGAGTTGCAAGCAGGAGACTGTAGTGCACGGAGGCAGCGGATAGAAATCAGCAAACAGACTTGATGAGAAGCAGGTGAGTGAGGTAAAAGCTGGAGTGCACGGAGGCAGCGGATAGCAATGAGTAAACAGTCACTTAGATATAAAATAACGTTGAAGTGGTGTAGAAGACTGTAGTGCACGGAGGCAGCGGATAGGAATCAGCAAACAGTCATGATGATACAGTTGATGGTAGAAGTGGTATGGAACCACAGAAGTAGAAGTGGTTTGGAAACCACAGGAATCAGCAGCACTGAATACACAAGTAATACAGGAACACCTTCAGAGACTCATGAGGAATGAGACTCCAAGATCAGGCAACGTGGTAGTGACCACAGGTGCTTAATATAGGGAGGTTGCCTGATCTGCCAATTAAGTTAAAGGGGTATACACTGAAGTATAGAAAAGGGCTGCGCATGCGCAGACCCTCAGGATGGTGGACGGCCACGGTTCCTAAATGTCCGGGAAGAGGCACTCACGGTCCGGTGAGTGACACCCATATACTATGCAACACTTCATACAGTCACACATACAGGCTGCAGATCATCTCACTGCCTCACATGTACAATGCAAAGATAAACCATATACTCAGCAACGTATCATTATTCTCTGCAGTACCCCACACACTCTGCAGCACGTAACACCGTGCCATGGGCACTGCAGAACATCACACAATTTAACCATACACTCTGCAGCATATAACACAGTGCCAGTGGGCACTGCAGAACATCACACAATACAGCACATAACACGTAATCCATACCCTTGATCACTACCATACTCATTGTCTATTTTACCTTTCTTATCTTTATCCAGGCATATGTATTACTGGTTCTAGAGCAGGCCTGGCCAACCTGTGGCTCTCCAGGTGTGTGAAACTACGAGCCCCATCATGCTTTGCCATTAGATAGCTAGCCAATAACTGTCAAGGAATGCTGGGACCGGCAGTTTCACAACACCTGGAGAGCCACAGGTTGGCCAAACCTATTCTAGTGATTCTACGCTGCCCTGAAGGGTTAATGCCAGGCTAGTAGGAGCCTGACTTCAGTCCCATCTGCTCTGATCTGATTGGCTGTGGTAGAAGGAGCTGACTGCACATGCACCAATAGCAAAGGGGTGAAGAATAAGAAATCATAGGGAGCATGGGGAGGTGGGTTTCAGAGCTCTCAGAAACCCCCCCTAAGTGCGCTCCTTACATAAAGCAATTTATTTGAAATGGAACATTAGTTATTTGGACATATTTATTTAAATCACGAACAATACATATTACACTTGCCAAACCCCACCATGGAAATTTGTCTTTAGGCCAATTATTTGCTATTTATAAAATTTAAATTACTGCCAATACTGCCTATTTATGTTGGCTTGACATAGTGACAAGTATGATACAAGGTTCTCATCTGTTGTTGATCTGAATGAAGTGCAAGCAACAATCTAATGCTTATATTTGTTAGGCTGGATACATGCTACAGTGTTTTTAGCCAAGTATCTGGCCAATCACCCGATAAATGACCGTTCATCCCAATGTTGCATCAGTGTGTACACTTAGACGATGAATGATAGTCGTTCCAAAGCACCGACCATCGTTGTTCAGCAGAACTATAAATCTCGTTCAGTAATAGAACAACATCCTTCCAATCCTGCAGTGTGTAGCACTCACGATCAGGATCTCCATAGAGCTTACAGAGTCATGATCTTTTCAGCCAATGGTTATCAGTCCATAATTGGTGGAGCTGTTCCCAGATTACACCCTTTTGGAATTAAATTATTTGCTGACTGACCCTAGTTTTTGGCTCCTAGGGTTCTCTAATATCCTCTTATCAGCTTACATAAAATCTCCCCTTATACATCTCAACAATGCAGGTAACAAACTGATCCCCGTTCACTAGAGATTACACCCTCTATCCCTAGCTGTGGTCGAATGATTGAGGCACATTCACTTTTATATGTCCATGGATGACATCACCGTATCGGTATCAGATAAATTCCAGAAGATTCTGTTGATAATCACTCCCAGGTTTATCCACCAAAATCTTAAACACCCATCTTAATCAATAAGCATCACCCCTTTCTCATCGTACCCCTAAATCCTTTATAATCTTAAAATGCTGGCCTTAGGACAACTTCCCTCTATGTAAGACGTTTAATAGCCATTTAAAGATTTTATTTGTTGCTCCTGTGTCTTTTTCTCCCCTTCTTTCCTATTTCGTTATATTTCTTGTTTTATAAATAAAAAAGGAAAACGTTCAACTGAATTTCATTGTGTGTGACTTACCAGTGCCATTTAATGTAATCCTTAGTTCAGCTTTTTTAATTAAAGAATATATAAAATAATTAAAAAAATTAAATATAACCCTTCACCACATAGGAAAATTCTTTCTGCCTTAATGAGCAGAATCAACCAGAAGAGTTCTGCAATCATAGTTAGGGGAAACCAGTAACCTTAAGTCTACAGGGCAAGAATGAGGGAATTCAAATGGAGAGACACAGTGCCAAAAGTG
Source organism: Mixophyes fleayi (assembly GCF_038048845.1). Classification (NCBI taxonomy): domain Eukaryota; kingdom Metazoa; phylum Chordata; class Amphibia; order Anura; family Limnodynastidae; genus Mixophyes; species Mixophyes fleayi. The sequence continues at coordinate 75,777,346 of NC_134412.1, forward strand.
AGTGAGTGTGTAGGTGAGTTAGTGTGTAGGCTCTGGGAATGAGTGAACTTAAAGCACTCACTAGTCTGATATTGGGTGGGTTACTACAGATATGATTTGGACAATTGTGTACAAAGTGTATTATGCTGCCATGTGATCTGAAGACAAGATTTTATGTATACAGACTGTAAATAAATGTAACAACTTTTGCCTGTAGCACCAGTAAATATTGGGCAGGCATATCCTAGGGCGGCCTCTGGGGTCCTGAGGCACTCCCCAATGATTGACTGCTGAGGGAACTGCAAAGCCCTGCAGCCCCAGCCACTAGGATGGAAAAGATACAGATGTACAACTCTGTGAAGTGACCATCTAGCTCTCTTCAGTCTTGGAAAGCATTGCAGAAGGACGAAGAGGGACAGTGATGCATACCTCCCAACCATGAAAAACAACAGTGAACGAGGCATACCTCCCTCCCAGTGCCACAGCAGACAAGATCCCTCAGATTGGCATTGTTCTTTCTAAATTTGTACAGTTATATGTTTGATAGATGTCCAGTATAAAATTAAGTAATTATAGTTGTGTTTAATGGGTTGTGACAAACCTGTTGGACCACTAAATATACTACAATAAAGGCAAAATAGAAATGTTGTGGAGGAGTGAAGTGCAACCCATCTGTCCGGGGTGAGCCAAAAGGTATGCTGTGTCCCGAAGTAGAAGACGAGGAAGATTATAGGAGCTCCTGTATCGGTCACTCAGATGTGCTGCTACGAGAAAAGGAGAGAGAACCCAACCACAATCTCCGCCAAAGTGGAGCCCGCAGAGGAGGTAAAAGCCGCTTCACATCAGGAGGCCTTGCCTACATTTATGGATGATCCTGCAGATGTCAGAGGCTGATCCTGAGTGGACTGAAAAAGAGCCAGAGAAAACGGCCATTTTCAACACTAAGACCTAGTCCATCAGAAAGGTTATTTTTAGCCCATCCCCAGCTCCAACTTTGGGATTATAAAAGAACTTGGAAGAGGAACCTGAGGAATCCATACCTAGGGACAACCTACAAACTCTCTGTGACCAGGTAAAAGGGGATGCTCTACCCTTCCTGGGACTAGGTTGGGAACCCAGAGGACGGAAGAAGAATGTGGCATTCTGGATCACACCTGTGCTGAGATCAGAAAAGGTGCAGAGAAACATTGTGCAGCAGAAGTGTGCAACCAGATTCCAGCAGCTCAATGAGGTAGAGGCCAATATATCTGATTGTCACGCCTGAGGATCTGTCTGTACCCAGATTGGGTTGTGTCCCTGGAGTTAGGCTGGTGGCCTGATTATGTTTCATGTATGTGAAAGGACAGGAACATGTGGTGATAACCTAGCAGTGAAGACCAGACAGGAACTGAATTGCTGAACTCAGAATGCTGGAACCGGAATGCTGGATGATGGAACCAGAATGCTGAAACCGGAATGCTGGATGATGGAACCAGAATGCTGGAACCGGAATGCTGGATGATGGAACCAGAATGCTGAAACCGGAATGCTGGATGATGGAACCAGAATGCTGGAACCGGAATGCTGCATGACGAAATCAGAATGCTGGATGACAGAACCGGAATGGAGCTGGAAATGCTGGAACCGGTAATGCTGGAACTGGAATAAAAGCGTAATGGAGCTGGAATGCTGGAACAGGAATGCTGGAACTGGAATGCAAGCGGAATGCTGGAACCGGACTGGAGACAGGGTGCAGACTGCACTGTCTGAACTGGAACAACAGAAAGTATTGCAGACTGCTGGGAACCAGGTTACTGTTTGAAATAACAAAGTTGCACTGGCAACAGGTGAGGGCTTCAGGAAGTCCTTTTAAAGTAGTTGATGATTTCTTACTGGAGACTGCGGCCAGCTGGGCACAGTGGTGGATCCAGGGGGGGCGATCGCGGCAATCGCCCCCCCCCTAGCAGGGACTTGCTGCCGACGGCTGCACAGTATGTGCAGGTCCGTTTGGCAGTGACAGTGTGCTGCCCAGCTGCTATGATTGTGTTTTAAACACAATCATAGCAGCCGGGCAGCACACTGTCACTGCCGAGCGGACCTGCACATAGTGTGCAGCCGCCGGCAGCCTTAGATGTCAAAAAGGGGGCGGGGCCTAAATCGCTTCCCCTAAATCGCCCGGGGTATAGCAATTTTCTAGATCCGCCCCTGGCTGGGCAGAAGCAGCACTCTGAGTTGCTGAGATGGATTAGGTGCCTATATCCAAGATGGCAGCTCCCATGGACTGGTTTTGGAGGGAATCTGAAATGGAGGCTGGTATCACCTAATTGGCTCAGAGGAATCATGTGACCGAATCCAAGATGGCAGCGCCCATACCCTGATTCTGAAGGGATCTCTGGAGTGGAGACAGACTGGGCAGCATCTTGCAGAGAGATCTGTAACCAGCAGTGCCTGAGGACTGCAGGGACAGGTGGGAAGACAGCTAAAAGGTAAATGACAGAACCTGAGAGCCTGGTGTGTGACAGTGATTGGTTGAGAAATGTTAGTCATTAGTACATACGCTTCAATGATGGAACGTTCCAATTCTGCAGTGTGTAAGCACTCAGGACCGGCAGCGTCCACAGATCTCTGTGGAATGTGCAGAGTCACAGTCTGTTCAGCCCATGGTTATGACAGATGAAGAGCACGGATTTGAAGGTAAATCTTCTAAAACATGTATAGTGTGTACACATGAATCGGCATGCTGAGTGGGACTTTCAGTCATTGGTAAAATCGTTAACAATATCGCATCAGGGGAAATTTTCTGTAGTGTGTACCCAGCCTAAAATATAGTTGGCACCACTGCTTCTCCTTATCAGGAGAAATCGGATACATCATCATCATTTATTTATATAGCGCCACTAATTCCACAGCGCTGTACAGAGAACTCATTCACATCAGTTCCTGCCCCATTGGAGCTTACAGTCTAAATTCCCTAATATAGACACACTCATACACAGACAGACAGAAAGGGAGACACTAGGGTCAATTTTGATAGCAGCTAATTAACCTACCAGTATGTTTTTGGAGTGGGGGAGGAAACCGGAGCACCCGGAGGAAACCCACACAAACACAGGGAGTACATACAAACTCCACACAGATAAGGCCATGGTCGGGAATTGAACTCATGACCCCAGTGCTGTAAGGCAGAAGTGCTAACCACTGAGCCACCATGCTGCCCATACAGTGGCTCTGAAGATTTCAATTACCCCTTTAAAAATAGAATTAGTAAATAATACATAGTTTTATAATCTAAAGTAAAAATGTACAGATTTTACCTTCCCCTTTTCCAGTTAAAGTCATTGCCTTAGAAACCTAATTTATTTGAGAGATCAGTGTGATGAGCATGGTCTCTTTCCAGGTTCTGAATATCTCACTGTGTTCTTGTATCGTTAATATATTCCAGCCCACAGACGTAATGACACCAACATTTAAATGTACTTTTCCCGTAATAAACACTCCCTTCATGGGAATATGCTGGAGTGATTTTTTTAGCAGGCAGAGAAACCTCTGTACTCTCTTATAATAAACTATAACTATTCACAATTCACACATTCACATTTGTAAATGTAAGTTATTAGGGCCATAAAATACACTCACCACGTTATGTTTTTATCAGACTTTTTTCACATGTCCTGTTTTAATACTAATGACATTAAAATTAAATGAGCCATATAATTTTTTACTGTGGTAAGTCAATTTTAAAAAAATAGGCACTAAAACCAAGTCATAATTCAATCAAGTTTCTTGGCTATTACTAGAACATGTATCCAATATAATATAGCATCTCCTTACTAGGTTAAAACTGATTCCATAGTAGCTTATATATTCCATTTATTTAACAGCTGCTTCACAACTCTGCTGTGGGCGCACATGTATTATTAAAGCAATGTTGATCTTGTGTGTTTCTAATACATGAGCGATAATTTAACATGGTTTCACTCATATATTATTATTATTATTATTATTATTATTATTATTATTACATGAATTGTGAATTATATTAATTCGTCATTTTGATTATTAAAGACTAACAGAATTCTCCACAATCTTCTAACTCAAAATTATTATAACAATCAGTTATAGCCCATCACAAAACAGACCTCAAATATATCAATATACTATTACACATTTACTGCGTCACATCAGTGCACACATTGTAATGATTTAAAAAATGTTGAATCCTTAATCAATTGCAGGTGTTTTTTTAAAAGAAATATGTAGGTAAGGTAATCTCTCCCTAAAACCTATATCTTTAGAGACACAGGGATTGATTCAGATTGAGACATGCGGCCATTTGCATAGTGTATCTTTGCATTTTGTTCACACAGCATAAGCTCAGAAAGTGAACGTACACAACAGAGGCTATTCAGACCTGCAACTTTTTGCCACTTATGACTTATTATGTCTTAACAGGCGTGACATTGAGGGGAATGGATGTTCTAACATAGGCAAACCGAGGGGGGGGGGGGGTTCCTAGTGCCTAAAAACCCCCCTCCAAGCCTGGGGCACTGTATAATTGAGGTAGCTGGACTCTGCTCCCACTTCACACGGCTCTGCTTGAAAAGGGAGAGCTGTGCAACTTTAAATTTCAGCGTACAAATAAGCTATCAAGTATTTGTGTGCTACATGAAAAAACAGTCAGTATTTAACTTATGTGCAAAACAGAATACTAATTTGCACCCCTTGCATTGTAACATGGTTTTGTCCAGGAGACTGAAATAAGAAGTTTCTGAAGTTAAGATCCTTAATGAATCAGGCCCCTGCACACTTATGTTTCCACAGCCCTATTTTGACTTACACAACTCCATATATATAGTGCCATGTCAAAAATCAATGCTGAGATGCAAATTTCCTTTACGGTACATCATATCACATTGTACATTGGAAGCATGCAAGAAAGAACCTGATATCACGTCTAAGATCATTGAGAGGAGTTTATCCAATTTAAATATGATTTGTTGTTAATGCACTTCCTTCCCATCAATTGTATTTTGATCAGAAGCCCAAATAGATGGTACCACTTCCAATCCGCTTCTCAGTACCAGGAGAAATCTGACACTGTGGATGTGAATCTCTTATTTACCCTTTTAAAAACATTATAGAAACAGAATTTGATGGCAGATAAGAACCGCTTGGCCCATCTAGTCTGCCCATTTTTTAACCTATGGTAACCTCAAACCCTATTTGATCCTTAGTTCTTTGTAAGGATATCCTTATGTCTATCCCAAGCATGTTTAAATTGCTCTGCTGTATTATCCTCTACCACCTCCGATGGGAGGCTATTCAACTTATCCACTACCCTGTCTGGGAAGTAGTTTTTCCTCTAATTTCCTCTGAACCTACTTCCCTCCAGTTTCAGTGCATGTCCTTGTGTTCTAATATTTCTCTTCCTTAAATGTTTTCTTCCTGTACCATAATTAGTTAATGATACATAGTTGAATTAATACATTATAGTACATCCATCTTTTATCATCTAAAGTTAATATGTAAAGCTTACCTTCCTAATTTCAAATTGAAGTCTTTGAGAGATCAGTGTGATGAGCAGAGTCTCCTTCTAGGTTCTGAATATCTCACTGTGTTGTTGTGTTGGTAATATTTTCCAGCCCACAAATGTAATGAAACCAAGGAATAAAAGTACATTTCCAGTAATAACACACCCTTCATCAGAATACGCTGGAGTGAAGTTTTAGCAGGCAGAACCTCTGTACTCGCTCTTAATAAACTACTCACAATTCACACGCTCACATTTTATAAATGCAAGTAATTAGGGCCATATAATGCACTCACCAAACCTTGTTTTTATCAGACTTAATGGCATCTCCTGATCTAATCCTTATGACAATAAAACACATTGAGCCCCACCCTCCGTTTCCTCTCTCAAAACTTTGATATCATTTTTGGCAACCAGGTGGAAGATCACATACCACATATACAACAGAGAAAATATTTTCACTCTGGTCTAGGCCCAATGGATCTAAAATAAATGTGTAACTGAGGTGTGTCTAAAAGGAATTGTATAGTACAAGGCAGTGCAAAGTAATGTAATGCAATGTAATACTCTACACCTTAAGCTATTAAAGTGTAGTGTATCACAATCACAAAACAATGACAATCATATATTTTTATTTAATTTTTTTTTATTGATTTGAAGAAGCAAAAACTGGACAAATTGGAGCACTCTTCCCCATCCCTCCCCTACGCTCCCCTATGCTCATTGCCCAGTCAAATCTAGTGCCAATCGTTTGGCTCAGTGCAGTGTGCCCCCTATCCCAGTTCCTATTACACATCCATTCCCTTATTCCGGCCCTGATTACCTGCTGTAATCATGTGACCTAGAAATAAGAGCTAACACTCATATCTATTCCCTGGCTGTCCTGTGTTCAACCGAGCACCATGAGCCAATGCTCTGCCTGCTTCCAAGTAGTCCTGCAGACCTTGATCTAAAGTAAGCGGTGAGGGGAACCAGCCACAAGTTACCAGCAAAGAGGTGTTGCAGCATATATACATCGATCAGTCACAATATTAAAAACACTGACAAGTGAAGTGAATAACATTGATTATCTTGTTACAATGATACATGCCAAAAGTGGGATATATTGGGCAGCAAATGAACAGTCAGTTCTTGAAGTTGATGTGTTGGAAGCAGATAAAATGGGCAACTGTAAGGATCTGAACGACTTTGACAAGGGACAGACTGTGATGGCTAGACGACTGGGTCAGAGCATCTCCAACATGGCAGGTCTTGTGGGGTGTTCAGGTATGCAGTGGTTAGTACTTGCCAAAAGGACAATTGGTGAACCAGCGGCATGTTAATGGGCACCCATGGCTCATTGGGGAGAGAAGACTAGCCTTCCTGGTCCAATCAGGACCAAGCACAAATTACTGAAAAAGTTAATGCTGACTATGATAGAAGGGTGTCAGAACACATTGCAACTTACTGCATATGGGGCTGCATAGCTGCAGACCAGTAAGATTTCCCATGCTGACCACTGTCCACTCAGAAAGCACCAACAATGGGCACGTAAGCGCCAGAATTGGACTATGGAGCAATAGAAGAAGGTGGCCTGGTCTGATGAATCATGTATTCTATACATCATGTGGAAGGCTGGGTGCGTGTGCGCTGTTTACCTGGTACAGAGATGGCACCAGGATGCACTACAGGAAGAAGGCAAGCTGGAGGAGGCACTGTGATGCTCTGGGCAATGTTCTACTGGGAAACCTTGGGTCCTAGCATTCATGTGGATGTTACTTAGACACGTACCACCTACCTAAACATTGTAGACCAAGTACACCCTTCATGGCAACGGTATTCCCTGATGGCAGTGGCCTCTTTCAGCAGGATAATGCGCCCTTCCACACTGCAAAGGTTGTTCAGGAATGGTTTGAGGAACATGACAAGTGTTCAAGGTGTTGATTGGACCCACAAATTCCCCCGATCTCAATCCAATCGAGCATCTGGGGGATGTGCTGGGAAAAACAAGTCAGAGCCATGGAGGCCCCACCTCACAACTTACAGGAGTTAAAAGATCTGCTGCTAACGTCTTGGTGCCAGATACCACAGGACACCTTCAGAGGTCTTGTGGAGTTCTTGCCTCAACGGGTCAGAGCTGTTTTGGTGGCACAAAGGGGACCTACACAATATTGGACAGGTGGTTAATGTTGTGACTGATAAGTGTATGTAACAATCAGAAGCAAGCGGTTCTAGGCACCAGTGAAGGAGCCTGGAGATGGCTCTGGCTACTTTCCTAAAACTGTCACTTACATTTGTTATGTGTCTGTAAGACCAGCAGGAGTGGCCAGTAACGGCAGGGTACTGACGGTAAAGGGAACCCCCAAGACAAAGTGGTAAAACCACAGATTAATTAAAGATAGAAGAACAAGGGGCAGAGGAAGCCAATTCTGTCACAATACAGTTGATACTTATTTGCTTTGTTCAGTTCAGTTTACTGCATTACTGTAATTAGATCAGTGCAAAGATACCAAACAAGACAGAGGAAGGGAGGGGAGCTAATAGGTCTTGGAAAAGATAAAATGCAAGGAGAAAATGCTGATAACATATAACCATAGAGCTATGTGTTATCAGCCATTGCTCATTGCACAGCCAACTAGCTTAATTATAAATAGTGTGCCCCCATTAAAGGTGAAAGTAAAAGTGGCCTTTTTGTTGTGCGCAAACGCACGTCTTCACACTGATGTTTCCATGTCTGTCTTCTGAGTTTCACACATTTTAACTAGAGATGTTCACTGACCCCCGTGTTTTGGTTTTGGTTTTGGATCTGGATTAACTTTGTGTTTTGGTTTTGGTTTCGACAAAACCGCCTTTGCGTGTTTTGGCTTTGGTTTTGGATCCCAATTTTTTTCTAAAATCCCTATTTTTTTTTTGCTAAAATCACATATGTTTGCTTTCCCCCCCCTACATTATTATTATTAACCTCAATAACACTAATTTCAAGTCATTTGCAGTCAATTTTGACCACCTCACAGGTCACAATATTATTTTCATACACTTTCGGACAAATACTGCAGCGATCTGGCTGGATGCTAAGCGACAGAGCAATGACACAAACACACGGCAGTTCCTAACACATCTAGGAAACATTGCCACACAGCAGTGGCAGTAAAGAAAAGTAGTGCAATTAGCAATGGAGCTCTGCTCTTTGTGTTTTACCTATATAACACAGGACAATGTGACTACAGATTTAGAAGACCAAGACTGCCAGACCTATTATCTCTATTTCATCAATGACAATTAGCAATGTAGCAATGGAGCTCTCCTGAAAGTTACTGGAGACTTTGAAGAACACTGCTACCCCTCCTCTTTTCTACCTATGACGCTGCCCAACTGCACTAGAGACTGCCAAGAACTGTGCTACCCCTTCTGTGTCCCTCTGTGAAATTACGCTGCATCACCGTGGAGGGCAGTACTTATAGAATCCAAAGCTTACGAGATCTGACGACGTAACAATGACATTTTACCTCGTTTTCAATTCCGAAGGCGTGCAAAAGTACCTAGCCGGCTCGGCTCGGCTCGGTACTCAGATCTGCTAAGTTCGGGTGTGTTCGGTTCTGGGGAACTGAGCCTGAACATCTCTAATTTTAACATATGTGCAACTTTAAATCTGATGTATAGATGTGTCTGCAGCAAATATATGGCAATCGTCATCATCAACTCAAACTGCACCTGTCTTGTGCTGTCTTGTGTAGTTATACAATTTTTCATTTGTAAAGGAACATATTTCAAAGATTGGTTTAGCTCCAAATAAGATGCATTTCAAAGGTGCTTGTTTAATGTGATTCACTTGCACGTGAATGCCCACTGATCCTTCTCTCCCAGCACCAGGAGTCACAAAGTGTTAGATGCCTGCAGATCAAAATATCAATGCAATGCAGTGGCGGATCCAGGAAATGGGGCGATCGCCCCCCCTAGCAGGGGCTTGCTGCCGGCGGCTGCACACTATGTGCAGGTCCGTGCGGCAGAGAGAGTTAGGGAGAGAGTCCTGCCCAACTGCTCTGATTGACACAATCAGAGCAGCCGGGCAGGACTCTCTCCCTAACTCTCTCTGCCGAACGGACCTGCACGTAGTGTACCGCCGTCGGCAGCCTTAGGTGTCAAAAAGGGGCGGGGCTAAATCGCCTCCGGTACAATTAAGTTCTGGATCCGCCCCTGATGCAATGTGTATGTATGTGCGATTTTAAAATTTTAACGTGTCAGGGAAATATACTGTGTGCAAATGCACTTGCATCCCACTTTAACTCAGGCTCATAGGTCTGGTGGAAGTGTAGAATCTGTTATTTGTATTGGTTCTCTCAGGACTCAGGCATAGTGATTAGTATAGTTGACTGGTAGTTCTGGGTCCTTGAGTTGACATCTCACTAAATTGGCACTGGAGTCTGTATTTGTGTGTCAGGGGTAGGTTAGATGGTAATCTGCACTGAGGCAGGGACTGGTGTACTTAAAGGACCGCTAAACCAATAATGATGATGTCTTATATAATAGAGCAACTCATTAGGTTCACAAATCATCATCATCATCACCATCAACATTTATTTACATAGCGCCAGCAAATTCCGTAGTGCTTTACAATTGTGAACAAACACCGTAATAAAACAATACTGGGTAACACAGACAGACATAGGTAAGAGTGCCTTGTTCGCAAGCTTACAGTCTGTGGGGTTCACAAATCTAAAAACATTGCAGGAATTTATTAGAGCTAATGATATCAGAAATAAAGTTGTGATGGGAGTACAATAGAGTTGCTGTTAGTAATCCTAATAAATGGTTAATGACAGAGAGCAATTGTTTGCTCACATGGCCAGAATTTGGGGAGGGCACAAAAGGCACTTGCCCAGAGGACCCCACGTCCTATTCTTGTTTATTTTAACCCATTGGTTGAACGTTCATCTTTAGGGAAATTGCTGGGGGATGTTGTAATATAGAACTCAGCACTTAGACCATCATCCTCCATCATCATTATTGTTTATTTATAAGGCACAAAAAACAGCGCTAGACACTCGATGTAGCAAAACACAAATCATACATAGATATAGAACAAGGACATGTAATGTTGTTGGAGAAGGTGCAGAAATGAAACAGAGGGATGAGAAGGCCCCGCGTATGAGAACTTACATGGACCAATATTGATGTGCATAAGGAACAGTGCAGTGCTGTAGCCAATCAGGATTGCTAAAACATCCCAGGGTGATTAAACAATTGGAACTCCTGTTGTTCTTTCTGATAACATAATCCTCTAATTGAATCTTTGGATCATTCATCTTGCACTGTGGAGGCTGTACCATGTCCTATCAGATGGGGACTTGTACTTGTCATCAAATTTTGTTCAAATACATTTTCTAGATACCTGGCTGTGGTCACCTTTTTTCCTACCTATGTAGATACTGGGGCAATGTTTCAGCCCTATGTCTCACCTCTGGCCTTCCTGGTTCTTCATTGACGATTAGATAAATCCTAGGCAAATAGTGGGTGAAATACACACTGTATTTTATATATATATATATATATATATATATATATATATATATATATAAACACACTGCAAACAAAATAAAATAAAAAAACATGCAACAATACTAGAGAGCCCACCACACTGTAAGCAGCCCACTCCTATACCTCACCAGCATCCTTGTCTCAGTAACTTTGATGTGCATTCCCGGTTCCTGAGCTACGCTCTTCAATGTCAATGTAGGCACAATCCTGGGCTGTCTGACAAGAGTACTACCCTCTTCCCTGCATCTGTGTCTTTTTAAATCCCCCCTCACTTACCAAGGGCTACCTCCTTCATTCCTCAGCTCACTTGCGGAACAATGGCTTTTCTTTATATATTATTACATGGCAGTACATTGGCTTTTCTTTATCCATTCAAAGGTATTTCTGGGGTAATTTCACATTTTCACTCCTTCCCTGTGTTTGCCATCATTGTATGTCTTGTTTTTATTGAAAACTATATTATACTTTATAAAATTATACTATATTATATATCTCAAATTGTATGTGTTCCCTGGGGAAGCGCGTAGTAAATTAGGAAAAATAAAATAAACACATTTTCCATAATTATAGAATGACAGACGTGGTTGGTGAATTCAACAGGTTATAATACCAATACAAGAGCAGATATGACTGGAGATAGAAATCAAAATGTAATATTGCTAATATTATAGTATTCTGCTCGGAACCTTTAATAAAGTTCTAAATTTGGGGCACATTGGTCACTTGTACCCACTTCCCTAAAATAGCCATCAGTGGGCGTGACCAGGATATATGGGGGCGTAGCTATAATATTAGACAGTGCTTGGCTGCTCTCCAACTCTTCATATCCCTATAACATACATGGGCAATGCTACATGCACTACTGTTAGGTGTGCGCAGCTCTCCCTTTTCAAGCAGAGCTGTGTGAAGCGGGGGCAGGGTCCAGCCACCTCAATTATACAGTGCCCCATGCTTGGAGGGGGATTTTCCAGGCACTAAGAAACCCCCCCTCGGTTTGCCTATGGGAAGAATCTGCATTGAATGAACTGTATCTCTGGGGGCATGATTTTTTGCAATACCTCTAGAAGGAAGGCGAATGGACTCTGAAGAAAGAAATACATTGTAGCTGGATGTGGGGTAATCCATAACAGGAGATAAGGGGTAAACAAGCTTACTTGGGAAAATTAATTGGATCTGCTTCCTTATAAATAATAAACCCACTCATATCAGGATTTGTGGGAGAAGGGTATAAGCTAATGTAGTGTTAATACAAAAAATTATTTAGTGTTTTGAAATCTAGACTTGATATTGTCATTATAAACTCTAGGTGAAATGTAGGGATATTTACTTATTTCTGTCTTTGCGGTTTGAATGTTGAACCACAGCGATGCTATATATTTCTACCGTGACGGTCAATATATTTTTACAGATGAAGAAGATCATCATTTCATTCAGCACTCTCTCTTTAATTGCCAGATAAAGGCGAAAGATAAGAAATGGTCCATCCTGCATCGGCACTGAAATGAAACTACTCCATATTTCATTGGTATGACATGAGAAAACACAGCTTTCATTCCTGGGTGGTGACGACTGTGAGCCATCCTCATGCGGTGTGTCCTGAGTGGGTGAGGACTTCACTTCTGTGGGAACTAATGTGAACTGCAAGATTGCCCAGCTGAAGAGACATAAACCTGCAATCGTTACATTCCAGTTATTTCCTATAGACGGTTCCTTGATTAACAATAATATATCCAGGATGTCTGCACCTAATCCAATGTAGGTCAGCAGTAGCTGAGACAGCTGGTTTTTCGATCATAAGCTTTTTCATTTTTTTGCATAGCCTCAGAGACTCTTATTTTCCTGCATTGCCTCAGACACTGTATTAGATTCCTGCATTGCCTTGGATACTGTGCTATATTCCTGCAATGCCTCAGAAACTGTGTTACAGTGCTGAATTGCCTCAGAAACTGTTATTTTCCTGCATTAACTCAGAGCATGTATCATCCCCTGGCATCATTCTGGCTACTGCCAAAGCCAGCGTGCTTGAGCTAAATCCATCATTATAAGAAGAGTACCAGAATAAGCTCCATATTATTTTACTACAACATCACCTTGTATTCCTGTGATTTCCAAACATAAAAGGTGAACAGAAAAAAGAAAAGGAATGGCTATGAACAGGTAGGAGTTTGGGGGGAGGCTAATTGATATTAAATGTAACTTTATGAAGAGTTTTCCATATTTTTGTATTATCTCTAAAGTCATCCACCTTATTTGTCTGACTTGAGACAAATGCAAAACTTGGTTCAAACTTGCCCACTGATAAATAGTACTCTTTCCCAAAATTATATTTAAAGAACACTAGTCCACGTGTATATGTTCCTCACAGCATGGTAACCTGTCCCTATGTTTACAGTAACAGTGGTTGCCACCAAACTGAACTGTGATGTTTAATTTAAAATCTAGGCCATTGGCGGAACTACCGTTGGTGCCGCAGGTGCGGTGCGCCAGGGCCCATGGATATAATGGGGCACACTATACAGGGAACTAGAGAGCTCCAACCGCCTCCCTGCACCAGGGCCTAAAGCTCCCAAGTTCCACCTCTGATATAGGCAACAGGAGCTGGTGTATGAATTGTTTAAGGGTATGGTGGAAAAATGAGAGCAAACTTGATTGATTGATATGGGTTCCAGCAGCTTTTTCCTGTGCACCAGTTTTCATAAATGTCCCAGATTCAGAGAGCCTGATTCATTAAGGAACGTAAAGCAAAAACAGGAGTAACTTTGCACTTTGACAAAACCATGTTGTATAGGAGGGGGAGGTAAATTTAAAATACGAAGACAGATTTATAGTTGGGGTAGCAGGGGCGCACGCAGGGGGTGTTTCTGGGTCTCTAGAAACCCCTCCCCTCCGCTAAACAAGTGCCCTACATAGCGGCACTGTAATATACAGACGCTTCTTTGACAGCGCCGCGGCTGCTGTATAGTATAGTGCTGCCGAAACAGAGCTGCTCTCTCGTTTTTTTTGGGTTTTTTTGGGTGGAGGGGAAACCCCCCCTTAAAAATCCTCTGTGCGCCCAATATCAACTTCAGCGTAAAAATAAAGTATGCTACATGACAAAAAAGACAGTATTTTCTTTATGTGCAAAATAATAAACTAATTTGCACCCCTTGCATAGTAACATTGTTTGTCCCGGAGAAAATGTATTCCTTTTTTTGCCTTACTTTCCTTAATCAATCAGGCCCAGAGTATTTAAGTAGGTCAACATCACTTTGACGGGAGATATCTGTGAAACTTGTAAAATGTCTACAGTCTTAACTGTTATAAATGGTGTTTTATCATATTTAGAAATTACTATGAGGAAATGGAAGGTAGATTTCCTTTTTCTGTTAATACTCCCAGTAAATGGGTCTGTAATTGTAAATTATATGTAGAGGCGATTCCTGACTGGAGATTAAAGTTAAATCTGTATCGCTGCTAATAATTGAGCAGGAAGCAGATTCAGGTCAAAATGGAGATTTGCAAACTGCTTAATCTTTTAAACATTGATGATGACCACTTATAAAGAGACATGAAAGAAGAACTCACATTTTCCTTTCTCAAGCCAGCTGATAAATTGTACTCGGTGTAATTGGATAATAAGTCACAAATGTAACACAACCAGTTCTGCAGTTCAGTAATGAGTAACATTTAGAAGTTTTAACATTTTCAATTTTTTTTAATAGAGCCACTGACAGTATAACAAAATGCTGTGCGGATTTCATACGTGTTCGGCCAAAGACCTGAGCTACCAATTGTGCGTGCACTGGGCTCCAGGCACGGGTGTAGTACCATTTAACGATATTGACTACCCAGACAGCGGCTACGACGACATGGCAATTTCGAAGACTACTACCCTGACCTAAAAAAAAAAGAATTACCATGACACAGATGAAGTGATGTTATGGCCCGATGTGTTTCTGACTGAGGAATATGACGGCACTTCAAAACGCGACGCCTCTTAAATTGCTGATGGACGGACCCGGCTGCCATTAATCCAATGTTAGTATTATTTTAGGGGTTAGGGTTAGGAGTTAGGGTTAACCTTACCTTTACAAGCCGGGTCCATCCATCGGCGCTTTAAGAAGAGTCAAGTTTTGGCGTAACGTAATTTTCTCAGTCGGAAACACATTGGGTCGTCACATCGCTTCATCTGTGTCATGACAAGTTGTTTTTTTTTCAGGTTGGGGTAGTAGTCTTCAGAATTGCCATGTTGTTGTAGCCGCTGTCTGGGTAGTCAGTATCGTTAAACTGACTACCACCGCCAGGCACAAGGTCCAATAGATCTATAGAAACATGTAGGGCCTAATTCATTAGGGTATGCATTCTGAGCGCAACTCACACTCAGAATTTGATGCCTGTATTTAGGCTTTGCATGCGCCCGAATTCAGATGCAAGGTCTATTTATACTGTAGAGGGTTTTCTCACATTGTAATAGGAAACCCCCTACAGTATAAATAGACCTGTTTATCTTTCATTCTGCAGCGGATGGTCTTCCATAGAAGACCGTAGTACAGTCGTTGTTAAGGGTTTCTTGTTTTGTCGAGACGCATCCTGCTGGAATCTTTTGGCTCATTGTGGCTGAAGAAAAGAAGAGGCTTTACATTGACATTTGAAATATTTTGGGGTCATTGTGACTGAAGAAAGATTTTTTTTCAAGCACATTTGGAATATTTTTGGGGAGTTTATATTTTTTGGGACTACTCCAGGACCAGGAATGTTATTTTTTTTGGACAGCAACAGGACCTTTAAAATACTTTGGTATGTTTTTTTCAACCCTAATGGAGAAGACACTTACAAGATTGGATCCCTTATAGATGAAGACATCAGATGGTAAGTATGTCGGGTGTTATTTATTTAATAAAACAATGTGGTATAAAAGAGGTGTCTACATTTGTTACGATTATGATGCCTTAGTCAGTATTAGCACAGGTAGATGCACGGAGCCAATGGGTGCGTGGCAGGAGTTGGGTCCAGAGAGACGACCGGGTCAGTACACTGGTGATATCAGATATACGGTACCAGAGGGAAATCCAGAGAATAGTTGGTAACACAGCCGAGTTGGTACACAGAAGGTATCGGGTATACGGTGCCAGAGGGAGATCCAGAGAATAGTTGGTAACACAGCCGAGTCGGTACACAGAAGGTATCAGGTATACGGTGCCAGAGGGAGATCCAGAGAATAGTTGGTAACACAGCCGAGTCGGTACACAGAAGATCAGGTATACGGTGCCAGAGGGAGATCCAGAGAATAGTCTGTAACACAGCCGAGTCGGTACACAGGAGATAGTCCAGTTGCGTAGTGCCAGGGATAAGCCAAAGAATAGTCAGGTCACAGCCAGGTAGGTACACAGGAGTAGGAGGAATAGAGGGATACACAGGGAGCAGGTTCACAGGAGTCAGGACACAGGAACTGTAGCCAGGAACAGGAAACACATTGCTCTGACACAGGCAGCGTGTCAGAGCAGGGGAGATATAGAAGTTTGAATTCCCTGCCCAGGAGTCACATGATCGGCAGCAGGGAGAACCCGGAAGTGCAGCCGCGCTAACAGAAGAAGCGCTGAACAGAACGGACACCGCTGTCAGATCACGCTGACAGCGCAGCGGAACGGGAACAAGGTAAGTTCCTAACAACATTATTTTAGGGGTTTTATTATTTATTTTAAAGTAAAGTTTTAATGAGGGTAATGTGGTTTATTTAAATTTTACTTTGTGGCACTACAGGTCACCTTTTTTAGCTCCGATTTTGCAGAACCAGCACTAGGCTGGCAGCATTAGGGTTAATACTGCTTGGAGTGGGCACCCCATGCATTTTTAAAAATGTTCTACTTTTAACACTTTATAGAGCCAGCGGGTTGCATATTAGATTCGTCCAGTCATGATTACCAGCTTGAAGTGGATGACTGGTGTTTTAAATATGTATAAAAATTAAGAAAATAAAAAGCCCGGCTTAGCCCCTTCCCCCAAAATGAAACGAACACCAGCGCTCATAGCCTGATCTGGTTACAGCTAATGAGGGAGGACTAACAGCATGCAGTCCACCCTCAGTCTATGACTGTCTGGGCCAACCCTAACAGGGAAACACACGGTTTATGATCCCTGTGTAATAGAACTCAGTCTTACCCTGCTCAGCCTTACCCACAGTCTTACCATGCTCAGCCTTACCCTCAGTCTTACCCTGCTCAGCCTTACCCACAGTCTTACCATGCTCAGCCTTACCCACAGTCTTACCATGCTCAGCCTTACCCACAGTCTTACCATGCTCAGCCTTACCCACAGTCTTACCCTGCTCAGCCTTACCCTCAGTCTTACCCTGCTCAGCCTTACCCACAGTCTTACCATGCTCAGCCTTACCCACAGTCTTACCATGCTCAGCCTTACCCACAGTCTTACCATGCTCAGCCTTACCCACAGTCTTACCATGCTCAGCCTTACCCACAGTCTTACCATGCTCAGCCTTACCCACAGTCTTACCCTGCTCAGCCTTACCCACAGTCTTACCATGCTCAGCCTTACCCACAGTCTTACCATGCTCAGCCTTACCCACAGTCTTATCCTGCTTAGCATGGGGCTAAATTCCCTGGGGAAAGGAATTCACTGATACATTTTATGAATTAACTTCATTGATACAATGTTGTTTATACTTACCCCACATGGGGTCTCTACACAAGTAGCCAATCAGAGTGACTCTTTCACTCTCTAGCTAATCGGGTTTCTTTTTCCCATTTTCCAGGTACCAAGGAAGGCTGGAGTATATAAATTAAGGGACGTATGGACCCATGGCTCTAGCGCTGTGAGGCAGCTGTGATAACCATTGTTACAAGCTATGAAAATGTTTTGCAGCATTTAATATATTCAGTGGTATAATTGTTACTTGAGTAAGAAATGTAGACAACTATGTTAGTCTGTTAGGATTTGTAATCCTCCATACTAACTACATGTCCACGGATCTGAGAAAAAGAAGCTACTATCATTACCATTTCCATTCTCCTTTCCTGGTTACCGTCAGCGTGACAACCATTTCTAGATATAACAGCAGCAGCCCAATCAGAAGCATCCAGTAATGTGTATTCTTCTTCACCTCTACCACTTGCCATACCAGAAGGAACCCATGCACCGTGAAAATGAAGCGACTCAAGATGGCCATCACAATCTTCCAGTATGTGATGGCCATTTTCTCAACCTACCTGTTGAAACAAAAACATTTTGTGCTATCTATATGAACAGAACAGATGCCTTAGGCTCTTGATTTTTCTTTAACTATGTTTTATTTATTTCCAATTTATTTTTGATACATTTCATCCATCATCATGCACATCCTAATTCAGTATGGGAAAAGTACAAAATTATGGGCACAAAATAGTCTATTGCATTTCAATAACATCATAAGATCATAAGATCACAATGCTTTTGCTTGGAGGAGCATCCCAGTCTTATAACAAGCTCTCCTACACACCTTTTTAGGGTTGTACCTGTCCTTACAACCAAATCCAGTGAGCAGACTGTTGGTAAACCGCTCACTGGATTTGGTTGTAAGGGCAGGTACAACCCTAAAAAGGTGTGTAGGAGAGCTTGTTATAAGACTGGGATGCTCCTCCAAGCAAAAGCATTGTGATCTTCCAGGCTGATGGTAATCAATAGACCCTCATTGACCCTATTCCATTTAACAAAGGCCAAAGAGAGGGCTAGTTTACGACACTCGGACCGGAAGTAGCCTGGCTCACCACACTCGAAACACTTCAGACTAGACAGCATTGTAACTGGCCCTCGTCAGTAGCAGTTTTACCAACGGGCCTTGTAGCAAGGATTGTCAAACCTGGCTTTTGACGTGGTATTGGTATTGGCACGAACGCAGGTGCTTTGGTCATTTGCTGTAAAGCACAAACCTCTCTACCACTGTAGCAATCTCTTCATAGGTTTGTGGGTCCGATTGCAGCACCCATCTGTGCAGACCACGGCCCAGCCCCTGGATGCAGTGATCTATCGCCAAAGCTTCAATAATCTGAGTAGGCAAATTCTTCTCTGGCTGCAGCCATTTTTTATTTTTTTTTAAATTTGGAAAGTTAAGCCAATTATGCTCTGAACAGTTTGTCTGGCCCTGTAACCCCAATGCAAGCCAATATCTTAGACTTTAAGCACGGATAATCAGAGATCCAATCAGGGGAGGGCTGGCAATTTTTAGCCTGGGGTGCAAGACGTGACTCCGCAGCCTATTTTAAAGGAAAAACTGCAGGTGGCCCAGTAATCCAGCCCAAGATAGCCCGTCATGGAACTGGCCTGGGGGGCAAATGCCCTCTGCCTCCCAGTCCAGACAGCCCCTGAGCCCGATCCTCATCCATATCCATATAAGCTTACTGAGCTTCACCAGTTAGCCTTTCAGCCCAAACTTCAGGAGGAAAACTTTTCCCTTTTTGCAGCGCTCTCAAAGGGCACAAGATACACTTCTATGACATCAGCTGGGGACATTTTCTGCAGTGTGGGACCAGGTGGTACATTTCTGTCACGCCTTACCTGGACTAACTCCTCCCTTAAGAGCCTGGTGTTTTCCTCCTGTGTCTTTGCACCCGAGCTTGCTGCTCTTGCTGCACAGCAGCCAGATTCACAAGGGCCCTGAAAACTTCCTCACTTTTAATGTCTACTTGGGTTGGATCCCACTCTCACACCACTTGTTTCCTTTGCTTTTATTGTCAGGATGGTAAAGTAAATTGACAGCATAGAGTTCCACACTCTTTCTTGTGACCCTAACCTTAGATAGCCAGAGACCAACTCCCTAAACACCAGCCACTCTCTGGCATCTGTAATCAGTGGCCAATGAAACAGACAGGTTTACACTCCTCCCACAGCCCTAACTTGATGGACAGATGACACTCCCACCTTGCCTTTAAAAGGGAGTTTGTTGCAGATGCTCTGTTTTGATTGCAGACACACCCTGTAGGGCTGCTGCTTGCTAAGGAAAAGATGTTTTTTTAAACCACCTAAAAACATGTAAGTTAAATCAGACTCTTTACTATTATTTTGTCACACATATGGTCCTCCACTGGTATCTCTTTACGTTAGGTGTACAAATGTGTAAGTCTGTTTGCAGCCTTTCTTTACAGATTGCCAGCTAAACACCTTTTTACTCTTTTAAAATCCTGTGGCAAACACCTCCGTTTGTTACATTAGACTGGAAATTTAGCTATACAACTAGGCTAGAAATATAATTATGTTCCTATGTATAAAATATAGCTATAGAGACTGCCACTCATTAAAGTGCCAGATTATTATATATGACTTAACTGGAGGTGTGATAAGGGTGGTTTTTGTGAACATAAAGAAATTACAGTTATTTATAAGGGTTAACCCATCACATAATTGTGGGGAATAAGGCCTAAATCTTAACTTCAGTGTAAGTATGGCATATCAAATTAATCCATTGATAAATTGAGCTACTAAAGTGTAAAATGTGAAGTCATAAAGTCTGGTGTGTGTGTGTGTGTGTGTGTGTGTGTGTGTGTGTGTGTGTATTCGGTGACTCTGCACATCCCAGTGTTATAAGATAGCAGTATCACCTGTAGCAGCTTCAAATGCCCCTGCGGTGAGATATATCCTGGCCTGGGATTGAGTTGTGACCCCTGAATAGACTTTTAGGAGCCGCTCAGCGTGGTGTCTGGCTCAAAGAGACCAAGTGCTGACTTGGCTATAATTTATATACAACAATAAGAATTCAGTTTTAAAATATGGCACTTAAAATCAATAAAAGCAGTGATCAAGCACAAGTTCCTCAATAGCATGATGAAGGGCAGCTCATATGTCAAATTAAGAATTCTGCCACGCAGAGAAG
This sequence comes from Mixophyes fleayi, assembly GCF_038048845.1. Lineage (NCBI taxonomy): Eukaryota > Metazoa > Chordata > Amphibia > Anura > Limnodynastidae > Mixophyes > Mixophyes fleayi. The sequence goes on from NC_134412.1 coordinate 75,798,186, forward strand.
CTGAGGAAATGAGTATAAGCTCAATTAATACCCCATACCTAGGCCTGTTTGGTATCAATAGATGGGAAGATTCATAGGGAAACTATTAATAATAAAATTGGGTTTGTGTGACGCTCCACAGAAAAGTTAGGTCACATAGTAGAATTGGGTAGTAAATCAGGCAACATGCAAATGGTGATTAAAAAAAGTGTCACAGACCGCAACCCCAGGGGGGTGGGGACAGGTGTGCAAGTGTCTTTAAAAAGCTGAGACCAGTTACAACTTTGGGAAAATCAATCCACATTGATAAGCTGCCAATTTCCCATGGCACAGATTATACAACTCATGTAAATTATACTCTGAATGTAACCCTTTTTATTTTAAACTGTTTTGCTTGTGTATGTTATGTCAATTGTTTATTAATCGTTTTTTTTATATCTGAATGCCCTGTACCTTTGTATATATTTAATCTATAAATTTAGTAAGTGGCGTCATTGATACTCTAACAAATTCATTAGCCTGCCAGGAAGAATATAGCTCGACCAAGTTAACCCTTTGAATACCGGTGTGTGATTTGTTAATACATTTGACTAACAAGCCTAGTGTGTGATTGCACTTACATTTGTGTAACAGTCTGGAGGTGTGAAGAGTTAACCCTTTGATTGTTGGGGTGGGCCATGCTAACCTGTGGGTAGCCAGAAGCCTCGTGTGCCCGTGTGGGACAGTATATTGGGATCCTATTAGCCGTATTCAATAGGTGGTGGCAAACCTGAAGTGTCTGGGGGTGTGAGAGCACTGTGTGGGAGCGATTCAGTAGGTCTATAACCTGTGTGATAGGTAGAGAAAGACTGCGGGCTGGAATCGTGTGTAACCTCATACAGCAAACACCCCAAAGTCTCGGAAGCTGGGAGCATGTTCGAGACAGTGGCATTATAAAGAGGGTCATATTGACTGTATCATGGAATTAATATATTAAATGTTCTAATTAATATGCGCATATTGCCTCCCCCCATTTCTTAGTATACAACGCACGAAGATGCCGTAATAGACAATCATATACTGCAATAAAATACCTCAAATGTCAGTCATATATACCCCCATTGCAAAAAGTTACCAAGAGGTAATGGGGCCCTATGATGTATTATACCCCTGCCTGTCTTCTTCCCCTATTTCCAGTCACATGCCACTAACTTGGTGCCTCTATGTCCCATATACATTATCTAGGCGCTTCTGGGATATGAGTACTTCACTGGTTGCATAGAAGTGCTCTAGCATTGGAAGACCCAGAGCTTCCAGACAGCACATATGTGGCATGGACCCATAGAGAGGTTGTACCACTCTTAAGGTGTTGGGGTTGTTCATTGTTGTGAGGGTGTATAGCAGCGAATGAGCCCTATGTGGAAACACAGTGATAGTGGAGGCAAGGACAAGTGTGCCTGTCTCCTCTACAGTCACCAAAGTGTGCAGGTCCTTTGGATCCATCTGCCAGGACCACAGAAATGCGGCTGTGCACCTTAATAGGAGCCTTGAACACAAGCCATCCATACCTGTGGACCGATGGAGTCTTCCAGTGCCACATGCCGCAGTGCAAGCCAGCTCTCAGCTTCAGGTAGCAGCGTAACCCTCCTATTTACTAAACATGGGAGGCATGCTTGATTAAGGAGGGGTTCTCCAAAGTAGCAACGTATTTAAAATTAGTGGAAATGGATTAACTATTGCTTGGTTTCAAGCTATACACATTGTTTTTTTATTTATTTTTACTTTGTTTTATTAAAGTTCTTTTTGCATTTTTGATTTATTGAGCAATAAATAATATATGATAAGACAGCAAAAGTAACCAACTAACTGGATTGTCTATAAAGAAGTTTTGGGCCACTGGCAGTTTTACTAGTGCTGTAGGGCTGCTGGTTTTCTAGGTGTACTTTAGAGAAGCAGTATACAATAGCATATTACAGTACAATCTCCACCAAAAATATCTAACATATGAAGCAATAAAAGCAGGTTAAGTAATTCAGTGATCTCAATTTCCAGCAACTATAGCAAATCCAGCAAAGGAAAACATACATATTTATGAAGCGGTCCTCTTTAATGGTTATTCAAACAAGCAAAACAGCATTGAAATGTCCAAGGATCATTTTTAAAATAATGACACATATAACCTAGGAACTTACCTTCAAAGTATTTCCGTATTTGTCTCAGAGTGACCAGGAGGCTCTATGCTCTCTAAAGCTCACTAAGATCTTGTATTACTAAAATCTACCCTGTTACTGTTTTTTTTAAGGCTTATAGATAAGGTATCCTCCCATAAACACACCCTAAAGAGTTTAGGAAGCTCATAAGTCTGTGTAATTTAATTTAAAAGAAAAAGTGACTTTATATACTGATCAGCCACAACATTAAAACCACTGACAAGTGAAGTGAATAACATTGATTATCTCCTTACAATGTCACCTGTCAAGGGGTGGGATATATTAGATAGCAAGTGAATAGTCAGTTCTTGAAGTTATTGGAAGCAGGAAAAATGGGCAAGTATAAGGATCTGAGGGCCAAATTGTGATAGCTAGACAATTGGGTCAGAGCATCCAAACTGACAGGTCTTGTGGGGTGTTCCCGATGTGCAGTGATTAGTACCTACCAAAAGTGGTCCAAGGAAGGACAAGCGGTGAACCAGCGATAGGGTCATGGATGTCCAAGGCTCATTGATGCACATGGGAAACAAATACTAGCCTGTCTGATCCAATCCCACAGAAGAGCTACTTTAGCATAAATTGCTGAAAAAGTTAATGTTGGTTATGATAGAAAGGTGTCAGAACACATCGCAGCTTCCTGAATATGGGGTTGCGTAGCCGCAGAACGGTCAGAGTGTCCATGCTGACCCCTGTCCACCACCAAAAAAATAATTAGCTAAGCACAGCTCAGTGTATAGGGTCTGTATGTATGTGGGCATGCATGTGATATGTATACATTTGCCCAATGATCACTGCCAGGCAAAGACAGTATTGCATACCGTCTTGCAAGTTTAAGGTGCACTACCCTGGGGCAAAGTCTGACCACTGCATCCTGTGTCCCATTTTTCCACCCATTTTATTAAATCACCATGGCTTTAATATGGATCAGGGTTTCTCAGAATTCAGTCCTCAAGGACCCCTAACAGCAGGGCCGGATTTACCGCTAGGCAACCTAGGCACCTGCCTAGGGCCTAGCGGCTCTCGGGGGGGCACAGCTGGGGGGGACAGGAGCAATTAAAAAAATTTTTAAAAAATGGCCCCTCCCCCGACTCGCGGCACCCCCCTTCCCCCCCGCGACTCGTGCGGGGGGGAAAGGGGTGCCGCGAATCGGGGGAGGGGGGTCGGGTGCCGCGAGTCGGGGGAGGGGCCACATGGGGCTAGTGTGGAGGCTGGTCTCCTCCCTCTCTCCTCTGTGTGGCCTGCTGTGTGTCACATGGGACATGCACTACATCACAAGTGCCGTCCCATGTGTGAAGGGGATGAATACTCCACAGCTCCTACAAGGAAAAAGGTAAGTTGGGGGAGGGGTGGGGTAGTATATTAAGTGTGTGTGTGTCCCCACTGCGTCCTGGTATTGTGCGTGTGTCCCCCCACTGCGTCCGTGTATTATGTGTATGTGTCCCCACTGCGTCCGTTTATTATGTGTGTGTGTCCCCACTGCGTCCGTGTATTATGTGTGTGTGTCCCCACTGCGTCCGTGTATTATGTGTGTGTGTCCCCACTGCGTCCGTTTATTATGTGTGTGTGTGTCCACTGCGCCCGTCTATTATGTGTGTGTGTGTCCACTGCGTCCGTCTATTATGTGTGTGTGTGTCCCCATTGCGTCCGTGTATTATGTGTGTGTGTGTGTCCCCACTGCGTGCGTGTATTATGTGTGTGTGAGGGGCCACTGTGTGTGTGAAGGGGGGGGGGCCCAAACCGATATCTTGCCTAGGGCCCCATGAGGTATAAATCCGGCTCTGCCTAACAGTGCATGTTTTCCTTATCTCCTTGTTAGAGCACAGGTGTGCTCATTACTGACTGACACATTGTAAAAGATCCACCTGGAAATTCTGCACTGTTAGGGGTTCCCTGAGGACTGGATTTGAGAAACACTTGTATAGATGTTACACTGCTTGTTTGACCCTGGCATTATTGCTATTATCGTCATTGATTTTTAAAACGCCATAGTGCTCTGCAGCACAGGACAATTGGGAAAACAAAGCACACATAAAAAGGAGACATACAGGATATACAAAATAAATGCAGATGTGTAAGAAAAGGGTACTGGGGATCCTGCTCGTGGGACAATCTAGTGGGAAAAAGGGCAGAGCTGAGACAAGAAGACAGAGTGGTGATTGTGATGATAGCGAGGTTATAAGTGTTATTTACCCTCCCGTCTGTCATTTATTTCTCCAGTGAGATATACAAAAATGCTCAAAAAAATGAGGATGAATTGTAGCCTTTATTAGCATATAATGGACCCAACGGCAGGAGCGGTAGAGAATGTCCTTAGCACCAAAGGTTAAATGTCCTTACAATTCCATCTATATATTTTTATTCCGTAAAAGTGTTCAATAATGTTTTAATAAAAATTGTAATATCTACACTATGGGTTGCTGGTTCGGCATTTTATTCACAGCTTGGGTTTTATTCACAGCTTGGGAGACGTACGATCCAAACCAGATATCCAAATATTGCTGCTAAGGATTGCAATCATAAGCCCTTTATGGTCTATATTAAAAAAACTTCTCCCTTAAAACCAAAGAGATTGCCAGATAAGCCGTTTTATTTATTTTACTAATGCATGCAGCTTGAATTTATCAATGTATTCCCATTGATATAAATCACTACACTATAAGCACTTTCCCTTTCTGCTTCTATGTTTACATTGCTGCAGAGAACTGCAGAAAGGAGTACGGTAGTTGTTTTATGTACATATTTGTTGATTGAGTTTATTTTTTGAATCATTACCACTGTCAGCTAAATGGAATTTTTTTTGCTTTTTTTTATTATATTCTGGGATGCAGGGGGTCCCCCATCGGGGGCCTGGGATGGGGGAGGCATCACAGCAGCCACACACCCCGCATTGTGGTATTGTGTACAATGTAAGACTATATGCCAAAGAAGGTGGAAATCATAAGACAAGGCCACCAAATGTAAGGTATAATTCTATCAGTCCCACACCTCCAACACTATCACTACAGTGAGGGGAATTTGTTTTGCAGTTAGACTGTTTCGTCATCTCAAAAGAAAAAAGAAAAGAGAACGAAGCCATAAGTTATGATTGGAAATGAAGCAAAACTAACGTTCCCACGCATTTGTTTTTTTTACTGGGAATAATGAAAATAATCAACAAAGAGCTAAACACGTCCACAAATGTCTAAACCAGAAAAAAAGTCTCTTAATATGTCAGCCTGCCACTATTATTATTATTATTATTATTATTATTATTAATAAGGTCTGTGACTTCTAGTATGTCCTGCATATGAAAAGAGTAAAGATCTCTTTTAGTCTAGAGGAAATAACTGGCCCTTGGAGAAGAGGTAACATGGGAGATGTATGAGAAGATAATTTATGAGCTAGCTATGCCAAGTCATTAAAAAGCAATTAGCTTCTCTTAAGTGGATTGTTTGGAGAAGTGTGCTTACACTGGGAAGGAAAAGTAAAGTAAGTAGTTGCATTTTGTCATTATATGAAGTTCACCTCGGTAGAGTGTGTATGCTTTAAATCCATGGTGACCAGATAAATTAATTGATTTCTCAAACCTTCTAAAAGGGAAAGTAGAGGTGTTGCCCATAGCAACCAATGAGATTCCAGCTGTCATTTATCTAGTACGTTCTAGAAAATGACAGCTAGAAGCTGTTTGGTTGCTATGGGCAACACCTCTACTTTTCCTTTTTTAGAATGTTTGGTAAATCTGATGGGGGGGAAAAAACATGAGTTGGAATGATCACTGCTCCTACATGTGCTGCTCGAGTATATAGCTTTCTCCTAAATAAAGAACAGTAAACAGACTATATATTAAGCATCATGTACTAAATAGATTGGTTACATGGCTAAGCAGATATTCCTCCATGGCTGGAACAGCTGTTGATCCTATTATGGACTTTTAACATTCACAAACTGTTGATTTCTAAATAAAAATAAAAATAAACATTTGTACAGTGTTTTATTGTGGGATTAGGGAAATATATGTAGTCACAAATGATTGATGTTCTGAATCACACATTGAAATTCAAACCAGTGCTAACATAAAAAATACATTATATTGGCTAATAGTACAAATGTGATAATGTGCCCCCTTTTCTCTATTTATTATTCCTTTAGCTGACTTCATAATTGTCTACTACTCGTAGGCTTAGATTCCTACTGTTAGCCAAGATTGATGCAGGCTGGCGAAAGGCGCAGAGTCTAACGAAACCTCCTGGTTGTAACCAAGAGCTGCCGCAAGGCGGGATGGGCTTCGCTGCCTGGAACTTGCAGGTCGCGGCTTTGGTCTGCCCCACATGGAAGTGGGAGAGATGTCAGCAGAGCCGAGGAAGGAGCAGGAGTGAAGGGAGTAAGCAGAATTAGTATCTAGAGCATGTAGTAAGCCGGGAGCTAGCACACAGGTGGGCAACTGCAATACAGAATCGGAGTCCAAAGGAAGGTCAGGAGGCAAAACGGGAACTGGTCCACAAGAGGTCAAATTATATATTCAGGAAAGATGACTTGGGAGCCAGAGGTCCAGGCAGGGAATCCACAGGGAGTCAGCAATTGCAGTGTCAGAGTGAAGTTTAAATAGAGCCAGCATTTGAATTACCCACCCCCTCGGCTCAGTCATGTGACCAGCCGTTATTATGGTAATAATGCGCTTAATTACCGTTATTACGGTTGTTTCAATGCCTGCTTTTTGCTCGTAGCTTCCTGAGCTGCGAGCAGAAGCCAGGTTCAAATTACCGTAATAACGATAATAGCTTTAACGCCGCGCTAATTCAGGGAGAATTGAATTCTCCCCATCGAGTTTATCATTTTAGTGATGGTAGATTTTATCTCTGTCTGGTAATACACATTAGTGATAAATATTTATTTAGTTGCACAATGTATGGGTTTCTACACGTGGATGTTTATCAGTATCACCAGTGTCTACTGATATCCGTTAAATGTGAAGGAATATAGAGGAAATTAATAGGGATCTTATCACCTTCATGACAGGGTATCTTATACCCTTAACGACCAGACTAAATGTCACATTTAGGCATTGTGCCGATTTAACTAAGAATGAATTTTTTTGTCTAGCCTGGTGAATATTATAATGTTTTTGGGGACTGATGGGACTTTCAGTTTGCTGCATAGTCATGTTAATATCTTTTTCTACTTTATGGGCATTGTATAGGAAAAAGAAGACATGACTGCAAGGAGCTATGGGAGATGTAACAAAACTAACTTTTCCATGTATTTATTTATTCAGTAAGGAGGTATAATTAAAATAATCAGAGAAATGGCTCTCAAAATTATCACCAACAGGTCATGTTTAATCATCTTTAATCATGCATGTACAGGTAAGTTAATCTCTTTTGCTGGGTCAGTAATTTACCTACCTGTTTTCTCAGATAGAAAATAGCTGGTCTGAAATAATAGTATTTGGTAAACAGTTCCTAAGCTTACTTTCACGGCATTGAATGGAGGGGGCGGGTCTTAATGGTGCCATTAGGCTCCACCCCCTCCATTCAATGCCGTGAATTTCGGCTTTTTATAGTGGGGGCGGGGCTATGGTGATGCAACAATGTCACCACGCCCCCCTTATATCCCATGTCACATGACTTCTCCCCCGAATCTCCCGGGGAAGAAGTATACATACATGAGTCCTTATTTCTTATTTCCAGATAACATTTCTATGGCCATCCTGTGTACAAAGCATGAGGGAGAAAATGTTTTAATATATTAAAATAAAACAATTATAATTACATAAAATAATTGTAAGATAGAAATGTAACTACATTAAGCCATTATCTTTATACTGCATAAATACTGTATTATGTATTATTATGCATTTTTTAATTGATCTGTACAGATACCTTAGAAACTGCACTGCTCACTTCGTATAACCTATCCAATAAATAACGTTCACTGCTGCAAAGGCTGCTGGGAAAACTGCTCTGGAATAAACATCAATTGTATCACTGTCTAGGGGCTTCAGGAAAGTCTTTCGCCCGCCTTTATTTTCTGGTGTAGATTTATTAGAGAGCTCTTTTCGTCCTCTTCTGTGATCTTTGGATCTGCTCACTCTAGATGGATGTGTGCTCTGTTTGTCGATTTTGTTGAAATTTAGTCCCAATAATGAGAGGGGGAATAAGACAATGGCTTCTTTACCGTCCTTCATAGTAACCTGCAATTTAATCAGAGATAATAGTTATAAATACTGACAAGCAAAGGATCACACAATACAAAATAAGAAAATCAAAAGCATTGTAGCCAAAATGTATGACTATATTCTAAACCAAAAAAATAATAAAGTTCACTCTAATATCCTTTGATCTGAACTTTCTGCATTCCATCTATTAATGTGTGTCTTGTGTATTCAATTTTCCTTTCCCATTATTTAGCTTGTCCATTCCTTATTTGATGTTACTGCTACATTCCCTTGTTTATCTTCACTTTATTTTAGGGCTCTTAAGAGCAGCAGGTAGCAGATGTTGACCTCAGGCAGATGTCATTCATCATTCTCATGTACAGTAGCGGAGGGAGTACTGCTCTCAAGGAGTCACATGGTGCGCTATGGAATGATGGTGTATTAGGCCACGTCTGAAGAGTTCTCTCCAGCAGGCTCATTCTGGATTGATGACAAGCTGGATGACTTCACAGAGTGGTGCAGTGATGATTTTGCGCTGGGTGAGCTAATAGAGCGGCGAAGATTTGCTACATACAGTATAGCGCATGGAGCCCAGGCACTAACAGAAACATAACTCACACAATCAGACATTGCCTTACCTGCAGCCCTTTCACATTGTGGTCTCCACTTTACCAGCTTAAAAGTAGATCTAATTTCCCCACGCTGCACATGCACAGTTTTACCAACTGTCCCATCACTACCATTTTTTTGTGTGTATACTATCTGGACATTCAACGGCCTCCTCTCTCTGCATGCAGCTGCGACCTATCACCCCTCCCCCCCTGGACCATCCCAATTCTTTGAACATTTCTCTGTTTGGTTGTTTCATTCCTTATCCTATGTTATTCCCACAATCATCTTTGGATGATTGCAATATCCCAATGCCTTGATGTTAATTTTTTCCAGACTTCATTCAGTTTCTCATTTCTTTAACATTCTTTTCTGTTTTGTCAGACCATCAGCTGATCACCTGCAAGCTCTCCTTCATACCTTTAACCTCCTTAGACTGTAAGTGAACAGTCTTTAACCTCCTTATACCTGCAGGAATCTCAGCTCTACTCAATTTCAGCAAGTTTCCACCTATATACAACAACTACTCTTACCAATTTCTACATGCTCTTGACCTGATAAACCAGAACCATATATTATTCACAACAACAGTCATTGATCAAGTGGCTTAAGCTATTATTTCCTTTCTGCATCCACCACAATTTCAGCCATGGCACCCTGAAGAAACCAACTTTCTCTATTATACTAAAATGCTCTGGATGCTGCTAAATAAATATATTTCCATATCACATTTAAAACCCCAAACACTTCTTTAATACATGTAAATATCTTCTCAAGCGAAGTACTCTACCTATTTGGAACATTTATTTTTTGTTATGTGCAATACATCGTTCCATATCGTCTACACTTTCACACACAGCTGTGACTAAGTTACTACATTGTTCTCAGTTCTGATCACTCGGTAACGGACTAGTTCCCAGGAAGGCTGTCTATCCCTTCCCTCCACAGGCTGGAATATGAGCAAATTATATTAAAGGGTCCGCATCATTTTCTCCTGATGTTCATGCAACTTACCGCCTCTTATTATAAATGTCTCCATACTAAACTGTGGGAAGCCATTTGATGAGCTTAGAAATACATTAAGATCGCTAATCCTATTGATCAGCAATTACATGGACTGTGTTTCAAATTCAATATCCCTTTGTTAGGGAGTTATTATTATTATTATCATTTATTTGTTGGGCACCACAAGGTTTCCGCAGCGCCGTACATAGTACAAACAGTAGACCATACAGGGTTAAACAGTACAGAAAGATAAACACAAAGTACCAATGCTTCAGTAACTCCGGGACAGCCATAAGGAGTAAGGACAGAGCAGAAGAACAGGTGTGGAGACACGGGGGAAGAGGGGCCCTGCTCATAAGAGCTTACATCCTAAGGGAGGGTGGACAAATCAGACACGAGAGGGAGCTGGTGATGCCAGGGGAGTGAGGGAATAGCGAGCAGAGTAGGTGAGGGGTTAAGTGGACGGTTGATAAGCTTTGAGGAACAGGTGAGTTTTAAGTGCTCGTTTGAAGGAGCACAGATTGGGAGCGACACGGATGGAACGAGGGAGGTCGTTCCAGTGCAGTGGGGCAGCTCGGGCGAAGTCTTGGATTCTGGAGTGGGAAGTGGTAATTAGAGTGGAGGAGAGGCGACGGTCATTAGCAGAGCGCAGGGACCGGGCAGGAGTGTGAATGGTGAGGAGGTTGGCGATATAGGGAGCAGTAGACAGGGAGAGAGCCTTGTAAGTGGTGATAAGGAGTTTGAAGAGGATTCTGTAGGGGATGGGGAGCCAGTGTAAGGCATGGCAGAGAGGGGAGGCAGAGGAGGAGAGGCGTGAGAGAAAGATGAGTCTAGCAGCCGCATTGAGTACAGAGCAGAGGGGGGCGAGATGTGAGAGGGGGAGGCCAGTGAGGAGAAGGTTGCAGTAGTCGAGGCGGGAGATGATGAGTGCGTGGATGATGATTTTGGTGGCGTCTTGTGAGAGGAAGGGTCGGATGCGGGCGATGTTGCGCAGTTGGAAGCGACAGGCTTGAGCAAGGGATTGGACATGGGGGGCGAAAGAGAGAGATGAGTCGAGGGTGACACCCAGGCAGCGGAGTTGGGTGACAGAGGAGATGGTGGTGTTGTGTGTTTATAAGATTCTATTTGTTTCTTATGTGTTCTTGCTATGCCCTGAGGTGTTGATTACCTTTTTTATAGACACAGTGTCATTATGTATTATTATATTGTTTTTATATTTGTTTTAATAAATTTATATAAGCGTTTAACCTAGCGCTCTTTTCTTTCGATATTTATTTATCTTCTCAATCCTCCCATAACAACTCCTCTGAACACCATCACTGCCCAAGATCTTTCTTCCTTCTTTTAGTAAAAGGATTACAATTTCCTTTACTGCACCCTATGGTACCTTCTCTTTGATCCCACAATTTATGATTAAGTACCTACCTTCTTCTTTTCCTACTCCTCTAGTACATGTTCAACTTGACCCTATCCCCACGCATATAATTCAATCTCTGACTCCTATGCTTATATCAGCTTCAACTAACTTCTGTAATCTTTCTCTGAACTGGTATATTTCCATCCTTATTCGAGCAGTTAATATTCCTTTTCTAAAAAAAAAAAAACTAGTTCTAAACCCAAAAGCTCTCTCAGATAACCATCCAAACTTCCTTGCCCCTGGATCACTTTGAAATAAATTTATACAATACTATTATTATTGCTATCAGTGGCACAGTGCACCACTGTATATCATTGCAAATGTACTGATTTATGTATTGAGATGTATTGATTCCTGAGACAGTATGCCATGTTGGGGGAAATTTGTTTTTGTAACTTTTCTAAAGGAAGACCCATGCTAATTAAACCTTTTTATCTTTGAGTGACCAACACATCTTTTGAGCCGGAATGCACAGCAAAGGGTCATTATCCTTTCATCCTATGTGTCCTGTTAAGCGAGATGGGGAAATTATTTTAATAATGTAAATGCTAGTGATTTGGAAAATCTCAAATTGATCTAAATTGTGTTAAATGTAAATTGCATTACATCCAAGTTTAGAGAATATATTGCATCTTGATGCTAAACATTGAATGTAATATCTCAGACTTTGTGGTGCCAGAAAGGGGCAGAGGGCTGGTTTAACCCCTGCCAACATGTGTGCAAGAAATAGTATATAAAGAGCTGTATTTTAAATTTCAACTGTAGTATACCATATGTACTTCTGGATGATCACTAGTACCTTCAACTATCGCACAGTTGGCACCCGCAAGTCGGCGAGTGTCTGCTGGCAGGTGGCACCAGTAGGAGTGGTCAGTAACAGTCAATTACTGATGGCGAGAAAGCAACTCAGATAAACTGTGTAACATCCCTTCTTCACCAAGACCGGGTGGCAAAGTAAGCCCATCCGGTCACAGACTTGTATACATTCATCCAACATGCTTCCTTTCTTCATACAACATCTAACAACTCTCTTTAGTCAGGTTTTCATTCCCAACATTCCAACAAAGATAGCACTAATTTGTTTCCTGCTAAATCTAATGGTCCTCTTTCTAATACTCCTTAATCTCTATGCTACATTTGGCACTGTTGTCCACTCTGGTCTCTGTTTAGACCTCTACTCTTGGTAATCGAATAAGCTCCTTTGGATTTCAGTATCACCTCTATTTGGATGCCATCCAAATTTATCATCCTTTTCGGATTTTTCACCATCTGTGTTGGCCATTTTATTAAATGTCTTACTGTCATTTTATCTTGAATGTAATCTCACCACTTCAAATTCAATCCTTTAGTAACACACCTACATAGACAATTCGAGGGGGGGGGGGGTTCATAGTGCCTGGAAACCCCCCTCCAAGCCTGGGCACTGTATAATTGAGGTGGTTGGACCCTGCCCCCGCTTCACACGGCTCTGCTTGAAAAGGGAGAGCTGCGTGCACCTAACAGTAGTGCACAGAGCATTTCTCATGTATATTATAGGGATATGAAGAGTTGGAGAGCAGCCAAGCACTGTCTAGTATTATAGCCACGCCCCCATGCATGCTGGTCATGCCCACTGTCGGCGTGGTGTGGAAACCCCCCTCTACAAATCCTGCGTTTGCCCCTGACCTAATATTGATAAGCAATAAAGTACATGCTGGAAATGGAATAAAAGTTGACTTGTTTAGGGATAGAAAGAGTTAATAAGTATTTCTTATCATTGTGCTTTTAGTCTGAATAAGGTCTTGACATTTAAAATGCTAAAGTATGTGATTTCTGTTATTTCTGTAATATGTGTTACATTTTACCTCCTAACTTAGGTTTATAATTTCCGTCTAGCCTTGACAATATGAAATGGTTATTGTTCATGTTTTTGTTGGAAAATGTTTTACATACAAATATGGTTATGCTCCAACAGTTAAGATAAAAAAAATGGTTTTAGATTGGTTCCTAAACATCTGTTTTATGCATGCTTCTGACAGGGTGTGCACATGGCTATAGAAACTGCCATTATCATACTATTTTTCAGCTTTGCATTCTTTTGAAGCTGTAAGTTATGAAATAAAACTCTGACTTCAAAAAGACTTAGGGCTAGATTTACTAAACTGCGGGTTTGAAAAAGTGGGGATGTTGCCTATGGCAACCAATCAGATTCTAGCTGTCATTTTGTAGAAGGTACTAAATAAATGAAAGCTAGAATCTGATTGGTTGCTATAGGCAACATCCCCACTTTTTAAAACCTGCAGCTTAGTAAATCTAGCCCTTAGTTCTTTCCAGAATTAAGCCTTAACAACGCCAGACACAGGATCCTGAGCTCATCCAACACAGAATCAGTAGCTGCAGCCAAACAGCTTCCGGGTTTCATATTGACTGTGACCAACTAACAGCCAATGTGCCAGAGCACCAGTTTTCAAACACCGCACAAGATCTACTGTAGATGTGAAGTATGAAGGAGGCTCAGTTATAACCCCCCACCACACTAAGCAAGTACAAATATGGTGAAGTTAAACTATCTAACAGCCACCCTGCTGAAGATATACAACTGTGAGAACCAGACCATGGAAAAAAGAGGGTTTGCCCCATTGACAGGAGGCTTCAACTTGGATGGTTCTGACTAGGGGTTATGGCTCCTCTTGGACTGATCTTGCATTACTTAATTGTGCCAGTAATTTAATCAAGTAAACCTTCATGTACTTCTTTCACTTTGCTAGCCTGCCGAAAGCAGGGAGATATTGGACTAGATCACTATCATCCTGGTAGAGGAGTGAAGATCGTGGCTCAGCAACCAGGACATCGCTTGGTAACTATAGCTCCATTTAGATAGGGTATTATGCTAGGTTTGAGGCAATGGATCCACAGTGTTTGGTATAAGTGCTATAATCCTGTGTGTTGTTTCTAAGCAATTAAGTACCTTTACCCAGTATTTGCCTAGAAGTTTTACTAGCCACAAGGGGTCTTGGTGTGATAGGTACATAAGGCTCCCTCCTGGCAAACGAGCCTGCTAGAGTGGCATAAAAGTTAAACATTAACCTTAACCTCATACCCATTTCTCCCTTTCTAAACTCTATGGGCCTGGTTAATCAAGGCACACATACTTAGTCTACTGCTGGCCTCTCTAGGTCATCAGTAGCTCCAGCACTGCTGTAAACTATGAAAGAGCAATCATTTATCTTAATGAGCCACGCATGATAGAAACACTAAACCACAAAGTATGGTGGATACTACCCTGCCACTTGCACAAACTAACACTTTTAATACACAAATACAATGATCACCAGTCAGAGTTTACTTACTGACAAGGAACTTGTGTGCTAGTAACCTCCAACGATAGAGGTCACTAGCAGCTCCTAACTTACTACTTTAAGTGGCAGCATCAAGACTGTAAGTAAAACTGGACAAAGAACAGCAGAAAGTCTGCTGCAATGTATACTGGCCATAGGGCTGCTGCATTGTATACTGAACATGGACTTGCTGGCTATAGGGCTGCTGTACTGTATACTGAACATGGGCTTGCTGCATTGTATACTGGCCATAGGGTTGCTGCATTGTATACTGACCATAGGGCTTGCTGCACTGTATACTGAACATGGGCTTGCTGCACTGTATACTGAACATGGGCTTGTGGCATTGTATACTGAACATGGGCTTGCTGCACTGTATACTGAACATGGGCTTGCTGCACTGTATACTGGGCATAGGGCTGCTGCATTGTATACTGAACATGGGATTGCTGCACTGTATACTGACCATAGAGCTGCTGCATTGTATACTGAACATGGTTTGCTGCACTGTATACTGAACAATGGGCTGCTGTATCATATTCTGAGTTTTGGGTCTGCATTACATGGGGCTCTATTATGTAGTGGCATAAGGTAGTGCCTTGTGCTATACATGGTGCTGTTTATTATATTGGTCAGGGACTGTATTTGTTGGTCCTACATGTAACTATCACTTGAGACTGTATAACATACAAGTTATAGTAAGGAATGTTGGTAGGTGTTATTAGGGTTAGTAGGAGACCCTGAGATTTTGAAATTGGCCCCTTAACTATGACAAATATTGCCCCCCCCCATTTTTAAACTACTCTGTACGACTTGATGTTTTCACTTGTACATTATTTTCCCTCAATAATTGACCATATTTGCCTATTTTCTTTAACTCACGCAACAAGTAAAACCTGCCAGAAGACTTACAGAGCTAATGCCCATGCTTAAGTGTAATACTGAGGTTTCAGGTAGACTAAGTGACTACTAATCCAGTTCTCAAACAGGTACAGACTTTAGGATATAGCTGCTTAAGCTCAAGATGATCACTGTACTGGGATGAAGATAATGGTTTGAGAAATACAAATATTTGTGTGTATAAAAAAATTAGAGATGAGCAGGCTCGGATTCCGCTAATCCGAGCCCACCCGAACAGTGCGGATCCGAACGGGATCCGAGCACTGTTCGGATATTTCCGGCGGGCAAAAAATTGAAAACGAGGCTCTGTCGTCCAAGTCTCGCGTCGAATCTCGCGAGGGGTGGGAGGGAGGGCCCAGAACAATTCCATCTTGTACCTCTTTTTTTGGCATTATGTGCTCAAGCTACCTCGGTGCAACCTTTTGGCCTAAAAACAATATTGTGAAGTGTTCAAAATAGACTGGAAATTAGTGGAAATGATTGTTATTGAATCTTATTGAGGTTAATAATAGCGTAGGATTGAAAAAAAAAAAACACAAAACTGGTTTTTAGCACTTTTTATGTTTTTTTCAAAATAAATCCGAATCCAAAACCTTAAATCCGAACCAAAACCTTTCGTCAGGTGTTTTGCGAAACATATCCGAACCCAAAACCTCAAGCAAATCCGAATCCAAAACACGAGACACCAAAAGTGGCCGGTGCACATCCCTAAAAAAAAATACATATATAATTTGTGCACCTTCCAATTGCATGAATAAAAAAAAATTTTTTTCCCATTAAAAAAAAAACCCGAAAAAAATATTTGGAGCTCTTTGATGCACACCATGAAGTTGGAGATGTATTACCCTGGTATTTGCAGATATGGAAAAATGTTGGGAACCTAATAAGTATGGCACCCCTATACACAGTGTTATAAGAATATTACCCAACTGGAGTCTATCCGATAAAGTAAGATATTTAAAAAAATAAACATTCCTTGCCAGAAACAGAAGTTAGTGATAATATCCAGAAGAATATTTATTTTTAGAAGGATTTTTACAGACTGTAACCTGTTTCATATATTGAAGCCCTTGTGTTCTGTAATTGTAAAATCCGTGAAAAGCAAACGTATAAAGTTATAAAAAGATACAATATATAAATACAAGTAGCAAACATGTAACACCATACAGTATTGGGACAATGCAAATTAATGGGATAACTCAATAGGCAGAAATACATTTTTATTAAAGAAATTGGACCAAAAAACAAAAGACACAGAAAATGTAACTACTCTTTCAGGTATAATTTAGGCTTTGTAAATATACACTAAATGCAACAGATACCAGAGTAGTTAGCCAAGGTTTACAATTAACATCTACCAACCATTCAATATCCACCCCCCCCCCCCTCCTCTCTAATTTTTACATTTTTCAAACCTGTGTGGCAGGATGACAGTCAATATGCCCTATACACACATATATTAATTCATAAATTAATATTGGTGATGTTTGCCTAAAGAAAAAGTAGGGACTGCCATGGGATTCAGAGCTGTACGATCTTGTTCATGATTAGTGCCACTTGCCTGCTTGACAGAAACTTTACTTTCTGAGAAAGATATATTACTGATATCTAGGCAGGAGATAGACAGTCCCCAGATTAAATCATTATAATGTATGTATGTATGTAAAACATCAGTGAATTTATGTGGCAAAGCACCTCAAAAAACTGGACAAACATACTAGGAACAACAAATGCAAGGAGAGTAAAAACATTAGGATAGACATCCCAATCACAAAGAATGTACAGCTTGTCATTAGCCATCATATCTGACCTTGCGTTTCTGCTTGACTCCCATTATCTTCCCCTTCTCCTTCTTTATGTAATCGGCATTATAATGGGCAAAAGCATATTCCACCAGGGCTGCGAACACGAAGACATAGCATATCAGGAAGTAGACATCCAGAGCTTTGATGGCGGATGCTCTGGGTAGAGAGGATCGCGCACTGGCCATCAGAGTAGTCATTGTAAGTACAGTGGTTATACCTGGAAAAATAAAAGTAGCAGCTTATGCATGCTATACATTACCCATAACATCTTCTTCATATACTAAGAATTGAAACGAACCTCCCAGGAATTCAAACAATTAGTCTATTGTGGTATAAAGTCATACCTGTTAAAAGTGATACATCTGTATTTTATACTGACTTACATCAGTTCTACAGCCTTTGTATCTACCTCTCCACAGGATTCAAACATAGGCAAAGAACATGTTAATATAGACGATTTATAGACAAAGATGCCAAAAAACACCAATTGAGATGAATTTGTATGTAAATCATGTCCCAAGACATAGAAAACACCACTTGGTGGACACGAGGAAGCACCAGCGCTACAAGTAAACGTTGGAGACTTTCTAGTTCTGATCCTCTAGAGAGCGTTGTGCAGTAATTACAAGAAGATTCAAGAAGACTCCAATACTTGGTAAACAGTCTGGTTCTCCTCAGTGGCAAATAGAAGGAAATAAACAACCAGCCATGAGCTCACTTAGTATATTAGGGCCCTCTAGGGCCCCAAGAGCCTCTGGAATCGATTGTGATAGCGCTACGGCTGCTAATTCGTTGGTTTCCACCATAACCATGATAATTCACACTATGAACATACATCTTGCAGTATCGTGTGACTTCCAACCCACTGCATCAATACAAGAATCTTACCTAGTGATACTCGGGCAGGAACAGCCGACTGACTGATCCAGAATGAAACCCATGACATGGCCACCAGTAAGATGCAGGGAACATAGGACTGAATGATGTACATCCCTCGATTCCTTTTTATCTGGAAGCAAAGAGTCAGTCTGGGGAACTGACCGGCTGAGAAATAAAAAAACATGTCAAACTTTTCCCTGTATCACGGTTATTTAATTATAGTTTCCTATTGGTCCTATAGTGTCTTATTCATGCAATCTGTACTAATGGATAGGAAGAAATAGAAAAACTAAACATACTCCTATAATTTAAACCGTCTACTTGACATTGTGTACAATTCACCTTACCATGTAGGTTTTGAAATGAAAACAGTAAATCTATTGACATTTGAACGTTACAATCATGGTACAGTTAAAGCCTTCTGGATATCGATGTAAAGTTTTCATTTAGGGCTTCCTTCAATTTTTGCATAGTATTATGGATCAATATGTAACACTGCTTAGGAAATGAAAACAAATCATAATATTGTAACATAGGAGAACGATACATAGTTTTGATACCCTATGTAAACCATGGTCTAAGCACCATAAGAACTTTGGCCCAGATGGTCTAAGCTCTCTATTTGAATTT
This sequence comes from Mixophyes fleayi, assembly GCF_038048845.1. Classification (NCBI taxonomy): domain Eukaryota; kingdom Metazoa; phylum Chordata; class Amphibia; order Anura; family Limnodynastidae; genus Mixophyes; species Mixophyes fleayi. Next base: position 75,817,049 of record NC_134412.1, read on the forward strand.
AAGAAGACCTTAACAGGTTGATAATCCCTTTAATGTCTCCTTAACACTTATGGCCTTATTTAAGCTTTAGGAGCAAACCCAGCTAGAGAGTGCTTATTTGCACCTGTACAAACCATATGGCGCGATGTAAGGGGTGCAGATGCATTTTTTTTGCATGCAGGGAAATTACAGCAGCTTTTGCAAGTAGCACTCAAGTACTGGGCAGCTTTACTTTTAAACTGCAATCGAATGAGCGATTTGGAGGCCAAGTCAACACCTTGAACTCTTTGTCATGTGCATTATCCTGCTGAAAGAGGACACCTGATCGGGGAATACCATTGCCATGAAGGGGTGTGCTTGGTCTGCAACTATGTTTAGGTAGGTGGTACGTGTCAAAGTAACATACACATGAATGCCAGGACCCAAGGTTTCCCAGCAGAACATTGCCCAGAGCATCACACTGCCTACACCAGCTTGCCTTCTTCCCATAATGCATCCTGGTGCCATCTCTTCCCCAGGTAAATGATTCACATGAAACCGGTGTTCACATGATGTAAAAGAAAACATCATTCTTCAGACCAGGCCAACTTTTTTCATTGCTTCATGGTCCAGTTCTGGTGCTCATGTGCCCATTGTAGGCACATTCAGTAGGAGACCACATGAGCTCTGACTGGTTCGAGGTGACATAGCCCCATATGCAGCAAGCTGCGATGCGCTCTGTGTTATGAAATCTTTCTATCATAGCCAACATTAACATTTTCAGCAATTTGAGCTCTTCTCGGCCAGACGGGCTAGCCTTCGCTCCCCACCCGCAGCAATGAGCCAGGTGCTATTGTAACGAGACGGCAGCACAGTGGATTAGTGGTTAGCACTTCTGCCTCACAGCGCTGGGGTCATGGGTTCAATTTCCGACCATGGCCTTTGCCTTGAGGAGTTTATATGTTCTCCCCGGTTTGCCTGGATTTCCTCCTGGTGCTCCGGTTTCCTCCCACACTCCAAAAACATACTGATAGGTTTATTGGCTGCTAACAAATTCAGTCTGTGTGTGTGTGTGTGTGTGTGTGTGTGTGTGTGTGTGTATATGTTAGGGAATTTAGACTGTAAGCTCCAATGGGCCAGGGACTGATGTGAATGAGTTCTCTGTACAGCGCTGTGGAATTAGTGGCGCTATGTAAAAATAGTGATGATGATGATAATCAATGTTATTCCCTTCACTTGTCAGTGGTTTTAATGTTGTGGCTGATCGGTGTACATGCAGAGTGCAGCGTAGCGGCAATATGACATCAGCTGAGCTAGGTACTTGGTGGGGGCTGACGATCACACATCAGCCCCCACTGAATGCAGAGCTCAGCACAGCAGGACTGGTGACATAATGTTCACAGAGGAAGAACAACAATCAGGTGCCCATTAACAATACTGCAAACAGAATTAATACTGGTTTGAACACACAAAGCAGCTCCCAATGGCATCACTGAATCCCAGATAAATAGCTACCAAAGAAGTACGGCAGCCCAAAATCGCAGATAGACAATAACACATTAATAAATAAAAGCATGCACAATTTATTTTTAAAGTAAAAATTAAAGATAAAATATCTAGAAGGAAAAAAATACATGGATGTGCTAATTGTTAGGAGATTGTAAATGCTGGAAAAGCATCTAAATAATAGAAACATTGTTATAATAACAGTTACTGTCTATAGGAAAAATCAGCTTAATCTGAAACCGGAGACATCAGCTGTAAAAGTTGTTAATCAGGAACAGTCGTTCCTCTACGTCTTAAACAGACCACCCCAAATTATATTGGTTCTGCACTAACAGGACACTCTAGATGGTAAACTCTTTGGGCCATTTGAGTGATTAAGGAGAGCAAAGCATAAATAAGGAGTAATTTTGCATCTGGGCAAACCCATGTTGCTTTGGAAGGGGGTGGTAAATTTAAAAAGTGGGGACAGATTAAAAAGTTGGGTCGGGCATGTCCTAGATTAACTTTAAATTTTAATGTAAAAATAAAGCTATCAAGTATTTGTGTGCTACATGAAAAAACAGTATTTAATGTATGTGCAAAGTAATAAACTAATTTGCACCCCTATGCATTGGAACATGGTTTGTCCCGAGGAACATTTACTCCTTTTTTTGCCTTACTTTCCTTAATGACTCAGGCCCTTTCTATATAGAGAGGATAGTAGCTGATAAGCTTAAGAAATAAGGTGGAGAATTGCTTTACATATATGTTGATACAAAGTATGCTTCCATATTTTTGAAATATATGTTGTCGTAGCAGTAGTAGTAGTAGTAGTAGTAGTAGTAGTAGTAGTAGTAGTAGTAGTAGTAGTAGTAGCAGCAGCAGTAGTAGTAGTAGTAGCAGTAGTAGTAGCAGCAGTAGTAGCAGTAGTAGTAGTAGCAGTAGCAGTAGTAGCAGTAGCAGTAGCAGTAGCAGTAGTAGTAGTAGCAGTAGTAGCAGTAGTAGTAGTAGTAGTAGTAGTAGTAGTAGTAGCAGCAGTAGTAGCAGCAGTAGCAGTAGTAGTAGTAGTAGTAGTAGCAGTAGTAGCAGTAGTAGTAGTAGCAGTAGCAGTAGTAGTAGTAGTAGTAGTAGTAGTGGGTAATAGATAACAAAGCAGTTTTAAAAATGATTAAAACAACTGCTTAAATAAACGAGGGCTTAGTTAACTGTTATGCAGAGCCGTAGCTGCAGCCAGTCACTGTAAATGTGAGTCTCGCTGAAACACTTGGCATCTCCTGGTAAGCCCAATCAATAGCGGCCAACTGTCAAGTAAATCTGCAATCAGAATCTCCAACAGTCATTAAGCAGTATCCAATTTTAAATTGTGTTACCGCGTTCCTCAGCTAAGTCATGAGGTGCTTTCTGCAGATGATAACGAGCTCTGTCACATACCGGTCATATTTAACCACAGCCCAGCCACTCTTACTCTACTAGCCATCTTTCATTCATAAAATACACATAGCTGTTCTTAGTCGTTAAAAAGTAGCAGCAAGTGCAACAACTATACATTGAAAAGTATAAAATACAAGCAAAACAGCATATTGATACAAAAAAAAATGTACATACAGAAAACATAGACACTTTAAAAATATCAGTTCTGCACATGTGTGATACTAATTTTCTTCTTAGGTAACACACTGCCCTTAATGAATTAGCTCTACATACGCATGAAATCTGATTTATTTCAGTAACACCAGAGCACTACTTAAAACAATCAGCTGATGTTTACAGCTTGTTATGTAATGGCAGTGTCTTACTTAACACCTCTAGTGTTACTGTAACTAAGAGGCGTTACTTAGGGTTGCTAATTTGCATTCAGCATAACTCTTTACCTACGATTGTGCTTAAAGCCACCCCAAATTTCCCTTACTTAAAGCACTTTAGAACAACTAGGGCAAAATTTCTTAACTACAGTCTTCATGCACTCTCAACAGCTCATGTAGGCAGCACGGTGGCTAAGTGGTTAGCACTTCTGCCTCACAGCGCTGGGCTCATGAGTTCAATTCCCGACCATGGCCTTATCTGTGTGGAGTTTGTATGTTCTCCCAGTGTTTGCGTGGGTTTCCTCCGGGTGCTCCGGTTTCCTCCCACTCTCCGAAAACATACTGGTAGGTTAATTGGCTGCTATCCAAATTGATCCTAGCCTCTCTCTGTCTGTGTGTGTATGTTAGGGAATTTAGACTGTAAGCCCAATGGGGCAGGGACTGATGTGAATGACTTCTCTGTACAGCGCCGCGGAATTAGTGGCACTATATAAATAAATGGTGATGATGATGATGTTTGCAGGATTTCTTTAATCATGCACAGGTGACTTAGTCTATTTGGATGGGTTTGTAATTATCCCACCTGTTCCCCAGACAGAGATCCTTACACATGAACTGTTAGGGATGTGTGAGGACTGGAGTTAAGAATTAAGAAACACTGATCTAGGGTAAGGTACAGTATATCTCTGACTAACAACACAACAGCCGTTTTGCTTTAAAGATTTTTTTAACTATACATGTACAACATATTGATCCCTGATGGTTTAGATCTTAGAATGGATTTATATTAAACCTGAGTGCACAAAAAGACAGTTTTATGCTCTGTCCATAGTAGCAGTTCTACAGAGAACTAAAACCACCTTTATGGAATGTTTACGGAATTCGGTTTTAATATAATATGTTGTACTTTGAATGCTCCTCTTCAATCAGTATTGATGTTCTGACCCTCAGGATTAAGAATACACAGAGGGTCATCTATTAAAGGAGAATTTACAGAATTAGTGATACAAAGTGTTATTCTTTACAAGTAATTATCATGAGCACTGAATTTATTACAGGAAATCAACCTATAAATGGAAGTTTTAACCCCTACGCCCCCCCCAAAAAACCAAAATCACCTATTTTTTGATTGTAAATATAGAGCCGGTGAAACTATGAAAGATTGATTTAATAAATTGATCTTGGAAACATTGTTTTCACTGCTTTCTGATTAGGATATTCTAAAAAAATAACAACTTTTTTTTGTGTAATTTATTCCCTCCTGTTGTCTTCCTTCCCCTTGTTCCTGTTCATTTGTTTGTTTCCTGTTTTTGGTATCGCCCTGCAAAACTGTAATATTCAATGTGATTGTTAAAAAATTTTTTTAATGTGCAGTCTTTAACTATTAATTAAAAAACTCCACAAACTGAGATTTTCACATTCATTTCATTGTATCCATTAATTTCAGTGTTGTTTTCCTACCACATCATTAGTGGTTTGTCTTTAAGTAGTTAATTCATTTGTTATCAATTTAATTACTTATAATTGCTCAATACTGAAAGGTTTCAGCTTTCTAATTAATGTAATTGGAATGGAAGTTATCAATATTCATTATAATCATAGAGAATTAACAAAGGATTTAACCAATCAGTTAAAAACGTCTAACTTAAATGCACGATCATTTGGAATGACAAACTCCATAGAAAGAAATGTTCAGATTAATTTCAATGCATCAATTCGTTTCAATAGGGTTTCTATATGTCGCAGATAAGCTAGATATCCCATTGAAATGAATGAACCCATTGAAATGAATGATCCCATTGAAACAAATGAGCCCATTGAAACGAATGAGCCCATTGAAACGAATGAGCCCATTGAAACGAATGAGTCCATTGAAATGAATGGGAACAGCTCCCAGATGTTTTAGACATCACTGGTGAATTAACATTTTCTAAAATAAGTCACTAAAAATTGCTGCAACATAAATTAGAACTTTTTTTTTCTTTTTGCAACATTTTTGTCCGAGTTATATAAGGTTGGAAAATCAAGCTTTAATAGACCACCGTTACGTGGGAATTGCATCCAATATAGAGAATTAGAGAAATTGTACTGTGCATTTGGTCAGTATTTCCAGGGTCAACTCTTTAAAACTTGGTAAATTTAGTGATCGGGGCAAGAGGAACAATGAACAACCAAACTTGTATCTCAGACCCAAGTTTGCATCCAATAATAATATAAATAGTGCTCTTAGTTTCAGAAGTTGTAAAGTGTACATACTGCAAAGCAGACCACGTGACTTTCATACGTTTAGTGGACAATTTAGTTTATTATTTTGCACATAAGTTAAATACTGACTGTTTTTTCATGTAGCACACAAATACTTGATAGTTTTATTTTTAGAATGAAATTTAAAGTTGATCTATAACATGTCCTACCCAAACTATAAATCTGTCCCCACATTTTAAATTTACACCCCTCCAATACAACATGGTATTGCCAAGGTGCAAATTTACTCCTTTTTTGCTTTACTCTCCTTAATGAATCAGACCTAATATGGCAATATGAGAATTATTTTCTATGTTCCTTTATTTGGAGAATTGTTTGTATTGTCCATTTAAATAAAGTTTTTTAAAAAGGAAAGTATTTAGGTATTGCTATATACCTCTCTTATTAATAAGAAAAAGCTTTTCTCTTTTTCTTACTTTTGCAAGAAAAGTATCAAAGGTAAACTGTTGATCTGTTTTCTTCTGCAGTACACCCCGCTGATCTAATGAATATCTGGCTGCTGATCAGTTGAATAACAACCAGCTTGGGATATTGATTGCAAAGAGTGATATTTACAATTTTAGGAGAAGTCTGACAAGAGAAGTTAGACTTACTTCTTGCATGCCAAAACATATACTTGAAAGAAAACCAGTGTTAGGGGTGGAATACTGTGTTTCTGTGCTCTTTTTTTTAAGAGTATTTACTCCCATTTTGTGACCAACAGTGCATCAGCCCCTATGTATATCCATACATACATACTATATACTCACACAAAACAGATGCAGATAGATATACAGGGGTGCACGGGGCGACAAAAAAAAAAAAAAAAGACAACCCGAGAGAGAGCTGCTCAGCAGCTCCGTTTAGTCAGATCTGTCCTATACAGCAGCCGCGGCGCTGTCTAAGAAGCGTCCGCGGCGGTGCTGTATACACTACAGCACCGCCGCGGACGCTTCTTTGACAGCGCCACGGCTGCTGTATAGGACAGTGGCCACTTAGTTAGCGCAGGGGGGGGGGTTCTAGAGACTCAGAAACCCCCCCTGCGTGCGCCACTGATATACAGACATATAAAAAGACAAACTTATACAGTGATATATAGGCACGAATGAACACAGATTTACATTCACTAAAGGACCAACCAGAGCACAATTTAATATTTAGTCAATATAACCAACTTGAATAAATGTTACCAATGAAGTAGAGAGAAAGAAAGAATGTATATTGGGGCACTCCAATGAGGGGATATTTATAAAATATAACTTTTATTGATGTACATTAAAAATAGGGGTAGAGAGCGAAATATTTAAAATAACATATAACAAACAGTGATACATACACTTTAAAAATGCAAACTAAGTTGCAAGAGCTCCTACTGTCATATATAAAACAACAGTTGTATGTGCACAGACTTCAATAAGTCATAGGGCAGAATGGTCAAAATAAACCTAGATGAAAAACTGTTGTTAGTACTGCCTATTGATATTCCATATATATGCGCGCCAGACCTCAAAAAGTGCCATCTGTATTAGATGCAAAAAAATAAGCATTTAACCAAAGTGTCTCCGTTGTAATAATAAGAGACTATCTTATGGAAAACACCACAAATGAGGTCAGCGGTAATTCCCCCCCTGATCGCGGGATTTTGTGATAAGTTCCCTGCCTATGATAACTGGGGAGCGATCAGGAAGATAATAGGTCCAAATTGACATGAGGCAGAAAAAGAAAGTAGGAGCCCTGAAACGCCAACGCGCGTTTCGCTCGGCTGCTTTCTCAAGGCTGAGTACGGGAGGCAAATGACAGCTCTTATATACTGCTGGTTTGTAAGTGTGTCCAATCACATGATGATCTGCACCAATCCAACACTTGTATCCATGAATACATCACATGTCACGTTAAAGCCAATTAGCGTATTTCTAAAGCATTGATTGACATAGGTGTTAGCGAGTAGAATGAATGAGATCTCGCAATTCACTTATGTTAGAGAGTTACAATGTTTGATAATCTCTGATGTGTGAAAATGAGTCATACAGAGATTTATAAAATACGAAAAGCACTAATCCCATTATGCGCTGCAGTTGCAAGAGACAAGTGTACTGGTCTCAGCGACTCCTAATCATAGGGATAATAAATCGTCATCCATAATGTAATGTTCATAATTATCTTTTAAAATTTGTTAATGTTTAACTTCTATAGAGAAAAAGATTTCAATTATTTAAATACAGATCTGATATTCAAAATAGGTATAACAGTATTCACTGTCATATCCTAATGGTTGCCGTGGTTTAAGACAGTACCTTATAAGGTACCTATCAGTACATTCAATCAGCAGGTCCCATGTATTAGTATCAATTAGTTAAGTGGAATTATGAATGGATAGAGTCATCAATCAACTTCCAAATAAGTAACATTCAATTTTATTTTATTTCTATTGGAAATTTCTATATAAGATTATTTGTAATTTATTGTAATACTTATTTGTGTGATTTTTGGTGGCTGTTCCATAAGTAACAACCACAAGATGTAGTTTACACATGAGAGATTTTACATTATTTTACATTTATCATAGGATATGCTCGATGTTTAAAGGACCATATTGGTATAGAATTTTGATATCTCCAAATCAGAAAAGGAGTGGGAATGTTTTGTAGTAGTAGATGGTATTATACAGGACCTTAGTACTAGAATTAGATATATTTCTAAAGAAAAGAGGTAAAACTATTATAGTCATTGAGACCATTGGGAATCATGGTCCCCATGAGAAAGATTTTTCTCGTCTCTCTTTTATAAAGTTCTTTTTGAATATCACCACCTCGAATCCCAAGTTGGACACTTTCCATCGCAAAGGCTTTTAGAAATTTTGGATTACTCGCATGGTGAGTCAAAAAATGTTTTGCCACTGTGGTAATGGGTTTAAAATTTTTTTGATCTCTGAGGCCATTTTTGATATTGCAGATATGCTTTGATAATCTTTTTTTGAAAGGTCGAGTTGTCATTCCAATGTACAGTTTAGAACATGGACAAGAAAGGCAATAAATAATGCCCATAGATTTACAATTAAGAAAATTATCTATATGCCACACTTTTCCAAATTTATCTGTATAATACTTAGTCTGTATCATGTATTGGCAATAGTTGCAAGTGCCACATTTAAAAAATCCCTTCGGTTTCTTGTTTGTTATTTGATTTTTTTGTAAATGACTATGGACTAGTTTATCTTTCAAACTACTGGTTCTTCTCCAACTAAAGGAGATATGTTTGTCTAATTCTGTTCCCAGATCTTTATCAGAAAGCAAGATATGCCAGTGTTTTTGGAAAATAGTCTGTAAATGTCGCCATTCTGCGCAAAATGTACCAACCATACGAATCTTTGAGGTTTCTTTCTCTTTTTTCAAATTATTTTTAGGATAGATAAGTGATTCTCTATCTCTTTGAGAAACAATTTTTGTGGCTTTTTTAAGGCTCTTGTTGCTATAACCCCTATTTTTAAGCCTTATTGTAAGTTCATTTGCTCTTTTTTCAAACGTGGGATTATCCGAACAATTTCTTTTAATTCTCAGGAGTTCCCCCTTAGGGATACCCCGGATAACCGGTGGAAAGTGAGCACTGGTATGATGTAGAATAGTATTAGTGGCAGTCTCCTTTCTATAAATATCACTCCTAAGTAATCCCTCATCCGTCTTATAAATTGTTAGATCTAGAAAGTTGATCTTATCTATGTTAATTTCTGATGTTAGTTTTAAATTAAGATCATTATTGTTGAGGATGGTTGTGAAGATATCAAAGTGATCAGTATCCCCATCCCATAGGATGAGGACATCGTCAATATATCTCAGCCACATGATTACATGATTGGTGAATTCTTCGTTTTTTTCCGTAAAGACGTATTCTTTCTCCCACCAGCCTAGGAACAGATTTGCATACGATGGTGCACAAACTGTCCCCATCGCCGTCCCTCTGATCTGTAAGTAAAAGCCTTCATTGTACACAAAGTAATTTTTATTTAGAATAAATTGGAGGAGTGTTATTACAAAATCATTTTTGTCATGATTGAGGTCCATATTTAGGAAGTAGCGGACAGCCTTAAGGCCTTGTTCATGCCCAATATTGGTATAAAGCGACTCTACGTCATATGATGCTAATTTAACATTGGGACCCACTACTATGTCCTGTATTTTAGTAAGGACATCCAGGGTATCCCTAATGTATGACGGTAGACTTACTACATAAGGCCGCATGTAGAAATCTACAAATTTGCTGGCATTTTCCAATAAACTTCCAATTCCGGAGATGATGGGCCTCCCCGGAGGATTTGTTTCATTTTTATGTACTTTGGGTAAAATATAAATCGTTGGTATCTTAGGATTTTTGATTTCCAAAAAATCAAATTCCATTTGTGTAATTATACCATTTTGTAGTGCAGATTTGATAATGCCAAGATATGTACCTAAAAAATTAGAGGTGGGATTGAAAATTAGCCGCTGATAGCACTGTTTGTTATTGAGTTGACGCTCAATCTCACTCATATATTTATCTCTGGGCCATAGAACGATATTGCCACCCTTATCCGATGGTTTGATGATAATATCCTGCCAACTATCTATTTCCTTTAGTGCTTCAGTCTCACAGGGACTTAAATTCTTTTTGTAGCCCTGTTTATGATTTTTTCGAAAAAAGAGATCAAGATCTCTAGAGACTAAATCAGAATAAACTTTTATTTGGGGGCATATCGTGATGTCTGGAAAAAACGACGATTTCTTTTTAAATGTTGGTTTCATAATTTTATTGAGTTCCATATTGGGAGGACCTATTTGTAAGGTATTATCTTGGAGATCCTCCAAAATTGTAAGAGCCTGCTGATCTTCAGCAGTATTAATGTCAATGCCAGATAAAGGCAAATTTATGCTGTCATTTGTCAATGATGTAGATTGTTGAGAACCCGTACATACAATGTTAATGTCCACTTTTTCTTGTTTTTTAGATTTATAAAATTTCTTGAGGAGTAATTTTCTAACAAATAGGTTCAGATCTTTTTCCCATTCAAAGGGATCCATGTTTTTAGTAGGTGAAAAAGATAGGCCTTTACTCAAAAGGTTTATGTGTTTTGGTTGAAGTATCCTATCCGATAGATTAATAATTCGAAAATTGGCATCTAGGTCTTGTGTTTCCTTTGACTGCGGCGATACACCACGTTTTCCTGCATATTTGTTCTGTTTCGCCAATTTTTTGCTCCCCCTCCGTATTTTCTTGTATTTATAATTCCTTTGCCCATAGGCATAGCCTCTTTCCCTAAAAAATCTTGGTAAGAGGAGTCTCTACTGGATATTGAATTTGAAGAATTATCGACCTCTATGGAATCTGATTCACTGGCCGAGATGGATGTATTAGGTCTCCGTGTTTTCCATCCACCCCTTTTGAAGACTTGTTTAGAGGCATAGTCTTTTTGATCACGAATAAATTTATTTTTCTTTTTAAAGATAATTTGTTTTTCCAGATTGTCAAGATCACATTTCATTTTTTCATAGGCTTTTTGAAAGTTATCAAGGTCATCAAATTCTTTTAATTTTTCACCCAAAGAAGAGATCTCATTATTATAGCGTTCTAACATGATGGTATCGTGTCTAACTAAGATGTTTATTAGTTTCTCTGCACAGTTGGTTAGAGCTGATTCCCATTCTTTAGTTAGATCATCAGAAGCAAGGTCAAAAGCAGGGTGTATTTTTGGTCTCAGACCTCGTGGTATCATGCATTGGCGAGTATAATTTTCAAACATGGTTTTATTCCAGTGTGTTTTAATCTGTTTTGACATTGTTAGTTTGAGATCATTTAGATATTCTGACCAGTTTTTTGATTCTAAATCTGGTCCCACTATATCAGTTAGGAAGTTAAAATCCTCGTTATTTAACATTTTTTGTCGTCTGATATCTAAATCATTACAAATACTAAAAGTGGACATGTTGTTTAATCTACCCCTAAGAAAAGAGAGAGTATAGGAGATTATATTCAAGTTACTGGGTAAAATACCCTATAGTTAATTATATCTGTGCTGGTGATAATGAGAAGGATGAAAATAATTACATCCTAAAGCAAATTGAAAACAAAAGAGGTATACCACCGCACCAGATAGCATGTAATATAGATTGGTCTCCTTCAAAAATATATAAATGTTGTATAACAAACCTGGGGTACATAAAGCGATATACCAACCAGGGGGTGCACCCTACATAATATAAATTGTACCAATGAAGTAGAGAGAAAGAAAGAATGTATATTGGGGCACTCCAATGAGGGGATATTTATAAAATATAACTTTTATTGATGTACATTAAAAATAGGGGTAGAGAGCGAAATATTTAAAATAACATATAACAAACAGTGATACATACACTTTAAAAATGCAAACTAAGTTGCAAGAGCTCCTACTGTCATATATAAAACAACAGTTGTATGTGCACAGACTTCAATAAGTCATAGGGCAGAATGGTCAAAATAAACCTAGATGAAAAACTGTTGTTAGTACTGCCTATTGATATTCCATATATATGCGCGCCAGACCTCAAAAAGTGCCATCTGTATTAGATGCAAAAAAAATAAGCATTTAACCAAAGTGTCTCCGTTGTAATAATAAGAGACTATCTTATGGAAAACACCACAAATGAGGTCAGCGGTAATTCCCCCCCTGATCGCGGGATTTTGTGATAAGTTCCCTGCCTATGATAACTGGGGAGCGATCAGGAAGATAATAGGTCCAAATTGACATGAGGCAGAAAAAGAAAGTAGGAGCCCTGAAACGCCAACGCGCGTTTCGCTCGGCTGCTTTCTCAAGGCTGAGTACGGGAGGCAAATGACAGCTCTTATATACTGCTGGTTTGTAAGTGTGTCCAATCACATGATGATCTGCACCAATCCAACACTTGTATCCATGAATACATCACATGTCACGTTAAAGCCAATTAGCGTATTTCTAAAGCATTGATTGACATAGGTGTTAGCGAGTAGAATGAATGAGATCTCGCAATTCACTTATGTTAGAGAGTATGTTTGATAATCTCTGATGTGTGAAAATGAGTCATACAGAGATTTATAAAATACGAAAAGCACTAATCCCATTATGCGCTGCAGTTGCAAGAGACAAGTGTACTGGTCTCAGCGACTCCTAATCATAGGGATAATAAATCGTCATCCATAATGTAATGTTCATAATTATCTTTTAAAATTTGTTAATGTTTAACTTCTATAGAGAAAAAGATTTCAATTATTTAAATACAGATCTGATATTCAAAATAGGTATAACAGTATTCACTGTCATATCCTAATGGTTGCCGTGGTTTAAGACAGTACCTTATAAGGTACCTATCAGTACATTCAATCAGCAGGTCCCATGTATTAGTATCAATTAGTTAAGTGGAATTATGAATGGATAGAGTCATCAATCAACTTCCAAATAAGTAACATTCAATTTTATTTTATTTCTATTGGAAATTTCTATATAAGATTATTTGTAATTTATTGTAATACTTATTTGTGTGATTTTTGGTGGCTGTTCCATAAGTAACAACCACAAGATGTAGTTTACACATGAGAGATTTTACATTATTTTACATTTATCATAGGATATGCTCGATGTTTAAAGGACTATATTGGTATAGAATTTTGATATCTCCAAATCAGAAAAGGAGTGGGAATGTTTTGTAGTAGTAGATGGTATTATACAGGACCTTAGTACTAGAATTAGATATATTTCTAAAGAAAAGAGGTAAAACTATTATAGTCATTGAGACCATTGGGAATCATGGTCCCCATGAGAAAGATTTTTCTCGTCTCTCTTTTATAAAGTTCTTTTTGAATATCACCACCTCGAATCCCAAGTTGGACACTTTCCATCGCAAAGGCTTTTAGAAATTTTGGATTACTCGCATGGTGAGTCAAAAAATGTTTTGCCACTGTGGTAATGGGTTTAAAATTTTTTTGATCTCTGAGGCCATTTTTGATATTGCAGATATGCTCTGATAATCTTTTTTTGAAAGGTCGAGTTGTCATTCCAATGTACAGTTTAGAACATGGACAAGAAAGGCAATAAATAATGCCCATAGATTTACAATTAAGAAAATTATCTATATGCCACACTTTTCCAAATTTATCTGTATAATACTTAGTCTGTATCATGTATTGGCAATAGTTGCAAGTGCCACATTTAAAAAATCCCTTCGGTTTCTTGTTTGTTATTTGATTTTTTTGTAAATGACTATGGACTAGTTTATCTTTCAAACTACTGGTTCTTCTCCAACTAAAGGAGATATGTTTGTCTAATTCTGTTCCCAGATCTTTATCAGAAAGCAAGATATGCCAGTGTTTTTGGAAAATAGTCTGTAAATGTCGCCATTCTGCGCAAAATGTACCAACCATACGAATCTTTGAGGTTTCTTTCTCTTTTTTCAAATTATTTTTAGGATAGATAAGTGATTCTCTATCTCTTTGAGAAACAATTTTTGTGGCTTTTTTAAGGCTCTTGTTGCTATAACCCCTATTTTTAAGCCTTATTGTAAGTTCATTTGCTCTTTTTTCAAACGTGGGATTATCCGAACAATTTCTTTTAATTCTCAGGAGTTCCCCCTTAGGGATACCCCGGATAACCGGTGGAAAGTGAGCACTGGTATGATGTAGAATAGTATTAGTGGCAGTCTCCTTTCTATAAATATCACTCCTAAGTAATCCCTCATCCGTCTTATAAATAAATAAATAAGACGGATGAGGGATTACTTAGGAGTTATATTTATAGTAAGGAGACTGCCACTAATACTATTCTACATCATACCAGTGCTCACTTTCCACCGGTTATCCGGGGTATCCCTAAGGGGGAACTCCTGAGAATTAAAAGAAATTGTTCGGATAATCCCACGTTTGAAAAAAGAGCAAATGAACTTACAATAAGGCTTAAAAATAGGGGTTATAGCAACAAGAGCCTTAAAAAAGCCACAAAAATTGTTTCTCAAAGAGATAGAGAATCACTTATCTATCCTAAAAATAATTTGAAAAAAGAGAAAGAAACCTCAAAGATTCGTATGGTTGGTACATTTTGCGCAGAATGGCGACATTTACAGACTATTTTCCAAAAACACTGGCATATCTTGCTTTCTGATAAAGATCTGGGAACAGAATTAGACACACATATCTCCTTTAGTTGGAGAAGAACCAGTAGTTTGAAAGATAAACTAGTCCATAGTCATTTACAAAAAAATCAAATAACAAACAAGAAACCGAAGGGATTTTTTAAATGTGGCACTTGCAACTATTGCCAATACATGATACAGACTAAGTATTATACAGATAAATTTGGAAAAGTGTGGCATATAGATAATTTTCTTAATTGTAAATCTATGGGCATTATTTATTGCCTTTCTTGTCCATGTTCTAAACTGTACATTGGAATGACAACTCGACCTTTCAAAAAAAGATTATCAGAGCATATCTGCAATATCAAAAATGGCCTCAGAGATCAAAAAATTTTTAAACCCATTACCACAGTGGCAAAACATTTTTTGACTCACCATGCGAGTAATCCAAAATTTCTAAAAGCCTTTGCGATGGAAAGTGTCCAACTTGGGATTCGAGGTGGTGATATTCAAAAAGAACTTTATAAAAGAGAGACGAGAAAAATCTTTCTCATGGGGACCATGATTCCCAATGGTCTCAATGACTATAATAGTTTTACCTCTTTTCTTTAGAAATATATCTAATTCTAGTACTAAGGTCCTGTATAATACCATCTACTACTACAAAACATTCCCACTCCTTTTCTGATTTGGAGATATCAAAATTCTATACCAATATGGTCCTTTAAACATCGAGCATATCCTATGATAAATGTAAAATAATGTAAAATCTCTCATGTGTAAACTACATCTTGTGGTTGTTACTTATGGAACAGCCACCAAAAATCACACAAATAAGTATTACAATAAATTACAAATAATCTTATATAGAAATTTCCAATAGAAATAAAATAAAATTGAATGTTACTTATTTGGAAGTTGATTGATGACTCTATCCATTCATAATTCCACTTAACTAATTGATACTAATACATGGGACCTGCTGATTGAATGTACTGATAGGTACCTTATAAGGTACTGTCTTAAACCACGGCAACCATTAGGATATGACAGTGAATACTGTTATACCTATTTTGAATATCAGATCTGTATTTAAATAATTGAAATCTTTTTCTCTATAGAAGTTAAACATTAACAAATTTTAAAAGATAATTATGAACATTACATTATGGATGACGATTTATTATCCCTATGATTAGGAGTCGCTGAGACCAGTACACTTGTCTCTTGCAACTGCAGCGCATAATGGGATTAGTGCTTTTCGTATTTTATAAATCTCTGTATGACTCATTTTCACACATCAGAGATTATCAAACATTGTAACTCTCTAACATAAGTGAATTGCGAGATCTCATTCATTCTACTCGCTAACACCTATGTCAATCAATGCTTTAGAAATACGCTAATTGGCTTTAACGTGACATGTGATGTATTCATGGATACAAGTGTTGGATTGGTGCAGATCATCATGTGATTGGACACACTTACAAACCAGCAGTATATAAGAGCTGTCATTTGCCTCCCGTACTCAGCCTTGAGAAAGCAGCCGAGCGAAACGCGCGTTGGCGTTTCAGGGCTCCTACTTTCTTTTTCTGCCTCATGTCAATTTGGACCTATTATCTTCCTGATCGCTCCCCAGTTATCATAGGCAGGGAACTTATCACAAAATCCCGCGATCAGGGGGGGAATTACCGCTGACCTCATTTGTGGTGTTTTCCATAAGATAGTCTCTTATTATTACAACGGAGACACTTTGGTTAAATGCTTATTTTTTTTGCATCTAATACAGATGGCACTTTTTGAGGTCTGGCGCGCATATATATGGAATATCAATAGGCAGTACTAACAACAGTTTTTCATCTAGGTTTATTTTGACCATTCTGCCCTATGACTTATTGAAGTCTGTGCACATACAACTGTTGTTTTATATATGACAGTAGGAGCTCTTGCAACTTAGTTTGCATTTTTAAAGTGTATGTATCACTGTTTGTTATATGTTATTTTAAATATTTCGCTCTCTACCCCTATTTTTAATGTACATCAATAAAAGTTATATTTTATAAATATCCCCTCATTGGAGTGCCCCAATATACATTCTTTCTTTCTCTCTACTTCATTGGTACAATTTATATTATGTAGGGTGCACCCCCTGGTTGGTATATCGCTTTATGTACCCCAGGTTTGTTATACAACATTTATATATTTTTGAAGGAGACCAATCTATATTACATGCTATCTGGTGCGGTGGTATACCTCTTTTGTTTTCAATTTGCTTTAGGATGTAATTATTTTCATCCTTCTCATTATCACCAGCACAGATATAATTAACTATAGGGTATTTTACCCAGTAACTTGAATATAATCTCCTATACTCTCTCTTTTCTTAGGGGTAGATTAAACAACATGTCCACTTTTAGTATTTGTAATGATTTAGATATCAGACGACAAAAAATGTTAAATAACGAGGATTTTAACTTCCTAACTGATATAGTGGGACCAGATTTAGAATCAAAAAACTGGTCAGAATATCTAAATGATCTCAAACTAACAATGTCAAAACAGATTAAAACACACTGGAATAAAACCATGTTTGAAAATTATACTCGCCAATGCATGATACCACGAGGTCTGAGACCAAAAATACACCCTGCTTTTGACCTTGCTTCTGATGATCTAACTAAAGAATGGGAATCAGCTCTAACCAACTGTGCAGAGAAACTAATAAACATCTTAGTTAGACACGATACCATCATGTTAGAACGCTATAATAATGAGATCTCTTCTTTGGGTGAAAAATTAAAAGAATTTGATGACCTTGATAAC
Source organism: Mixophyes fleayi (assembly GCF_038048845.1). NCBI lineage: Eukaryota > Metazoa > Chordata > Amphibia > Anura > Limnodynastidae > Mixophyes > Mixophyes fleayi. The sequence continues at coordinate 75,834,471 of NC_134412.1, forward strand.
TTTCAAAAAGCCTATGAAAAAATGAAATGTGATCTTGACAATCTGGAAAAACAAATTATCTTTAAAAAGAAAAATAAATTTATTCGTGATCAAAAAGACTATGCCTCTAAACAAGTCTTCAAAAGGGGTGGATGGAAAACACGGAGACCTAATACATCCATCTCGGCCAGTGAATCAGATTCCATAGAGGTCGATAATTCTTCAAATTCAATATCCAGTAGAGACTCCTCTTACCAAGATTTTTTAGGGAAAGAGGCTATGCCTATGGGCAAAGGAATTATAAATACAAGAAAATACGGAGGGGGAGCAAAAAATTGGCGAAACAGAACAAATATGCAGGAAAACGTGGTGTATCGCCGCAGTCAAAGGAAACACAAGACCTAGATGCCAATTTTCGAATTATTAATCTATCGGATAGGATACTTCAACCAAAACACATAAACCTTTTGAGTAAAGGCCTATCTTTTTCACCTACTAAAAACATGGATCCCTTTGAATGGGAAAAAGATCTGAACCTATTTGTTAGAAAATTACTCCTCAAGAAATTTTATAAATCTAAAAAACAAGAAAAAGTGGACATTAACATTGTATGTACGGGTTCTCAACAATCTACATCATTGACAAATGACAGCATAAATTTGCCTTTATCTGGCATTGACATTAATACTGCTGAAGATCAGCAGGCTCTTACAATTTTGGAGGATCTCCAAGATAATACCTTACAAATAGGTCCTCCCAATATGGAACTCAATAAAATTATGAAACCAACATTTAAAAAGAAATCGTCGTTTTTTCCAGACATCACGATATGCCCCCAAATAAAAGTTTATTCTGATTTAGTCTCTAGAGATCTTGATCTCTTTTTTCGAAAAAATCATAAACAGGGCTACAAAAAGAATTTAAGTCCCTGTGAGACTGAAGCACTAAAGGAAATAGATAGTTGGCAGGATATTATCATCAAACCATCGGATAAGGGTGGCAATATCGTTCTATGGCCCAGAGATAAATATATGAGTGAGATTGAGCGTCAACTCAATAACAAACAGTGCTATCAGCGGCTAATTTTCAATCCCACCTCTAATTTTTTAGGTACATATCTTGGCATTATCAAATCTGCACTACAAAATGGTATAATTACACAAATGGAATTTGATTTTTTGGAAATCAAAAATCCTAAGATACCAACGATTTATATTTTACCCAAAGTACATAAAAATGAAACAAATCCTCCGGGGAGGCCCATCATCTCCGGAATTGGAAGTTTATTGGAAAATGCCAGCAAATTTGTAGATTTCTACATGCGGCCTTATGTAGTAAGTCTACCGTCATACATTAGGGATACCCTGGATGTCCTTACTAAAATACAGGACATAGTAGTGGGTCCCAATGTTAAATTAGCATCATATGACGTAGAGTCGCTTTATACCAATATTGGGCATGAACAAGGCCTTAAGGCTGTCCGCTACTTCCTAAATATGGACCTCAATCATGACAAAAATGATTTTGTAATAACACTCCTCCAATTTATTCTAAATAAAAATTACTTTGTGTACAATGAAGGCTTTTACTTACAGATCAGAGGGACGGCGATGGGGACAGTTTGTGCACCATCGTATGCAAATCTGTTCCTAGGCTGGTGGGAGAAAGAATACGTCTTTACGGAAAAAAACGAAGAATTCACCAATCATGTAATCATGTGGCTGAGATATATTGACGATGTCCTCATCCTATGGGATGGGGATACTGATCACTTTGATATCTTCACAACCATCCTCAACAATAATGATCTTAATTTAAAACTAACATCAGAAATTAACATAGATAAGATCAACTTTCTAGATCTAACAATTTATAAGACGGATGAGGGATTACTTAGGAGTGATATTTATAGAAAGGAGACTGCCACTAATACTATTCTACATCATACCAGTGCTCACTTTCCACCGGTTATCCGGGGTATCCCTAAGGGGGAACTCCTGAGAATTAAAAGAAATTGTTCGGATAATCCCACGTTTGAAAAAAGAGCAAATGAACTTACAATAAGGCTTAAAAATAGGGGTTATAGCAACAAGAGCCTTAAAAAAGCCACAAAAATTGTTTCTCAAAGAGATAGAGAATCACTTATCTATCCTAAAAATAATTTGAAAAAAGAGAAAGAAACCTCAAAGATTCGTATGGTTGGTACATTTTGCGCAGAATGGCGACATTTACAGACTATTTTCCAAAAACACTGGCATATCTTGCTTTCTGATAAAGATCTGGGAACAGAATTAGACAAACATATCTCCTTTAGTTGGAGAAGAACCAGTAGTTTGAAAGATAAACTAGTCCATAGTCATTTACAAAAAAATCAAATAACAAACAAGAAACCGAAGGGATTTTTTAAATGTGGCACTTGCAACTATTGCCAATACATGATACAGACTAAGTATTATACAGATAAATTTGGAAAAGTGTGGCATATAGATAATTTTCTTAATTGTAAATCTATGGGCATTATTTATTGCCTTTCTTGTCCATGTTCTAAACTGTACATTGGAATGACAACTCGACCTTTCAAAAAAAGATTATCAGAGCATATCTGCAATATCAAAAATGGCCTCAGAGATCAAAAAAATTTTAAACCCATTACCACAGTGGCAAAACATTTTTTGACTCACCATGCGAGTAATCCAAAATTTCTAAAAGCCTTTGCGATGGAAAGTGTCCAACTTGGGATTCGAGGTGGTGATATTCAAAAAGAACTTTATAAAAGAGAGACGAGAAAAATCTTTCTCATGGGGACCATGATTCCCAATGGTCTCAATGACTATAATAGTTTTACCTCTTTTCTTTAGAAATATATCTAATTCTAGTACTAAGGTCCTGTATAATACCATCTACTACTACAAAACATTCCCACTCCTTTTCTGATTTGGAGATATCAAAATTCTATACCAATATGGTCCTTTAAACATCGAGCATATCCTATGATAAATGTAAAATAATGTAAAATCTCTCATGTGTAAACTACATCTTGTGGTTGTTACTTATGGAACAGCCACCAAAAATCACACAAATAAGTATTACAATAAATTACAAATAATCTTATATAGAAATTTCCAATAGAAATAAAATAAAATTGAATGTTACTTATTTGGAAGTTGATTGATGACTCTATCCATTCATAATTCCACTTAACTAATTGATACTAATACATGGGACCTGCTGATTGAATGTACTGATAGGTACCTTATAAGGTACTGTCTTAAACCACGGCAACCATTAGGATATGACAGTGAATACTGTTATACCTATTTTGAATATCAGATCTGTATTTAAATAATTGAAATCTTTTTCTCTATAGAAGTTAAACATTAACAAATTTTAAAAGATAATTATGAACATTACATTATGGATGACGATTTATTATCCCTATGATTAGGAGTCGCTGAGACCAGTACACTTGTCTCTTGCAACTGCAGCGCATAATGGGATTAGTGCTTTTCGTATTTTATAAATCTCTGTATGACTCATTTTCACACATCAGAGATTATCAAACATTGTAACTCTCTAACATAAGTGAATTGCGAGATCTCATTCATTCTACTCGCTAACACCTATGTCAATCAATGCTTTAGAAATACGCTAATTGGCTTTAACGTGACATGTGATGTATTCATGGATACAAGTGTTGGATTGGTGCAGATCATCATGTGATTGGACACACTTACAAACCAGCAGTATATAAGAGCTGTCATTTGCCTCCCGTACTCAGCCTTGAGAAAGCAGCCGAGCGAAACGCGCGTTGGCGTTTCAGGGCTCCTACTTTCTTTTTCTGCCTCATGTCAATTTGGACCTATTATCTTCCTGATCGCTCCCCAGTTATCATAGGCAGGGAACTTATCACAAAATCCCGCGATCAGGGGGGGAATTACCGCTGACCTCATTTGTGGTGTTTTCCATAAGATAGTCTCTTATTATTACAACGGAGACACTTTGGTTAAATGCTTATTTTTTTGCATCTAATACAGATGGCACTTTTTGAGGTCTGGCGCGCATATATATGGAATATCAATAGGCAGTACTAACAACAGTTTTTCATCTAGGTTTATTTTGACCATTCTGCCCTATGACTTATTGAAGTCTGTGCACATACAACTGTTGTTTTATATATGACAGTAGGAGCTCTTGCAACTTAGTTTGCATTTTTAAAGTGTATGTATCACTGTTTGTTATATGTTATTTTAAATATTTCGCTCTCTACCCCTATTTTTAATGTACATCAATAAAAGTTATATTTTATAAATATCCCCTCATTGGAGTGCCCCAATATACATTCTTTCTTTCTCTCTACTTCATTGGTACAATTTATATTATGTAGGGTGCACCCCCTGGTTGGTATATCGCTTTATGTACCCCAGGTTTGTTATACAACATTTATATATTTTTGAAGGAGACCAATCTATATTACATGCTATCTGGTGCGGTGGTATACCTCTTTTGTTTTCAATTTGCTTTAGGATGTAATTATTTTCATCCTTCTCATTATCACCAGCACAGATATAATTAACTATAGGGTATTTTACCCAGTAACTTGAATATAATCTCCTATACTCTCTCTTTTCTTAGGGGTAGATTAAACAACATGTCCACTTTTAGTATTTGTAATGATTTAGATATCAGACGACAAAAAATGTTAAATAACGAGGATTTTAACTTCCTAACTGATATAGTGGGACCAGATTTAGAATCAAAAAACTGGTCAGAATATCTAAATGATCTCAAACTAACAATGTCAAAACAGATTAAAACACACTGGAATAAAACCATGTTTGAAAATTATACTCGCCAATGCATGATACCACGAGGTCTGAGACCAAAAATACACCCTGCTTTTGACCTTGCTTCTGATGATCTAACTAAAGAATGGGAATCAGCTCTAACCAACTGTGCAGAGAAACTAATAAACATCTTAGTTAGACACGATACCATCATGTTAGAACGCTATAATAATGAGATCTCTTCTTTGGGTGAAAAATTAAAAGAATTTGATGACCTTGATAACTTTCAAAAAGCCTATGAAAAAATGAAATGTGATCTTGACAATCTGGAAAAACAAATTATCTTTAAAAAGAAAAATAAATTTATTCCTGATCAAAAAGACTATGCCTCTAAACAAGTCTTCAAAAGGGGTGGATGGAAAACACGGAGACCTAATACATCCATCTCGGCCAGTGAATCAGATTCCATAGAGGTCGATAATTCTTCAAATTCAATATCCAGTAGAGACTCCTCTTACCAAGATTTTTTAGGGAAAGAGGCTATGCCTATGGGCAAAGGAATTATAAATACAAGAAAATACGGAGGGGGAGCAAAAAATTGGCGAAACAGAACAAATATGCAGGAAAACGTGGTGTATCGCCGCAGTCAAAGGAAACACAAGACCTAGATGCCAATTTTCGAATTATTAATCTATCGGATAGGATACTTCAACCAAAACACATAAACCTTTTGAGTAAAGGCCTATCTTTTTCACCTACTAAAAACATGGATCCCTTTGAATGGGAAAAAGATCTGAACCTATTTGTTAGAAAATTACTCCTCAAGAAATTTTATAAATCTAAAAAACAAGAAAAAGTGGACATTAACATTGTATGTACGGGTTCTCAACAATCTACATCATTGACAAATGACAGCATAAATTTGCCTTTATCTGGCATTGACATTAATACTGCTGAAGATCAGCAGGCTCTTACAATTTTGGAGGATCTCCAAGATAATACCTTACAAATAGGTCCTCCCAATATGGAACTCAATAAAATTATGAAACCAACATTTAAAAAGAAATCGTCGTTTTTTCCAGACATCACGATATGCCCCCAAATAAAAGTTTATTCTGATTTAGTCTCTAGAGATCTTGATCTCTTTTTTCGAAAAAATCATAAACAGGGCTACAAAAAGAATTTAAGTCCCTGTGAGACTGAAGCACTAAAGGAAATAGATAGTTGGCAGGATATTATCATCAAACCATCGGATAAGGGTGGCAATATCGTTCTATGGCCCAGAGATAAATATATGAGTGAGATTGAGCGTCAACTCAATAACAAACAGTGCTATCAGCGGCTAATTTTCAATCCCACCTCTAATTTTTTAGGTACATATCTTGGCATTATCAAATCTGCACTACAAAATGGTATAATTACACAAATGGAATTTGATTTTTTGGAAATCAAAAATCCTAAGATACCAACGATTTATATTTTACCCAAAGTACATAAAAATGAAACAAATCCTCCGGGGAGGCCCATCATCTCCGGAATTGGAAGTTTATCGGAAAATGCCAGCAAATTTGTAGATTTCTACATGCGGCCTTATGTAGTAAGTCTACCGTCATACATTAGGGATACCCTGGATGTCCTTACTAAAATACAGGACATAGTAGTGGGTCCCAATGTTAAATTAGCATCATATGACGTAGAGTCGCTTTATACCAATATTGGGCATGAACAAGGCCTTAAGGCTGTCCGCTACTTCCTAAATATGGACCTCAATCATGACAAAAATGATTTTGTAATAACACTCCTCCAATTTATTCTAAATAAAAATTACTTTGTGTACAATGAAGGCTTTTACTTACAGATCAGAGGGACGGCGATGGGGACAGTTTGTGCACCATCGTATGCAAATCTGTTCCTAGGCTGGTGGGAGAAAGAATACGTCTTTACGGAAAAAAACGAAGAATTCACCAATCATGTAATCATGTGGCTGAGATATATTGACGATGTCCTCATCCTATGGGATGGGGATACTGATCACTTTGATATCTTCACAACCATCCTCAACAATAATGATCTTAATTTAAAACTAACATCAGAAATTAACATAGATAAGATCAACTTTCTAGATCTAACAATTTATAAGACGGATGAGGGATTACTTAGGAGTGATATTTATAGAAAGGAGACTGCCACTAATACTATTCTACATCATACCAGTGCTCACTTTCCACCGGTTATCCGGGGTATCCCTAAGGGGGAACTCCTGAGAATTAAAAGAAATTGTTCGGATAATCCCACGTTTGAAAAAAGAGCAAATGAACTTACAATAAGGCTTAAAAATAGGGGTTATAGCAACAAGAGCCTTAAAAAAGCCACAAAAATTGTTTCTCAAAGAGATAGAGAATCACTTATCTATCCTAAAAATAATTTGAAAAAAGAGAAAGAAACCTCAAAGATTCGTATGGTTGGTACATTTTGCGCAGAATGGCGACATTTACAGACTATTTTCCAAAAACACTGGCATATCTTGCTTTCTGATAAAGATCTGGGAACAGAATTAGACAAACATATCTCCTTTAGTTGGAGAAGAACCAGTAGTTTGAAAGATAAACTAGTCCATAGTCATTTACAAAAAAATCAAATAACAAACAAGAAACCGAAGGGATTTTTTAAATGTGGCACTTGCAACTATTGCCAATACATGATACAGACTAAGTATTATACAGATAAATTTGGAAAAGTGTGGCATATAGATAATTTTCTTAATTGTAAATCTATGGGCATTATTTATTGCCTTTCTTGTCCATGTTCTAAACTGTACATTGGAATGACAACTCGACCTTTCAAAAAAAGATTATCAGAGCATATCTGCAATATCAAAAATGGCCTCAGAGATCAAAAAAATTTTAAACCCATTACCACAGTGGCAAAACATTTTTTGACTCACCATGCGAGTAATCCAAAATTTCTAAAAGCCTTTGCGATGGAAAGTGTCCAACTTGGGATTCGAGGTGGTGATATTCAAAAAGAACTTTATAAAAGAGAGACGAGAAAAATCTTTCTCATGGGGACCATGATTCCCAATGGTCTCAATGACTATAATAGTTTTACCTCTTTTCTTTAGAAATATATCTAATTCTAGTACTAAGGTCCTGTATAATACCATCTACTACTACAAAACATTCCCACTCCTTTTCTGATTTGGAGATATCAAAATTCTATACCAATATGGTCCTTTAAACATCGAGCATATCCTATGATAAATGTAAAATAATGTAAAATCTCTCATGTGTAAACTACATCTTGTGGTTGTTACTTATGGAACAGCCACCAAAAATCACACAAATAAGTATTACAATAAATTACAAATAATCTTATATAGAAATTTCCAATAGAAATAAAATAAAATTGAATGTTACTTATTTGGAAGTTGATTGATGACTCTATCCATTCATAATTCCACTTAACTAATTGATACTAATACATGGGACCTGCTGATTGAATGTACTGATAGGTACCTTATAAGGTACTGTCTTAAACCACGGCAACCATTAGGATATGACAGTGAATACTGTTATACCTATTTTGAATATCAGATCTGTATTTAAATAATTGAAATCTTTTTCTCTATAGAAGTTAAACATTAACAAATTTTAAAAGATAATTATGAACATTACATTATGGATGACGATTTATTATCCCTATGATTAGGAGTCGCTGAGACCAGTACACTTGTCTCTTGCAACTGCAGCGCATAATGGGATTAGTGCTTTTCGTATTTTATAAATCTCTGTATGACTCATTTTCACACATCAGAGATTATCAAACATTGTAACTCTCTAACATAAGTGAATTGCGAGATCTCATTCATTCTACTCGCTAACACCTATGTCAATCAATGCTTTAGAAATACGCTAATTGGCTTTAACGTGACATGTGATGTATTCATGGATACAAGTGTTGGATTGGTGCAGATCATCATGTGATTGGACACACTTACAAACCAGCAGTATATAAGAGCTGTCATTTGCCTCCCGTACTCAGCCTTGAGAAAGCAGCCGAGCGAAACGCGCGTTGGCGTTTCAGGGCTCCTACTTTCTTTTTCTGCCTCATGTCAATTTGGACCTATTATCTTCCTGATCGCTCCCCAGTTATCATAGGCAGGGAACTTATCACAAAATCCCGCGATCAGGGGGGGAATTACCGCTGACCTCATTTGTGGTGTTTTCCATAAGATAGTCTCTTATTATTACAACGGAGACACTTTGGTTAAATGCTTATTTTTTTTGCATCTAATACAGATGGCACTTTTTGAGGTCTGGCGCGCATATATATGGAATATCAATAGGCAGTACTAACAACAGTTTTTCATCTAGGTTTATTTTGACCATTCTGCCCTATGACTTATTGAAGTCTGTGCACATACAACTGTTGTTTTATATATGACAGTAGGAGCTCTTGCAACTTAGTTTGCATTTTTAAAGTGTATGTATCACTGTTTGTTATATGTTATTTTAAATATTTCGCTCTCTACCCCTATTTTTAATGTACATCAATAAAAGTTATATTTTATAAATATCCCCTCATTGGAGTGCCCCAATATACATTCTTTCTTTCTCTCTACTTCATTGGTACAATTTATATTATGTAGGGTGCACCCCCTGGTTGGTATATCGCTTTATGTACCCCAGGTTTGTTATACAACATTTATATATTTTTGAAGGAGACCAATCTATATTACATGCTATCTGGTGCGGTGGTATACCTCTTTTGTTTTGAATAAATGTTAGTAGGATATATGTATCTTGTTCTTTGTTCTGTTTAATTGAGACCTAGGGCTAGATTTACTAAGCTGCGGGTTTGAAAAAGTGGAGATGTTGCCTATAGCAACCAATCAGATTCTAGTTATCATTTTGTAGAATGTACTAAATAAATGACAGAGAGAATCTGATTGGTTGCTATAGGCAACAGCTCCACTTTTTCAAACCCGACGTTTAGTAAATCTAGCCCCAATTGTTTTGTATTTTTGTGGAAATAATCCAACTGATTAGTGTACCATTGTTCTGACCTGTAAACGTGTATCAGTAGCGTTATCGTGTTATTACCTGATTTGAAGTTCATCACTTCTTTTTTGAATTTGTAGTTCGTAATAGTGAACTGAGGTAGCTCCAGTTTATCCAGTCCGTGGATCTGCTCCTGGTTTTCCGACCAGTTGTAGAGGATGTCTTCTGCTGAGTAGCCATCTAAATATTGTATGACATTAGCATATTACACATCCCCAACACCCTAGTGTCATAATAAAAACTATGTAATTTTTATGTCTCTTTAATGGGCAAGTATATTGGTAAAAAATTACTTTTTGACAACTATAGCAGTGAAATTGAACATAACTGAAAGACGACTATTAGGACACCCTACCTTAAAGACTGCTTAATACAAGGTGGGTCACTTTGACAAATAAAAACCAGAGTCCTGAAATTAACTTGCTTTCTTTGTGGGCAGCAAAGTAGTGGGAACCAACTTTTGTCTCCAACACAACGTGGAACCTTTTTGTAAGCTAAGCCCAATATACAGTATATTTGAATGGATTGATTGAAAACTAGAGCATGATGTGATATCGCATCACCCCACTAATGTCACTGCTTCTTAGTGGAGTGTCCAGAATATTGGTTCTGTGCCTCCACTTTGCACAGAAGTACACAACAGGTGTGTTTCAGAAAAACAATGGACTAAGGACAAGAACTATAATGTGCAGTAATAAGTATTAAGTGTGACAATGATTGGTTTTCTCTTTGTAGAAAATATATTGTTTGATTTGCAATAAAAGTTCCCTGTGCCATCGTGCTTCACACACATCTAGTGTTAAGGTGGTTTAATATGGTAAAGTGATATTCATCCTATCCATTCACTGGTGAAATCATAAGCGTGAGTCATAAGTCATGTGAATGATATCACCAGTCGCTAGTGAACCGCTGGCTGCATTGTCAAGAAACAAGTCCGCCAAAGCATTTATGTAAGCACAATAGGCACTCTATTTTCATATGTTTAGACCCTTTTACTTAATAAAATACAACTATAAATGATTAGAATAGATAAACTAGGCTTTTTTAGCCAATAAAATCAATATTTCTATATATATATCCAGCCCGGAATACTGATGGTTACATGCTACAGGATTTTGTTTAGGCAGAGTTCCAAAACTTACAGCTCTCCAGGTCCAACATACACTCCTGCTCGTCCATCGGGTACTTTGTTAAGTCCATGTCACAAGATACAGTTGATGTTATTCTGCAAATGATGAAAGTCTAGTCTTTAGTAAAATGATGAAATTGAAATGTAAAAAGTGAATTTCTTGCGATCTTTCCATGTTTCTACTTACTTAGTGATAGATTTAGTAAAAATCGTATTCGGTGGCGGTTTTAAACTGCCACACGTCGCTGTGAGTTTAGTACTAAAACCGCCACATTTACTATAGGACGATTTGAGGCTGGGATGTTAAATTCCTGGCCGTGTGTGGCGCATTGAAAATAGCTAAACTGCCCAAAAAAATACTTGTTTTTTAACGCCTGCTTCTGATTGGCTAGATAGCTCAAACATGCTGTTTGAGCTATCTTGCCATTCGTAACATAAGAGGTGGCAAAATTGACTTATAAATTATGGCATAATCATTATTGATTCATTTATAATTAACTTACATACACAGCGGATTTTTTTTTTTAAGGGGGTAACATTATTTTATTATTATATTATGGGGTACTAAGTAGTGTGCACATCTACCAGATATAGGGCTCCATGCCTTTCTGTGTTCCTCAAAAGCTGTTGTTTGGTTAACAAGGAAACAACTAAAATATATACACTTTATATATTTATTGGTTCTGTGTTTTGAGAACAAAGTCAAAGGGCCCATTTTATTTACCTACTGCTGTATAAGATAACACCATCTGGCTGCAGCCGAATTAATTTGTTTTCCACTGTGACGTCATGAAACCAGGCAGATTTGGCGTTCACGATAAATGTATCTGGAAGCCAAAGTTTCTCAACAAATCTGCCGTCGAAGCCAAGAGTCTTGTTGGTGTGGTTGTACGAGAGCCTTTCATCTCTCCAGCTCTGACGCAGGAACACCGTCATTGTATATTCCTGAACAATAAAGTCATTGATTTCAGGTTTCATCCTATAGTAAATTTAATAACAGTCAGTTCTTACTTTGAGATCGGCTCAGAAGAAGGTGTATTCCTATGCAGGGCCACCAAGTGGAATTTTGGGTCCTGGCACAGCAACTTTTTGGGACCCCTTCCATAGCTGCAGAAAGGCAAGTGGCCACAATAGGCTGGTGGCTCCTCCCACAATACAGGCAGGCCAGGGGCCCTCTCGGCACCCTTGCTCCTATGCACATGCAGAATCACTTCTAAGAGCTACCAGTGGGCCTGATTCATTAAGGAACGCATACTGAACATAATGGGCCTCCGTTACTAAGGAAAGAAAAGCATAAAAAAAGAGTAACTTTGCACCTTGGCAAAACCATGTTCCATTGGAGGGGGGGGGTACATTTAAAATGTGGGGACTAATTTATATTTGGGATAGGGCATGTCCTAAATCAACTTTAAATTTCAGTGTAAAAATAAAACCATCAAGTATGTTTGCTACATGAAAAAGCACCCAGTATTTTTCTTATGGGCAAAATAATAATCTAACTTGTACCCCTTGCATTGTAACATTGTCTAGGATCAAATTTACTCCTTGCTCTCCTTAATGAATCAGGGCCTAGGTCAGTGATGGCTAACCTGTGAGCAGGTGTTGTGAAACTACAAGCCCCAGCATGCTTTGCCAGTAGATAACTAGCTGATAGCTGGCAAAGCATGCTGGGGCTTGTAGTTTCACAACACCTGGAGTGTCACAGTTTAGCCATCACTGGCCTAGGTGTTAGCTGGTGAATTAGGATTAGCAATATTGATATCTTGTTATTTAACTTTTGAGCATCTTGAAATGAAGATTGATTTCTCATACTTTTAGATAAACTGAATAACCTCCTTTATACTCTAAATATACAGTATATATCCACAAGCAAGACCAAGACAAATTATTATTATTATTATTATTATTATTATTATATTTTTTTTTAAAAGAAGCACATAAAGCAGGTCTAAGTATTTCCAAATTCAATAAGGAGCAGATGTGAAGATAGGTGTGCTGATAAATACGGGTCTAAGTCCGCTCTGCTCACTTTCCAATACATGTGTGGAATATAAACTCACAAAAGAACACGCAGAAAAGAAAACCCATAAACCTATTCAATTAATGTCACCTGCTAATAATACAGGCATTAATGATAAATCATTAAAAAAAACATGTTTTTTTTTTCCATGAATATACATTAATTAGGATGTTATAAATGCCTAATGTACATAAAATACATTTTTACAGATTTCAAACACATGTCCCAGCATGTATACTCAGCCGTCATAGAAACCTATTTTGTCTGTTTTTGTCTTCAGAGGTCCTCGCCGGGAGGGGGGCTGGGGATTCCTGATTTCCGGTGATACTACCTCTCCACCCAACTTGCTCAGTGTATTATATGGTGTTGTTTGACAACGTCTAGAGTCTGGTCTAAACTTGAAGCTGAGAGTTGAGACTGCTTTTGCTGTCTTCTCCCCTATGGCACCCAAGGGCTCGCCGCCCAAAACGCTCCCTATTCCACCCAGTCATCACACATTCACTATCCATCTGGAACTCCTATCAAAAATACAGCCTTTCACCTCATCCCACACCTGTGATACCGTTATTTAACTCCCCAAATTTTTCCCTGGGACTTATCCCTAATGCATTTCAGCCGTGGCACTCACGGAGAGTCAGATATCTTAATCATTTAACTTCTTCCATGATTTTTCCTCAATTTTCCGACATTCAATCTCGCTTTCACATCCCCTAAAAACAGTTCTACCAATTTCTATAGCTACGCCATCTCCATAATCCAGTCAAAGATCACCTTTCTTCCCGCCCAACTACTACCTTCGAATCTCTCTGTCTACATCAATCCTCTACAAAAGGTCTCATCTCTACATTGTATTATGAACTTACCCCCCCTACTTCAGGCTTTTGGGACTCCCATGAACTAGCCTGAGAACGTGACCTTGGTGAAACGCTATTAGATGAGGAATGGTCTGAGATCATGAGAATGCTGCCTCCAGTTCTATCTGCGTCAGAATTAAGGAGAACGTCTATAAGATGTTGTATCGCTGGTACTATGTGCCTTCGCCACTTCATAGAATCCTCCCAGACTCCTCTGATCGGTGTAGGCGGGGGTGCTCCCAAGAAGGCACATACCTCCATATTTGATGGACGTGCCCAAAACTGACACGTTTCTGGAGTGAGATCAAACATTCGATTCAATCAATTCTTCAGGTGGATGTGCCCCTGGAGCCAAAATGTTTTCTTCTTCCTCTGTGAACCTCCTTGGCGTCCCAACATCAGAACAAGTTAATTATACACATTCTCTCAGCAGCCACCTGCCAAATAGCAGCGGACTGGCTGCAGCAAACTAACCCTTCCCTCCAGACTATAATTAATAGAGTCTGGCAGACGCAGCGAATGGAATATATGACCAGAATCATCCGCAACTCATCAAGAGCTTTCACTAAGACATTGGACCCGTGGCTTTCATTTTTCAGGCTCGCTCACCATTCACGTAACTTAGCACTGCACCTATTCCCCCTCGTTTTTTTGTTTTCTTTTTTGCTAGCTTCCTGCATCTCCTAATTTGGATCTAGCCTCCTCTTTATCTCTACCCTTCCTTTCTTTCTTTCTGTCTCTTCTTTGTACTTTTCATTTCTCTTCCCTTTTACTCTATAAGAAAAAAATCTTGGTCATTCTTTTGTTTCATTTATAATCCTTTTGCTGATGTATAAAGCTTTACCCCTACACTGGTCGTAGACGCTGTTTCCTTATTTCTGTAACTAGTATTTGTGAACCCTTACTGTCAGTTGTAAACTATTTCTCATTTGACCTTGCAGAAATAAAACTTCCCCCCCCCAAAAAATTCCTAAATTATTAAATAGCTGTATATAAGGAGAAAACTAAATAAATGTTGATTAGGCGCATTCATACATTTAACTCTTAGCAAGGAACCCTGATTCACCCCAAGTCAAAAACAACCTCTTGCACCCCCCGCAGGCAGGGCTGCCATCAGGGGGGTACAGGAAGTACAGCAGTATGGGTTCTGACAAGACCTGGGCCCAAACAGATTTATTAGGGGAAGGGGCCCCTTTGTAGTCTGCAAGTCCCAGCTGCTGCCATTGACTCCAGTCCCAGCCCCCAGGTGAGCATCTTCCCGAGAGAGGGGCACAAACAGAAAGCAACAAGGCAGAGTGGCTCCCTGCTCCCTGCAGCATTGCTGACATCGTGTAACTATTGATGACACAACTCTTTCAATGGAGAGGATCCAGCAAGAAGAAGAAGAGGAGAAGAAGAGAGTTATACGTAAATGAAAAAACTTCTGCAGGGGTTAGATAGAATTGAAGGCGTGGGATGGCTGGAGAGAACAGGAGGGGGTGAGAGAAGGAAAGGAGGGCAGCCTAGCCTGTTACATTTTTGCTGGGTCCCACAATTTCTGGTGGCAGCTCTGCCCACAGGCACCACCACTTTCATGTGCAAAATCGAGCATTGGGATAATTGATTAATGCAGGATAATGTATGAGGAATATAGACAGGAGAAAGTACTGTAGTTCATCTCAGCCATGTTTTATCATGTGTGCATGCTTTGTGCATTTATCCCTGCATAATCCTTGGCTAATCCTCCATCCACAAAACATAAAGAACGCAGGCCCTACTAATATATATTACCATGTTCGCTTCAGAGATATGGTCAATACTGGTGACTTCAATGTCTACAGCAACAATCACAGGGGGACCTGCAAATGAGAAAAGGATAATAAATATTACTATCATAGACGTTTCAATAGTTGTTAATAAAATTTCATTGATTTTTGTTAACATAAGGCCCTAGAATTTCAGACACTCCAACATGACCCCCTTACACCCTGTACAAAATAATCTGCTCCTGAACCTCCCACTTAATGGGATAGGATATCCCTGCTGCATTTATTGAGTTTATCTCAGCAATGAATGTGAACATCATTTTATTGGCCAACTTTCTTGACAGGCGAAAACGGACTTGCTTCACCTTATAACTCGGAGGATTAGCACGAGCACTGTTGTTGCTAGAATAAACCATTGCTGGGAATAATATCCCCCGACTTTTTCCTGCTTAGCAAGGATGGTGATAACAGATGAAATAATTGAAAAAATTGACTTTCAGTTCCGGTTCCACCACACATGAGCACATCTACAGGGATTGGTCCAGAGAAGCACTAAGTTAGCCACTGCTGCGACGGGCCAGTATAGCACTATTTTATTGAGAAGTGAGTTTTTAAGCCACAATCTGGTTGAGTTGATAAAAAGGCGACTGAGGGTTACATAGTGGAAGGCACTGGGCCCCCAAAACCACAGAGTAGTGTTGCGGGGTTCCTATAAACGTAGTGCGGGAATACTGTGGTGTCAAACACATCTCTATAGGAAACAAAGTTTATACATCTAAATTTTGATCTTTATTTATGTCCAGCTTGCGCGATGCCTCAGTCTTTAAGGGTGGAGATGTTCCTCACACCTAACCTTGCACTGAAGTGAAAAACTAAATGTAATAGTGCAGGATAGGATTATTTAAATGAGCTGTCTGGGGTGGAGAAGGCACATTTGGAAGATGTTCCCTTGTTTACTGGTAAACCGCTTTTCCTTCCCATGAAAGGACTTCACTGCTTGGTCAGAGGTGCTGGAAACCCAACCTGGTCCTTATTATTTTATTGTGAAGCACCTTCCACCTTCCAATTCCATTTTTTTGGAAAAGAGCATTTGTAATCCCACTTTATACACCAATGTACTAAAAAACATTCCACCACACAAAACCCATGTACTAAAGACTAATAGAGACCTATTCATTAAGCCTTAAACCATATTTTTTCCGCATGGTTTAGGCCTTTTTAAGAAACATTTTGATTTATCAAAAGCCTAACACAGGAGATATCATAGATATATCATAGATATCTCCTGCTTTAGGCTAAGCATCTGGATTAAACCGCAGTCCCCATAATTTTTCGGTCTGGTACTATTTAAGAAGCTCTGCAAAGGGGTGGGGTACTAATTATCTATGCTGATAATACCAAGAACGACATCATAGACAAAATATGCCCAAACATGACTTCAGTGACATTAAAAAAAAATTACGGTTACCTCTTTAATGACAAGAGAACTATCCGACTGTGTTCTCAAGGATCCCGATCAGAAGTAATGTCGCTGAAATCACGGTCAGGCATATTTTGTCTATGAAGTCGTTGTCGGTGTTATCAGCAACGTTAATATCATTACCACCGCTGAGAGTAGGCATGCATCATAGACAAGAGTAGGCGTGCACCATAGACAAGAGAGTAGGCGTGCACCATAGACAAGAGAGTAGGCGTGCACCATAGACAAGAGAGCAGGCGTGCACCATAGACAAGAGAGCAGGCGTGCACCATAGACAAGAGAGCAGGCGTGCACCATAGGCAAGAGAGCAGGCGTGCACCATAGGCAAGAGAGCAGGCGTGCACCATAGACAAGAGAGCAGGCGTGCACCATAGACAAGAGAGCAGGCGTGCACCATAGACAAGAGAGCAGGCGTGCACCATAGACAAGAGAGCAGGCGTGCACCATAGACAAGAGAGCAGGCGTGCACCATAGACAAGAGGATAGGCGTGCACCATAGACAAGAGGGTAGACGTGCACCATAGACAAGAGGGTAGGCGTGCACCATAGACAAGAGAGTAGGCGTGCACCATAGACAAGAGGGTAGGCGTGCACCATAGACAAGAGGGTAGGCGCGCACCATAGACAAGAGAGTAGGCGCGCACCATAGACAAGAGAGTAGGCGCGCACCATAGACAAGAGAGTAGGCGCGCACCATAGACAAGAGAGTAGGTGTGCACCATAGACAAGAGAGTAGGTGTGCACCACAGACAGGAGAGTAGACGTGCACCACAGACAGGAGAGTAGGCGTGCACCACAGACAGGTGAGTAGGCGTGCACCATAGAGAGGAGAGTAGGCGTGCACCATAGACAAGAGAGTAGGCGTGCACCATAGACAAGAGAGTAGGCGCGCACCATAGACAGGAGAGTAGGCGCGCACCATAGACAAGAGAGTAGGCGCGCACCATAGACAAGAGAGTAGGCGTGCACCATAGACAAGAGAGTAGGCGCGCACCATAGACAGGAGAGTAGGCGCGCACCATAGACAAGAGAGTAGGCGCGCACCATAGACAAGAGAGTAGGCGCGCACCATAGACAAGAGAGTAGGTGTGCACCATAGACAAGAGAGTAGGTGTGCACCATAGACAAGAGTAGGTGTGCACCATAGACAAGAGTAGGTGTGCACCACAGACAGGAGAGTAGGCGTGCACCACAGACAGGAGAGTAGGCGTGCACCATATACAGGAAAGTAGACGTGCACCACAGACAGGAGAGTAGGCGTGCACCACAGACAGGTGAGTAGGTGTGCACCACAGAGAGGAGAGTAGGCGTGCACCATAGAGAGGAGAGTAGGCGTGCACCATAGATGGGAGAGTAAGTGTATACCATTGGGCATTGTGGGGTAACATTTTTTGTGGTTTGTAAGTTACCCTTACTATGCTTACTACTTATGGGTTGTTCAGACTTGAAAAAGGACATAAATAGCAACAGAACCAGCACTCATGTGTCAGTTGTGAATAACTGAATATAATGAATTATTTCATTATTAGTGTACGAAAATTACAAAATATTAACCTTAATCTCACATTAGTTATTAAACCACATACTATTGTTGAGGAAAATCAGCTATAAACTGTACTCTTCCCTCCCTGTCATAAACACATTAAGCAGTATTTAAATGAGCTGTTGGTGCGGCCTATGTTCTAATGACACTAACCTAATGTGATCATTCAGAGCCAATGTGCTGCAAGCTGGCAGTTTGATGATGTCACAGGATGTTTCTCCATATCTCACTGAGCATGCTCCTGCCAGTACATGGGCTGTTCACACTCATTAATAATAATCGTTATTAATAAATGCCCAGATGTAACTTCATGAAAGCATGAGATATAAAGTGAATATAGAAGAAGCAGCTTTAATACACAGTAAATGTGTAAACGCAAATATATGCTGGCTGGATTTCGAAACATTAAAAAGCGTATTGTATAGTTCTAACAGTAAAGTTACTTTTTAGTTCTAATATCAAATAATAATGATAAATTCCCCTTACTCTACCTCCAATTCCGGGCCTGAAATTTGTTGCATATCCTCTCATCAAGCCATCCAAGTTAGGCACCCATGAGATTTCAATATTAGATCCAACATAATTCCCGATATCCTCCGCACCACTGAAACAACAATGTATATACTATAAGTTATATAGTTACATATTTAGTCAGGTTGAAAAATAGGTCCAGTGTTGATCCAGAGGAAGAGAAAACAGCTGTCAAATTAACTTCGCAGTGAGAAAAAAAACCTTCCTGATCTCCGGTGGATTGTCGAAGGAGGGAGGGGGGGGGGGGGGTGGAAGAACTATGGGGGTCTCCTTGGTAATTAAACTAGAGGGTGTGGTTAGGGGACTGAGCTGGGCCGTACCCTGCTGTCTAGTGAACCCTCTGTCTGTGAATCAGATGTTTGTGGACGATTCTTGTTAGTGAGAGTAGTTAACCATGAGGTGGTGATAAGTGATGTTATCCATGAGTGTGATGAACCAGACCAGATTATTGAAGACGTCATGGATAGGAGTTCAGTTTGTTGCCAGGCCTTGTGGAATGTGTATTTAGCTGCTAAAATGATGTGCGAGGATAATTTCCTGGAGGTTCTGTCAGTGTATTGGGTGGGGGAAGCAGAGGAGAAAGGTCCAAAGGATACCATTTATGAATGAAAGGCATTTGATCCATTTTTAAATTCTTTTAACGGATTTGCATTGTGTAGTGATGGCAAATAATCAAATATGGCTTCTTAGCAGTTAATAGACATTAGATGAATAATAAGTTACAAGAACTGGTATAACGTAATGTTACCTGATGCATTAAAATGCATTCAAAGGGCAGTAAAAAGCATCTTGAACACCAAAATTACATTTGTCTTTTAACACTTTTAATTCCAGTTGTTGATCCAACTATCACCCAAATCTATTTCTATTTATAAGGTAGCTTGAAACCAGTTCTGAAAAGGTTCGTAGCGACTCTCTTCCTACATCATAAAACCAAACCTCCCAAGTGTTCAATTTAAGTAGGACAGTCCCTTCAAACTTGGGAACAGCCAACATGTTTGTCAGGAAGGGTGTGTCACTACTTAACATGGTGATTGGGTACCACACATACCTGCTGGGTTGACCAGTGCGAACTAGATAACTGTTAATTTAAAGTGGCAATGTAGGGACCACCCCTGCCCCGCGGGTTAAGTGTTGAATTAAACACCACTTAACCTGTGGGGTCCCGACATTGCCGCTTTAAATGAACAGTTATCTAGGTTGCACTGTTCAGTGACGTGGAAGTCAAGTGCCGGAGAGGTCTGTGTTCGGAATTACTTGCGGTCAGCATCATCCAGCCATCGGAAATGTGCAGCGTCGCTTTGTAGGTGAGTCTGTTTATATTGGTGTCGTTTTTTTTTCTAATCAGTGTTTCTTTCTATCCTGCTTGTCTAGGTTGTGGTGATCGTTTTTACGATTACCACCGGACGTGTATCCCTATTGTCGGAGTTGTGGTAATCCTTTTTACTATTACCACCGGACCTGTATCCCTCTTGTCGGAGTTATTACCACCGAACCTGTATCCCTATTGTCGGAGTTGTGGTAATCCTTTTTACTATTACCACCGGACCTGTATCCCTCTTGTCGGAGTTGTGGTAATCCTTTTTACGATTACCACCGAACCTGTATCCCTCTTGTTGGAGTTGTGGTAATCCTTTTTACGATTACCACCGGACCTGTATCCCTCTTGTCGGAGTTGTGGTAATCCTTTTTACGATTACCACCGAACCTGTATCCCTCTTGTCGGAGTTGTGGTAATCGTTTTTACGATTACCACCGGACGTGTATCCCTCTTATCGGAGTTGTGGTAAATGTTTTTACGATTACCACCGGACCTGTATCCCTCTTGTCGGAGTTGTGGTAATCGTTTCTACGATCACCACCCGACCTGTATTCTGCTTGTCGGAGTTGTGGTAATCGTTTCTACGATTACCACCGGACCTGTATCCCTCTTGTCGGAGTTGTGGTAAATGTTTTTACGATTACCACCGGACCTGTATCTCTCTTGTCGGAGTTGTGGTAATCGTTTTTACGATTACCACCGGACGTGAATCCCTCTTGTCGGAGTTGTAGTAATCGTTTCTACGATTACCACTGGACCTGTATCCCTCTTGTCGGAGTTGTGGTAATCCTTTTTACTATTACCACCGGACCTGTATCCCTATTGTCGGAGTTGTGGTAATCCTTTTTACTATTACCACCGGACCTGTATCCCTCTTGTCGGAGTTATTACCACCGAACCTGTATCCCTATTGTCGGAGTTGTGGTAATCCTTTTTACTATTACCACCGGACCTGTATCCCTCTTGTCGGAGTTGTGGTAATCCTTTTTACTATTACCACCGGACCTGTATCCCTCTTGTCGGAGTTATTACCACCGAACCTGTATCCCTATTGTCGGAGTTGTGGTAATCCTTTTTACGATTACCACCGAACCTGTATCCCTCTTGTTGGAGTTGTGGTAATCCTTTTTACGATTACCACCGGACCTGTATCCCTCTTGTCGGAGTTGTGGTAATCCTTTTTACGATTACCACCGAACCTGTATCCCTCTTGTCGGAGTTGTGGTAATCGTTTTTACGATTACCACCGGACGTGTATCCCTCTTATCGGAGTTGTGGTAAATGTTTTTACGATTACCACCGGACGTGTATCCCTCTTGTCGGAGTTGTGGTAATCGTTTCTACGATCACCACCCGACCTGTATTCTGCTTGTCGGAGTTGTGGTAATCGTTTCTATGATTACCACTGGACCTGTATCCCTCTTGTCGGAGTTGTGGTAATCGTTTTTACAATTACCACCGGACCTGTATCCCTCTTGTCGGAGTTGTGGTAAATGTTTTTACGATTACCACCGGACCTGTATCTCTCTTGTCGGAGTTGTGGTAATCGTTTTTACGATTACCACCGGACGTGAATCCCTCTTGTCGGAGTTGTAGTAATCGTTTCTACGATTACCACTGGACCTGTATCCCTCTTGTCGGAGTTGTGGTAATCGTTTTTACGATTACCACCGGACCTGTATCCCTCTTGTCGGAGTTGTGGTAATCGTTTTTACGATTACCACCGGACCTGTATCCCTCTTGTCGGAGTTGTGGTAATCGTTTTTACGATACGATTACCACCGGACGTGTATCCCTCTTGTCGGAGTTGTGGTAATCGTTTTTACGATTACCACCGGACCTGCTACAGGTGTACACATCAAATCGTGGGTGTTTTCAGGGTAGGGATATTGAGGTGACTCTTTGGAAGCGCTAGCCACGTACCGAATGGAATGTAGTTCACCCCTCATGTGATGTTACCATGGCCCCAGTGCTTCTTGATCACATCTCCTCTTTGTGTGTGTGCGATGCTTCTCTTGTCCTGCTTTCTGGTTGGGCAACATTGGGAGGTATGAGAAGACCTTGCCTGTAAGAATCCTTCGATGGTTTGATGGAATGTTTGTCAGTTTGCCAGCAGGGCTCTCTTCTTACCTCTTTGTCTGTTAATACCCAATCTTATTTTGTTACTGTGTTTGATACCAAAAGTGCAGCAGAGTACACTGCCCCTATATTAAGCAATGTTAATAAAATTATAAAATAAATATGAATAATAGAAAATAAAATGTCTGGATTGTACAAAACCTCCTAAGAAAAGCAGAGGATCTAACATCTTATATATGTTGTGTGTGTATGATATGCAGCTCTCGCAGCCTGCCTCCTCCTCTTTAGTCCTGTAGTTGACAAGGTAATTACAACAATAAAAGCACCTGCTATGCAGAAGCATTTACTGAACCATGATGCAGTTTGGAGGGGGGCAACAATTGGTATTAATTGCCCTTTACTTCTTCATCATAAACTTGTTTCAAAAGTGCACAGCTAGTGATTTTGCTGACAGGGAGCAAAGTGCTTGATATTATTTTTGACATTATAGACCACAGGAATTTTATTTTGTGTCAACTTCAAATGTCAGTGCCCCACCTCTTTGGATTTCGGATGTGCATGAAACAAGCTGAGTGATGGGAGTACAGAGCAAAGAGATATGAGACCATTGAAGCCATGGGGACCCCGGGGAATATGACAAAAGTTGCATACCCAGTAAGTAAAACTTTGCTTTTTTATTTTAACACGTTTGACAACATAAAAATAAGTTTAAGGGAGGTCCAAGTAGCAGGTGTGGTGGGTTCAGCAAATGATTCGGGAGTGGAAAAGTATAGTTTAAAATTAATATGAAATGCATCATCATGTCACCTAATGCATTTGTGGGCAGCACGGTGGCTCAGTGATTAGCACTTCTGCCTTACAGCACTGGGGTCATGAGTTTGATTCCTGACCATGGCCTTATCTGTATGGAGTTTGTATGTTCTCCCCGTGTTTGCGTGGGTTTCCTCTGGGTGCTCCAGTTTCCTCCCACACTCCAAACACATACTAGTAGGTTAATTGGCTGCTATCAAATTGACCCTAATCTCTCTTGGTCTGTGTGTGTATGTTAAGGGATTTAGATTGTAAGCTCCAATGGGGCAGGGACTGATGTGAGTGAGTTCTCTGTACAGCGCTGAGGAATTAGTGGCGCTATATAGAATAGATGATGATTTCTGACATCATACAATTTGCCCTGCCCACGTTATGATGTATATTGCACCGTTAAGTCCCACCCACAACCACTTTTCATACCTTCCTTGGTGCACTATCAGGACATGCTAGTGAACATGGTACACAGTATATATATTATTAAAACAGGAGGAAAACTTGTGCATTAAGCCAAATTAAAGTAATGTAGTGCTTTTAAAATAATCAATAAAATGAAAAAGAAGTAACACAGTAGAGAGTGTGCAACGATAATTCAATTTGAAATTCAAAGTACAAATTATCTGCACTTTAAACCATTACAGGGGTACCCTGAGAGTAGCAGTACCGTAATATAAGAAAATAATATGTAGGCTCAAGAATATCTGAAAAAGACAAAAAAACAACAACAATCATGAACTCATTGTTTAGTTGTAATTGTTCAGTGTCTTTGTCACTGTAGCCAGTTCCAATACTGGTAGAAATTGTTGCCAGTATTGCTATGTATTAATATGTGTCAAAGTGATGGATGAGGTTGAAACAATCTAATATCAAAATAGAAAAAAAATAAATTGAAACTAAAAATGAAATTGAAAGCACACAATGTTATTAGTGTAATTATTGATCCTACAGGAGCAATTAACTGGAGAAGAAGGTGCAGTAAATCCTGAATTTTCAAACTTGTAACATCCACATTCACATCTGTATGCCAGAATTAGTTTGTACCTTTCACCACAATGTCCTGGATTTCAAAAAGAGAGTCTTGATGTGAAACTTCTTTTTATTTTAGAAACATCATCATCACCATTTATTTATAAAGCACCACTGATTCTGCAGCGCTGTATCAGTCAGTCCCTGCCCCATTGGGGGGGGGGGGGAAGAGGAGAGGGAGAGGGAGAGTGAGGGGGAGAGGGAGAGAGACTAGGGTCAATTTTCTTGATAGCAGCCAAGTAACCTATCTGGGCATCATGGTGGCTTAGTGGTTAGCACTTCTGCCTCACAGCACTAGGGTCATGAGTTCAATTCCCCCCCATGGCCTTATCTGTGTGGAGTTTGTATGTTCTCACCTTGTTTGCATGGGTTTCCTCCAGGTGCTCCGGTTTCCTCCTACACTCTAAAAACACACTGATAGGTTAATTGGCTGCTATCAAATTGAACCTAGTCTGTGTGTGTGTGTGTGTGTGTTAGGAAATTTAGACTGTAAGCTCCAATGGGGCAGGGACTGATGTGAATCAGTTCTCTGTACAGCGCTGTGGAATTAGTAGCGCTATATAAATAAATGGTGATGATGATGAATTAACCTACCAGTATGTTTTTGGAGTGTAGGAGGAAACCGGAACACCCAGAGGAAACCCCCGCAAACACAGGAAGAACATACAAACTCCACACAGATAAGGCCATGGACGGAATTGAACTTATGACCCCAGTGCTGTGAGGCAGAAGTGCTAACTATTTTAATGTCATCTATTAATTAGGTTAACTGGTAATCACCACCCACTCCCCACCTATCCCTACACCCAAGTCTAATTACAATCTTCCATCTTTTACCAATATGACAAGATCTCTACTCCAGAAGCTACATATAGATGTCAGTACGATTCATTTAT
Source organism: Mixophyes fleayi (assembly GCF_038048845.1). Taxonomy (NCBI): domain Eukaryota; kingdom Metazoa; phylum Chordata; class Amphibia; order Anura; family Limnodynastidae; genus Mixophyes; species Mixophyes fleayi. The sequence goes on from NC_134412.1 coordinate 75,859,725, forward strand.
TTCATACTATCAACAAATTATAAGCAATTAACTCATGATAATTCCACTGAGGGGTATTGATTTCAAGAAATTAATCCATCCCTCGAGAATCACAAACTACATCTGCAGCCAGTGACTCATAAATCATATAACTTCATCTTTAGTTTCATCGAAATCATCTACATAACTCCCAGAATAAAAGAGACATCTAATATCTGAATAAGAGTAAGGTGATATAAAGTTGGACACCTACGGACCTTTTTGGTTATAAAGATACTGAACTTTTTATAGAGAAACTGGTTACCAAATGAAAATCCCTTAACTACTAAGGATATTGTCACATCAAGACGCTCTTCTCGAAATCCAGGACATGACATTGTGGTGAAAGGTGCAAACTAATTTGTAAACATGGATGTTACAAATGTCAAAATTTAGAAATCACTTCTGCAATAAATTGCCCCTTTAAGATCAAACATTACACTAATAACTTTGTGTGCTTGCAAATTTATGTTTATATTTCTGGCTTTTATTTTCATTTTAGTTTTAATTTGATTTTTTCTATTTTGGTGTTTTCTAGTTTGATTCAACCTCATCAATCACTTTGACACTTATTAATACATAGCAATACTGACGACAATTCCTACTATTATTGAAACTGGTTACAGTAACAAAGACATTAAACATTGAGCACATGATGGTTACATTTTTGGGGTTCTTTTGTTATAGTCAAGGAGGGATACCTGGAATATCGTGCAGCTATAGTGGTAGAACGCAGTCTTATTTCCTCTTCAGTTTATCATAGGAATCTCTGTATTCATTGGAAATGTAGAACTTCTATCAGCCTATCTAATATATATAAGCCTAGCGGTGTGTGTTGGTGTGTGTGTGTGTGTGGAAAAAACTATTTTCTCAGAAAGGGCTCATCCAATTGACCTGAAATTTGGTATACTGACATTATTTGACAAAAAAATGATAATAGTGAAGTCAGTTAACTTACATCATCCCCCCTTCCCCCCGTGGGAGGGGTAGTAAAGGCTAAATTTACAAGTTGAGGGCTCAAACTCTTGACCATGTGGGTATTTATTTACCAGAGCCTGTCTTTGGTCATGGACAATTGTATGTCGCATTTTCACGAGTACGGAGAAGGAGTGATGTGAAAGTGTAGGTTATGAATACTGCCCTTCAAGGAAGACTGATTGAGCACAGCGATAAGGTGTTTAGCAGAAACGTGTATCGAGAGGTTTTAGAACAGTAAGACGATGGAGATTAAGGATGTGGTGATGAAGATGAAGGATGAGGTGATGAAGAAGAATGATGAGGTGGTGACATGTGGACAAAACCACGTTAAAAAAGGGCGCTTACGTCGGGAAGTAACGCTCTTCCCCTGAGGAGGCCTGGCCTAGCCCCAAATGCATGACAAGAACCTTTTTAACACCTTAAGTAGCTTGATTTGACTAGAATGCATGAGTATCATGCATGGGTTAACTTGTTTATGAATATCTGGTGATAGGACTGATTTATTATCGCCACTTATCGCAGTGATAGAAAACCATCTATCGCCATGATTTAACAATAACATTGACCAAGAGCGATAAGGGTAGTTTTAAAATAGAATAAAAATATTAATACAAAAATATTTTTTAAAAGAATTCCAATGTGCAAATGTGCTTTAATTAAATAATCAAGCATTTTTTTTCATTTATTTTCTTCTGCTATCTCCACCCTGAGATGACTAGCTATGACAGTAAATAATGAATAAAAAAAATGCTTTATTCTTAAAATAAAGCATTTTTTTCATGGCAAGTATTTTTTTTTTTTAAACACTTCTATCTATTTGTTACTATTTGATTTTGATTTATTTTTTTGTAACTACTGTAATTGAAAGCCCAAGTATTGACATGCAGTTCCAATTGTGCCAGGTCACACTGGAGATTGGCCTGGAGAAGCAATTAGTTAATTCCTACAGCTCCGGGTCGAGTATTGCTCAGAGTTTAATAATAAATTATGGCAATAGGCCACATAATAATAAACAGACCAGTAAGATTCACCCTATAAAGCAGAAGGAATATAAACAGGATGTGAACAGAAAAGAACACAATGAATTTTGTTACTGTTCAGATGATCATGTTAAAGACAAGGAAGGTATGAAATATTCCATGTACACACTGTGTAATTCTAATGCAATCCGTGCCCTAAAACAATTGTACAGCACTAATAAACAGTAAAGTAGACATAGACAATGGACCTGATTCATTAAGGATCTTAACTTAAGAAACTTCTTATTTTAGTCTCCTGGACAAAACCATGTTACAATGCAAGGGGTGCAAATTAGTATTTTGTTTTGCACATAAGTTAAATAGTGACTGTTTTTTCATGTAGCACAATGTGTGACTCCTAAGCTGCCGGAGGACTACAAGTCCCACTGGTTTGCAGGCATGCTAGTAATTCCACGCCAGCTGGAGATCAACACTTTGGCCAAGCCTGCAGTTTAAATGGTGCCACCTCCCCTTTTAGGAGTACTGCCATTGTATATTCAATAGAATAGGACCACTTGGAGGGGTTTCAGTGTAAACTAATCAGTGAGTAGGAGTTAATTACGAGGCAGTTCATAAAGGGTTTCTTGGGTCATTTGGAAGCACTCAGTTGCCTGCTCATGTTACAACCTGGCAGTCTTTCCATCAGCACTGATACTTTCCAGTAGGGAAGCGTTCATAGTATTATAGTACTAACATAGCTGTCAACATTTTAAAATTGTTATTTCCTAATTTACTACTGAGCAGCTGCATCTAAGCACATTATGAGTGATTATGCCTCATTGGACCTTGGAGCACTACAATGCCCAGCATATCATGTTAACTGAATTTAATTATTTATAACATATGTGTTTTGCATTTGAAATTGTCCTCTTTAATAAATATTAACTTTAATTAATATTAATAGGGACATTATAATGGACAAACATTTTTAGGGACAAATTTTAAAACCTGGTACAGTTCCTGGAAATTACGGACTGTTTGCAACTATGTATTCACAACAGGTAATGTCGGGTCCTCTCTGCCATCAGAGAGGACCAGACATAACTGTGAAGACTGTATAACCCTGCAGCACAAGGTGAAACGGAATGTTGAGAACTCCGTGTGACTTTACTTTGTCTAACAGTTGTCCATTGCAACAAAATAACTATAGATTAAATAGCAACTAGCAATTGTCCATGTGAGAGGTGAAAGTAAGTGCGAGTGGGTGTGAACTGAGTTTCTCTACGAAATTATTTTCAGGAACAGTGTCTTTGAGAACTGTTAGAACCCATTAAATAAATTGTTAAATTTAGTTTTAATTACATATATCTATTTGTATATCTAGATCTCTCTATATCTCTATATCTAGTGTATGTATATCCGTATTGTTTATATCATGCATATTCTGAACAGGGCAATATTCTATAGAGAAAATAAGAAGTTAATCATTTACAATATTAGCATATGAAGTGCAAAAGAGGAACATGGCGCAAATTTAAGGTCTATAGTGCAGATTAAAGTTGGCGCGAGGTGCCAGAAAACATCGACTCGATGAGCCTAATGCCGGCTATTACGGTAAGATATCTCTGCTCGTTTTTCTGGGCATCTCTATGGGAGACGAAGAAAAATGAGCTGAAATTTCTATAAAAACTCTGACGCGAGGAGTCATTCGTAAACTGTTCCAGAGACACATTGCGTCACCTTGCGCCGAATTGAATCTGCCCCTAAGTGTTCATTAGTTGCAAAAATGTTTTGATTTACATATATATCTTTATATGCAATATCATAGAGCATGTACCAAACAACCTGTCCTCACCACGTAGGCTATAAAATGTGATGCAAGTAAAATTTGCTTCTAAGTAGACTCGGTTATAAACATAAATATGAGAAATTCACCTACCAGCGACACATCTGTATCTATAATATTTTTGGAAGAGACAAAACAACTGATTAATGTACATTACCTGTGGCACATGGCGTGTGGGATACATAGTACAGCAAACACAAGCAGCGTCCAGGTGATGTATCCCATGTTTATATCACTCAGTAGATGGTCACAGACTGGATCTGAATTCCATAACAATGATACAGTGATGCCTTCCTGTTATGAGAGGTCTGTGCTGCGTTAGATGCCAGCGCAGATCGCTGGCTGCCAATGAAGTGCCCAGAGATGCAATGATTCAAGCCATAGAGAGCAGATTGCTGGACTGTCATGTACAGCTGCTCCACTAAGACTGCTTGCTACAGTCCGGGCACATGTATCTGAGCTCTGTGTGGCATCCAATCAGAGATACCACTACCACGACATAGGTATAAAAAGATACACATACATCTGACATACAGTAAGTATATAGAACTAAGTCAGAATTATTTTACATATGAAAGTAAATATACATTGCAGTACCATTGTAGATCAGTGTTTCCCAAACTCAGTCCTCAAGGCTCCCTAACAGTACATGTTTTCCATATCTCTTTGCTAGAGCACAGGTGTATTCATTACTGACTGATACATTGTAACAGATCCACAGGTGGTAAATTTATGTGTCAGTCTGTAATGAATACACCTGTGCTCCAGCAAGGAGATATGGAAAACATGCACTGTTAGGGGTATCTGAAGCAGGGCCGGATTAACCATAGGGCTAACTGGGCTACAGCCCAGGGGCCTATGGCATCCAGGGGGCCCTTGAAAGTGCTCAGCAGCAGTATTGATCGGTCGGGGGCAGGGTGCCCCCGGCGCGATCATTGCTGCTGAGCACTTTCACTGCGGTCCTTCCCCGGCGCGCTGTAGTCTCCTTACTGAGGAGATCTCGTGAGTCTCACTCTCACGAGATCTCCTGAGTAAAGGGCGTACAGCGCGCCGGAGAAGGAGGTAAGTGCCGGGTAGGGTGGCGCGGGCAGCTCGGATCACGGGGGGAGACGGGACCCTCACGGGGGAATGGAGGCCCCCTTAGCCCGGAGGCCTCCATTCTTTTAATCCGGCCCTGATCTGAAGACTGGGTTTGGGAAACACTGTTGTAGAATAATAAACATACTTACCAACATGTAGGGTAACTCTAGACTGATATTTTATCAGTTAAATATTTTATCATTATAGTAAGAATATGCATTTTATGTGTTAGTGAAAGTGGTGACCAACCTTCATCCAAAGGTTTAATGAACTCAATATTTTTTATACCGATGATGATTGTTTCTTGCTGGTGAGAGTGCAAATCCATTGAAATACTAGTCTGATATATGCACTTTATTTATATGTAAATATGTCATATATGTATGACACCACAGTATTTCCATACCATAGGAGCCTGACATCACTACTATGGGCTTCTGGGGAACCAGCTCCTTTCACTCCCAATGCAGGGTTTCCCAAACCCAGTCCTCAGGGCTCCCTAACAGTGCAGGTTTTCTGGATCACATGTGACATAATTAGGACCACCAGTGGATCTGTTACACTGTGTCAGTCAGTAATGACTACACCTGTGCTCCAGCAAGGGGATATGGAAAACCTGCACTGTTAGGGAGCCCTGAGGACTGGGTTTGGGAAACCCTGTCCTAATGCATAAATATTTGAAGAGCTTTAATATCATGCAATACTAATAAGTGATCACCATGGCAGAATGATAAATAGCAAAGGAATAACTTTTAAAAATTATTTTTATTAAATTTATCAAAGCAATAAAAAGTTGCAATGTATATAAAAAAAAATAACATTAGAGCAAAAATAAATTGCCCAAAAATAGTAATAAAAGCCACAATCATTAATAGCATATTTGCTATTAGCACTCAAACCATGTCAGGAAAATGGACCCCACATTACAAAGCCACCAGAACTTTGCGCTTCCGCAATGGATGTCGGGCGGGCGTGATGACGTCACGCCCGACATGCACTGCGAGCACCGTACGGAGGAGGAGACCATGGAGGGAGCCGGATCGCCAGCTGACCGCAAGGTATTGTCTTTTTTTTTTTTCCAGGTTTTTTTTTTTTCGCTGCCTTCGACGGGCCCCCCTGGGCTGCAGGGCCCATATATATAATAATTATTATTTTTTTGTATATATATAGGGGCCCTGGTGCACCTGCCCATTGTGCCCAATGGGAAAGACGGCCCTGAGTAGTATACAGTCATGGCCAAAAGTTTTGGGAATGACACAAGTATTGGTTTTCACAAAGTTTGCTGCTTCAGTGTTTTTAGACCTTTTTGTCAGATGTTGCTATGTTATACTGAAGTAAAATTACAAGCATTTCATAAGTGTCAAAAGCTTTTATTGACAATTACATTAAGTTTATGCAAAGAGCCAATATTTGCAATGTTGACCCTTCTTTTTGAAGACCTCTGCAATTCGTCCTGGCATGTGGTCAATCAACTTCTGGGCCACATACTGACTGATGGCCAACCATTTTTGCCTAATCAATGCTTGGAGTTTGTCAGAATTTGTGGGTTTTTGTTTGTCCACCCGCCTCTTGAGGATTGACCACAAGTTCTCAATGGGATTAAGGTCTGGGGAATTTCGTGGCCATGGACCCAAAATTTTGATGTTTTGATCCTGGAGCCACTTAGTTATCACTTTTGCCTTATGGCAAGGTGCTCCATCATGCTGGAAAAGGCATTGTTCATCACCAAACTGTTCTTGGATGGTTGGGAGAGGTTCATCTTGGAGGAAGTTTTGGTATCATTCTTTATTCATGGCTGTGTTCTTAGGCAAAATTGTGAGTGAGCTCACTCCCGTGGCTGAGAAGCAACCCCACACATGAATGGTCACAGGATGCTTTACTGTTGGCATGACACAGGACTGATGGTATCGCTCACCTTTCTTTCTTTGAACAAGCATTGTTCCAGATGCACCAAACAATTTGAAAGGGGATTCATCAGAGAAAATGACTTTACTGCAGTCCTCAGCAGTCCAATCCCTGTACCTTTTGCAGAATATCAGTCTGTCCCTGATGTTTTGGAGAGAAGTGGCTTCTTTTCTGGCCTTTTTGACACCAGGCCATCCTCCAAAGGTCTTCGCCTTACTGTGCGTGCAGATGCACTCACACCTGCCTGCTCCCATTCCTGAGCAAGCTCTGCACTGGTGGTGCCCCGACCCCCGCACCTGAATCAACTTTAGGAGACGGTCCTGGTGCTTGCTGCACGTTCTTAGATGCCATGAAGCCTTCTTCACAACTATTGAACCTCTCTCCTTGAAGTTCTTGATGATCCGATAAATGGTTGATTTAGGTGCAATCTTACTAGCAGCAATATCCTTGCCTGTGAAGCCCTTTTTGTGCAAAGCAATGATGACTGCACGTGTTTCCTTGCAGATAACCATGGTTAACAGAGGAAGAACAATGATTTCAAGCACCACCCTCCTTTTAAAGCTTCCAATCTGTTATTCTAACTTAATCAGCATGCAGAGTGATCTCCAGCCTTGTTCTCGTCAACAATCTCACCTGTGTTAATGAGAGAATCACTGACCTGATGTCAGCTGGTCCCTTTGTGGCAGGGAAATGCAGTGGAAATGTTGTTTTTGGAATAAAGTTCATTGTTATGGCAAAGAGGGACTTTGAAATGAATTGCAATTCATCTGATCACTCTTCATGACATTCTGGAGTATATGCAAATTGCCATCATAAAAACTGAGGAATCAGACATTGTGAAAAATAATATTTGTGTAATTCTCAGAACTTTTGGCCATGACTGTAAGTGTGAGCAGGCCCGACAAGAGGAATTTCCAGTAACAGTTACAGCAACTTTTTGGGGCCCCCTTACATAGTAACTGACGGGGGAGTGTCCACTCTAGGCTAGTGGCTACTCCCACTACACAGGCAGCAAAGGGCCTCCAGACAGGCCCAAGCCCAGGTCATTTGTACCTGCTCCCCTCCACTCTCAGCGCCCCTGGATGGGAGTAGTGTAGGCTCTAGTAAAGAGGTGTGTTTTCAGAGAGCGTGAAGAGGGCGGAGGCCAAAAGGCTAGGGCGGCGGTTCACAAACTGTGCGCTGCGGCTCCCAGGGGTGCCGCAGCGCTGTCACTGGGGTGCCGCGGGCCAGACATAGAAAAAAGAAAGAAAACAGGAACTTACCAATCCGCCAGGCGCCGGAACCCAGTAGACTCCTCTCTCCCGCAGCTGTCACTGAATATCGACGTCAGTGACAAGCTGCTGCGGGAGAGAGGAGGCTGCTGGGTCCCGGCGCCAGGCGGATTGGTAAGTTTCTGTTTTCTTTCTTTTTTCTATGGCTGGCGCCTGGCGCGGGGCAGAGGAGTCAGACAGATGGCAGAGGAGGGGGACAGAGAACAGAGGAGGGGGACAGAGAACAGAGGAGGGGGACAGATGGCAGAGGAGGGGGACAGATGGCAGAGGAGGGGGACAGATGGCAGAGGAGGGGGACAGAGAGCAGAGGAGAGGGACAGATGGCAGAGGAGGGGGACAGAGAGCAGAGGAGGGGGACAGAGAGCAGAGGAGGGGGACAGAGAGCAGAGGAGGGGGACAGAGGAGGGGGACAGAGGGCAGAGGAGGGGGACAGAGGGCAGAGGAGGGGGACAGATGACAGAGGAGGGGGACAGAGAACAGAGGAGGAGGACAGAGAGCGGAGGAGGGGGACAGATGGCAGAGGAGGGGGACAGATGGCAGAGGAGGGGGGCAGAGGAGGGGGACAGATGGCAGAGGAGGGGGACAGAGAACAGAGGAGGGGGACAGAGAGCGGAGGAGGGGGACAGATGGCAGAGGAGGGGGACAGAGAGCAGAGGAGGGGGACAGAGGGCATAGGAGGGGGACAGAGGGCAGATGAGGGGGGCAGAGGAGGGGGACAGAGGGCAGAGGAGGGGGGCAGAGGAGGGGGACAGGGCAGAGGAGGGGGACAGCATGACAGAGGGCAGAGGAGGGTGGCAGAGGAGAGGGACAGCGTGACAGAGGGCAGAGGAGGGGGACAGAGAGCAGAGGAGGGGGACAGAGGGCAGAGGAGGGGGACAGCGTGAGAGAGGGCAGAGGAGGGGGACAGCGTGAGAGAGGGCAGAGGAGGGGGACAGCGTGACAGAGGGCAGAGGAGGGGACAGCGTGACAGAGGGCAAAGGGGGCAACGTGAGAGAGGGCAGTGTGCCTGGATGCAGGGGGGGCAGAGTGTCTGGATGCAGAGGGGCATTTTTGCATACAACTAAATAAGTATTTCTGTCGTGACCTAAATACTTATTACAATTTTTTGACCCAACTACTTCTAAAACAGGACTGCTCAGTAATTATTTTGGAGGGGTGCCTTGAAAAAATTTGGAGACTCTAAGGGTGCCGCGAACTGAAAAAGTTTGGGAACCACTGGGCTAGGGCATAAAGGAAATAAATAAATAAATAAATAACGAAATGAAAGTGGTGTAATGTGATGTGCTAGGTGCCAATAAAGTCACATGCCATGGTGCAGCAACTGTGATTTATGGCATCCACACTAGCCCTGGGTGATGATGATGATGATGAAAGCTGCATCTCGGCCCCTGGCCAGAGGACCAAGCGCAGCTCTGCTGCAACTGCACTTGATATTAGCCAAAAGGAAGATAAATCATACTTTTCTCATTTGCTAATCAATTCCCATGTATTATTTACATATTATGCCATGACATTTTGCATAGTTCCACAGAAAGTAAAGCTCTTGTTTATATTCTGACAATCTTTGACCATTGTAGGCGTATGTACATAAATTAATGGCAATAAATGCTATTTAAATAATGTGTTTAAATGGCATATAAACCACAATGACGCATATTTGTTAATTATTAGACCCATAGCAGCCGGATCCTATGCCTAGTATTTCTCTCTCACTCTCTGCCACATAATACTGTACATTAGGTGCAACTATTGTCTACAACCCCAAACCAGAATATACCATTCTCCGGCGGAGGGGTATTATGATTATTTATGTAGCGTATATTTTGTTTTTGATAGTGAAAACATGAATTCAATCAATAGCAATAGGCTCTAGAACACCGGAAATAATAAATGCAGAGCACACTCTGTTCTGCTCTAGTTTTTCCCCGCCCGGTTGCTAATGGTTGAGTCCGTTGCTATGGTGACGCGTCTGGCGAATGTTTCTCTCCGGGGAAATTAGGAGCCGAGGCCTAAACTAATTCAAAGTTTTGCAGGAGTGCAACTCCCAGAACGTCACATTATCCGGTGCAGGTAACTTTAACAGGGTATTTTGGAGCCACCGTGTTATTGACGTTGTTTGTGAGGCAGACTATGACTTTTTTTTTTATCCATTGCTCATATGCTGTATAATTTGATAATCAGAACATACACCCACTTGTATGCATTGAAAAAACATAAATATTTTTATATTGCTGTATTTACTTCAATGTCCTGAAACTATTCATGCACAGACACAGTGTGTTCTATTATAATATATATATATATATATATATATATATATATATATATATATATATATATATATTATAGTGATAGCATGTTACTATGCATAGCAGTGCAACAATAATAATTCATAACTGTTAATAATGTGTGCAGAATTAATTATCTGGAATTAAATACCTTTTTTTTGCCATCAATTAACTCATTTAGCCCAGGTCATTGGAAAATAAATGGTAAAAAAAACAGAACAGACTATTACCATACTGAAAATAAGTCACATAAACAGATATGTTAAAGGGGTTTTGCACTTTCTATACCTTGCAAGGCTCACCATAAAATTAAGGATAAGTAAAAAAGAAATAAAATATGTTCACCCTCAATTTACTGATCTTTGGTTTAATCCTTAAATTGGTATATGGAAATTTTAATAAGGCTGTGTAAAGAGCAGTGTGTGTGCAAAGTGTTTTTTTTTTCTGTGTTATACCACTTTCATACTGCCGCCCCGGCAATATCCCGGGTTTTTGAAGAGGGGTTTTTGCAGGGGCTCGGAGCGTCCCAGCTCAGAAACACCATTCATACTGCACCTCGGACCTGGGAATTTCCCGGGTTGACCCCATTCATACTGCACAAGTCTGTGCCCTGGCAATTTGTGGGAGTTATCACCAGAGCAGTTTTCATTGGCTAAAAGATTCATAGTGCAGGCGACCCGGGAATTACCCCTCCATAAATCCCGGGTTTTTGGACCCGGGATTTTTCACTTGTACCATTCATACTGCACCAAGACCCGGGTCGTTTGAGCTCGCCCCGCCAAAAACCCGGGATTTTTGTGCAGTATGAATCGGGTATTAGTGATTTGCGAACAGTTCTCAAATATGTTAGGCCACGTACCCACTCCATTTAAAATGCTCTTTTAACACACATAAAAATGCAAGTAGAAAGAATGTTAATAGCAGTGCGTTTTTGTACACATTTTATATGTGATTTTTATGCTGTTCATATGCACTTGATTATGCATTTAACAAATGCACTTAAAATGCTTTTTTTTTTATCATGCGTCTGTTCTATATCCTGGTGACATCATTCTCTAACCTGTTTATCTTTGAGAGAAAATAAAGTTTGTCATCCTGGTGAACCTAATCCTTCCAGCTGTAGCTGTGGCAGCACTGCTGAATCACAAAAAGAGTTTAAACGAGCAGCAGATTAGAATGAGGTATTGAGTACATCCTGTGCTTTCTAATCGACTAACGGACATTCCAACCTTGGATCTGAGGACATATGATGACACATTCTTCAAGACCATTAATGTGTTATTGCACCTACTTCGGCAGTAGTCTCTCTTCCACTCTCATCATATGCTCCTATTCCTGGTTACAGAACTTTTTTGGGCTGCACCCTCTTTATGGAATTCTCTCCCCGGCCCAATAAGACTTTCCTTATGTCTTCATACCTTCAAGCGTTCTCTGAAAACCCACCTTTTTTAGACAAGCTTATAATATTCCTCAACCACCCTCTTAACCTCACTCGGTTACCCTATTACCACCCTTTACACAGCTAACACAGGACAACAACACTCTGACCCCCTGACCAACATTGCTGTGTGACTGGATAATATAGCCCACTAAGCATTTTCTGACTGCATTCTGACTGGACCAATATGCAATATGTAGAACTTAACCTCTTGTAACTCCCATTGTCCCACACATTGTAAGCTTGCGAGCAGGGACCTCTTACCTCTCTGTCTGTCTGTATTACCCAGTATTGTTTTATTACTGTGTTTGTTCCCTATTGTAAAGCGCTACAGAATTTGTCGGTGCCATATAAATAAGTGCTGGAAACATTGCGAAAAAACATGCACCATGTATTTGCAAATATTGTTTTCATTAAAATAAAAATGACCTTCTGTCTGCCATGGTTTTGACATGGACTCCTCCTAATTCAGCACATGACTTAGCAAATTTATTCCCAGCTCTCATCCCCTTTGATATAAGTTATAATGGAGGGGTGTTGACAATCCTCTTCAGCTGCAGGCTGCTTGGTCACATCTCGCTCTCTGTGTGAGCTTCAAACATCACATATGTAAACTCTTATTAAGGCCCCTACTTATTAATGACCCTATTTTTAACGCAAACCCTTTCAATCCTTATCGCAAAGACAGATGTGCACCTAATGGCAATGTGTGCAAGACCTTGCAAATAGTAAAACAATTAACATTATGGACAGTTCAAAGGTAAGCACTGAAAATGTCATAATAAAAACACCATGTTAAAGTTGGTGATATCTGCAAATGGAATTTGTGCTGAGGGTATTTAATAAACATATATATGTAGCTCCTAAACATGCGTGCTTTCCAGCTGTGCTATTGTAGGTGGCACAGTCCCAATTCAAAGCTATTTGTCAGGAGCATAGATGACCCAGTGGCGAATCCAGGTGAAGATGATCGGGACCCTGGTGGGCAGGGTCAACTGGGACAAGCCAATCAAAATGATGGATGGGCGTGGTTATGCTAAACCCCTCCTCCCTAAAAATAAATTCTAGGTGTGTGCCTGAGATGGACATGCTTGCACATAAGCCTCATTGTGTGTTTCATTATATCATTTAGATCTTCAAAGCAATATGGAAAACTATATTGCCCCTGAAAGTCCTCAAGATGAATCAGAAGAAGAAAATCTACCAGATTACTTTTGGGCTCAGGAAGAAAACATAAAAGGTGAGAGTTTATGTAATTTCTAAACTATATATATTGCACAGGTGGGCAGCCTCTGCAACACTCTCTAATCTACATGTTATCCTTATCATGGTCTAGCAAATGGATTTATTGAAAATTTAGCTTGTAGTTTAACTGAAGCTGGACTACTACAGATGGCCTGTCTTTGTTCATTTATCTCAAGCAACAGCTGCTGTAGAGCAGACCTCTTGTGAGGATGCAGCATATCAATTCAATATGCAAAACACATCATGAATATTAGTCAGGTCTCATTAATATTAGTCCCGAAGTGCCACAATCTATAGTTTAGCTATAGCCAGTTTGGGCTATGCTAGTGCCAGTGCCCTGCAATCTGTTACATGTGGCAACTAGGTACTGATGCTAGATACTTGCCACCTGTACCCTGGCAGATGCCGGCTCCCTATGGAGCCTGAGCTGATAGCTGTCATTCTGTCTCCTGAATGTTGGTTGCAGAAGACCGTGTGACATTCGGACAGTATTGCTGGTCTCATGGGGACAGGCTGTTATAAGCGGAAACAAGTAATAAGTGTCTTGCAGTCAGAATTGACCGATTGCAGGGCACTTGTGTGGCCTATTCCTTAGTAGTTTCAGTATGCACCAAAGACTGCTATTTTATTTTGTGTATAAATCTCATTTAAATTGGCAGGAAATGATGACTTTATTCTTGCCTACTCACCCATAGGGGCATATTCAATTAGGTTTCCGGTCCACGTTACTGCACTTTACCGCAGAAAGTGCGCAGTATTGATGGTAATATGGTACCACAATAAAGGGGATTTTCCTACGCAACCCTATGGGGTACGCACGAAAATCCACGTTATTGGAGTACCGTGGATTTACTTTGCAGCCCGTTCCTGCGCGTTACCGCGGACTGGAAACCTAATTGAATATGCCCCATAATGTCCGTGGTGAGACTCCTAAATTTCATCAGGCCATCCTCCTGGATCCCGTATCAATTTCTTCAGAAATCGACGAGCTTTGATGATGGGGCATCATGCCCTGCTGTGTGATGCGAATTGCGTTATTATGCAGCCGTAAGGAAGGGGGAGCTGTAATGACACAAAGCGCGTTGTCACTACCCACGCTCTGGTCCCTTAGACATCCCCTCCGGGAAGTCATCATCATCAACATTTATTTATATAGTGCCAGCAAATTCGGTAGCGCTTTACAATTGGGAACAAACATTAAAAAGACAATACTGGGTAATACAAACAGACAGAGAGGTAAGAGAACCCTGCTCGCAAGCTTACAATCTATAGGACACTGGGAGTTTGATACACAAGGGCATGTGCTACATCATATTGCACACTGGACCAGCTAGAATGCAAAGGTAAAAGTACTGAGTGGGCTGTGTGTGTAGCAGTGTTGGTCAGAGGGTTGTTGTCTTGTGTTAGCTGTGTAGAGGGTGGTAATATGGTAACCAGGGACATTCCAATGTCTGTGGGCAATGGGTGCACCTGAAGCTCAAAAAGAGTTAAGTGAACCTAACATGACCTTTTAATATAAGTTTAGTTTCCATTCTTTTCTGTTTTACCTGTGTAGCGTACAACTTTCTCTGTTTATCCGTGCATCTTAATGCTTGTTTTCTTCTTGAAGATGATGAATTTCCTTTTGGAGACACAGCAGAAATACTGCAGTATGAAGATGCTCCTGATGAAATAAGTGACAGTTTTGATTCTGATTATAACTGGTAAGCTCAGTGTCTGACATCTACCTCGCACACCATCTCTTCTTGTCTTGTGTTTGCAGAATGTGCTGTGATTACTGTGATTTTACCATAGTTTTATGATGCACACAGAAAAATAGATGGGAAATAATAACCATTTGATGCGGGCTCTATGCTATTTTTATGCATCCTTCAGAACATTATGCTGAAGTGAGATGGTTTTTGAACCAGCACTAACATGTTTATTTATTTATTTTAAGGACAATCTAGTAAATGGGTAGGTTGAAATGTTTTCCTCGAGACAGACGATACTGAAGGAGATTTAGAACAGGCATTGCAACAGTAATGGAACAATAAAAGTGGTTTTGGTAGGAAAAAAATATATAAAATAGAAATAACAAGGCAATTTTCCAAGAGCTCATCTCAGTGCAACTTCGCAAAAAGTTTAACCAATCCACCTACTTTATACACTATGGGGGTACTGGCCGTTTATAAAAACCACAGTGCAATAAAAATGTGCTGTAATTTATTGCGACCTATCGGACACTTCCATTCTTCTAGCCGTGTTTAGAGCATGGAGTTAAACATCTGATTGGTCACTGTAGGTCAGAGGTTCACAAACCTCTTGTGTCTGGTTTCGGAGTACCCGATTGTAAAATATGCAATACATCTGTTTGGGGTCTAGAGGTTGAATACCACTGCAGCTTTTATAAATGTCACCAAGTTAATTAATTGTATGAATTGCACCACCGCGTATCCCAAGCCAGAGGCTAACACAAAGGTTATATCTCCATTTTTCCATATAATAAAAGTTCCACCGTTTGACCTATTAGGGAATAAAACTTGATTACAAAATGTCCTGAACGCCCAGGAAAACAGGGTAACTGAGGAAGGGGTGAACCTGTTATTTTTGGTTGCTACATAAGGCATTGTGCTAAAAACATAACATAGAACCTGGTGACAGGTCCACTTTAAAGACCTTTATTACTGCGGAGTGTAGTTGATGGCAGTACACCTGAAACACATAGTTTGATATATTGTAGAAGAAGGAAACTGTTTGGAGCATTACTGAAAACCAGTGCAGAGAAAACGGTTCTGTAACCCATAGCAACCATCATATTCAAGCATAGCAGCCATCGCATTCTAACTTTCGATTTTGCTAGTGCAGGTTAGAAAATTATATCAACCAGAGGTGGAACTATAGGTGGAACAGAGGTGGTAGGTGTGACCGCTTATGCTCTGGTTTATAAGAGTAAGGCAGGACATTAGAGTAACATTGGCAGTTCCCTACGTAAACTTGGTTTGGGGCCGGTCAATGCGCTGTTCCGCCTCTGATAACATTTCATTTGTTGCTATGCGCTGCATCACCTTTTTGCCCATGCACCAGTTTTCACCACCTCTGTCTTCTGTGTTTTGAATTTCACAAATTTTTTGATTACTTAAAAAAGAAACCACTCTAAAACGATAATTTACATGGCGGCCAGAAATCTGTACTCCATGGACGTGATTATTTTGCAAATTGTTCCTTGCTGAGACACTGAAACTGATGTATGTATAAGACCTTTTATAACTTAGAAATAGATGTCTCTTACACAGATTTCTACTTTAACACATTTAAATGCCATTGACGTAGTATTGATGGCAATAAGTGTCCTGTCCTTGGGAGGCCTTTCTTTCTACAGCGGCAGACACTGGCTCGCACACGCTGAGCTGAGTGGAGCCTGGCTCACATTCAGGAAGCCTTTAGGTGTCAAGTAGGACACCCGAATTGTTTGTTGATCATGTGTTATGCAGGGACATCGAACTAGTGGGGGAGTAAGTACAAAGTACCAGGGCCCGGGCATGCCAGGGGCCCCTGGACTGTCTGTGTAATGGGAGGAGCCACTAACTTGGTGCGGAAACATTCCACTCAGTGGCTATGGCAAGGGCCCCAAAAAGTTGTACCAGTGGCTGTACCGGGGCCCTGATATTCCTCTTGGTGATCCTGGTGCCATGGGGTCAGCAGGAATACCTGGTGAAGTGAAAACTGGGTTTTACTCCAGGACAAAAAGGCTCTGGGTAAAGCCCAGATCATCCCTCCCGCGGGGCCTCAACTGTCAGATGTTTAACATTTGAAGTTTAAATAAACCGTTAAAAGTAAAAACAAGTTTTTTCAAAACCTAATAAAAACTTATTTAAAAAAAAAAAAATTAAAGACATAACTGTAAAATGATTTATGGACAGATAGAGCAGATTGACGCAATTAGTGCCACACTGGGAGATGATCTCTCCAATCCTGCTAAACTCAGCCTTCCTACTATGGGTTACAATTGATAAAGTGGGGTTATTGTGGCACCAACCATCATATGGGAATGCCGGATAATGCGGAATCATAGTACAAGTGTTTGGTATCTCTGTAGAAGATGCAGAATAAATCCACCGTGTATTTTATAGGTTTGCTTAATTTAGTAGCTAAGTGAGTAGTCATGAAATTCTCTTTAAAAAACCAAGCATGTTTTCCCCATATAATGTCCATAAATGTAAAATATATTTATTACACTGTGGTAGCAAAAGAAAGCCATATAAAATCCACACAATTGGAATCCTGGCACTAAAAAAGTTATTTAAAGTCAGACAAAATAAACTCCAGATACAGGTGCTGTACCCAGCTGTCCTCAGGGAGTAGTGCTAAACACTCCACTATAAACCGACAACAAACACCAAATTAGTAGAACAGCGCTAGATCATATATTTAAAAATAATTTATATTAAATGATCTCCTATGGTAGAAAATAAAATTGACATATTATAAATAAAATCAAAATTATAATGGCAAACTTCACTAATAAGAAATCGACTTTCAATAAAAATATTATTTTTTAATTGATTAAATCTCAGAGATTAGGCACACACAATGCCACCTATAAAAATAAAATAATTTATATATAAAAACACAGAAATGTACATTAAAGCATTTTCAAAGTAGTTCAAATAGAAATGATGCTCTTATTGCTGAGAAAAGCCAGACAACTGAAAAATCTAAGAATTATATATTATAGGGAGAAAAGGGGGCTATTTATTATAGAGAGAAAAGCCATATGGATAGATTTATCAAACTTTCTCAAAAGGAAAAGTGTTTGTTGCCCATAACAACCAATCAGATTCTACCTATTATTTTCTAGACTGTACTAGACAAATGACAGCTAGAATCTGGTTGGTTGCTATGGGCAACACCTCCACTTTTCCTTTTTAGAAGGATTGATAAATCTACCCCTTAGACTTTTTTACTAATGTAATGTTTTTTTTTCTTTCATTTTTCCCTTCTTTTATTTTGGCGAATCAGGAACTGGAAGCCCAAGTTCAGGCTCCCAGTTCCAGTGTGCTAGCGATAGGCTGGCTCACGCATGAGCAAATAGTCCTAACAGTAGAAAGCGAGAGCCCTATTACCGCTGCCAGCCAGTATCGCCAGGGACAAGAGCATCCCTCAGCTGCCCTGGCAAACTTTTAATGGTAAATTGGCCAATTCAAGATTTTCGATCTTATGGCAGCAATCTCAAATCTTCCATATTGCCCAATATTGATAAATAGACCCCTATGAATGATCACACAGTAACTGTCACCATCATAGTGAATTATATAATAAGGAGCAAGTAATCCACAAAGTTGTGGATCAAAGAGCTGAGTCCTGAAAGCTACTATTTGGCTTCTGTGTCTTATTACTTGGTGTAAATTCAATGGTAAAGAATATTCTCATATTCAATAATGTCCCATCCAATAGTGAAATATGAAAGGAACACTGTTCTCTCATTCATAGAACAGCTACCTCATACTAGTTATTAAGATGGAGAGCACGCAATGCCGATAAGACTCACAGTTGCATCTGAGGCTGCACAGTAGACTTCACACTGCTTGTGTCTGTTTTCTCCAGCACAGATTGTAGTTCTGGTATTTTCTCTCACAGAGGAGCCATTGCGCGCCAGTGAAGTTTATTATGATGAACCCTGTCTCATCAATCTCCCCCTGACGCGTTTCATCTGTCTATCAAGACTTTATCAAAGCCTATCTTGCTCGACCAATAAAAAAGAACAATATAAAATTATCTTTGTTAGAGACAGAGTTTATGCAGTGGGAAAATTTGACAAATGATGAGGCCATTTGAGGTGCAAATTTTCGATAGCACATATTGATTTGCAAACCTAATATTTTATGGACTACGCTTAATGTAGAAATATGTCTTAAGTTTCATATATTTTCCCTTCTAGGCCTAATGAACAGTACAAAGATCAGGATGAAGCAATAAAAGCTATTAGACACGTTGACAAGGTTCGGACCTTCCAACTACGTAAAACACTAAACAAGCTGGACAGTTTTCATCAAGATAAAGAAGTTATGATTTCAAAAATCAGGTTTGTTTTTCGGTATATTTCACAATGGCCTTGAAGCAAAGAAGTAACTATATTCCATGTGGTTTTGTGAGCTATGAGGCTGCAACTCCTAAAGTGATAATAAAATATCTCAGGTATCCCACTAGCTACACCAATTTAAAGCTGGAGCTCCGTTATAATGCCTGGCAGTGGCACTTTTATAAATAATCTCACTTTGTACAAGTAGAAGTTTTTCAACAAAGTAAAACAAAGGCAGTTGCCTGGGCAATGTATCCAAAGGGGCATGTGATGTCAGCTTCCTCAGCCTAGAATATTGTGACTATGAAAGGAGCCACACTCCCATATACTGATGTGAACTTGGCACTATATTAATGATAACAATAACAGTATTGAAGCTGCTAATACAGCTCTCTCATACCATATTCTGTGCTGTGGTATCGCACTGTGTATTATTCTATAGCACTTTATATTGATCTATCGCACTGTGTATTATTCTATAGCTCTTTATGTGTTTCCATGTCTTTTTAAGACCAGGTGGACATACTCTTCAATTGTGATGGAATTTCTTAGATGTAATGTTACAAAACATTATTCTTCTCAATGAGTATTAGATGCTTGGAACACACTTTCTGAATATTTAATTGAAAAGCATCATTAAAGCAATTTAAACCTGCCAGTTTGTATCTAAAGGATAGAATGTTAATAATTGAAACCTGCAGATTAGATGCAGCACATGGTCTTTTTACTTGATATACTGCTGATATTTTTGTAGACCATTATGCTCTTTGTGTTTATAAATAAATGAAATGATTTGCATATGTATTTGATGCTCTAAGTGTGAAACCTAATGTTTTAAACTCGTATCAAGCCAAAACTAAGCATATTCGTGCCATTTCCCTGCTTCATTTGTGTCAAGACAATATATTCCATTAGTTCTAAAGAACCTTTGATTTGCACTATCTAATGCATGTAACTTTACGTCAGCTTGTAAGATCAGAGTCCACCTCTGCCTCATATGCTAGATTTAAGCTTGCGTGTTTCTTAAGATGTTTGTAACTGTCGAATCTAAATCAAATTGTTCACCTGTAAGTGTCAGTTTATCAGTTATGAACTCATCAGCTGGAGAGATATAAATACACTGCATAGTTTGCGTGTACAATTAGCTCTGCTTTATTAGTTACAAGTCCATATCTATATAGCAAAAATCATTTATTACAGAAAACTACTCCCCAAAAGGTTTTAACCACTCTTGCTCCCTTTACCCAGATGTTGCTATATTTTCTCATTTTCACACAGGAATACTCCCCAGGGGGGAGTTGGCTTATCTCCTGTGCTGCCATATTCAAGGCCATGAGCACAGTCTCCTGCAAACAATGAATAACTCCTACAAACTAGCTGTATCTAATCTGTCTTTAAGCTATAAGAGAACACAATGGCTATATGGCAACAAGATGGCGTCAGCTTAGCAAAATCACATTTCTCATAACTCTGGCCAAATAGGCAGAGTCCTCAAAATCATCATACATAAAACCATGGGCTTTCTGTGCAAACACTACTATCGGTTGCTATGGTTTACAGCATATTTTCTATATTTGCCCACGCTCTATGGGACCCAGCCCACTTCCTAGTAAAGTGGTCTGGACGGGCACCTAGATGTCGAGATAGTAGCTAATCGTGTCATTTTAGTCCCACTCCACGGTGCATTGATGCAGTATTGGCATTTTGCCATGGGGGGAGGGGCCAAATGTCAGGATTCGCTGCGCTCTCCTCTAGTCACTTGAGATTCTCCCTGTGCACTAGTTTTCATAAGTGTCCCCAAATAACTGTTTTAGGCAGTGCTGTTGCAATTGCTTTTTTTTTTTTATTATTTGCTTCTAACAAATCCAATATAATAAGCCAAAGGAAGACATGTATAATTATTACATTTGCAGTTATTTTGTCTACACGCTGTATATAATGATTAGTTATTTTCTACGTATTTGAGAGAAACTAAAAGATAAACTGTGACGCAACACACCAATCTGCTCATACATCCATAGTCCTGTTCTAGTGTCGTCCATACTGTCACTACAGTCCTATTAAGACCATGATCATTTGGACCTCTTGGTCCAAACATATTAAGCTGAATTCAACCTGTGGAAAATCAGTCTGCAATGTGGCAGACCAACCAATCAGATTCTAGTTATCCTTTATTTAGTACATTCTACAAAATGATAGCTAGAATCTGATTGGTTGCTATAGGCAACATCTCCACTTTTCAAACCTGCCGGAAACTCGCAGCTTGATACATTTACCCCCACATGTCTTAAAATACATTGCTGTCTCTTGTTTCAGGGAAGAACTGAGTGCATGTCGCCAGAGAATACAGTCATTGGAGGAACAAAAAACTAGTGTGGAAATGGATATTCAGACAGAACAACAGACCAATAACATGTAAGTGGGTAATTCAGTATGCATCACCTACATATTACATAGAATATATCTCTGCACATAGTAGACAGCTGTCAGGTTAATGATCCTTGTTATTGGTTGAGTTGCAGTTGATGAAAGTGCATTGGTCACCTGCGCTCAGTGGAGGCAGCCGTTTTGTTGGCTGAGCCAATCGGTTTGCTGGGAACCAGTGACATCACTGACGCACGAGGCACAAAGTGAATCGATAGGCTGAATAGTGATTGGCTGCCCCCTCTGTGTGTAGGTGACGTGTTCCCCAGCCTACAGGTAAAAACATAGTAGAATGTTTATTACGCTGTGAGCCTCTTGTAGCCATGGTTCCTCAGTGACAAGCAGATGGTACAGGTGATGCAACATCTCCCTAAGGTCCTCGGTAGTAACTCATCTTTAGCCTCTTGTTTCCCCTGCTCAGCAGCTGCATTAGCGTTTGAAAAGCTGACAATCTGGAGGTAAGACACAGCCGAGTACAATATAAAGCAGGATTAACAGCACAAATGTCACTGTGAGTTGTAGGAGGTAACCTTCGTTGCTGTATTGTTCTGTACTATGCAGTAATCTGCTGCTTTGCTAGATCAGTGTACTATGTAATCTTACATACAGCTTTGAATTTTATAGTACCCTGTAAAAAGTAAAGACTGAGGGATAGATTTACCAAAAGTTTTAAAAAAGGAAAAGTGGAGATGTTGCCCATAGCAACCAATCAGATTCTAGCTATGATTTATTTACTACATACAGCTGGAATGTGATTGGTTGCTATGGGCAACACCTCCACTTTTCCTTTTTAGAAAGTTTAGAGGATCTACCCCCGAACGAGCTATTACTTCTTAGTGAATGTAGAACCCTAACAGAGTAAATGTGTGTATAGAAAGTGTGAATTTGTGCATTCTTGATTTGTGGGTTACTCAGGAATATATAGGTTGAATATTAAAATCTCACTAGCTTCTAAATATTTTGCTTTATACATTTTATGATTTATACTTTTGCACATTGTATTTGTATTTTTTATTTTATACAGTAACTAACTTCGTAGCATAAACAGAAGCACAATAATATACACAAATGTAATCACACCATTGTACATAAATATTTACATGCTGTATACTAGATCAATAACGGGAGGTGGTGGGAGATAAATGTGGGTTTGAAGTCTGGTTAGCGTGTTGGCATGGCTGTTTGTATATCTTTATATTTTATGCTTTTAAATATAGGACAGTATTATTTTATATATGTTACAAAAAATGAAAAGTGAAGTTGATGTTGATTTTTTTTTTCCTGCATTGATTTGCAATTACTGTGGAGGTCGTTTACTCAGCGTATCTGATGGACACTGCGGTACATCCTGGTTGTAGACAGGTGCATCTCAATGGTCCATCCAGCAGACCTAATACATCTCCTCTCTGCACTTGGGAGACACCTCTGAAAACTGCCCCTCAATATGTAAAAGTACCTACCCTTCTACTACCACCCATTTCAACTAAATACATTTTTAGGAAATTACTATTCAGGTTATCCCTATTTATGGGATGGGGGTCATTGGCACTGTTTTTTAATACAGATGAAACATTTGTGTGCGAAGATCTCTATTACATTGCTTAAAATGCAACATGGAGCTGGGAAAATGGGTCATTCGGCTAATTCCAGAAAATGTCTCCTCTGACCCTAATACTTAACCCTTATTTTACAGGGCTGGATGCTCCCCTCTCCAAATTCTCATCCAGCCTCAGCCTGGCGTCCCCCCGGTACAGTAAAACCAGCCCCAGGCTGGTCATTGCAGTGCTGGTGCCTCTCTTGGTGGTGGATGCACTGTTTTTTATACCCTTCAGCGCAGAAGCTAATAGCCCTGCGCTAAAAAGTGCTGGGGATCATCCCAACCTCCCCTGAGCTGTGAGGGCCAAGAATGAGCCCTGAGGTGGCAACTTTGCCATGCCAGTGGTTCCAGATTAATGGACAGGGGTCTCTAAGAATGAGGTCCCCATCAATGACTAAAGAGTTAAAAACACACTTTTCAGATAAACTTTAATCATCATTATCAGCTATTTATATAGTGCCACTATTTCCGCAGCGTGGTACAGAGAACTCGCTCACATCTGTCCCTGCCCCATTGGAGCTTAAAGTCTAAATTTTCTAACACACACACACACACATATGTTTTTGGAGTGTGGGAGGAAACCGGAGCACCTGGAGGAAACCCACGCAAACACGGGGAGAACATACAAACTCCACACAGATAAGGCCATGGTCGGGAATCGAACTCATGACCCCAGCGCTGTGAGGCAGAAGTGCTAACCACTAAGTCACCGTTAATGAAATAAAGACTCCCCAAACCCATTTATTTTATTAATCCTATATAACAAATCTTATTTTCTTCTTTCTTGATTCAGCATAGTGCAAATGTCTTTGGCTGCTTGTTATCGATTGGCCAGTGTAGCGTAATCCCGGGGACGTCCGACTTTTATTTATTTTGCTTATTTTAAATTTAAATTTGGCTTACTTTGCTTTTGGGTATTTTTCAGGTTGTTTTTTTCTTTTCCCATTCCGGCTACATTTGAT
Organism: Mixophyes fleayi; assembly: GCF_038048845.1. Lineage (NCBI taxonomy): Eukaryota > Metazoa > Chordata > Amphibia > Anura > Limnodynastidae > Mixophyes > Mixophyes fleayi. Next base: position 75,883,797 of record NC_134412.1, read on the forward strand.
AAAGAAAATTATTTAAAAGATGTAAAAATGAAACTATTTAATGAACATGATGAACAAAGGTTTGGGAAGTCTTTTATTTAATGAATGCTTGTTTGAAAATTGTGTGTGTTTTGGTATAATGGGCAAGGGTCCTAGGGATTAAAATTGTCTCTTCAGGGGTCCCACTGGGTCAGGAGGATTCTCAGTGCTTTTAGCACAGTGCTGGTAGCCTCTTGTTGGGGGACTCTGTTTTTTGTCCAACATTCCTATTAAAGGCTCCAGCCCTGTATTGACAAGGCTGGCGCTGGTTCTCCCTATTATGGGGACCATATGCTGGAACTGGCCTAGCCTGTCTAGCCGGGTGCTGGTTCCTCTCCAGCAGGGAAACCCCATGTTTGCTGTATAGCACTGGGACTGGTTAAGGATTTTAGGGTAGTAGGAGACCACGCTGCTCCTTTTTATTTCATTTATTTAATAACATTAATAGTTATGTCATTCAAACAGCTTGGCCCAGACCACATTCAAAACTTTGATTGGAATTGGGGAAATATTTTTTTGTTTTTTTTTAGGCAGATTGATCTAACAGCATGTGCTTCCATCATCATCATCATCACCATTTATTTATATAGCGCCACTAATTCCACAGCGCTGTACAGAGAACTCATTCACATCAGTCCCTGCCCCATTGGGGCTTGCAGTCTAAATTCCCTAACATACACACAGACAGACAGAAACACAGACTAGGGTTAATTTTGCTGCCAATTAACTTACTAGTATGATTTTGGATTATGGGTGGAAACCAGAGCACCCGGAGGAAACCCACGCAAACACGGGGAGAACATACAAACTCCACACACATGGTCGGGAATCAAACTCATGACCCCAGTGATGTGAGGCAGAAGTGCTAACCACTACGCCACCGTGCTGTCTCACCTATCAGAACCACCTCTATCTGATTTTGGAAAGTCACATCTGATTGTGAATACAAATACAGAACACGGCTCTTAGAACATTGCCGTGATCAGAACAATCAATTTCATTGCCAAACATACCCACTGCGACTTCCTTTATTTCACGTTTCAGATTGGTGGTTGCGTAGCTGACCTTAATAATTTCCTGATGTTGAAACCTCTTCGGAAATCTAAAATTAATATGGGGCTCTACCAGAATCGTAGTTTAATAAATCCCGGTCTCTATGATTGTAAAGATGACTTCTATACGTCACCAGTACTTGCCCTAGCAAGCAGGTGACATAAGTTTCCATAATTCTGTGCGGTTATACAATTTAACTCATGACCAGGCGCTGGCTTGGCTCGGGGGAAGAGGGGCATAAGCCCCCCAGGGCGGTTCCATAGTGGGCTACCTTGGGCTTGGTCACTGGGTTGCATGCAGTTTTTCTTCTTTAAAATGTTCCTAATAGAAGCATAGAAACATAGAATTTGTTAAAAACCTCTTGGCCCATCTAGTCTGCCCATTTACAACCTATGGTAACCTCAAACCCTATTTGATTCTTTATTCAAGGACGGTGGCTAAGTGGTTAGCACTTCTGCCTCACAGCACTGAGGTCATGAGTTCAATTCCCGACCATGGCCTTATCTGTGAGTAGTTTGTATGTTCTCCCCGTGTTTGCGTGGGTTTCCTCCGGGTGCTCCGGTTTCCTGCCACACTCCAAAAACATACTGGTAGGTTAATTGGCTGCTATCATATTGACCCTAGTCTGTGTGTGTGTGTGTTAGGGAAGGAATTTAGACTGTAAGCCCCAATAGAGCAGAGACTGATGTGAGTGAGGTCTCTGTATAGCGCTGCAGAATTAGTGGCACTATATAAATAAATGGTAATAATAATAATCCTTATGTCTATCCCAAGCATGTTTAAATTGCTTTACTGTATTAGCCTCTACCACCTCTGATGGGAGGCTGCTTAGCCGAGTCTCTCCCCCTGGGCTAAAATGTGCCAGCCAGCCCCTGCTCAATGCTCAAAGTATAGTGCTTGTCATTCCACCAAGATCAGCAAATATAATATAATACATATACCTAAAGGGACACGGCCACAATATAATGAAGGGCATATATGTGTTCTTTCTCAATCACTGAGTTCTGCTATTTTAACTAGTAATAAGATTATATTTGTGTTCTCTTGTTGCTGCTATAGGGCTGCTGTGTTCCGCCTGCAGGCTCTACACAGGCGGCTGAGCGCCGAGCTGGTCAATGAGGAAGACATGGAGTCAAAGATCGCCTCCATGCTGAGAGATAACGAGTGAGTTCCCCTATTGTGCACTGAACTTGCTGTAGTTGAATCACTTAAACATTGTAAAAATATATATGTTAAATTTGTCGAGTGATATTTAATACACTTAAATTGTCTCTCCATTATATATAGTGTGCATATATCACTATTACTTTGTTTGCTGTGAAGTTGTTTTGTGGATGATAAGAGGAACGGTTGGCTATACAAAATTCTAAAATTCATCTCCTCAAACAGTTCTAGACATGTGCATAACATTGGGTGCGACTAGCCGCTCTGTCTCCTAAAGTGGGGTGAGAGGATTTCCCATTTGTCCCTCATACAAAGTACCTTAAAGAATTGTATACTAGTTGTGTGCGCTTTAAAATACAGATATTGTAGTTTTAAGCATCAGTAGGTCTGCTAACAAGACAAATACCACACATATTTTCTACAATCTAATTTCTCTCATTTTGTTGCCTTACAACCGTCCCCCCACACACAATTTTTTTTTATAAATAAAGTAACATTTTACTTTTCATTATGGGAAAATGTTTTATACAGTATAAATAATAAATAATAAATAAAATAATAAATATTAATAAATAATAATATAATAATAATAAATCATAATAATAATAAATAATAAATATAAATAATAAATATTTTATACAGTACCAGAAATAGTAAATCAACAACTGCTCACGATAGTTTTACCACCAGATCCTGCGTGACCAAATAAAGCTATTAAAGTAACTTAAGCAGTAAAGTGGCCTTTAGCCATCTAAATCTCTTGCTACATAACGGAGTGTTCTTATTGGACAGGTATGACCTCTGGCAGATTGATGTGGAACAAGGAAAATTTACCAATCTACGCAAGAGGCTTCAGCTAGATGAAGAAGAGCTAGACAGACAGAACAGAGACTCTGCAGACCAGCGAGCGCAGAGGGAGAAAATGTCACTAGCTCTGATAGAGCGTAAGAAACGGGCAGAAAAACTGTAAGTAAATAGAGAGCCGGTGAGTGCTTGCATGGCTGTGTCATTTCTAAAACTACCTTTTACAACCGTAACAATCTACCCTGGTGCAACAGTGAATAAATTGCTGTTAATGGCGATTCTTTATACGCTACTTAGCTGGGAATGGTTGTATGATTGACAGTTGTACTCCAACAGGTAGAAATGATTGACAGCTGGGGGTATATTTACTAAACTGTGGGTTTGAGGGGGGCGTGGCCTGGTGGAGCATGGAGTAGGCTGTGTACGGCGGAGCTCCCCAGCCTAAATATCCGGAATTAATATCCTGGCGTGAAACAACCCACTATACTTACCTGGTTCAGTGTCGGAACCTCACCCGCTTTATCCAGTCCAGGTCTGAGCTGTGTTGGCGGATCACGGAGGCTGAACTTGGCGCTGGTGTCCGGGGCTGTGCTGGAGTAGAGATCGCGCGGGAAGGAGGAGGGGGATCTTCATCTCCGGAGGTGCCTGGGTCGTCTGGCTGCGGGTGAACGGGCGTCCGCCCGGCTGGTGAGGAGGCTGTCTGGTGTGGAGAGGGGATGCCTGGTGGTTGCCGGTGAAGGAGCCGTGTTCCCGCCGGGAAGCGAGCCGCGGCGCCATCTTGGGAAGCGAGTATAAGAGGAGAACATACAGAGAGTGGCTGCTGTAGCATGCAAGTTTCTAGGTAAGCGTTGGAAACTTTGCCTGAAAAAGTAAAAAAGGGTACAGTCTGTGCCATTGCTGCCTGGAGGCTCTTTCTCCCTGACAACTCTCTGTGTGTAAGCTTGGGCAAGACTGTGTTCATTGATTGGCTCCCTGCTGGTCAAGTTCTGGTTACAGTCCCGACTGCTGCTGAATGCCTGCTGTGGATTCCTTTATTTGCCTGATATACGTGCAACATCTGGTGGCATACCCATTGATACCAGCATGGGTAAGCACTCTGCGAGCACTACTGCTGCGGGCAGATTGGAGAAGTATGCCCGTTCAAATCCTGCTACAGCACCGGGGGGAACTCCTGCATCTGAGCCGCAGGTGCCTCAGTCTTCTAAGGATGCAGAGACGCCTGTTGATGCTACTCTTCAAGAAGTCCTGAAAGCTATCGCTGCCTCTGAAAAGAAGGTAATGGACAAAATTGGAGAGGTACAGGTTGACTTGTCATTGATGAGGCAGGATTTTCAGAAGATTCGTGAACGTGTGTCGGAGACAGAGGCCCGTATATCCATATTAGAAGATACTACAGTTCCTTTGCCGCAGAAAGTTGCTGGATTGGAAGCTCAGATGGCGTCGGTTAAACAAAAAATGTCAGACATGGAGGGTCGCCTCAGACGCAGCAATGTTCGGCTGGTGGGTCTCCCTGAAAAGGCAGAGGGTGATGCTCCGGAGACATTCTTGGAAAATTGGATGATTCAGCTGTTTGGCAGAGGGGAGTTCACGGCCCAGTTTGCGGTGGAGAGGGCGCATCGAATCCCGACTCAGATGCCACCTCCTGGTGCGCAGCCACGCACATTTATTGCTAAACTGCTACATTATAAAGATCGGGATGCTATTCTCCGCCTGGCTCGGACCAAGGGCCCCCTACTGTACCAAAACCAAAGAGTGGCTGTGTTTCCTGGCTTTTCGGGGGATGTACAAAAGAGCAGAGCCCAGTTTATACAGGTGAAGCGTCGCCTTCGTGAGATGCAGCTGCCGTATGCTATGCTTTTCCCGGCTAGATTGCGTGTGGTTGCAGATGGAATAACTCATTTCTTTGGATCTCCGTCGGAGACGACTAATTGGTTGGACAGGAGAGCTCCTAGTGGTATTCGTCCGGATTGAAGATATCTTTGGTGACGTATGGATCTCCTGGACTGAAATGATGCTGTTAGAAATTGTATGCTTCAGATAGTTAAAATGTCTGAGTTATGCTTCACGAACCGAGATGGTGCTATTGAGGAATGTGTGCTTTTGATAGTTGTAATGTTTGAAACTTGCTCCGGTAATGTTTATCACTTGATTCATGTTCATATATAACTGAAATGTTGTGATTAATATTGTAGGTATTTGGTTGCTTATGATAATGTTAGTTATAAGGTTATTTTACTTAAAACTGCTGGATCTTATGGTTGGTGTTAATGGATGGTCTTGGTATGGAGGGTTAGAGGAGTACTAGGGGTGATTTTGTGGGCTGGGGAGCTTCCCTTGCTTAAAGGGTCGCGGTTTCCCTCTCCTTTTTTTTCGGTGCATACGAGTATTTCCATAAGTGTGTGGAGATAGGTGTGTGCGCTGTGTAAGGGGATGCGGGATAGTTATAAGGGGATCCAGGTATGTCTAAGTTGGGGGTGGATATACGGGGAGGGGGGTTGTTTGAATAGGGTAGGGAGGGGTAGGTTTTTTCAACGCAGTGACGGGTGTGGCACTTTATCTTTATGCAAATACTTCTGGATGATGAAATTGACTATTTTGTTATATGCTAATGTGGTTGGCTGGTGGCTGGGTGTCTGTCTGGGCTGGAGGGGGTTGACGTTTATGTGGAAATGTCACATATGTATTCCCTTGTGTTATGGCGACTGGGAAGATGGATAGGGGGTCTATTAAAATCCTGACTTGGAATGTTCGAGGTCTAAATGATAAAATTAAACGGTCTTTGGTCATATCCCAATTGAAAAAGTATGAGGCAGATGTTATATGTTTAACTGAAACTCATTTAGTGGGAGGTAAAGTGATGGCCCTTAAGAAACCGTGGGTTGGGTGGGCATACCATGCTACTCATACAGGTCATTCTAGGGGGGTATCTCTCCTTATACATAAGAAAGTAAATTTTATTTTGGAAATGGTGGAGTCAGACCCATTAGGTAGATATGTTTTTGTGAGAGGCATTTTTGATTCTAAGCGTATAAACTTACTGTCGGTATATGTTCCCCCCCCCTTATAGTGGTGAGGTCCTAAAAAAGTGCAGTGATTTTATTTCTCTTTCTCCTGATACTCCAGTGATTTGCTGTGGGGATTTCAATAATGTGATGGATTCTAATGTTGATAGGTGGAGGGAGGTGGGGGATACTACATATGCCAAAAAATCAAAATTTGCTGATGTGGTGGAAGAGATGGGTTTGGTGGATGTGTGGCGTCTGAGGCATCCGGCAGAGGTCTGTTTCTCCTGTTATTCCACTTCATATAATGCTTTCTCCCGAATAGAGCTAGGACTTGTATCAAAGGAGTTACTGCCGGCTGTCTCCGATGTTGCATATTTACCAAGGGGGATTTCAGATCATTCTCCGTTGGTATTAACAGTTAGGCTTACTGTGTCTCGGGGTCAAGCATTTTGGAGGCTTAACCCCTTTTGGTTGACACTATTGCAGGATGGAAATACCTCGGAGTCCCAATGGGAAGAGTATTTTGCTACTAATGCGGACACGGCGGCCCCGCCTCTTGTCTGGGACTCATTTAAGGCTTTTTTAAGAGGTTCCTTAATCAGAAGTATTAATTGTTTCAAAAGAGAGTCTAGGTTGAGAGGTGATAGATTGGAAAAAGAGGTTGTGCGGTTGGAGGAGGTGTATCTCTCTTCTCATGTGGCTTCTGATAGGATGGCTTGGCTGGCGGTACAGAGAGAATGGTCGGATTACTTGTTAGATAAATCAAGGCGTAAGTTGTTATTTGTTAAGCATACTCAATATTTTGAAGCGGATAAATGTGGTAGGTTTTTGGCTTATTTAGCTAGGTCAGAAGGGGCGGTTGCTGTAGTGGAGGGGATTACAGATACTTTGGGTGTTGTGCATACCTTGACTGAAGAGATCAGTGATGTTTTTTATGTGTATTTTAAGGATGCTTATGCGTCAAGAGCTGAGTACTCAGACTTTGATTTGGACGTGTATTTAGCGGATGTTTCCTTACCTGAACTGAGTGCAGATGGTAGAGAAAGTTTGGACGTGTCAATTACTGATGAGGAGATTGTAGCTGCGATAGCCTCGTTTCCAAATGGCAGGGCTCCGGGCATAGATGGGATACCCATAGAGTTGTATAAGAAGCATCTGGGGTTCTTTGTGCCTCGTTTGAAAGACATATTTACAAGCTTTAGAGATCAGGGGTGTGTGTCTCCGTCTATGTCTGAAGCCCTTATAGTCCTTATCCCTAAAGCGGGAAAGGATCCCTTGTTTCCAGAGTCATACAGACCGATATCGTTACTGACAACGGATATTAAGATTTTGGCAAAAATTTTGGCGACACGTTTGAACCGGGTGATTAGTGAGGTAGTGCATCCTGACCAAACTGGGTTTATGCCGGGAAAATCTACCGCTATAAATTTGCGTAGGCTTTTTTGTCATCTGCAGCTGCCCCACCCTGCGGAGGAGGAGGCGGTGGTGGTGTCCTTAGATGCTGCTAGGGCCTTTGACTCGGTGGAGTGGAGGTACTTGTGGGCGGTGCTGTTGAAATTCGGGTTTGGCCCGGTTTTTATTCAGTGGGTTCGACTGCTGTACTCTTGCCCTACAGCTAGAGTCTGTGTAAATGGCTTTGTGTCTCGTCAGTTTGTTATGGGCAGAGGTACCAGACAGGGGTGCCCTCTGTCCCCCACTCTGTTTGCTCTGGCCATAGAGCCATTGGCATGTGTGATTAGAATGCAGTCAGATATTACTGGATTACGAATGGGCTGCAGGACGGACAAGATTGCCCTTTATGCTGATGATATGCTGCTTTTTGTGTCATATCCTGATAAAGCATTGCCAATTTTACTCCGTGTGGTCTCGGTGTTCGGTAGGTACTCGGGGCTTTTGATTAATTGGAGTAAATCCAGTGTAACTCCGATTAAGAGTACCTGCCCTACGGGGCAAGTTTTGCAGACTCCTCTTAAATGGACCCCGATATTTAAATATCTTGGTATCTGGATTTCTAGTGATATGGGTCAATATATCCAGTGTAATGTTCAGCCTCAGATTGACTATCTTAAGAGCCGGATTGGGGTATGGAAGCAGCTGCCATTGTCGGTCACAGGTAGAATTAATTTGATCAAAATGATAATTCAACCAAAGTTTTTGTATGTTTTACAGCAGTCACCGGTATATATCCCCCATAGCATATTTCGCTACATTGAACGTCTCATGGCCTCTTTGGTGTGGGCAGGCAAGAGAGCAAGAGTTAAGCTTACCACCTTATATCGTTCCCGAGGATCAGGGGGCCTGGCTTTGCCAAATCTACGGCTTTATTATTTTGCCTCCCAGTTGACACATATTGAGGTATGGTTCCGGTCGCGGTTGGGTGTAGATTTGCATGACTTTTTAGTTTCTGAGACAGGCTCTAGTCATATGCGTGTGCAGTTTCTTCTGGCTGGAAGAAAGGCTGTGAGGGACCCCCCTTTGTTAGTACAGGCCATGAAAATTTGGCGACTGTCATCCCAGCTTGGGGGTGGATTGGACTTGGACCCGTGCACTCCACTTTGGGATAATTTGGATTTTGGAGAATTGATTAGGATGGAGGGAGTTGGAGCTTGGCGAATTTATAACATAATACATATTGGACAACTGTATGAGAGTGGAATATTATATTCATTTGAGCAACTTCAGAGTTTATATGAGATACCTAGGGGTTACTTTTATAGATATTTGCAGTTACGACATGCTCTGGCCTCGCAGTTTCGGGAAGCTGCCCCGAGCTTTAGTGTGGATTCATTAAGGGTGCAACTCTCAAGGTTGGGCCAAAGGCGGCAAATTTCATTTTTGTATTCAATATTGATGGAAGGATCGGGTGAAGGGGGATTGCCGGAGCTGCGATGCAGGTGGGAGGGTGATCTGGGGCGTCTTAGTGACAAAGCATGGAATGTGGTGTTATGTAGCCCGAAAGAGGTCACTGCATCAATCAAATTTCGCCAGGTCCAGTTCTTTCTGTTACACAGAGCATATCTCACCCCTCTTCGGCTTTCTAAGTTTGATGGGGGTCAGAGGGTTCTGTGTCCCAGGTGTAGGAGCGAGAAAGAGGACTTTTGGCATATGATTTGGGAATGTCCGCTGGTCTCATCCTTTTGGGGAAAGGTGGAGGATTGTATTAAAAGACTGGAGGTGGGAGTAGTGGCCTTGACTCCAAAACTCTGTATGTTTGGCTTAGGCTTGAGCAAGAAAACCCGTAGACTTATTAGACTGCTTATCAACACACTACTCATGTTAGCAAAGGTGGTGATAGCTAGGAAATGGATGGCACCTGAAGGTCCGACTTTGAATAACTGGATCGACCTTGTTAATGATACAGTCGGCCATGAAAGATTCATGTACACTAGCAGGAACCTAGTGGATAAGTACGAGAGAATATGGTACAGATGGAGGATATCCCCATATGTCACGGAAGGATTGAGGGAGGTGGAGCTCTCCTAATGTAATGCTTGGGGCAGACATCCAGCCACTTAGTAATATGTCATTAAAGTCAACGATTATATTCTGTATTATCAAAAATGTATTATTATTTTACTGTATCTTGAAAATGTGGAAGGTGTGCATACCTTGGCTTGAAAATCTGAATGTCAATGCTTTTTTTTTTTTTTTTTGATCCTATTGTGTATGTGTATTTTACGATACCTGTATCACTGTGTGGGATATAGTTGGGGCTTTAGCCTTCTGTTATGGGCTTTCTTTTTTGTTGTAGTGTTTAGAATGTTAAGAAAAGATAAAAAATACAATAAAGTCTTACCTGATTTAAAAAAAAAACTGTGGGTTTGAAAAAGTGGAGATGTTGCCTATAGCAACCAATCAGATTCTAGTTATAATTTATTTAGTACATTCTACAAAATGACAGCTAGAATCTGATTGGTTGCTATAGGCAACATCTCCACTTTTTTAAACTCGCAGTTTAGTAAATATACCCCCTTATCTTCACATGAGCAAGAACATCATTGGGTTAGAGAGACATTATCCTATTCTATACTGTGTTTGTAAACAAAGATCATACATATATTCGCTCACATAGCCACTATGGACAGCACTGCAGTTATCTTGTGTTTTTGCAAAACACTTTATACACATCAGCAGAAGCTTATATTATAGTAACTACTTTGCTTCATCTGTGTCTTCATCACTGTTCCTTCATGTGGATTGTCACCCTTTGCTTATTCTTCTATTGCCAACATCCAGAGAGACATAGAGCAATTGTATTGGGAGATGTGTTACATTTGTATGTGGTTTGCTGGGCAGGGCATAGGATCCACTAAGCAAGTTTTGGAAAATTGAAATACAACAACAATAATAATAATAATAATACGTTAGCCATTTGCTTAAATGCATTTTTTTTTTTACATATTATAGATACAAATCTGTAAGAGTAAGACAAGGGAGTATATTTACTAAGCTGCGGGTTTGAAAAAGTGGAGATGTTGCCTATAGCAACCAATCAGATTCTAGCTGTCATTTTGTAGAATGTACTAAATAAATGTTAACTACAATCTGATTGGTTGCTATAGGCAACATCTCCACTTTTTCCAAACCGCAGCTTCGTAAATATACCCCCAGGTATTTTATTATATTGTTGACGCACTATATTATCATTGCACAAACAATTTTATTTTATTTTTTTGTTAAACTTATTTTTATTGTAAGAAGAAACTTTGTGGTATAGGAACAATACATAGGGAGGGGGTGAATCCGTAAGACAGAGTATTGGGGGAAAAAAGACTCAATTTATATTTCAATTACAATTCCATTTAGTATTCAATTACATTGATAGTAGTATTAATCTGTATACATATTACTTTGGAGTTTGAGAAGAGCCTAAACCTTGTGTAAAGATACTCTCACAAACATTATTTTAAATATATTTTATATTTATTTGATATTGCTTACCTGTTATGTTAGTTGTATAACATGCATGTATCACTTGTCAAAATATGTCTGATGCTTGATATTTATTAATATTTATATATCTGTCAGTATGTTTTGACATATCAAGTATACATTCTAGCATACATTCTCCTGTACTTGGTACAATTAAATTGGAGTGCCTTTAAATATGCGCATTAATGTAAAATTATTCTAATGGATCTCAAGTGTGTAGATATTTTAATTTAAAAATACAGCAACATTTAGATGTGATGACAGGATGGTCATATAAAATGTCTCTCTTGTTGAGTTAGGTGGATATTATTATTGAGTATATTCCTGGTAATTTAGGGAAGAAATGAACAAGTTGAAGAAGGAAGAGCAGCGTTATCGTAAAGCTGCGGAGGAAGCACAGAAGAATCACGAGAGAGCTGTTCAGTTTCTGAAGGAAACTATGACCAGGTTTGTTTTGCTAGGACGCAGTATCGTTTCCCGTCTTTGTAAGTCTTATTTACACTCTGGAAGTTGCTTATTCCATTGTTTTTAAATATCTGTCCAGAGAAAAGACTTCTGTACCCATCAAACCCCTTTGCTCTCTAGTGCTCTTTAGTCATTGGGCAATCCACAATATTCCAATAATTCTCCCTGTGATTAGGTGCGTACATCAGGGAGCACTATGGTAACTGATCACCGTGTAAATACTTTATTTTAATGGATTATGAGTTGGAACATTAACTTTAAGAGCCTACTGGTTCGCAATAAAATTGCTGTCTGGTACAATCTGTGTAAGTGTCATTTGTAATACAGACAAATGTGCTGATTCTTTAGGGATTTGAATACTTTTGCATGCTGTTATACACGTCTCTTATATTACTTTACATCTGTATTTAATCATTTTCAACTGCAGTTCCCTTTAATTGTAAAACTGCATAGATTGTGTGTTTGATATAACCTGGTGGTAGTCATCTTATCGGTGCTGATAACAGCAGCAGTTACTGTACCGACATCACATGTCCGATACTGACATGCCCGACAATAAATAAATATATCCTCACCATACGGATGACACCTGAAGTATCCGACAGTGTTCACCTAGATTCCGAACACAACCAATCACAGCACGGCCTTTTGACGTCATTTCAAAGAGCGTCGTCCTTTTCGTGATTTCAAAGTGGCAATGCCTGGTCCCGCCGCTTAACTTATCTACGTAAGTGTTAAGGTTAGGGATCGGGTTGAGTTTGGGGATCGGGATCGCTGTTTGAAATGACGTCAAAACTCTGTGCGTTGATTTGTTGTGTTCAGAATGTAGGTCAACACTGTCAGATACTTCAGGTGACATTAATATGGTGAGTCTGTATTTATTGTCGAGAATGTCTGCATCGGATATGTGATGTCATTACACTAACCGTCGGTGTTGTCACTATCGTTTACACGTACCCATCCCGATATAACTGATACCACAGTGTGCTAGGTGAGTGATTTTGATAAGAACTATCCCTAGAATGTGAGTACACATAACCCAAAGATGTTAATACGGATTGGTCCATCTACACGTCTTCCATTAAGGAACACGATTTCAAAATAAGTGATGTCACAAAAAGTAGGTGGGGCCTGTTTGTTGGGGCCTTGTACAGAAATGGATGTGCTGAGGACAATTGGCGGTTCTTGCCAGTGTCAAAAGGCTTATCAAAAACATGCCAAGCAAGTAGGTTTGTTTTGGTCATTTGTGATAACATAACGTTGTACAGAACCTCTTACAACCTGCATTGTGGTGGTGATTTATGAGTTTGCTCTCCATTGAATGCTTGGTGAGTCTGAAGTAATATTTTTTGCCAAAAGCAGCTTGCACTGATTTATACCCACTACTAAGAGTACATTTATTCGTAAAGTAAAAGTGTCTTTTATATAGTTCACTCATCACCTACACACAGCTGATACAAGTCTAGTCTAGTCTGAACCACTGTCTATGTGAATGCAGCCTGTCCATTCGCTAGGAACTAGGTGACATCAACGAGACACAAAGCTTACAAAATGGCTGCCCCCAATGTGTGTAGGTGTTCTGTATTTACTAGCTGAGATCTCTAAATTATATTTTTGGCACCCACAGAGTTCATGAGAAAGAGACAGAGAAAGAAAAGAAAAGCAGAGAGGACCTGGAGAAGAGGATGCAAGCTGTCCTATCTCTGAAAAACAACATCTCTCTGAACCGGGTACCGTTTTAGAAAATCTACATTTTCTCACTTACAGATAACAGCCGCGGCTATTTTTATGCCAGCCTGGAGGAGTTAAGCGTTCTGCTGATATGTTTGTGCTAATAATACATGCTACACGGAATTGCAGGATTTGCCTCTAAGATTAAAACTGGTAAATCATCATCATCATCAACAACATCTATTTATATAGAGCCAGCAAATTCCGTAGCGCTTTACAATTGGGAACAAACAGTAATAAAACAATACTGGGTAATACATACAGACAGAGAGGTAAGAGGGCCCTGCTCGCAAGCTTACAATCTATGGGACAATGGGAGTTTGATACACAAGGGCACGATCAATGTATCGTGTTCAGTGCCTCTCACAGAGACACCAAGTTTTGCCTTTAAACCCATTGCCATTTTAAATTATACCGGTCGCCGAATATTGTCAATTTGCTAGAATTGCAATTTAAAACATTTATTCCCAGAGCTGTAAAGAGCTTCTGAGCGGGGCTTGCTGTATGTTAGATTATCTATGCTATTTATTGCACAATAAGTATGAGGTTTGCTTTTTATATTAATACTAATATTAATACATTTAGGATAAGAGATTTGCTGAGCATTGCAATCAAAATGTACGCTGGAGTGGATATTACAGGATTATTATTAAGGACCTGCCGAGACTCCATCTCATGTACTGTCTCCAGTCATGTGGTACAGAGATTGAGTGGGCTGCAGGTTCATCAACATTCTGGTAACATGACAAGCATGTGAGGATGGGGGAGCATGTGTGACACAGACTGGTGAGGATGGGGGAGCATGTGTGACACAGACTGGTGAAGATGGGGGGGCATGTGTGACACAGACTGGTGAAGATGGGGGGGCATGTGTGACACAGACTGGTGAAGATGGGGGGGCATGTGTGACACAGACTGGTGAGGATGGGGGGGGCATGTGGGACACAGACTAGTGAGGAGGGGGACATGTGGGACACAGGCTGGTGAGGAGGGTGAGGGCATGTGGGACACAGGCTGGTGAGGAGGGTGAGGGCATGTGGGACACAGACTGGTGAGGAGGGTGAGGGCATGTGGGACACAGACTGGTGAAGATGGGGGGGCATGTGTGACACAGACTGGTGAGGATGGGGGGGGCATGTGGGACACAGACTAGTGAGGAGGGGGACATGTGGGACACATACTAGTGAGGAAGGGGGCATGTGGGACACAGGCTGGTGAGGAGGGTGAGGGCATGTGGGACACAGACTGGTGTGGAGGGTGAGGGCATGTGGGACACAGACTGGTGAGGAGGGTGAGGGCATGTGGGACACAGACTGGTGAGGAGGGTGAGGGCATGTGGGACACAGACTCGTGAGGAAGGGGGCATGTGGGACACAGACTGGTGGGGAAGGGGGCATGTGGGTCACAGACTGGTGGGGAAGGGGGCATGTGGGTCACAGACTGGTGGGGAAATGGGCATGTGGGACACAGACTAGTGAGGAGGGGGACATGTGGGACACAGGCTGGTGAGGAGGGTGAGGGCATGTGGGACACAGGCTGGTGAGGAGGGTGAGGGCATGTGGGACACAGACTGGTGAGGAGGGTGAGGGCATGTGGGACACAGACTGGTGAAGATGGGGGGGCATGTGTGACATAGACTGGTGAGGATGGGGGGGGGCATGTGGGACACAGACTAGTGAGGAGGGGGACATGTGGGACACATACTAGTGAGGAAGGGGGCATGTGGGACACAGGCTGGTGAGGAGGGTGAGGGCATGTGGGACACAGACTGGTGTGGAGGGTGAGGGCATGTGGGACACAGACTGGTGAGGAGGGTGAGGGCATGTGGGACACAGACTAGTGAGGAAGGGGGCATGTGGGACACAGACTGGTGGGGAAGGGGGCATGTGGGACACAGACTGGTGGGGAAGGGGGCATGTGGGTCACAGACTGGTGGGGAAGGGGGCATGTGGGACAAAGACTGGTTAGGAAGGGACCATGTAAGACAGACTGGTGGGGAAATGGGCATGTGGGACACAGACTGGTGGGGAAGGGGGCATGTGGAACACAGACTTTTGAGGAAGGGGCATGTGCGGATAAGCAGGTTAGGTGGGGCAATGTGTGGCACAGGTATATGAGGAGTGGTGCATTTGGGTAAGCATGTGAGGAGGAGACATGTGGTGCGGCATGGTAGTGAGCTGCGTGTCCTCTTGCCCTGACCACAACTTCATGCACCATTATTTTAGAGCTCAAGCACTGGGAGACATAAGAAGAGGAAGCAACAGGGCCATGATTACATAAATGATAATAGAAATTTGAGTGGACATTACTGAAAAAATGAAACGTGAAAACTATGCAAAGATTTTCATACAAGCTTGTTTAGTGCCTTGAATCGAAAGCCTTTCAATGTGATCGGAAGGTTCGATCTAAAGTATCTGTCACGAGCCAGACTCTCCTTGCTCCGGGACGCTATTCTATTGCTTCTTTGTGGAGCTGTTTCTTCTTCTGCCAGGGGGCGTCTGCTCTCACCCACAACTTCAGTCACATGACTGATTCGCATCCCTGCAACGCCCCTCTATCTCCCTACATTATATAAACCCCTCTGTGCACTGTTAGGGTGCCAGAGCATTTATTTTAGATTTCTGGTGTTCCTGGCCACCTTGTACCTGCAGCTATTATACATTGTTGGTATACTGGTGCAGTTCTTTATTGTTTGCGTTATCCTGGTGGAGTTCCGTATAACTGGCATTATCCTCATGTAATTCATATACCACTGGTATCCTGGTGGAGTTCCTACATGACTTACCTCTGGTGCTGTTCACAGCTAGCATTATACTGGCGCTGTTCGCTGCTGTACCCTACTGGCTATTGTTACTTTAGCACCTTATTCTGCCGGTGTGTTCCCTATATCTAATTCCAGTACTTCTCTATTGATGTAATTACTTGGTCGCTCTATTCCTGCACACAAACCACCCTCAAGACCAACTCCAGTGCCTGCAACCTGCGTAGCACACGCAGCCAGTTCCATTCTGCTTTGCGCGCAGGCTCTGGTGAAGACTAACGTCATGTTAGACTCCGCCTCCTGGGAATAGGTAACGCAAACTTGGGCTGGTTTCAGGATCGATCCTCAGTGCTCCCTCATAGTATCTTGGTGCAAATTGACATGTATCTGATGTTTGTCACCTCTTGTTCCTTTACCAAATGTTTGTTAACATTCAGCAGATGTCTAAACCTGCCACTATTAATGTATTTCATTGTTACAAGAAATGTGATAAAAGTAATGTTGTTTTCAGCTGCTATGTGTGTAATACATCTGTTCTCTCTCTAACAATCGTGCAGGAAAACCTGCGCGTCATTGAGTCTCGGAACAAAGCTCAGGCTGCCATGGCCAAGAAGAAAGAGCTGCTGGAGAAAGAGGCTGTGCTCGCCAGAGGGGGAGATGTGACAAAGTTTATCATCCATCAGAAACGACTTCAAGAGTTTGAAAAGCAGAAGAAGTAGGTATCCAGTGCCCTGTTCACAGATTGTGCTGTCAATAAAGATTGTTGGATTCACCTATGCGCTTTGCTAATAAGGAAACGTTGTGTGCGCTGCAATAACTGTATTTCACCACTTAGTAAGACCATACAGAGGAGAGGTCATGTGACAGGGGGTAGGAGGGGGCATGGTGACACTATTGTGTCGCCGTAACCTTGCCCCATGCCAGGAAATGCCAAAAATCATGGCATTTCATAGCAGGGGACGGGGCTTAATGATGCAAAATCGCGTCTGGGAGGATATCTACTCCTCCATGTGGGCTTCCCGAAATTCGTTAGCCTGCCAGAAATTCTGGGAGAGCAGGTAAGTATGGGTAAGATTAGTAAAACGGTGTATTTAACTGTTTGAAGCCGTTGGGTGGAGCTTGTGTGTGGTGTCTTGTAGGTTGATCCTTAGGCTAGATGCCTGATCTTTCCAGCCTACTGGAGGCTTCGTGTAGTTAGTTTTAGGCGCTGTTCTATTCCTCTGGTCTAGGTGTCTTAAGAGGTCAAGGGAAATAAAAACTTGTGCTAAGGAGAACATGGCGGTGAGCGATAACAAGATTAATGATTAGTAATAATGAAAGATAATCTCTGTAAATCAGTGATAAATACATTTATATGAATATTTAATAAATAAAATGGATGTATTAGTAATTGCTGTGATGCTTTTCAAACTTGTCCCAAGTGTTATTTTAGGAGCCGATGGTACTGACTAAATATAGAATACAGAAAAAAGTATAATACTGAATTCATAATGAGTCTGTCTAATAGAGTATATGATAATAGTGAAAAGAAAATGATTTAATAAATCATTGCATGGTAATTTACATTATATATTCTGTACTTTGCGCGAGTCTTGCCGTCAAACAAAAGATATATTGTGTTTATGTTGGCCAAGAAGCATTAAGATTTTCAAGTTCAACCCGTTCACTCTCTGCGACTCCTCATTTGTTGATTCAGAAAAAGAAAAAAAAAACATTGAAACTCTTCCCAATTTTGCTTCAGTTGAGGAAGAAATTATTCCCGATTCCTAAATTACAGTTGAAATCTACCGAGGAGGATCATCTTGTTTAATGACAACTTTAATTGAAATATGGTGTGGGCATGTCAAGGGGATCATAATTGACATCTTCTAATATGAATTTTAGATTTTTTTTCACAGTCCTCCCAATGCCTGGGTCTGGCACTATGAATGTGAAGAAGAATGTATGGAAGGGGAAGCTTAAACTCTTACAATGGTTTCATAAAGGCCAATAAGGAAAATTATGCATTTAACAATACTTACAATATATTTCAATTATTTTCAGTTAAAGGTTACGATTGCCTTTTAAAGCTCCCTATCATCTCTGCAAGAAAATTTTCTAATACCAACTTTTTGTTCATGGGAGATGCTTGTCTCAGCTATACATAGCAGTATACTGGCCACATAAGCTTCCTAGCCCACATTAAGGGATACAACAATGCTGGGTTCCTGGAATTATGGATGAGTATAATTAGGAGGCAGCTCTAGAATCTTACAAGTCTATTTCACCATATTATCCAGAGAGATTGTCATAATTTAATATTACCCTATGGTTCAAAATGCAATATTAACCATTGCCCCAATTGTACTGGCAGCTTTCTCCATATAATATATAATATCCACATTGTATGGGTTGTCCACTTTGTACATGATGAAATGGGGGCTCCCATAATCCAGGACACTGGAAATTGCTTACTGGGTATAATTTTGTATGTAATTCTATACAGACATCTGTAGACTTTCCTTCATCAATCTCTTTGTCCGACAAAGAAGGTCATTAGCAGAATTGTATTTCTTCTACCGTCCCAATAGTTGATGATTAGATAGGTGGCGATAATTCTTTTCTTATATACTAAGAAGCGATATAGAACCATATGGTCTTACCGGACAAATGCCTTAAAGGAATAGCAGTCGTGGATCTAGTCTCCTCTTAATGAGTCCCCTGTCCTATTGCAGGGTGCCAAGGCAGTTTTACTAGACAACTCAAGGTCGATAATGGATAGACTCATCCCAAATATACCAATCACCCCGCACCCATTGTGTTACTCCTCTGCCTCCTTCTATGAGATGACCTAGCTGTCTCAGTTTCCACTGCCTAACTACACACAGTGAACCTAAGCACTGGTAACATGGTGTAGCTTCTTGATGTTTCGGCTAATTTTAGGTTTTGGTAAAACTACTAGTATTCAGTCTACTGTAGCACTCTAACAGTACGTACGTCTCCCTTTTTGTTTTTTACAATTTATTTATTTTTAAAAACAAGTTAAACAAAAATGTTAAAAACATTTCAACATTAAACTGTTTTAAGACCAAATACTTAAATAAAAATTGGAAAACATTTTTACTTTAATGGATTTGGTCATTGTTCTCCCCATATTGCTTCCTCATAAGCCATATTCTTTATCTACCGCTCAAGGTCTTCTTTTCACTCCTCAATCCCAGGCAGTCTGGCACGTGTCACATAATTGTCACTGGGTACTATCCTAAAACAAATTGATCTTGGCACATCGCCAGCTTCCAATACGCTTTACAGATATTTAAAGCAAGAAATAAAGCAATGATTAGCACTAGGATGGTTACAGCTATGCTCTTAGTGCTGATTGTTTTACTTCACCCCATTAAGATTTAATTCATTTTACCTATTCATACACAACAGGCCTTTGTTGCTTTCCATTGTGCCATCTTGCACAATGCTTTTAATGAAAACCGACTAATGTGTTAGACAGTAGCCTAGTATTCTCTTTCCTTCTACAAACTTGTACTGAATACATAATTTTCTTGCTAACCTTTGCACCAAAAAAATATAATGTATGCCAAGCTAATCTGAATCCAGATTGTACAGAGCAGGACGGTAAAGCAACATATTAATTGCTTATAAGCTCTAAAAGTAGCCGCACTTAGCAGGCAGCACGGTGGCTTAGTGGTTAGCACTTCTGCCTCACAGCACTGGGGTCATGAGTTCGATTCCCGACCATGATCTTATCTGTGTGGAGTTTGTATGTTCTTCCCGTGTTTGCGTGGGTTTCCTCCGGGTGCTCCGGTTTCCTCCCACACTCCAAAAACATACTAGTAGGTTAATTGGCTGATATCAAATTGACATTAGTCTCTCTCTCTCTGTATGTGTGTGTATATGTTAGGGAATTTAGACTGTAAGCGCCCCTGGAGCAGGGATCGATGTGAATGAGTTTTCTGTACAGCGCTGCGGACTAAGTGGCGCTATATAAATAACTAATAAAGATGATGATTGCAATTTTAAAATATCTGCATGCCAGAGAGTAAAACGACTGCTCTGGCCAGGGAAAATCTGGTCAGATCAGACAGAAGTTTGTTAAGCATAGCGGTGCTTCCTGTAGACTGATGACGCTCTCAGTCATGTGACTTGCAGGCTACTGTAGGTGATAAAAATGAGTAAAATCACTCCGCTAAAACAGACCGCACACTCTGCCAGTTGCTGCCAATACTTGAGATTTTAACATGTGTTCTCAATGTAAGTGTAAAATAAAAAAATCAGAGTTATGATATGCCCCCATCACTCAGGTGAGATCATAGGACACCAAGGCGCTGTATACAAATGTGTGGACTGTAATCAAGAATGGAGCATGAAAAAAATCAGATAATATTTTGTTTTATATTTACCTATGTGTAAAACAATGCATTATTTCACAGTTTGCCTTTAAGCATAGATGTATCGCCTAGCAACCTACACTGCAGCAGATTGATGTATAACACGGCTCTCCATTAAACAATGGGTTGACATAATTAAGCAACAGTTATTCCTTAAGAAAGACTTTGTTTAGAGCGTCAAGGAGACAATTTATTACTTGCTAGTTTTAATTAAACGTTAAAATGCTTACACCTGAATTATTAGAAACAATTACACACTTTTACATAATATAATTAGTTACTAAATAAAAATAAGACGTATAACAGAGTAGCTTTCGCAGCCAACATTGTATTCTTTTCCTCTCATGATGTTGTGGAAGATGACCAAAGAAATTATGTTTCACAAACCCTAGGGATTTAAGAAGCTTCACAAAGATAACCCAAAAAATAATATTTCTCATCACAGATTTTCACAAGATGAATTTCAGTAGCTATTTATAAATGAACTCATGCTGTATATGGCCTCTGATAAGCAGCTGTCCTGGTGACGTCTGCAGTATTATACCTTTCCCCACTTGCTGATATACTTCTTATTTACTGCTACTGTGCGCAGGGGAGTTTAAAGGGCCTGTGCCTGTCTGTGCAATGGGATGAGCCACCAACCTGTTGGCCGCCTCGCCCCCTTTCTGCCGCTGTGAATGGGCCCCCAGGTTGCTGTACCGGGGCCCGAAATTCCTGTTGGTGGGTCTCGATGTGTGGTCGTCATCAGTTTGCCTATTCTCATAGAACAATTACTGCCCACAAGGAGGGTAGAAGCGTTCAACCTGCTGGGAAGGATTGAGAAGCTTTAACCATAGGCAAGAGCTGCTCAGATATCATCAGCAATCAGAGACAACCTGCGCAAAGTCTTATAATTAAAAGCAGCCTTATAGTATTTCCCTGAAAGATGGATATGTTGACTTTACATGTGAACATATTCACCATCTTCATGTGAGTATTATATTGGGGAAGTAACGCAGTGTTTATTTCAGAACATCCTGAAATTCATCAAACATCTTGTCTTGGTATATTGGTATATTGTGTATTGGTATATTGTGTATAGTATATTGGGTGTATTCTCTGGACCACTTGTGTAGTAGCATAGGGGCCAAGAGAGTAAGAAGGGACATTTGCTGATTCTTCTTATCCAGTGATGCGCAAAGGGACATATTTCAAGGGCCACATGTGCAGCCCTCTATTCTTCAAAAGGGCTGCATATTGCCCTTAATTCAAGAATTAAAATTAAATCAGACCTTCCCACATGCCAACCAGACCTCCCCATGCCTTTCACATGCCAAACCAACCTCCCCACATGCCCCTCACATGCCACTCAGATATCACCATGTGTCTCTTGTATGCCACTCAGATCTCTCCACATGCCACTCAGATCTTCGCACATGCTACTCACATGCCATTCAGATCTCCCCATGAGTCCCTCATATGCCACAGACCTCCCCACATGCCACGCAGACCTCACCATGTGTCCCTCATATGCCACTCAGACCACTCCACATGCCACTCAGATCTATGCACATGCTACTCACATGCCATTCAGATCTCCCCATGTGTTCCTCATATGCCACTCAGATCTCCCCGCATGCTACTCACATGCCACTCAAACCTCTCCCCATGTGTCCCTCGTATGCCACAGACCTCCCCACATGCCACGCAGGCCTCCCCATGTGTCCCTCATATGCCACTCAGATCTCCCCACATGCTCCCCACATGGTACTCAGACCTCCCCACATGGTACTCAGACCTCTCCACATGGCACTCAGACCTTCCCTCAGACAGGAGCACCATTGTATCTAATCTGTTTAGTATTTTATGGGGACAAATATTGAATTGGCTTTATAACCTTGTGTAGGAAAGCAGTTATCCTCATGTATATTGATTCCTCAGTGTCATATTTGTATAATATTCATATATATAGACTACTTACACACAGGTGTTGAAAAGCATGGCCTTAGAGCTCCACTATATTTTACCGAGTACGAGCAATTGTGGGCGCTGGAAGCCACGTCAAAAATGTTTTGCAACAGAACAGGAAGCAAACTTTTCTCAGAAATCATTATTTGTCTGTAGATCAATTCCCTTATATTATTTTTAGCGCCCCGTTTAAATATTAAATGGACTCTAAGCGCGTCATTTGAATTCTCATGTATTCAGCGCTCATTCACACTATGATTTTGAAAGGGCAAGATCCTGAGCTGTGCGCCTCTATAAGCTTTATTATTAATATACCCAGCTTCTGAGAACACTCTTAGATAATTAAATATCCCTTTAATAAAACTGATTTTTTTGTTTGTTAGCTTCTGGACACCACAACTGTCATGCATTGAGTTCTTTCAAAATATAATACCCATATTCTGTTATTATACTAAATTACAGTTCATCAATAAATATTTGTTGAAAGTAAATTGCGAAAAATAGAACATAACTCTTTGATCCATACTGCTTTCTGCTGTCATTCATTTCCACTGTGTCACGCTTCATGAAAAGGTAGTAATTTGTACATCATTCCTGCTTTCACATAGAGAATTTGAAGAGTCACAGAAAATAAGAAAGCAAGAAATAATTAGTCGGATTTTAAAAGAGGAAGACGGCCAGGAAAAACAGAAAAAACAAACCTCTTCTATAGAAAGGAGCAAGAGTCAGGATCACTACAATCTAAGAGCCAAAACAATGCAGTATATCCAATCGGCCATAATGACTGAGCCAGACCAGGAGCCGGTTCTGACGGTAAGAACTAGTTGTAA
Organism: Mixophyes fleayi; assembly: GCF_038048845.1. Classification (NCBI taxonomy): domain Eukaryota; kingdom Metazoa; phylum Chordata; class Amphibia; order Anura; family Limnodynastidae; genus Mixophyes; species Mixophyes fleayi. The sequence continues at coordinate 75,906,889 of NC_134412.1, forward strand.
AGAAGTAGCCCAGCAGCATTTCAGTATTAAACATTTATGTTACAATGTGATTTGTAATTTATAAACTACAGGGATAATTGACCACATTCCAGAGTATTCAATCAGCAAACAAGTTGTTATAACCGTACTTGCCAACCTTTGCATAGTTAATTCCAGGAGGTCCCGGGCAGGGGGCGTGGTTGGAAGGTAGGAGGGGGCGGTCAATCGTGTAATTTTGGCCCCGCCCCCATGGCAATAACTCCATTTTGTCGCGGGGTGGCGATTCATCGCGAATCGCGTCATTATGGTAAATAAATTCCAGTATGTGGGATACTTGAGAGTTGGCAAGTATGGTTATAACGTCTATGTAGCAGTCTTCATAGAATAACTTGGACAGCACCCTCTGGTGAAAAACGTTGTTTATTGGTGCTAAACAACATCATTTGCTTGTGAGAATAGACTTTTTCCAGCATTGCATGTATCGCTATACAACCATGTGACATTGTGCTAGTCATATGATATCTTGTATGTGTTTAACGCTCTAGATGGTCCCTGACCAGACTGGCCTGAATACTAAACCACATGAACGGGGAAAATCAAACAATGTATACTAGCCAGGTCACACCATACAGTCTATGAAGTATGGCAGTGGTAGCGTCATGTTATGGGGATTATTTTCATCAGTAAGGTCGGACAATTTTGTCCGGATGAATGGGTACTGAACGGTGCACATTACAGAGTATTCCTGAACAAAAACTTGCTGCCACTCTGCACCAAGAAACTCAAAGTGGGGAGGAAATTTAGTTTTCAACAGGACAATGGTCCAGAGCACATTGTAAGAACAGCAGAGTGGCTTCAAATAAAGAAAACAAATGTGAATGAGTGGCCCAGAGTCCTGGATTTAATCCCATAGAAAATCTGGGGCAAGACGTCAAACTATCAGTCCATCAACACTCCCCAACAAGCCTGACCCAGCAGCAATTTCTCCAGGATGAATAGACAATGTTACTCCATATAGTTGTTCAAAGAGACATATCCGAAAAGACTAGAGGCTGTACAGGCTGTCAGAGTTGGTTCAAATAAGTATTGACCATAAGTGATTAAACCTTTTTAAATGATAATTTTCAGTTTCTTACTGTTTGTTCACTATCATCTCTCTTTTTTTTTTTGGGGGGGGGGGGGGGGGGGATGGACTCCTGCAAAAATCCCCTTCTAAAAAATCGCCTGCAGATTTCCCACATGTGAAAAAGATTGATTAGGGCTGAATACTTTTTCAACGCACTATATACTGCAAATATATGCAGAATCCATTCTAAAACGGGATCAATGCATTTGTCACACTTGCGTAGATTAGTCTATAGATCTAGTCCATCTTTAATCTACTGTGAATTTCACACTCGGAATTGCTTGACTGTGTTCAAGTAGTAAGTTAACGAGTTTTTATTTCGGTTTTGACCAATCTCATCACAATTTAGCTATTTAGCCACTTGTCTTTTTCCACACGTTTACCTTAAGTGACCAATCTGATTGTCATGGACTAATAATATAAAACAGTATGTGCTCATGCTATGTGAAATGATTTTGCAAAGAAACCAAACCAGCCAGACTTCTTCTGTTTGAGAATTCATTCAGCTGTGTATTACAGAAGAGGCAGATAATGTTCTATGGTATCGGCGGACCCTAATGTTATACAGTTGTTTTACTTATCTCTGTAAAGAGAAAAGAAATGTAATGAAGCTTCATATTATGTGCGCTACCTGCAGTTTCATTGTATTTGAACAGCATGTTATAAAGATTCTAATTATGATACAGAACGAGACACACGGTGCTTGATATTTCAAATAACCATTACATTAATTCTTGTTTTAGGTTTCAAGTGGTTTTGTGGATAATTTTAGTACATGTATTTCACAGTGACCAAATAAAGAAATGGATTTTATATCAACAATTAAATAGGCAGTATTGACTAAGTGAAGGCAGCCATTTTGTCAGCAGAACCAATGTTTTTATGTCTGTCAGTTCACTAGGAACCAATGACAGCCGTGTGGCACAAAGTGAATTGATGGGCTGCATTCCTAAGAATATTGGTTCAGTCCACAAAATGGCTGCCTCCAATTGGCTTCAGGGAGATCCCGGGGGAAGTGGGCGTGTGGGGGTGGGGCTTGATGAATCGGATCATTTTGGCACCGCCCGCTAAACAATTATCACAATTTTGGCCAATTACACACGAGGCGGGGCTAAGATGACACAATATTTATGTCATTAAGCACCGCCACTTATCTATTGCGGGTGTGAGAACCGGGAGGTTGCCCTGCTCTCCCGGGAGCCTGGGAGGTCTTCCAGAAAAGCGGCAGTCTTCCAGACATTCCGGGAGAGTAGGCAACTATACGATAAAGAAAAGCAGCTAATGAATCTCTAGAGACTGAAGTGTCTTTTATATTTCTGTCTCCATTACTGAAGTCATGTTGTCTTACCTGTCAGTCTTTGATTAAATCTTGGTCTCCATGAAAATGGCCACCTCCATAGGCATCAATACATGGACATAGGACACAATTTCTGAACTGTGTCTTCATGCCACAGATGGCGAAGCCAACCACGTCTTGTACTGGCTCAGCGTCAGGGAGAATGCCAGACTATTCAGGGAGTGAGGGAGATCACCCCTATTTCAGGGAGTCTCCCTGACATTCAGGGAGAGTTGGCAAGTATGATTTAAGGGTAAGAGATTTTGGTGTCCTAATAAAAAAGTCAAATGGTTACACACTTATTATACAATATAAACATTATGGCATGATGTCTGCGCAGCTTGAAGTGATAAATATAATTATAAAACATAATATAAATATAGTATACAATAACAAAATATGGAGGCAAAGGTCCTCTCACTGTATTTATTACCTCCAAACTATATATTTTTTTTTTGTCCTTTACAATGATCAGCTACTCAGTCCACACTGTAGTATATTAGCCATTGAGCTTACTGTGAGTGAACAAGTAAGTGTGCATTTCAGGAGAAAGGCAGATTGCTGTCCCCTATGTATTGTACACATTGTGGAAAGATCTATTTAATTCTCCTAAAGCGATGAGAGAGGATAATTTAAGATTTAATCTCGTCTGCAGAAGAAGTGGCGGTCTCCCTCCCCTGAGTCATCTGATGAAGATGATCACTCCACAAGCGAGCGCTCTCCTGATGCGGTACCAGAACTCCCTTGTGAGCTTGAAGAAGAAAGCGAGAGCTTGGCTCAGCCAGAGTTCTTGGGATTATGGAATCAAGACTATAAGCCCTATAAGGTACATGAATTATTATTTATGTTGCTATGTATTATGTAATTGACCATCCACTGTCTATATTAGAAGTTGTGTTTTTGTTGGGGAGACAAGTACCGGAATTATTAATGTGGTGTTAGGGGGAGTAAAAAAGTATTCACTTAGTTCCTGTATGAACACTACAGGTACCCAGTCTTCCATTACTATATTGTGTACAAATAGGGTAATGTGACTTTTCTACTAACACTGACACTTCACATCTCTACGCTATCTGACGTACCTCTGGTACAAATTCTATGGGACAGTTCTTAAAATACTTCTGAATGGAGGTAGGCATGTAAATAAGCTTTTTCTTCCATGCATCTTTTTCTGCATGCGTTTGGGGTGCCAATGGGTCCACCTCCAAATGAGCCCCTAGCTACATAGTGGCCAACATCTGGGAAACATTTCCAGAAACTTATCTTGCTGTAAAGTAAAATCTCTGAAAGAGGAGAACTGAGCAGCATGTAATGTGCTCCACACACATTTTGGGCCAGTGCCTATGTAATTTGGTGGATGTGGTATCAGTGGGAAAGTTTTTGTGTTGTTCTAACACGAAAAAAGGAGTAAAAGGAAATACAAACGCACTGCACAGAATAGTAATATAGCATATTACACCCAACAGCACTCAACACACCCACAGTCTCCAGTGTTTTATACTAGATACTATTCATAGCTCATTCTGGTGTCTAGAGCCTGGTCTGGTGGTAAGTATACAAAGCAGACCCAATTCTCATGACGAGTGTAAAAATAGACCCCTTTCTGGAAACCATTATACAAATCAGACCCTTGCTGGTGGCTATTATACAAAATAGGTCCCTCTTCTATTGACATATATGCTAGGTAGGTAAAATAGACCTTTTACCAGTGGGTAGTATACAATATAAACCCCTTTCTTTTGGTTAATTAGAAAAAGATACCTTTATTTGAGGCTAGTATACAGTGAAGAACCCTGTCTGGTGGCTAGTATACAGTGAAGACACTGTCTGGTGGCTACTATACAATGAAGACCCTGTCTGGTGGCTACTATACAATGAAGACCCTGTCTGGTGGCTAGTATGCAGTGTAGACCTCCTATATTTTTTTTAATGCAAAGCTAAGTGGCTTAATGATAACTGGGGGCACAGCTAAGTGGCTTAATGATAACTGGGGGCACAGCTATGTGGCATATTGTGAACGAGGCCACTACCGTGGGGCATGCTGTAAACCACACAACTATGCCCGGGCGCTCCGGTTTCCTCCCACAATCCAAAAACATTCTAGTAGGTTAATTGGCTGCTATCAAATTGACCCTGGCCTGACTGTGTTTGTATTTTAGGGAATTTAGACTGTAAGCTCCAGCGGGGCAGGGACTGATGTGAGTGAGTTCTCTGTACAGCGCTGCGGAATTAGTGGCGCTATATAAATAAATGATGATGATAAGTTAAGAATATGCATTACGTTGGCCCCATTTATATATATATGTATGTGTGTGTGTGTGTGTATATATATATATATATATATATATATATATATATATATATATATATATATATATATATATATATATATACGGCACACTGATAGAAAAAGGTTGCTGACCTCTGTCCTATTGTATAAGACAGGGCTATCCAACTGGAGGCTTTTGGGTCAGAAGTGACCCTCTAAGGTTTTTTGGTGTCCCCATCCTCCCTGACAACTTCTATTAACTCTGCTGCATTACAGCATTCTTTAATGGCACTTGGCGAACAAGTCCGCCAGATTCTAGTTATCAGTTATTTAGTACATTCTGCAAAATGACAGCTAGAATCTGATTGGTTACTATATGCAAGATCTCCACTTTTCTAACCTGCCAGAAACTTGTGGCTTGATACATTTATCCCCATAGCTGTAATATAAAAGACAGATCAGAAGTAATATCTTAGCTTATGTTTGTCTGTAATAACTTGATCACACTTACATATTTTTCATGTGGTCCAGTCACTGTCATCATCATCATCAACATTTATTTATATAGCGCCGACATATTCTGTAGCGCTTTACAATTGGGGACAAACACAGTAATAGACAAACTGGATAAAACAGATAAAGAGGTGAGAGGACCCTGCTCACAATCTTACAATCGATGGGACAATGGGAGTTGGATACATGAGGTTAAGTCCACATATTGCATTTCGGTCCAGCCAGTTTGCAAAGGTAAAAAAACAAAAAGTATGCTATATGATCCAGTCACACAGCAATGTTTATCAGAGGGTTGTTGTCTTGTGTTAGTTATGTAGAGGGTAGTAATGGGGTAATCTAGTGAGGTTAATATGGTGGTTGAGGAATATTATAAGCTTGCCCGAAGAGGTGTGTTTTTAGAGAATGCATGAAAGTTTGTAGACCAGAGGAAAGTATTGTCACTGTGTAGTAAACATAATTAATCTGCACTGTGAATGGATCTGGTTAAGATCAATATTGTCTATGGTTACTGATGATCATATTTTCACCACCCCTGGGCCTTGTTTGCTTTCGTGTTCAGCACTCAATACTTCCAATCAGCTGTCCCTGCAATTTTACTGCCCCCGTCCTAGGCTTATACAACCTGTCCCCAAATCCAGGTCTAAATTGCTCTCTGTTCCACTTTCCTATAGAAAACAGCTTACACACCCAAAACTAAGTTCTTACCAGCTTTGTCCCCACTGTAACTACATCTATTTACTATGCAATGTATAAATGTAACCAGCACTAAAGGTAATTAAACCTTACCTTCCTTATAATCATATTTTTGGGTTATGTTATAATGCTTAGAACAAACTTGTGTTGTAGATATAGTGATATAGTATTATTTACCCATGCAAATATGGGGAGACAATTCAAACACACAGATAGCGACAACACAGATAGGGCCCCTGGTCGAAAATCAAACCCATGGCCCCAGTGCTATGAGACAGCAATGCTAACCATTGTGCCACCATGCCAAATGACACTGTTTCTGTAAATGTTTGTATAATCAGAACATGTTTAGCAGGTCCCTTTACTGTACATTGGTAGCTGTCGCTACTGGCCAATGACCTGTATAAATGTACTCATCCTGTGGTTTCTTGCTTTTTTCTGATCATATACCGCAGGGGCAAACGCAGGATTTGTAGAGGGGGATTTCCACACTACGGCGCCAGTGGGCATCACCAGCAGGCATATGGGGGCATAGCTTTAATTTTAGACAGTGCTCTCGCAACTCTTCATATCCCTATAATATACATGGGCAATGCTGTGTACACTACTGTTAGGTGCACGCAGCTCTCCCTTTTCAAGCAGAGCCATGTGAAGCGGGGGCATGGTCCAGCCACCTCAACTATACAGTGCCCCAGGCTTGTATGGGGGGTTTCCAGGCACCAGGAACCCCCCCCCCCCCCATCCCGCCTTGGTTTGCCTATGTACAGTATATATAAAAGTGGGCACATTTATTTTATGTGTTATTTCAATGTTGGCAAGGTTACATTCTATAAAATGTTGCGTCTACATATGGACAGGCATTTGGATTAATACTGTACAAAATGTTGTTCATATCATGAAGTAGGTGAAAGGTTTCTTTTGATTGAATCCCCTGAATAGTCATACTCCCAGAAATGAATAGTTCTGCTCATGTAACTTTGTATATGCAAGTGTCAGATTCTTGTATAATCAGCGTGGTTCTGTAAGAGCTTGCTGAGTTACTTGTATTGACAGAAGTTTACCACTGAGCTCTCATCAGAAGTGACTGTAGAGGAGGATGCTCCTGATGTGTGTCTACACATTGATCTCTCGCACAGAAATGATTATTCGCTGCTCTGTGGTCTGTGCACAGACATCACATTGCGTTTGTTGGCTTGCGTACTATAGATAACCCAACATGACAGGCGTGCTGGTGAATGCTGTATCAGGTCATGTGACCATCTGGAACTCTATCAGCCTATTCTAATTCATATTTTTTTCAGCCTGTACATACTTATAAGCTCATAGTGAGTAAGCTGTGCGACACTTACTGCAATTAAACTGCTAATGTTCCGCCTTTGCCAAAACGCTGTGTCAGCTAAGTATTTCTCTTTAACATTTCTATTATAATCCAATGTCTTTTATGAGGTTCTTCTGCAATATAGCTTGATTCAATAATGTTTATTTAATTTTGTAGATGCAGTTTAAGCCCTAGAAAAGCAAATGTTTCCGTAATGATCATCACATATATTAGGACTGTCTCTGTAAATCATTTTCCGTGTAGCCAGTTTTGTAAAAATCGAATATACAGCAGGCCTGATTCTTCAAGGCTCGTATCTGGCGATTATGAGCGTATCATGCGCAAAATCACTGTGCGTATTCCCAGAGGCGGGAGATGCGCCTGTGAGTTCAGCATTGTCGAATGCAAAGGACACTTACTACGGCCTACAATTTCAGAGAGTGAACGGGACGGGGAAGGGGCATTTTGCCGTAGTCAATTTATAGTAGGGGTGTACCAAACTCAAGTGCACGCAGCCACGTCTGAATCCAGCTAAGGGCATCTCAAAGGTACTTGTTTGTCTGCCGTATCTCTTGTTCCAGCTACAGGGCTAGTCTAAGACCTGATCACCAGTGATGACAGTGTTGTATGCATGCTATAACATGTGTTTGTAATCAGGAGCAGCTGTAAAAATATACACTCTATGGACAAAAGTATTCGGCCCCACCTGTTAATTATTGAATTAAGGTGTTTCCATCAGACTCGTTGCCAGAGGTGTATAAAATCAAGCACCTAGCCTTGCAGTCTCCATTTGCAAACATTTCTGATGCAAAATGGGTCATTCTGAGGAGCTCAGTGATAGGATGCCACCTTTGCAATCAAACTGTTCGTGAAATTTCATCCCTGGTGGTCGACTGTAAATGATATTATTAGAAAGTGGAAGTGTTTAGGAACAACAGCAACTCAGCCATGAAGCGGAAGATCACGTAAAATCACAGAGCAGGGTCAACAATTGCTAAGGCGCAAAGTGCGTAAAAGTCACCAACGCTCTGCTGATTCCATAGCTGAAGAGTTCTGAACTTCCACTGGCATTAATGTAAGCTCAAAAACTGTGCAGTGGCAGCTTAATGGAATGGGATTCCATGGCCTGAGCAGCTGTGTGCAAGCCTCACACATCTCCAAGACTGATGCCAAGCGTCGGATGGAGTGGTGTAAAGCACACTGACACTGGACTGTGGAGCAGTGGAAACATGTTTTGTGGAGTGATGAATCACGTTTGGCAGTCAGATGGGCAAGTCTGAGTTTGGCGGATGTTGGGAGAATGTTACCTACCTGACTGCATTATGCCAACTGTGAAGATTGGTGGAGGAGGGATAATGGTATGGGGCTGTTTTTCAGGGTTTGGGCTAGGCTCCTTATCTCCAGTGAAGGGCAATCTTAATGCTTCAGCATACAAAGTCATTTTGGACAATGCTATGCTTCCAATTTTGTAGGAAGGCCCTTTTCTATTCCAAGTTCTGCAAAGACATGGTTTGATGAGTTTTGTGTGGAAGAACTTGACTGGCCTGCACAGAGCCCCAACCTCAACCCCATGGAACACATTTGGGATGAACTGGAACAGAGATTGCGAGCCAGGCCTTCTCGTCCAACATCAGTGCCTGACCTCATACTCTACAGAATGAATGGGCACAAATTCCCTCAGAAACACTCCAACAGCTTGTGGAAAGCCTTCCAAGAAGAGTGGAAGCTGCTATCACTGCAAAAGGGGGACCAACTTCATATTAAAGTATATGTATTTGAATATAATGTCATTGCAGTCTCTGTTGGTGTAATGGTCAAGCGTCTGAATACTATTGTCCATATAGTATTTGATTCGCAGTAGGCATTAACAACATCCTAATAAATGTAAAAATGCCTTTTATATCAACAGGTGACATTAGTTCAACATTTTTTTCCTGTGCGTTCTTTTGTGAATCTATAGACCACATAGGTATTGGATGTATTCTGCAGCGTCTTGTGTAGTAGACCATAACAGACCTACACCCAAACTCAGCAGCGCACGTATCTTGAGATCCGTGCCTTAATGAATTCAGAAGTGCGCAAAAGCTGAAATACGTGCGTATAATACTAAACCAGGGTTGCACTCAGAATGCGTTCCTTGATGAATCCGTCCAAGTGAACCCTTGAAGAAACCCTTGCTAAACTCTCCACATGCAGTATAAGTTTGGTTGATCAATTTGGTCAATTCCTGTACTAGGCATTGTGCAGTGCGGCTCCACAAAATCTGATTGGATATGGTCCAGCAGGGTGGAAAATAATTTTGAAAAACGTTTTAGTTGTCAATGACCCAAATCAAGGTGTCTGTGAGGTCATTGGCTGATCCTTAAGGTACCTATTCTATAAACTTTTAATCGTAAGATCTTTTCACAAACAAAATGTTCATTAAATGTTACGTACACACACAGGACAACTTAAATCTGACATGCGTGATATAGTGAGCATACGCAGGAAAGAGATCGCTTAATTATGGTCATTCACTCTGGCCACTCACAGAGCTGTAGAACTTAAAAATAAATAAATAAAAATGTTAAAATGTCAACAATCATTTCTTATATTTTCGATTAAGACCATTGAATAAGAACCTTTCTGTGCCACACACGTTGTAATAATTGTATGATCTCATTTAATATGATTGATGTGAGACAAACAATCATTGCTTGTTTGGGCACTTTTATATCAATGCAATCAGATCAAATTTATACAATTGCCCCAGAACGTGTGGCTGAAATACAAAAGCACATTTTGTGTTAATTATTTAGGTAACATCTCCCCTCACTGTAAATCTTTGCAGAGGTGCTGTAAGGTGCTTCCCTCCATTGGTAAACTTCATAACAATAAAGAAAATAACCAGGCATTAATAAATATTACTGATGAATGGTGCCTATAGAATCTGCAGCTCACTAGGTGACAGGTCCTGTAATCTGTTGCTAATAGCTAAAACATATAATGACAAGTGAGGCTGCATAGGACGAATGCACTTAAAGGGCGACAGGGTTTGTAGTAAGCTGAACTCTTACCTGAAGGGGTTAACATAGGTTTTGGCCCGACCAATGTGTGCTCCAGTGGGAGGGACCTTGATTGGTAAAGAAGGCTGTACTTCCTGTTCTGCCTCATTCCACAGCACGAGATCCCACCCACCCACTCCTAGTTGCAAGTATTTCTGGGTTAATGTTGCGGTAGGAAGGCACTGCGTTCAGCGGCTGATTTGTGGGCGCACAGGTAGTTGTCGTAGGTCACTGCCCTCCTTTGAGGCACCAGTAACTCCCTTTTTGGCCCTTCGGTGAGGAGGGTCCCTGTCCGGCTCGGTGAGGGAGGGCAGCGTGAGTTTTAAAGGGGCAGTCACTCTGACGCCAACTCAGCGCAAGTTATGATGGGATTTGTTCCCCGTGGTTGTGGATGTACGGCGGTGTGCGCCAGTCCACTTGTGATTTTGTGTTATCAGCTTGAGAGTTGTTTCGCAGTGCCCTTTCTCCGCCACCATAGGTTTAGTTAAAGTTAAAATTATAATAAAAGCTCAGGCAATTTTTTAATAACTTATACATGTCTCCGTGTGTTTATTTGCATGCAAAATGTTTAGAATTCTAAGAATGATGTAAGGTTTACCGGAACATACACAGTGAGGCCTTTATGAACTTGTGAGAGTGCTGACAATAATATAAAACAAATTTTAAATTTATTAAGATAATATTAAAGTCAATAATTCATCATGTTTCATAACAGTCAACAAGCCTGGAGAAGGGTGTTTGTGTCCTGAAAGTTAGCAATATATATAAATTATCAGTTAAAATGTAATATTTTTAGACATAGTTCTTGTATTTCATAGTTGCCAACTATCTCTAATTTCCGGAGACAGTGCCAGGCTTTACAGATTTGTCCCTGGAAATGTCCCTATTTATCAATTATATGTAGGCACTATTATTATTATTTATTTATAAGGCGCCACAGATTCCTTAGCGCCATATACATAAGCAAATAACAAAAAGACGAGGGAATACATATAAGGAGCACAGATGAGTGTGAGTAATGCTATGGGGACTCGCACAGAGTGCAGCAAAAGAAGTGACGAGACGTACAAAGGACATAACAAGGATTGAGAAAAAGAAGGTATTTGGAAGCACTCCTATAATAGGAGTGCTTCCAAATACCTTCTTTTTCTCAATCCTTGTTATATTCTATTATGGTAGGGAGCACCCCCTCATATATGTAGACCGTGATTTCTGTATATTCTGAGGTATATCCCAGCTCTGTGCAGGACATTATATAATTCTTTGAGACGTACAAAGGAATCAGACAATAGACAGACATGGGACAATAGGTAGAGAGGACTCTGCCCGCGGGAGCTTACATTCTAGAGGGAGGGATGGTGAGAGCCAGTAGGACCAACTGGGAGAAAATGGAGATGGCAGGTGAAGGAAGAGGAGGTGATGGATAGAATGGTTAGGAGGTGGTAGGATAGGCGAGATTGAAAAGGTGAGTTTTGAGTGAGCGTTTCAAGGACTGAAGATTGGTGGAGAATCGAGTGGGACAGGGTAGGGAGTTCCAAAGATTAGGGGCAGCACGGCAAAAGTCTTGGAGGCGAGCATGGGAGAAGGTAATCGGAGTTGAATTGAGGCAGAGCGGAGTGGCCGGGTACCTCAAGACAAGGTCAGAGATGTATAGACTAACTAAATGTAATATAATGTACTATACGGGATATAATAAGAGAAAATGTGCTTTTTACTGTAAATGTGAAATTTTGTTTTCTATTACTCCACAATACTTAGCATGCCAGTGTGCCTACTCTGTAATTGGCATAGAACATACTCACTTGGCGCAGTTTCTCCCATCAGCTGGTGTAAAAGTCTACTCCGCAAACGCCGCTATTTTGCTTCATAAACCTATTCACTTTGGCAGCCACCTTTCTATGTGCTTTTTAGTAACTGGAGGCACCAAAGAAGATCTTAAGCATTTTAAATGATCTACTATGTTTTTTGCTATATTTTTTTAAATTAATGATGTATTTATACTGACATTGTTTTTTGTTTGTCTTTGTGTTTTTTTCCTGTAGGTGCCCAAAGAGGACATAGACACCAAGCCTCTTTTTGGCAGTAAAATGGAGAGGGAGATAATGACTGAGACCTTGAGAAAGCTTCGCAGTGGAATAGTTGAAAAGCAAGTGGTTTCAGGACATGAGTTTAAGGGGTGCCCATTTTATAGCAAACCAAAGTTTATTCATTTCAAGGTTAGTGCACAGCCATGTACGGCCTGGAAGCAGAATTGTGATCATCATCATCATCAAGGTTCACAAACATTCCTAAAGTACACCTTCCACTATGAATGAAAATTTTTCAACTTACTGTTATGTAATATATTACTGATAGCCATCTATACTCTTTTAATTCTTTATTGTCTTGTAATCCGTTTCCTCCCTTTGCTGTTGCCATTTCTTACATAATGCCAGTGAGAAAATCGTCAGCATTTTGGTACAGGACTCTGTTTATAGAGAGAACTTAAAACACAGGGTAAAATTGGCATTACTGTGAGGGTGGTGTTATAAAGACAGTGATTTTGTAATAGAATTAATATATTGTAATGCATTGCACTTTTGTTTATTTCTAAAGTATATTATTGGAAAGAAATACAGTTTGTGCCCCCTCTCATGTCTTCAAGTATGTTCTGGTTACATCCTATACAGTTTTGACCAAATTACAGACACAACCCACAGAGACGATGTTTTTGTTGTTCTGTTGTCCCAGAATCCATTCCAGATTCTGCTGTATGTCAAGAGTTATTGTGTTTCTGTGTGCTGGAGGTTGCTAATCAACCGTACTCACCTTGCTTCCTGAGCTGCTAATGAGGATTCCACATTGCAGCTGATTTATCATGTTTTGCAAGACTCATTACTGTTCACTACCTAGCAGCTGATCGGCCAACACTCTCTGCTCTCATGATTTATACCCAGCAGCTGATCAGTCAACTCTTCCTGAACTCATGATTTTTACCCAGCAGCTGATAGGCCATGACCTACATAAATACACTCTTAGTTTTACCTAGGCTAGTTTCTGTACCTTTTTTGTTCTATATAAATTTATATCTTCTGCTGCTGGATTCAGTGTGTTTGACCTTGGCTACATTTACTGGACATTGCCATTGGATCTTTGCCTCTGCCTGACCTTGAACTCTCTGCCTGTTTATTGACCTTGTGTAGCTCTCCTGCCCTCTGACCTGGCCTGCCAGTTGACTATCCTCTATTGTGTCCTGTCTGTCTTGTTTTGTCTGCGCGTGGCTCCGTAGCTGCTAGTTTCCCTGATTCTACCTCACTCACAGCTGTTAACAACATATATATACTACTGAGATCAAGTCCATGGGGCATCCAAGTAGCAGTCAACAATGTGGTTCTGGGAAAGGCGGCTGCTAATTGTGACAAAACATCCCACGCCATATGTTCTGTATAGAGGTTATCCGTCATCAGTTCATAAGTAGGCAGGGGAGGGGAAGAGGGGGGTTGTCTAAGTGAACACAGAGCCCAGAGGGGCATTCCAAAGCCTCTCTGCTCACTACAACATGTGTTACGTGACTGTGGTTGCCATGATAGTCCAGAATCATACCTCCTTAATAACAACCTTAAGAAAAAAAGAGAAATGGTAAATACCAACACTCTTCTTATAGCCTGCTACAATGATTTATGTTAAAAAACACACGATTGCTGATTTAAGCATTACCAGTACAAACATGTTTATTGAGTTGTTTTGTTAAGAGAATATACCTGGTGTTAAAAGCAGGTGGGGTTATAAAGAGGAAGCATGTTATATAGAAAACCCCATGTCATTGTAACAGAGAAATAAAAACAAGCTATAATTGAGAAAAAAAATAAATTAATTGGTTCTTGTCTGCCACCATATTCTATTTCTCTGTGGATAGAAATGGCAAATTAACAAGTCCCTTTCTGTTCTCAGTACACAAAGTAGGGGAGGACTGGCATAGAAGGCAGTTGCCCTCCAGGCTACTCTTGTTTGACATATGAAGGCTGGCACTTGGAGATGAAGGCTGGCACTTGGAGATGAAGGCTGGCACTAGGAGATGGGCACCTTTCAGTGTTACACTTGGTGCATACAACAGCGCAGTTATTTTGATCCATGCCAGTATTACCACGGCAGAAGAAATAGATACAGCCACAATTTTACCTGGCTACAAGCTCATCAGGAAATGATACAAACATAAAAATCAGTTTTACACGTCTAATGAATTGTACTTTATATTATGTATTTATCCAGCTGAAAAACTTGTTACAAATGAATGTACACAAAAGCAGTAGATCACATAAATGAGAAATGATTCTAATTTACATAAACTTATGCTACTTTATTCTTACATTGCTTCACTTTTCAGGACCTTGATGTGGGTAAGACATATAAGAAAAAGGTCACTTTGACAAATGCATCATATACAATTAATTTTTGCAAGTTGGTGGGAGTAAGTGATCATCTGAAGGACTTCATCACCATACAGTAAGTCAATTATTATTTAGACTCATTAAAAACTGTTCTGTATTCGAAATAGCTCCTTGGAGTAGAGAGTACTTTATCTGGTGACAGAGCAGCTCAGTAACCATTAGACAACGGTTTACTGTTCTAAACAAAAGTACATAGATCGTATTGCCGTGTTTTGCAATAAGGTATTATATGCATTTGTTACACAAAGAGCCCGGAGTCGGTACTTCCACCACATGTTATGTTGGATATTTCATAGCTCTCGTAGGTCTGTAGTCTATAGCAGTGTTTCTCACACCTAGTCCTAAGGAGCCCTAACAGTGCAGGTTGTCCAGGTGACAAGGGATCTGTGGATCTGTTACAATGTGTCAGTCAGTAATGAACACACCTGTGCTCCAGCAGGGAGATATGGAAAACATGCACTGTTAGGAGCCCTGAGGACCAGGTTTAAGAAACACTGTTTATAGTACTTTTTCTATAATAATAGACAACATGTGTGGACACAAAACAGCTGCAGATCCCAATCATCCACTGATCAGGAACGTTCAGCTGTCAATCAGAATTTAGGGAAAATGAGGTCAGATGATGTGTGATGTGATGACGTGTGCATTTATCATCCAACATCACTAGTTGTCCCCCATGCAATCCATCTGTTCAGCCTGAGCACTGAATGGCAGAGTGGCTGCATCTGTCAATCAATCGGCACCTGAATGGAGTTAATACATTAATACAGTTAATGCAAATGGTAGGCCAGTATATTATAAGAAATAACAGATATATTGGTGGTATGCAAACAATTATGCTTTCAGTGATGGAATCATATTGGTCTAGACTGTGTTTTATCTTTGTTCTTCATTGGATGACATTGAACAAGTTACATTTATAAAGTATACATCACATATATTTCTGTAAGCATTTGCCTCCTGAAGATGGGGAATTGTTTGTGACATTGGATGGTGAGTGATGGCTATAGAATGACAGTGCATGAGCTAGTGAACCAACAGAATTAGATTATCATAGAATCTTCACATTCCAGCTCACCGGTGACGACCTTTCACTGTCAGGGTGTGATAGGAAAGACAATGAGATTCCATTGACGCATCTTATGCTCTCTGTTCTTTTGTTACATTTGGGCTGTAAATATTGTATTTACAAACAAAAATATACATTTTTTTGCTACATACTTGTAGCTTTCTGTAGCTGTATATTAAGTACGCTGTATTAACTCTGGTTCATTAAAACCCTTTTTTAAAGAGATTTTGTGATGTCAGCATATTATTAAAAACAATCTAGTGGTGTAGCTATTGGTCCCCAGTGCAAAGTCTGAGCTGAGCCCCTTACCCACCCACAATCCCTCCATTGCCTATTCTATAATGTAGCCTCAAGTTTTATTATGGCCCCTGCAAATGAATACGATCTCCCAAGAAAGGTTATGCACCCCTGGTGTACACTAACTGCTAGGAACTTACTACACTGTGTATTAGATGTAGTTTTGTGTGTTTTTTTTTTTAGCATAGTATGTGTATTTCTGCCTAAGTTGTAGACAGTATAATGAGTATGTTTCATAGTGCAGTGTTTGGGGACAGTCAAGTTTGTTTACTGATATTGCTGGAAGGTGTATAGTGTGTGTCAGTGCAGTGTGTAGGGACATCGTTGTGTATAGTACAGTGTTTAGGGAGCATAGTGTGTATGTTTCAGTACATAGTGCTTAGTTTCCAGGGACAAAGAGCTGCCGGTGAACCTTGAAACACAATAACCATATTTATTTTTGCATTGTAAACACTCCTCTTTAATGAATATTGTTCTACATTGAAAAACAGATATTTCCAGGGAAAGCTCTAAAATATGGAACTGTACCTGGGAAGTTAGGATAGTCGGCAAGTGTGCCGATGGTTGCAAAATTGGGGTTCTCACAGTGCTTTTAACTACGTGTAAAGCCACCTATTTTAGGTACCTGGTACAACATAACCCTCTGCTTCATGTTTTCCCAAGAAGGCACATACAAATACACATATACACGTAGCCTACATTTATCTGGCAGTGCACTGATCCGCCCAAGTCCTTTTATAAAAGATGAAGGATTTTTTTTAACCCCCCACCCCAGGGGTAACCATCCTGACGTGCAGATCTATATGCTTCCTGTATACATAGCTGTATCCACAAGTAAAACAGCACATGACATCGCTAAACTTCATTTGTTGTCTTTCTGCAGAATAATCTTCCTTTTAGTTAACTATCTTCCCTTGACATTATTTCCTTCATGCTGGTAGGATTGTCACTTGAGTTTAATGTCAATAGTTTGCTTTCCATTATTATTAGCTGCATTTCAGTATAGAGGCAGATTTCAAGGATATATTTACTAAACTGCGGGTTTGAAAAAGTGGAGATGTTGCCTATAGCAACCAATCAGATTCAACTTGTCATTTTGTAGAATGTTCTAAATAAATGATAACTAGAATCTGATTGGCTGCTATAGGCAACATCTCCACTTTTTCAATCCCACAGTTTAGTCAATATACCCACATGACTTGATACATTTCTTCTATGTTAATATAGATAATACAACTTTACAGTACAGGAACCTTGCATCAAAGTGCTCAGAATGCAGCCTTGTGCCTTTAATATGATCAGAGAAGTCCATAGTGTGTAATGGTACAGGGCCAGCACACAGGATTTTTCCCCTCCGAAAAAAAAATATAGAGAGAGCTGCTGCGCATGCGGCTGTGCATGTGCAGCAGCTCCATTTTGGCGGCACTGCATTGTACAGCAGCCGCGGCGCTGTCAAAGAAGCGTCCGCGGCGGTGCTGTATTGTACTACAATACAGCACCGCCGTGGACGCTTCTGTGACAGCGCCGCGGCTGCTGTACAGTACAGTGCCACTATGTGGGGGCACTGTTTAGCCCCCGTTCTTCGCAGGGGGGGGGGGTTTCTGGATCTCCAGAAACCCCCCCTGCGTGCGCCTCTGTGGTATATGTAATTTACAGAAAGGTATTGCATTATACTGCAATATATAGCAAAATAGTAATCACTGATATTACAAATGCCTGTTTGCTTTCCTTTAATCTGACAACAGTAAGGAACCAATTTGTCCATATATTCTATACGTGTGATTTCCAGTTTATTTGCAAACTCTTAAAATGTTATCTTACATATGTCTAATGCAGTCTTTGCTGTAATATATCTTGCCATAATTTATGCAATATTATTCTATGGATCTTTAATTGTCTCCTTTAAAGCCCCGGACAGTGCAATGTCATGTAATGAACTGGCTGTTAGTCGAGACTGCTAAACAAATAAATTAGTCAGCAATTTAAACAATTGCAATGATCTGGTTGTTATGGCGATGGGCTGAGCGGTGGTACAGCCATATTGTAGTCAAGAGGATGTCTTGTCGCTTCTGCCTTCACTGCTGTCATCACCAGATTTCCCTCCATAATGAGCCAAATATGACCCAATGCGGTCAGATACTGACACGTTATAATGAGTCTATATACATTTGAATCTTAGGATGTGTAATCTTATTATTCTTTTTATAGATTTGATCCACCTGGACAAATGTCTGCTGGAATGTCATGTGACATGATAGTTATATTTAAACCAATGGTAAGTTAATACAGTACAGTATATGTTACAGGAGTATTGATTTAGACGCTCCACGAAAACATTGAACCAAAATTGTACATTTAATGGGAGACTAAATAACTGCTAAGTTTCAAGATATAAACCTTGCAAATACGGTACATTGTTCTGTGTTACCCTGATATTCCACTGGTATTAAAATGTAAAATATAATTTCCCCACTCCATTACAGTCAGCTGTAGCCACAGCCCACATGTTTGACATTTGTCCCCCAATGAGATCTGCTGCAGGTCAAAATACTGAGAATGCAGTCAGTTGAGCTTCTGTGACATCACTGCTATGTCCATGTATGTGAATCTACCAATCCATGTCAGTTATTTCACCTCAGTAGTACACAGATAGATATATATATATATATATATATATATATATATATATATATATATATATATATATATATATATATATATATATATATATATTATTAGTTCTGAGGCAGCTGTGGTCTTTACTGGCTGCTTTGTTTTCTGAAAGTTGTTTGGCTGTGGTTAAACTACAATTCCCATCATTCTCGGCCTGCTTGTTTAATTGAATAAGATTCTGTCTTACAACAATGCAATATAGCTGACAATGGTACCATATTTAAGAAAATGGAAAATAAACAACCTCAGCAATACATTCCTAAACCTCAGCCTCTGACTACGCATAAAGTAATCTTGATATTTGTGGTGGGACCGTGTTGCTTAATGTGCTGTGTTACTTAATGTGTCTAACGATAATTCATTATTCAGATTAATGAAGATCTTGAAGGAGAAGTGATGTTCCTGGCTCAAGCTGGTCCCTTTTCTATTCCTGTAAAATGTACCACTAAGAAGTGTGAGGTAATGTGAACATGAACACTGTCCCCCAGGCAGAAAGTAACAAAACGTCATTGTGTCAAGACACTCCACCATTGTGCATCCATTCTGTGAAATGAATGTATGAGTGGCCCATTGATCAGGTCTACCTGCCTGTTCCAAGCACTGCTCATTCAGAGTATGGGCAGGCAATGTTATTTACAGCGGGTAGGCAGGTATGAATGGATTGTGTGCGTCTGCAAGCTATTTAAATGACATGGTACTGCAGTGTCACCGGATGCATTGGTATCAGTAACTGCACCACTACTCTATAGTACCACGGACTTATCGAGAATGGGCCGTCATCAATAAGCTAACAGCTGACATACGTTTACAAACAGACTATTAGTGAGTGTGGTCCATGAATTTTGTTTATCGAACCCTTAGGCCGCTTTCCCCACCTTATTGCCGCAGAGCCCATGACCTCAATCTCTACCATAACCTATCTGTATAAAATAAAGCTATCACGTCTGCTCCCTCACCTCTAAAGGAAGTACAGATACATACAATATAAGTAATAAAGGTAAGTAAAAGTAAAAAAATTAGGTGTTTGACGCCATAAGACAGCGTTTGCACTGTGCTTCTGTACAGTTGCCTGTTTGTAAATGAGCCTTACTGATTTACAGACTACTATTGGAAAAATGGGTTAAGATTGCGAAACACCGACAACACAGGACACTGTTGCCCCCTGTAATTCTGCCACCCTACGCGTGGGCCCAAGTAACCTTTTCACATATCTAGGCCTGGTCCTGAGGCAGATGTGCAAGAAACATGTTATTAGGTATATGTACGTATTGAAAGCCACTTAGTGTATATGTGTATATATAGCCCTGTCTTTCATTAGATTACGTGGTGCACATAACATAATTCTGCTGTACACCATAGCCAATAATGTTTATTTAACCTAACTTACATTGGCTTCACCAAGACTGGAAGTTGTCTGGTTACTGTGGGTTATAGTACCTCATCGATGTGTACCCTTTTATTAAATAAGGCTGTAATAGGAAATATGGGGATTTAAAATGACATCTGCACTGCCTGTGACTCGTTCCCAGGGGCTGGCTGGGCTGGGGGACAGGGGGGCATCTGCCCCCTGGGCCGATCCCATAGTGGCTACCTTGGGCTTGATCACTGGGCCACCTGCATTTTTTTCCCTTTTAGAATAGGCTGCTGAGTCATGTCTTGCCCCCCGGGCTAAAATTTGCCAGGCCCTCCCCTGCTCATTCCTTTATTATCTCCTGAACATATTTATAGAAATGATTTTATTGGACATTGTTATATAAGTATGCCTGGCTAGTGTCAAATGACTCGCACATCTGCAGCTATCCAGAACACTTATACATTTTATCACTTTGCATGAAGTTTATTAGTCTGCATAATGTAACATATGGTCCACATTTATTTTACATTCTCCATAAAGATAATCATTAGCTCATATAAGAATAGTGAGTAACGATGATGATGCTAATGAATGATGATCAGAACCATCTCTTACAGCTGGCCCTCGATAAAACATACATTGACTTTGGCACACATGTAATTGGAGAGACAGTGACTCAGATCATCACATTGACAAACCGAGGAGCTCTTGGGACAAGATTTTGCATTCGGCCACTAACCCGAGCTAACGATACACAGAAGACCCCGCTGGTGGTCTCCTCTGAGCAAACTGTAAGTATAGAGGAACATGTGCAGCACATTGCTGAATGACTGCTATGGCGGATCCCTGTGCTTGTCAGATATCGAACTACTGTAAATTCTAGCAACAACTATGTGTGGACTACTACCTAGGTAATGAGGTTTGGAGAGTCACAAAATATTTTGACGCATGCAATATGGATATGGACAGTGAGATGTTTTCATAGATAGATATAATGTATTAGCATTGGGTATGGGATAATTATTGTAAGAGTCAGGATAGTCTACTCCAATAAGTGTTTTGAAAAAATAGCTAGTTAAATAGATAGTAATGAGAGCTCATATTGGTATTTTTATAATTCCCAGATATCTCCAACTGCTGTTGACCACATCTCCCAGGATACATCTACTCATATGTCCTTAGAGTCGACAGATCAAGAGCTTAAGGAGATCCTAAAGTCAAACCAAATGGTGTCAGCTGGTGAAGAAATATGTTCTGAGACGGAGAAAGCCACGAGTGCCAAAGTGGAAACAATTACACCCACGGGTAACTATTAATAATGTTATGTTTCCATCAAATAGTTTTCTTTACCTTATAAAGTTTACAACCAAATGTTAATGTGGACACACAGAAATATAGAGATCTGTGTAAGGTCCTGGATTAACCTAGACAATCACCACCATTTAGGCGATGATGTATGTTGTATACAGTTAAATTCAACTTTGTAAAGACATAGATATTATTATTGTTTATGATGATTACGACCTTGGCAGTGCTACATTTGTGTACTTGAAGGTGAGATCTATTTTTTAGACCGTGGACCTCATCTACAAAGCGCACTGGATGCTCAGCGTGAGACGCTGTGGTTTTGCATAGGTAACACCTAGATCAATGAGTACACCTTATCTGTGCTCTCAGGAGACGTCTCCGCAACTTAGAAGGGGGCTGAGATGTACCGTGTAAAACAGTAACCGTCACATCCAAAGCCCAACCTCCTCCCACTGTAGTACCACCTCTTTTATTAAATAAAACGTTTCTGTATTTCTCCTAAAATACTGCTTGGTTTAGCTTAATGTATGGCGTAAATTCACTACGAGAGTGGCGGGATATCGGGACTGCCTTTATTACATGTGTCACTTGTGTGCATTAAGCTTTTAATTTTACAATGGGCAACGTGCGTCTAGAAAGGCGTTACTCTGCTAAACTGCAACTGGAAGATGCAAAATGTGCCCCGTTAAAAGTATAATACAAGACCCAATATTCAACAGCTCAGAGCTGGTACAACATTCAAGTGTTTCTCTGGAGTCAGTATGGTTGTTCGGATGTCCCACAAAGCAGGAAACCCCCTAAAAAGTGCTCTTTCCACCTTTTAAACTCAGCAAGGACCCCCTCACTGCACCTATCTCCTCTCTTTGTCTTCCACAAATACTGTTTACTCCACAAACCTATGTTCTTTGGAGCACACCTAAGCTCATTTACACAAATAAAAGAGCATAGCCCCACCAAGGAGGATCCTGTCCTGCGTATTGGACAATTTTGCTTTATTAATGAGGCTCGGGGTTCATAAATCCTCATAACTGAAATGAATTTTTTCCTACTGCGTTTCTTACATTGGAGATTGTATTAGATGAAGCATTGGCTTATTTTAATATTTTTACCATTAGGTAATGTGATTTATTTCTTTTATTTTCCTTTTTGAAACATTTATTTGTAGACTCTGTCAGTGAGGAACCGCCTGTGGTTGTGGGAGATGAACATCTGCAGGAAGACTCTCAGGAGGAATTTGCAGATTTCAGGTTGGGTGAGGTAAGAGTGGTGTATTAATACGGTCATAGAGGTACTGACATCATTAAGCAAGTCTGGACTATTAGCTGGGGCAGGCTGGGCAGGGTGGTATCTGCCCCCTGGGCCGGTCCCATAATGGGCTACCTTGGGCTGGGTCACTGGGCCACCTGCATTTTTTTCCTTTAAATAGGCTTCTGAATGGAGTCTACATACCCAACCTTGGTGGACATCCTCCCTCTAAAGTGGTAGTGGTAAGCTTTATACTTAATTTTATGGAGAACTTTTCAGTTCCTCATAACATTCTGGGGGTAAAGAGATCTTTCTTGTACGGCCTCCCACCCCCAATAGCATAGCTAATGTTTGTGATCTCAATACAGTGATAGAACATTTCCATCCAATAAATCAGGCCTGGCCAACCTGTGGATGTCCTGGCGTTGTGAAACTACAAGCCCCAGCATGCTTTGCCAGTAAAATAGCCAGCTAATTGCTGGTGCGGCATACTGGGACTTGTAGTTTCACAACACCTGGAGAGCCATAGGGTTGGCCAGGCCTGCAATAGAGGGATCTAATGGAATTCCCTATGCTCTCTCATGAGGGTGTCCTGTCGGGGATTGGCAGTTCCCTACTCTAGCGGGATTTAATGACATTGGAAATTGTTGGTTATGACATTTCTAAATACAGACAGAAGATACAGAGCACAGGACCCGACATATTGGTTCACAATTCTTCGGGATTCCTTCACAGTATATATCTGGTTTGTTTTATTTTACTCTTCTGCCTATGATCCATATAATATGACCAAATGTGATACAGACTACTGGTTACGGGTTTCAGTGCACATTAATTCCTTGTTCTCTCTTCTCTTCAACTCAGAGTGACTGTTTCATGCTGTTTTTGTTGTGTCTGATGTGATCTCTATTTCAGGCAACAAACGGAGAGATAGGACCTTTTACCTCCGTGAAAATTCCAGTTATATTTACGCCATCGTTCCCAGGAATAGCAAGTGCAATGTTTGAGATCACCTTTGAAAATCAAAGTTGCAAAGCAGTAAGTTATCTTCTTTTATCAGAGTGTCTTAAACTGGCAGCAGCCCTTAGAAAAAAACTTCAAACGTGTGTGTGTGTGTGTTAGGGAATGTAGAGTGTAAGCTCCAATGGTGCAGGGACTGATGTGAGTTCTCTGTACAGCGCTGCAGAATTAGTGGTGCTTTATAAATGGTGATGATGATAATGGGGGTGCACATGACCCTTAAGAATTACTTGCTGTCATTCTGACCAGGTCTAGCTTTTTTCCTTAGTCCTTGCATTCTAAAGTTTACAAAAATGGCAAAAATTAAGAAATTAAAAATGTGGTCTTCACAATGATCGTCACAACATATGACTTAGGATTTAATGGCGTATGTAGTGTTTTTTTGGCTTGGCCACGGGCATGAATGTTGTTGAGATTGTTGCATGTGGTTTCTCACTGCTGACGCGGAAGTTTTTGTTTGAAGTGCTCAGTCTCGGTGTCCAGACATTAGTCCTGGGCTGTTCTGGTGGCTGAAGTGGGGGAGTCTTTACCACACATTGGGCCTGAGTCATTACGGAGAGCAAGGAAAAAAGAGTAGTAAACTTGATCCTGGACAAACCATGTTACAATGCGAGGGGTGCAAATTAGTTTATTATTTTGTACGTAAGGAAAATACTGGCTGTTTTTTCATGTAGCGCACAAATACTTGATAACTTTATTTTTACATTGAAACTTTAAGTCGATCTAGGACATGCCCTGCCCCAACTATAAATCTGTCCCCACGTTTTATATTTATTTCCCCCTTCATTTCCGCATGGTTTTGCCAAGATGCAAATGTACTCTTTTTTTTTTTGCTTTGCTCTCCTTAATGACTCGGGGCCCATTGTGTGTAGTCTGTGGAGCCTTAAATCTTTATTGTCGCCTCTCCTCGTCTTTGCTTGTTTGCTCGCTGCTCTGCTTTACTCTACAACTCACATCCCCGGTAAGGAGACACACCAGGGACCCCCCCCTCCTCCCCCATATCTCTCCTTTTTCCTGGACATTAATAGGTGAAGTCACTGGTTGTTGAGCTTAAGATAGAGAAGGTCTGTTCTGGAATTCCTAACTGATTGGACGTTTATCCTGTAGGCGTCTTCTATGCTTATCCTTCTCTGGACTGAAAATGGAAATTGGTTCCATCTGGCTGCATCACATGAGTTTATTCAGCAGTTCTATGGCCTTTTCTGGTTGTCAGTGTCAGGAAGTTATAACAAAATGTAGATTTAAATGTGAAGTTTGAAATATAAAGAGACAGTCTCGGGGTAATGTTTCCAGAGGTTAGTATGCTGAAAGAGTGAAAGAGTGTCAGTCTTGGCACGATACTTCTCTATTATTCTCTCTCTCTCTCTCACTCATTGCCTCTCTCATTTCCCTCTTGCTTTGTATGTCCTTTTTTTTACCTCGTTCCCTATATTTTTATCTGAACGTTGTCTCCATTAATTCTTCCTGCATGTCTGGTTCTTTCATTACCATTTCCTTCATTGCCTCCCGTCCATCTTCCCCAGTCTTCACCTCCGCTTATCCCCTCCCGCCAATCCCCTCTGTCCTACTCTTCCTCTTCATTGTTTGCCTGACAACCTTCTCCTATTGGTTGTGTCTGTCATAAAGTGTGCCTATAAGGTGCATAAGGATCTCACTTGAGTTAGTCTACAGCCCAGTTTCCTCCAAGTCCTTTTTTTGGAAAAAATAGGTCTGTGCTGTCCCAGCAAACCAGTAATGTGCCCTCTCTAGTTCCCTTGAATCTAATTTAAAATTTTCATCCACCCAAAACATTTTTTTTTTTACATATGGGTATAAAGGTCACAGGTGTGCCCAACCTGTACTTAGCTGTCAACAGCCCCAATTTGCCATACTCCTTCTATCAGAACATGCAGACATTGTCATGTACACATGTTGCATGCGAGCAGGTGAATTCATGCAAAATAGGCGTAAACATCTAATTTGTACTTTTGTGATTGAACTTTAGAGTTTACTTATTTGTAGATGGGGTTATTTTTATAAAGTAGTGGCATTTATGTTGGTATTGTATCTCTAAAAGGTGTCAGAAAGAAGAGATTTGCAATATTTTAAGAGAATAATGCACAATACAAATCTTAATTTTTGCGTGTTAGATGCAATTCTAATGCTCTATTTTTTTTATCTCTTAGATATGTAAATAAATGTTTATTGGAGAGCAATGCTCCAAGAGCTGCCAAGACAGTATTACTCAAGATATACTTATATGCCTTACTTCACCAGCAGAGTCTCTCTGGAATCTGTATTAGAATGTTGGCAACTATGCAGGTTCTCAACTAATAAACCATTGTCTAAAACGTTTCACAGACTTATTGTTTTTGTTGCTGTCCTCTACATCACTAGCGCTTTTCTCAAACAACAGCTTCCACCATCCTTCCATTTGCTCATCCTTTAATCTTTCTTTCTTTTCAGGTTGCAAATGTTTTGTTTTTTCGATAAGTGCTGTACACAATGTTCTAACACAAAACACAGCATCATTTCTAGTTATTGCGTAACATATATATATATAAGTTGAAACTTGTCACACTGTGAAAATGGAGGTGTAGGAGTGTGGGGGCAGGTATCAAAGGGTCTTTAAATACATACCTTTACTGCAATTGTAAGGAGGGAGCAAAAGAAACACGTGAAGCCCGTTTAAATGATCATTTTGCCCAATGTTGGATTAGACGACAGACGTTGCTCACACTGGCTGACAACAAAGCTAGGTGATGCTATTTATATACGTGCACCGAATTGTTTATTCAGACGCTCTACTGCCTTTTAGTTTCAGGTGTTGGAAAGTATTTTTTACTTTGGACAGTATCCTATGAACAGGTATCCATCACGGTGGCTCAGTGGTTAGCACTTCTGCCTCACAGCGCTGGGGTCATGAGTTCAATTCCCGACCATGGCCTTATTTGTGTTTGTATGTTGTCCCCGTGTTTGTGTGGGTTTCCTCCGGGTACTCCGGTTTCCTCCCACACTACAAAAACATACTGGTAGGTTAATTGGCTGCTCTTAAATTGACCATAGTCTGTCTCTCTCTGTCTGTCTGTGTATGTTAGAGAATTTAGACTGTAAGCTCCAATGGTACAGGGACTGATGTGAGTGAGTTCTCTGTACAGCGCTGCGGAATCAGTGGCGCTATATAAATAAGTGGTGATGATTACAGAATCTCATCATTTCCCTGCTTTATAAACTATATGCGTCTTCTATGCAAAGTGCTTCATGCCTCTGTGCATAATGCCTTGTGGATTGATAGTCTGCAGTCTCCCGAATATTGGTTCAGACCACAACATGGCTGCCTAGGCTACACTTAAAATACTGTTTAGCAAACCATGCAATGATCATTTATTTTACTACCGTCTGCCTTTTTCTGTTTCAGATTCCTGTGACGGCCACTGGGGCTGCTATCGATGTTCCTGTGTATGTTCCAAACGCTAACATTGATCTAAAGATCTGTACTTATGACCGTCTGTATCAAGACAGTATTGTTGTTAAAAACAGGTATGGGAGTACCACTGTTCGTTGTTTGGCCCTACATGTGTTGAATGGTTTTGCATGCATTTGGCTAGAAATGGGTGAAGGCACAGCAAAATGTTGCAACGGAATATCCCATTTGGCAGAGGTGAGAGTTCTGCCGATACAATCTTCAAGTTCCGTGTGTTGTTCAGCATGCCTTGGAATGACCATTGTCTACTGTATTTATAAATTCACATTTCACAGAATCTATAGTCTATTAATGGGCCTTCTAGTTCTGTTAAGAGAAGCAATAGGACTAGCACAGCAAATCATTGCAAGAATAATAAATAAAGCAGATGAAATTCATACAATTGAATTGATATTGATTGGGTGCACCAGAAAATGAATGAATGAATATATGTTACTAGTAGTGCTTCTAAATTTTTAGATTAAATAATTGTGTTTCACAAACATATAAAGATGTGTATGTAGTCAGCTGCTCTTGCAAGTGAAAATGTACTGCAGCACCTATATGTCACTGATGCATAGTTTCAATAAACCAACTAATTTAAAATGACTAGAAAATGTCAAATGGCAAACTAGTAGGGGTTTACATTGAGGAAGGACTTTGTCTTCATGTGAAGACCAAAGGCAGAAGGGGAGAGCAAATAAGGTGCCACAATGTTGAAACTAGTTAGTGCAAAAGGTTATGGGGAAGTAACAGAAGCTGGCAGAATAGATCAAGGCCTGGGGGACAAGACTTGGCTCAGCAGCCTATAGGGAAAGTTTTAAAGGAACAAAAATGCAGGTAGCCCTGTGACCAAGCCCAAGGTAGCCCACTATGGGACCTGCCCTGGGGCAGATGCCCACCCAGCCCCTGCAAAAGAGAATGACAGGTGAGTTTAAAGGATGTAAAGGACTGTGTGACGTCAGTATATTATAATATACTGATGTGCATTACCCTACAATCCCAAATGAAAAAGAAAACCTGCACGTGTGATATTGCAAATCTAGAATTAACAAATCTGCTATCACCCACTTCCTGACATTCCACCAGTGACAACAGGATCAGAAGGAGAATAGAAGGAAAGCAGGAAAAATAATTTAAATATAGGCAAAGTCTAATGTTCTCCACGGTGGAACTCAAGCGGATGAAGAATCTTGAGATTCAGGAACAGACAGACCACTTTAATACAGGACAAACAACTCCCCGTTTTACATACATGAAAAATAAAAAGAAAATTTGCTTAAATATGCACACAAATGCATCATATACGCAAATGCAAGGAAGGAAGTACCTGACAAACAGCTAATCACAAGTGATTCGCTATTGCTTTCGGCCGCCATCGTGATCTTTCTCTATTTGCACCTACCCCTGACCACCCTCAGATAATACAGCTTGGGCAGGTGTATATTCGGCTGTCTCCCGATCTGCACCTGTTTGCAATTCCTCGAACACATGCTTACTGTACTTGGCCTGTGTTAGTAAGCCCCTCCCCCATCCCGCCTCTCCAGGCGCACGCGGCATAGGTGCCAGAGTCACGACAATCTGCTTAAGCACGTATGTGTTCGCCCACTTTTCTGGACACCCGCAGAGCGATTTCACACAAGATATGCTACGCAAACTGACATCAGTCTCTCTGTATATTATGTTGTGCTCTGGGAATGAGCTGCAGAAATCTAAAATACAGCACACATTTCAGTGATTTCAGTAGTGTTTTGGATGACTGAGACTACAGGTTAACTGCAAGAAACCATTCATATATGTATTATGCATACAGCTTATTAATCTTTTTGACTTTGATGTTTGAGGAACAGAGGTTACTGGCACTCAAAACCCCTTCAACTTAATTGGAAAAAAATAGAAAGTTGAGAGAGAGAGTTTGCCAATTACAGAGACAAATTGTTGTACTGAACAATAACCTGGCATTATTTTGCAATATATCCATTTTATATGTCTGAAGAGGCAGCAGCATAACGATAATTTCTTTGAATTGAAACACTTTGTAGGAAAGAATACTGTACATAAACTGGAAACATTACAAACACGAGCACAATCTATAATCTGAATGACCGTTTTCATTTCCAGATAGAACAACTCTTGCCGTCTCTCATTACATCATCATCACCATTTATTTATATAGCGTCACTGAATCCGCAGCACTGTACAGAGAACTCATTCACATCAGTCCCTGCCCCATTGGAGCTTACAGTCTAAATTCCCAAACACACCCACAGAGACTAGAGTCAATTTTGATAGCAGCCAATTAACCTA
Source organism: Mixophyes fleayi (assembly GCF_038048845.1). Classification (NCBI taxonomy): domain Eukaryota; kingdom Metazoa; phylum Chordata; class Amphibia; order Anura; family Limnodynastidae; genus Mixophyes; species Mixophyes fleayi. The sequence goes on from NC_134412.1 coordinate 75,936,309, forward strand.
CCAGTATGTTTTTGGAGTGCGGGAGGAAACCGGAGCACCCGGAGGAAACCCACGCAAACATAAGGAGAACATACAAACTCCTCACAGATAAGGCCATGGTCGGGAATTGAACTCATGACCCCAGCGCTGTGAGACAGAAGTGCTAACCACTGAGCCACCGTGCTGCCCAACAGGCAGCCATTTTGGGGTCTGAACCAATGTGCTGGAAAATCAGGCCTTTTAATTAGCTAGGAACCAGAGCCTTATGAATATTTAGATACAGAGAATGCTCATCTGTGCTGCCCTTAGGAGGAAAGTGATAAACGTGTGACCGGTTATTATAGAACCTGCCCTACCAAATCTGCCTCAGTTTATTTAAACCTGCTTTGGCGCACAAACCAATCCTGGCACCTCTATTGTTTTCGTGCTGCTAACGTTCTTATGGTTGCTGACCTGGCCTGTCCTGTTGTTCTTTTCTGATTTCCACTTGGCACGCTGCAGTTCGCCCATCTACCAGTCCCAGCTCTGTGGACCTGTCCTTTACTTAAGTCTGGCATCAGCTTGTTACACCTGGGGGCAGAGCAGAGGGCCGTGGACTGCCAGCCTACCAGCAATGAACCCGAAACCCCTTTGGTGGGTTCCCTGGGAAATCCGGGGCATCATTAGACTCTGCGCCTCTGGAAAACCATGACATGGACAATGATCTAAAATACCAAACTATCAGTAAAACGAGCGTTGCATACTAAAATCTCAGTCCAAGGAAAAAACTTTATACTCCTTTACCTTGGGTGGAAATAGACTCAGTCCTTGTGTATAAACCCCATCAGATGTAACAAAAAGTTTCAATGAAATTGCGTTCCAATAATGACAAGAGTCTGTAATAAATCACTGTTCCTGGCCTAACCATTTTGGAGTTCCTTTTATGTTTTGGTTTAGTTTGTTGTTCCTTTGCCAACAATGTAGGAAACAATGATTCAGTATTTGTATGCTCCGTATCATGAATATTCTTATCCACAGAGCCGCATTGTTAATTGCTATAGAAGTACATAAAAATTATTCTGGCAACATAGAATGAGATTCTGTTGCAAATGAGTTGTGAGAAGATAGTCAATTCTTAATATAATTCCATCCTATAAAGTACAGATAATTAGGATAGCTACGGAATATGTTGGCGCTATATCAATAAATGATGATGATAGTAGTCCGAGAGTTTTAAATTCAGAGATTGATTCATCTTGGAATGCAAAGTAAAAGCAACTTGCGTTTTTTTTTTAAAACGTGTGAAAATTGCACGCAAGTGCACCCATATTCATTTACAAGCGGATCTAAAGAAACGTTTTTATTTGAATACAGGTATAAGTACACTCTGGATATATGGCACTTCCCATATGCAGACATAGACACAACATTGCAGGATAAGCTCACAATGCATGTGTGTAATGTAAAGTCCCATCAGAACGCATTGAGATAAAAATGTAAATATATTAAAACCTGTTAACAAAAATACATTTAATTTTTTTTTATATATATATGAAATACATATATCAGGATGTTATTGATGCCTACTGTACATAAAATTAATTTCTACAGTTGCTTTTAATTGCAAATACATGTTCTGGCATGCATACCCTGTCATCACTATTAATTGGCACTTACACCAGCCCTGTAGCAAGTGACACGGCTAAAAAACACGTACCTCCGAGATGCCTGGAGCTTGAATCGGACAGATGTACGTGCGTTTAACCTTGGCACCCCTTACTGTACATTGCCTACATGCATACGCCCCTTCCCCGCCCCCGTTCCGTGATTCGTAGGCTGTCAGAGGTGTTATTTGCGTTTGGACATGAATTGGATGCACTTGCGCTCATTGGTGTAAAGTCATCTTCTGAGCACGCACAGAGCAATTTCACGAAAAGTACGACACGCAACAAGACTTATATTCCTTAATGAATCGGGTCCTCTGCGTATAACCTTATTCTATGTGTGGGCAACAGGGTGGCTCAGTGGTTAGCACTTCTGCCTCACAGCACTGGGGTCATGAGTTCGATTCCCAACCATGGTCTTATCTGTGTTTAGTTTGTATGTTCTCCCTGTGTTTGCGTTGGTTTCCTCCGGGTGCTCCAGTTTCCTCCCACACTTTAAAAACATACTAGTAGGTTAATTTGGCTGCTATCAAAATTGACCCTAGTCTGTCTTGTCTGTGTGTGTATGTTAGGGAATTTAGACTGTAAGCCCCAATGGGGCAGGGACTGATGTGAGTGAGTTCTCTGTACAGCGCTGCGGAATTAGTGGCGTTATATAGATAACTGATGATGATGAACTGTCCAAAAGTATTGTCCTCCATTCTATATATGTGGTGCTTTGGCCATAAAAATCATCTATTTTTAATCAAATTTAAATAAGATCATCATCATCTATTTATATAGCGCCACTAATTCCGCAGCGCTGTACAGAGACCATATCAGTCCCTGCCCGATTGGAGCTTACAGTCTAAATTCCTTAACATATACACACACACAGATAGACTAGGGTCAATTTGATAGCAGCCAATTAACCTACCAGTATGTTTTTGGGGTGTGGGAGGAAACCGGAGCACCCGGAGGAAACCCACGCAAACACGGCCATGGTCGGGATTCAAACTCATGACCCCAGTGCTGTGAGGCAGAAGTGCTAACCATTGAGCCACCGTGAATCTAGTCAGGAAGCAAATCTGTGATATCACTGGATCCTAATGAGCTAACTTATCCCACATCCCACAAAATTGCTGCCTACGTTGTGTGTAAGTGACAATCTTTTCAGATTGACCATATTAAGTGCCCAGTTCTCTACGTGTAATGTGTGTGCTGGAAATTTATCTTACATTGTATTCATGAAAACACTGAAAGTATCTCCTCTTGAGCTCAGTGGTATTTAGCTTAGACAAATAACTGAACAATTGTCCTCTGCACCAGTAGTTTTATAAACGTTCTTTGTCCCTGTTGCAGAGCAACAACTGCTCTTCGTTTAAAGTTTGAGGTCTGCAAAGAACTGAAGAACCACATGGAGCTGCTTCCAAAGACTGGGTTCATCCAGACTCAGTCTTCCTTCAGTGTTCAGCTCAAGTTCTTACCCAGGTCAGTGCAAATTAAGATCTCATAATGTACTTAATGTCTCTCGTTTGGGCAGATATAAACAATGTAAATCTATTAGTATTTTAATTTATGACCGTGCTGGTTCCGGATTTCTGATCAATCTTGGTCCATTTCTTCTCCAATCCTTGTAACATAACAAAGCTGATTTAAAGCATTGCTATGTCTAGGGCAAATCTGAACCCAATACCTCTACATGCAAATATTAAACTGCAACCTATAGGCTACAGTGAGTGATTATAATAGGGGCAAATGGGGAAACTGCCCATGGAGCACAGTAGTAGGCTTTGGCGTTACCCAATCTTCAGCTTGCAGCTTTCAGCTGGTCCTCGTGTTCTTACCCACCCAACTTTTGGTCAGGAACATATAAGAGGTCTTCTGGTAAAAAACACACAAAAATAAAAGCGGTAAAGGGTGGGTGGGATCATTAGGAGGGGGACAGATGTTCTAGGAGTTACAGAGAGTGGAACAAGGTATGAGATAAGGGTTGGGTTAGTTTGAGCACCATAGGACTTCCTCCCCACTGCACTCTTGTCTGGTCTCTGCCCCACCCACGTCTGCACTCTTACATCTTACATGGGTCTCCGCTCATACATCGGTGTGTTTAGACAGTCTCCTGTGATAAGAAACTTTTATATTCATGTTTGTTTGTTTCATGTCATGTTTGTGGCTACTTGGACCATTGTACAAGAAGCACACTGAACAGAATAAAGCCACAGCCTGCATAACCCATAGATGACCAATCTGTCCTGGTATCTCTAGACAGCGAGGCTCACCCAACATTATTTATTCATATAACTTAGGGCACTGGAATGTTATATGCTCAATACCAAAATGTGTTTGTGTTTACTTAGTTTTGGAATAATGGGCAAGGGTCTTAGGAGATTTCTTACCATTATACTGGGGCCACTGAAGAGGCAATGTTGGCACTCCAAGGTTTTTTAATCTTTTTCATTACTCCATCGTCTGGAGACCAGGAACCCCCCCGGTAATTTTCAGCATGGGGCTGGTAGAGACAGGTCAGACCTGTGATGGCCAGCGTGGGACCGGTTTCTACTATGACCGGGGCAGCTGAGATTGGCAAACCACCGCTGGATAAATTCTAACATTTCAATATTTGTCAGGTTTCAGATTGAACATGAAACTATGGTAAATGAAAAACACACTAGAGTAAATCCCTCCTTTAAGTATCCTTAAACTTTCCTTACACAGCAATGCAAATAATGCCACCTAGAGGGTTTGATGAGTCACTGCTCTCCCCTCATATGAAAACTATTATAGTTTAGTTCATAACTTTCAAAAGATATAGTTCTCAGAATACAGTTTGTTATTCAGGAAGGACCTTATAGGAGAAAATGTACAATTCCTAATGAAGCCACTGCCAAGCATTGTCGAGATTTATGTGACATAACGTAGTTGATGTATTCTGAAAACTTAACTTCTGCTTACACGTTGCACATTTGTCTATTTACATGATCTATGGCCGTGCTCTCTCCTTACTTTGCAGTTCTTAATGCCAATTTGCAAAGAAAATGTATTGTTCGATAACATAAGGGACCAGTGTTCATTTCAACATCTTGACGCTTCTGTGAAATACTGACTCCATAGATTACTTTGTTTCTTGGCTGCGCCGATCACTCCTCCCCACGTCAGTGCCCAACTTTTTATTTAAAGACTCATTGAGAAGCTTCACATATACAGTATATTTATTGTGATCTGGAGTGTTGTGGAGCTGGTACTTGTGTGAGTAATACAGGCCAGTAAGTGACAGCTCTGCAGCTTTGCAGTGCTCTTTGCTGGTTGCTTTTCCTAAAAACGCTGGATACTCAGAAAATGTAAAGTTTATAGCTTTGTACGAGAAATAAGAGCTGGGTTCCTATCCTGTGTAATTTACAGGCAGGATTTAAGCACTGCACTAACTTATACTGCAGCCTGTCTTCTTCAATGCATTCCAAATGACATGCTTGTTGATGGCTGGTGCAATTAACTGGAGTCCTCCTGTCAAAATATATGTGGCGTTTTACGGCAATTATTTCACTTAATATATAGTTTTTACTTTTCTATTTCTCCTGTCATAATAAATTCGATTTTATGATTTAATAGTATATGAGAATAAATACTTATACTGTGCATAATACGTGCTAGTTGTTGCCTATATATTAACTTTGTCATTTGCATTTTACCTTTTAAGTCTGATCCTGTCGTTTTGGTATTTCCTGCTAATGCCAGTGGATCAAATATCATCATCATCATCATCACCATTTATTTATATAGCACCACTAATTCCGCAGCGCTGTACAGAGAACTCACTCGCATCAGTCCCTGCCCCATTGGGGCCTACAGTCTAAATTCCCTAACACACACACCCACAGACAGACACAGAGACAGAGAGACACACACTAGGGTCAATTTGTTAGCAGCCAATTAACCTACCAGTATGTTTTTTGGGGATTGTGGGAGGAAACCGGAGCACCCGGAGGAAACCCATGCAAACACAGGGAGAATATACAAACTCATGACCCCAGTTCTGTAAGGCAGAAGTGCTAACCACTAGGCCACCGTGCTGCCCCAATATGCAAATAAAATTCCGCAAAATTCTAGGTAGTAGATTTACTAAAACTTTAGCAGTAGCAATAGCAGTAACAACACACTATTCTATGATGTTTTCTCCCATCTTCTGGCTGCATTTCCATGTTTTCTTATTATGGCCATTATAACACACAGAAGGATAAAATTATAGATTGCACAGTATTTATGCATAGCAACAATGTAATTAAACCAATTGTGTTAAGGATACAGATATACGTAATTTGTTATATCTTGTGCTACGGACGAGATGTGTGATTCTGTCTTTGTTCACTTGTATTGATGTAAACATATGATCACATATCCCTGCTTAAGTCCATGCAACACAATAGTATAAGGTAAAGCAAATCATTTGGACAAAAGAAACAGAAGATTCTAAATAAGGGGCATTTAAACATTATCATATATAAATATACACAAATCCTTTATTCTGTATATTATTGTTTTATTATTTTGTTGGGTTGTGGGTGGACGTAGGATGTTTCTTTTTTATTTTATGTCCTGTAAACTAAACATTGTCATACATTGACAAATGAATAATATATATTCCTAGTGAGTCTCGTCTCTCTTCTGACTTCAGGGTTAATTCTGCTTTCGCCTCTGAGCCCCGTGGAGGTCCTATTATTAGAGAGGCTCGGGGTCATAATTAACGAATGTCAATGTCAAGGTGACATATGGATGGAGAGACTGTGCAGTTTGAAGAGCAGCCCCCAAGAAAGAGAACAGCTTGTAAATGTTGGGCTGGCGTATGTGTGTTTAATTAACTTTGGATGCAGGTTGGTTATGTACATCAACATAAGCAGGTGGCAGAATAATCCAAGCCAGAAACATTATTCTTTAGAAATCATTGGTGCAAGTTAAATGTTCTCAAAACCTAAATCAAACCCGAACATTTGTAACCAGGAGAATGTGAGTAATTTATTACTTGTAAAGGGTGCCAGGATGATCCGCAATGCAGTACAGTGAGAAGACAACACAGTAAACAAACTCACATCTGTTTAAACATGATAACACAACAAAAACAAAACCAATGAGAGAATGATAGGAAGGAGGACATAAGAGATTTAGAGGGGAAAATTTGGATTATTTGAATAGGGTTTCATGCTTGAGGTCATCTCACTTGGCACGGTGATTGGGGTTAATGCCTTGTCATTATCTTGTGATCTGTCCAACAGTTTCAGTGGGGGCCAATCTTTGTGGGTTCCATAGCAAAAATATGGTAAATGCCCCCATCTGCTGCCCATTGATTAAATACATGCACATGGGGCTTTGGCTGGGAAGGCGGGCCCTCCTCAGCTGTGTTCCCCATATAAGCTCCACCCCCTACACCCATGTTACGCCTTTCCGGACTTGTGCAGAGAACATCGCTGTATTTTTTCATGAAGTGAATCACGTATATGTGTTCTATATACATTCTTATGGCTTGTTTCCACATGTAACACCAACCATTTCATCAGTTTGGGGACAGAATAGGGATATTTCTTTTTATTTGCATTTGCATCAAACTGTGCAATTGGCTGTTACTAATTCCAAGTAGTCAACATATGTCACTATTTGCACTTCTTTTCTTTAACCCCTTTTTCTAGAATCCACACTAACTGATTCTCTTTAGGACCGTGAGATTATACATAATAAAGTACCGACGGTATTTACCGTGCCAGGGGTGCTGTTGGAGCACTGACCAAGACCCCCCTCCTGTGCAATGACTTTTTCTTATTCAAAGGCAACCTAATGCTGCCAGAGAAGGAGGAACTGCTATGCGCATGTGCGGCTAACAACGGCGTATGTGCATAGCAGCTTCACCAGCTAGGGATCCAGCAAAACTGGATAGGCCGGATCCCATGTTTAAAGCAAGTAAGACCAGCTTACTCCACAAGACCTCTGAAGACGTTCTGTGGTATCTAGCACCAAGACGTTAGCAGTAGATCATGACCTGTAAGTTGCGAGGTGGGACCTCCATGGCTCTGACTTGTTTTTCCACCACATCCCACAGATGCTCAAACGGATTGAGATCCGAGGAATTTGGAGGCCAAGTCCATGCCTTGAACTCTTTGTCATGGTCCTCCAAACCATTCCTGAACAATTTTTGCAGTGCATCCAGGTGCCATCTCTTCCCTAGATAACCGTCGCACACGCGCCCGGCGGGCCACGTGATGTAAAAGAAAATGTGATTCATCAGACCAGGCCTCCTTCTTCCATTGCTCTAGGGTCCAGTTATGGCAGTCACATGCCCATTGTAGGTGCTTTCAACAGTGAACAGGGCTCAATATGGACCTGTCTTCGACTGCGAAACCCCATACGCAGTAAGATTCCATGCACTTTGTTTTCTTACACCTTTCTATTATAGCCAGCATTACATTTTTCAGCAATTTGTGCTACAGTAGCTCTTCTATGGGATTGGACCAGACAGGCTAGCATTCACTCTACACGAGCATCAGTGAGCCTTGGGCGGCCATGGCCCTGTTGCCAGTACAGGGTTGTCCTTCCTTGGACGACTTTTGATAGGTACTAACAACTGCATATCGGGAACACCCACAATACGTTTTGGAGATGCTCTGACCCAGTCGTCTGGCCATCTCAATTTAGTCCTTGTCAGAGTCGCTCTGAACCTTACACTTGCTCATATTTTCTGCTTCCTACATGTCAACTTTAAGAAATGACTATTCACTTGCTGCCTAATATATCACACCCTTTGGTAGGTGCCATTGTAACAAGATAATAAATGTTACTCACTTTGACTAAAGTTATTGGTGGCTTTTTACTTTACATTACTGTTTTGCTGGAATATTGTTACTACTACGGTTGGGGAGGGGGGGGTTAAATATTAATTTTGCATGTTTTATATGTTGAATATTTCTTCCTGTGTCACAAAGTGATGGTAACATCTGTAAATGTGATATTTGATGGAATCTACTGCATATACCTTGTTGTTGCTGTCTGTGGAAACCTCTGCATAGACAGCAGTAACAAGTACAGGCTATAGGATGTAAATAAATTATTCTGAATAAATCTGATAATCTTGTTTGAGAATCCTGATAATTAGACGTGATATATACAAATCATCAAATATATAACATATTGGGCATTTTGTTTTCCAGGCACACCCTTTCTGAAGATGCCAGTTCATATTTTGATAAGGAGACTGGAGTATTGGAGGTCCCGATGACAATATCAGTAGTTGATCAGGTCAGTTTAAATAATTGGAATAAGAAACTTTGTATTCATAAAAGAACATTGAATAATAAAATCAGGTGAGATAAAACAATTGTTTATACATGTTTGGTCCTATTTATTTTCCTGTTTGGGAAAAGCGGCAAATGAGACACTGCTGATCGCAAAGAAGAGTGACTTAGAGCCAATCAGGAGCCAAGCTCATACATGGAATGATGCAATGTATAATAGTACCTGCTCTCCAAAACAGCAACATCCTGTCTCGGAGGCTATTCACTGCTCCCCGTATTCTGACATACACACTACAAGCTGCTGTATTTTCACTCCATGATTTACACTTTGTACCCACCTGTCCTGTGCCAGCTCTGACCTTTATGTTGCCAGCTCTCCAAAAGCCTTCATCCTGATCATTACTGGACTAACTATCGTCATTAAAAACTACCGCCTGCAACCACGAGCTAAATGATTAAAGAGGGAAGTCCACAGGACTCTCCTTCACCAATCACAAGCGTGGAACTGTGGAAATGAATGAGTGTATGGGTGGCTGTAAAAATGTTTATGTCCAATGGAGAAGAGGAAAAGGGTAATAGAAGGCGCTCAGTTACAATATTCTATAACTTTTACCATGTGCATGTCCAAGTCCAAGCTTCCCGTTCCATCAAGCCCGCTCATGCATGCCCAGATAAGCAGTAAGACGACCACTGCTGGTCAGTGTCAACTTTCTTTTTTCAGCTGCCCTGGTGACATTTTTTGGATAAATTACAGTGAGTGATCGAAAATCTTCATAATGGAGGGTTCTTACTAAATAGAGCCTTTAATGAGGGTGTGAATGATATGTGCAATGTAGGGTTTAGTATATTTTGGGCAGGGTACATTATGCAACGTACCAAGCATAGATAATAGATCCCATACCAGTAATTATTTCTTTGTTTTCAGACCCGACTTGTTCCGTTCACTGTTCACGCGGTTGTGACCTCATCAGATATAGAAATCAGCCCAAACGAAGTGGACTTTGAGCACTGTACAATCTTCGAAGCCGTTCAGACTTCCATTCACCTAACCAACAAGTCTATATTGCCCCAAGAATTTGGTTTTGTGGGAATCCCAGAGGTATTCTCGTTGATGTTGATTTTTAGATAATTAAATAATGACTGTATTTATCAAGCAGTTCTTTAAACAATTTAATCGACACAAGATATATTGGACATTTTAATGAATCCTGAAAATGGTAGTGTGCCGATGCTGGAGCCTCTGACATTAAACTACTTTGGGGGTATATTTACTAAAACTGCGGGTTTGAAAAGTGGAGCTGTTGCCTATAGCAACCAATCAGATTCTAGTTATCATTTATTTAGTACATTCTACAAAATGACAGCTAGAATCTGATTGGTTGCTATAGACAACATCTCCACTTTTTCAAACCTGCATTTTATCCAAACAATTACTTAGTAATCACAGGGCCGTCCATTGTAAAATTGGAAATGCAGTAGTAAGGATGACTTTGATGAAGTTGTAATGACATGTGTACATTGCTTTAAGCAACAATATTGCAGATCTGTATTTACTAAACACATACTCCACATAATAAACATATAACATAGCTTTAAACACACTAACACCTATTTATGAACATGTAAAAGCTGCTTTGTGATGTCACATTGCTATTCTTGCCCAAATGGATGGATGAGATTTGATTGTTTAATAATAAGGCACATTTGGGGGTGTTCCCTGTTTTACAGGAGGGTATTCAGTATTTTTCTATATGTTGAGCCCAATTCTTTCAATAGAATGTGTTTTGTACCTACCAGCTGCACTTTATATGGGTATGTGCATTTTCAGGTGAATTTCATCCATAGCAATATCAACATTCAAAAATGTAACGGTAACATAGGTAATAAGACAGACCTGATGTCCCCTCACTCTCATGATTAATTTGAGATACCAATAAGGCTACACTGAGCAGTATTTCAAGACCGAAATTAAAAAGTTGAAATTAATGAAGGGGGTGGCCCTAAAATTGTAGGACATTGCAGCGATATTTCCAGATCTATCTGCAAAAGTACTTCTATGTGTGTGGGCCTAAAACTATCTTTGCTGATGAATGTTTAGAATGATCCATTAGCTCATCAGCCTGTGTCAGTATGTGTCGTAAAGTCATCGGCCAATTGGAAACATTAAAATCCATTTATTCAGCCTGCCTACCAAATAATAGAATATGCCCAATTTGACTGTAATGGGTAAAGCCAAATTAGATAAAGATCCAGTCATTCTGTATTTTTAGGCCGATCTTCTGTATTTCCATATGTGTGGCTAGTTTTACAGTACGTAAAGGACCACTAAACCCAAAAACTACCATTTTAAATACCGATTTAAACTCTGAAGATGAAATACATTGTTCACCGTTAACCTGATATTCCACTGAAGCTCTATTTTTTTAAAGTATTACCTCCCCATTCCTATACAGACAGCTGTGCTTCTCCCACATTTATGTCCTAATCAGGGACAGGCTGGGCTAGGGGCACCTGACTCCCGGGCCAGTCTCATAGTGGGCTACCTTGGGCTGGGTCACTGGCCCACCTGCATTTTTTCCTTTAAAATGTTCCTAATAGGCTACTGAGTTGAGTCTTGCCCACAGAGCTAAAATTTGCCAGCCCTGGTCCTAATGGGATCTAATGTAGGTCAAAAGTTCAGGATACAGTCATATCAGCCTGTTAGATAACTGCCCCTGCATATCTATCAACCAATCCAAACAGTACATTTCTGCAAAACATGTCTGTCAGTCACTCTGTGTCTGCTTTGTTAGAGACGCACCTCCCCCCTAACATGGCAGCATGCTGCAGAGGGGTAAAAGAGCATGGTGAACACATTTATCTAACTATAAACACTCCGGTTACTTCATGTTTATTAGTAAGCTCAGTAATACATATTTGTCAAATAGTGACTTTATTTGCTCTTTAAAGCACAAAGCTGTGATCCATAGGCTTATTTCAATAGCAAATACAATAGAATGTATAACATTTAACACCTGTCAGTTTATACAGATCACATCACTTTAACAGTAAAGCCTTTTTAAATGGTAAAAATATTTTTAGCATATTCCTATTTGGTTTAATTATGTCCACTATTCAAGATGGGCCCTTTTGCTTTATCTGGAACATCATAGTGCTATATATACTGTCATGGCCAAAGGATTTGAGAATGACACAAATATTATTTTTCACAAAGTCTGCTGCCTCAGTATTTATGATGGCAATTTGCATATACTCCAAAATGTCATCAGATGAATTGCAATTAATTTCAAAGTCCCTCTTTGCCATGACAATGACCTTTATCCCAAAAACAACATTTCCACTGATTTCGGCCCTGCCATAAAAGGACCATCTGACATGAGGTCAGTGATTCTCTCGTTAACACAGGTGAGTGTTGATGAAGACAAGGCTGGAGATCACTCTGTCATGCTGATTGAGTTAGAATAACAGACTGGAAGCTTTAAAAGGAGGGTGGTGCTTGAAATCCTTGTTCTTCCTCTGTTAACCATGGTTATCTGCAAGGAAACACGTGCAGTCATCATTACTTTGCACATAAAGGGCTTCACAGGCAACAATATTGCTGCTATTAAGATTGCATCTAAATCAACCATTTATCAGATCATCAAGAACTTCAAAAAGAGAGGAACGCCAAGAACGTCCAGCAAACGCCAGGACTGTATCCTAAAGTTGATTCAGCTGTGGGATCGGGGCACCACCAGTGCAGAGCTTGCTCAGGAATGGCAGCAGGCAGGTGTGAGTGCATCTGCACGCACAGTGAGGCGAAGACTTTTGGACGATGGCCTGGTGTATAGACGCCACCTATCTCCAGGAAAAACATCAGGGACAGACTGATATTCTGCAAAAGGTACAGGGAGTGGACTGCTTAGGACTGGGGTAAAGTAATTTTCTCTGATGAATCCCCTTTCAGATTGTTTGGGGCATCTGGAAAAACGCTTGTCTGGAGAAGGAAAGGTGAGCGCTACCATCAGTACTGTGTCATGCCAACAGTAAAACATCCTGAGACCATTCATGTGTGGAGTTGCTTCTCAGCCAAGGGAGTGGACTCACTTACAATTTTGCCTAAGAACACAGCCATGAATAAAGAATGGTACCAAAACATCCTCCAAGAGCAACTTCTCCCAACTATCCAAGAACAGTTTGGTGACAAACAATGCCTTTTCCAGCATGATGGAGCACCTTGCCATAAGCCAAAAGTGATAACTAAGTGGCTCGGGGATCAAAACATCAAAATCTTGGGTCCATGGCCAAGAAACACTCCAGAACTTAATTCCATTGAGAACTTGTGGTCATTCCTCAAGAGGCGGGTGGACAAATAAAAACCCACATATTCTAACAAACGCCAAGCATTGATTAGGCAAGAATGGGTGGTTATCAGTCAGTATGTGGCCCAGAAGTTGATTGACAGCATGCCAGGGTGAATTGCAGAGGTCTTCAAAAAGAAGGGTCAACACTGCAAATATTGACTCTTTGCATAAACTTAATGTAATTGTCAATAAAAGCCTTTGACACTTATGAAATGCTTGTAATTGTACTTCAGTATAACATAGCAACATCTGGCAAAAAGGTCTACAAACACTGAAGCAGCAAACTTTGTGAAAACCAATACTTGTGTCATTCTCAAAACTTTTGGCCATGACTGTAAAGTACCAAATACAGTATATTTCAGTGTGATGGGTTATGTTAGTGTTTATTTAGATGGTGCTGTGGACATTTTAGCATTAATCCATGATTTTAGCACAGGTTATTTCAATTAGAGCATGAATGAGAAGAACAGGAGAACATTTTTACAGTGCAGAAATAGGCCCAGCTGGCAGGTCCTTTGGACTGAAACACATCTATAATATCTCTTCCATATTATCTTCTCTTTCATATAATTTAGCTCCTTATGGTCATTTAAATTTGCCTTTGTCAGCCTTGGCATTGTTGTATTTTCTGGGTAAGTTTGGTGCTGTGGATCTTGGGTGAAAAACCTTGCCTGTGTAGATTATGTATTGTATATGTCTAATGAATGTTTCCTTTTAATCATAGTATATAGATATTCAACCACATGACGGCTTTGGAACTCTTCTTCCTTTGGAGACAATGAAATTGGATATCATATTTAAAGCCCCAAAAGCCGGGGAATACAATTTTGACCTCACTTGCAAATCAGCTATTAATAGGTGAGTGGATATTGTACTAAGTGTGAAATATGTACATTCTTCTGTATGCATTACATTGAAGACATCACCTGTTTCTGTATCCTCAGACAATTCAAGATCTCTTGTAAAGCCGTTGGTGTCCATCCACCCATGGAGCTATCTCATTACTTGGTGCAGTTCCCAGCAACAGCGTTAAACGACGCCTCCACCGCCACCTTGTATGTTGTCAATTCACACACCAGTCGCAACGAGTTCACTCACCCAGTGCCAAGGATTGGTAAGGGAGAGATTGCACCAGTTGGACCTACGTCATTTCAGCTCCAAGTGCCTAAGGGTTCTCCTATCTCCATTTCGCCATCGGTTGGCACTGTTTTGCCAGGGAAGGTAAATAATACTATTTTAATTATATTTTCATTTGCAATTAACTTTAATAAAGTCCTTATGCCTTGATAATGTTTACACCACCTGCACATTATGTCACCCTAAACTTTATCTAGTGCTAACCATCTATAATTATAATGTATTCATTAATGTTAGTTAAGGATTATCTGTGATGTTGGGTCCACTTACACCAAATCTATAACAAAATATGTGCTACCAGTTTCAAAAATTGGAAGTGTATTTGCTTTTCCTTTTACACCCCCCTATGGGGATAGACCTGTGATTTAATTTTCAATAGTTCCAGGTACAAGTGAACCTACTAGGTGTAAGTTATTTTCCTGTTCGGTCTCTTCCAGAGGTGCATGGTCCAAGTATCCTTTAAGCCAACTCTTCTGGATCAGGAGATCAGAGAGGAGACAATGCGGATGTTGCGTCGGACCGTAGAAACAAGAGCACTTCTAGATACACAGGCCACACCGGTGGTGGAAAGTGACGAGCGGGTAATGTATACTGTATCTATTCATTGTGTGCAGTAATACTGGCTGCAACACTTCTGTTATTACAGCATCTGACCAAGGGCCCTGTTCTTCCTTACAACCAGAAGAAATCCGTATAGAGAAAGTTGTGCTTTTATATAAATTGGTTGCTTTGTCCAGGCCTGGTCAACCTGTGGCTCTCCAGGTGTTGTGAAACTACAAGCCCCAGCATCCTTTGCCAGTGCATAGCCAGCGGCTATCTGGCAAAGCATGCAGGGACTTGTAGTTTCACAACACCTGGAGAGCCACAAGTTGGCCAGGCCTGATTTCTAGCTAGTTTATCCCTTTTCTCTCTGTTTCATAACATGGTACAATCAGATTTCAACCTATTAATGTGGGCAGCATGGTGGCTTAGTGGTTAGCACTTCTGCCTCATAGCACTGGGGTCATAAGTTCAAGTCCTGGCCTTATCTATGTGGAGTTTGTATGTTCTCCCCGTGTTTGTGTGGGTTTCCTCTGGATACTCAGGTTTCCTCCCACACTCCAAAAACATACTAGTAGGTTAATTGGCTGCTATCAAAATTGTCCCTAATCTCTCTCTCTGTCTGTGTGTATGTTAGGGAATTTAGACTGTAAGCTTCAATAGAGCAGGTACTGATGTGACTAAGTTCTCTGTACAGCGCTGTGGAATTAGTCACGCTATATAAATAGCTGATGATGATGATTGATATACCCAGTAGCTTTATTGATATTAATTAAAAACATTTGAAAAGTTAGAATTTATGGAGCAGCCAAATTCATGGAACAGACTTTTACATGTGCAAATGTGCAATTTGCTTATGTAATTTAAAGAGAAGATCTCACTTTTTCTCACTTTTCCATTTCCCTTACATAATGACAATGAAATGTTTCATTCTCACCATTCTAGTGCTGTATTTAACATTCTAGAACACAGCCTTTCTCATGCGCTAATGCGCGCTCCCAATACAATAGATTGCATTGTGAAAAGTACAACAAGCGAAAAGCGCATGAAAACTGTGTTAAAATGCATCGATAGAATGTATCCAAAGCGTTTATTCATATTTTAACCATTTTCACAGAGCATATGTGTGAACAAGTCTCCTCTCCTCCTGTTCTCCACCACCTTAACTCTGCTCTCCAGCTCCTTGTCTCCTCCGTGAGGTCCTCCTGCCCTTCTGCCCCTCTAGCTTCACCGCTGGGGGCTCTCACCCTTCATCTAGCTGTACATTGAGCTTCTGAGTTACTGTGCTTTTTGTTAACTGTACCGTGCTGTCTCACCCTGTATCGTGTTTCTGTATGTCCCTGTACGGCGCTACGGACACCTAGTGGTGCCTTATAAATAAAAATTAATAATAAAAATAATAATAAGTCATAACTGTTTTGCCAAAAGCTGCGAAATTAATTCAACAATGTAACAACAGTTTGCTAAATTCTATTGCAGTTGGTAGGGAAAGGAGGGGGATCTAAGTGCTCCGAAAAGTTGGTAACAATAATTTGCAAATCATTTTTAGCATCCATTGGTAGAATAATACAAGAAATAGTTGTATGTGGTTTCCCTTACAAAGCATTGTATGTTTTAGTAGTAAATAAGCTGACATTGCCACAAGAAGGCAGTCTATCTCCAGAAAAGATCTTGTATGCTTACTGTGCACTGACATATTGATAGTAGTATATGCTAAACAGATTTCCTCCACTAATGTAATTTATGTGACTTAATTTACAATAATCCAATATGTTCTGTGTTTTCTTCCTTCTAGTTGAATGATTACTATGTCTCTGTGACTTTGCGTAAACCCAGTATATTGGAAATAATATGGAAAGTGAAGTGATTTTATTTGATCACATATTCTGTAATCGCTGCTTAGGTATTGAGGAGCAAGGAGGTGACATTACAGAAGAGTGTAGATGTTTTAATTGGCTACAAGAAAAGAGCACATTTAAATTGAGTGGGTTACTCACATCATCCGTTTAAGTGCTTTCTATAGATTTGTTCCTGTTTTGGTTACAGCTTTGCTAGTTTGCTGTTGTATAAACTGAGTACTTCGAGTTAATAGCAAACACTGACAGTTCATTACACACAAATCTTTCCATTCAGTTACTTGCTATCCTGGAAAAAACAATGTTCATCCTGCTGCACACAAGAGACACATCTAGGGGGCAGCATTGAGGCGGTATGACAGTAAAATCCATCAACCTATGAACAGACACTGCTAGTCAGCACTTGCATTTAATCCTAATCAGTGAAAATGGCTGTTCATTAGTGTTCCGTACAAAGAAACCACAGTGAATATATTTTAAACAGTACCTTCTGGCATAATGGGACAAGCTGTATAGATCTGTAGTTTTGTAATATTTATGTTGCATGGTATAGTCTATGACATTTCATTACAAAGGGCAGATACAGCTAAAATATAACTTCGTAAAACTGTAGAAACAAATAAATCCATCAAGAGATTTTGGTAAAGTACACAGTACCACATATAGTACCTATATTATTATAATATTTGGAGTCCCCCATTAATTGTATTAAACTTTCATTAACTATTCTAAATTAGTGCTCACTTAATTCTTATTACTGTACTGTAAAACTCATAGAAGGACATTGTGGCTGACTTTTTCATGTGTGGGCAGCACAGTGGCTTAGTGGTTAGCACTCCTGCTTCACAGCACTGAGGTTATGAGTTTGATTCCTGACCATGTCCTTATCTGTGTGGAGTTTGTATGTTCTCCCGGTGTTTGCGTGGGTTTCCTCCGGGTGCTCCATTTTCCTCCCACACTCCAAAAACATATTAGTAGGTTAATTCCCTGCTATCAAATTGACCCTAGTCTGTGTGTGTCTGTGTGTGTCTGTGTGTGTGTGTGTGTGTGTTAGGGAATTTAGACTCTAAGCTCCAATGGAGCAGGGACTGATGTGAGTGAGTTCTCTGTACAGCGCTGTGGAATTAGTGGCGCTATATAAATAGATGATGATGATGTGTTACAATTTGACATTGTTAGACTTTCATGACATTGGTTTATTTGCGCATTTTAATATGTTTTGCTATAAAATGCACATAGTGGGCCTTAGTCATTAAGGAACGTAAGTCCATTTATGTGCCGTATTTAACGTTATTTCACTCCGTGCATGTGCAAAACTAAAACGTACGCCAAAGAACGCAATTCAAGTTTGCACGTAAATGTCACTTGCGATAACCTACTACTTGAAGGGTGGAACGGAGAGGGGAAGGGGCGCATGCACATAGTCAATGTACCGTAAGGGCGCTCCAAGGACAAGCGCATGCAGCAGCACCCGGTTCAAGTGCATCTCTAAAGTAGGTGTTTTTCAGTCGTATCACTGGCACCAGCTACAGATCAGGGGGTAAATGTATCCAGCTGAGCGTTTTCCGGCAGGTTTGAAAAGTGAAGATGTTGCCTATAGCAACCAATCAGACTCTAGCTGTCATTTTGTAGAATGTACTAAATAAATGATAGCTAGAATGTGATTGGTTGCTATAGGCAACATCTCCACTTTTTAAAACCCGCAGTTTAGTAAATATAGCCCCCATCTCTGAAAGAGGTATCTCATTGAAATTAGTGCCTGAAAAATGGCCATACAGACATCTAAAATTTCAGGTTACAGATTCAAAATACACATGATATACATTTCTCCAATAATCCAGGACGATGGTATGAAATATTGGGTTATGAATCCTCGCAATCTATTTCAGAGCAAGAAAGAGAGAAGAGAGACGTCCTCAAAGAAGGATAAGAAGAAACAACTTGTATCCCCAAAGATTCAAAAGGAGAAGTCGCTGAAGTCAGCTGAACATGTCCCTGTACATCTACCCAAGATAGAAGATATAAAAGTGGAGTAAGAACACAGCAAACTATATATGATATATAACACAAAAACAGCAAACACTTTAAGAGCTAAAATGTATTTATAGATGTGTTTACAGTGATTCTTTGTTATATATGGAAAAAATTGTTTAGGGTGATGTCACATTGCACATCTTATCCTGCTAGATAGGTGCAGTGTTCAGAACCGCTCAGTCCCTACAGTGGTGACAGCTTGAAGTGTCACATGGGGTCGACTCAGCTCAGAGAACGTTGCATGCAGTGTCATCAGAAATCAGTCACTGTCATGTGATATGGGAGGAGCCTTCAGCTTTGCATCAGCCTGTCACCATGGTAGCGATGTATTCATTATTTATTATTTTCAATCCAATCTATTTAGTTTAAATGCATTTTAATATTTGTTTCACAATCTGTATGGGAATCACCAATGTAATGCAAGATGCCACTAATTCAATTCACAACACCTGGAAAGAGTTTAAAGTCCTTATAAATGACATATATATATATATATATATATAACAGAAGAACAAGCAGGGCGCCTCTGAGTGTATTATCAATTGTATAGTGTGGAATAGAGCAGTCTGACCGCAGACTTTATCCTGCACGATACTGTGCACTGCGACTACCCCGTTTGGTCTGGATTTCTATCCCGAGAGAGGACACTTGCCACTGGAATCATTTCTGTGTCTAGGAACTTTCTCACGCGTGCATCTCCATCTTTTAGCGTACATGTTATGCTCCTGATGAAGTCTTGATTGTTACAAGACGAAACGCGTTGAGCTGTATACAGTGTATTACCCAATACCTCATGTGAGTGCTTTTATTATATTTTATTAAATATTTTTTATGCATACCAAAATATCCTTCCTTTTTTCAATCTTATGCATTTTCGCCATATGGATGAGGTTGTGATCGTGAAGACATTGGTGTTACACATGTTTTAATACCCTTCAGAAGTGGAAAATATCACTATATCTGGTACGCAGATTTTAATATTTATTTTGTGCACTCGTGGTGGTGTCCTATTACTATTTTGGGATAGTTATCCCATATACCCCATAGTATTGTGGGGAACCTGGTGATATTGCTGTGATTTTTGCAGTATTACACTATGTTTGCTGTTTTCCTGTATTTTGTATGGATCGGTGGAGATCTGGAGGACTAAAGGCAAAGCACAGATTACTCCATTATCTTCTGTAAAGTTTATCATCTACAACTTCATGGTACGCAAGTTATTGCTCTATTCCACACTATACAATTGATAATACACTCAGAGGCGCCCTGCTTGTTCTTCTGTTACAGCAATCCATCCCGTCCGGATTAACCATCTGGTTTCAGGCTATCGAGGCTGCCACTCTTACAAGAGTCAAGTGTTTTTTATGCATTGTGGATTTGGGACTGAATTTTCATATATATTGTATGTATATCTTTTTATATATATAATCTTTCCACCTCATTTAATTGAAGTGGTTACGCTGTGGTGATCAGCGCCAGTTATATCTCTATTTGTGTTTATATATATATATATATATATATATATATATATATAATATAATGTCTATAATTGATTCTCTTGGTCTTTGTGATTTATTCAATTCTGCTTCCAAATGGGAAACCTGAGATACATATGCGATAATAGTCATAGCCTAGAGAGGTCTGAAGAGCAAGAACAAGGACTGTTACCAACAGTGAAGGGTATACGGGCAGCACAGGGCAGGACAGAAGGCAATGGTTAAGGAGACAGATAATGACAAGGGACCCATCATTAGGCTTAAAAATCAAAACAAACCCATCAGAGAGATAGCAAAAACATTAGGTGTGGCCAAATCAACTGTTTGGAACATTCTTAAAAAGAAAGAACGCACCGGAGAGCTCAGCAACACCAAAAGACCACGGAAAACAACTGTGGTGGATGACAGAAGAATTTTTTCCCTGGTGAAGAAAAACCCCTTCACAACAGTTGGCCAAATCAAGAACACTCTCCAGGAGGTAGGTGTGTATGTGTCAAAGTCAACAATCAAGGGAAGATTTCACAAGAGTGAATATAGAGGGTTCACCACAAGATGTAAACCATTTGTGAGCCACAAAAACAGGAAGACCAGATTAGAGTTTGGCAAACAACATCTAAAAAAACCATTACACTTCTGGAACAACATCCTATGGACAGATGAGACAAAGATCAACTTGTACCAGAGTGATGGGAAGAGAAGAGTATGGAGAAGGAAAGGAACTGCTCATGATCCAAAACATACCACCTCATCAGTGAAGCATGGTGGTGGTAGTGTCATGGCGTGGGCATGTATGGCTGCCAATGGAACTGGTGCCCTTGTATTTATTGATGTGACTGCTGACAAAAGCAGCAGGATGAATTCTTTTGGGCAATATTATCTGCTCATATTCAGTCAAATGCTTCAGAACTCATTGGACGGCGCTTCACAGTGCAGATGGACAATGACCCGAAGCATACTGCAAAAGCAACCAAAGAGTTTTTTAAGGCTAACAAGTGGAATGTTATGCACTGGCCAAGTCAATCACCTGACCTGAATCCGATTGATCATGCATTTCACTTGATGAAGACAAAACTGAAGGGAAAATGCTCCAAGAACAAGCAGGAACTGAAGACATTTGCAGTAGAGGCCTGGCAAAGCATCACCAGGGATGAAACCCAGCGTCTGGTGATGTCTATGCCTTCCAGACTTCAGGCTGTAATTGACTGCGCAACAAAGTATTAAAAAGTGAAAGTTTGATGTAAGATTGTTTAGTTTTTCCCATTACTTTTGGTCCCTTAAAAAGTGGGAGACACATATAGAACCCGTTGTAATTCCTGCAATGTTCACCTGATTTGGATGTAAATACCCTCAAATTAAAGCTGAAAGCCTGCAGTTAAAGCACATCTTGTTAGTTTCATTTCAAATCAATTGTGGTGGTGTATAGAGCCCAAAATAGGAGAATTGTGTCGATGTCCCAATATTTATGGACTAAGGGCAGCTGAATAAGGGGGTTCAAACAGAGGGTTCTCTGTTTGAAGATATTGTCCTTTTTGGATCACCCATCGTCATATATCTACTTTGTCCCCCCAAAATTCTCAGTGTCCAGAAAACGGTCTTTTGCAGCTGGATAATGAGATTAAAATATATCAGATTTCCTTGTTATAAATCCAGCAATAATATTGCCCTGTACCACTTATATTTTCTAAGCTCGTTTCTTGTTAACTGCAGCTCCGATATGTACGCAGCCGCCAGACACTCAATCTACCGAAGGTTTACAGGCAAGTTTGACAAATATGTGATACCGTGCTTCATTGCCAACTGCGACATCGGCAAACGGAAAGACGATGAGAGTCTAAACTTCAGGTACGTGAATAAGTACTGACCAAGTAGCAGTGTGGTCTGAGAAAAGGGGATTTCTGTCATTGATTAATGTCAGCTTTTATCCACAGTTTTAGAACTTTAATTCAGTGTCATTGTCCTCCATAGTTAAGTGATAAAAATGGACCTGTCACCTACAAACTAAGTAGACATGGGGGCATATTCAATGATGATTCCGGTCCGCGGGATCGTAGCGGAACGGGCCGCAGACTTAATCCACGGTACCGCAATAACGTAGATTTTCGTTCGCAGCCCATAGGGTTGCGTACGAAAATCTGCGTTACTGCGGTACCGTATTATTGGCAATAGTGCGCACTTTCCGCGTTACCGCGGACCGGAACCCGAATTGAATATGCCCCATAGAGGGGCAAATACAATTCTCTGTGTTCTTCAGAACAACGCGGCTCACAGAGCTGTGAGCAAAAATCAGCGTTGAAATTACCATAGTAACGGTAATAATGCCCAGCTGTTACCGCGGTAACGGTAATGATGCCCAGCTATTACCGCAGTAACGGTAATAATGCACAGCTGTTACCACGGTAACGGTAATAATGCACAGCTGTTACCGCGGTAACGGTAATAATGCACAGCTATTACCGCAGTAACGGTAATAATGCACAGCTATTACCGTAGTAACCGTAATAGTGTGCGGTCCGCGTTCGGGGAATTGAATCTGCCCCATAGTTACATAGTACATAAAAGACAAAGGTCACGCGCATTACATCTTTCATAAATTATACTTGTGTTGATCCGGAGAAAGGGAAAACAAAACCTCTAGTGTAAAAGGTGCCAATTTAGCCCCTTAGGGGGAAGAACTCCTTCTTGATCCCAAAATGGCAATCGGATAAATCCCCTGAATCACTCACCCCTATAATGTTCTCGGCTACCTACAGCTACAACTGCAATTTTTTTGTGATTTAAAAAAGGAAAATAATCTATTTTTAAATTAGGTGTACTGACATGTTGTGGCCCAGTTTGCCATTTTGCCTAAATCTTTCGTAGCAAGTGACTATACCGCTCTGTAGTAATAAGTCACCATAGCTTAGTGGTATCAGCAAATATGGACACCTTATATTGTAGGCCACTAAAATATCCCTACACTGGCACCCTATATCGTGCAGAATCCAATTCAAATTACCCTCACCTCTAAATCATTTAACAATATCAACCTTCATACATCTGAAACCTCATCACATAATACTCTGCCTCTCAGATCTACATCTGGGGGTAAATGTATTAACCTCCGGATTCTTGAACTCCCGCGAGTTCGGCGTCTTCAGGGCTTAAATTTAAAGCGGCGCTGCCTTGTAAAGGGAAGTTTCCCTTTACAAGGCAGCGCCGCTTTAAATTTAAGCCCTGAAGACGCCGAACTCGCGGGAGTTCAAGAATCCGGAGGTTAATACATTTACCCCCTGATCTGTTCCTAGTCTTTGGTAATAACCTGTCACTCCCACCTGCCCATCTGCAAGACTTCTCCTGTGCTGCTCCCCACTCATGGAATTCCCTACCATGCCCGATCAGACTCTCTCCCAGCCTTCAGTCTTTAAACGCTTTCTCTTACCCTACTCCCACCCTTACTACCCACACTTATGCAAGCTCACAACTGTCCCACTCTAAGCCACACTCGCTCCTCTTGTTTCAGCTGTGCCCTCTTCCACTTAGAATGTAAGCTCTCTAATGAGCAGGGTCCTCCATACCCTTTGTTTTCATGTCTGTATTTATTTTCTCTACCTTGTACAGTAGGTCCCTGTTTTATGTATGTACTGTTTTCCCCCACTGCCGGGGATAATTGTTTATGCTGCTGGTATGTAACCCAGGCAGAGATTTCTATATTCCTCATTATTGATGGCATTGAAGTGAGTTGTTTATTCACTGTATCTCTGACCTAATCTATTTGTAAGCAAAATCTGCAAACCACATAACAGCAACAACCATGACTTTTAAACACACAATTTCTGTACAAAAAATAAAATAAATTAATGTCTAAACTGGGAGTGTTTTGTGGCTATATCTTATATCAGGGTTTTCTACCTATCTTCAGATGACTTTATTCATTGACTTATATACGCCCTCCTGCGACTTTTGCTAAATACACTGCTTTATCTTTGTGGTGTTCTTCTGTGCATTACAACCATATATTTATATCATTTGCACAGTTTGTTGTTGGCCCTGGGATACCATGCAGCCTTGTGGTGTTCTCTGCATTTGATGGAATTGTACCCAGGGAGCAGGTTTGTGTCCGGTCCCTGCACAACCCTGCGGTAAATTTATCCAGCTGCGGGTTTGAAAAAGTGGAGATGTTGCCTATAGCTGTCATTTTGTGGAATGTACTAAATAAATGATAACTAGAATCTGATTGGTTGCTATTGGCAACATCTCCACTTTTTCAAACCCACAGTTTGATAAATTTACCTCTGTCTCTTTATAGACATGAAAAACACAGATTGAAGCTTGAAAGATTGAGACGGTCAGGTACAAACCAGTGGGTTGAAGTCATCTGATAAGGAATAACCACTTTTATAGAACTAAGGATGTCCTGCTTATTACAGCCAGTTAACAGAAAGAGCGCCCCCCCCCCCCCCACTAAGATCGGAAAATAAAAACGACCAATTGAAAACAATCGGACATATTTGTGCGGTTTTACGTGGAAAATGAATTGTTTCTTTAAATCTGTAAACTGAATATTTATTGGTGTCTTTGAATGTGTTTCCACAGCCCACACAACACCCTGTATCTCGAGCTACACTGCCCTGCTGTGGCACCTCCCTTAATCGTCAGCTCGCAGAACGGACAACATCTCGTTCATTTTGGAGAAACTGCAATAGGTACTCAATAACTCAGATGACACAGACGCCAGTTAGTGACTGTCCATTTACTTACACTTCACTGTAAAGTGACCAGCGAAGCCTCATCCATCAACCCTTTATTGAGAACTGCTGGCACTCTTCAACCAGTAAATTCCTAATGAGCCAAACGTTTTAATGTGTCTAAATTACCCTGTGCTTGTGTTTTTTATCTCTTATCACAAGCAATGGGAGAGGGATATATATTTTTATTTGAAGAGCTGTGTCTCCACCATAGATTGCCATGTTTAATGGATTCTCAAATTAAGAGCTACAAGCATAACTCTGAATAGCTCGATTACTCTTTATGTTATTGTATCATGGCTGTGGTAGGCTAGATGGCTGCCTTGATAACAAGCCAGTGCTGCTTTTTTTCCATACTATAGTTGATAGCAGATTATTTCCAGTCATTCTGCCTTATTGTTTTGCCCCTAAAAAAGTGATTGTATACAGTTTAAATGAAAAATAGTAGCTCTCAATGCAGCCTGGTTTATCAACACAATGAATAGTAAATAATATACAATATGGGCCTAATTCATAAAGGAAAGTAAGGCAAAAAAATGAGTATGTTTTCTCCTGGACAAAACCATGTTGCAATGCAAGGGGTGCAAATTAATTTTGTTATTTTGCACATTAGTTAAATATTGGCTGTTTTTTCATCTAGCACACAAATACTTGATAGCTTTATTGTTACACTGACATTTGAAGTTGATCTAGGACATGCCCTACCCCAATTATAAATTTGTCCCCATGTTTTAAATTTACCTTCCCCTCCAATGCAACATGGTTTGGCCAGGGTGATAAGTTACTCATTTTTTTTGCTTTACTTTCCTTAATGAATCAGGCCCCATATCATTATTTTCTTAATATTATCTCCAATGAAACTCTTCCTAATGTAGTATACAATAGTACTCGCATTTACAGCATTATTCTATGGAATAATTTTACCCAAATGTTGTAGTTTTTTTTAGTATTTTTGTCCCTGCTCCTTCTGTAGTTTGTTCTAGGTATTGCTGTGTCTCCTATCACTGGCATGTTATTAGGAATTCATTGGTCTGTGCTTGCCTCCGTTTAGAATGTAGTAGAAAAATGAATATTACAGGCGTACACTTTCCTATTTTATTTTCATAAGCTGCACAGATCCAAGGACCTGACACTAATACTAGAGGGTATATGTTATTCTGAGTAGAGTTTAAATACAATCTCCTTTCCTCTATGTATATTTCCTTGACGTTTTAATTTCCAGGTTGTTGGAGCTGTGAAACTCTTTGTTTACAGGGCTTTAAAGATATACCAGTCTTCATGAACATTGTCATAGACTATTATCTTTGAAACACCTCTAATGATCTGTGAACAAACCAAGACTTTGAGGATGTCCGGGGCTGGGGGGGGGGGGGGGGGGAGCTGGCAGCATTTCCTGAGTGGGGGGGATATACAAATAGGAAGTTATCATATTTATCACATTTCAAATTTTTCACTAACAGATAATTAGAAAAATAAACTTTTTAACTCAACATATACACTTTCAACATTTTTGCAGCAAAATAATACATTTTCAATTCAATCATTGTGCTATATAATATCTGGAATGGAAAAAAGATCTGATTTATTCTTCCCTATGCCCTATATTTGTGACATACAGAATTTAGAATTATGATTATATCACAATATCCAGTTTTGTTATTTTAGACCAAATTGCTGTATGCCCAATCGTGAACAACATTTTATAATTCTTTATAAAGCGCCGACATGTAACATAGCACTGTACATTGAGGGAATCATGAGACAAATAAATAACATACAATGGTATGAACATAAGGTAAAAAAAAGCCCTGCCCAATTTAATTTATAATCTAAGAGGTGTGGGGAACAATCATCATCAACATTTATTTTTATAGCGTCAACAGATTCCGTAGCGCTTTACAATTGGGAACAATCAGTAATAAAACAATACTGGGTAATACGTACATACAGAGAGGTAAGGGACCCAGCTCGCAAGCTTACAATCTATAATTGATACATACGGTGGTGGATTAACAATTGTAGCTGGCGTGCAGCTAACCGGTCACGTGGTGCGGTGGTAATGAGGAGAGACAGTGGAAAGATGAACCAGTCACTGTAGAAGTGTCAGCTGCTGGAAACAATGACTTCACCATTTTTCTCAGCTGAACCTCGTTCCTTTTCTGGTTCTTGAAAAGGATTTTACTCTTGTGCTGCATGGGCATTGCTGAAGCAGCTCGGGGGGACCGTGTGGCCGGTAGATTTCTTTGCCATCGTTGTCACTTCTGGACACAGAGCCCGGACACTTGTTTCGATGTTCGCAGAAGATGAGGCAGCCGCAGAGGTCTTCAAGGAGGCCGCGGAGATCACCAGAGGAGAAACAGAGAACAATCACAGTTGATCTCCCTGGGTCCAGCAGCTGACCTCAGATGGTATTAAGGAGATCTTCAAAACAACCCTGCCCTTGGTGATGACATGATTTGGTGCCACCTTGTCATTTCCCACTGCCTTCACATATGTTTAGCATTGACAGACCAGACTGTCTGTGTGGACGGCTTTATGTAATGTTGTCCTTAAGTGCCCTTTAGTCAGCCTCCGTTGGGTAGAGTTATGAGCACACTTAGACTTGAGCTGGCCTCACATATTGCCATCCTGCTGCATTGAAGAGAGTGCGCAATAAGTTCATTGTCCAATTTGACCACACACGTGGGTGTCACACTTCTGGTATCTCAGATGGAATCCAATAGCCAGGTAGTTCTGAAATAAACAGGATTTATTTTGATATACAAGTCTAAAGTATTCAGCAAGTGAAGAGAATAGTCCCAAGGCAGATAAAGGTCTGGTAGGAGTATCTAACAATTGCAATCCAAATCACAAGAGGGCGCAAGGTTCTGTGAAAGCATCTAGTTCAGATTCAAGCACAATACTCAAGCAAAGGCTTCAAAACAGGAAGTGTCTTTTATAGGCCCAAACAGGAAATGAGATCCAAGATGGAATCTTCATGAGACAGTCACAGCCATCTAGGACGAAGGCAATTGTAAGGGCAAGTTCATAGCAGTGGGGCACCTGGGGCGAACATCTGAATCACTTCGGGCATCACTGAGGCTGCGATTAGAAGATGATATTACAAGCAGATAGCAGTCATCTTTCTAAGCATTTACCAACATGTCATATAATGATTCTATCAATTGTTACAGTAATATTATCTGACATTGCGGTGCTTTGAGATCAACAAGCTGTGATATTGGGCCAATTCCCCAATATGTCCTGTGACACTGCTGTGTGTGTGTGGTCACCATTACAGCTCAAATGGGTGAAGTAAAAAAGTTAGTGCAGATACTGATGAAAGATATATATTGTTTGATATGTAGAAAATGTTAATGGTTCAATATTTCATTTGGGCATGTTTTATATTCATTTGTATGAGATGTACTTAAAACAACTGTATGTTTTTGCAGGTCAACGAGTGGTAAAAACAGTAATACTACAAAACATTTCCTCCGAGCCTCTGAAAGTATCCTTTATGTCCTAAAACAATTGATTTAGATTATGATTAATGACCTAGTCCTTGCTATTAAAACTGCAGCCTTAACCAAAAAATATCAACTTTTGTTATTAATGATGCTCAATTAGTTTTAACCTCTCCAACCACATATTAAGCGTCAAGCAGACATGCATAAACATTTGTAAAGTGCTGGATTTTGGAGAAAGTACAGTGCATTGGGAGTCATACATAATAGTGAGTGAGTAACTCTTAAAATACAAAAAAACATCATAGAAAAATGTTTAGGGTATATATGAACCGTAAAAAATGCAAACCCTCAATTCAAATGCTGGTTTGTGACATCATGCTCTTAATTTTATGCAATTGCACTTAGTTTTACAGCCTACTTGCCAACTCTCCTGGAAAGTCCGGGAGACTCCCGAAATTCGGGTCGGTCTCCCGGACTCCCAGGAGAGCTGGCAATTCTCCCATATTCCACAATTCCATTGCTAAAATGACACGATTCACAGAGAATCGCGTCATTTTGGTCTCGCTAAACCGGCATTTTCCTTGTGGGGGCAGGGCCAAAATGACGCAATTCAAGGTTCCCCACCCCCTCCCACCCTCTAGTCACGCCCCTCTCCCGGACGTACTGAAAGTAGGCAGGTATGTTTTACTGCTGTGCATGTGGATTTGAAGACCAAGATGGCCGCAGGTGTACACAAGTTTACAAGTATGGTTTAAGCACCGGAGAGAGCCTACTTTAGTAAAAACATGTAAAAATTAGGGGCAGGATTATTTAAGGTGCACTTTTAACAGAATACTATTATTATTTATTGTATTTTAGTAGAAACACCAAAATGTTTACATTAATAAACGGGATGTTCCTAAAGTCAGAGTAGGTTGGACTTTTAGTATTTCAACGCTTTGCCAGATTATTTGCAAAACCACAAATGGGCAGATGGGGGGGGGCCCGCCGGCATTCATCGGGTCGGGGAGTCCCGCCCCCGGCTGTCACCTATTCAAGGAGAATGGCAGGCAGCTAACAGCATAACATTTGCTGTGAGATTGAGACTATGAGTCATAGTCTCACTCTCGCGAGATCTCCTCAGTAAGGAGATTACTCTGCGCCGCGTAAGTGCTACAGAGAGTGGAACAACGGAAGAGGGTAAGCTCAAGGGAGGGGGGGCCTGATAAGGGGGACCTCACAGTACCCTTACCCTGGGGACCTCTCTTCCCTTAATCCGGCCCTGCATTGAACACATAGGAGTCTGTATGTGAATGGGAGACAACTTATCAACTCCCGAGATAGCCCTTCTCACAAACTATCAAGGGGTTACCGCCGGTGAAGAGTTGCAAAGCGTGAGGGTACCAAATTAAGGATTACGGCGGTACATGTACCACTGCAATCCTCACATCGCTATCAATATCGATTGCTGAAGATAATACAGGAAAAATGTATTTATTTAAATACACATTTATACCAATAACATATCCAGCTAAGTTCGCCTTCCTTTTTTTTTTTTTTATTTTTTTTTTTTTTACTATGTTCTACATTTTTTTTATTATTATTATTTTGTATCAAGGCTTCAAGTTCCACCGAACACGCATAAAACAACAAAGGCGTGTTACGCATGCCCAGAAGCACTGAAGACTGGCTGGCGAAGCAGTAAGACTCCCCATACCGCTACCAGCCAGTATCGCCAGGGCAACTGATTGATACCTTTTATTGGCAAATTGCGGCGATACAAGATTTTCTATCAGTGTGGTAAGCCACAAGAGTTATCTCCGCTTCATAGCAAATAGGGGCCATAATGTGATTTGCTTTTAATTATTCAATTTACATTTTTTCCACTCCACCTTAATTAGTCTCACATTTCTTTTATTTAAAGGTGTAAGTTTGTTTTAGTAGTCGCCCCATAGGGTTGCCAAGGGAAATCCGCAATGTTGCAGTACCATAATAAAAAAAGAAAATGCGCAGCGGCAATGTTGTGACTTAATTGAATATGCCCCCAATTGTCTCACCTTTTAAAGGTTAATGTTGTTTTTGTCTGTAAGTATATTAGATATGTTATTGTTATGTTCCTTGACTTGTCATTTGTTAGCCTCGTTTCTCTGTTTTTAATACAAGTGGTCCTTTTGTGTTGCTCAATCCTGTTGGTATTGTGGAACCTGGAGGGAACTGTCGTCTTCTTATCGCCTTTTCACCTGATGAAAATCAAACTGTAAGTGGTCAGACACTAAAATGTGTGTTGGAAAACGTAATGTAAGCAGCCTATGCAGTCTGTACCTCTATTGTGATTATATACGTTCCAATCCGCATATCATTTCCCTGGAATTAGAGATGAGCGGGCTCGGATATCTGAAATCCGAGCCCACCCGAACGTTGCCGATCCGAGCCGGATCCGAGACAGATCCGGGTATTCCCGCCAATTGCAGAACTGAAACCGAGGCTCTGAGTCATAATTTGAGATGAGCGGGCTCGGATATCTGAAATCCGAGCCCACCCGAACGTTGCCGTTCCGAGCCGGATCCGAGACAGATCCGGGTATTCCCGCCAATTGCAAAACTGAAACCGAGGCTCTAAGTCATAATCCCGCTGTCGGATCTCGCGATACTCGGATCCTATAAATTCCCCGCTAGCCGCCGCCATCTTCACTCGGGCATTGATCAGGGTAGAGGGAGGTTGTGTTCGGTGGTCCTATGTCCTGCTATATCTCGTGCTGTGCTGTGCTGTATTTTTCAAAATAAATCCAAAACCTTAAAACCGAACCAAAACCTTTTGTCAGGTGTTTTGCAAAACAAATCCGAACCCAAAACCTCAAGCAAATCCGAATCCAAAACACAAAACACGAGACACCAAAAGTGGCCGTTGCACATCCCTACCTGGAATTATATAAAATCCAGGCGGAGAGCAGGATCAATCAAAAAAGAGTCTAGTCCTACTTTCATAGTTTATATACATAATTCCCAACATTCCAAATGAGAAAAGAGACGCTGGACCCCATCTATAAAGCATGGTGGATGAACAACATAAGCTCCTCCGGTTTGCACTGTTGCATATAGTTGGCCCTCCCCATGTGCAGGGGAGGGCTGGCAAATTATAGCCTGGGGTGGGCAAGACTCGGATCAGCAGCCTATTAGGAACATTTTAAAAGAAAATAAATGCAGGTGGCCCAGTGACCTAGCCCAAGGTAGCCCATCATGGGGCAGGCCCGGGGAACAGATGCCCCCTAGCCAAGCCAGCCCCTGGATGTGTTCCATTAGAATAACTTGAATTGAATCACGGGAGCTCCTAGTTTTCTTCCATTGAGCACCACATTTCCTATTGATAAACGTCTCTGGTTATGAGGGCTACGGGCCTGAGTCATTAAGGAGAGTAAAGCAAAACCAATGAGTAACTTTGCACCTTGCCAAAACCATGTTGCATTGGTGGGGGAGGTAAATTTAAAATGAGGGGAGAGATTATAGTTGGGGTAGGGCATGTCCTAGATCAACTGTACATTTCAATGTCTAAGCTATCAAGTGTTTGTGTGCTACATGAAAAAAACAGACAGTATTTAAGTTCTGTGCAAAATAATAGACTAATTTGCACCCCTTCCATTGTAACATGGTTTTGTCCAGGAGAAAACTTATTCCTTTTTTGCTTTACTTTCCTTAATGATTCGGGCCCAATATCTGCCAATCTTCTAGACTTGATAAAGACTTGAGAAATTAATTAAATGCTCAAGGGAAATGTTTGTAGGTAAAGGTTGAAATATGAGTTATTAAGATGCAGTGTAGACAAAATATAATTATAACATTCCTTTTAATTCACATGAACTAGTACACGAATATCCTCCAATCATAGAAAACACAATTACCAATTATTACAAATAGAAAAAATTGATGACGTTTTTCCATTCTTCTAGTTCTTTGAAAATCTAGAGGTCTACACTGGGCAAGCGACTCTTACCCTGGCAGTCACAGGGCGAGGATTAGCTCCCTCGCTGACCTGCTCACTGGAAGGAGGAATCCTAAACATGGGATATGTTTTAGCTAATGACAGTACCACAGCAGCATTTAAGGTAACCACTTACACTTGTTTGCTAATACACGGATAGAAAGTCAATGAAAAAATTGCACCTTACACAATATTTGCAGATTGATGACTTCACTGTATTCAATAATGGCCAGTTACTAGAAAATACAATCATCATCATCATCAGCAGCTATTTATATACCACCACTAATTCCGCAGCGCTGTACAGAGAACTCATTCACATCAGTCCCTGCCCCATTGGAGCTTATAGTCTAAATTCTCTAACACACACACATAGACGGAGAGACTAGGGTCAATTTTGATAGCAGCCAATTAACCTTATTAATTATGTTTTTGGAGTATGGGAGGAAACCAGAGCACCCGGAGGAAACCCGCGCAAACACGGGGAGAACATACAAACTCCTCACAGATAAGGCCATGGTCGTGAATCAAACTCATGACTCCAGTGCTGTGAGGCAGAAGTACTAACCACTAGACCACTGTCATGTACTTATTACAGAACTGAAATTAGCTGAACATGGGCAAAAGTCAATTTGGTGGCCAATTTCCAGACATTGAAAATTGAATACCATTGTCTTACTTTTGCCCCTGGGACTCCATATTTTGAGTCTTCCAGCCATTGGATGACTGAAGGTTCACGGAAAACAGATGTCAAAGGATGTGTGTAATGAAAGTGGCTTCTGATTGGATAACTATAGGTTTTGTTCAATTAGGTGTCATCTTCGCTACATAGCTCCCACAACCACAGTTTTAATCTTTTCCGGTATCTCCAGTACTGCAAAACTTTGAGGATTAAAAGAAAATTGTAACCGATCTAATAGTGATAATAGATAATGGTGGGTGTGCTAAAGGAGGGAATTTACATGATATGCAGGGGGGGCCTACATAGAAGGGAGAATATCAGAATACGGTCAAACCTTTTAACACATGGAAATCTAAGCAAATACATTGCAAATATTAAAATGTAATTCATACACGCGCTAAAGTGTTATTTTTGAACACATGTTCCTTATTAATTAAGTGATCTAAGTATCTTGTCAGTCCACAAAACACACCAGTGCCTATACTATCTATGGTATACCTAAGAAACCACACCTATTGCAGGTCCTGTCTTAGTATATTAAAGTGAGACACTAAGTTGCTCAGTGATGTCACTGGTTCCTAGCGAGCTGATAGGCTGCATTCTCATGAATGTGGGAACTGTGAACAAACTTTCAGAAACTTTTATTTTTGATCCCTAAAACTATTACTATTAGTTGTTTAACTCTTTTGTTTTTGTTTTTTTTAATTTTGCTCTTTATAGTTAAACAACACGTCCACAATGCCAGTGAATTATTCCATTAAACTGGGGAGCCTGTCAGTGACCCGATATGATGAGCTGCAAAAACTTCCAAATTTTATATACCCCTCATCACCCAACTTTGTGGGTAAATATATTGTTAAACTATACTGTATACGTCTTACATGTGTACTGTGTACTGTCTTTATTATTAAGGATGATATTATTGTTCTTGTTTTTTTTTATTTTATTTTTCTTATGTTACTTTATTATGCTTCACACTCTTGCAGATACATTACCTGAAGGTTTGCATCTTAGCCACATCAGCCCTGTTTCACTTTCTTTTCTACCAAACGGTTTGCCTTAGTAAAATGTGACTTACTTGTCCTGTGGTACACAGCAATATAGTTTATTCTTAAGTCTTATACACATAATTCTATCAATCTTCACTCATATAAACTGGAAGTGGGGTGAATTGGATTAATACAAAATGTCATCTGCACAAAACTCAGAAATTAAACATATTGGGTTTTCTTCTGGACAAAACCATGTTACAATGCAAGGGGTGCAAATTAGTTTTTTAATTGGCACATAAATTAAATGCTGGCTGTTTTTTCCTGTAGCACACAAATACTTGATAGCTTTATTTGTACACTGACATTTAAAGTTTATTTAGGACATGCCCTACCCCAACTATAAATCTGCCCCCACATTTTAAATTTAGCTCCCACTCCAAAACAGCATGGTTTTGCCCAGGTGCAAAGTTACTATTTTTTTATGCTTTACTCTCCTTAATGACTCAGGCCTCTAGTTTTCTTCTGTTTTGAAACCCTTTTTACTACTTTTTAAAATCTAAGATTAGTCCATTTATACCACCCTAACCTGTCCTTATGCAAGACACTGGTGTCAAAGTGACTCCAAAAGTTGCAGGCATTATTAACCATTATTTAACCGCAACATTGTACCCAGCTAGCTCCTTACAAACAGTGTTTAAATACACAAACACAGACACACTCGTCCTACCTGTATGGTTGTGGCCTTTGGGAGGAACCCCCTGAGAACATGAGCACTTTGAGAAATTCATGGATCTGTAAAAAATAATTAAGGAAACACTTTCATGGTGATTTATATCAGTGATGAAGGTTATGAAGCAAAAGTTGGTTCATTATTGATCTGCTATAACAAATACTAACCTGCCTTAATTTTCTCCCCACTTTTCCAGGCCCTCAGAATTACAATGGGCGAAGTGTTTTCAGCGTGACTCCTGTAGAGGGCATCATACACCCTGATAAAGCTGAAGACTTCACCATTTGTTTCACTCCAGACCATGAGAGCGTGCAATTCTCTGATATCCTCAGGGTGGAGCTCTTTAGTAAGGTAAGAAAACCACTGCAAATTATAGATATTGTTCTTATTCTACCGAAATCTGCCATAAATAGATCTAGGTCATTTTCATTTTTATTAAGAGGGCATAGACGTAACAGACACACATAAACTTGAAAATATGTATACAATACACACTGAGCTATTACAGCTAAAGCCACTTTATCAAAAGTGTCCTAGATTTCTTGCTTAGCACGTCATACATTATTATCTGGTTATTGTGCCCGCATGAAAATGAAACCTAAATATGGTATTTTTCTGGAACTGACCCAATTGCTGCTTAAGGGAACAATTCTTTTATACTTTTAATGATGTTTGGGCTTATTGTCCTTGGGATCTGGTTGTCTGTTCTACCATAAAGAAGCCCCACCCACTTGGATGATGTCACTCGTATCAAGAGTGTTCTGTAGTGGAGTGTATAATATAATTAGTGCCAGGGAGATACATTTATAAAGTCTGTACAACCTGCTAAATTATTGAAGGGGGTTATAAAATAAAATATTAGTTTGCATTAATTGTTTAAATTACAAGCGTACTTGTCTTTACATCATGTAGAACCTAAGGGTTATTTACAAACTTGCAATATTGCAGCTATACAGTGCGAACGCCATTTTGCGACGTAACGCACCAGTTTTTGCCCAATCGTTCCCATTTTTATGGTAAGTGCAAGGTGGCTTAGTGGTTAGCACTTCTGCCTCACAGCACTGGGGTCATGAGTTCAATTCCTGACCATGGCCTTATCTGTTTATGTATGTTCTCCCCGTGTTTGCGTGGATTTCCACTAGGTGCTCCGGTTTCCTCCCACACTCCAAAAACATACTAACAAGTTAATTGGTAACTAACAAATTGACCCTAGTCTCTATCCCTATGTGTGTGTGTGTTAGGGAATTTAGACTGTAAGCTCCAACGGGGCAGGGACTGATGTGAGTGAGTTCTCTGTACAGCGCTGTGGAATCAGTGGCGCTATATAAATATCTGATGATGATGATAAGATTGTTACATTTGCGGGGGGAGGGTTGGAAAAGTTTATTCCTTTTGATCGGGTTAGAGTATTCCTTGTTGAATGCGCATTAAGCACAGGAATGCGGCTTATGTTGCACCCACATGTAAGTCACTGAGGGCTAGATTTACTAAGCTGCGGGTTTGAAAAAGTGGGGATGTTGCCTATAGCAACCAATCAGATTTTAGCTTTCATCTATTTAGTACTTTCTACAAAATGACAGCTAGAATTTTGATTGGCTGCTATAGGCAACATCCCCACTTTTTCAAACCCGCAGCTTAGTAAATCTAGCCCTGAGTCTCTTTTCCTGCTGCAGATTGTTATCCCGTACTTTCCATGGGACAGCTATGGCACTGTCTATGTGCATGTTATGAGGCAGTGCACACTACAATGTGCAATTCTATGTGGAGTAAAAACATTAAAAAGTTCCCATACACTTATTCCTATGACTTCTTTATTAATTATGCATAAGGCCCCAGCAAGCAGTATTTTAGCCTAATAATTATAAATAAGAAACAAAGTGGTCCTTTAGTAATACGCCAGTCAGTCAAATAGATGCACTTGTGCAAAAATGACTACATTGCACGTCCACATTTTTGCTTTTGACTCTATTTTTTATTCTCCATGAGCTAATTTGCATTATTAAAAGGTCTATTTATTAATGTATCGCCATAAATTATTCTTAAAAACTCGCCGAGGCAGCTGAGCGATACCGGCCCGGAGTGGTAAGGGTTAACAGACCGATTCACCGGGCCAGTCTGAAGGGGCATGCACATGCGGGACTAATTCTAGCTTCCAAACTGAAAGCTCAGACGTAGGCTTTCAGTTACACTAATAAAATAAATAAAATAATAATACCCCTTGCATTGTACATTGGTTTTTTCCAGGAGACTGAAATAAGAAGTTTCTTAAGTTAAGATCCTTAATGAATCAGGCCCTAGGTGAAAAGTACTGCAATACACAGCTCTTGTAAAGACACATTGCATGGTATTATGAAAGTGGATGAAAGTTGACATCTTTGATACTGCCATGACGATAGAAGGAAACGGCCTAGTAAAGAAAACATTTTTGTCATCAATAATTTTATTGGATGATTTGTTTGTTTTTGTTCACAAACTGAAATACACAGTTTGATTTGGACTTTTCATACAGTGAATTTGTTTAAGGTAAAAATATTTTCACAGTTATGAAACTATGAGTTTTGTTAGCTGCATCTTAATGAGCCTCCCTTCCACTAATGACATGATGGGCCTGATTCATTAAGGAAAGAAAAGCAAAAAAATGAGTAATGTTGCACCTTGACAAAACCATGTTGCATTGGAGGGGAGGTAAATATAAAATGTGATGGCAGATTTATAGTTGGGGTAGAGCATGTATAAGATCATCTTTAAATTTCGGTGTACAAATAAGCTATTAAGTATTTGTGTGCTACATGAAAAAATAGCCAGTATTTAACTTGTGTGCAAAATAAAATAAAAAAATTTGCACCCCTTGCATTGTAAGATGGTTTTGTCCAAGAGAAAATGTACTCATTTTTTTTTGCCTTGCTTTCCTTAATCACTCAGGCCCGATATGTTTGGTCGCGAGTTAAAGGTTATCAGCCATTTTTTAGGGGTTAAATGTGCAAAATGGGTCCTGACGCTCTATTTTGAAAGTATAACCACTATCCTACCTGTAATTGTTTGATAAAAAGTATATATTGCATGGTGTATATAGCACTTGGCTATTCCACAGGTCCTGCATTCTTGGCTGTATATACTGTCCAATCATCTACTGCCTTCTTCAGTCAGCAACGCTTGCTTCTTCAGTCTCTGAAATAATGTGATTGACGATTTCGGCAAGGGGTTGTCCACCACCTTTAATAGCAATCTAAAAGAATTTGAAGGAAGCTATCCAATGTAGTTCCACATTACCCAAGACATACACATATTTCCATGATTACTATTGAAGCATTAATTTAGTATATCTCACTTTGGTGGGAATAACCTTTCAAACCTTATTTTTTTGGGTACCATTCTGCTTTCTACTGCCAAAATTGTATGTTTTCAGAAATAAATACAAGTAATGTACAAAACCTGGGAATATGTCTTTGCAGCATATAGCACACTCCATCCACCTGAAGGGTGCATCCAGGAATCATATCATGTTTGTTGAAGGTGGGGATCTACTGGATGTGCCCACTGAGTCACTCAGCCTAGCCCTGGCTCATGAAGGAGGTAAGCACTGTTCTCTCCGAAATAAAGTATTGCTGTTCTTATGAAAGAAAGTATCAACTAGCTCTAATTAGATAATATAATATATTGTATTGTATAGATGCATCGGTTGTATTGTATTGTATAGATGCATGTGTCAAAACAATGAGATCTACGTTATGTTTGCATGATCTGTATGTATGTAAGTATGCATGTATGTATATATGGATGACCTAGTATCTGCTCACTTCCTTGACATGTAAGATTTTATTCCAGGGTGAAATGTCTGGAATTACAGACTAAGCTTCTCTAGAACTCCCTCTTATTTATGGTTCATACTTTTTGTAAAAGAAAAATGTGACAGCCCCGTGTAACATGAGCGTGGGAGGGCTTAAAAAATGTTGCTCCCAGGGGGCAGGACTCGACTCAGCAGCCTATCAGGAACATTTTAAAGGAAAAAAAAATATGCGGTAGCGCAGCCCAAAGTAGCCCACTATGGGATCAGCCCGGGGGGGGGGGGGGGGGGACAGATGCCCCCCTGCCCAACAGCCCATCCTGCCCCTGAACATGTGTAACACAAAGAGGCTGTGATGTGGTTGTCAGTGGCCTATTTCAATAAGGATCTAAGGAAAATACTTCCCAGACATTTGCTTTGAATTGTATGTTATGGTGCCCACACGCTATGCATTCTGGTTGATCTGCCCTATAGCTGAACCATTTGGCCATGCTTGTTATTGTTGTTGTACATAAATAACATTTTGCATACATACAAAGGGTAGAGTGTTTCCATCAAACAAGCCTACACTGTTTTAGAGAAAAATATGTCTTTGGCCTCTAATAAAATACTCCCATATCCTGTAATAAAATACTTCCTTGACCTCCCTTATTTGATTTCATGTTATTTTACTAACAACTCACTTTTCATCAGTGGCTTTTATTGCATTGTATTAAAACACATGCCAGGTACTACATAATTCATGTGTTTTATATGTTCTGCTCTATATATTTCAATTCCTTGCTCTGTTTTGAGACCGGTGGCAAAAGATGAATGTACCGATTGACGTCAATAGCCATCTCTGGAGTTGCTGTGGAGCAAATAGAAAATACTGTGTTTTTGGAACCAGACGTGACGCATGTTTTCTTTGCAAACACTGCATACTGGAAATATTTTGCTAAGTAGCCACATACCACTTAGTTTGTGGACTGAGATTTAATGCACCGCTGAACCTGTCCAGTAAGACAGCTTTCCAATGCATCAGCTTACAACGGAACAAAGACTTATTAAACCATGTTTCTTAAGATTCAGATAAAGCAGCG
The DNA here is from genome assembly GCF_038048845.1 of Mixophyes fleayi. NCBI lineage: Eukaryota > Metazoa > Chordata > Amphibia > Anura > Limnodynastidae > Mixophyes > Mixophyes fleayi. The sequence goes on from NC_134412.1 coordinate 75,975,987, forward strand.
AGTTCACTTCTCCTGACCCTTCAGTGTGTCCAGACGGAGGATGAACTGAGACCAGCTGTCAGCGAGCTGCACGTTGGCTGTATACGTACATCGTTATTATCCATGAAAAAGGTAAACAAATGCAATGCCTGGAAGTGTAGGAGTCAGCTAATATCCAGTGTAACTATGAAGCACGAGACCCTAGCATGAGACTCTCTGGCTATATATCATTAATTCATTCTATGTATGCTCTAGGCCTGATTCAGAGTGGACTGCAGTTTTGCAGCCAAACTTAGGTATAAACTTGTGGCCTTAGATGTGTATTTTGATTTATATGTGTTGCAAAATATGTGAAACTCAAAATACAGTGTAAATATACAGCCGCATCCAGATACACTCTGACCATATAGAGTGAAGATACGGCAGTCATCATTATTAACTAGATGGTGATTACTCATACTTGCCTACTCTCCTGAAATTTCCGGGAGGCTCCCGAATTTCGGGGAGTCCTCCGGGAAGAGTAGGCATCCTCCCGGAGGATTACCTGTCATTAAGCTATGAAATACTGATAATTTCCCCCCTGTCACATGACCTCTCCCCCCCGGTTATCCCTGGAGGAGAGGTTTGAAAAGTTAGGCAGCAGCGCTGGGGTCTTGATTTCAATTCCCGACCATGGCCTTATCTGTGTGGAGTTTGTATGTTCTCCCCGTGTTTGCGTGGGTTTCCTCCGGGTGCTCCGGTTTCCTCCCACACTCCAAAAACATACTGGTAGGTTAATTGGCTGCTATTAAATGGCCTTAGTCTCTCTCTGTCTATGTATGTGTGTGTATGTTAGGGAATTTAGACTGTAAGCTCCAATGGGGCAGGGACTGATGTGAATGAGTTCTCTGTACAGCACTGCAAAATCGGTGGCGCTATATAAATAAATGATGATGATGATGAAAGTCGGCAATATGTGATTACTGCCAGATTTATAGTTTACTTTCTTTTTTTTCAATTAAATTAAATAAAAAAATATATATATATCTCCCGTCCGAAAATATGTAGCCAGCAGCATTGGTATAGCCTGGGCTGGACACTGCTCAAGCAGGGGAACAGCGCAGCAGCCAACACCAGGCTGGGCTGGTCATGCTATAACATGGTGACCCAGAGCCAGACCCACCCCCTGTAATTATGTGTAAACAGCCCCAACCCCGCTCAGCATGGGGCTGGATTTCCTAGGAAAATCAGGCCTGGAAAAAATCATCTGCAGATGCCCACTTTACCTTGTATGGACATCACAAACTATGACTTCTGTTTACATGCTGACGGCCTGTTCTCTGCTGGTTACAAGGGAAAACGTTCTACTCTGTAAACTTAAAAGGGGTCTAATTTTCATCATCATCATTTTTCTTTGACCACACTTATTTGTTATGAAAGGATCTACAAGTGAGAGTGTAGGAAACAACCTGATCACAATTATGAAGTATGAAAAATAATGGTAGAAAAAGGCCATAACAGTATTTACAGGAAATGTCAATAGCCAAGGGGTGATAGGTTTATCAGAGAGTTTGTACATAAATAAGCAGTATAAGGTAGTCTGATGGTAATGATCACTGACGGGGTAGTACTCCTGTTGATGGGGAGATGGTATCACGATTTGGTACTTTGCTATATTTTAAGCACTTTTACAGTTCTTATTCCTATTGCTGTGTGACAATACCCTATGTCTTTGCACTCCTATGGTTTCTTTTGTGCAGAGCACTTATGCATTATACCACTCTGCAAAAATTAGGGCAGCAGCCCGCTGTGTTGGGAGAAAACCAGCGTCTCTGTAATAGCTTCTTGAGCACGGTGGAAATAGTACACTGTCATTTACTAATACTGCACTTTTGTCTTGTTCCTGTCTCTATGATACTGGGCAAATTTAAAATCAAACTCATTACTTCATTCTTCAGTAAATGCTAATAAGATGGATAGAAGTGTCCAGACAGAGAGAGGAAAAGTACAAGTTTGATGGAAGGACAGGGGAAGAGGTTCAGGAGAGGAGGAATGGAAAAAAAAGCAGGAAGCAGCAGACTGAGAGTTAAATAGTGGAGGGAGCAGGGTCCTGAACAGCACAGGGTAGTGATGTAAGCTCCCTGTCACATGGTGTGAGAATATTGCTGTGTCAAATGCACTTCTATAGGAAACAAAGTTCATACATCCAACTGATTTTTTTTGTTGAAAAAAATTACAGGACACACTCAGCCTACCTGTTGTGTAGGAAATTAACGTAGTCTTTAGTACGTCATTAATCTTTGGAAAGATTCACCTGTTGTTGTGAGGTTAGGTATGCCCAGACGGCACAGTGTAATTTTTTACAATTGCACCTGAATTTGTGCTTCATTGGTAATCACCCAAAGAGTTATACATGCGTTTGCTGGAGTGGTTTCCGGCTCTTTGAGTCTTTGATTTCAATCTACCCATGTAAGTGGATGAAAAATATGTCTGTTGAAAGCACTCTCATGCTTATTTATACCCACCCAATAAATTGAACTTTCAACAATTCATGAAGGTAGCCGAAGTGGAAGTATTGACCAAATTATAGTTCAGATCACTTTCTTAGTTGGACCAGAAGCTGATCATTTTGTCTTTGTTTGAATTTTTTTTTGACTCAAAACAAATATACTTTGGTGGACTGAGCAAATATTCCTGAGGATCCAGCCTATCAATTCACTAGGAATCTGTGGCATTACTAAGGCATGAGGTATTGATAACACTAGTTCCTAGGTCATTGATATGCATTATATTCTTGAATATTGGTTTAGTGGTGTCTGGGTAACAAGTGCATTTACATGCCAACTCTCCCGGGATGTCCAGGAGACTCCTGATTTCTGGGTAGGTCTCCCGGAATCCCGGGAGAAATGGAAATTCTCCCACATCTGCCAGCATGGAGGGGTGTATGGGCAGAAGGAGTCGGCCCGTCGCAATTCGCATCATTTTGCTCCGCCCCCAGAGATGTAATGCTTGCTTTGGGTCTTTTACCACTGTAAATAGACCCCAAACAGACATACTTAACTGGGGGCGGGGCCACAATGACGCGAATTGTGACGGGCTGCCCCCCTTCCGCCCTCTCTTCACACCACTCTTCAGTGATCTCCTGGAGGGAGCCTGTCAAAAGTATGATTTTTAAATGTAGCTGCAGTGATGCTGTGAAATCATGTTACACAATTGTGTCTTTGTTTCCAGAATGTAGAATTCACCTGGGACAACGTGCAGCTCTTACAACAGAAAGGATTCACCCTAGAGCCAATGAAAGCCGTGGTTGATGCCGGACAACGGAAAACTATATCTGTTAGCTGGATCCCTCCTGCTGGATATGATGTATGTATTCGCTGGTTCAGTGTTAGATTAGTGACATAGTACTTGCATCAGTTGCATGCAATGCAAGTGAGAAAGAGGGTAACACAATAGCATCCTGCTTCACATGAGCCTTTGGAGGAGATTCAATACGACGCATGGTGTCTCTGGAGAGACCTGGCGCCGATGTTATGGCTGGAAACTCTGTTCATCTTTCCTCGCACCCCATACCGGTGCCACATCGCCAGCAATTGAATCCCCCCCTTTGTGTTAGTATTTTAAGTGTGTTTGCCTAGGACAGGCTTGGCTAACCTGTGGCACTCCAGGTGTTGTGAAACTACAAGCCCCAGCATGCTTTGCCAATATATAGCAGTTTATTGCTGGAAGGGTATGCTGGGACTTGTAGTTTCACAACACCTGGAGTGCCACAGGTTAGCCAAGCCTGGCCTAGGATCACGGTACGTTTTTGTATTCAACATTCATCTCCTGCTTGTCTGGCTGTCCCCAATGTGGAAGCTTGGAAACGTTCACAATAGCACAAAATATTTCAGGACATTCATGTGACCGGTCCACTCATGGGATTATGTTTGTGAAGGCAGGAGTGGATGTGACAGGTGTGGTATTATGTTGTAAGGGGAAATAGAGGCAAGACGTAACAGAGAGTTAGATACTGGAAGGAGTATTGTCAGCTGGTACGATAACACTCTGGTGTCACATGCACCTCTGTATGAAATCAAATTTGTACCCAATAGACCTGATTCATTAAGGAAGTAAAGCAAAAAAATGAGTAATTTTGCACCCTGGCAAAACCATGTTGCATTGGCGGGGGAGGCAAATTTAAAATGTGGGAACAGATTTATAGTTGGGATCAGTCATGTCCTAGATCAACTTTAAATGTCAGTGTAAAAATAAAGCCATCAAGTATTTGTGTGTGCCAGTATTTATCTTATGTGCAAAACAATAAACTAATTTGCACCCCTTGCGTTGTAACATGGTTTTGTCCAGGAGAAAACTTGCTCATTTTTTTGCCTTACTTTCCTTAATGAATCAGGCCCAATGTGTTAACAGTATTGAAAAGAGACAAGAAAACTATGCAGCAGGTAGGAAATGTATTAAGTCTTTATTATTTCATCAGTCTTTGGGAAAATTTCTTTCCCATCTTTTGCTATTACAGACTGATGTATAATATAAAGTGTGAGTGATTAATGTATTGCTTTTTTTCTGGTCAATTTATAAATTCACACATCTAACAGTATCCTACATCTCTGCCTGCTGTAACAAAATAATATAGCAAATCACCACAGGATCAGTGAATGTAAAGAATGAACCACCAAGGGGTAAATGTATTAAAGTCCGTTTTTTTCAACTCGCCGGGAATCGGCGAGTTGACTGCTAAAAAATTTAAAGCAGCGCTGCCTTGTAAAAGCAAGTTTCCCTTTACAAGCCAGCGCCGCTTTAAATTTTAGCTGTCAACTCGCCGATTCCCGGCGAGTTGAAAAAAAACGGACTTTAATACATTTACCCCCAAATCTTTTTACAATGAAATAACTTATTGTGCTCTTTGTGAAATGCCCAGTAGGGGGCGCATTATTCCATATAAAGAATGGTAGAAGTATGCATGATCGATACTCTGCCAGTCTGCAGACTACTTGCTGACTGAGCACCCGCCAGGGGTATTGTGAGTTATAATGTAAAAAAAAAATAAGAAATGATAGTTTATAGTTTTGAGTAACGAGACATTATTATGGTAACTGTGTATTATATGATCACGTCATACTAAAACTATTTTTTTTCATATTTTGTTTTGTTCCACAGCCCAGTAAACCTGCCACCACCACAGCAAAACTGACATTGAAAGGAGATGTCATTGAAACGTACCAGATTATATTCATAACAGAAGTTGTGTCATTGTAAAAGTGCATCAGATCTATGCCAAAGTGCCAATAATGATGTGAGATTGCAGCCAGTATAAAGCAGTTGACCCCATATTGTAGATCATACATGCCAACTTTTAAGATTTCTTCCCCGGGAGATCCGAATGGAGGGGGCGGAGCTTAATGACACAATTAAGCCCCACCCCCTCCATTCACTGCCGTGAATTTCGGCAAATGTGGGAGCTTTGCCTACTCTTCCGGGAGTGCGTGAAGACTCCCGAAATTTGGGAGGCTCCCAGGAATTCCGGGAGAGTAGGCAAGTATGTTGTAGATTCTATGAGCCAAAAATGACTGATTCCCAATAATGATCCTTTCATAAATTGAGAGGATCATTATTGGGAATTCTATAAATTGCAGCCAGTACATGACCGCTGTTGTCCTGTGTGTGGTCATCGGCTGACCACAATCACAGGCCGCACTGGAGCCACAAGCGATCCAGACTAGTATCCTAACAGCCAGAAGCTATACAAAATCAACAATAATCCTGACCATTGCCCGCTGGGTCCCATATGTGACCAGCAAATGCAAATTTTTGGTGATCTGTTACATCTGTACAGCTGATTATTGGTAAAGAAGAAATTGACATGTAACATAACTCTGAAAAAATAAAGCACTATTTGTTTTCGAATTCAGATTACATTGACACCTGCTCCAAGAGCTACTTGGTAACACAAAACTTTTTGTTAATACAAGTGCAAATGATAGAAAATAATACAATTTCAATAGTATTTCATTCTTTATTTTCAGACCTACAGCTTGCATTTTGTATGTATAAGATACACTGCCACATACACTGCCACAACTGTTGTTTTGTATTTTAAAGTCAGATGAACGGATAAAATGCCAGTTTTTAACCGCAGGGCTTATCCACTGAAACTCTGACATGTAGAAATGAATGGAGAGTTGGAACTAGGTTTAAATACTCTGCGATTGCTCCTTTTCGGTCTCGCTGGCCGTGCATGCAGCAGTAACACAGCCAGTATCATCCAATATGCTTCATACTGCAGCATGTGTGCCTCAAAGCCGCCACAATGCAAGATAATGATCTTATTGAGATCGATAGGGTCTTTATTGGTGCATGGCGGAAAAATCGATGGAAAGATGACTGCTATTGGCCTCTGTATACGGTTATATTCTGACCACGCCGCTGAACTGCCCGAACTGATCTGCCTAATTGACCAGAGAGATGAACGGCCAGCTGTCATGGATTTGGTCACCCACGTGTATAGCCAAATTAAATATTGATCCTATCGCTCAAATGTGGTAGAGGGGCAGGACCAGTCTCCTTAAGGAATTCCATTATTATTATTATTATTTTTATTATTATTAGAGTACCATAAGCCATTATAAGTTCTGTCATCAAGCTCTTTGGTAATCTGCTCAAAATCAACATGGAATTATACCTGCGAGTATGTAACAGATGAACAGGTGAAGGGCACACACTAGACTCCCTGCAGGAGTATACATGGTGCACAGCAAACAAAAAGTCACAAATCCCATCGTGATAAACAAGATGTCAGCACATAAACAATAAAGTCAAACACAGCCAAATGCAGAATATCACGTGTCACATAACACCTGCTCGCCGGCAGGTAAAGCGGAGCAATGGTCTGCTAAAGTGAATACACAGTTACAGCCAGCAGCTTGTATCAGTCCGCACATAGAGCATCATGGCAGACAATAGTGACATCAAGAGTTACCACGGTGATAGAAGACATCAAATCCAAACAAAACCATTAAAATAGGAGCTGCTGTAGTGGTCCGCACAGCACCATCACAGTAACGAGGCAATTATGTCATGGTTGCCGTGGTGACACTTGGCACCAAACCTAAAGGCTGTCCAATTATAAAATAAGTTATAAATTAGTGTCCACAAAATATATTATTTTTATTAGCCTTTATTTATAGGGCGCCACATGTGGTCCGCACAGGAGGGAAGAGGGCCCTGCTCACTAGAGCTTACAATCTAAAGGGAAAGGGGCAGACTGTCGGTTGACACATGCGGATAAGCCAATGTAAAGGGATCTGAGGGCAAGAAGCAAGAGTGGGAGATATGGAGGATGATAGAGGGTGAGGTATACTACATGGTTAAATGGAGGACTGGTAGGGTTTTAAGAACAGGCGGGTTTTCAATGACCGTTTGAAGCTATAAAGATAGCAAATTTCACTTACAGAGAGCTCATTAAGTCCTTATAAACAGTATAACTACAAGAGGATGAAACATAGCTACTCAGAGGGACAGGAGAACAATTCAACTCAACAGCCTCCCACGTTATCATAGACAGCATGCAAGATGGAAATCCTCATTGAGTCTTGTCAATGTCATTTTTTTTTAGTTTCACACTGGAACTGGGTAATGAAATGGATTTTTCTCACTTTTATAGAAGTCTGGGCTCATGTAAGGCAAGTTGGATTGCCAAGGGAATTTTAAAGAGTTGCATTAAAGAGTTGCACAGTAAATTCTGGAACACCTACCTGTAAAATTTGTACTGTAATACCAGCAGTATTCTGATGATCAGTTGTTACATAAGAAAGGTGATTGCCTGTATTAAATCTTGTGTATAATCTATCTTACATCACCCGGCGCTGCCCAGTACTGGGTAAAGTAAGAACATTCTGTAATACGCTGCAAAGGTCAGCGAACAGACAAACAGGAGTTGTAAAGGTATAAGGCGTTTATTGGTTTGTGTACGAGTTCTCTATATTGTACATACTGTACAAATGTACGCTTTACTTCCTAGGATCTTGGAAAGTACAAGAAGGTGCTATCCTTTCACTTGAAAGGAGACATCGTACAAAGATGCAAAGAGTGCAGCTTGCTAAGCTTTGGCGTGTTCAACAGCGTTATCTCCTGACCACACCGAATGAGATAATTATAGCCAGGAACAGATTTGCAAAATTCGGAGCCAGGCTTCTTTCCCATTGCTTTGCCTGCTATTTAAGAAGGATCATGGATCAGGATGGCGAGAGCAGGAGATATTGCATGGAAAAAATGCTTTTATTTATTTAAATGAAGATTTTTTTCAAAGCTGAGAGGCAGCAACATTATTATTTTTTGATTTTGTACAATTTTAAAACATGCGCAGCCAGTATTGCCGGGGAGCCAGTATTGCTGGGGAGATGAGTATCACAGCAAATTACGGCGACAAGATTTCTATTGCTGTGATAGAAAATCATAGTAATAGTAACTCTACTCCCGATATTGAATTGAATATTGAATTTTATGCCAGTAACATAACCCCAATTCAGTTCCAGAGTTTTCATTTTGACTTATCATTTCACTTATTTATTAATTTAAATGGACCTAGTATATGTCCTGGGGTCATGTAAAGTGAAGTACGAGTAATAGGATAAACCAGTCTATCTGATTTACGTAGCAGTACAGTTTTGTGCAAATCAAGTTTTGCGCTGGAACAGGTCAGTTTATAGAGACGCAAAGTTCCAGCAATCTTCTAGTTCCACTTTTACTTCTGCGCTACGTATGTCGAATTTTACATTTTCTAGACTATATTTAATCTGTGAAGGAAACTGGAACAACGGCTGTCAATTAACTCTGTTGTGTTGTATGGCTGAGATACGACTGGGAACACTTAAAACCAAATTCCTTTAGCGTAACGTGCAAAATTTCACAGTAAAATGTGGAAGCAGGGGAATATTTCACAGAGCAGTTTTGAAAATGTTTCAACATAGGGTGCAGTCTATTTACAATTGACGGCAAAACACATTTAGGATAAATCACTTCTAATGTTTGTTTTTTGCCTCTAGTTCTCTATCTTGGCACAAGAATTAAGAATTCTTTGCAAATTCATTTTATCACACAATCTCAGCGGCTCTAACACCAAGGAGGTCTGATTACTATTTAAGCAATTGGGAAATAAAGCCAAACCTATTCACAGCCAAAGCAATGTTGAGCTGGGTACACACTACACTGTTTTCGTCCAATAATCAGCTCAAATAGCCGACATACGACCGCTCGTTCAAAAGTCGGGTCAGTGTGTACAGTGACACGATGGTCGAAAGTCTGCCCAAATGGACGATTGTCGCCTCATTTGGTTGGTCGTACCGTTTAATATTTTCGTTCCAATCTCGTTTCCGCTGTGTAGTGTGTATAAACTTCCAACCGATCCACAACAGTGAGTACGAAATTACAGTCATTGCTCACGACAACATGGCTGTAAAAAGTCGCTAAATGGACATACAAGGCTATCAACAAAATTGCACCGACATACATTTCCTCACTTGTCTCGAAATATCTCCCTACTCGACACCTCCGTTCTGCACAAGATCTACGTCTCTCCTCCACTCTCATCACATCCTCCCATTCTCGGTTACAGGATTTTTTCCGGGCTGCACCTACTTTTGGAATTCCCTCCCACGCACAGTAAGACTTTCCTCTAGTCTTCAAACCTTCAAGCGTTCACTGAAAACCCACCTCTTCAGACAAGGTTATGATATTCCTCAACCATCATCTTAATTTCCCTAGATTACCCTATTACCATCCTCTACACTGCTAATGCAAGACAACAACCTTCTGACCAACATTGCAACACACATAGCCCACTCAGTACTTTTACCTTTGCAGTCTGGCTGGCCCATTGTGCAATATGATGTAGCACATGCCCTTGTGTTTCTAACTCCCATTGTCCTATAGATTGTAAGCTTACGAGCAGGGTTCTCTTACCTCCTCTGTATGTATTACTCAGTATTGTCTTATTTAACTCAAAATTTTATTGTATAATAAAGTATGAATGACATAGACTTTAGATAACAAGCATATTGATTGGAATAGTCATAAAGCATAGTGGATATCCAGCAATGTCACTCATAAAACAGTAAAGTATATTGCATTATAACAGAATGGTAATGGGTAAGGGGCGGGAGGGAGAGGGAATGGGTATTGGAGGAGGAGGAGGAGGTGTAGGGTGGGTAAGGGGGGGGGGGGAGATGGTCGAATCATAGGATATACTTGAGAGGAGCATGTTCACCTTCAGAAGGGGGTGCTGTCATATCTGCATGGGAGTGTTTTTTAAAGGAGTAAAGGGGTCAATGTTATCTGGAGTTGTGGAGGGAGAGACTATTTGGAGGACGATAAAGCTACGGGGATCTTAGGCATAAAGCCAGGGGGCCCAGATTTGATGAAATTTGTCTTCTTTGTCTCGCAGCAGCGACGTGATTTTTTCCATGTTGGCAATAAACCATATATAAGATTTAAGAGAAGAGATGCGGGGGGGGTTCGCCTGCTTCCAGAGCTTAGCAATCAAACATCTGGCGGCTGCCAGAACATGCGAGGCAAGTTTTGCGGAATGGGTGTCTAGGTCTTGTATAGGGTAACAGAGGAGGAAGGACCATGGATCCTTTCTGATAGGGCATTGGAGGAGGGAGGAAAGAAGTCTCGAAACCCTGTCCCAGAAGGAGGAGATAACCGGGCATGACCACCAAATATGCACGAAGGTGCCTCGATGGCCACAATTCCTCCAGCAATCGGGAGAGGCTGACTGGTACATTTTTGCGAGCTTGTCAGGTGTGAGATACCACCTGTAGTATACTTTGTACGCATTTTCCTTAATTAATGTGGAGATGGAACTAGAAGCCACGTTTAGCCTGATGGTCTCCCAGCAGTCCTCCTCCGGGGGAGGGCCCAGATCCCTCTCCCACTCCCTCTCATGTGCGTTCCCGGAGGGAATCAGTTTTCCTAGTAGTAGACTATACAAGGACGAGATCATACCCCTTCGCAGAGAGGCAGAGAGATTCAAATTGGGAGGGGGAGTGAGGTGAGTTGTCCGACAGGAGTGACAGGAGGAAGTGCCGAACCTGCAGGTATTGGTAGAACGGCGGGTGAAAGTTAGGGACCCTGGAGCAGAGGGCGTCATAGGATATGGGCCTTCCTCGCTCAAGAAGGCTCCCGGCAAAACGGAATCCTGCCCTAGTCCATAGCCGAGAGAAAGATCGGGACTTTCCCGGAGGGAAGGTGGGGTTATGCCACAGGGGTATGATGTGCAGAGGGTTAGGAAAGATAGAGAGATGACCCTTGCAGGTCTCCCAGATCCGAGCCGCAAATTCCAGAGTTGGAAAACGTTTGGTTAGGACCTTCCGAATATCAGAAGGGACTCCCCAAAGGCCTGACAAGTCGGGTACGGAGAGGTAGGCAGCCTCCAGGTCTGCCCATGCATGAGATGCCGGTGGAGCAAATGAGGAGGCTATTGAGCTAAGCTGAGCTGCCCAGTAGTAGGCCTTGAGGTCGGGGAAGCCCCTGCCTCCGCAGCTCTTAGGTTTTTTAAGTAGTGCCAATCGGAGCCTGGGAGACCTGCCTCGCCAAACAAATTTAGAAAGGTGTTGTTGCATAGAGTAAATTTCAGTTAGGGGTATTCTCACAGGCAGTGTCTGGAAAAGGTAAAGAAGTTGAGGGAGAACAGTCATTTTTACCGCAATGATCCTGCCCAGCCACGAGATGATTAGGGTTCGCCAGGAGAAGATGTCTGACTTGAGTTTGTGGAAGAGGGCTGGATAGTTCTCCTGGTATAGGGTTTCATATGAGGTGGTTATATATACTCCCAGGTATTTTAATTTTTTCTTCTGCCATCTAAAGTGAAAATGGGAGGTGAGATCATAGCAGTCCTGTGAGGGCACATTAAGAAATAGGGCTTCGGATTTTGTTATGTTGATTTTATACCCGGATAGGTCACCATATCTCGAGAGGAGGCAGAACAGGTTGGGCAGAGATATTCTTGGTTGCTGGAGCGTGAGGAGTATATCGTCAGCAAAGAGTGAGAGCTTACTCTCCAGGGACCCTGTCTCCACTCCTCTGATATCTGGGGAGGCTCGGATAGTGGCTGCCAAAGGCTCAATGACCAAGGCAAAAATTAAAGGGGAGAGTGGGCATCCTTGGCGGGTGCCATTACTTATTGGGACGGGATCAGAAGGAGAACCATTGACCATAACCTTAGCAGAGGGGTGAGAATACAGGGCCTGGACCCCCGACAAGAAATCCCCAGACAGACCGAAATGCTTGAGGGTATGAGTCATGAACTGCCAGGAGATCCTGTCGAAGGCCTTTTCGGCATCCAAGGATAAAATGATGGATGGAGTTTTCCTAGTGTTAATTATATGAATGAGATCGATAGTTCTCCTTGTGTTATCCCTGGCCTGCCTACCAGGGACAAACCCCACCTGATCATAGTGAACTAGCCCGGGGAGTACAGTGTTTAGGCGATTGGCCAGGATCTTAGCGTAAAGTTTCAAGTCATTATTAAGGAGGGATATTGGGCGATAACTAGCACAATTATGGACTTCTTTGCCTTCCTTGTGGATCAGGGTTATCCGAGCCTCCAGAGATTCTTTAGGCCAGGGTTTGCCCTTTAGGATAGAGTTAAAAAGAGTGGAGAGTTGGGGGGCCAGAAGAGCAGCGAATTTCTTATAGTAGGCTGCTGAAAACCCATCAGGACCAGGTGCCTTTCCTGTTTTCTGAGCCTTAATAACCTGCACTACCTCCTCCAAGGAGATGGGTTCACTAAGGCGGTCTGCAGCCTGGGGAGTAAGCTTCGGAAGGCGAGCGTCCTCCAGGAACTTATCTATAAGATCTGACTGTTCCCGGTGGGCTGAAGTGTTGGGGGGTTGAGGGAGGTTGTACAATTTTAAATAGTAATTTTGGAATTCTGAGCGGATTAATTTTGGGTCATAGACCAGAGTTCCGGAGGGATCCCTAATAGCCATAAGATTACGGGCCGAGACTTTGGTCCGCAGCCGAGTGGCCAAGAGCTTGTCCGCCTTATCACCTTTTTCGTAAAAGCGCTGGTTCAGCCATTTCAGCTTGTTGGCCACTCGGTGGGAGAGAAGTAGGTTAAGTTCACCTCTCACGGAGGCCATTTGTTCAAATAAAGCAGGGTCAGGGTTAGATTTATGTTGTTCTTCCAACTGGTGGAGGGTCGTGGAGAGACGCGTGGTCTCGGCCACCCTAGTCCTCTTAGCATTTGCTGCCGAAGCCATTAGATGGCCTCTAATGACCGCCTTATGAGCATTCCAGAGAGTAGAGGGGGAAATATCAGGAGATTCATTTGTTTCAAAATATTCGGATATTAGGGATTTAATATGAGCTACTGTATTTTTGTCGTGGAGAAGGGACTCGTTGAGTCTCCAGGAGAATGTGGAGGAGGGAGATACTAGGGAGGAGAGGTCCGCCGAAATTGGGGCATGGTCAGACCATGTAATTGAATGGATAGTGGAATTAGTGAGTTTGAGGGTCAGGTCGTGGCTGAGCAGGATCATGTCGATTCGGGAATAAGTGTTATGGACTGAGGAGTAGAAAGAATAATCCCTGGCCAAGGGGTCAGAGATTCTCCAAGTATCATACAGATTGTGCAGTTTCATGAAATCCTGCAGGGCTCTAGAGTTCCTCCTGTCCCTCCCGTCGGAAGGAGCAGTTGAAGGGGCAGACCTGTCCAAATGGGGGGTGAGGACCGCGTTAAAGTCTCCTCCTACTATCAATTCTCCCTTGCGAACCTGAGAGAGCGTAGCTCCCAGGCGCCTAAAGAATTTGTGCTGGTCTTGGTTTGGGGCATAGATGTTCACTAGTGTGCACGGGAGGTTGTTCAATTTACCTACTAGGATAATGTATCTACCTTCTTTATCCTTGTGTGAGTCTGCGAGATCAAAGACAAGATTACGTGAGAAGAGGATTGCCACCCCGCATCTCTTCTTGGCAGAGTCACAAGCATGATAAGAAAGGGGGAATCTCTTGGATTTAAGTTCCGGGTGCAAGTGTTTGATAAAGTGGGTCTCCTGTAGGAATACTAGGTCGCCTTTAAGGGCCTGTAAAGAAGCGTAGAGTTTGCCTCTTTTTTGGGGAGAGTTAAGACCTTTAACATTGAAAGAAATCAGACGGAGTGTCATGAGAAAGTCAAAGTGGGAGAGTCAGGAGGTGAAAATATATGTAGTGAATTGTAGTTTTGTCTTGCTGAAGGGATAGATGCCAGAGACGACCATGGTTGGGGAGACATTGTAGGTGTGGTGGGAGAGTGGGGAAAGGAGGACGGGAGTGGTGCGGGGAACCCGTCCAGGATGCTGGTGGGGCAGAAGGAACGGTACTTTAGGTACCCGGGGACCAGCTGAGAGCAGTCAAGCTCTATGGGGGAGGTGGCTAGGGCTTACCAATCGGGAAGGCGAAAGGTAGATGGCTGACAGGGGTGGGGGGGGGGGGAGGCGGGTATCTGCTACCCAGTGGGCCCATGTGTGTGGGTGTGGGGGAAGAGGGGATGACAGAGAGGGCTATATCAGTAAGGTGGGGCCACATCATGTAAACATATAAACATATGGATTAACTATGTAACATTGTCGAACCAGAGGGTACAGAGATAACAAACGAATGTTTACAAATGCCAATTTGAACCACTGTAAGCGTATAGAGAATTTCAACAGTTAAACAAAAAGCAATTACATAACGGGACCAAATGGACCCCAAAAAAACAGATAAACATGCCTGCCGATGGTCATGGGGGAGAAGCCGCTTTTCCGAGGGAGGTCCATAGCGGCATTCCGCTGTAACTCCTAGAAGGCCATGGGTATGGAAATCCACCTGTATACGAAGCAAAACAAACAACAAGCAAAAAACAAGGCAGGGCAAACAGGAACCCCAGACCTCAGGCGTGTGAACAATATATTGAGAAGTTAGGTAACATATGGACATTTCGGAGGGCACGTCTCCGGGTAAGTATAGTTCCTCAAATGTCCTTCGGTAGAATTGGCCATTAGGCGGTCAGGAACGGCTTACAATAGCCCTGGATCGGAACAGATTGACCTTCCCTGGGTGGGGAGTTTCTGATCCCTAAAAGACAGTCAGGGATATAAATTACTAGGTCTTGCGAGGAGTGGAGGACTTTTGTACTGTAGACCATTCGCCTCGTGGAGCTCTTTGGGGCCGTGGGTTTAAATCCTGGTTGCTCGAGGTAGATGAATGAGAGGCGCCCGTGGGGGGCTCAGGAGCAAGACCTAAGCGGTGTAGGAGGGCCTGGGCCTCCGGTAGTGTGCGGGCGGAAATCTGTCTCTCCTGGTGCCAGAGGAACAGGCGGAAGGGGAAGCCCCAGCGATAACGGACATTATGATCTCGTAGAACTTGCGTTACCGGGGCAAGCTCCCGACGTCTGGCCAGGGTGGTTGGTGACAAGTCCTGGAAGATCTGTATGTTGTGACCCTCGAATGTTAAGGTATGTAATTTTCTGGCTCCGCGCAAGACCATCTCTTTGGTAGTATAAAAGTGAAGTCGTAAGATGACGTCTCTAGGCTGGTTCTGGTCGGTAGATCTGGGCTTTAGGGCTCTATGGGCCCTGTCCAGCAATAAGTGGTCCTCCGGGACCTCAGGGGCCAATTGGGAGAAAAGCTTCTTCAAGTATTGGTCCAGATGCGCAGGTTCGACCGTTTCTGGAATGCCTTTTAGGCGCAGATTGTTCCGCCTCGCCCGATTGTCCATATCCTCTTGATGTTCCTGGACAGATGTCAAGTCACTTCGTAGGCGTACAATGTCTTCCTCCATGCCTGTCTGAGAGGACACCACCGTCTCTAATCTTTGTTCAACTTGGTCAGTGCGGGTTCCTATTGAAGTCACCTCTGTCCGCAGTGAGTGGAGGGCAGCTTGTACTTCTGAGTGCACGGAAGATTTCAGTTCTTTCATTTCTTTAATTAACGTTAGGAAGTCCCGTCTGGTTATCGGGGACGTATCATCTTCCTCTGAGTCAGATTCAGCAGAAGTGTGGGGGGAGCCCGTCCTCGACCGATGCGGGGTTGAGGTTGATTGCTTCGAGAAATATTGAGGGAGGCTTTTGGGGTGGGATTTCTTACTGCCTTTAGGCATTGTGAAGGATCCTCAAAGGCAGGGCTGTCAGGCAGTAAGAGGGGCTGTGTGAGCAAACCGGATAGTAGAGTAAATTACAATGGGAGGGCCCACATAGGGAAGAGAATTCACATGGGTCTGAGTGTAAATAGCATGGAAAAGACTTCCCGCCCCTGTCAGCACTTTAGGGGGTTACAGGGTCATTGCGCACCCCTGGAGCTCTGGGATCGGCTCCAATAATAGGTAAAATACAATATGGGTTAGAACTATAGTGATTCAGGAGGTGTGAAGCCTGAAGTCTTAGAAGGATCTCAGAATACTTGAAGGAGGCAGGCAGAATGGGCAGCGGTAGTGTAATTGCCCCGTGTGTAGCAGGTTTTTGTTTTTTGTTTTTTTTTTGTTTGTTTTTTTGTTTTTTCACACTGACCTGGCTCCTGTGGTTGGGCGCTGGCAGTGGGTGGTTTCTCCAGTCTCCTCGCCAGTCCGGGTGCTTTTTCAGCTGCAGGCTTGGCCCGTGTCCTCTGGTCCAGCGCTGCTGGGGGATATATCTGCGCCACTAATTGTCAGGCCGGGAGTGCGCCTGGTGGTTAGCTGCTGGCGGACCCCTAATGGTGGGAACCTCCAAGCCCAGTCATAAGCTCTAAGCTGAGTTGAAGGCCCAGCGCAGGAAGCCCTGGGACGAATCGCCCGACCGGAAGTCCCCGCGGTAAAACCGGAAGTGGAGATGTCCGCCGGGTAGGTCTGAAATTGAGCCCCAGGCCTTCTCCGGAAGTAGGCCTCCGGGTCCCGCTCACCTAATCCTGTCAGATGGCGGCGTCTGTGGCTCCGAGCGCCGTGGGGGCTCTATAGGAAGCGGAGCTCCGCTTAAAGAAGAAGCCCCAGGGAGTTGTATGGGCGGTCAGGAGCTGAGAGCTGAGAGGCCCAGCGTGGCGGGGACCAGTTGCGGTGCCGTCGGGAGGGGAAGGTGAGTGACCAGCTGCAGCTGGGGTATCCAGGGCAGTGCCCCAATCCTCTGGTGCCAGATTCAGGGAGAATGGACCACGAGTTTGCAGGTAATTCCCCAAGTACCTGATTTGAGTGTAGGAGCTGATGTGGAAAGCGACCACCTGAAATGGCTGCCTAGCCACGCCCCCAGTATTGTCTTATTAATGTTTGTTCCCAATTGTAAAGCGCTACGGAATTTGCTGGCGCTATATAAATAAATGATGATGATAAAGGGACGTCCGCTCTTCCCTTTATTGTCATAAACAAGGCTAGTGTGTATGCAGTCCATGGACCGAGCGATCGGACCATCGGTCGCATGTAAAATTGCTTGGCATAAAAAGTTGGTCGAAATTTCTGTAGTGTGTACCCAGCTTTAACATTTGGCCACAGTCTATCAACAATGCCATTAATAGCTTATACAAAACACATACTCTATACAAGAGCGTTTACTAAGCTCTTACATGCGCTGTGTACTCATAGAAACTATTTATTAATAGAACTAATACACAATGCAATATAAATATGTAGACATGTTTTCAACTTGAAACATTCCCCATTTAAAAATGAGAGAAGGTAATATAAATAATAAACTATTATGATTACTCGATGATATCTACATGTTTTAGAAAAAACAAATGTATACACAGTGGAGGCAACTGTTTTGTGGGTTCAACCAATTACCAATGAGTTTTTATCTGTTTACTGCAAACTAGACAATGAGAAGCAAGTGTCTGATTGCAATTAGAGGCAGAATTTGCAGACTTACTCTCCAAAGTAAAGCTGGGTACACACTACAGGGTTTTTGTCCAATAATCGGCTCAACCAGCCGACATACGACCGCTCGTTTGAAAGCCGGCTCAGTGTGTGCAGCGACACGATGGTCGAAAGTCTGCCCAAATGTACGATTATCGCCTCATTTGGTTGGTCGTACCGTTCAATTTTTTCCGATCAATCACCTAACTATCATGTAGTGTGTATGCACTCATGCTGACAATCTTCATAGAGTTTACAGAGCCGGGCTCTTTTTAGCCGATGTTGGCACTGAATGTCAGAGTGAATAAATGTAGAGAGTGCTGTAGAAGGAATAATTCATTTGTTCGTTCTGAGACAGAATATTTTGTTTCAGAGTCACAGAAGCTAATGAAATTCGTTAAGACATGTGGATAGCTATAACAAGGTGATTTTAATTAGTGTGACAGTGTGACAGTAGTGAATGAATGAATATTGTGCTGTCATTCTCCGGACTAGAGGACCAGACAAAGGACCAGATGAAGAGCACAGAACTGAAGGTAAATCGTGTCAGTGTGTATGAATGAATCGTCAGACTGATCGGACCTTCAGTCGTAGGTATAATCGTTTGAGATAACAAGTCGGTCTGAACAATTCTTCAGTGTGTACCCAGCTTTAGTAAATGATTCTCAAGGTCTTTCAATTTTAAATATGTAGATATTAACTAGCCGATAATCTAAAAGGATAATTCAAGGTTTGTATAGATCTGTAATAACAATGAGCAGGATAGCAGTGCTCTAAAACTTATCAACCGTCAATAGGCCAACCTGTACTTTGTGCTGTTCAGTAGCAAATCACTTTCATGACATTTTCCTCAGTTCCTTTGATCAGGTGCTGGTGTGAGTATTTGTATTTCTTCATAGATTTAATTTGTTTAACATACAAAATTGCTACAGAATGCAAATTAAATATAATTAGTACCGTTTAGCAAATTGTACAAAATAGCAGCAATGATTATATTTTGCATTTCATTTGCCCTAGAGTACAGTGTAGTCCAATGAGATATGCCCTAGATTACATCATATTTATACAGGCATTTGTATGCTAAATTAGAGATAGATACAGTTATTTTATAAGCCTGTCAGTCAAACCTAATAGCTTGAGCTTCTAAAATGCAACAGTTAAGGTAGCTATGTACCCTACTTTGTGGATGCCATGTACACAGTGGGGCTTAAATTCACCTCTCCTGTAGGTGATGGGCCGTCACCTGGTCCTCTGGCCAAGAGGCCAGCTGCCTGAAGCCTGGGGTGCTATATGCCCCTGGTGCAGTCTGAACCGGGGGTGCCTGACAATGCACTGCTGATGGAGCAGCCACGTGCACAGAGTAAGGTACTTAGCATTGTTACATTCCAGGTAGCACCGTTTTTCCTTTGCCCTAGGTTTTAGGTTAGGTGCAAGGAGAATTTTTGTCTTCATGGCACTTATTTATTATACATTTGCACATAATGTCTATATGTTTGTGTGTCACATGTTTTTGTTTTCGGGGTTTGGGTATAGACCCTAATGGGCGACCCTCTCCCCTAGTCATTGAAGGCTCCCGTCATCTGGGGGGAGCTGGAGAATCAGTCTCTCTCTGGGGAAGCTTCGACCTACCTTAGGCTGACCTTTCTGACCCCTGCCTTGTGGGGACCTGAAGGACCCTTGCCTTTTGTCTCGGGTGGTCAAGAGGCCTTCAGCAAAGGGGGGCCTGAAGACCCTTCTCCCTCTCTGGGGCCTTCTGGCTCCTGGGGGATGGATCCAAAGTCCCAAGCCCCCAGCACAGTCTTTGCACTGTATTGGTGATTGGAAACTAGTTGTGTACCCTACTCTCTTTGCTAGCGACTTGCACTGGCTACTTTGAAAAGCAAAGTCCAATGGGCAACCAGATTAACCAGGGGAACCAACGAAGTAGCTTGGAATTTGCTATAAGATACCCACAATACACAGCACCCAGGCAACCGCAAAAAGACATTAATAAAATAGAGAAAAAAACAGGACGAATATAACAGGGTTCGGGTTGCATATCAGGATAGACTTCAAGAGCTCAACATGTTTGTACATCTTAGAGGAAAGAAGGGACAGATGTATTACAGTACTAAGGAAGGCAGTGTTTTCTAGAAAAATATGATGCTTTCTAGAACAAGGTGACACACTCTGAAATTGGAGGGAAAATGTCAAACCGGTGAGAAATTTCACCGTTCCATGGCCATGAACATGTTCGCGATATAATCGTTATTAGACCTTGTGTTAAACTCGAGCTTTGTATTCGTGCTTGAGGTTCACCATTTTGTATTTGAGGTTTGCCGTTCGCACTTGAGACTCACTTGTGTTAAAATTAATCTTGTACATTTTTAAACACTATTTATATAATATTTTTAATTACTAAAATAGTATTTTACCTTTTTTTTTAAAAAGTAGGATCTTTGACAAATACTGCGGACCAGCTCGACCATGTGTGAATTTTTTGAGTTGATCTAAAATTTGAGAATTTCTATTGAACTTTAGAATTTTAGACCTGATTAATTGAACTGGTATCAATATCGGTTCTAATACGTCTAATAAGGAAGAACTTTTTTTTTTTTTTTTTTTTTATTAAAAAGACTGATAGTTCCAAGGAACGGTCTAAAAGCAGTTGTGATTTTGGGCTTATACAGTACATTCAAAGATGAGTATGTAACAAACATACTGCTATGTAGGACTGATAGAAAATAAAAACAAAACAGCCCACCCTCAAAAAAACAAACAAACAATAAATAAAAACATAAAAAGGGCAGACTAGAGAAACCTGTATGGCCTTTTCTACCATCTAATTCAGTGTTTCTCTGGGCTGATGGAAATCAAAGCACGATACCAGCAAATGGACAGGACAGGTGGTGAAGGTTCGTACATTTGAAAAAGGAGTGTCTTGGCAATACCAATAAATTAATCAGAATATAATCACTCTATAGGCAAATGCCTTTAGTTGCACAGATGCAAATCAAGAGCGTAGACAAGTTTATATAGGGAACACTGTTGATGTCGGTACAGAGAGTATGTACCACATCACAGGTGTGTACCAAGTCAGAAGCCACAGCCAAATTTTTAAGACCCCACTCCCCTCACGATAAAACAAACTCCGACAAGCAAAGCCCCACAAGTCATATCATATCATCATTCACCATGTTCGGGAAGGATGGGGCCCGATAAGCAGCTTTCTGGCTGGAATATTTATTGTCTGTCTGGAATCTGAACATATGCACTGTTAATCTGCTTTGTACACTAGGATCCAGGTGGAAATCAAAGAATAATTGCCTTAGGCAGTAATTATTCAACGTATTTTCTTATAAACAAATAATCAGTTGAGGGTTGAGTAAGTTTGATGAAATACGAGTTTAAGAGAACAGGATTTGATTAATGTAGTGTACACTACATTGAACGCATTCTGTTCTCTTCAACTTGTATATTTAATTTAATTTGATTTGGTATTTGCAACTCAAATAAATTGATAAATATTCACTGTATGAACAGAAAGTTAGATATAACTTTCAGATATAATGAGTAATTGACTTTATTGAGTTACAGTCTCTCAATAATAAATACTGTTGCGACAATTCCTTGTACCCTAATTTTGATATAAGGCAGATATGTAACATGGCATTCCTTATGGTTACTATAGAAGCTTTATCATATAAAAAGGTTGCATCACATAGTTGCTGGAATAAGACACAGTAGACGTAGAATCATGGGGAAGGTTTGAGTACATTGTGCAAATTAAATGCTAATAGTGTATGCAATAATGTACCCTTACTGTAATTTAGAATATGACCATATTAACTTACAAGACCAGAGGTTTTTTTTTACCGTATTTATTTATTTATTTTTTTGACATTTGCACCCCGTACAACATAAACCCCACCCACTATCCGCCTTCAGTTACAATTGTATAGGAAACGCCTTTCAGACTTCAATCTTTATCCAAGCTCCTCCCCTAACTAGCTTCCTTTTACTTGATCATGTGACCCCACTTCCCAGAATGCTGCCATGTCTTCTGCACTCTTCAAAAGCAATGGGAGAACCTTGGATTGTAAGACATGTTACTCAGGGCTGTCTTTCCCATAGGGCACAATGGGCAGGTGCCCGGGGGCCCTGCAGCAAAGGGGGGCCCGTCGGAGGAAGCCAAAAAAAAAAAACCTGGAAAAAGAAAAGAAAATACTTACTGTGCTGTCAGCTGGCGATCCGGCTCCCTCCATGGTCTCCTCCTCCGTCGCGCTCGCAGTGCATGTCGGGCGTGACGTCATCACACCCGCCCGACATCCATTGCGGAGCGCGACGGAGGAGGAGACCATGGAGGGAGCCGAATCGCCAGCTGACAGCACGGTAAGTATTTTCTTCTTTTCTTTTTCCAGATTTTTTTTTTTTTGGCTTCCTCCGATGGGCCCATATATATAATAATTTTTTATTTTTTTTGTATCTATAGGGGCCCCGGTGCACTGCTGTGCCCGGGGGCCCAAGATGGTCTTAAGAGGGCCCTGATGTTACTGGCATGTTCTAATGTCAGAATGCACCCATTATACAAATATCTTTTTAAAAATGTCAATGACCAATATCCTTTCATGTATAGATTGCTCAAACCAAAGTATAGGAAAGTATATTTGCTTATGGTCACAGATATGTTTCCTTGTCACATTCCCAGGTACACCTCCAAAAGTTCATATACAATGACAGTTTCCTAGGACGCTAACCTCACTTTGGTTTCCTTATTTATGTTGTGTGCAGAAATATAATTGCAAAAATAATGTCTGTTTTTATGTTGTATGTAGACATCTATGTAAGAGGCTGTGAAATTGTTTACATACAACAGTAGGTCTTAAGTCCTTGGCAGTGCCATCAGATCCCTCTTCTTTCCATCCTGACCTCCTCCCCTGTAAAATAAAATGTCTGATAGGAAAGTCAAATATTTTGTTCTACATTTGTGAAGGGTATTTTTAGAAATACTGGTAAGGGACGGTGGAATGTATAGTAAACCCGGCACCTGGAATTTTGATTAGTGTGTATACATGAAACAGGGCTTTGGGCTCTCACTGTGATTACTGTACTTCTGTTTATCAAATCACATTAATTTTAAATGACCTGATTCCTGTGACAGGATGGGCTTAATCTGCCTTCTTGTCAGGAGACATTTTTATAGATTTGTCTTGGGCATCGTAGGAGTAGTCAGTAATGATGTTACCGACTACTCCTACTGTCACACTTCTGGTATCACAAACAGAACCCAATAGCCAGGTAGTTCTGTAGTAAACAGGATTTGTTTTGACATCTATAAATCTCAAGTATTCAACATGTGAAATCCACGGTCTCAAGACAGATAAAGGTCTGGTAGAAATATCAAGCAATTGTATTCCGAATCACAAGAGGGAGCAAGGTTCTGTGCAAGCATCTAGTTCAGATACAAACACAATACTCAGGCAAAGGCTTCAAAATAGGAAGTACCTTTTCTAGATGGAATGAGACAGTCCCGGACATCTTGGATAAGGGCAATTCTAAGTGCAAGTTCATAACAGGCAAGTACATAACACCTACTGGTGCTATGTGTCTATTTGCCCTCAGTTGTAGGTGAGTAGTTGCTGCCACCACCAGCTCCTGGAACCGCCTACTTCTGGGTGTTATGTGAAGACTGTGACTGGTTCCTCCTAATCACTTACTTTGGATCAGGACTGCAGGATAGTAGCAGAGCATTGACTGGAACCCAACAAAAGATATAAATGACATAGAGATGTAATTTCACAACACCAGTCCTGCTTTGATCATGCCCTCAGTGTGGTGTGGCCCCATTTTGGTAGCGCATGCTGTCTTGACTTGCCCAAGGACTCTGAACAAAGTTTTTGCATATTGTTAGAAAATTAAATGTTTTCCCAATCACATGAGAGCGAAAGGCATCTCAGCTTATGGAAAGTAGACCCTTGTTATAACTATTATTTTTATATATCTACCCTATACAACAGATATGCTCTTTGTTCACCTCTAACGTTGGAATAATACATTGCTACCTGTTCACTTGGAGTGACAATACTGCCCAAGATCCAGCTGTTTGGTACTTAGGCTGAACAACTAGATCTCATCCAGCATTACTGGGACCTGTTAGTACAGTCAGGGGATTGTGCACGCAGGCCGATAAAGGTTATTTACCAAAATGCCTAACATAATTAATTGGATCGATTTTGAGTTGATTATTATCAGGGATAAGACTAAAGCTAGGTACACACTACAGATTTTTCCACCAACTTTTTATGCCGAGTGATTTTACATGCGATCGATGTTCCGATCGCTCGGTCCATGGACTGCATACACACTAGCCTTGTTTAGGACGATAAAGGGAAGAGCGGACGTCCCTTTAGCAACTTTCTACAGCCATGTTGTCGTGAGCAATGACTGTAATTTCGTACTCACTGTTGTGGATCGGTCGGAAGTTTATACACACTACACAACGGAAACGAGATTGGAACAAAAATATTAAACGGTACGACCAACCAAATGAGGCGATAATCGTCCATTTGGGCAGACTTTCGACCATCGTATCACGGCACACACTGACCCGACTTTTGAACGAGCGGTCGTATGTCGGCTGATTGAGCCGATTATTGGACGAAAACCGTGTAGTGTGTACCCAGCTTAACAGTATGTAAAAGACACACACTTTGCCATATCCAGACAATTGGCAGATATTGCTGCAGATATAATGGCCAGCTTAGAAAAACACTGTTTATATTTCAAAAGATAATTTCACTTTTTTAGCTCAACTCAACTCATTTGTTAGATGCGACACAATAAAATTTGTAGTAACGTGAGGTTTGTAGAAATGTTCTGCCCTTATGTAATGGATCATCCTGTACATCCTAACAGTAATAAAGATCAGCTTATTATATAGAGATTATTACTGGCATTTCATAACACGACACAAAATATTTTCACTTCTCTTGGATGTTGGCATGGAACAGTCACTCACTGCTAGACACTGATTAACTCTGCACGGTCAATGTTCTAAAGTTAATGAGCTTTTACACCCCATTCCATACAGCTTATTGCAGTTAGGGTGGTGTGCACAATCACCTTGACTATCTGTTTAGGTCACACATGGATGCTGAAGGTGAAAAAGAAGAGCATAACATTGCAGTGCATACATACCTGCTGCTGGTGAATCATATTAACAACTTCCACTTCATATCAATGATGAAATGCAACTCATCAATCTTAATTGACAGGTAGATTGAAGAGAGATGTGGGGGTGATTTCTCATAGATCAATGATCCTTGGTTTACTAGCGTTACTCTTCCGTCAACAGCGCCTGGAGAGTCACAGGTTGGCCAGTCCTGGCCTACAGGAAGAAAAGCAGGAGACAGCACAAGTGGATTAAAACCGTTCCTGTGCCCTTCACCAAAAATACATTGTGGAATACAGAGCTAGGCAACTAGTGGCTCTCCGCTTGTTGTAGGATTCTAACTTCTAGCACGTCCTGACAGCTTCTGAGTTCTACCGCAGCTAGGGCTTCTGTAATTTGAAAATGAAAAACTGGGGCACCCATGTGATCCAAAAATTGTCAGGCCATAAAATCCCCCCAATACTTCCTGTTAGGTCTCAGATAAGTTAAAACAGTTATAGGAACCTATTCCCACTTTTCCTGATAATTTGGGCCCTTCCTGATTTGAAACAATGAGAAAATAAGTATTGTGAATTAAAGATATTGGATGGAAAAAAAGGAGACATGGGAGGACTAACAACAGTTTTATTGACCAATACTGAGTAGATGCATATATTTTCTAAGGCTAGGTACACACTGAAGAATTTTCCGACCAACGTGGTATCTCAAAGGATTGTACCTACGACTAAAGGTCCGATCAGTCTGACGGATCATTCATACACACTGACGCGATTTACCCTTCAGATCTGTGCTCTTCATCTTGTCCTCTAGTCTTCAGAGAATGACAACACAATATTTATTCATTCATTATTGTCACATTGTCACACTGATTAAAACCGCCTTGTTATAGCTATTCACATGTCCTAACGAATTACGTTCGCATCTGTGACTCTGAAACGAAACATTCTGTCTCAGAACGAACTAATGAAATATTCCTTCTACAGCACTCTCTACATTTATTCACCGGGACATTCATTGCTAACATCGGCTGAAAAGAACACGACTCTGTAAACTCTATGGATATGTGAGTATGAGTGCATACACACTACATGGTGGATTGGTCGGAAAATATTAAACAGTATGACCAACCAAATGAGCCGACAATCAGCACTTCGGAACGACTATCGACCATTGTGTCACTATACACACTAACTCGACTTCGTATGTAGGCTGATTTGGCCGATTATTGGCCGAAAACGCTCCAGTGTGTACCTAGCCTAACATATCAATAGATGTTAACAATAGGAAACTGATTTGAACTCAAGCCACTCATTGTATAACCTATCACAATCACATTTGCTGTTTGTACTGTAATGACATTTGCTAAGAACAATTGGTTTGATCAATTGAATACTGGAGATTTAAGGATTGTTTCCTTTAATTATGTAAGATCTGTCTGCAATGCCCAACACACCAGTAGAATAACATTATATTTATGTATGTGTCTTTCATAATGAAATGTATGTTAAAGCCTTTTAGTGAACCAAGTCTGGGATTATAGATAAATAAGACAGTATAGTATTAAAGAAGGGATAAGGGATCGGGATTATCTAGAATTTCCGGAAGTCCATAAATAATTTTATGTGTGACCCCTATATTATATAAATACAGCTCCGCACAACATGTATGACATTTACTACTAAAATATGTTTATTATCCCTTCCTTTTAGAGATACACTAATTTCATGATTAAAATTTTGGCCAAATGCAGGGTCATTTAACAGCTGATTATGCTGAATACTAAATCAAATCTAAGTTTATTTATTAAATTTAGAGTTTAACGATCTCATACACATAGCGGAGACATTTTTTGACTAAATGTAAGTGCATCCTACAGTCATGGCCAAATCTTTTGAGAATTACATAAATATTATTTTTCACAAAGTCTGCTGCCTCAGTTTTTATGATGGCAATTTGCATATACTCCAGAAAGTCATGAAGAGTGATCAGATGAATTGCAATTAATTTCAAAGTCTCTCTTTGCCATAACAATGAAGTTTATCCCAAAAACAACATTTCCACTGCATTTCAGCCCTGCCACAAAAGGACCAGCTGACATCAGGTCAGTGATTCTCTCGTTAACACAGGTGAGAGTGTTGACGAGGACAAGGCTGGAGATCACTCTGTCATGCTGGTTGAGTTAGAATAACAGACTGAAAGCTTTAAAAGGAGGGTGGTGCTTGAAATCATTGTTCTTCCTATGTTGGCCATGGTTAACTGCAAGGAAACGTGCAGTCATCATTGCTTTGCACAAAAAGGGTTTCACAGGCAAAGATATTGCTGCTAGTAAGATTGCACCTAAATCAACCATTTATCGGATCATCAAGAACTTCAAGGAGAGAGGTTAAATAGTTGTGAAGAAGGCTTCAGGGCGCCCAAGAATATCCAACAAGCACCAGTACCGTCTCCTAAAGTTGATTTTGCTGTGGGATTGGGGCACCACCAGTGCAGAGCTTGCTCAGGAATGGCAGTAGGCAGGTGTGAGTGCATCTGCACACACAGTGAGGCGAAGACATTTGCAGAATGGCCTGGTGTCAAGAAGGCTAGCAAAGAAGCCACTTTACTCCTGGAAAAGCATCAGGGACAGACTGATATTCTGCAAAATGTACAGGGATTGGACTGCTGAGGACTGGGGTAAAGTCATTTTCTCTGATAAATCCCCTTTAAGATTGTTTGGGGCATCTGGAAAAATGCTTGTCCGAAGAAGGAAAGGTGAGCGCTACAATCAGTCCTGTGTCATGCCAACAGTATAGCATCCAAAGACCATTCATGTGTGGGGTTGCTTCTCAGCCAAGCGAGTGGGCTCACTCACAATTTTGCCTAAGAACACACCCATGAATAAAGAATGGTACCAAAACATTCTCCAAGAGCAACTTCTCCCAACCATCCAAGAACAGTTTGGTGAACAATGACTTTTCCAGCATGATAGAGCACCTTGCCATAAGGCAAAAGTGATAACTAAGTGGCACGGGAATCAATGGTAGAACCAATAGTGAAGGAGAGGGTGGAAGGTGAGGAGTCTCTAGAGGGAGAAAGATGATCAGTTCGAATTTGGCCATATTAAGTTTGAGGATATGTTGGAACATCCACAAGGAAATGGCAGAGTGGTAGCAGGAAACCTTATTGAGGATGGAAGGGGAGAGAACAGGAGAAGAAAGGTAGATTTGGGTGTCATCAGCATAGAGATGGTACTGGAAGCCAAAGGAGCTGATAAGATCACCCAGTGAAGAGGTGTACAAACAAAAGAGCAGTGAGCCAAGGGCTAAGCCCTGATGGACTCCTACGGGAAGTGGGGAGGAGGAGGAGGAGCAAGAGATAGAGACAGGGATGGTGCAGTCAGAGAGACAGGAGGCAAACCAAATGAGGACAGTGTCAGAAAGGCCAAAGGAGCGAAGGGTATGCAGCAGAAGAGGGTGATTGACAGAACCAAAGGCTGCAGAGATGTCCAAGAGGATGAGGAAGGAGTAGTGGCCTTTGGATTTGGCAGTTAAGAGGTCATTTGTGACTTTAGCTAGGGCAGTTTTGGTGGAGTGGAGGGGGCGGAAACCGGATTGAAGAGGATCAAGGTGGGAGTTGTCAGAGAAGTAGTTTGTGAGATGGCTGTAGACGAACCAAGTAATTTAGAGGTGAAGGGGAGCAGAGAGATGGGGTGGCAATTGGACAGGGAGGTGGGATCGTGATTTGGTTTCTTAAGAATGGGGGAAACTAGAGCATTTTTGAAGGAAGAAGGGAAGATACCATATGAAAGGGATAAATTGAAGAGGTGAGCCATGTGGAAGCAGGCAATGGGTGAGCGGGATCTGAGGAGGTGAGAGGGGATAGGATCAAGGGGGAGGGTGGAGGGGAGAGAGAACAGAAGTAAGGAATGGACTTCCTCACTGGAGGTAGGGGGGAAGGAGCACATAGGAAGATGGTTGGAAGACAGCGGGGGGTTGAGGCAGGGGAGGAATGAGGGATGTTGGAGGAAGAGATTTTGGTTCGAATGGCATCAATTTTGAAGGAGCATAATGTAGCAAAGTCGGAGGTGGAGGGTGGAAGGGGAGGAGGGAAGGGGGAGGAGAAAGTAGTGAATTGAAAGTAGCAAAGAGGTGGCAGGGGTTGGAAGACTGGGAAATGAGAGATTTAAAGTAAGACTGTTTAGCTAGGGAGAGGGCAAAGCTGTAGGAAGAGATGGTGAAAATCCGCCAGGGATCGAGATTTCCTTCAGTGACGTTCCGTGGTGCGTGAACAAAGATTGAGGCAGCGTGTGAATTTAGAGTGCCATGGTTAAAGGTTAGAACAGGGAAGAGGCAGTGGCGGGATAGGCAGAGTCAAGGGCAGAAGAGAGGGTGAGGTTGTAGACAGAGGTTGCCAGGTTGGGACAGGTGAAATTGGCTAAAGGGAAGAGAAGAGGTTCTAGGATGAAGGAAAAGACTGAAGGTTTAAGCATGTTAAGATTGCGCAGGGTGAGAGTGTGTTTAGGAGAGGGGAGAGGTGAAGGAGACGAGGAGAGGAAGGAGGAAGGGAGATGGTCAGAATGGGGGAATGGTGAAGTCCGAGAGGGAGCAGTGGTGGGAGAAGACAAGGTCAAGAGAGTGGCCAAGATGGTGGGTGGAGAAGTAAGTCCATTGTGAGGAAAGAAGAGGAAAGAGCAAGAAGTTTGATGGAAACTAGGTCAGATGGGTTATCAATAGGGATATTGAAGTCGCCCTGGATGGTGGAGGGGAGGTCAGATGAGAGATAGTGGGGGAGCCAGGCCGAAAAGTTATCAAGGAATTGGGAAATGGGGTCGGGGGCCAGGAAATGACTGCAACATGGAGATGAGAAGGAGTAAAGAGGCGGATGGAGTGGACTTCAAAGGAGGAGACTGTAAAGGCGGGCTCAGGAGGGATGACACGGAAGGTACATGTGGGGTACTGGAAGAAACCCACACCTCCCTCAGAGCAGTCCCCAGGCCTGACGGTGTGGGTGATGGAAAGGCCCCCATAGGAGAGAGCAGCAGGGAAAACTGTATCAGAGGAGGAGAGCCTGGTTTCGGTAATGGCAAGGAGGTTGAGAGAATTGGAGATGAAGAGATCGTAGACAGAGGGCAGTTTATTACAAATGCATCTGTTGTTCCAAAGTGCACAAGAGAATGGGAGAGAGAAAACAATACAGAGAGCATCCTAGTGATCACCACACAATACAGAGAGTATCCTAGTGATCACCATACAATACGAAGAACATCATAGCGATGAATATGCAATACAGAGAACATTCTAGTGATTGATATACACCAGAGAGTAAACTACTTGCTATACAAGGAGTATCCTAGGGATTGATATATAACAGAGAGCATCCTAGTGACGGATATACATTACAAAGAGCATCTGAGCGAGGTACAATACAGAGAGCATCCAATTGACAGACATATAATACAAATTGATTGTGAAATATATTATCACCACTAGGCTTATCAGGGGCCCTCCAGCTGCAGTAGTACTACAAGCCCCAGCACATACAGTTACAAGGGTCCACCACAGATTGACAGCCACAGGTAGCCATCTAGCCATACATGAGACACCCCAATTTTACATTCTAGGAATTTTATTATGAAGCCTTATCACTGGATGATGAAGATATATCTATATCCGTGCTGGCCACTAATCAGTTATGATTAGCACAGGTAAGCCAGACCAAGACGAAGGGTTAAAAAAAATAAATGTATATTGTGACACGGGCACACTTCTGGTGATGCATATACAAACAACTTCTTGCTGAATAAACAATGCTTTTATTGTTCACTTCACAGACAAATAGCACACTAGATAATAACACTGACTAGACAGTCCTTCTGTCTAGACACCGGCCACTATCTGGCATTGGTCATGCTGAAATATGAAAAAGACAGGTTGTTATACTTTGCAATGCTCCCACAGTTCTAGCTTGACTGGCAGGCGACATTCCCAGTTTGCCTTTAAAAAGGATTTCTCTACAGGTGTTCTGTTTAATCACTCTTCATTGCAGACACACCCTGCCAGCCTGCTGTTAGCTGTGGAAGAAGATGCTTTTAAACCACTTCAAAACACGTAAGTTAAATCAAATCACTCCCTTTGTCACAATGTATTATTTATATATTATGAATAATTAATTAAAAAAACAAACAAACATCAAGCTAAACCCCCCTGAGCCTCCTGCCAACTGGTAAATCCTTTGGTGAAGCTTATGGCCAATGCTACCCAAAATTCCACAAAAAGTACCATTTAATCAGCTTAACCATTTGTAAGCATATTTTTCTTGGTGCCAAATATTCCAATATTATATTGTATCGAAACTGTGACTATTGAATGGTAATTAATAATTATAATAGTAATAAGTGGGCATTTTATAGTTTCCATTGTTGTGAGCATTTTGTCAGAAGATTAATTAATATTCTACAATCCATATTTAATATTCATAAAGCATGTTAATGTCAGTTGCTGATGATGGTCATGAACCTGTAAGGATCATTGACGTAGGTACAACACCTAAAACTCCAGAAAAACCTAAAGAAAGGTATCTGCCCCAAAACCTGCATCCCTTATGGACCCCTCCTCCCCAATGGGAAAATATAATATTACCATAACATGACAATGCAACAAAAGAAAGTGACTGCCAATTGTTTATCACATACATTCTTTCATGGAACTGGCATAGGCGAATACAATACTAGCAATGTCTGACGTCATCTAAGAGGTCAGCCTCTATTTCACAGAATGAGAAAATAGTCCGTTTGGAAATTTGTAAAAACTGAAACACACAATGGGTCTGAGTCATTAAGGAAAGTAAGGCAAAAAAAAAGGAGTAAATATTCTCCGGGACAAACCATGTTACAATGCAAGGGGTGCAAATTAGTTTATTATTTTTCACATAAGTTAAATAATGGCTGTTTTTTCATGTAACACAAATACTTGATGGCTTTATTTTTACACTGAAATTTAAAGTTAATCTAGGATTTGTACTACCCCAACTATAAATCTGTCCCCACATTTTAAATTTACCTCACCCCTCCAATGCTACATGGTTTTGCCCAGGTGCAAAGTTACTCCTTTTTTATGCTTTTCTCTCCTTAATGACTCAGGCCCAATATGTCAATGACCAAGCACAAAGTGTGTGCAGAAATGGGCAGCTGAGCCATCAGGGAACAAACCCTGTGCTGTCAGAGAATGAACCAACAATGGATAAGATCATAATTTACTCTGCCTGCTCAAGATTTACTATGACAGTTCACTGTTTATATTGTGTATATTAAACATAAAAAATAATGAATAGTGTTTTGGGAACAATAACCATTGTATCCATGTACTCCTCCTGTTGACAATTTGCCTGCCTAGTACATTTTGGTTGTGTGTTGTTTGTATTTAAAACAGTTTTTGGGAGAAAAGCCCATATATTCATATACTTCTCCAGCTCAACAATTGCCTACAGCTGTTGTGTACAAGCCTTCACCTGAGGCCCCCAGTGTTGCTCCTGTTCTCACTTACTCTCTGCAAATAGAAAATGAGAATGGGAGCAGCTGGCTTCCTTGTCATGTGACCTCCTCTGCACACTGCATCAGAGGAGGAGTAAGTGCAGTGCATTTTGGAGCTACATCATCTCTCTCTCCTTCCTCTGCGGGCTCTGGCTATGCAGGTAAGTGTGTGGAGCTGTGAGTGGGATGTAGGTAGGTGTGAGGGGCATGTAAAGAGGTGTGATGGCCATGTGGTCAGGTTTAATGGGGCATGTGGTGAGGTCTCAGTGGCATGTGAGGGCCATGTGGTAAGGTCTCAGTGGCATGTGAGGGCCATGTGGTGAGGTCTCAGTGGCATGTGAGGGCCATGTGGTAAGGTCTCAGTGGCATGTTTGTTGGTCTCAGTGACATGTAAGTTGGTCTCAGTGACATGTGAGGGCCATGTGGTAAGGTCTCAGTGGCATGTTTGTTGGTCTCAGTGACATGTAAGTTGGTCTCAGTGACATGTGAGGGCCATGTGGTAAGGTCTCAGTGGCATGTTTGTTGGTCTCAGTGACATGTAAGTTGGTCTCAGTGACATGTGAGGGCTATGTGGTGAGGTCTTTACGGCATGTGGGTTGGTCTCAATGGCATGTGGCTTGGTCTCAGTGGCATGTGAGGTCCATGTGGTGAGGTCTTTATGGCATGTGGGTTGGTCTCAATGGCATGGGAGGGCCATGTGGTGAGGTCTGTATGGCATGTGGTGAAATTTTGGAGCAGGTGAGCATATGGGTGTATTTTTGGGAGGAGTGATGTGGGGGTGCCAAAGTTGTAAGGTAATATGCAGCCATTTTGGAGGTTGGAGAGTGGCACATGTAGCCCTTGAAGTATATTGGGTTGCACATCACTTACCCACATGCTAAAAAAAACCTCTAGCCACTAGGGCTGTTTTTATAGACAGATGCCACACAAGTTAAACCTTATTTAATACTATTAGCAAATAATGCTAACAAATAAACAGGCAAATGTTTTTTTTGTGAATTAAAGGTTTTTATTTACCTACTGTAGGTGCTAAAATCATTATATGTGAATTTCTCTGCTATAAATAAAGCTGTAGAACAATTTATTTGTAGCAGTTGAGATGTGATTATCCCCAAGTATAGTTGTAGCTGTCGCCTAACGGTGATCTGAGGTAATTTTCCAATGTACTCTGTGTTGTGTATGTGGTGCTTTTAGTAACCTATATGTTTTTGTTATACATTAGTACAATCTATAATCTTTTATGTCGTTATGTTGATATATTCTTTATAAAAAACACTATGCAATTATTAAGTGTTTTAGACATTATCTATATGCAGTCAGTCAGTTTCTGAGACATAATCTAGTTTTACTTGTATTGTGTGTAATCCTTCACAATCTCAGGGATCGTCAGGTTAGCTGCAAGCCTGGGTCCCCATGGTGCAGTGTAACTAATTGTATTGTTATATGACGAGTACGGCTAACGAAGACACTGCAATACTCGTATACATCAGACAGGAAGATCATTTACATAATTGCAAAATATCTTTTTTCTGGACATGACCATTTCATATGTGCTAAATACAAGTAGATTCAATAAAAAAACATCTCTAATAGCATTCACAAACATAAATGTTTTCATAAACTAAAAGAATTGTTCTCTTTAATAAAAATAAGATCTGATTTGATTGGCTTTGATCAGGCAGAAAAGAAACTTTGGTAGGCTGACAACACCAATTGGCGTGTACGTGTTTTAAAATCTACTGTGAGGACTTGGGGAGGGGGAGGTTGTTAAATGTACAAAATAGACCCAGAGTTTTTATTTGGGAACTATAACCCCTATTTTATCTGTACTCATTGGTTAGATACCCTCTATATCAGAGTGTATCTAACTCAGGGTTTCCCAAACTGTGGTATGACTACTCATAGGGATGATCAGATTTTGAACTACACTATCGCTTGTGTAAAAATAATGTAGTTTGGTTTCAACAGGAGAGAACAGCTGGTCCTCATTTGGCATGAAGGCACCACCACAGCAGTGGCTCATTACACCTAGGAATTGGACAGGTGCTTTACCTGTTAGTAGTACTCTGTACTTTTCATGTATAATAATCACACTATAGTTGTTTCTCTCTCAATGAGCTCCAGCACCCAGAGAAGTGGCCACAGTGTGGTCATGGGCCCTTTTCGTGCGTATCTCTGATCCTCCAGTGCAGGGGTAGGGAACCTGTGGCTCTCCAGGTGTTGTGAAACTACAAATCCCAGCATGCCTTGCCACCTCTCTGCTGGTTATCTACTGGCAAAGCATGCTGGGACTTGTAGTTTCACAACACCTGGAGAGCCACAGGTTCCCTACCCCTGCTCCAGTGGCTTGATCCTGCTCCTCTTGATATTCACCAAATTTCATAACCCCCCTCTTGAAACACAGGCTCACTTGTCACTTGATCCAGACGCCCTCGCCATTTACTGGGTCCCAGAATCTCCCTCTCAGACTCCAGACTTGCGTGATGTGATATTCTGCAGTATAACCAGCCGTGGCTTTCCTGAGGTGCTTTCCCTCTGCCGGTCCCCTCTAATGCCGGTGGTCCCACCGGAAGAGAGCGCGATGGAGGCTCCGCATGGGGTGTTTAAGACACTCATTCCCATAATACACTCCAACTGTGCCAAACTGTTTATCCCCATGGCTGATTCTATGTGATAGACAGTGGGAATTAGAATGAATTTTGTGCAGGGGGTTACAAGTTTTGTAGACTTTAAAAGACATATAATTTAATTGTCAAGCAGTGTTGATCTACCAACATGGTAAATACCATTTATGTAGACTTTTACATCAATAAAATTCTCTTTTTCATTCCTTTCATTTTGCTATTCGCCTAAATATGTAACTCAAGTAATACAGTATCATTTTTTTTAACTTGTGTAGAGACGACTGAAATTCAAGACACTCATGACTCAGCTTTGACACTTCTATCTCAGTCTAGAGACTGGTTTCTAGGACAGGACTGCTGAAAATCTGGAGAGGCGAGAGTATCCTACCCATTAAACCTATTGTCCTGTCTGATGGAAAAAGCCTAGAGGCAGCGACTAAATGAACAGCCAGAAGCAATGGCAGAAGATAATGGAAACTTATATTCGACATAATTGGTCACACAAGGATCTTTCGCATGTCTCCTGTTGAGTAGTCTGACACTCTGTTCCACGAATCTGTCATCGTCGCCTCTAGTTTAAACAGTTGTATAAGAATGCTGTACCCCAGGCTAAAGCTACACAGGCAGCTGTCTCTGCTTTTTGTAAATGACAGTATTTGTGGGAAAGTGCTGGCACAGCAAGGGTCTGGGTGACTGATGGGTTTTGTGGCCTCTGATCATTGGTTTTCTTGATGAAATTCAAAACCACGGACTGTGAGTTTGGGCTGGAATTCCAGCTACTTCAGTTCAAAATAATTCAGTTTTGCAGGTAACAAAGAAAAATAACATAGTGGATCAGGTTATATAGTGAGGGCCTGAGTCATTGCACCCATACTGAGCACAGCATGCGTTTGTGTTAAACTGCACGTAACTCGAGTCTGGTGATGACTATGGGTGTAGGTTTACTCTGCTGTACTAGACCAGACACTGCAGGATACATACAATACCTATGTGGAATATAAAACCTCAAAATAATTCATATAAAAACATCTATACTGTATATTCAATTAAAATTACATGTCAATATTATAGCCATTTGGAAATATTTTTAAAAAGTTTTTTTTCCTTGAAAAACATTTATTAAGTTGTATTTAATGTCTATTGTACATAACAGCCATTTTTACAGTTGCTCCTCATTGCAAACACATGTTATAGCATGCATACTATGCTGACATAGCTAGCCCTATATCTGGAGCAAGAGATACGGCAGAAACCCAGCGTACGTCTGTGTGTGCCCAAGTTTGACTTGGACGTGGCTGCGCGGGAACGCCCTGACTGTACATTGCTCACGTACATCCGCCCATTCCACATCCTGTTCCCCCACCCCCAAGATCGTAGGTTGTAGTAAGTGTCGTTTGTGCTCGAAGATGACTTGGACGTGGCGGCATTCTGTTGCGTATCCTCCAATTCTGAGCAGACGCAGAGTGGTTTTGCGGACGATACACACAAAATTGGCAGATACGTGCCTTAATGACCCTAAGTGGTTACTTTATTAGGTCTACATCTATCCAATAACGAGTGGGCTCATCATTTTTCCCCCTGAGTAGCCATAGTTTGTCATGGTACGGACTTAACAAGGTGTGGAAAGTGTGGTACAGGAATGCTGGCTTATGTCCACTGCACTGTAGGCATCACAATTTCCTCTTGGGGGGGGCAGTGTGTGTTGTGATCTGGCAAATGAACCTAATTCTCCTGCGGAGGACAAACCGTTTGCACCAGACTACGACAGAAGTGTTTCATAAGAACAGTTAACGATGTGCCGGGTTGTCTAGTTCTGTGTAGCGGGTCCAAAAATGAGATTTAATTTTGCATAGAGAGATTAATGAAGACACCATATTTTATAGGGGCGTCCCTTACTTTGTGGAAGGGTAATACCACTCTGCAAATGGACATATAGTTTGAATGAGACATATATTTCTACTTCCAGTTGCACTTCATCATCATCATCATCATTTATTTATATAGCGCCACTAATTCCGCAGCGCTGTACAGAGAACTCACTCACATCAGTTCCTGCCCCATTGGAGCTTACAGTCTAAATTTCCTAATATAGATTCACACTCACACACACAGACAGACAGAGAGGGAGAGACTAGGGTCAATTTTAGATAGCAGCCAGTATGTTTTTGGAGTGTGGGAGGAAACCAGAGCACCCGGAGGAAACCCACGCAAACACGGGGAGAACATACAAACTCCACACAGATAAGACCATGGTCTGAAATTGAACTCCTGACCCCAGAGCTGTGAGGCAGAAGTGCTAACTACTAGGTCACTGTGCTGCCCATAGCACTTTGGGTAGAAGCAAATTTTTAGGCTCACTTTGCCTAATGTAAAACAAAGCTTCAAACACACAGAAGTTGCACTTGTAATAAAGTCCATCCTAATAGCCTCCCATTCTCGAGGTTAATTTAAACCATAAATAATGCTAAACGGAGAAGTATTTTAAGAGTAAAACAGAAATACTCCAATGATTGAAAGGAGAGGTACTAAAGTAGGAGGTCAGACTTCAGTGTGACCTTTATACTTCTGCACAGTCATCATCATCAGCTATTTATATAGCGCCACTTTATGTATATTATGCCACAGGACATAAGCATAATTAATACATTACATTATACTTCAAACAATGAACATTTATAAGCAGGGAAATAATGACGATTGTTGTTGCTATGATATGGATCAACTAATGGTCAACTCATACTAGTTTCAGTCAGTGAAAGGCATCATTTTGACATGTTGGTCAGTCATGTAACGCCAAATGATTGGATCTGTGGGCATCTGGGCCACACATGTAAAAGGACCAGATTACTTGTAGCGCCCTCTTCAGGCTCCAGCTGTAAGGAACAATGGTCAGGAACTGTCAGGTGTCCCTGTGTTCTTCCGCCTGCACAGGGACAGCTGCCTCCTGCTTGTTCGAGTGCCGCGACGCATCAATTCCGGCTGCCGGGGGGCTTCCTGTACCCATGCGCATCCCTTTGCTAGGTAGCGGGACGCCATTTTGGCATCTGGCAGCGGCTGCGTACGTCACTGCTGCTGGTAATTGGCGTTCACAGCCCACTATTTAAGAATGACTATGGCACCATTAGGGTGCCAGAGTATTAGGTCCCCTAAGACCCAGCACTTTGGATGTTGCACCTAAATCTTTGGTCTTACTTTCTGGTTCCTGAATTGACCATTCCTGATGCTGCCGCTGGAGGCAGCGCCGTCAGGAATAGCCAAGGAAGTTACAGAGCCAGGAATTCTCCCTTGGGCTCTGTAACTCATTCCTGGTATTTGACTTCTGTGTACCTCGCTGACCATCCGTTAGCATTCTGTTACTTCGCTGGTAGCCCCCCTGGAGAACTGCAACCTCCACCTCTCTCGCAGTTAATCCAGTGCACACTTTTAAAAACACTGGTCAGAAAAGTACCTTAAGGAAGGAAGAGATCCCAGTTCCGAAGGGCACCGAGTCTAAATAGGTTAATGGAAAATAAACACAGACTATAGGTCAACATTTAGTTCATAAGTAAATGTCAACTTGTACAACAAAGATCAAAATGCAAATCAAGTTTCATACAAATATTGTGAATAAATGTAGCCAGTGTCGAACTCTTTCTATATTACATCTAGTATACCTTCTAAATGAGTAATCTGGCATAAGGGACATTTTACTAAGCTGTTCATTTTCTACAATATTTTTTGAGTATGGGCATTCTTGCCAAGATACATTAGGTATCCCTCTAACACTGTGTGGTAAAACTGAAGCTTACTATGCAAAAGCTGAAACTGACTGTTCTGTATGTGTAGAGTAGATCTGACAGACAGGCATGTGCTCAGTAATGTACAGTTGACCAAATTTGAACATAATTACCAGGAACAATTTGCTGCTGCTGCGAGATGAGCCTAACAAGGGCCTACGAGGTACTATGTGGCCAGATCCTGGGTACACCTCGCATTGGCAACCTGGACTTTTTTTAGGGGGGATTTAGCATAACCACACCCCTCCTTCACTCTGATTGGTTGGCCCTGCCCCCTCCTTCCCTTTGATCAAACCTCTGGGTCGCAATTTAAAGATATATAAAGATTGCTGCTCAGGATCCGCCGGTAACTCCTTATCAATGGATCTTATCTTATAAAGCCTATAAAATATGAACAGATAACGTGAATAGTTATTATCTCTTATTTATAATGCACTTCAAGGGCTCTGCATAAAACAAAATAACATAAATACAAAAGTGATAAAATTAAAGAAATACAGACAATATAATTGCATAAGAGGAAACACTAGGGGGGGGGGAGCCATGCTCATGAGAGCTTAGATTCTAGAGAGGATGGGAAAACACAGGGTAAAACTGAGTGGAGGAACAGAGGTGCCGGGGGGATGCTGAGGTGGAGAAAAGGGAAGAAGTCTGGTAGTCTAGAATGGAAAGGTGAGCTTCAAGAGCAGGTTTGAAGGCTTGGAGACTGGTGGATAGTCTAATTGGGCGTTGGAGTACGTTTCAGAGATTTGGAGCAGCGCAGGAGAAATTCTGAGAGGAGGGAGTGAGAAGAAATAATTGAGGAGTTGCGACGGTGGTCATTAGCAGAGTGGATGGGAGTGAGTGTGTGTGAAAATGAAGTTGGATATGTAGGGGGAGATGAGTGAGGGCTATGTAGGTGAGGTTAGGAAGTTTGAATTGTATTCTGAAGTGGGCAGGGAGCCGGTATTGATGCCGGTTACAGATGGGTGGCGGGAGAGGAAAATGAGTTGGGCATCAGTGTTGAGGACGGACGGAAGTAAGGAGAGAGTGGAGAAGGTAAGGCCAGGGAGGGTAAGGTTACAGCAATTTAAGAGGCATGGATTGTGTGGATGAGAGGTTTAGTTGTATTGTCTGACTCCCAAAGCCTGAGGACTAGGTAATGTGGTATTCACTTTAAGCAGTCCTTGGTTAACTGTGGAGAAAACATACAAGTCAAATGGGCCAAGGTCAATAATGCCACAGGCAGATTATGTACTGTATCAAGTCACAGTTATCAGCCAAAGGAATGCTCAAGGTCCAGGTAAAGGTCAGGGGCAGAGGGCATGCTGTTGAGATCAAAATAACAGGCAGAGGTCAGTGGCTGATATTCAAGACATTAACACCCTACAAAAGCTCAAGCTGCCACATGCAAAGTATCAATGCCAGGCTTGGTCTTATACAGGAGTTTTATTTAGGAGTATTGAGACAAAGAGGACTGCTCGCATGCTCATTGTACCACATACATAATGTCATAACACTTGTGATGATGTATTTGTAGTGTACAAACTGTCATTGCATTGAGAATGAGACTGCATCAGCAAGCAAGAGGCAGCAATGTGCACCTAAAGTAATGCTGCATAGAACAGAGCCTGGCAAGAGCATCCAATATACAGAGTAAACTAAATTATACTGTGCAGATTGTCAATATTGTCAAATATGGACATTTCAGGACAAAAAGAAATCCAGGGACAAATCTTAAAAATCGGATTATCCCTGGAAATTAGGGACATAATGTGCAATGATATGAACATTTGGTTAGCTCTCTTTTTAACAAGTAATCATTTGAATATTGCATGGTTTTGATTACGTTGATGGTTTTATCTAGAATAGTAACTATGCTTTCCTTGAATTTGTAGAAAACGTGACTGTGTGGAGAGCTGTCAGGTTCATCTTCACAGTTCACCAAATCAGAAATGAATATATGATCTGTGGATTGCTTTGCATTTGGAACTAATACGCATAAATATGTTTGCTGTGAACTTGCTGAACCACAGTGAGTGTCTGCAGCCCTGGGAGAAAGATCATGTAGCAGATGGCAGATAGGATTGTTGCAAAGACTATGTATTATAATTGTGGACATAATTAGTAATAAAGCTAAAAGAGGCAGATAAAGCCTACATGCAGATGATACTTCAAGCTTGCCGAGCAGACCATTTATGTAATTGCTTTAATAAATTTATTGCAACCTAATGGTTTTAGACCAAAGGCAATAGATGTAATGGATCTGGTAGAAGTCCAGTTGTCAGACTGGAAGGCATGAGGAACAACCCAAAGCCAGGGTCCTAGCAGAAGTGGAACATAGTTGATGATGATTGTAGTTAAAAAGCCAACGTCAGTACACTGGAAATTCAGCAGAGACATCGTCAAGGTCAAGCTGATATGGTAGACCGGTAACAATGGTAGGAGTAGCAAGACAGGCTCATGGGTATAAACCACAATTAGCAGGCACAGGGGAACAGGGAGCAGCTGGTGTTTAATAGTCCAGTACTTCTCTTGATTGGAAACTGACCAGGAACAGGTGAAGCTCATTGAGTAATTACAAATCCCTGGCAACGTTCTCTCAAGATCTGCAGTCTACAGTATACCTACCACAGTGGCAGACAAGCCAAGCAATGGACCAGAAACACAGCATCCAGGTTTCAAAGCCTTATCAGGTTCAGTTCCTAGCAGTAGCCATGTGGGTGATCTGGGCCAGGACAGGAGGAGCAGGATCAAACCCCATTATATCTATAATTTATATTGACCACATTTGTGCCTATGTATTTCAACCTTTCCTATCCACTCAAAACATCACTGGGTGAGATTAATAGGATCACAATTCTGGTCAGCTGATGGTTGGCTCAGTATGTGTATAGAATCTTTCTCTTCCCAGGGACAGTAAATGACCTTCTCCATTCTGGGTGTGACCAGTAGCAGAACTACCATTGGTGTGGCAGGTTCCATGCACTAGGGCCCATGGAGATACTGGGACCTGCTGCTTGGCAGATGCAGAGGATCAGGAGCCCCAGTTCTCTCCTCCCTGCAACGGGGCCTACAGATTGCTAGTTCCTCCTCTGTGTGTGACCAGTGTACTGTGAATAACCACATCATGGCAAATAAGGACTACTTAAAGATTTCAGCAGGTGCCCAGTTATGAATAGTTACCTTGCCAAATAAAGCAACATTATATAGGAAGATTCTTTATTGTGAAAATATGCATCTTGTTTTATCAGTAAAGCAATCAGAAATATAAGGAATGCTTAGTCTGCAGGTTACACTCTGACTATTACAAGTAAGCTTTCTGAAAGATATTCTATCTCTGTAAAAGAGGTGATGCTGTCCTTTCCATCCATATAAATGAATCCAAATATGTAGTGAAATACAGTTTTCTGTAAAGATTACCTATAACCTGTAGTTTCTCGGTGGAGCACACTACCGTTTTTCACCCAATTTATCGCGCTGATCCTATATCGCATTAGTGTGTACGCTCCCACAATTATATTTTATTGGACTGAAGCACATTGTATGATTTGATTTATCATTTGATTTAATTTTAGAAACTGACTAACAATCAGTATCAACAATGGAATGATGTGGGCCAATTTCTGAAGTGTGTACGCACTCTCGTCCAGCAGTGTAGGCCCATCGGGGCTTTTAGACGTTGGTAAAATCGCTATAGGTATATCGTCTTCAGAACTTTTCTGTAGTGTGTACCCAGCTTTACTGCCTCCTGCTGTTTTAGTTGTGCAGGATAAGATATTATTATTTATTCCACAAACATACATGTAGTATGTTTAAAAGAAAACAATTTTGGTCAGAGTCATTAGGGAAAGTAAAGCAAAAAAATCAGTGCGTTTGCTCCTGGTCAAACACTGTTTCAGTGCAAGGGGTGCAAATTAGTTTATTATTTTGCACATAAGTTAAATACTGGCTGTTTTTTCATTTAGCTCACAGATACTGGATACACTGAAGTTTAAAGTTGGTCTATGACATGCCCTATCCCAACTATAAATCTGTCCCCATATTTTTCCTGTTAAAGTGAAGTCTCCCTCTTCAATGCAACATGGTTTTGCCCAGGTGCAAAGTTACTCCTTTTTATATGATTTGTTCTCCTTAGTAACTCAGTGCCATTAGGTTTACCTGTTATTGCAGCTTTCAAAACCCGGTACTGGATTCTTGTATGCATCCTGGAATGTTGGGACTTGTTTGGAAAATGTATAGACATATGAAATATTGAAAACCAAACAATAAGTGAACACAGTACATAACAGATCACATAATACATACATTATAATAAAACATTACATTTATCACGCCACTCCCTCAGCCACATCACATCATGCCCCAGCCACCGCCAGACACATTATAACACCTCCCATAACCCAGCATACTTACCTGTACTGTGTTGGTGCTTAGTGGAAACTTCTAGGCACTGGGAGCAGCTGACAGCTCCCTCCCTCTAAACAAAAGTAAACCCATACACCCCCCCCCCCTTCCCCCTCTGCTTCAGGTGAAGGTTGTGTCCCCAAGGAGTCTGATTGTCATTTATGCAACACATTCTATTGGTAGCTGCCTTTTTTGGAGCTCCATAACAATGGCCCGCTCACAATTGGGGTATCCACTAAAAAAGTATACATACGGTGCTGTATGTGGTAAGCATCAAATCCACTTAGCATAACGTCTCTTAGTGTACTTGCCTGTTGTTCCTGAGCACTTTCCAATATAAATTCTGATCTTGACAAATCAACATGACCCCCCAAAAAAGTTTGTCATACATTTATAGTTCCAAGTTTCCAGAAGTAGAGAAACAATCTCCGCATTATATAAAAGCAATGAATTATTCAAAGGGCGCATTCTACTCTTCAAATGTGTTTATCAATCTTGCTACATTCACTAATGGAAAATACATGTAAGTAAAAGGAAGGATGTAGGCATAACCTTTTACTGATCACACAGTATAATATCCAAAATAGGGGCTAGTAGAACAACATAGTTCTGTGTACAGATTTTATACGCCTGAGGAATGGAACAAAGATACCCTGAGACAATGAGCCTTACTGATGCCTGAAGCGTGGAATGTTTGTGGTTACTGGCTGTCTTTTGTGTAATGAATCAACAATTAATACCAATTCCGAAACAAAAACTGTTTACTACGATACTGACCAATGGCATTTGCCACTTTTCTGAACTGTAGGGGATTTCTAATTTGCTAACTGGTTTTAAAAATGGATCATATGCCAATCGTTGGACGGGATCTCCAGGTCTAATTTGCAAATAGCATTATTGGGGTGACTGATAATTAATTAGACTAACATTTACGAGGTTATACCTTTCACTGCCAAGTGAATCTAATGTGCACTTTGTTAACGTGCCCTTATTTTCACCAATGCGGTATGTTATATAGCTCCTTGGAAGCTTTTATGAACTGCACAAAAGACAGCATTTATTGGCAGAAAATGGTGTTTCTATGACAACAAGTTTCTTTTAGTTAAGTAAAGTTCCCAAAAGCACCAATTTTATTTTCTCAACTACCAGCTTGTCTGCCTACTGTTTGTGTCAATAAAGTTGCTGGCATTTTTGGGTTTATAGCTATCATGCCTTGCATGCAGAGACAGAACAATGCAATGGGCCCCATAGCAAAACTTAGAATCAAAAATACAAATACTCCTGGTGCTGAAAACCTATTTGACCAATTAATTGGTCAATCACCTGCAGCTGTCCAGAACCTGTGTTCTAAAACAAAAACTTGAAAAAGAAAAAAGTCAGCGCTGGAAATTGAAAACGCCATTCCCCAAATAAGAATCTGTGAAATAAATAAAATCTCATTTATTAAAAATAAAACAAATAAAACATAGCCTTGAAAATGGCAATTTTATAAAAAGGAACAAAATACCTGATCAGATAAAATAGCAAAACTAGGCTAGTGATGCCATTCTAGCATCTCGGGCCCCCACCTGCCTTGAAGAGTGTAAAGAGGTAACCTCTTCTAAGCATGCGCTTTCCAGTGCATGCACCCACAACTCATGGTCTGTTCAGAAG
This sequence comes from Mixophyes fleayi, assembly GCF_038048845.1. Taxonomy (NCBI): domain Eukaryota; kingdom Metazoa; phylum Chordata; class Amphibia; order Anura; family Limnodynastidae; genus Mixophyes; species Mixophyes fleayi. The sequence continues at coordinate 76,020,873 of NC_134412.1, forward strand.
TGAACTCTGCTCTGCTCTTATCAACTGTATTCTGTACACAGTCATGGAACTACCATGGGGGCAAGGCGTGCACCCACTATGGGTGCCTTGGAGACGACGAGCCACATTTCTGGGCCCCCCTCACCTTCATGACCCTTAACAGTCAGACCCCCAGTACCCACTGTAGTTCTGCCACTGTCTGCATGTATGCTGTGTTATACTGTTTCATTTATATGCTTTAACTGGACTTACAGACCAACAATTGCATTTTATGTATTTATATTATTATTTTGTAATTGAACAATTAACAACTAATATTCATAGTGATTTCCCTATATCTTCTATTAATGTACCTTAAATGATTACCTGTCAGAATGGCCACAGAACTTGTAACTTGTTGCCACACCACTGTTGCTGTAATTATGCTCATAATTATAGGGAGCTTGAGTTCTTAATTTGCGTTTCGGTTCAGACTTTTACTTCTGTCTTGGTTTAGAGCCAGATAAATGTTCTAGCACAGCACATAGATTTGTGTCACCATTTAGTAGGCAGAGCATTGCAGTTCTGGATGCGGAGATTTGTGCTCTGCTCCAGTTATCCTTCTTGGCTTTCTTCACTGGAAAACATGTCTAGTAATTACTGGTGTCACAATTATGGGATGTTTTGCACTTATAATTGCTTTCTTTTACTGTTGTCTTTCAAAGGGTAAACGTTTCATGGAAAAAGGCCTGGGGCTACTTTGTCTTGAAAGACTGCCCTGCCTGTAGCAGACACAGTTTTCCGATAACATGTAGTCTCCGCCTGTACACTGTTACACAATGCAGGCAGCAAGCGGTGCGACTGTGCAACAGGGAATATTAAAAAATAATATATATATATATATATATATATATATATATATATATATATATATATATTAGACAGCAAGACAGGGAATCGTCAATTATATACATCACATTTACAGGAGCGTAGCTAGACCTTTGTGGGCCCCGCGGCAGCAGTTTGTAAGGGCCCCTGTGTGCTGCCCAGTGATGGAAAAATTCACATGTACGTATAAGACATTGACAGGGAAGGCGGACCCCCTTCAGCTGTGACACCATAGAGGCTGCACCCAGGGGAGGGTTGGCAAATTTTAGCATGTGACTAAAACACTTGACTCAAAATGCAGGTGACCCAGCCCAAGGTAGTCAATTGCAGATGCCCCCAGCCCAGCCTGCCCCTGGTTGCACCCCCTGAAACTATGGTAGTTACGCCCTTGCAAGAAAGTATACAGTGTAATATATAGGTGCTATACAAAAACTGCAAACTAAATAAATCGGTGGATTTTATGACCGAAGAAATTATAAGTCTAAGCACAGAAAACATCAGCATATAACTGTTGGGGTGTTTGAGGTACTGTATCATAAAGTGCACAATGCACCATAAAAACAGTTCTTCTAATAGACTACACTGATGTTGGAGGTGCTTGAGGACACTGGCAAAAATCACTCCTATAATGGAAATAAGTTACTTGCATTCACCTGAAACTGACATTTTATAGACTTTAAAATTTATAGAGAATGTAGATAATGCTTTCCATTAAAATTACTTGCTTTTCTTTTTTTGTTAGTGGGGATTACAGTAACATTTACATAGGGGTCAGTGCAGCAGCAAAGTGATCGTAGACATTTTATTGCTATATACAGGTTATTCTGCATCATAGTGTAATCTATTGATTTCAGGATTTATACATCAGACCAGCTATAGCAGCAATCTTTTTTTTTTTTTTTTTTCCCCTGAAAAATAAAGTTAAAAAAATGTTCTGTATACAGGCGTAAATTGAAGAGTTAGGCCAATAAATCCTAAAATAAGTACTCAGAAAACTATGAACGTAGACCTATAAATAGGCAATGACCATAAAAGAGTGTGACCAATTACCAGAAGGGCCAAACGGCTGTCAGGCACCGTGCCTGTGCTCTTCTGTCTGCAGAGGGATGGGCGCCTTCTCCATTGGAAGCCCCGTCTGACACATCAAGTCCGGCCGCCCGGCGGCTTTGCATGTGAAGCTATTCTGCAACCGTCGGCTACTGACGTCACTGCCCAAGGTGATTACCACCACCCCTGACACTGTTTAAGGAAAACTCTGCCACCATTGGGGTGCCAGAGTATTAGGTCTCCTATCTCCAGGCGTTTTTGTGCTCCCATTACCTTTGGTCCGACTTCCTGGTTCTGGACTCCTGACACTCCCATTGGCTCTGCCATCTCGCTCCGCTACTTCTGCCTGCCTGACTATTCTTTTGTATCCTCCTTGTGTACTGCGCTGACCGCACGGCTAGACCTCTGAATCCCTGAGCATCCGATTACCTATCCGGCTGATTACACCCCCCAGAGAACTGCTACCTGCCCGTCTTTCTCGGCTAAAAACAAACTTCCTTGCGGGGGTCCCTGGTGAAGACCAGAGACGCGTTACACTCTGCGCCTCCAGATAGGGTAGTGCCAAAATCAGCAAGTAGCTCCTGACACCTGGCAACGGCTACATAAGATCGGGCCTAGGGTATTGCAGAGACAATATCTTGTGTTAAAACATTTTGTTTCTTAGGCATACATTAAAAACATAAGAGACATTTTAAAATACTAGTAGGATACTCTTATTTCTTATACTTTGTTATACAGATGTTACATGGCAGATGTTGTGGCTGTTTAGCCTTATGGCTATGGGAAAATGTGTATGCACTAAAGTCCCCGATCTTAAGTAGACTAGCTCCCTCTCTGCCTAACATTCAGTCCAAGTGCAAAAAGAACAATGGTCCATTTGTCATAAATGCAAAATGCAGGTATGGGTCCAAGAATTGAAATAAACTCCAATAACTGTAGCATTTCATCCGCCTTTTTGTTCAGGTGGATTACAGTATGTTGGACACACAATTAACACACAATTAACCCTTAAGGGAGTGCATTTAGTAACCTAAAAATTATAACCACCTCCCATCAGATCTACAGTCATTTTGTGTAAGTGCGCTACGTGGTCCAACATACCTAAATTTCCATGGTATAGAAATTGTGAATCAAGATAGCTGGGGAAGAGAGGTGACAAGCTAACATGTCCAAGAAAACTATTTTTTTTTTTTACCTTGAACACTTTTAAACCATATAAGTTCAATAATTCTTTTGATTGCAAAGCATTTTTTTATTTAATTGCTATTATGTTGTTTTTATAGTATTGTGTAAATTGGTATTTTAATGACTATATTTCCTTTTGATGTTTTATGTATATGAATGTAACAATTTTAAGGATTTTTTTGCTAATATATCTGGGGTGAGGGGTCAGTCTTTGCCAGTCTTTCATTAAAATAAAACGCTTAACTTATTGTAGCCCTTGTATTTTGTCAACCACTTAAAAGTATAGGTGGAAATTGTCACGATGGGCTTGATTCATTACGGAAAGTTAAGCAAAAAAATTGAGTAAGTTTTCTTACTCAAGTTTTCTGGACAAAACCATGTTGCAATGCGAGGGGTGCCAACTAGTTTACTAATTTGCACATAAGGAAAATATTGGCTGTTTTTTCATGTAGCACACAAATACTTGATAGCTTAATTGTACACTGAAATTTAAAGTTGATCTAGGACATGCCCTACCCCAAATATAAATCTGCCATCACATTTTAAATTTACCTCCCCTCCAATGCAAAATGGTTTTTCCTTACTTACTTTTGCTTAACATTCCTTGATGAATCAGGCCCTATATCATTCTACCCCAGGGTAGCTTTATCAATACCTTCTAAAAAGGAAAAATGCAGGTGTTGCAGATAGCAACCAATCAGATTCTAGCTATCATTTATCTAGTACATTCTAGAAAATGATAGCTAGAATTTGATTGGCTGCTATGGGCAACACCTCCACTTTTCTTTTTCGGACAGTTTGATAAATCTACCCCTCAGACTCAATACTACATTATCACCACCCTATGGTCTATGTCAGGGGTAGGCAACCTGCGGCTCTCCAGGTGTTGTGAAACTACAAGTCCCAGCATGCTTTGCCAGTAGATAAACAGCAGATAGGTGGCAAGACATGCTGGGATTTGTAGTTTCACAAACATCTGGAGAGCCGCAGGTTGCCTACCCCTGGCCTATGTCATCACATCTGAGTTGCTTTGACCCGGCAATATTGAGCTTCCAACTACAATGCGAGCAAAATCAATTAGAGGACAGCAAAATCAATTAGGGGCTAACAGACGAAGATGGTCATCTTTATAACAGAGTTAATAATATTCCCACCCACCAACAAGAGCATACCTGACATTTCTATCTCTGTTGATAACATGACCATAAATCCCACCCCACAAACTCGCTGCCTAGGTGTAATCCTTGATTCACGCCTATCCTTTGTTCCCCACATTGACTCTATATCTAAATCATGTACATCTAAAGAACATTTCCAGAATCCGCACATATCTCACACAAGACACTGCTAAAACCTTAATTCATGCACTAATCATCTCCCGCATTGACTATTGCAATTCCCTCCTTACTGGTCTTCCCAAAAACAGACTCAAACCCCTAAAATCTATTTTGCATGCTTCGGCAAGACTGATTTTCCTTGCAAATAGCTATTCCTCTGTTGAATCACTCTGTATGTCTCTACACTGGCTGCCTGTCTTCTACCGAATCCAATATAAAATACTTTTACTAACCTACAAGGCCATCAACAAAGCTGCACCAACATACATCTCCTCTCTTGTCTCAAAATATCTCCCAACTCGGCAACTCCGTTCTGCAAAAGATCTGCGTCTCTCATCCACCCTCATTACATCCTCCCATTCCTGGTTACAGGACTTTTTTCGGGCTGCACCCACTCTATGGAACTCTCTCCCTCGCACAATAAGACTCTCCTCTGTTCTACAAACTTTCAAGCGTTCTCTGAAAACCTACCTATTCAGACAAGCTTATAATATTCCTCAACCACCATCTTAACCTCACTACCTTTAGCCTGTTACACAATTTCACACAAGACAACTACCCCCGGACCAACATTGTTGTGTGACAGGATCATTTAGCTTATGAGTCACCCTACCTTTGCAGTCTGGCTGGGCCAAGATGCAAAATGTATACTTAACCTCATGTGTCAATCTCCCATTGTCCCATAGATTGTAAGCTTGCGAGCAGGGCCTTCTCACCTCTTTGTCTGTTTTACCCAGTTTGTTTATTACGTTTGTCCCCAATTGTAAAGCGCTACGGAATATGTTGGCGCTATATAAATAAATGATGATGATGATGATGATGAGTGACCTTAAATGACCTCTAAGCCCAATATGCAAATTGCCTTCTATATAAAAAAGCTAGTGATAACATTTAAAGCTGTACAGTATGATTTAATGAATGAAACTAAATAGATTTCTGTTATCTTGTCTGATCTCAGCCAACATTCTGGGGAAAGAGTGCTTAGAACTCAATGTACTGAGTACACAGTGTGAGGACAAGAGTACGTGTTTGAATCTTTGCCACAACGCCAAGCTCACGTTTTGAAAATATGATAAAGAACAAAGAGACATACGTGCTTGACCTATAAGCTGAGGAAACTACCTGTGATATTTTTTTACATTTGGCAACTTCGAACAATTAGACAATGCCAACTTTTAATAAACAACTTCTCATTAAGCTAGACAACGCATACTTTCTGTTATACAGTTTCCAACCGTGGCTGATTTTTAAGTGTATCTGTCAGAAAAAATTTGTACCAATGCAGTTGGTCATACCTTCAAAGGAGAAAAGAAAAAGTCCAGACAATTATTCTTTCCATTCAGAGTTCTGAAGGACCTGGAAAGTGGTATATGACATAAGTACATTTTTTCAGGAATAATACCATGTAACGTTAAGTCTTCTCGGGAGACTAGAAGTATTGCCCAGAGTGTCAACACCTTTCTGCATATTAAATGTCAGGAGCTTGCAGAAGAGAGGTGTAGAGTGCTGTATATTCCATTGTGTTTCACCCACCCATCTGTAGGTTTATTCATTCACAAGTCCTCATCGTCTCACTGGAAGATTCAAGGGTATAACCACCATCATTATTATTATTATTATTATCCTTTATTTGTTAGGCGCCACAAGATTTCCGCAGCGCCGAACACAGTATAAACAGTAGACTATACAGGGTATACATCCTAGCATAGCTAAGACTTGTCCAGTCTGCCAATGCTCACTCTCTTATCCATGTTGCTGGTGCAAAAGGATTAACAAATCAGTTCACCTAACAATCTGGGATCCTGGTTTGGATCCACATCAAAAGCTATATAAGGAGCACCCCTAATTAAGAAATTATGTCCAAAATGTAAAACATTTGCTGAAACATAAAGGTGGTTGAAACAAAAGTTGCAGACCAGGTTCAAGCCTTCACAAAAGTCACCAGAAGCGGACTGGCCATCTGGCTCTTCTGGCAAATGCCAGAAGGGCCGATGGATAGATGGGCCAAGCCTGCCGGCCATTGGCCCGAGTAGCAGCTTTTCCCGGCAGCACATTTCCCCTTCCTGGAAAGGACCCTCTGACATCGCCACGTCACATGACTGCTGTGGTCACATGGTGCACAGGAGAGGGCGCTGGTAAGCTGGAGGCAACACATGTGAGCAGGGGGGGGGCATGTGAAGGGAACGCTGGTGTGCAGGAGGCATGTGAGGGGAATGCTGGTAAGTTGGGGGGCATGTGTGGGGAATGCTGGTATCCTTGGGGGCATTTGAGGGGAATGCTGATAAGCTGGGGTCCTGTGAAGGGAATGCTGGAAAGCTGGGGGCATCTGAGGGGAACACTGGTTTGCAAGAGTCATGTTAGGGGAACGCAGGTGGGCAGGGGAGAATGTTAATATAATAAGCGAGGTCTTAATATAATATGGGTGGGAGGCAGGCTACTAATTTAAAGAAGTGTAGGTGGGGCTAATTCTATAATGGGTGCTATTTTATTTGTGGGGCGATGGTGGGGTAATTTAATTTATTGGTGGAACAATGTCATTTAATAGTGGGGTATATTAATTTAAGATGGAGTGATGGGACCTTTAATTTAACGCTGGGGTGATTTGGGGCTATTGATTGAATGTGGGACTGAGTTTGGGAAGGAGGGGTGTTGATTAAATGTGAATATGAATTATTTAATGCCGGGGATGGTTGTGGTAAATGGCTATATTTATTAAATGGAAATGCTATTAATTTATTGCTGGAGCTGTTTGGAGGGAGGCAAATAGGTCTATTTATTAAATAGGAATACTATTAATTTACCGTATTTTTCGCTCCATAAGACGCACCTGACTATAAGATGCACCTAGTTTTAGAGAAGGAAAACATACACTGGCCCCTTCACTCACACAAAATACACTGGCCCCTTCACTCACACTCACCAACACACACACACACACACACACTATATTAACACACTGATCCCCACTCTTAGACACACATGCTATGTTAGCACACTGGCACACACACTATAGCCTCCAGCGCGCACACACAGTATAGCCTCCAGCGCACACACAAATAGTATAGCCTCCAGCGCACACACAAACAGTATAGCCTCCAGCGCACACACAAACAGTATAGCCTCCAGCACACACACAAACAGTATAGCCTCCAGCACACACACAAACAGTATAGCCTCCAGCACACACACAAACAGTATAGCCTCCAGCACACACACAAACAGTATAGCCTCCAGCACACACACAAACAGTATAGCCTCCAGCGCACACACACAGTATAGCCTCCAGCGCACACACACAGTATAGCCTCCAGCACACACACAAACAGTATAGCCTCCAGCACACACACAAACAGTATAGCCTCCAGCACACACACAAACAGTATAGCCTCCAGCGCACACACACAGTATAGCCTCCAGCGCACACACACAGTATAGCCTCCAGCGCACACACACACACACACACACACACACACACACAGTATAGCCTCCAGCACACACACACACACACACACACACACAGTATAGCCTCCAGCACACACACACACAGTATAGCCTCCAGCACACACACACACACACACACACACACACAGTATAGCCTCCAGCACACACACACACACACACACAGTATAGGCTCCAGCACACACACACACAGTATAGCCTCCAGCACACACACACACAGTATAGCCTCCAGCACACACACACACAGTATAGCCTCCAGCACACACACACACAGTATAGCCTCCAGCACACACACAAACAGTATAGCCTCCAGCACACACACAAACAGTATAGCCTCCAGCACACACACAAACAGTATAGCCTCCAGCACACACACAAACAGTATAGCCTCCAGCACACACACAAACAGTATAGCCTCCAGCGCACACACACAGTATAGCCTCCAGCGCACACACACACACACACACACACACAGTATAGCCTCCAGCACACACACACACACACACACACACACACACACACACACAGTATAGCCTCCAGCACACACACACACACACACACACACACACAGTATAGCCTCCAGCACACACACACACACACACACAGTATAGCCTCCAGCACACACACACACACACACACACACACACACACAGTATAGCCTCCAGCACACACACACAGTATAGCCTCCAGCACACACACACACACACACACACACACACACACAGTATAGCCTCCAGCACACACACACACACACACACACACACACACACAGTATAGCCTCCAGCACACACACACACACACACACACACAGTATAGCCTCCAGCACACACACACACACAGTATAGCCTCCAGCACACACACACACACACACAGTATAGCCTCCAGCACACACACACACACACACAGTATAGCCTCCAGCACACACACACACACACACACACACACACACACACACACACAGTATAGCCTCCAGCACACACACACACACACACACACACACACACACAGTATAGCCTCCAGCACACACACACACACACACAGTATAGCCTCCAGCACACACACACACACACACAGTATAGCCTCCAGCACACACACACACACACACAGTATAGCCTCCAGCACACACACACACACACACAGTATAGCCTCCAGCACACACACACACACACAGTATAGCCTCCAGCACACACACACACACACACAGTATAGCCTTATCTTATTCCCTCAGGTGTCTTCAGCGCTACGGATCCTCCTGAAGGAAGGAAGAAAATAAAACTTACATGTCCAGCGTGGAGAAGCGTGGGACGTCCCATGTGATGGCTAGGTCCTCACAGATAGGCGGAGGGACGGACGCTCAGGAGGATCTGAAGCCTGGCCGGGACCCGCTTCTCCACGCTGGACATGTAAGTTTTTTATTTTCTTCCTTCCTTTCTGGCATGCAGTATTCGCTCCATAAGACGCACACACTTTTCCCCCCACTTTTTTTGGGGGAAAAAGTGCGTCTTATGGAGCGAAAAATACGGTAATGTCGGGGCTGGTTGGTGGGAAATAGATCTATTTATCATATGTGCATACTATTATTTTAATGTTGGGGCAGGAGGGAGGCCTAATTATTTAATGTGGGTACTATTGATTTAATGCCTGGGCTGGTTGGACCACACCCCCAACACAATGTGGCCACACCAAACAGAGGTGGGCCTGTGTGCTTTTAATGACAATGCCGATTTTTAGTCCCAGTCCAGTCCTGAAAGTCACTATACTCTGACAGGAAGCACTTCAGCACAGTTACAATGTCACCGTGAATATCTAACATAACAATTGCAGTAAGAGGAAAAATAACATTATACCTCCAAAGATGCCAGAGGCCAGGCCCATTGCTATGAGACTAACTGCACAGCCCTTAAAACACTTTTAAAAGGAGACTGTGCTAGTCCTAGCCTGGCAGGACCTTACTGGGAGTTTTAATTTAACAGCTGGTAGATTACAGGTGATCCAACCCCAAATTACAGAAACTTTAACTGCAGTAACGGAATTCTCATCAGTACATCTAAACTTAAAGGGTCTGATTCATTAAGGAAAGTAGAGCAAAAAAAGGAGTAACTTTGCACCTTGGCAAAACCATTTTGCATTGGAGGGGGAGGTAAACTTAAAAAATGTGGGAACATATTTATAGTGGGGTAGGACATGTTCTAGATTGACTTTAAATGTCAGTGTAACAATAAAGCTATCAAGTATTTGTGTACTACAGGAAAAAACAGACAATTTTTAACTTGGAATAATAAACTAATTTGGACCCCTTGCATTGTAACATGGTTTGTCCAGGGGGGAATGTACTCCTTTTGTGCTTTACTGAATGAATCAGGCCCATAATGTTATCCATATTCTAATACTAAGCGTTTCATACGCAAAGAACAATGTGCATTCTCACTAGCTGTTTGCTGCCCCATGTTTCAAACCAATGGAGACAAGTACCAGCATTCTGTTCTTTATATAAGATGTCATTAAATCGCAATCAGCATAACAAGTCATAACAAAAAAAGCAAAATCACAAATGTTCTGTGTAAAACTGGAATTACAGTAAAAGAATCCCATAAAGTTGCATTTTAACTGCCTACAGAGAGTCTTCATGAAAAGAAAAATCTACTGCTGCAATTGCTCAGGAATTTAAATATATTTTAAAATCCGAGCTCCAGGTTCTGCAGAAGGATGTACAAAAAGACACACTCTAGGGCAGTGTTGGCTAACCTATGACACTCCAGGTGTTGTTAAACTACAAGTCCCAGCATGCTCTGCCAATATATAGCAGCTTATTGATGGAAGGGTATGCTGGGACTTTCACAACACCGGGAGTGTCACAGGTTAGCCAACACTGCTCTAGGGGAACGCTTTTTAGAGATGGGGGGGTGGAACCCTCTTGCTCCAGGCACAAACTGTTACTGGTACTAAACTATAACAAATTATAACAGTAGGACCAGATAGATAATCTGGCATTTAGAGCAGATTACCAGTAGAACAGAGTGAGTGAAAATCCTACTCCTTTTCAGCCTACAGGGAAGATAAGGTTATTCAGAAAGAACTGGTCTAATATGGTATATTCCTGAAATTCCTAATCGTTCACAATAGGCCTGCTAACAGAAGGGGAACGGAGATGGGGGAAAGTGAAAGAGGTTCAGTGCAGAGCAAGGAAACAGATGAACAGTAAAAACATTAGGTACATGAACAACTGTAGAACAGATGAAGTAACTAGTAAAGTATGTGTTGTTGAGGACAAATAAGCCCATATATCAGACCCAAGTGGGACATGAGAAAGTGGTAAGTTGCAATTAGACAACTAACAGTAATATGTCTGTGGCTCTCATCTAGGTTGGGGTGACAACTCAAGAGATGGGCGTTCCATTTGGAGTATGTTGAATTTTGTTTGGCTGCCAGAGGGCCATGAAACAAAACTATTCCATCCAGGAGGAACAGAAAAAGCACACTGGAGCAGGGACCAAACTAGGTTACTCTGGCAAAGATTGATTGCCAGAATCTGCCTTATATAGGCAGTCGATAACCTCGGGGAGTCAGTAACGTCATCTGACCTTGACCTTCGATAGGAAATCTAAATATATTGCCTTGCAATGTGCGCTCATGCGCAGACCAGCAACAGAAGAAGACAGAAGTCAGAGCGAGGCAGGTAAGTAGTGACTTTGCCTGACAAACTGTTTAGCAGAGAATTACCTCCTTCCACTGTAAAGTGCACAAAATGTATCTCTTTGATAGTATAGTCTGAGACATCAACCTCCATCAGCTGAGAGCTAGTTCCAAAAAATCAAGTCAAGTCAAGTGCACCCATTCACACAGCAAGGAACACACCTATAGTGTGTCCCACTATCTAATTTAAATAATCTAGCTCTGCAAGATGGAATCTCATGCTTACACTATTCCATAAAACTAGGTGCACTAGTACGTATACTCCGTATTTTTCATGGAACAGTCCCGTTCCGTCCAACCAGTCTCATTGGCCAGTGCAAATTTCAGCTCCTCCCTAAATTGTGCTCCCTAAAACTAAGGGCCTTGGTGGAAATCTGGGAATACATAGATGCCTAAACAACCTCCACGTAGGGACAGAGTGGCAGTGAATGGGTGATGCCCTCCAATATTTCCACAGTCCAGACAATGGTGCCAACAATTGGAATGGCATAAAAGTAAATATTTAAAATGCATGTTATGGTAAAAAGGATATTATTTTACAGCTACATTCCAGGCTAGGAATAGAAGGATTCGCCCTCTCGTTAATGTGTGCAGAGGGCATCCGCCAAGTGCCATTTGCCAGCCAGACATAGCACCGGGAAACTCTCATTGCCAGCTAATAAAGCACAAGGATCCTACTGTTACCATCCATACATGAGACAATTATATGCCCATTGCCAGCTATATTTTATACAAACATGACCCCATTGGCAACTATATTTTACACAGTGCCACCCATACCACACTAATATACAGTCAGTCATATATTACACAGAGATGAATCCTATTGCCAAATGTCACCCTGCCTCTGTATATTACACAGAGACACTCCTGTTGTCAGTCTTATAAAGTACAGAGATACACAATATTGCCAGATCTGCAAGCTTGAGACTGCCAATAATACAGATGAATCTTATTCTTCCAAAATAAGAGGTTGATAAAGTGTGGTGTAGAACCAAACTTCTATTTTAGCACCCAGTTGTGTGAAATTAATATATTAAGTTACCATAAAGCAATTATGTGCCCTGCTTACATATGGAGCCTCTCATCCCTGAAATATTACAGGAATCTGGGCAGGCTCCCAAGTGATGATGTGCTATTAACGAACACCAACCGTTGCACTGCTCTTTCCTCACTCTTCAAGAACTGTTGCTATATTACCTGCTGTGTCTTAAAGCAAAATTATAACTGCAGGTGACAACACAAGAATATTAAGGGGTTACCTTGATAGAAGGCAGTAGCCAAGGCAGCTGAGTATCACTGATGCCTGGCAGCTTACACTCCACCTCTGACAACCTGCTCTCTGGCAATTATTAGATCTCCCCTCTGGGAATGGCAGTTCTCTCTAGTAACCCGACAACTCTCCCTATTAGATTGGCAGATATTTCGGCAAGTCTGGTAGCTCACTTTGTTAGACTTGCAGCTTTCTCTGTAAGGCTTGCAGCTCACTCTGTTAGACCTGTAGCTTTCTCTGTAAGACTGGCAGCTCTCTCTGTGGTTTTAAAGTCCTCCTCATAAACTTCAGTCTCACTGTAATGATAATGCCCTCTCTGACTTCTACAGCATCCTTCTCCACAGTTCTCACTCTCCCACTTCTTTCCGGCCAGTGTTTCTTCTTCTCTGGAGTGAATCTCTCTACAACCGGCGGGCTCGGATGACACTTTCTACTTCTCTGCTCCTTGTGCATGCTAGGATGTGTAGTTTCCAGTGTCAAAGGAAGCATTGTCCTGGCCACAGCCAGCAGTTCTTCCCCTGCCTCTATACTCGTGGAATCCGAACTCTCAAAACATTGGAACTCACCAAATGTTCCCAAAGAACGAACCAGCACTGAATTTCATGCAAATAAAGTGATTAAAACATAGGTGCTGTTCCACCAGACAACCGTAACGATTGTCTCAATACTACTGATCCTCTTCAGGGACATCAAGGTAAGTGAAAATGAGCAGTGGATATAGAAAAAATGAATTAACAGCTGTGCAGGCAATTTACTCGGCTCGCCAAAGTTTGTGCCAACAGCCATATACTAACGTCACTCCGTGTACAACAGAAGGATCTATTTATTAAGACTTCTCCGATAACGAGATGTTATCTCACTATGTATCGCTGTGAAAGAAATTTTTTCCATGCCATTTATTTTAAAAATGTTACTGGGTCACTGCTCAGCTGCCCGGTGATACTGGCTGGCAGTGGTAAGACCACTGGCCGATCCCGTCCCGGCCACGGGGATGCAAATATGAACTGGAAGCTAAAAAGTAAAAAAGAAAAAATAAAGTATATGAAAATGAATAAATAAAATAAAAAAAAATGGAAATATGCTTTATTTAAAGAATAAAGCATTTGTTTCTGGAGGGCCCCACGCGCCAAAAACAGCATTTTGTGGCGGGGGCGGGGCCAAAATTACGCGATTCACTGCGCTTCTCCCCTCCCACCCTCAAACCACGCCCCCTGCCTGGGATCTCCTGGAAAGAAGTTTAAAAAGATTGGCAAGTATGCAATAGCAGATGATAGCCTTTATCAGCTGAGTGCTCTGTAAATAGGGGAAGCCCTAAAGCCTGTGAAAAATCCAGTTTTTGCTGGATTAGGGCGTATCTCCCTTTAATAACTAGACCCCAGAATCCCACACTGTGCATATGATACAAGAACTATTTACATTTTCTGACAGAGCCTCTAAAAACAAACAAAAGAGAGAGGAGGAGGGGGCAGGAGTATAGATACGAATCACAGGATATTCTTATGAATCAAAATCAAAACTCTAAGTGGCAAAACAACAACCTTGTAACTCATGAAAACCAAACATATAGTAGTAAATCTCAGTTGATAAACCAGGCTAATCGCATCCTGAACAGCATGTATAAGAAATACACCAACCATCTTTATTCAGTAGTCTTGTATCCATATGTAATGAGCCACGGCGGCTTCAGGCACCGCCGCGACTCTCTTCCTCTGGTGCCCTCTCGTCCCGGCCGTCGCCATGACGACCGGGACGTCACTTCCGCTATGTCCCGGCCGTTGCCAAGGCAACGGTCAAGACGCTCTTTTGCTGTAGCGCCGCGTCCCGGCACCCAGGTCAGCCGGGCGCGTGCGCAAAAGAATCTAGTAATTATTGCCCAGCTGGGCTCTGTTCTCCTGTCCTCCCAGGGAGGGTTTCCTATTGGTCCACACTAGTATTTAAGGCAGGAAGGGGCAAGCCCTCCCTGCCGGTTATAGTCCCTGCTCCTTAGCACACTACTTGCTTGTTTACTGTATAGCTGCTGATCCTGATTTCTGTTGCCGACCTATTTCCTGGAATTTTGACTACGATTGTTTGCCTGTGACCTTTTGACCCTTTTGCCTGGAAATTGACCACGATTGTTTGCTAGTGACCACCGATCTTTTGCCTGGATTCTGATGCTGCCGGCCTGCCTGTGTCCTATTCGACCTTTGCCTGGACCTCACTTCGCTTTTCTGGGTTCTCCCCAGTCAGCACGCAATTCACGACCCTTTGTTGTCTGTGGCCAAGTCTGTCCCCACCACTAGGGACTCCAGCGAAGACCAGACTTCAGAGTAGACTCCGGGTTTTGCGGTACTGGCTGTTGGGGTTCCTAAAACCATATAGTCATATTACACCCCTCATGGTCAAAGAATGGCTGTGTCCTTGCAAGACAGGATATGGGGAGATTTGATAGGAAAGAAAAGACAATGCTAATATGAGTGTCACCCTACTCTAAAATCCTCATTGAGGCCATCGGGAGCCAACATATTTAATCGATAAGAGAGCAATCGATTTGAGCTCTAAATGCAAAAACCATTTGTCCTTGTTTCCACCATGTCACAAAGGTGGAATGTGATAAATCCAATCAAACAACACTTAAGTTGATGAGTCACGTGGCTCTTCCCCATGAAGTATCTAGCCACAGGCAAATTTTAAGTCCACTAATTGGGCTATTATTAATTGTGCTTTTTTAATGGACGCCCTGTGTTGGGCAAGAAATTCTTTCAGCACTTGGGTGGATTTGCCCACATGTAACAGTCCGCAGGGACATTTTAAAATATAGATGACAAAGCTACTTTCACAATTAAGTCTGTGTGGGACCTTCTACATCCGATTAGTTCCTGCATGTTCGTAGATTTTGTCAACAACCAAATACGTGCACTTTACACATCCAGAGCATTGGCATATTCCAGGATTACTTGTCAACCAATGAGTAACTGTGAGCGCTGGTCTATAGGTTTATATGTCTCAGTTTAGCACAGTATCAATGGTAAGATTTTGTGACAAGTTATGCAGTTATGGCATGTTTTCATGTTTGCATTGTAATACATCTGTTCATATTGTGATTGCATTCTATAATTTCTGTATTACAATTTTACTGCTTGAATTCAAATCTTTGTTACTACTAAAATAAACACTGTTCTTCAGATCTTTACATCTAGATTGGATTATTTAAGTAGGAGTGGTTATGCTGTCTGTCTGATTATACTCAGGTCAAAGGGAAGTTTATAGTGAGGACAGAACAACGTCAGAAAGAAAAGTAACCAATACTCATTACTCAAATGATGGGAATAAAAAGATATGGGGAAATCATTTGTAATACCATACTGCCTGAGATTCAGTTAAGTTTGATCTGATCCGGTAAAATGCTTAATTTAGAAGATCTCCAGGCTAATCAAGTCCATTAAAATGTCAGAAATAAATATAAACTGTTCTATTGAAATATTTTTTAATTCTCCCTAAATAGACCCCACCAAGGTTTTTTGGGAGTGTCTCCTCAAGGATCGGGCCAATCATGTTATATATAGCTTCTCATCTTGTTGCTAGACTTTGGGACTTTGTGCCTTTTGTATAACACCCCCTAAAACAGGAAGAAGAGACTTCAGGGGGTAAAATGTAGCTATTGCTACAGGAGGCTGATAATAACCGCGTTGTAAGATACAACAAACCATATAAACCGCATTGGACCATCCCAATCCCCTTGCTCGAAAACCCCCTCCAAGTCACACTCCCACATGTATAAAACATTTTAGTGATAGATTATTGAGGAAGAAAAGCATCTGCTATGGAGCCCATGCTTCTGGAACAAGAAGACATGAATTCCCTGTGATGTGACCGTTGTGGGTTTAGTATTTGTACACATGCATGCAGGGCCGATGTGTGAGGTCTGGATGTTCCCGCTAGTGAGAAGCTGGTGCAGGGCAGCATCTTCTATTCTTGGGAGTGTGGCGCTGGGCTATGACATCATAGCCCTGCACCACACCTCCAGCCCATTACAAACATGGAGAAACAATAGCTGGCCGCTACATAGAAGCTTCCCCTCCATGTCAGTGACCAGTACTCTGTCACTCATTCAGTGTTTGAGGCGCCCCTACAGTCTGATGCTCTAGGCAACCATCTAGGTTCATCCAATGGTAGCACTGGCCCTATCTGTATGATATCGAAGACAGCAAGATCAAAATGTACAGTGCGTCCAGAAAGTATTCACAGCGCTTCACTTTTTCCACATTTTGTTATGTTACAGCCTTATTCCAAAATGGAATAAAGTTAATGACAATGTGAAAAAGGTTTTTTCGAGATTTTTGCAACTTTATTAAAAATAAAAAACTAAGAAATCACATGTACATAAGTATTCACAGCCTTTGCCATGAAGCTCAAAATTGAGCTCAGGTGCATCCTGTTTCCACTGATCATCGTTGAGATGTTTCTACAGCTTAATTGGAGTCCACCTGTGGTAAATTTAGTTGATTGGACATGATTTGCAAAGACACACACCTGTCTATATAAGGTCCCACATTTAACAGTGCATGTCAGAGCAGACACCAAGCATGAAGTCAAAGGAATTATCTGTAGACCTCCGAGACAGGATTGTCTCGAGACACAAATCTGGGGAAGGGTACAGAAAAATATCTGCTTCTTTGAAGGTCCCAATGAGCACAGTGGCCTCCATCATCTGTAAATGGAAGAAGTTCGGAACCACCAGCACTCTTCCTAGAGCTGTCCGGCCGTCTAAACTTAGTGATTGGGGGAGACGGGCCTTAGTCAGGGAAGTGACCAAGAACCTGTAGTTCATTGTGTCAGAGCTACAACATTCCTCTGTGGAGAGAGGAGAACTTTCCAGAAGGACAACCATCTCTGCAGCAATCCACCAATCAGGCCTGTATGGTAGAGTGGCCAGACGGAAGCCACTCCTTAGTAAAAAGCACATGACAGGCCGCCAAGTTTGCCAAAATGCACCTGAAGGACTCTCAGACCATGAGAAACAAAATTCTCTGGTCTGATGAGACAAAGATTGAACTCTTTGGGGTGAATGCCAGGCGTCATGTTTGGAGGAAACCAGGAACCAATCATCACCAGGCCAATACCATCCCTACAGTGAAGCATGGTGGTGAAGGCATCGTGCTGTGGGGATGTTTTTCAGCGGCAGCAACTGGGAGACTAGTCAGGATAGAGGGAAAGATGAATGAAGCAATGTACAGAGACCTCCTGGATGAAAACCTGCTCCAGAGTGCTCTTGACTGGGGCGACGGTTCATCTTTCAACAGGATAACGACCCTAAGCACACAGCCAAAATATCAAAGGAGTGGCTTCAGGACAACTCTCTGAATGTCCTTGAGTGGCCCAGACAGAGCCCAAACTTGAATCCAATTGAACATCTCTGGAGAGATCTGAAAATGGCTGTGCACAGACGCTTCCCATCCAACCTGATGGAGCTTGAGAGGTGCTGCAAAGAGGAATGGGCGAAACTGCCCAAAGATAGGTGTGCAAAGCTTGTGGTATCCTATTCAAAAAGACTTGAGACTGTAAGTGCTGCCAAAGGTGCATCAACAAGTATTGAGCAAAGGATGTGAATACTTATGTACATGTGATTTCTTAGTGTTTTATTTTTAATAAGTTTGCAAAAATCTTTTTTCACGTTGTCATTATGGGGTATTGTGTGTAGAATTTTGAGGGGGGGAAAAAGGAATTTGTTCCATTTTGGAATAAGGCTCTAACATAACAAAATGTGGAAAAAGTGAAGCGCTGTGAATACTTTCCGGATGCACTGTAGAATAGACTTTCTCCAGCAGTTAGTTTAGCAATGAATGAAGGTGTAACTAGAGTTATTGCAGAGGGCACATTGTTGCATGATAATCATAAGTCTTTGTAATAAAAGCATTTTAGCAAAGTTATCTATTTACTGCTGTATAACATTTCTCCTTTAATGTCTTCCAGGATATTGGTTAAGAAGTCCAAATCTCATTTAACAGCTGAATATCCAATTACATACAACAGTATTAAACCCACTGTCAGGGTCACCTGACACCTTTAATGTCAGAAATCTACCTCTGCCTGTAAATCGGCAGTGACGTTGCTCATTAACCTCCTGCTCTGGAGTAAAGTTTTCAGAGGAAGGGAGAGGCAGATGACCCGGGAGCAGCTCTCCCTTCACAATGACGTGGCTCTAGTTGTTCGCTAAACATATCACCTTCTCGTGCAAGTAAATCAACAATCATTCACAGGGATAATAACTCTGTACAATTTTGTACACAAAGAAACTTTAATACTTACGGTGATATTGTTTATACAACAGTGTCTTTATAAAACTTATGTTCTTGCTATTACCAAACCAACAGACTAACATTCTTTCAAATCTGCTCCATATTGGTATAACAGGGAACAAGGATAAGTTATTGTTTGGCCCCAATGAGCACAGGATTTCTAGGAAAATTGGATATATAGGCATGGCTGATTCGAACCCAACGTCAGGTTGTGTGGTTTGGAACAATGGGAGATGTGATGGGAATTAAAAGGGATACAGTTATCAAAATATCTTTTAAGTTAAAAGTATTGCTGGAGCAATTGGGCAGTCTGCAGATGTTACATGACTCTTCCTGAGAAATGAAAATATTGTCCGTAATAAACTTTGCCCTCAAAAGGTGTCATCAGGGCGTGGTACCAAAGACCCTTTTTCTGAACTCCATGTACAGTGAGGTCTGTTTTTTATTTATTTGGTACACTTAAACTGCTAAGTGATTTCAATGCCATAAATAGAAATAACTTTTTGTATTGGTGTAATCTGAACCTTTATAATGTATGTGTTACGGCTAACGGTCTTATCATAAACTTGTAGTACAAGATGGAGAGGTCTTCACCTATAACAGCCGCCTTTCCCATAGAGCTCGCGATGCTCACAGGTACTCGGATGCCCCCAGGACTTAAACTCAGAATAGTACAGGTTTATGAATGTACCGTAGTGCAGAGTAGTGGGGAATAGTGAATCAAGCGTGGTCAGGAAACAGGCCGAAGTCTTAGGTCCGAAGCGGGTACCGTGGTCAGAAACAGGCAAGATATCAGGGCTGGCAGCAAACGAGGAGGGCCCAGAAACGAAGCAAAGGTCAGGGCAACAGGCAAAGAATCAAAGTCCAATAAACAAAGCCAAGGGTCATACACAAGCAATCCAAAACAACAAACCGTTTCAAGGCATAGGAGCAGGTTAGCACACAGCAACTGAGAACTATAACTGGCAGGGAGGCAAAGCCCTCCCTGCCTTAAATACATAGACTGGCCAATGGGAGCAGGGAGCCCAGAAGGAGGTCATATGCCCCAGGTGGGTAATAATTAAATAAGAGAGATCTGCACGCGCCCGACTGTACCTAATACCAGGACGCGGCGTTAGAGAAGAAAGCGTCCCGACCGTTGCCTTAGCAACGGCCAGGGCGAATTCCAGAAGTGACGCCCCAGTCATCATGGAGACGGCCGGGACACAGCTGAGCAATGAGTCGCGGCAGCTGGGCACCACAGTGGCTCGTAACAGTATGGCTATGCATGTTAGAAGATACTATGCCTTTTCTTGCCTATAAAAATCTCCCCATATCCTGTTTTGCAAGCCCACACTCATCCTTTGACCATGACCATCTGCCAGCCTGATGAACAGATCTGGGTTTGGTTAATGCCGTCAAGAATGGTTCCTACCCAAATGCGTACTGCCAACTGTAAAGTTTGGTGGAGGAGGAATAATTGTCTAAATGTCATGGTTTGACCTGGACCTTTTAATTCCAGTCACGGGAAATCCATTGTAGAGAATCTGCGTTCTTCCAACTATATGGCAACAGTTTTGAGAAGGCCCTTTTCTGTTTCAGCATGACAATCCACCCATGCACAAAGAGAGATCCATCAAAAATTGGTTTCCCAATTTTTGTGAGGATAAATTTCAGTGGCCTGCACAGAGCCCTGACCTCAACCCCACTGAACACCTTTGGTCTTATCGACCCAACATCAGTACTTGACCTCACTAATGCTCTTGTGGCTGAATTAATGCGAATCCCTGCAACCATGTTCCAAAATCTAGTTGAAAACCTTCCCAGAAAAGTGGAGGCTGTTCTAGCAGCAAACTCCATATTAATGCACATGTTGTTGGAATGAGATGTTCAACAAGTACATATGGATGTGATGTTAGGGCGTCCACATGCTACTGCCCATTTGTATATCAGTTCACACTCTTTAATGCACTAATGATTTCGTCATTTTATTTATTTGCAACCTACATTTGATTTCCGAAAAGATGGATTAAAATAAAAAAAGCCCTGGTTGTTCACATGACGGCCACAACGTCTGCTAATATATTAGATAAAACATAGATAATACTAACTAAACCAAACATTAAAAGGACAACTTAACTCAAAAGAGGGTTTAAATGTAAAGCAGTTATAACTTATAATCTATTAAAAGAGATATCATAGAAGCGCAAATCAGATCCTATCTAAGGTAAGAAATAATATCACCGTAGAGGTATATAGATATATATTAAAATTTATTTTAATAACAAAAAACACAATTGGCTAAAAGTCAATATCACATGATAAAATAAAAATCTATAAAACAACTCAAAAAAAACTATGATCCGGACCTGTTAAACTTATTTAATATTTTGCATATAAAAGTCTCCTATAGTGGACATATAGGGAAAAATATATATATTGTCCTCAAAAAAGCAGTATTCCTTGATCCTGGATTGTTTATATGGGTGGCTAAGTGGTTAGCACTTCTGCCTTACAGCAATGGGGTCATGAGTTCAATTCCCGACCATGGCCTTATCTGTGTGGAGTTTGTATGTTCTCCCCATGTTTGCGTGGGTTTCCTCCAGGTGCTCCGGTTTCCTCCCACACTCCCAAAGCATACTGGTAGGTTAATTGGCTGCTATCAAATTGACCCTGGTCTGTGTTTGTCGGTGTGTTAGGGAATTTAGATTGTAAGCCCCAATGGGGCAGGGACTGATGTGAGTGAGTTCTCTGTACAGCGCTGCAGAATTAGTGGCGCTATATAAATAAATGGTGATAATAATAATATATAAAATCAAGGGACCATTTCACACTTTCCAAAATACAATCGTGTTAGATATAATCCATATAGCAATGTCACAGTCTTGTGTGGATCATAATTAACTAACACGATCAGTCATATAATGTTACAGCCCATACATCATTCAGGAGGTGTAGACCTTATATAGAACATCCAACTCATGGAGCTCTGCTGACTGTATATGACTCCGCCTGCTAGAACTGCATAACGAGTCTGTCTTCTGAAGTAAATATTTCTTGCTCATCGCAGTGATCTTACCCCACTCAGGACTTTATGAAGAAGAAATTGGAATATAAAGGTGGGATCCAGATAGTAATTATGGTCGCTCGTTCTATTACTGCATCCAGTAGGCACAATCCAATTCAGGTTCTTTGATCACAATAAATAGTAATAAACTGACGCGTTTCTCCGCTAATATTCTGTGGTTTCTTCAGAGATGTTCCATGTAAGAGCTACACCTCCTGAATGATATATATGGGTTGCAACATTATATGACTGATCGTGTAGTTAACATTATTATGATCCACACAAGACTGTGACATTGCTATATGGATTATATCTAATATGATCATATTTTGGAAAGTGTGGAATGGTCCCTTGATTTTATATAAACAACATTCCGGGATCAAGGCATAAAATACTGCTTTTTGGAGGACACAATTTATATATTTGTCCCTATATGTGCACTATAGGAGACTTTTATATACAAGATATTAGTTTAACAGGTCCAGATTATAGTGTTTTGAGTTGTTTTTATATATTTTTATTTTATAATGTTATTTTGGCTTTTAATTAATTGTGTTTTTTGTTATTAATTTTTTTGTAATATATTTCTATATAACTCTACGGTGATATATTTCTTACCTTAAATAGGATCAGTTTTGCGCTTCTATGATATCTGTTTTTTGGTTCTCTTTTATTTTAAGTTGATACACAAACAACTTCCCCATTGAAGCAGCATCTTGGATCCTTTTTCTAAGGGATTTTAACAGCATTATTAATGGTTTTTGGTAACAATGATTTTTAAGGTCAGCGTTTAATCCTTACACCCAACGTTGGGTGTAAAAGGTTTTGAGTTTTTTTATAATTTATTAGCCTACCGCTGTTTTCAGTGGGCTGAATCAATATTCATGATTATATAGCCTATAAAGTCAGCAAAATCTAGTGACCTCACTGTGGCGTGAGGCACTCTGTGCCTCATGCCTCCGTGATGTCTCCAGTTCCTAATGAATTGTTCAGCTGAACATTTGTTCGGCACAGAATATTGCTGAATCTACTGTGTGTCCTTTAGTATAGTAAAGTAGCACAGAGATAATTACTAACAACAGACGTTAAGATAAGTCACCTTGCACTCTATATGTCAGTGCGCTCCTGCTAATTATCTACAGTTTGCTATACTTACTGTAAACTGGTTTCCCTAGTCTCAAAGTCCTGCATTCACTGTACTGTACATATGTCAAATAAGCATGCTGTACTGTACAGATGATCAATGTCTGATTGTATTGTATACACAGTGCACATATAAGCATTTTTAATTATTTTCCACAGTTAATCCGTAAACCTGGCAAGCTGAGACATGACTTCCCCTAGCTCCTCTGTGCACAGTGATGTCAGTGTTGAGGTCACTCTTGTACCTAATGATACAATGCCCATGCCACTCTTCTGCCTCCCAATAACTCACAGCAATTTTAGTCTTACGTACGTTAAGAAGATTTCTTTCATTAGGGCGGAATTACTATAGCAGGCTATGGATAACAAAAGAGGGAGACGGCAGTTGCTAATGGCAAAGATTTAGTGAAGGGGAAGGTAGAGAGGGTCAGTAGGGTGTGGGATTTTACGTCTGTCTGTCATTGGCTGCAAGCAGTAGACTTCTAAGCAGGTCATAACAGTCCTGCTCCGTGAATGCCATCCTACACTGTAACCCTCTACAACCGCACCTCACTTCCTAGAACCTGTAACCCAACGACAAATCTACAATCAATGAAATTTTCTCCAGAATTTTCAAAACACATTTGTTATATTCATACAGTATTAGACATGTTCACTTAATGCACTACAGCCGCCCTGCAGTTAAGGGGGACCCACCAATCACCAGCCACTGTGGTCATGTATTTTCTTGTACTGCTGCAATGGGAAACCGTCACTACGTATGCGCAGGAGCCTCCTGGCAACTCATTGTTAAAACTTTTTTTTAGAGTCGCTATCTCCCTAGCCATCACTCTTTGGCTGGGTGAAGATCCTACTCAACTGAGGGTAGCTCTGTTTAATTACTCCCTGATGTCCATTTCTGATTAGCAGGTAATAAATGACATTGACATAGATGGGGAAAGGGCTCTTAAGGAGATCACAAAAAAAAAATGTAATGTCATTTTAAATAGGGAAATCCCCTCTACTGTACTACTGTTTAATTATTGTTTGTTAATCATGGTTGATCAGGGGTCAATAAAGGACATTTAAAGTAGGAGAAGGGGAAAGCTCTTTTCTTACCGTTGCCCCTAGCTCCGAAATAAACTGGGACACCCTCATTTTAAAGAGTGGAGTATCTTTGCTCAAACGAAGATGCCCGCTTTCATTGCTTGTCTGGTGATCAACTGCAATCACCAAACAAATGAAACCCATAATATTCATATAAACACTGGGGGCCTGATTCATTAAGGAACTTAAATTAAGACGTTTCTTATTTAAGTCTCCTGGACAAAACCATGTAACAATGCAAGGGGTGAAAATTAGTATTCTGTTTTGCACATAAGTTAAATACTGGCTGTTTTTTCATGTAGCACACAAAAATCAAATAAGCTATCAAGTATTTGTGTGTTACATGAAAAAACAGTTAGTATTTAACTTATGTGCAAAACAGAAAACTAGTTTGCACCCCTTGCATTGTAACATGTTTTTTTTCCAGGATACTTACATAAGAAACTTCTTAATTTAACTTCCTTAATGAATCAGGCCCTAGGAGGGGGGGGGGGGGGTTTCTGCTTTTCAGTTTGTGATATAGACAGGCACCCACATTTGGAAGAGGGAAGTCGAAACAGTGGAGCTCCTTATAATTCATTGACTGTTGGTCACTCATGAGCAGAGGACAAAGGAACACATGCAAATAAAAGTGTACGGTGCATATTTGTATTCCCATTTACACCAAGTCCATTGATATAGTTGAGGTACAATTCTTGTGGGGAGATCAGCAATTAATCAGGAAGAAATAATAATCCATCTATACCCACCAATGTTTGCACAACTTTAACTTGGTAAGTAAATAAAACAATAAGGAACCTTTTACCTCTATTGCGCCAAGTCCTAGAAACTTTTGGGTATTCCTGGCTTGGGTTAGAGAAGTAGTTGACCCCTCATTGAATGCGATAGATTTTCTAGTTTCCTAAATTATATGGTTCCCTCACCCTTTGTTTGCTGTTTGTACCTCTGCAGCCTTTACAATGCAACCTTTGAAATGTCACACTTGGAAAAGAGAAGTAGTTGTAGGGACACCACCAGTACAAATAGTCAACCCTTATAAATAAGGGACTGTTCTTGTCAGGAGACCTTTTTATCTCTTTGCCCAAGTGTACCTCTTCAGAATCTTCCACATGCCTACAAATCAAGGGGCACTTATAGTTTGCAGAGATGTCTCCCGATAGATTGCACTACCGTGTTTGCTGGGCAGACCATCTCAGTCCACCGGTGCAAAATCAGGGTGTGTCGTGGTATGTAACCAGTGCAATTTATAAATGAGGTACAGTGATTTCCAATGTACAACACATTCAATGCCTGTCAATATAAGTTCCACAATGGTTTCCCTACCTCTGCGTATATTTCTCACTTTAGGTCCAGGTGAGAAGTTCCCAGGCACGTTTTGTGATGCGGATCCATCATGTATACAGTAAGTTCACATAACGATATATATCAAGCTCAAAGCACTGCATGATCATATGTATTCCGGTTTAACAAACAGTTACCAGATGCGGCGAGTAAATGCAGCCATGTATGAAATACACGTGCTGTATGCAGGAGGGCAACCCTGTAACACTGGGGTCCATAGCAAGGTTTGAGTAGGGGCCCAGCTATGCTG
Source organism: Mixophyes fleayi (assembly GCF_038048845.1). Classification (NCBI taxonomy): domain Eukaryota; kingdom Metazoa; phylum Chordata; class Amphibia; order Anura; family Limnodynastidae; genus Mixophyes; species Mixophyes fleayi. The sequence continues at coordinate 76,046,857 of NC_134412.1, forward strand.
ATGTATAATCCCGGGCCTCTTCTGCGCATGCGACCACTGGACATGTGCGGCTGCACTGAGAAGAGGACTCTGGTCCACCCTGTCTGGAGTTAATGTGGGGAGCCCGGGAGTGCAGAGGGTCTCCTGCTTTGGCCTCGGAGGGGGAAGGGGGGGTGGCCTTACTTATGGGCTACCTGGCCCAAATAATTGATGTTAAATAAAAGTATTTTAGCACTTGGCTGATGTCAGGACCCCCTGTACCCTCTGTACCCATACCACCTTTACTATTCTCAAATGATATCCGAGGGGGCCATCTCTCATTATATAATGCAGTAATGCCATTTATTATACCAGCAATCTACCCCCACACAGTATAACAGCACTGTGCCCCCATATATTCTGCCAGCTTTGTTCCATAACATCACCAGCAGGTGCCCATTATTTCCTCATTTCCAAGGTCAAAATACAGTGATCTGCAATTCTCTAAAGATAGTGCCGAGTGGCTGTACTGCCCAGGGGGGGCATCTGACTCCCAGGCTGGCCCATAGTGGGCTACCTTGGGCTGGGTCACTGGGCCACTTGTAGTTTTTATTTCCTTTAAAATGTTCCTAATAGGCTGCTGAGTCTAATCTTGCCCCCTGGGCTAAAATTTGCCAGCCCTCCCCTGGTACTGCTTCACCCTCCTATGACATTAGACAATGGATTAGGAGGGGTGAGATCTGTGCTCCTGGCACCAAAATACTTAATTTAATGAATGTAGAGGTAGCAGAGATGGTAACTGCCCGGTGTGTGTGGGTAAGAGAGGGGGATTCGGTGATTCGGCGTGATGATTACCCTGCTTACGTCTTGGCCTGGCTCTGGCTTCTAGTACTGCGAGTTATATTAATGAAAGCAAATATCTGATTGGCTGTCGTGAGCTACAACATATTTGTGCTATTTATTTAGATATGAAATAAGATGACTTATGTGCGTACATCAATAGTTTACTGTAAAAGTACATATGTTGTACACAAGGACTTTTTAAAACAAAAAAAAAGTCCCTTTAAGAAGAAATTCCTGGGTGAAAGGAGCACGTGTTCTGGACTGTTTACTACACTTGATATAAACCCCATTGTACTTTATGCAACATCATTTACCCAGGCTGACAGGTCCATCAAAGTATTTAAATCTATTTCCGCGTTAAGTGAAACAATACAAGTGTTGTTTGTGTGCAACTGGTTGGATGACACATCTTGAAGAGGGAAAAAGTGACAAAAGAATGACACTTCCACTTCACACACCCTGGCTCAATTTCTAAGGAACAGCAAATTAACCACAATGATTGATGTGAGAACAAATACGTGATTGGGATTGTTCAATTTTATGTGTATATAATATATTGGTGAACTCTATTTTATTCCAGGAACTAAACGTGATGGCGGCTGGACCATTACTGTACAGTCTGGTCTTAAATTCTGCGTTCAAGTTAGGTGCATTTCAAACAGATGTGAATATAAAAATGAGACTGTATATTTGTGGGGATCCATACATTTACCTTGTGTAGTGCTACAGTGCATTATTTTTTAAGTTCAGTGTTTCTGACACACATGTAGTTTAAATTTATATTTAGTGGGAGCGCATTGTAAATGCAGTGAGATGTGGTTATGAAGCATCTATACATACACATTTCCAGATGCGTTTGGCTTGAACAAGACAACAACTTCCTTTATTGTCATCGTGGATGCTTAAAAGATGTAAACTGAATAAATTTTAAACACATATTAAATATATATTAAACACATACATGAACACAATGCAGTCAATATGGATTTTGACATGTGACAAAATATGCATTGTAAATGCCAGTATGTATATAGCCTAAGGGGAAGATTTATAAAACCTTTGATTAAGTAAAAGTGGAGGTGTTGCCCATAGCAACCAATCAGATTGTAGCTATCGCTTATCTAGTACATTCTAAAAAATAATAACTAGGACCTGATTGGTTGATATGGGCAACACCTACACTTTTCCTGTTTAGAAGGTTAGATAAACCTACCCCTATTTATTTCCTGTCAGGATTATTAATTGGGCAATACACCATACTTGCCAACTAGCCCGGAATGTTTGGGACACTCCTGAAGGTTAGGTCTCTCGGACTCCCGGGAGAGCAGCCCATTCTCCTGCACTCTGTACACTTCCTAGTGAAGTGGCCAGGTTGGTCGCCTCCACGACGCAATTAGCGGTAATTCGGGTAATTTTCTCCAAAATGACGTGCTTCACCGTGTGCCCCTTCCGCCCTCACACTTCACCTCCCCTCTGGGATCTCTCCGAGAGGAGGTGTAAATGTATGCAATATCCATACTTGCCAACTCTCCCGGAATGTCTGGGAGACTCCCGAAATTCGGGTCGGTCTCACGGACTCCCGAGAGAGCAGGCAAGTCTCCCGCATCCTGCAACTGCCTAGCCTAAATTTTAGCTCCGCCCCCGCGACAAAACAACATTAGCATTATGGGGACGTGGCCAAAGTAACGCGTTTGGCTGCGTCCCTCCCATCCTACAATCACACCACTCTCCAGGACTAAACTTGACGAAAGTAGGCAAGTATGGCAATATACCATGTAGCAAACACAGAGGGCTAGATTTACAAAAGGGCGTTTTGATCTGTCGGGGGCGCCCCCGGCCCGATCAATGCCGCTGAGCCAGTCGCCCCCCCCCCCCCCCTCCTCCCCACCGCCTAGCAGGGACTTGCTGCTGATGGCTGCACAGTATGTGCTCTGATTATGTTTTAAACACAATCAGAGCAGCCGGGCAGCACACTGTTCCTGTCTGTCACTGCCGAGCGAACCTGCATATAGTGTGCAGCCGCCGGCAGCCTTAGATGTCAGAAATGGGGCAGGGCCTAAGTCGCCCCCCCCCCCCCCTTCCCCTAAATTGCGCCGGGTACAACAATTTTCTAGATCTGCTCCTGGTCTGTTTTCTGCATTTTTCAGAATTTAAAGTCTATAGCTATAACTTGGATGACAACGGTGTCAGAACATTCTGCTCTGTGACTTGGCTTGGCTAGAACTAATCCCAGGCAGAAAAATAATGGTAGGTGGAATTCCACCCAGGCAAGCACAACTTCCACTGAAGAAATGTGCAAACTTCCATGCCCAAAGACAAATATTTCACAGAACAGTTTTGAAAATGTTGCTTATCTCTAGATACAGGCATACAGTGCAAACGTTAATTGGTCTTTTTTTAACATGTAACAGTAGGTTGTCTGCTCTGGTTGGGAAAAGGTCAATGCAACATGCAATAAATTTTATTACACAAAAATGCATCCAGTAGAGATGTCATTATAAGATTTTGTACCTTTTATTGAATAATAATCTCTACTGGATGCATTTTTGTGTTTTAACAACGCATTTGTGGACACCTTCTTATTCATATGAATGAACAACTGCGTCTACTTGTTTCCTATAGTAGATTAAATTAATAGTATTTGTTTTTATGTATGGTGTATAAAAAAATCATTTTCAATAGGAGTATTTGAAATTCAATAGAATTGTGATTCGATAATGTATGATCACATCATGGCGTAGATAGTAAATCATGATGTTTTATTTTATATTTCAGTTCCCTGTTTTTACACCCGAAAACTGACCATATATTTAAACTCATGATGAGCCCAAACTAGCAGAATATTTTGTGGCCTACATGGGTACAGTTCACGTAAACTAAATAAAACTGGCACTATCTACTAATAACTAATCTGATCTTCAACAACATATAAAAGCAAAGTAATAGAGCAGCAGTACAGTAATAGAAACTGACTTATTGCCCACAGCTGCTGTTTCTCATACCCAAATCTTAAGCGTTGACCTACTGATTAAATGCCTGCAGCCATCTCTACAAAGTATAAAACTTTCCACAGAAGCGTGAAGCTGCGCAGCTGGAAACGGACAGTAGATTACTATGTGTAAAATGTTTATAACATAGGTTCACCTGACTTGCGGATTTGCACGTGTAATCAGGAGCCTGAAAGCAAGGAGCTTGTTAGAATTCCTTGTGACCGTTAGAGTGAGGAAACCTCGCTGGGCAAGTAAACTGTAATTCATCAGTCTTGTGATGCTAACCAATCTTACAATTACATATTTTATAACAAACAAAAATCGTAAATATACATTTAAATTAAGCTTGCTTTCAGATGTCGCCTGTATACAGGTTCCCGTGTAGCAACAAGATGAGGGTGACTCTCTATGTAACATATTTAACTTATGCCCCTGATGAGCACTGCATTTTTGCATTATTGGGAGAGTACGTTCCCAGGCAATGTTTGACCAATGAGCATTTTTTTTTTGATGCTCAGCATCTCTACAAGGCTGGTGAATCCAATAAGCTCACTGGAGTGCGTTGCAGTCAGGAGAGGACTGGCAATTCTGAGGCTGGGGGTCAAACACAAGCAAGTGGCTCAAGCTCTTCTACCAGCTCTACTGTAAGGAAGAATGGGCACGAGAAAAAAATGTGCAAAGAGGGTGTGGTTTTATATAGACAATATCTGATTATAGTTCTTTGGAACTAAAATTTTTCAAATACAACACAGACCCACCCGAGATACATTGAAAACATAGTTTTCAATGCAGAAACTATTCCTACACAGAAATCATTCTAGAGACCTGCAGGGGCGCACGCAGGATTGTCAGGGGGGGTTCCCCCCTGCCCAAAAAAAAAAACAAAAAACCACGAGAGAGAGCTGCTGCGCTATACAGCAGGACGCGGACGTTTCTTTGGCAGCGCTGCGGCTTCTGTATAGGACAGTGCCGACAGTGCCGATATGGTGGGCACTGAGTTAGCGCAGGGGGGGGGGGTTTCTGGAGACTCAGAAACCCCCCCTGCGTCCGCCACTGGACATGTGTACATTGCAGAGAAAGCATTCTAGTGACATATATACCATACAGACAGCATTCTAGTGACATCTACACCATACAGACAGCATTCTAGTGACATCTACACCATACAGACAGCATTCTAGTGTCATCTATACCATACAGACAGCATAAACCGCTTATGGTGGACCACATACCATACCATCTTTTACCTTTTACCAGAGTTAACTTAACAAACTAAAATAATAACACAGAGACTTGAATTGGCGTTTGAAAGGTCAGGAATTTATTAAAGGTGAACCTGCTGGGAAATTGGTGGCAAATCTAAACAGACCAATCAGCATCCAGGCCACACCTACAAGTTGTAAATTCCATCCAAACTAATTTGAACCCGACTAGGCGTAAAATGCCAAACTCCCCCATTTGGCATATTAGCTGAGGCCCTCCCGCCTAAGCGGAGCCCCTTAACCCCGAAGGGCTATTCTGACTAATTTCCCAATCCCTTTAAATGAAGAGTGCCTACTACGCCTTAAATGTAACCAAATAAGCTCCTGATTGGGCTGCTTACCGCCACTTGTAAACACAAGTATTAAGCCAATACTATAATTATGGGATGGGTGGGTGGGTAACAACTCCAGACGGCAAGAGGAAGTCAGATCCTTTTCCTATATGTTATAAGCCTCCTCTGGAATACTAGGCCCTCCCCTTCCATCTCTACTGATTGGGTGACTCAGATTTCTACCACCACCCAAATAAGTTAACTCCTGCTATGCCTGTACTTTTTCCTCTGCCTGCCCCTGCAGTGTTTATATCACCTCGGTCGAATTCCATCCCTGTTATATTTCTAGTGACATCTGTACCATACAGACAGCATTCTAGTGACATCTGTACCATACAGACAGCATTCTAGTGACATCTGTACCATACAGACAGCATTCTAGTGACATCTGTACCATACAGACAGCATTCTAGTGACATCTGTACCATACAGACAGCATTCTAGTGACATCTGTACCATACAGACAGCATTCTAGTGACATCTGTACCATACAGACAGCATTCTAGTGACATCTGTACATACAGACAGCATTCTAGTGACATCTGTACCATACAGACAGCATTCTAGTGACATCTGTACCATACAGATAGCATTCTAGTGACATCTGTACCATACAGACAGCATTCTAGTGACATCTGTACCATACAGACAGCATTCTAGTGACATCTGTACCATACAGACAGCATTCTAGTGACATCTGTACCATACAGACAGCATTCTAGTGACATCTGTACATACAGACAGCATTCTAGTGACATCTGTACCATACAGACAGCATTCTAGTGACATCTGTACCATACAGATAGCATTCTAGTGACATCTGTACCATACAGACAGCATTCTAGTGACATCTGTACCATACAGACAGCATTCTAGTGACATCTACACCATACAGACAGCATTCTAGTGACATCTACTGTATAGCATAGAGACACCATTCTAGTGAAATCTATACCATACAGACCGCATTCTAATGGGATCTATACCATACAGATGGCATTATAGTGACTGATATACAGTACAGATAGTATTCTAGTGATACCTCAGTGTTCTCGAGATGAAATTTGGTTATGACAGGTTGCCATCATACCCAAATTCAAGCCATTTACCAATCAGTGTGTGGGGATTTCCAGACAGTCCAGACACTCTGATTGGTGAATGGATCCCCAATCCGCATGCTTGGAGCAACACCAACTGAGATGAGAGAAGCCACCATACCAGTAACTGCAGCCTCACAGTTCATGGCTGCACCTGGGGGCTAAGAGTCATGCAGAAGATGCTCTCTGACTGTTCTCATTGTGTTAAATAGCCATAAATACTGTAACTGTTCTCAAGTTGTATAGACCCTTGTGAAGCCTGGACCTAGGTATACCTTTGCCCTAGCCTATTGCCAGGATCACCTCTCTGGGTTCTTCTCTCGTGGGTCACAGCCCAATACTATGTGATACTAGTAGGGTGAATGCATCCTCACCAAGCCTATATCTCGGAGGACCGATGACCATGGGTTTGGCATTCTGAGACTCTCTTTCAGTGTTCCGAGAGTTCACTGGCAATGTCTTTAACACCAAGTCGGCACTTACCGGGCTATCTTCCAGGATATCACTCACACCAATACTGTGTACATCCATCATCCTGCTCCTATTTCCGAGCACATTTCATTCCCGGTCCTCAGCGAGCGCCTTCCATACAGCGGATGGTGGGACCTGCAGACTGGTCCATTGTTTGTGGTTGAACATGCAGTTGAAGCAAAGAGAAAATGCTGTTGGGTTCAGGTATTTCAGGCAGTTAAGTAGCTGTGCAGTTATGTAAATCACTCTCAGGTGTGTGCATTGTGTGTGTCGCTCTACTGGTAGAGGGATTGGAGGAGACCTGTGAAAAGAGCAGCAAGCATTGGCTGCATATGTGACTGTGCAATGGTCTCTGCATTATGTGGCCATCACTTGGATGCTCTCTGTATTATAAATGTATCACTAGGATGAGCTCTGTATTGCATGATGGTCACTAGGATGCTCTCTGTATTGCATGGTGGTCACTAGGATGCTCTCTGTATTTGGTGGTCACTAGGATGCTCTCTGTATTGTGTATATATATCACTAGGATGCTCTCTGTATTGCATGGTGGTCACTAGGATGCTCTCTGTATTTGGTGGTCACTAGGATGCTCTCTGTATTGTGTATATATATCACTAGGATGCTCTCTGTATTGCATGGTGGTCACTAGGATGCTCTCTGTATTTGGTGGTCACTAGGATGCTCTCTGTATTGTGTATATATATCACTAGGATGAGCTCTGTATTGCATGGTGGTAACTAGGATGCTCTATTTATTATATATGTTCTCTGTATGGTAGTCATTAGTATGGCATCGTATACCTGGGGTGGGACCTAATGACGCAAAGCCCCAACTCCACGGGGATCCAGAAGGATGTCTACTCATTCGGGAGGACTCTCTAAAACATGAGATCCTCTCTGACAGTCTGGGAGAGTAGACAAGCATGTATCACTACTGTATTATATTTCAAAGAATGTGCCTTTTTTTTTTATCTTTGAACCCATGAAATGGTGCAGAGGATTTTTGGGAGGCTGGAACTTCTTGGGGGCAAAGGCATGCCTATAACTTCGCCTGGGACACCCTAAAGTTTTGGGTACACGTAGGCAGAGGCACTGTGATTTATTAACATGACAATATTTGGGGAGTTAGAGGTGACCTGGAAAAAATTTACTTATCCTTAACTTAAAATCTGGCTTCCTTCAACCCCACCAATGTTTATGCTCCCTTGTTTTCGAAACTCAGCTTCACTTGGCTTTCTAAAAGTGTCACTCATTTTGTTCTCATTAAAATCAAAGCCATATAGCGAAACAGAGGCAGGAAAGAGCGCTACTGAGGGTGAAGATGGAGGGGGCTGTCAATCCTTGTCTCTCCTACTCTTATCCTCAAGTGCCCACCCAAGGATGATTACTGTCTTCAGCCTTTACCATGGGAATACTTCAGGATTAAAACCTTACTATGTTTTTCTTTCATATTTTCTATTTACTTTGGGGAACAAACCATTCTCTAATATTTAAAATGAATTTCAGTTTATACTTTGTCACAATTTTGTACCTCCAAAAATATTGCCTCCTCCTAAAATGTTTAAGAGGGAGAGTGCCAGGGTTTTGACCAGGGAGGGGAAAGCACTGTGGAAATTGACACTGGATATAAGGAACCACTGGAGGGAAGGAGGGGTTGTTCATTCTGTGTATTGATTCCTGGAAGGTGCAAGATCTGGTGTTGAGTTGCCATTCTCTACCAGTGGACTACGTATGTGGATATATGGGTTTTCAAGTCAGGACAGCCAGGTGACTGCAACTCCTCAAGCTAGTGCGGTAAGGGACAGATGATATCGTAAACCTGCCTAGTATTTATTTACTGTTTGTATATAATAATCTAGTGTTGTTTTTATTACAATAAATGTAATGTTGTACTTTTTCTTATTGTATTTGTCTGGGTGACTATAGGAACCTTAGAAGGTAGTGGGTAGGCTTCTATGGCATAGTAAGGCACCCCTGGGTGGCCAGCCCGTGTGAAGTGGGTAGAATTTGGCCAGAGAACCCGATGGCTACACAGACAGTGTAGGTAATGTAGACCAGGGACAGCAAAACACTGTAAGCCTGGTAAACATGGCACGATTGAGCCACGCTATCAGGGATGCCCTATCGACCCGCCTGCCCCTGAATAGATTTATTTTACATAGGCAGGTTGGTAGGTCCACCTTTTGAGTCCTCAGCCCTTAAGCAGACATGGGTATGGGGAAATGGCACTGCGCAGTGACGCTTCTTCTGCCAAGCAGTGCCTCACGGTTTCTGTGCACGGGGGCGCCAGAGAGCCCATCATCGGCACTGACCATTTACCTCTAGTTTGTAAGCTTTTCGGAGCAGAGTCCTCTCTACTCTTTGTCTCATGACTGCACTTCCTTTGATAATCTCACCCCTACTTCTTTGCTTTATGCATGTTTTATGTTTGTTTGTAATTGTGTGTTTTGTTAGTCTGACTGTTCAGTGCTGCAGAGTATTGTGGCACCTTACAAATAGACAAATGATGATGATGACTTAATTTGAATAATTGAGTGCTGAATTTAATTCACCATGTTCTGAGTGCACCCTATCCTCCACCAACATATCCGTTGTATACACCTGAAACCATCTTAGCGCAGTTGCTCACATGCTGCCAAGCCATGACTAGGGAGAGGCGCCATTGCTGTACTCAACTTAGTATTGCCTACCCCATTCTACCTCCCAGGTGCAAGAGGATGCCCGCCTAGAATACGCATGAATCTAGAATATATGCGTAGCCTTGAACAGTACCTAAATGCATATATATGTGCTGCAAAAGTTGACATACTCATAACTCTGAATCAGCCAATAAGTCTCTTTCTCTATCTACAAGGGGTGACCTCATGCCTTTTGAGGGGATCTTGAGTTTTTATTTTTTATAGGCCATTAATATATGTATACTCCTCTCCTTTAGAAGCTGCTATACACATTTCACCTTGGTAATTTTCTCTTTTTATATTTAGTATGTGTGTCCCAGTGCTTATTATATTTTATTTCTTTATTTAACAAGCTATTGAATCGAATTATCACTGTCCCCAGTCTATAATTTGGTGTGGATGGAGGTGGGGCTGGATCACCATAGGCATGTGCAGCACATTTCATCAGGGTTTACACTGAGATAATTCTATAGAGGGATAACCTGTGCAGTGGCGCTCTGATGAGGGACATGTCAGCTACTGATATCATCTTCCACTGCCAGCACTCTGCAACATCTTTTCTCAGGGAACATCACAGTTCTCTAAACTTTCTACCTTTTCCAGTTCATATTATGCCACACCATAGTGCCCCCACTTTTCCATCCTTGACTCGTGCTTTACATGTGCCATTCAGTACATATTATGTCACACAGTAGTGCCTCCAGTACATATTATGTCACACAGTAGTGCCTCCAGTACATATTATGTCACACAGTAGTGCCTCCAGTACATATTATGTCACACAGTAGTGCCTCCAGTACATATTATGTCACACAGTAGTGCCTCCAGTTCATATTATGTCACACAGTAGTGCCTCCAGTTCATATTATGTCACACAGTAGTGCCCCAGTACATATTATGTCACACAGTAGTGCCCCCAGTACATAATATGTCACACAGTAGTGCCCTCCAGTACATATTATGTCACACAGTAGTGCCCTCCAGTACATATTATGTCACACAGTAGTGCCTCCAGTACATATTATGTCACACAGTAGTGCCTCCAGTACATATTATGTCACACAGTAGTGCCTCCAGTACATATTATGTCACACAGTAGTGCCTCCAGTACATAATATGTCACACAGTAGTGCCCCCTTTACATATTATGTCACACAGTAGTGCCCCCAGTACATATTATGTCACACAGTAGTGCCCCCAGTACATATTATGTCACACAGTAGTGCCCCCAGTTCATATTATGTCACACAGTAGTGCCTCCAGTGCATATTATGTCACACAGTAGTGCCCCCAGTTCATATTATGTCACACAGTAGTGCATCCAGTTCATATTATGTCACACAGTAGTGCCTCCAGTCCATATTATGTCACACAGTAGTGCCCTCCAGTACATATTATGCAAAACAGTACTGTCCTCGATTTCATATACAATCACACAAACACATGATGATTAAACGCATATTAATAAAAAAATATGTAAGCAGCAGCTTTTTACCTAAATAAGTCTCACCTCTGGAGCCTGCATAGCACTTTGCGTGCTGAGTTCTTCAGTTCTGCAAAATAACATAGGAGGAGCTGCAGTGGGTAGGCACGCTCAGCAACACTGTTTAGGGCAGGCCTGGCCAACCTGTGGCTCTCCAGCTGCTGTGAAACTACAAGCCCCAATATGATTTGCCAGTAGATAGCCAGCCAATAGCTGGCAGTGCATGTTGGGACTTCAGTTTCACAACATCTGGAGAGCCACAGGTTGGCTAGGCCTGGTTTAGGATAACTTGGGCCTAAGTCAGGGTTTCCCAAACCCAGCCCTAACCTGGATCACATGTGACATAATTAGGACCACCTGTGGAGTTGTTACAATGTGTCAGTCAGTAATGATTACACCTGTGCTCCAGCAAGGAGATATGGAAAACCTGCACTGTTGGGGAGCCCTGAGGACTGGGTTTGGGAAACCCAGGCCTAAGTCATTAAGGAGAGCAAGGCAAAAAAAGGAGTTAGTTTGCTCTTGGACAGACCATGTAACAATGCAAGGGGTGCAATTGAAGTTATTGTTTTGCACATAAGATAAATACTGGCTGTTTTTTCATGTAACACACAAATACATGATAGCTTTATTTTTACACTGAAATTTAAAGTTGATCTAGGACATGCCCTACCCCCAATTATAAATCTGTACCCACATTTGAAATTTATCTCTCCCTCCAATGCCACATGGTTTTGCAAAGGTGCAAATTTACTCCTTTTTGTGCTTTGCTCTCCTTAATGACTCAGGCCCTTTGTGTGTATTGCAGCCACTTGAATATAGAGACAATCGGCTGCAGCGGTTCTCTGTAAGGTACAGCCAGTACTGTGGCCATTGAATGGACCACTTGTGTTCCCACCTTAATCTGGCTATGCAAAAGGATGTGCTGGGTGTGCCCACTGTGTGCTCGTCTGATGATCACCACTGTAAGGTCTCAACTTGTCTCGCCCCCCCCACAATAATCATAAATGCTGGCAATAAGTGATTTTTATTTTGCTGTGATAAGCTGTGATAAAAATATATCATACCGCCGCGATCAAACGGATTAATATTAAATAGGCCCCTAATGTAACTAATACACTAAGCACCTGTGAGACTGTCATACGCATGTGAAAAATTTAAATCTACTGCCAATGTTCTATCAAATTTCCTACTCACTTTTGTAAAGAATACAAGTAGATTTGTTTGACAAGATCGTTTTTCATAAATCCTGTTGCTGTCTATATTATTATCTAGAACATTGTCTTAAAGGCGGCCCTTTAACAATTAAAAAATATTACCCTCCGCGCAGAGTGGAAATGTAAAACATAAGGGAAGAGTGTGTACATTTACAGCTGGTTGGAACAAATTAAAAAGGTCATTCCTTTCGCCTATAATACCATCATATTTTACCTAACTCCATAGTTAGGTCAAATACGTGTTCCCAGTAGTTATGTTGCCTGAGCTGACAACCAAAATGCCCCCCACACTTTTTATCATCATCACCATCATCATCATTTATTTATATAGTGCCAACATATTCCGTAGCGCTTACTACTGTAAACATTTACATGCTCTATGAGCAAGTAGTAAATATTGTGACTTTATGTTTAAATCTACCATTCAAGTAATTATCACTCATTTAGACAATTTGCACCTTGTAAATTAATTCCCTTCTATTTGGTACTTCCCAGAATCTTCTGCCCCAGGTTGCCTCATCATTATCATCCCCATTTATTTATATAGCGCCACTGATTCTGCAATGCTGTACAGAGAACTCACTCACATCAGTCCCTGCCCCATTGGGGCTTACAGTCTAAATTCCCTAATATACACACACAGAGAGAGAGAGACTAGGGTCAATTTTGATAGCAGCCAATTAACCTACCAGTAGGTTTTTGGAGTGTGGGTGGAAACCGGAGCACCCGGAGGAAACTCACACAAACACGGGGAGAACATACAAATTCCACACAGATAAGGCCATGGTTGGGAATTGAACTCATGACCCCAGCGCTGTGAGGTAGAAGTGCTAACCACATAGCCACCGTGCTCCCCTTATGACAGCCAATCTCCTGTTGCTGAATACATTAAGTGTCATATTCAATTAGCTTTTCGGTCCACGATTATGCGTGATCGCACAAGTCCCGATACCGAACATTGCGGATTTCCGTGCGCACCCCATACAGATGCGAAGCGAAATCCACAATGTTGTGGTACCGTATTGTCACTTTACACGCGCAGCCACAGACCGAAAAGCTAATTGACTATGCACCTAAAAGTCAATCAGGGAACATAAGCCCACCAAGAGATGTCTTCTATTTAATTCTAGTCACACATAGATCCTTGAGCATTCTCCTCATACAGTGCTCCCCTTACACACCCGGTTAACAATTAAGCTGTCGGACCCACAACACGTTGCTCACAGTGTCGCTGACCTTGTGTACAGCACAGTATTTTTCCATTCTTGACTCGTGCTTTACATGCGACATATTCATATTTTATTTAATTGTTTTCATTACTGGGTAAATGTTTGTCTTAATGCTAGGCCTGGGGTAACACACTCTTTATTATCGTAATCCCAACACTTAACGAGATGCAGTTAATAACTAGTGACTTCCGTTAAATGTAAGGAAAAGTACTAAGGAAACTGTAATGGTCCTATATAAAGGTCTGTGTTCACGGGAAAGAAACACTACAGTAGTTGACATGTATAATTTGCATGATAAACGCTTTTTAGAATAATACAAACTAAATTAGTGAAAGAAAGTCAGTCAGTGAGTAGCCATTTTGTGTGACAGCAGACTCTTTGTGAAATATCTAGTTAGAGATGGACTACATGGTTTTTTATACCCCACTAGGAGACTTAAGGGGTAGATTTATCAAACCTTCTAAAAAGGAAAGTGTAGCTGTTGCCCATAGCAACCAATCAGATTTTAGCTATGAATCATCTAGTGCATTCTAGAAAGTGATAGCTAGAATCTGATTGGTTGCTATGGACAACGCCTCCACTTTTCCTTTTTAGAAAATTTGATAAATCTATCCCTAAAGGGTTGGCAGTGCGTGCGCTCAGCATTCTTGAGATGCCAGCTGGTGAATTCTTGCAGGCTTTGATAGCTGAAGAATGAAATCTGTTTTTCTACCTATGTTGACAGGAAACACAACCGCTTTGTACCAATGCATGAGCTACAACATATTTGCCTGAGATGTGCTGCAGCTTGGGAGTGGTATCTGATAGGCAGGGCCGTCTTTCCAACTGGGCAGGATGGGAAGGTGCCCGGGGCCCCGCGGGCAAGAGGGCCTCAGTCAGGACTCTCAATAAAAATAAAAAATCCTGTAAAAAAAACAAAACAAAAAAAATCCAAAACAAAACAAACTTAACCTTTTGCGATCACCTGACCATTCAGGTCAGATGGTCAGGTGGCGATCCAGCCCCCTCCCTGGTCCCCTCTTCCGTGCTGTGCTCGCAGTGAATGTCGGGCGTGACATCATCACGCCCAACATTCACTGCGAGCACAACACGGAGGAGCGCAGCACGGAGTACAGCGACTCAGAAAAAAGAATAGAAGGAGATCGGACTAGGAGAACAAGGTGATTGAAAGTAAGTTAAGGGGGATTTGATTCTCTAGTTGAAGGGACACTAAGTGAGCACATGTAAAAAATCAGTGAATATATATATATATATATATTATATAATATATGGGCCTCGGTGCTCTGCCCAGGGGGCCATAATGTTGTTAAGATGGCCATGCTGATAGGTCCAGATTAATACCAGTGCAACCTATAGGTAGACCACATTTGGAACAAAGGGGACATTTCCATGAACTAGCCACGTCCACTTTTCAGAGAAAATTTCCAGTCCTGTTGCACAGCTGGGTATAGCAGTACCCTCTGTGCCATTCATCCAATGTGCATCGGTGGCACAAGGCAGGATGGATCCGTGGATTGAGACATTTTTTCACTCTTTAGCTGTCCAGTTTTGGTGAGCGTGTACTTGGCTAACAGGAGTGGTACCTGGTGAGGTCTTCTCCTGCTGTAGCCCAACCATTTCAAGTGTTCAGAGAATCTTTGTTGCATACCGCTATTATGGTTATTTCAGGTACTGTTGCTTTCCTGTCTGCTTGAACTAGTCTGCCTCTGACCACTCTCATTAACAAGGCAATAGTTACAATCTGGTTGGTCTCCATGGGCAACATCTGCACTTTTACTGTTTAGAATGTTTGACAAATCTACCCCTTAATCAAAATAGAAACCCGACCAAAAGTCACAAGTTCAGTGTCAGAATACAAGCCAAAGTTTATGATCACGAAAGGGCAAAGGTGGTCAGAAGACAGCCCAGATTAGAATCAGCAGGATATTTTTAAAGACTGGCACACAGCAGACAAAATAAGCTGCAGATTAGACACAGTGCTGTGCACTAAGATAACTTTTACGCCTAGTGACTTCTACGCCATCTAATAAAAGAGTGTAAGTGTGAGTGTGCACCTAGGAAGACGAAGCACCCGGCTCTGCAAGAAGGAGGACGGGAGACGCTGTTGAAAGTGTGTTACGAACCGCGGCTCCCCGACGGGCCGCCGCGGCTCGCTTCCGGTCTTCTCAGACGCCCCAGCCGTCTCCATGACGACCGGGGTGTCACTTCCGCCTCTGACGTCCCGGTTGCCTAGGCAACAACCGGGACGCTGTAATCCAGAGGCCGCAGCGCCCGGCCAGCGGGCTGACACCCGGGCACAGATCAGCAAGGAAAGGTAGGGTTGTTATATATATCTATAGACTCTTATGGGAGTCTTATATATTTTCTGTATTGGTACTGGCTTGGTTTTTGTCAGCATTGTGTCAGTGCAGAGTCATACAGTGGGAGGGGTTTCTGTTATCATGATTCCTATTGGCCCTTCTTGCTATTTAAGGCAGTGAGGACTAAGCCTCATTGCCAGTTATAGCTTCCTGTTTAGCTAGGCTCCTGTTCCTGTTTCCCTGCTCCTGTGCTTATTCATTATTGGATTTACCGTGTATGACCCCTGGCTTGTTTTTGGACTTTGTTGTATTGCCTGTGACCCCTGACTTCGGCTCGTTTTCTGATATCCCTGTCTGCTGCCGGCCCTTGACCTTTTGCCTGGATCTCACATCGCTGTGTTCTACTACGCTGCCTCGGGGTTCTCCCCAGTCAGTGCACACTACACGACCCTCCGTTCGTCTGCAGCCAAGTCTGTCCCCACCACTATGGGCTCCAGCGAACACCAGACATCGGAGCAGATTCCGGGTTCTGTCGTGCTGACTGAAGGAGTTCCTAACAAAGTGTAGGCCATTCAACTTTTGCCTTTTGTTAACGTACCTTTAAAGCTACATAAATCCCAATTCTGCCTTATGTAAGCGAAAAAAACAAACATCTCCAGTATCCTCTGAGAGCTGAATGAACCTATTGAAATGAAATGTGGAAAGTGTTGTTTGAAAATATGTTGTATAAGTGTGTTTCTGGGATTGTCATACAGGAAAAATGAGAAGTGATACAACCCGTTGCTGTAATTATACTGTAACATCTTGTGACCCCTTTCCTGATAAAGCACAGATTATTCCACTATTCCATTTATCACCATGCCATTTAGAGCAGGCGTCAGTCAGTGATCTTCCTTTCACAAATGTACTGTAAAGAAGTATTACATCTAATTTAACAACTAAACTTATTACTAATCTGATTTTAATATTATTAGTATGTACGAATCTCATTTTTCTCCTTATTACGGGACTTGTGTAGAATTGAGCACCGCCCCTGCAATAAACCGTAATTTCCACTAATGGGGCGGGGCCAAAATGACGTGATTGACCACACCCCGTCCCCTCCCGCCCTCTAGTCACGCTCCTCTCCCAGACTGCACTGCTTAAAAGTAGACAAGTATGATCTACATGTCATAGTTGGGCAAAGCCCCAGCAGCCTGCTCAGCACGGGCTTAAATTCCATGGTGGAGCGGCCCCTCCCTAGGAAAGACCAGCTCCTTGCTGATTGCACCGACTGAGACAAGTCTTTTAATCTGGTTTACAGGTGCCTCTATTCTCCCCCAAATCAAGAAACATTGCTAAAAAGAAGCTAAGAAAGTTTTTTTTTACAAATTTAGGAAAACTTGCTGTATCATCAGCTGATAATATACAATATTTAAAACATTGTATGTTGTTGTACATTTTTTTACTTTTTGTGAATATGAGAAGTGCATGTGGATCTGGCTGCAAGGGCGCAGATGAAGTAAAGTGAGGCTGAAGGAAAAGAGGCTGTGGTTGGAGAGTAGGGAGGTCAAGTTGGAGAAATGGACATCACAGCGGATGAGAGATGAAGTCCACTGGGAGAGATTAACAAACGAGGTAAAAGTTTTGAGGTGGCGGAAATAGGGGAATTGTCAATGGGAATGCTGTGTGAGGCCTAGAATATGTCCCTACTGGCTAATCATGGTCCTAAGTCTATAGTAGTCGCCTTTCCCTTAGAGCAGATTGTGCTTAGCAGTACTCGGTTGCCCCCAGGGAAAACTGGCCAGGCCAAGATGAGGGATGGTGTCAATTCAGGATTGGTAAGTGTCCCAGCAGAGGTTAGAGCAGGTGCCAATTCAAGAATGGTCAGAGTCCAGCAGAGGTCGGGGCAGGTGACTATCTACAGATTGGTCAGTGTCCAGCAGAGGTCAGGGCAGGTGCCATCCCTCCCTTGCTTACATTGAAATTACATTAAAGAAAAAAAACAATAAATTATTGTGACAGCTATAACAAAACGATCTCTGTCTCCGTCTCATTGGAATGTGGTTTAACACAATGTCATCTTTATGCAAACCTGGACAAACACAAGTAATATAACTAATATTTGTGAGGTGTGCAATGTCAAAGGCAACTACTGCTTATGTGGAGGGACAGAAGATGCCTCCGGAGCCGGTGCCCGTGAAGAGGGCGAAGATTCCGGCTGTCGCTGCGCCCCTGGAGGGGCTGAAGAATCCTCAGATGGTGGTGCCCTACAAGCGGGTGAAGAAAGAAGAGGAGAAGAACTTACCCGTCCATCGATCCAGCGGCAGTGAGTATGACTTTCTTCCTGCAGGTCCCGTCCGCGGAGGAAGGATGAGCCAATCAGGGCCCATCTTTCCCCGCTGGCCAATCAGCGGCCGGATACGCGAGCCAATCGCGGCTCGCGCCCGGCCATTCAAAAGATTGGCGCCGACGCGAGCCAATCAGCGCTGGAGCCGGCTAATGGTGTCACGCCGGCGACTATATAAGCGCCGGGTGGCGCCATTTTGGGAGAAGAGAGTCGGCGGCGGAGGGAGAAGGACGTCGTGGGACGTCCGGAGCGGAAGAAGGCCAGGAGCGGAGATTGTCGGCGGGGGAGGGGGGGGTGTTGTAAGGGCTGAGAGCACCCCCACCAAGCAGCCCTCAAAAGCGCCGAAGAGGAGAAGAGGCGCCGTCGGCTGGAGGGTCTGTAAGACCGGGAGAAAGAAGCGGAAGACGGCGTGGCAAGCTGAGATTCCTGCGCAGAGCAGGTAAGTTGACTCAGCGTTAAATTCGGGCACAAGGCCCGGGGCCACGGTCGGGCACAAGGCCCGTTGGCACGGAGAATTAGGGGCACAAGGCCCAGGAACTTGGGCACTAGGCCCCGATAAAGTTAGTGGGCCAGTAGGCCATTTTGATAAAGGGGACAAGCCCCTGTTAGTGAGATAGAGGGCATGAGAGCCCCAGGTACAAGGGCACAAGGCCCTCAGGTAGTTAGTGGCCATAGGAAGGCCACAGGGCCTGTGTAGGGGCTGGTAGCCCATAAGCTATAAAGGGCACAAGGCCCTAGTAGATAGCTAGGGAGGCCACAGGCCTCGGTAGGCAGGGGCTAGGACCCCTAAGTAGCAGGGCACAAGGCCCTAGTTAGTGGGCTCAGAGCCCTGAGGTAGAGAGGGGGCTGAGGCCCATTAATCAGAGCACAAGGCTCTGTAGCTGGGCAGAGGCCCATGGTGTGAAGGGCAGAAGGCCCTGGAGGTGGTGAGGTAGAGGCGTGGGAGCCTCGTGAGTGTAGGCGCGGTCCTGTGTGAGGTGAGCACACGTGGTTAGGAGGTACAGTAGAGCGGAGGCTCCTGTGGTGCTGTAGCAACCGGCTGGTTGGCTGACAGCGGTGTGCTCTGGTAAGTAGCTTACAAAGTACTGTATATTGTAATCTGTCTGTGCGGCGGGTATTGTTGAATTACAGTATTTTGGGTGTGCTATGTAATTGTGTCCAGGGGCAAGACGTCAGGCCCCCATTAAAGGTAGGCTCTTGTTTCTGTGTTTCCTGTGCTAACTCGTGCTGTGGGGACAAGTGTAGTTACCAGCATACACATAGTCAGGGGAGAACACACGTAGTTTTCCTGTCCCTTAGGTCCCTGGGGTCACACTGGTACCCAGAGGGGGTGGCTGAGTGAATTGGTGGCAGTGCAGCACACCTTGAGGCAGTTCCAGGGGCGGCCGTGGTTCTGATTGAGGGTCCTCAAGGCCGGTTCCGTGCAGGTGGACCTGTGGTTCCGGACGTAGGGACACGTGTGAGATACCCGAGTACAGGCAGTCGGGCGGTTCAGTTCGATCGGCTGTTCCGTGTGGCAGTCGGCCCGCGGGTTAGTGTGCTGTTCCACTGAGCCTTAGCCGGGCTTAAAGAACCGGTCCTCAGGGTCTGTGGGTGACCCCATAGCAAGAAGGCAGCTTCTTGGTACGACCTGGGTGAGGGGGTTAAGAACCGCCCTCGGTTTAGTCCGTGAACACCGGCTGGTGTACCCCGTAGTGTGTAAGTGAGCAGTTCCGTTAGTGCACCACACCTAGTTAGTCATAGTGGTTTGACTTAGTTGCGTTGCCGACCATTAGAGTGTTGTTAGGGTCGGGTCGCTGTTGTAGTCAGTTTAGCATTTGTGGGTGCCATTTTAGTCTCACTGAGAGTGCAGAGGGAGGCTGTGTGTTCCTTGTCATTCGCAGGTATCGGGGAGGTGCAGGAGAACCGGATCGGAAGTGGGAGTGTCCCGGTGAGTATTACGCTCGATTCCCCCTTTCGGTTAGGCCCTCACCGGCAGGTGTGTGAGGTACTTGAGGCGGGATTAGTCCTCGGACTAGTCTTAGTCTTAAGTGCCTGTAGTCCCCCGCGTCTTGGCAAGAACAAAGTGAGGGGGCGGCAAGTGAGCTTGGACTGACCGTGTCCTCGTTCTTTGCCGTATTCTCGGACAGCCCTTACCTGGTAGGCACGGCCGTAATCTTTGTCTCTTCCGTAGAGGGACATGGTTGGAGTTGACAAGGGTTGCGGCTGCTGATCTGCTGGGGTTGGATCGCAGCTGGGATATCGGAAGCGGACTGGAGGTGACCATCATTTTCAAGGTAAGTTCTTTTGTGTTGCGTCTGTCCCTGTTTTCCCTGCAGGGGGCGTTACACTTACATCTATCTGTCAGTAATGCCCCCTGAGTCAACATCATTCATTTCAAGATGTGCTCTGGAATAAAATATAGAAATTAATCAGTAAGGACACAAGACCCCAAGATTCACTCCTCCCAATATCCTTGTTTTATGTACCCCAGAGATATCTTGGCCTATCATCATCATCGGCATTTATATATTTATATAGCGCCACTGATTCCGCAGCGCTGTACAGAGAACTCGCTCACATCAGTCCTTACCCCATTGGAGCGTACAGTCTAAATTCTCTAACATACACACACACAGACAGACAGACACACACAGAGATTAGGGTCAATTTGATAGCAGCCAATTAACCTACCAGTATGTTTTTGGAGTGTGGGAGGAAACCGGAGCACACGGAGGAAACCGACGCAAACACGGGGAGAACATACAAACTCCACACAGATAAGGCCATGGTCGGGAATCAAACTCGTGACCCCAGCGCTGTGAGGCCTATAGAGGTGAATAGGGTAAAATAAGGGTGTGGCTGGGTGGATCAGAGGAATTGTTGGGTAGAATGGGGCGTGGCCAGTCTCAGAAGTGTGAAATGCAAAGGTACATGGTTATTTTTAATGGTTTCTAGTAGATATCCTGATTGTTAAACAAAAACTTTATTTAAAAAAATCATAAAGAACAAATGCCAAAACTAAATATACACCAATAAACAGCATCACAGACGTTCTACATTTCAATATTGAATTGCACACCGTCAAGGACATTTTTCAGTCAGAAATCTTTGAAAAATGAGGATTGTCCTTACAAGTTAAGGGCAGTTGGAAACTACATGAATGTCTATAAGGCAAGGAATTAGCAATCACTGCAACTCAGCACCTCAGTGTGTAATCTCGATTGGCTTCTAATTAACAGAAAGGTATTGACTGCTGTTGTTGTCCTTAGGAAACTGTTCAGCTTTGTCAACATTGGTTTCCTGAGACTTGTTTGCGGAGCAGAACGATCTTTGTCAATATCCAGTAACTGGGTTTTTTTTCATGTAATGTAAATATCGATTGGATAACATAGTATTTATTTATCGGACCATTTTATAGTTGAAAGATTTAGGGACAGATTTACTAAAGGTTGTTTGAGCTATCTGGTCTGTCAGAACAGAGAACAACCAATACGGTACTCCCCTTATTACCTTTATGAGGGAGACAACATTGACTCATTAACTATGGGGCAATAATATTTTTTTTAATGATAGACACAATATTAATATTTTATTATATTCTGGGGAAAACATTAATTTATTAAGGACCCAACATTAATGTTTTGTTTTTTTAACATGGGCATTAATATTTGATTAATTATGGGGAGAATAATGATTTATTTATGACAGGGCCAACTGTTCTTGCTGGGGGTAAAATGTATTGTACTTGGCATAGGTGATGTGGATAATACAAGGGGGGTGCAGAATTCGTTCCACCATACTTCATATGTAAGTAGTGTTGAATGGAGGAGTGTGACTGTATGGACTAATAGCTTAGCTGTGCGGTCACTCCTGCTAGGCAGCTTGCAGCACCGGCTGTAGGTGAAGCTGCGCGCACCGTTTGTGTTGGTCAGCACAGTCACGCCATGTAGGTTGCTCATGCACCACCAGTTTTTGCAGAGTCTGCAAGCACAGTCTAGAGGGGCATATGAGGACCAGCCAAAGTAAGGGGTAGATTTATCAAACCTTCTAAAATGGAAATGTGCATGCTAGAAAAGTGCATACTAGAAAATAATAGCTAAAATCTGATTGGTTGCTATGAACAACACCTCTGCTTTTCCTTTTTAGAGTTCATAAATTTACCCCTAATGGTCTGTGAATCCCGTTAGCATCCCTGGTTACACACGCATAAACAAACATGTAATCTTGATGCTAGCAATGTGCCGAATTCTGTTACAAAAGATGCCCTTGAATTCTGTCATTTGCCTATTAAGCAGGAGGCACCTTTTTATTAATAAAGTTATCTGCAATAAAAGTGCCTCTGATTGGGGTCGGTGAACCTCTGCGTTATCAATCTTAATCTACTGCATGTGCCCAGTTTTGAAAGGAGCCAAGAAAAAACAACCTTGCCTGTTTTATATTAGACTGCCTGGACTGGCCATAATTTTATCTGTCTGCCCCTACCATTATTGCCCTGTTTTGGAGTCAGTGGTGGTGGGGAGAGGTCAGAGGGCCGATCACACAGGAGGCAGTGCATAGCGCTGGTACAGCTGGAGTCACCAGTCAGATACAGTCTTCCTCTATCCATATGAATGAAGTTGCAGCATTATTATTATTATTATATTTAACTTATAAGGCGCCACAAAGGGTCAGCAGTGCCGTACATTACATATACAGAAAACAGAGACCCAAGACACAACATGATACAGTAAGAACAAAAATATATACAAACATGGTAACAAGGTAAAGCAAATCAGATTATTACTGGGATAATGAGTGAAAGTGATGATAGAAATCAGCGAGAAGTAGGAGCTTAAGAAAATAGGGCTAGGGAAGCCGGCCAAGAGGTACAGAGGGTGTTGGAATAGTAAAAGGAGCACACAAGGAAAGAGGGCCCTGCTCCTGAGAGCTTACATCCCAAAGGAAAGGGGGGACACAAATAGGATGGTACTAACTGGGGGAGAGAGCCAGGACACGGGAGTTAGGAGGAGTGATGGACTTGAATAAAGAAATGAGTCTTAAGGGCACGCTTGAAGCCTTTGAGAGTAGATGCTAACCTGATGGAACGTGGAAGATCGTTCCACAGCTGGGGAGCAGCCCAGGCAAAGTCCTGAAGACGAGAGTGAGAGGAGGTGATCAGTGAGGCGTGGTCACAGGCAGAGCGGAGGGGGTGGGTAAGAGTGTAGGTAGAGATGAGATTGGAGATGTAGGGAGGGGAAGATTGCTTAAGAGCTTTAAAGGTGAGGGTGAGGAGTTTAAATTTAATTATGTAGGGCATGGGGAGCCAATGTAGTGACTGTTGGAGGGAGACTGCAGAGACAGAGCAGCGGGAGAGAAAAATGAGGCGGGCAGCAGCATTGAGGATAGACTTAAGAGGGTCAAGGTGAGAGTGAGGTAGGCCAGATAAAAGGAGGTTACAGTAGTCAAGGCGAGAGATAACAAAGGATTTCGTAGCTTCCGTGGTGAGAAAGGGGTGTATCTTGGATATATTCCGAAGGTGGAGGTAACAAGATTTTGAGAGGGACAGAATGTGAGGCTTGAAGGAGAGGAAGGAATCAAGGATGACCCCAAGACATCGGACTTGAGGGACAGACACGAGGGTAGTGTTATTAACAGAAATAGAGAGGGGGGAGGTGGGAGAGTCCTGGAAGGGGGGAAGACTATAAGCTCAGTCTTGGAAATATTGAATTTAAGGAAGGTGGGTGACTGTGAGGCCCTCCTCTACCGGACACCAAAGCATTGTATGACATGGAGTTCACAGATGATGGGTTACAATGTCACACCCAGAAACCAACATCACAATTAATGAATTAGAAAAAAATGTGACAAGACCTGTTAACTGTGTTTTCATAAGCTCATACTGTAAATGTAGGTGCTGTTATTATTAGTCCTTGGCAACACGGACCTACCTCATACTGTTGATGTAATTAATGCTATGTAACCTGGCTCTTGTACACAATAGGTATCACATTGCTCTTCTGCATTTTTTAAGTGGTAAAAATGACATGGTAGTTAACAGAGTATAAACTATCAGTCACCTGGAAGTCTGCGTGCTTAGTTTAAATCTTAGATCATTTCTCATCATGTTTGTGCTTTTACACAGTTTAAACAATTGTACACTTAACAGGAGAGCTTGGGGACACACTTCTTCTGCAGATGCAGAACTGAGGAAGGGGTGTGTGTCCCTAAACGTAGTCAATTATATACGTTATTCCTTTTGTCTTTCGCAAATAAAACAGGTTTTAGTAGCTTTATATTAGCATATAAGAATCTTCATTTCAGCCGCTGTTCATATACAATATATTGGGCAGCACGGTGGCTCAGTGGTTAGCACTTCTGTCTCACAAGGGTCATGAGTTCAATTCCCGTCCATGGCCTTATCCGTGTGGAGTTTGTATGTTCTCCCCATGTTAGCGTGGGTTTCCTCCGGGTGCTCCAGCTTCCTCACACACTCCAAAATCATACTAGTAGGTTAATTGGCTGCTATCAAATTGTTCCTAGTGTGTGTGTTAAGGAATTTAGGCTGTAAGCTTCCAGGAAGGGGTAATTTTCCCAATCCGTTTCATGTATCAATGAAGCAGGGGCATCTGGGTCTAGCAGTACTTTATACAACATTGAAATAAGGCTCCTACTACTGAATAAAGACAAATTTCATCAAAAGCTGATGGTTGTGATATTTTGATGGAAAGGAATTTAGGAAATGTTTTATCTCCAGATATTAAAATATATTTATATTCTGGAGATTAATCTTTGGGTCAGTCCAGGGATTCTCCTATAAACCATAATTTCTGGCATTGTTTGCTGATATGATACATACAGCTTTGGCCTATACACGAATTCTTTTGCAATAGGGGCGTTTGTGGCTGCAATAACACTCGGAGAAGTCTAAAGTTTCTAGCTAAAAAAAACCTACAACATAGAAGGTACTAAGTACATGTGTATGAGCAGAAGTGAGACTGCCGAGGAATAGTGGAAAGATAAACTTAACTAGTTTTTAAAGGGGGCAGGATTTAGAAATATGCAGGCAGGGTAAATGAAAGGGGCTTACCTATGGAGGGGCTAATGTCAATCTTTGAAAGTAAGTGGGACACATTTAGAGTGAATCATGAGACAAAATCTTTATAAACATATAATTTTTTTTTATTTCTGTTTAACTGTCCTGTGGGAATATTTACTAAACTGCGGGTTTGAAAAAGCGGAGATGTTGCTTATAGCAACCAATCAGATTCTAGCTAGTATTTTGTAGAATGCAAAAAAATAAATGATAGCTAGAATCTGATTGGTTGAACAAGTGGTGATGTTGCCTATAGCAACCAATCAGATTCTAGCTGTCATTTATTTAGTACATTTTACAAAATGACAGCTAGAATCTGATTGGTTGCTATAGGCAACATCTCCACTTTTTAAAAACCTGTAGTTTAGTAAATATACCCCTATGTGTCGAACTGTAAATGATCCCACGTTGCCTTTACCGTACAAGACCAATGGAAAAGAATATTGCCACAGTCCCTAACAACATAAATATGAACTATGATGTGAGCTCAGTTAGACGAACGAGTTAAACCCAAGCTATGCACCACACCTGTTCTGACATGTTCGGTAAATGAGGAGCTCTGTCTATTCAAAGAGATAAATATAAACATACACTAAATTCTTACACTGAGATGTGATATACTGTAGTAAAATGCTATTTCAATTGTTTTTTAAGGGCTAAGATGCTTCTAACGCTTCAAGTGACAAAACAGGTTTGGCCAATGCAAACAAGTTTCTTTGTTTTCTAATCTAATTTTCCATTACACATGGGAGCAAAGAGTCAACTATTTAAACCCTGTATTGTTAAGCTCATACCTTTTGTGTTTAAACATAGCAGTGGGCCTAGGGCAGGGGTGGGCAAACTTTTTTTTGACATGGGATCCACTTTTTGCTTTCTCACTGTACCATGATCTACCACCCTCTTCTTGCAGAACAGCGTCGACCCATGTTAACCCTAATAGAAGCATGAAACAGGGTATTGATGTTGAGTGTTGAAGAAAAGATGATTTTATGTTATATTTAATAAAGTAGTGAATGAGGGTTTTAGGGAGTCATTTATTCAACAACAGTGTTTTTTTTTTTAATTGTGCATGTTATATATATATATATATATATATATATATATATATATATATATATTTACTCTTTTGCTATAAAGGGGAAGGTTTTTAGTTACCCTGTTCGTACTGGAACAATTGGTTGGCAAAGTTGCCTGTCTAGGGGTCCCAATCTTGTTAATTATCCTGGGCCCACAGCACAGTGGAATCAAGAAGAACACAACTTATAACAACTTATAAGAGTGGGCTGGTAGCCTCTTGGAGGGGCGGGGGATCACTTTTTTGTACTTTTCAACCTAGTGGCCCAACCCTGTGCTGACCAGTCTGGGGCTGTTTTCTACTATAGCAGAAGGGACCACATGCTCTTAGGGGTATATTGACTAAAGTGCGGGTTTGAAAAAGTAGAAATGTTGCCTATAGCAACCAATCAAAATCTAGTTATCATTTATTTAGTGCATTCTACAAAATGACAGCTAGAATCTGATTGGTTGCTATAGGCAACATTTCTACTTTTTCAAACCTGCAGTTTAGTAAATATACCGCTTAGTATCCCATTCAGAGGGGCTCTCCAGTCTGCTGTCCCTACATTTATTATCTATTTCATTTATCTCCTCCCTTCAGATTCTAATTGTGGTTTACTATAATAGTTCACAGCTCACACCTCAGGATCATGTTTACATATGATCTATACACTAATGACAGTAATAATACCTGTACCAGAATAACGTAAAAACATGTATTTGTGTCTTCACTTGCCTGTGTGGGTTAATAATAAAATGATTAGTAAAGTTAGCAGTACAACACCAATATAGTGATTTAACGAGGGAGCTGGGCCAAGGGATCACAGGTAAGCCTTTTTTTTTACATTTATTGTGCACAAAGCACATAGCAATGGCATACAATTAGAGCACACGGAGCCCATAAATCAATATCAAATGGTCATTGATCTCAGTGACATGAATCGAGCGTGCACCACTGACATCAGGTTCTTGGACATAAAAGATGTTTATTTTCGTACTAGGCTGCGACACTAAAAAGTACCAGGGCAATGTGCAATGGTGACAAAGGGCTTTGCACTAAAGTAGTTTGGTCATACAAACCAGGGGAGGTGGCTTGCTGGTGAGGCTAGCATGATAGTGAACGTGGAATAGACCATACTTGCCAACTTTTCCTCGTTGGCTTCAGGGAGATACCAGGGGAGGTGGGCGTGCAGGGGTAGGGCTTGAGGAATCGCATCATTTTGGTCCTGCCCTCTAAACGATTGTCACAATTTTGGCCAATTACACCATGGGGCAGGAATAAGATGACACAATATTTGCGTCATTAAGCCCCGCCCCTGCCACTAATTTATTGCGAGGGCGAGAACCGGGAGGTTGCTCTCCCAGGAGCCCTGGAGGTCTCCCAGAAATTCCGGGAGAGTAGACAACTATGCGTTAAAGAAAATCAGCTAATGAATCTCTAGAGACTGAAGTGTCTTTTATATTTCTGTCTCCATTACTGAAGTCATGTTGTCTTACCTGTCAGTCTTTGATTAAATCTTGGTCTCCTTGAAAATGGCCACCTCCATAGGCATCAATACATGGATATAGGACACAATTTCTGAACTGTGTCATCATGCCACAGATGGCGAAGCCAACCAAGTCTTGTACTGGCTCAGCATCAGGGAGAATGCCAGACTCTTCAGGGAGTGAGGGAGATCACCCTTATTTCAGGGAGTCTCCCTGACATTCAGGGAGAGTTGGCAATAAGGGAATAGAGGCATGAGCTCATACTTCCTGTTATTGTAGAGAACTACTGGTTGAGGATTTGGTGAGGGTGCATCCAAAATGTGGGTTCTCCTTCATCATATACGAGTCACTTTACTGGCTGCAGCCTGGCAGCCCCTATCAGCTGTAGTGAGAATTGCACTCAATAATAATAGGCGCTGTACTGTACCGTTGGTCAATTTTTTAGGACAAATATTTAAAACCTGAGACTATCTCTGGGAATTAGGGATAGTTGACAACTACTCCCAGTTACCTTGGACTTTCAAAGGCATCTCTCTGATATAGCCAATAGAGGTTGTTCAAAAGATTTTAGGATCAAGGGGCTGTCTGAAGCTATGGCAGAGGGCGATTTGATGAGGCTTGACCATGGTAAAACAGTAATTGTATTGGGCCTGGTAAGGCTCTAAAGGTCCACCGCTTAGAGACCAAAGGGGAAATTGTTTGAAAGTGGCATAGGATAAGTCATTTTCAGATCAGTCCAAAATTCAACATTTTTCAAAGCAATGTACTTGGCTGGGCTGGTATAGTGTAGTCAAAATGAATGGTCTTATTTGTGTACAATTACTCATACAGCCCAAACACTTCATTCATTAAGTCCAGGGTAATGGTTGGCTTGATTTTAAAGCTGCATATTTACCCTCTTTTATCTCCGATTAGACCTCATTAATAATTAAAAGTATGATATGTTCACAGAGGTTTGAAAATCTAGAAAATCATTCACCCCCATACTGAGGTACGTTCTTCATTTAACTAGAGTCATCTAGATTTTGTCTGAGACCAACTGAGAATGTTGTGATTCAATTGAGTGAGTACAGAACTAAATAAAGAGTTTGAGCAACCCTCTATAGTAAATGCACGCCTGCAATGTATATTTGTGTCACAACAGCAGCACAATAATCATATTATGTTATATTCTCTGCATTAGTCATTTATAGCAGTTATCGTAGCGTGATAATTGCAGTCACGCATACACAGATGGTTTAGAATTACTGTACAAGAAATGTTTTTCTCCAGTGTAATAATGAAAACGTCACGCTGGATATCATATGTTCCATTGAGTTTCTCCTGCCAAGTTTAGTACTGTGGCGAAACT
This sequence comes from Mixophyes fleayi, assembly GCF_038048845.1. NCBI lineage: Eukaryota > Metazoa > Chordata > Amphibia > Anura > Limnodynastidae > Mixophyes > Mixophyes fleayi. The sequence continues at coordinate 76,075,994 of NC_134412.1, forward strand.
CTGAACAATGCAGAGTATGAAGTCTGAGAGGTCTGCTTCAGGCCACATGCCACGAATACGCGACATGCAGCAGATTACACGTGAATGCAATCATGGGGAGGATTAAACAAATTAACAGAACTTTACCAATACAAACAACCTGGCATGGCATGTGCTTTACGCTATATTTGCAGAGCTCATCGTAAGTGTTTCGTAGCAACGGAAGAATAGTGGCAGTGTTCAGTCTCATATGTTACAGCTTAACTACATCCACAGCTGTATACATCACATTCATAGGGTACCAGGCAGGAGCAGACTGGACAGGGGGACATCTGCCCCCCAGGTCGCTCCCATAGTGGGCTACCTTGGGCTGGGTAACTGAGCCTCCTGCATTTTCTGCATTTAAAAATGTTCCTAATAGGCTTCTAAGTCGAGTCTTGCCCCCTGGGCTAAAATTTGCCAACCAGCCCCTGGCAACAGGTCTTAAAGAAGCTGTCCACCCAAGTGAAATTTTATAACTTCCCAAGTGGTAGAATTGCAGGGGTTCAATATCCGACCCTTGTTCAGCTCCCGGCACTTCTGAAAAAAGCAGTAGCTCTATTTATCAAAGGGTGGAAGTTCTATTGCCGTCTAAAATTGGAATTTTCACTGGCGAGGGTATTTGTTTTTGCTTTGCTACATACATTACAGGCGGTGCTGCAAACTTTAGCAATGTTAGCGTTACTGAAAACCCCTCCAGCAGTACATTTTGCCTACTTGGTTATGCTAGTGAAGGTTTCCGCATGGCTGCCAATAGGCAAGCCTATTTATCAATTATTACTGCAGTATTTGTACTGTCACAATAACTGCTCTGCTAACAGCATCTCACAATAGAAAACCCAACAAAATGGAGAAGCTTAATTTTTTTTTATAATTGCAATAATATTATTTTTTAAGCCTGAAATTATTTAAACTGAATGGGGCTATGCTCAGCCCCAGAAAAAAATATATGTGTGTGTGTGTGTGTGTGTGTGTGTGTGTGTATGTATGTATGTATGTATGTATGTATGTATGTATATATATATATATATATATATATATATATATATATATATATATATATAAATTAGAGATGTTCAGGCTCAGTTTTCTGAAAACTGAACCTCCCTGAACTTAGAAGATCCAAATAGGCTAGCAGCCGTCTCGGTACTTTCGCACGTCCTCGGATCTGAATCGAGGCAAAACGTCATTGTTGTGTTGTCAGATCCCACAGGGTTTGGATTTCATAAGTACCTCCCTCCCCAGGAGATCCAGCACCATTGCTCACACAGAAACAAGGGTAGCAGTGTTCTTGTCACTCTCCATTCTCCAGTGACATTGCTCAGTGCCATTGCTCACACAGAAACAGGGTTAGCAGTGTTCTTGTCACTCTCCAGTCTCCAGAGCCATTGCTCAGTGCCATTGCTCATACAGAAACAGGAGGGGTAGCAGTATTCTTGTCACTCTCCAGTGCCATTGCTCAGTGCCATTGCTCACATAGAAACAGAGGTAGCAGTGTTCTTGTCACTCTCCATTCTCCAGTGCCATTTCTCAGTGCCATTGCTCATACAGAAACAGGAGGGGTAGCAGTGTTCTTGTCACTCTCCAGTGCCATTGCTCAGTGCCATTGCTCATACAGAAACAGGAGGGGTAGCAGTGTTCTTGTCACTCTCCAGTGCCAATGCTCAGTGCCATTGCTCATACAGAAACAGGAGGGGTAGCAGTGTTCTTGTCACTTGACAAAAATTGACTCAAAATGACTGGAAATTAATGTTCTTGAGGTTAATAATAATGTAAGATCAAAAAAAAGAGCTAAATTATGTGATTTTAGAAAAAAATAGGGATCCAAAATGAAAACACATGAGGGCGGTGAAGTGAATCCAGATTCAAAACCAAAACATGGGGTGCAGTGAACATCTCTAAATATATATATATATATATATATATATATATATATATATATATATATATATATATGTGTATGTATATATGTAGTTTTTTTTCAGATTCTAGCTATCATTTATTTTATACATTCTACAAACTAATAGCTATAATCTAAATGGTTGCTATAGGCAACATCTCCACTTTTCAAATCTGTCGGCTCTTAGCTACATCTAGCCCCTGACTTGTTGCATTTCAGCGGATTAACGCATTTCTAGACTCACTTTGTTCAATGTTAAAACTTCACACAGGCAAAAGTGCCACATTTGATAAAAACAGTTCCAATGTTTCCTCATTCTCATGAAAAATTTAGGACAAGATTAGCAATACAATGAGCCCTTAGTTTCTTCATGTTGCAAGATATTTATTTGTTTCAAATCAATGTTACAAAGTACAGTTATTTGTTTTACATAGCACACACATTGTTCTTGTGAATCTTGCACATGAAATTAGGGGATATTCAATTCTTTTTTGTCTGGATTCCTAATACAATCACAGAGAACATTTACAGATATCCCCTTCTACCTTCCACAATGTGCTGGAATCCTACTATAAACTATAGGACATCAAATGAATTGTATATTGATTTTTATTTTCTTTAAAAAACATTTATCAACATTAGATTTGCCCGTGGACTTCCTCTCTGGACCAAGCTGGTTGGATGGAACATAACTAATAGTAATGCATGAATAAATTATTGAAGACTTGGGCAACGTGACAGCTCTGATATACAGCTTGGGATTGGTTTCCGCTAAAATATGACTCCCGAGTGTGAGGTCCATTTACTATTTTGGAATCCATTCCCAGGCTAGATGGGCTGGGTCGTTGTTCTTAGGATTGGAGCCTCTATAGAAGGGGGGAGTGGTAGCACAAAAGAACAGAGTGGCCCTCCTCTCAGAGACTGAAAAACACTAGGGATCTTTTCACAAGCGTTTTCACATGTGCCAGCCAATCACATCTCGGTTACCATGGAAAGCACTTGTAATTGGCTGAGCAGCTAATGACATTTCTGTTCAATTCAGGACACAGAGCTTTTCTGTATAAACATGACCTATTGGTCAGTCTTCTTATCCATACCCATAACCATGTCTAGGGACCACTATGCAATTAAGTAAAATGATATGCATAAAAGTGCATAACTAATGGGCAGCATGGTGGCACAGTGGTTTCCACACAGAGCTGGTGTCATGGGTTCAATTCCGATCTGGGCACTATCTGTGTGGAGTTTGTATGTTCTTCCTGTGTTTGCATGGGTTAGCTCCCACAGTCCAAAAACATACCTTGGGCCTCGTCGTTTGCGGATCCTCCCCCTCCCCCTTCCCTGCCCACTCTAGCTGTGCATTGAGCGTACTGAGTTGCTGTGTTTACTGTACTGTGCTGTCTCCCATTGTATTGTGATTTTGTTTGTCTCTGTACGGCGCTGCGGATGCCTTGTGGCGCCTTATAAATAAATATTAATAATAATAATAATAATACCCATAGGTTAAATGGCTGCTGACAAAAATGGAACCTAGTGAGTGTGTGTGTATGTGTGTGAGAATACCACCCTTAGCTCCGATGGCAGTTACCCTCTGTGGAATTCAACTCACTCGGGTAGCTATTTGGCTGGATACACTAAACAAAGGGTTACAATATTACATCAGGGAATGACACTTCACGCTTGTGTGAATCAATAAGACATTTGACACATTGTATCTGCAGGATTACACAATTTGAGTCTATCATACATTTTGATACAATGACGTTATATTGATACATATTAATACATTTCCCAATGCTATTTCAGCCAGTATATTACTATGGAGACACATTACATAACATCTAGACATCCTAACCTAATTACCTCTCAGATTACCTGTTGACCTAGCTAATTAACTTGGGCTGCCAGCTAGTTAACTCAGACATTGTTCTGATTGCAAACCAAATCTAAGCTGTACCTCGTAACAATGGACATTTGAGACAAATGGTAAATACATTAGCTAACACAAGCAAAATGATTTCTGCTGTTCTCTTATTTTCACACAGTATGGCAATATATATTATATTTCAAATACATACAATATTGCAGGTAATAGCAAGGGTAAAATGTACCTAATAACATAAAATAGTAATACACATAACATAACAATGCTCTGGTGTATATACTTGGGCCAAGGATTAAAAAGTACATTAAACTGTGAGAAACGGGTGAAGAATAAAATGTCCTCAGTCCAGTAGCACCCTGTTTCGTCACAGTGTGTTTGGGTGGCAGAGAATTTAGACTGTAAGCTAGGAAGTGGGCAGATCTGGGATTTTGCCACACTCGCCCGGGAGTCCGGGAGACTCTCTCAAAATGCGGGAGTCTCCCGGACATTCCGGGAGAGTTGGCAAGTATGAGATAGATAGATAGATAGATAGATTGATATGAGATAGATAGAAGCCAGCACACTCAGATCCAGGATTCTAGGAAGAATTTATTATTTCATCTAAAGCAGCATAAACCGCAACAAACTGGGTGACATTAACCTTCCCTGAGACAGGACAAAGAGGCTAATTATATATGTACACTTGTTATATCACCTTCTTGGCCCACTTCTACAGTATCATATGGTAATCACTGGTGGCTGGAAAACGAGCAGATGTTAACTCATAAAATATTAACTTCACTGTCATGTGTCATTGTGTTACTCCTTGCACAGGATGGGATTGTGCACTGTAAGCTGATACGTAACAAACATTTGGAAGCTGGAACTAAGTAAAAGAGGACTTTGATTTTTATAGACCTATAATTACACTGTCATGTTATTTGAGAATGTTTTGTGTGTTAGTCTTTATTGGTTCGTTTTACTAGCTTTACATTACAAAACAGGCCGAAGTTTTTTGATGCAAGAATTGTAATGTAAGTACAGTATTATAAGGAGGCAAAAATATCTAATGAACAAATACAACAGAGGTTGTGATTTTAATCATCCGCACAAATGAACAAGAATCAGTATTAATAGCTGTATAGAAAATATAGAATGATGTCAGCATCATTTCACCCTTTTGGCTGTATAATTATGTGCAATATGATAATCAAATCTAGCTCACCCCCAAGGTTTGGCTTGTGTGATAATTGTGATCAAATCCATTGAACTCCTGATTGCAGACACATGTTCTAACATACATACGCGACCGTCATCCCTATCACTCGGCACTTACACCCGGCCTGCAGCTGGTGCAAGTCATACGACAGAAAAACACGTGCCTTAGGGATGCCCAAAGCTTGTATCGGATGCTGCTACGTTCACTGGAGCTTGGCACGCCCTTAGTCTACACTGACTACGTGCCCGTTCTCCTCCCCTTTCCGTCCATGAAATCGTAGGCTGTAGTAAGGGTCCTTCGCGCTCAAAGATGAATTGGATGTTGCTGAGTTCACTGGCGTATGGTCTGGTTCTGGGTATGTGCAGAACGATTTTATGTAAAATATGGGACTTAATGAATCAGGCCACTGTCACATCATAGTACTCATTAGTTTAGAATACACTATTGGGCTAGGCTGGTGTGGGGTTAGATGTGTGTGTGTGTTCTACTCAGGGCCGGATTAACCCGAGGTCTAACTGGGCTACAGCCCAGGGTCCTCGGGCATCCAGGGGGCCCTTGAAAGTGCTCAGCAGCATTATTGATCGGTCCGGGGGCGCCCCTGGCCTGATCAATGCTGCTGAGCCTGTCGCTGTAGTCATTCCCCGGCGCTCAGTAATCTGCTTACTGAGGAGATCTTGTGAGAGTGAGACTATGGGTCTCACTCTCATGAGATCTCCTCAGTAAGGAGCTTACAGCGCGCCGCTGAAGGACTACAGTGACAGGAGAGGAGGTAAGCGCTTGGGGGGGTTCACATGGGGAGGCCTCGCGGGGGGTGGCTCACAGGGGGGCTTAATGGGGGGTGTCGTGCAGCTCACATGGGGGCCTCACTGGGGAATGGAGGCCCCCTTAGCCCAGGGGCCTCCATTACCTTAACCTGGCCCTGGTTCTACTAAACACGGGTTCCTCCATAGTACTCAATAGACTGCATTTTATGACAGCTCAAAATTATATCTGATTGCTCACCATCAGATATTTATTGGCATTTTGGTACCACATATGCGACAATCTGTGGCCTATTTGGTCTTACATGACCAAATTGTCCCTGCCAAATGCTGTGTGTATGGGCAGCTCTAAGATTGCAGATTTATTGAGACAATCTGATCATACACCTGGATATTTAATCATTTGGAAAGAATACCTAGCAACCATTTTCATCTGAACAGCGACATCTGTGCCTACACTCGCAGCTACTATCAATGGAAGAGGATTATTGACTTTTCTTGTTCGTGAGTCTAGACTTGCAAAGGATTCCATCTGGCAAAAGCATTAAACATGCACAGTGCAAATGATCACTGGTGGGTCTCCCACATTTAGACATAAACTCACACAGACAGATAGGCCGATTGACAGATATTGGTGGAGCAGAACAACAATTTTAAACAATCGGTTTTGGATCTGAATAACTCTTTTCTTGAGTACACCAATAAGTGACTAATTAGATTAAAAAACGATTGTATCTATGACCGTGTAGATAAATGACGTCAAAACAGGCTGCTGTTCTTACTGCTGATCGTGATTTCTGTTGGGGACTTGTTTTGTAATTCTTAAGGTCAGTCATCATTTATTAGGAGTCGGGCAAGTGAGTTTCATTTATTATTGTTTGTGTTAGTCACTGTCGGTGTTATCAGCACCGTTAAAGTGACTACCACCGTGACAGACAGTAGCATCACTAAGCGGTACACACTCACTCATTTGCCGCCTGTTTTAAAGAGTTATGGTTAAAGAAGCTGTACTCATACAAACAGTAAATTGATGATATGCCAGTAAAAAGTGCAGCAGTATATATGATGAGCGTTTCATATTAAAAATAAAGATCAAAGATATTATTATACCAAAGTGGATAATAAATTTAAACATGCAGGGCCTGAGTCATTAAGGAGAGCAAAGCATAAAAAAGGAGTAACATTTGCACTTGGGCAAAACCATGTTGCATTGGAGGGGGAGGTAAATTTAAAATGTTGGGACAAATTTATACTTTGGGTAGGACATGTCTTAGATCAACTTTAAATTTCAGTGTAATAATAAAGCTAACAAGTATTTGTGTGCTAGATGAAAAAACAGCCAGTATGTGCAAAATAATAAACTAATTTGCACCCCTTAAGTTGTAACATGGTTTGTCCCAGAGAACATTTACTCCTTTTTTGCCTTAATGACTCAGGCCCGCATTGGTTTATTCTCCACATTCATATAATACAAATGAACTGTAATTTAATATTTAGCAGGTGACTTTGCAGACTTTATTGAACCAGACAGTTTTCTTGTGTATTATTAAAGCCACTTTCATGATCTGATGAACACCAATAATACTTCTATGATTGTTGAATCTCTGCTCCTCCTGTGTCTTGTTACTCGTATGTGATTCTGTCTGAATATGTAATACAGAGTCAAAGAAGAGGAATGGGTGCTAGGAAATATATCAGAGTAGCCCGAAACAGATTGAGTACATGATACATTTAATAAGTGGGCAGCACAGTGGCCAGGTTGTTAGCACTTCTGCCTCACAGCACTGGGGTCATGAGTTCAAGTCCCGACCACGGCCTTATCTGTGTGGAGTTTGTATGTTCTACCTGTGTTTGTGTGGGTTTCCTCCCACACTCCAAAAACATACTGGTAGGTTAATTGACTGCTATCAAAATTGACCCTAGTCTCTCCCTCTCTATCTGTGTGTGTGTGTGTGTGTGTGTGTGTGTGTGTGTGTGTGTGTGTGTGTGTGTGTGTGTCTATATTAGGGAATTTAGACTGTAAGCTCCAATGGGGCAGGGACTGATGTGAATGAGTTCTCTGTACAGCACTGCGGAATAAGTGGTGTTATATAAGTAAATGGTGATGATGATAAGTATTCTTTAAAAAAATGCACTTACAGCTGTGCCAATTTTGCAGATTTTAGGTTCTTAAGCAGTCCCCTCACCACTTAGATGTCTTGTCATCCTGTCCTGGGCATAGGAAATAGTTTTCATAACTTTACATAAATTTTGGACTTTTGGTAGCCAGGAACCAGGCAGAAAACTAGTAACCTGTGACCAATATTCCCCATGCAACGCATTTCAAAGTAAAGTGATTCCTTCTTCCTTATACATCTATTGTGCATCCACCAATATAAGTGAGGACAGCAGTAATATGTAAACTGTAATATTTGCCGGTAAGATCATAGCCAGGACCTTGAAATTATTCATTTAAGAACATAAATAACAGCTAATTAGAACGTGTTTCATTGATTTCAAGTATTATCAGTGATGAGATCCCTTTGATGAAACTAGCTTGGCTGCTAGAGAAACGCGTCAGTATTAGCATCGTTAGGATTGCTGACAATCAGCATTTGCACGGTTGCTGACACAATTTCCCCTCGCTGTGGTCGATAACACCGGTGCTCTTGTCAGTTCCTGTGGGGATATAAAGCACTGGACATATAACATACCATAACGGACTGAACATTGAGCTTGGCTGCACTGTTCTTCAGATGGTATGCGGGACCACCCTAGAAATTATATATATATATATCGAGACTATATAAAGTTTCTTCACTCTATGAATGATTGACTTTATTCTCCGTCTTAATCTGTGGCTAATTGTTATCCATAGGCTGTGCTACTACCGGCATATTATACATTTGTATTTTCAAATACCACCAATACCAACGTAATTAACGTACAGTAAGTGTTTGCCAAGGTTTAGTGCAGTCAGCAACGTCTGATTCAACCTTTGGGCATCTCTAAGGTAAGTGTCTTTTTGTCTTATTACTTGCACCAGTTAAAGATCTGGTGTAATTGCCGAGTGATAGTGGTGATGGACTTGTATACATGCTAGATTCTAGCACTTGCCGTATTCAGACACAACATAGTGCAGGATATAAATAATACATATGTGGAATGTAAGGTTCCAGGAAAACGCAGAATTTTTATTTATTTTTTTCACTTTTTTTATACATGATATACAGTTATCAAGATGCTGTTCATGTCTACTGTACATAAAATATAATTTTAGAGGTTGAATTTGATTGTGAGCAGATGTTCTACCAGCTAGAACATCTGCTCACAATTAAAAGCACAGTTTTCCTGGAAGTTTATATTTCACATATGTATTATTTATATCCTGCACTATGTTGTGTGTCAATACGTAAGTGCAGTATATGTGTATCTACACTTGTATTCAAAAAGAGACGTGTGTACAGATCCACTTGTGGTTGAATACGGATGTGCATATGCCCGAAAACATACATTGGGGTATATTTACTAAAATGCGGGTTTGAAAAAGTGGAGATGTTGCCTATAGCAACCAATCAGAGTCACGCTGTCATTTTCTGGAACGTACTGAATAAGTGATAACCAGAATCTGATTGGTTGCTATAGGCAACATCTCCACTTTTTCAAACCCCGCTGTTTAGTAAATATACCCCTTTATGTTCATTTTGCATGCTTTAGTGAATCAGGCCCATAAGGATTAAGTAAAGCCTTAAACAAAAATTCAATCCTGACTTTATATTTTTACATAAATCCACCTCTATCCAACCAATACAGCACTGGAAGGTTAGTAAGACCCTTGCCAAAACTGAGATACTCCCCCATCTTGCTCCCGCAGACCACCCTCTGCTCACTGTATTCTTCAGGTATCGGAGCCTGGAGAAAATTGAGAAAAATTAGCTGAACTGATCATGAGTGACAAATGCAGCTGATTGGACGCGTGTCACTGTGTCTTATAATGTTGGACTCCTGACATTCTACTAGCTGGAAGTTATATGTAAAAATAACCTTTGGCTCAGGTTCACCTTTAAACATAACCTGCATGATCAATTACTTTCATGTACAATGAGATTATCTCTTCATACATGCATTTATACTTTAATACACATGCTTGCCAAATATTAATATTTATATTTATTATAACTGATAAGGTACATAAACAATTGTACCCCAAAATTTTATAAAGGGTTAAAATTTTTAAACATCATAAACAAATACAAAAAGAAACAAATTACTATAATACTAATAATGACAAAATACAATAGCTGGAGAGGTCATTCTGACAGTAAATACGACTTAAGCTGTGATGTGAACGACTCTTCACAACATTTTCATGACTTCATACATAGGACGACCTTATATCATCATAGTCTTGTATTAGTCAATTCTCAGGAGACGGAGAAAGCAGACACAAGAAGAAATGAACTTTGCCTTGGAAAAAATTCCACACCTACCCTCTCCTTCTGTTTAAACCCATCCCTCGGAAATATAACCTCATATCTCTCTATATTTTAGACAGGCATTTAGTACATTATTATCTATCACATGATTATCCTGATTCATTCCTCCACTTGGAAATTCCTGCTCAGCCACACCTCACATATTTACTGTTAATAGCCCCTGTATCAGTATAAGGGTATACAGTAAGTGCTGTATATTACGCAATGTCAAATGAGGATTTCATCAGGTTACAACATCAGTGGAAGATTGTAATCAGACTTTATCAATGTATCATAATTTCTTCCTTGTTACAGGCAAACTGCATAAAATACATATGGTTAATGTCCTTTCCTTCACGCACCTTAACCTTCGTGCCTTATAAGTGTGACTTAAACTAAATCAAATAAAGACACGGACACGTATAAGCTTCTTTGGCAAAAGGTCGCAGTTTTTATTAATAATAAACCAATTAAATGAAATTCACCTGGAGGTGGCGAGAGCAAAATACAGTCAACTAAACAACCAATCATCTAACCAAATATTGCAATGCCAAGATGGCATTCAAACTAACCAAGGAATAATCCCTTAACATTGGCCGGTGCTAAAACAGGCGCCAGCATGACTGCTCCCTCCTGGACTCAACATTGACGGCCACGTAAAGCACGCCAAGGGATCCTCCACTCAGAAGGATCAAGATTGATGTTACTTGAAAGGGGCAGTGACGTGCGGCCAAATATCATAACCACCGCTGTGACAAGTCGCTGGCTGCACTGCTCTCCCACCAACTGCGCCTCCTCTGTAAAAAAAGATTGTTAACGCAAATAAACAACTAGTTGGGCGGGCGGGAAGGCATCCGTGAAAGTGCGGGAAGAAAAGACCCAGCAATCGATAGGAGTTAATACTGAAGAGACTATGCCACTCCTCATGGATCCTATTGGCTGGATATCAGCAAAACTTTAACCCTGAATAGGTAAGTGCCTGAAACACATAACCCAATGCTTTTTAAGTGCCCTCAGCTTAATAGCTTCGCTTAACATTGGATGCTCTTGTGTTTAGGGTTCTAGGAGTTCTTGTGTGACAGTTTCCCAGAAGTAAAGACCGTGATCTTCATCTTGAAACATTGCTGCTTATGTCCAGTGGCAGAGAAAACTAATACAAGATTAGCTGCAAACGTTGGCCTTCCCTATGTTGTGTCTTTAGCCTATTTGTTTTATGTATTTATCTTCCATGTTAAAATTAATCTAGGCCGAGGTCAATCCTGACAATTTGAAGGGAACAGGACTAGCGTAGACATGACAATACTTACCGAGGCAATATGCTCCCCGCTGACTGCGGACTCTGTAGATAGGGCCACAGAGTAGCATGGGGCCCTCTCAGCTGCCAGGTCTCATAGTACCAGCTACCCCTACATTTCTGTTAGGTACACAGGGGAGGGCTGGCAAATTTTAGCCCTGAGGGAATGAGAATCGGCTCAGCAACCTATTGGGAACATTTTAAAAGAAAAACACTGCAGGTAGCCCACTGTAGAACTGGCCTAGGGGGGGCAGATGACCCCCTGCCCCCCAGCCTAGCCAGCCCTGGGTACGTCAAGCAACTTACACTGCACCACTGACGACCTGGGGTTCATACCCCGCAGATCCTTAAAGTTATTATCCACAGCGGATAAAGTGGCACGTTAAATAGCGCTGTGAGACTCAGAGTAGTATAATGCTTTCTGAGTATCCATAGACAGACATACCAACATAACTTACTTTATGATAGGGACATTTATCCAGTCATATCCCATACTTCCCACTTATATCTGGACAGAATTAATCTGGGCACTATTATTGAATCGGTGTAAAAGACATGTTCATAATCAAATAATCTGTTCATTGAGCTCTGTTGTTTTATTCCAAATGTATGTATAAAACACACAACCAGAGAAACGGTTATGATTTGGTTTAAGAAAAATCTAAATGTTGGCATGTCTGCACAGAATATGAATAATTTGGTGAAAGTTAAATCCCTAAAGCAATAAGGAGTATATTTACTAAACTGCTTGTCTGGAAAAGTGGAGATGTTGCCTATAGCAACCAATCAAATTCTAGCTGTCATTTTGTAGAATGTGCTAAATAAATGACTGGTAGAATCTGGTTGCTATAGGCAACATCTCCACTTTTTCAGACAAGCAGTTTAGTAAATATACCCCCAGGGGGGTAAATGTATGAAGCTCCGGGTTCTTCAACACCCGCGAGTTCGGCGTCTTCAGCGCTTAAATTTAAAGCGGCGCTGCCTTGTAAAGGGAAGTTTTTCTGTCTTCACTCTTCTCCTTTTAGTCTTTCCACTCACTTTCCTATATACTGCCCCTGGCATCCCCTCCTGATTAAAGTGTTTCTGACAGTGACTTTATACTTGTGATTGTGTGACATGTACAGAATATGAAGAATGTTACACCCGTAGCACAATAAGTGTTTGCTTTGTCAATGATGTGCTGAAGGGAACACGCATAGGGCTGGTTTTTATATGTGTATGGTACATATTAATTATTTTGTAATTTCATCTAGATTGATTTTGTAAATTTAATAAAGAGCACTAAAGTCACTATGCATATAAACATCCATTTCATAAATAGTGTGCTCCTATCAAGCTGTGTCTGTAAGGCATCGATATCATCACTATCTATTTGTAAGGGGCAACATGACCCTTTAGTCTGTATATTAAAAATATAAATCATACATAAAACATATTGGGCCTGATTCATTAAGGAAGTTAAGCAAAAGTAGGTAAGTAAGGCAAAACCATGTTGCATTGGAGGGGGAGGTAAATTTAAAATGTGTTGGCAGATTTATATTTGGAGTAGGGGATGTCCTAGATCAACTTTAAATTTCAGTGTACAAATAAGCTATCAAGTATTTGTGTGCTACATGAAAAAACAGACAGTAATTTCCTCATGTGCAAAATAATGAACTAATTTGCACCCCTTGCATTGTGAAATGGTTTTGTCCAGAAAAACTTGAGTAAGAAAACTTACTCAATTTTTTGCTTAACTTTCCTAAATGAATCAGGCCCATTATCTATAAAAAAAAATCATACATAAAAACAAGTACATATACAAACAACAGAACAAGTACATACAAGGTGGATGAAGAATGGGCAGACGAGTGACAGAGTGGAAAGGAAAGAGCTTATATATACATAATGGTAGACAAGCGGAAGAGGAGAGAGGTAAGGTACAGGAAAGATACATAGGACTGGGGGAGGGGGGGGGGGATAAGACAGAGACAGGGTTATGGGTGCCCAAGGCTCATTGATGCACATGGGGTTTGAAGACTAGCCCCTTTGGTCCAATTCCACAGAAGAGATACTGTAGCACTAATTGCTGAAACGTTGATGCTGGCTACGATAGATAGGCATCAGAAAACATGGTGCATAGCAGCTTGCAGTGTATGGGGCTGCGTAGCCACAGACCGGTTGGAATACCAATGCTGACCCCTGCACACGGTCAAAAGTGCCTACAGTGGGCAAGTTAGCAGCAGAACTGGACCATGGAGCAATGGAAGAAGTTGGCCTGGTCTGATGAATCACGTTTTCTTTTACATCATGTGGACAGCCCGTGTGTTTTGTTTACCTGGGGAAGAGATGGCACCAGGATGCACTATGGGTAGAAGGCAAGATGGCGGAGGCAGTATGATGCTCTGGGCAATGTTCTGCTGGGAGACCTTGGGTCCTGGTATCTATGTGGATGTTACTTTGACATGTACCATCTACCTACATGTTGTTGCAGACCACGTAAACAGATATTATTTGCAGTTTATATTAGATAAGCTTACCATCTGTCAAGCAAATCTAGATTTTTTCTTGTTTCTGAGGGACCAAGCCAGTTTCTGTGCAGGTTTTCACATGAATCAATCAATGAATTGTGACCTGGTAAGGGGCCCGCACAATCTCCTGGGGTGTTTAAAAGCAGTTGGTTAGGAAACTAGGTGAAATATACCGGCCATCATATACTACACCAGTGACATTTTCACAGAATTCAAAGACAATTTTTACCTTCTCTGGCTGATAAAAGTTCCTTTCACCCTGCAGCATTAACCAATCACAGACTATTCATCAGAATGGGCTGTGTATAGAATGCTGGTCATCGGTTGGGACACAGTTTTTTTACTGGACGTCAGAAATGGTTCTGCATATAAAGTGTACCAGGTTAGTGTAAAAGCATCCTATTGAAAGAATAGAGTGAGTAAGAATTGCTGAAACCCCCTGAACACCCATAAACGTGATTTAGTGTAGGGAAAAGGGCTCCCGGTAACACAGAAACTCCTCCCTAAATAATCACTCTCCACCCCATCTCATTTAAATATATTGTCCTGCAAAACAAAATCTGATTTATTCATGTGGGCATTCAGCAATTAAAACGCCCCTATCAACTTAGCTCTTCCAATTGGAAGATGCAAACTTTTGCAACTCTAAATATTTTTTATATATTTCATAAAAACATTTTGTTTCTGAACCCTTGAAAGGGTAGATTGGGAATAGATGAATCACTTATGACTGCAACATACAAAGCCAGCTCTCTCATTGTTCCTGTTTCTAATTGATATAGTCTGACATACTGCTAATAGATGTTCATATAATAAATAATATATACTGTGTTTCAATTAAGCGACAGGTGCATACATTCATTCTGTATCCTCCTCTAGGGAAAATGGATAGGTCATGCCTCTAAGGCAAATGAATTTGATGTACACGCAATGCTGCCTTGATTATAGTGTGCATTTAACTAATCACCCATAAGCAAAGTGTGTTCCATTGGACCTTATGTCTAATTAAGAGTTTCTAAAAATAGCTTCATTCTAAAACTAGGAAACACTGACTCTTTCTTTGTCCACAGATAAAAGCAAAGATTCCGTATTGGGAATCCTGTAAACAAGAAAGGTTTGGAAGAAACAGAAAGCTTCCTAGATATAATGGTGGTTTAGTAGTTGACTCATTACTTACCTTTTATGAATTTAACTCACACTTGCCTACTTTTTTTAATTTGTCTTGCGGGAGGTCCGGTGGACGTCTGGGGGCGGGGCTTGGAGAATCGCGTCACTGAGCCGCGTCCCCTACGCGATTATCCCTATTTTGCCCTATACCAGCAGGGGGGGCCACGATGATGCGTGAATTTGCGTCCCATCCATTTAACTTACCAAAGTGGGATCCAGGAGGTTGAACTGCTCTCTCGGGAGTCGGCCACTCACAGAAATTCGGGAGTCTCCCGGACATTCCGGCAACTATAATTTAACTAAAGTAATAAAAGGATGTGTTGAAGTGTAATTTTGTGAAATATTTTAGTTATTTCAGTTGATACAAGTACACAACACTCGGAGAGGTGGAGAGGTGGAGTGTGCACAAGCAACACATAGCAGTGAATTGACAGTAAATAGGCAACAATTAAAATAGACTTTACTGTTATTATTTGGTGTTAACACTAACAGGCTGGATTTAGGCTATTTAGAAATACTGTGTGAATAGAGTAAAGTCTGTAGCAAGCTAGATTTTGGTACTTTGTGTTAAATGAGAGTATAGTGAGTATGTTTTATCTCTTGTCTCCCATTACAGTCCTGTTTTGGGGCGTGAGAATAAAGCGCAGCAAAGGTTTTTCAGGTTTAGCTTGGAGGTTTGTTGAAGTTCCCACTAACTATAAAATATTCGAGAGTGTGATCGGTTTGCTTCTATTAAATCAACATTATTTACAAACTTGCATCCTCCATTGTCACGTTAAAAACACCCCAATTATTTCAATTTTGTTCAGTCCCTTAGTGCATAATATTTGCAGTGTTATTAATGTTTATGGTTAATATTGTAAATTCTTGTTCATCTTTAACTCTTAGGGGGGAATTCAATTGTAAAAAAAATCCTGGAGGTTCCTCCGGCACAGCCACAAGACACCTCATCCGTTTTGTTTTGTTTTTTGACAGAAGTAACGCTCATGTTTGCACGTAGAGGTGTGTGCAAAAATTAGCATTAGTTTTTACCGTAGTGACGGTAAAAATACGTGGCAGCGATGTTCTGGGAACATTGCGACCAATTGAATATGCCCCTTAGATGTAAGTCCCATTGTGGTTAGGTTTTTATTATAGATATCAAATGTATAACATCCCTGGGATCTGTTGATTTGGTCTATAACACTATATTTAACAAACAAAATTTGAAAGCTTGAATGGTTTCACTGTATCTTTATGGCGGACATGGGCCAAACCTAGCGCTTGGCCCTAGTACTGAGCATCAATATCTAATTTGGCCACAAACAGAGGAGGCCAAGTTAGAAGTGATCAGATAGTGGCTTGGGCTTCGGATCACTTGCAGCATAATGAGTGTCTCTTAGCTTGGTTGAATTTCATGGAGCTATTTCTCTTGCTCTGTCAGAACGGAATTATGATAACATAGGGGCATATTCAATTAGGTTTACGGTCCGTGGTAACGCGCCGAAACGGCCCGCGAAGTCAATCCACGATACCACAATAACGTGGATTTTCATGCGTACCCTATAGGGTTGCGTAGGAAAATCCATGTTATTGTGGTACCATATTACCGTCAATACTGTGCCCTTTCCGGTTTCCGTTCCGCGGAAACCTAATTGAATATGCTTCATAAAGTTTGTGCATCAGGTTATTTAAGCAAATAATAACAACTGGAGGACTTTAATCTTGGCTTCACTCGCAGAACCTTTTCTAGTTGTTTGTATTTTATCCAAGTGAATTTAAAATAGTTTTCTAGTTTTTTTTCCTGTAACTTATTTGTATAACTATTGTATGAATAAATATTTATTTTCTAAGCTTTAAATATGGATAATCAACAAAACTATAAAATAAATACAATGTACCATAATTCTCCCCAAATCTACTGTTGCAAATAGTGCAACCAAAGACGTTCAATCAGGCCTAATAAGGATTGAATATATTTTAATCATATTAGACATCCCAGAGGGCCCCATTCAAAACATATTATTTTATTTTTCTCTCCTAAATACTACGGATATTAATATGTATATGGGTGCACCTTCCAAAACATGGAACTGTTAAGCATTCTGGGTACATATAATTACTTAAACAATTCCAGGGGATGTTGAACACTTGGGGGTATATTTACTAGACTGTGGGTTTGAAAAAGTGGAGACGTTGCCTATAGCAACCAATCAGATTCTAGGGCCTGATTCATTAAGGATCTTAAATGAAGAGGATCCTTATTTCAGTCTCCTGGACAAAACCATGTTACAATGGAAGGGGTGCAAATGTGTGTTCTGTTTTGCACATAAGTTAAATACTGACTGTTTTTTCATTGTAACATGGTTTTGTCCAGGAGACTGAAATAAAGATCCTCTTCATTTAAGATCCTTAATGAATCATGCCCCTAGTTATCATTTATTTATGCATTCTACAAAATGACAGCTAAAATCTGATTGGTTGCTATAGGCAACATATCCAGTTTTTCAAACCCGCAGTTTAGTAAATATACCCCTAGGTGCGTTTGGAATATTTCTTGATCTCTACAGCGAAATGGTTGGTTGTCCAGCTGTAGTGCGTCCTCTGTCTACAACTGCACCGTTCTGTCCATCATCTTACCAACATCATTGACTTTGACAAGATTAGTGTGAAAAGCAATTCGCCTATTGAGCACGAACCCAATGAGGTCAGGATTGTAACACAGCAAGGAGGGGCGGCCATAGAAACTCGCTAGAGCTAGAGGGCTAGAGCAGCCCTCTGGAGAGGCAAGTGACAGGATGGGGGTTATATTTGCTACACAGATCCTTAGAAGTAGGTGGACTTCTCCTGTAATTCAGTGTTAAATATAAATAGGCCAAAGGCAATGACAGTCACCCAGGATTGTGCCTCACCTTTACTGAGGCAAGCTTAGTGAACTGTCCCAGGCAGAAGGCACCAGAGCAAATAAATGGTGGTAATTCTTTTTAAAAAGGGTGATATTATTAAGGAGAAAGGAAGAAAGAAATAAAGAAAGAAATAAGAAAGGAAGGAGGGAAGGAAGGAAAGAGGGAAGGAAGGAAAGAAAGAGGGAAGGATGAATGGAAAGAAAGAAATAAAGAGGGAAGGAAGGAAAGAAAGAGGGAAGGAAGAATGGAAGGAAAGAAAGAGGGAAGGAAGGAAAGAAAGAGGGAAGGAAAGAAAGAGGGAATGAATGAAGGAAAGAAAGAAAAAGGGAAGGAAGAAAGGAAAGAAAGAAGCAAGGGAGGGAGGGGAGGAAGGAAGGAAAGAAGGAAGGAAATAAAGAAGAAGGAAAGAAAGAAAGAAGGAAGAAAAGGAAGGGAAGGAAGAGGGAAGGAAGGAAGGATAGAAAGAGGGAAGGAAGGATAGAAAGAGGGATGGAAGGAAGGAAGGAAAGAAAGAGGGAAGGAAGGAAGAAGAGATGGAAGGAAAGAAAGAAAGAGGGAAGTAAGAATGGAAGGAAAGAAAGAGGGAAGGAAGGAAAGAAAGAGGGAATGAAGGAAGGAAAGAAAGAGGGAAGGAAGGAAAGAAAGAAAAAGGGAAGGAAGGAAAGAAAGAAGGAAGGGAGGGAGGGGAGGAAGGAAGGAAAGAAGGAAGAAAATAAAGAAGAAAGAAGCAAGGACGGAAAGAAAGGGAAGGAAGGAAGGAAAGAAAAAAAAAAGAAAGGAAGGTAAGAAAGAAAGAAGGAAGGAAGGAAAGAAAAAAGGAAGGAAAGAAAGAAAGAAGGAAGGAAGCAAAGAAAGAAGGAAGGAAGAAAAGAGGAATGAAGAAAGGAAGGAAGAAGAAAGGAAATAAATAAGAAGGAAGGAAAGAAGAAAGGAAATAAAGAAAAAGGAAGGAAGAAAGTAGAGAAGGGATGAAGGAAAGACTGAAAGAAAATAAAATAAGAATAGGAACGGAAGAAAATAAGAAGAAGAACAAAAGAAAGAAAGAAAAGAACAGTGGAGTAACAGTACATTCCTCCAGACTGAGAGTCTGGTACTATTTTTCCTAATCAAGTTAAACTAGATAAACATAATAGAAAGAACACAGAGAGAGAGAATCATCTGGTGTACATAATCATAATACCGAAATATATACACAGAAGTCACAGATGTTCTTACAACATTTCAGTTATATATTTATACCATTGTCTGTCAAACTCTGTTATAGTGTTAGAGGCCGCTGCGTGTAGACACTGAAGCTGGTAAATCTGACTCAATCATTCCATAACCATATTCATTCACACTGGAGATATTTGCTATCAATAACTTAAAACGACCGATCTTGTTGCTATTAGTGTTTGAATCAAAAGTGTAGTCATCAGGGTGTATATGATCCTGTTCCTAGTAGTGGATAAGTGGAATAGCCTCCCATCAGAGGTGGTAGAGGATAATACAGTAGAGTAATTTAAACATGCTTGGGATAGAAATTAGAATATCCTTACAAAGAATAAAGGATCAAATAGGGTTTGAAGTTGCCATAGGTTAAAAATTGAGCAGACTTATCTGATGTCAAGTTCTATGTTTCTATGTTTACACACTACAGTGTTTTCAGCCGAGTATCAGGTCAATCAAGCAATAAACGACCATTTGACCCAATATTGCATCAGTGTTTACGCTCCAAATCTGTAGGTAAATCCTGTAAAACGTGTATAGCGTGTACACATGAATCGGCTGCTGATCGGGGCTTTCAGTCGTTGGTGAAATCATTAACACTATCTCAGGGAGAATTTTTCTATAGTGTGTACCCAGCCTTTGAAGTATTTGTGTCCAGAACATTAGCGTACCTGAAAGACCACATCTACATGCATTTATGTATATGTGTTCAGTCAGATTTATCGCACTGTTGTAGCTCTTTCATCAAGACCCAGAACTCATTGTTGTTGCATACAGGTAAGGATACAAAGACAAAATGGCAGACAAGCCAAAAGTATATATTTTTTGTGCCCCTAATCCAATGGTTTAATAGAGTAAATGTCAATTAAATGAATTTTCTGAGGTTGGCAAAGTGTCAGGAGACTAAGTACATAGAACATATATAAGCTAAGTACATAGAACTCCACTAATATATCCTGTAAATGAGAGAAAAACATTAGCAGTTGACAATTGACAGTGACAATTGAATAACTAATAGATATGGTATAGCCATAGCTGGAGCCAGTCACTTAATTAACTTGCTGGAGAGCTGGCACATGACCAGTTACAGGATTCCATGCTGTCAGAAGGACGTAGAGCTGACATTTGAGACTCCATGCCTATTAATAAAACTTTTGACTAGAAAGCTCCATCTAAATGAGATTGTTGACAAAGCTGTGTGGTAAACACCGGAAATGTTTTCATGCTTTTTCCTAGGGTGACTTGAGCTAGATTTAAGAATTAAATGTACTTATTTCTCCCCAGCAGTCTTTCTTGCAGCCAATAACAAGTTTCCCTTTCGTAGTAAAGAAGCGTATTCTCCAGAAGACATCCCCTGGGACATCCTCCGGTAATTTATTTGGCTTTATGGAATCTGTGAATTCCGTCGATCATCAAATCTAAAGAGGAAGATTCAGGCAATGAGCGTAGCTGTACATACGGTTGCAGGAACAACTATGAGATTCCGCCTAGATTATATCGCCAAGATATTCTAAAGACTAAATTGGCAGCCTTTCTGTGCAGTATTTGCAGTTCATTATTTTGTTTGGTCTCCAATAGAGAATACTGTGCATAAGTCCTCATTGTTGCAAATTGCATCAATTTGGGCCCAACCCCATAATGAAATCGTTATTTTGTGGCAGGGGGCGGATTCACCACGAATTGCATAAATTTGGCCCCTGATGAGCATGATGCAGGAGACTTGCCTGCTCCCCCGGGAGTCCAGGAGACCTACCTGGAATGCGGTGGAGGAGGTTGTGGGGTCGATACAGATTTGGTTAGGGGGAGGGAGCTGTCAGCCTGCAGAGTATAAACTGAGGAGCTCTAATCTTGCATGATTACGAAATCTCGCAAGACTAAGGGGTATATTTACTAAACTGTGGGTTTGAAAAAGTGGAGATGTTGCTTATAGCAAGCAATCAGATTCTAGCTGTCATTTTGTAGAATGTACTAAATAAATCATAACTAGAATCTGATTGGTTGCTATAGGCAACATCTCCAATTTTTCAAACCCGCAGTTTAGTAAATATGCCCCTAAGAGTTTCCCTGCTCACTCTGCAACGCAGTACCGGCCTGGGGGGGAGGGGTCACAATGTGCATAGGGGAAGGGTTACAATGTGTCTGGGGGGTGATGTGATATGTCTGGGGGGTGGCGTGATGTGACTGGAGTTTTACGTGATGTGGCTGGTGGATGGCGTGATGTGACTGGAGTTTTACGTGATGTGGCTGGTGGATGGCGTGATGTGACTGGAGTTTTGCGTGATGTGGCTGGTGTGATGTGGCTGGGGGGTGGCATGATGAGGCCTGATGTGGTCGGGGGGGCATAATGTGGTCCGGGAGGGCGTGATAAATATAATGTTTTATTATAATGTATGAAATATATACTGCATGACCCGTGTTATGTACTGTGTTCACTTATTGTTTGGTTTTCAATATTTCATGTACATATACAGATCCCAGCATTCCAGGATCCATACAAGAATCCAGAACCAGGTTGTGAAAGCTGCAATAACAGGTAGGTGAGAGCGACACCATTTTAATAGATAATATGTCATGTTTAAAGAGCCACGTCCCATGTTGACCACACCCACAAGACTGTGATCACGCCCCCAGCGGCACACAGCCCTCTCCCTGCTCATCTATGGAGGGGAGGGACTTACTATACCGGGGCCCCAAATTGGCTGCCCTTCCCCTACATAGTCCATCTTTGCATTAAACTGCTTAATTACCAGCATGTATAGCATGATCTATAGTTTTTGCATTGTGTTAGTCAATACAAAAATAGTTCATGCCAAATTTTACTATCATTTAAAGTTTTGTTGGCATAAAAAGAACCACAAATTGTGTATTTTAATGTTGTAAAAGTGATATTATAGTCATTTAAATTAGTGGGGAAGAGACAGTGGCGGATCCAGGGGGGGGGGGGGGGGGGGGGCGATCGCCCCCCCTAGCAGGGGCTTGCTGCCGGCGGCTGCACAATATGTGCAGGTCCGCTCGGCAGTGACAGTGTGCTGCCCGGCTGCTCTGATTTTGTTTAAAACACAATCAGAGCAGCCGGGCAGCACATTGTCACTGCTGAGCGGACCTGCACATATTGTGCAGCCGCCGGCAGCCTTGAAGTCAAAAATGGGGCGGGGCCTTAATCGCCCCCCCCCCCCCCTAAATCGCCCCGGGTAGGATACTTTTCTAGATCCGCCCCTGGGAAGAGAGGGGGTGGGAAGGGGACATAGGCAAGCCAAGGGGGTTTCCTGGTGCCTGGAAACCCCCTCCAATCCTGGGGCACTGTATAATTGAGGTGACTGGTGGCTAGACCCTGCCCCCGCTTCACACGGCTCTGCTTGAAAAGGGAGATCTGCGTGCACCTAACAGTAGTGCACGCAGCATTGCCCATGTATATTATGGGGATAGGAAGAGTTGGAGAGCAGCCAAGCACTGTCTAATATTATAGCCACACCCCTATTCATGCTGGTCACGCCCACTGGTGGCGTGGTGTGGAAACCTCCCCTCTACAAATCCTGAGTTTGCCCTTGGGGGGGTATCAGTAAGATATATAGAAACGGCCCTGCTCATGACAGTATCTGCTGCAGTTCAAGGGCTACAACTTTTTACGCTTTTGTTTACATTGAGTTAACTCTGCTCATATTAATGAGTGTGCTCTATAAAATATACCTGGATGGAGAAAATGTCTAGTGGGTGAGGTCCAATTACTGTCAACAACACCCCCTCATCTGTGTTATGTCATTTCAATGTGGTCTATTCCTGTCACATCACATGTGTGGGTCAGTTTTATGCTGTATTCACGTACACAGAGATAGATTATAGATAAACATCATTAGCCGCAGTGAAGTCACTGCCATAAAAGTAGGGACAGGCTTTATTTGTTGGAGTCACGGAGCTGTTTAGGCTCATTTCATTCTCTTTCCAGCTTGCTGTTAACGTGATTTAACTCCTTAAGCTGGGTACACACTACAGAAATTTCTGCCAACTTTTTATGCCGAGCGATTTTACATGCGATCGATGTTCCGATCGCTCGGTCCATGGACTGCATACACACTAGCCTTATTTAGGACGATAAAGGGAAGAGCGGACGTCCCTTTAGCGACTTTTTACAGCCGTGTTGTCGTGAGCAATAACTGTAATTTCGTACTCATTGTTGTGGATCGGTCGGAAGTTTATACACACTACACAGCGGAAACTAGATTGGAACAAAAATATTAAACGGTACGACCAACCAAATGAGGCGAGAATCGTCCATTCGAGCAGACTTTCGACCATCGAGCGGTCGTATGTCGGCTGATTTAGCCGATTATTGGATGAAAACCATGTAGTGTGTACCCAGCTTTACAATTCAATAAACTATTTGTCATACTAAAACAATAGTAAAATGAAGAACCTGTGTTGACATCTTAATAGATGGAGTTGTTTATTCATCCTGTATCCAGAAATGAATCATAAAAGAATGTGACTTCATGGTGCATAAGAAATAAATATGATTTCTTGCAATGCCCCAATGAACTGGGTTAATATTTGTCGTCACAGCACTCAGACACCCCTATTAGTCTAATAAGTACACCCATTGATTTGTACATTAAAACTATTACAACTAATATATAGAAGTATACCCCTACCTCCCCTCTTTCCCTTTAACTCATACCTCCCTTTTCTACATTTTTCTTTACAACACAGGCGCTACCATGGGTGCAGGGGGGGGGATAAAGCCTTTTCAGGACAAGTCATTAGAACTGGTGTTGCCAGACAAGCAAAGTAAATACTGCTTAGGAATGCAAGTAAACTTATATTGGTCAATGCAACAAACCCCTTCTTAAAGAAAGGTATTTATACGCTCATAGTTTCTAATAACCAGGATTACTTCACAGAACGAAGGAGTGAAGGAATGAGCCTCACAATGGGAGTTCTGGCTAGATATATGCAAATCGTACCTTACTTTCCCCTTTGTTCCCCACCATGGGCCTGAGTCATTAAGAAGAGCAAAGCAAAAAAAAAAAAAAAGGAGTAACTTTGCACCTGGGCAAAACCATGTTGCATTGGAGGGGGGGGGGTAAATTTATAATGTGGGAACAGATTTATAGTTGGGGTAGGACATGTCCTAGGTCAACTTTAAATTCCAATGTACAAATAAAGTCATCAAGAATTTGTGTGCTACATGAAAAAACAGCCAGTATTTTTCCTTGCGTGCAATATAATAAACTCATTTGCACCCCTTGCATTGTGGTTCGTCCACGATCAAATTTACCCCTATTTTTTTTGCCTTGCTCTCCTTAATGACTCAGGCCCCATATTTCCAGAACCATTGGCTTTCCAGCACTGATACAGCTGGAGATATAGAACAATCAACCCAACTAGCATAGAGCTGTTTCGAGTTTATTAGCACTCATCAGTGAGAGATATGGGTGGGGCAGCACGGTGGCTAAATGGTTAGCACTTCTGCCTCACAGCACTGGGTTCATGAGTTCATTTCCCGACCATGGCCTTATCTGTGTGGAGTTGTATGTTCTTCCTGTGTTTGCGTGGGGTGCTCCGGTTTCCTCCCACACTCCAAAAACATACTAGTAGGTTAATTGGCTGCTATCAAATTTGACCCTATTCTCTCTCTCTCTCTCTGTCTGTGTCTGTGTGTTAGGGAATTTAGACTGTAAGCTCCAATGGGGCAGCGACTGATTTGAATCTGTACAGCTCTGCGGAATCAGTGGTGCTATATAAATAAATGATGATGATCAATGACTTTTGCAGCAAAGGGCTTGGAGAGTCCCCAAGCAGCGCACTCATAAGGGTTATAGTGTAGTGGGTTAGAATAACCCACCAATATCAATAAAGTAATATTATGTAGATTCAAACATGCCATGTAAGTCAATTTGATTTAGTTATCTGGAAATTTTAATCACTTTTGGGTAGTCGTACAGTTCTAGATCTGTGTAGAACGCAATAGATCTGTATAATACTCCTGTGATATAACAGGTGTACTAATAGCTGAGAAAGATATTATCTTAGACACATTCTGAAGCCAGAATGTGCTGACAATATTGATATTTTGCTTAGCTGCTGTGTTGCCTGTACACACAGCTAACCCTTCATAGCCCATTTTATTTTTAACATTACTCACTGCTCCTTTCGCTTGTGCATGGGAACCCAGGGAAAGTACTTATTTAATAAATAGGATGTCACGGTTAAGTGACTTCCCATTTACCGATCAGTTTACTGTTTGCCTCCCTGAGCTCCTATAAAGCTGTAATCGGCCCTGGACCAGTGAGTAATGTTAGCTCAGTATATGTGAATGTCATTAGCGGTGTGTCAATGACAATGTTTGTCTGTGTCACTGTGAGTCTATCTTACAGTCACTCATTCTCTGTATCACACGTGTGTCTCTGTGTGTATTTGTTTTTTTTGTGTGTTTCTTTTCCAGTTTACATAGACTTATTTGCAGTAGTTATTTACGCCCTCGTGTAAAGTCATCTCAAAGCTCTGTGACCTGTGTAAAAGCACCAGTCCCATTGTGTTTAATATGGTTACAGAAGGCATCAGTGACTACTAACATCTATCTATATCAGGATCATGTCAAGTTATCATGTTATGTTGGGTAGGTGCACTCGTGTGTCTGTACAGAATGGTACACGGTCCTGCCCAACAAAGTGCCCCATGAAATTGTATTTCAATTGTGGAATATATAGAGTAGTCTCTATAAATCAGGATGGAATCAGAAACAACTAGCTCTGTATAGGTCAGCAGTAGACCCACTAAAGGGTTTCTTGTTCAAAGGGCCTGTTTCATCAAGGAACACAAATGCCGTATTTTGTGTTACATTGCTTTGCTCATGGCAGAAACAGACTATATTCCGGAGGACGTAAGTGTATCCAATTAATCTTTGAGCTCAAAGGACCCTTACTACAGTCTGAGATTTCAGGGGCGGAATGGGGGGACCAGGCGTATGCTCGTTGTCAATGTACAGTAAGGGCGTGCCAAGCTGGAGCGCACGCAGCCACGTCCGATTCAAACTTTGGGCATCTCGAAGGTACGTGTTTTTCTGTTGTATCACTTGCACCAGCTACAGGTCCAAAAGTGTAAGTGCCAAATACTAGTGATGACGGCTGAGTATGTATGCTAGAATATGTGCAATCAGAAGCAACTGAAAAATGCATTTTATGTATAGTAGACATTCATAACATCCTAATAAATGTATTTAAATTGGGGGGGTGGGGGGGGGAATGTTTCTTTTTTAATGTTTTGACTATATTATTGACAGGTGACATTAATAGTTTTTATTTTATTTTTTTCTGTGCATTCTTTGGAGACTTTATATTCCACATATGTATTAGATGTATCTTGCAGTGTATTCTCTGTTACAGCAGAGCGCACCTAGACCCGTATTCATCAACAGACGTCATCTGCTCAGTTTTGTATACAGACGGGCGTATGCCTGATTTACCTGTGGTTTTAAAAAACGCACAATACATTGGTTTTGACTGCCTTACTGAGAATAGGTAACAACCACAACCTGCTTAAGGCTGTTTAAATTATACACTTTTTTTTGGAAAAAGTGCTTATCACTGTCATCTAAACTGTATTAAATATTGTAATAATGTAATGCTCCACAAGAGTTTCTACTGTATCTTGAAGGTTACATAGGGTGATATAAGTTTAAATGTAAGGGTTTGTTATTGCTTGAGCTCAGGGGCGGATCTAGAAAACTGGTGTACCCGGGGCGATTTAGGGGGGGGGGGGGGCGCTTTAGGCCCCGCTCTTTTCTAATATCTTAGGCTGCCGACGGCTGCATACTATGTGCATGTCCGTCCAGCCGTGACAGGCAGGGACAGTGTGCTGCCCGGCTGCTCTGATTGTGTTTTAAAACACAATCAGAGCAGCCGGGCAGCACACTGTCCCTGCCTATCACGGCTGGACGGACCTGCACATACTGTGCAGCCGTCGGCAGCAAGTGTCTCGCCCCGATCGCCCCCCCCTGGATCCGCCACTGCTTGAGCTTGGCTGTGTCTTTGTGCTGTTCTGTTACTGTTACTGTAATGGAACACACATGGAGCCTTCATGGATAATTATTCTACAAATAAGAGTAAGAGCCTCTCTAAACATGTTGGTTCACTGAAACCACCAGCAGTTACAGTAGTAGCAGTTAGGCTAGGTACACACTGAAGAATTGTCCGACTGACATGTTATCTCAAACGATTGTACCTACGACTGAAGGTCCGATCAGTCTGACGATTCATTCATACACACTGACACGATTTACCTTCAGATCTGTGCTCTTCATCTGGTCCTTTGGTCTTCAGAGAATGACAGCACAATATTCATTCATTCTTGTCATATTGTCACTCTGACGAAAACCCCCTTGTTATAGCTATCCACATGTCCTAACGAATTTCGTTAGCATCTGTGATTCTGAAACTAAACATTCTGTCTCAGAACCAACAAATGAATTAAATCCTTCTACAGCACTCTCTACATTTATTCCCCGGGACATTCATCGCTAGCATTGGCTGAAAAGAACACGACTACATGATCGGTCGGTGATTGGTTGGAAAATATTAAACAGTACGACCAACCAAATGAAACGAAGATCGGCACTTTGGGACGACTTTCGACCATCGTGTCACTATACACACTAAACCGACTTCTGACCGAAAGGTGGTACGTCAGCTGATTTGCCCGATTATTGGATGAAAACACTCCAGTGTGTACCTACCCTTAGTCACAGCAGTGACAACAATCCCTTCTTTCCTGTGACATCACGCCTGTTGTCAGATCTAGCACAAGAGACCTCACACCAATCAGTGTTTTGCAAAAACGGTTCTTCCAGCCTCCCTAGGGACCATCGGGAGGTATTAGAACAAGTATCTCTCCAACACGCTACATTGTCTCAATGGAAGTCTTATAAATGACATGACAGACAAACAGCATTGTCTGGTAACTCAATTTATTAGGTGCCTTTGTCCAGGATAAGAGCGCTCATTGTTTTAATCCTTCAAAACGAGGACAACCTATAGCCAATGCCAGCATTAGAATGATTCCATCAGCACAGATTATTTACGCTCTGCCAACTACTGTGACTCCACGTGTTGGTAAAAGGGCAGAGCCAACATTTGGCCAATCTAAGCATCTAAATCTTAACAGCAGGTAAACAACACAACGTGCCCTCCTCTACACAAGATCAAAATAGATTTTAGGTTTAGCAACTGAATTTTCTGGAGCAGAAGTTTCTAGTAATGTTTAATGGGGTTACATTTTGAGATATTATCTAAAATCTAAGCATCAAGATATTATTATTATTACTGGCTCATCTATAGCATGGACTCTAATGGGTGACGGTCTTTGCATTGAAGCACCCGCGGATTGACCTGTTGTCAGGTGCAGGGTATAGAAGGGGAATAAGGTGACGTGGCTGCATGTTTTTTAGAACAGGACCGGGAACTGGTGAGAGCACCTCCAAGACCAGTATGTTACCATCAATGACTGCATGCAGCGTCAGCACTACCATTAGGCAAACCTAGGCAGTCGTCTAGGGCACCAAGGTTCAAGGCATGCAAAAAAAACACTGAATACGTGACATATAGTCAAACATTCAGTGTCATTATTTTCACCTTGGCATCCCCTCGCTATGTCATGGAGGGGCAGCAGCTTCTTACGTGTGAAGCTGCCAGCTGTTGCTCCGCCATATTGGTAATGGGCTGGGAGGGCGGCGCTAAGTTATGATGTCACAGCCTAGCGCCACACTCTTGGTTTTAATTCCTTCCATAGTTACTCATATGAGTAACCCACTGATTTATGGCTAATGCTTGACAAAATATAATCTGACATTATACACAGTTGTTTGTCTTGGTATGTAAGTGAGTGCCAAGAGGTTAGCTGCAAGTTAAATCTGCAGACAAAAATTTCAAGCTACATAAACTAAAGGGACATTTTTATTATTAATTATGATTTGAACATGACATTGTGCACTGCTAATGATTGCTATCACGCTGTCTATCCAGTAAACTTCCTGCAGAGTAGCTGCCATTCCTGATACAAGTGAAAACATTGACGCAAGGAATGTGAGTGCAAGGTACTGCCAAACTAAACAGATCAGAGAAAGATAGCAGCTTCATAACTGGAATCGTGAATGAGAGGCTTGTTTCCTGATGTACACAAAGGCAGTGTGAAATCTACTTACATCCTTAAATAACATGTTAAGTGTGCTTAAAGAGTCTAAATGACTGTGTGTTATACCTTAGGGGAACACCCATAGTTGCCAACTGTCTGCAATTTCCATGGACAGTGCCAGCTTTTAATTGGCAAACTGCTAAGAGCGAGTGGGACTCGCCCAGCTGATATGCCCCATGACTCGCCCTCAGCAGCGCACATGATTTCCAGGGAGAATGGAAACACTCTCCAATCACAAAGCACAATTTGGGGAAGAGGGCGGAGCCAGCGATGTCACAGTGCACATGCGTGATGATGTCACAGAGGGTCTGGGCCCCTCCTGTACTAGGGGGGTATGAGTCTTGATCTCCCTCATTCTAGCTCTTAAAGTCACAGGGGTATGGTGGTTTGAGAGGGGAGTACCCATTACCAGAGAATATTTGATAATCACTTGTAATCAACAGAAAATAAAACCTCTGCACTACAACACATAAGGAGTCCAGGGGGGTATATTTGATAAACTGCGGGATTGAAAGTAGATCAACATCTAGGGGTATATTTATGAAGCTGCGGGTTTGAAAAAGTGGAGATGTTCCCTATTGCAACCAATCAGATTCTAGTTATCATTTATTTAGTACATTCTACAAAATGACAGCTACATCTCCGCTTTTTCAAACCTGCAGTTTAGTAAATATACCCCCAGGGATCTAAAAGTCTTCCCCCATCATGGCTGCTTTTAGCACGGAATACCCTTGTCTGAAAGTGGTGCTTTTTAGTAGATATTGCATCACCAGACAGTATACGCACTACTCTACAACAGATAAAAAAGCCAGTATACATGCCAATTTGCATAGAAAAAAAAGGAAAACTGTTTTTTTTCCCACAAAACCTTCAAGTATTCAGGAGGTAATGACAATCTATGTTATGTAAACTTTTACATAGGGGCAGAGGGCCAATATTTGCGTGGGTTTCCTCCGGGTGCTCTGGTTTCTTCCCACACTCCAAAAACATACTAGTAGTTTAATTGGCTGCTAACAAATAGACCCTAGTCTCTGTCTGTGTGTGTGTGTTAGGGAATTTAGACTGTAAGCTCCAATGGGGCAGGGACTGATGTGAGTGAGTTCTCTGTACAGCGCTGCGGAATCAGTGGCGCTATATAAACAAATGATGATGATGATGATTGTTTACTTATATGTTGTCTGGTAATATATCTAATTAATGTGTAGCTGTCAATATCTTAGTTTAATCAAATGGGCTCATTTGGAGCTCTTAATAGAATGTTCTGGCAATTATAATCAACTTCCATTATAGCACAATTCTTAATTAATTAAACTGTCATTCACTTTGTACTTGACAGGTGATGCTACTGTCTGTGAATTTTTTAAACACTATGGTAGTATCATCCACAAACTGCTGAGTTTAAAGTCCCACTGGCGGAAGGTGTGCGATGATCATGATATTAGTGCAGACTTTACTATGAACATTTATGGTTACCACAGGGGGTGACAATGAATAAAAGGCAGCCAGGGTTATACCAGTCACAAAGGTGATCCTATCGCGGAGGGCAAAGTGCATTAAGGCAACGTAGTGCAGGCGGTCATGTAAAATAGTCAATGTGTTTTCATATAGTGGTAATGTGCACTTGTCTATACACAAAGAGCCAGCTCAACAAATTGTGTTGTTTTTGTCCATGTTATTTAGCGATTTGCACGAGTAGGAGCTTGTTGCACTCAGGCTCAACTACACAACTGGTCACCACTGTTTGACGTCAGACTGTAGATTAAAAGTTTTTCTCTCTCTTGGGGATATATTTATCAGAAAGAATTTAACATTCATTTATCCCAAATTAACAGCAAATATATCCTGAGAAATAATGATCACTTATCGCTCTGGAAGACCCTGTCCCGTGCATTGCAAAAATAAACTTTATTGTATACTTTATGGCAAAAACTAACATGTTATTCTGAAGTATGTTTGAATAAGCACCAAATGATAATTTCACTAATCTAACTTGAAACGTCATATATATATATATATATATAGTACAATAATCATAAATGCTTTTCCCATTAACATTGCTTATCATCTTTAAGTGTAATGATTGAGCATTTTATAACATTGTTACTCTTGCACAATGGCATACCAATGAGACTTTAAGTGAGGTAATTGTTTTGTAATTACTACTAATTTTGCTGCAGTTGTAAATGAAATGAGAAACCTGGGCTGGATCAGGAACATTGTAGCTACATACAAGTAGGATATAGGTAGGATAGCACTGACGCATGCAAGTTTAAAACAGTGATTCTCCCTTGTGTCCTCTATTATCCACCAGAATTTTTTAAATTCACAATGCTTATTTCTGAAAGATTTCCGGCTCTCGATGCACCCGAGTACACAGACTATATGGGATAGATTCCTATAACTGTTATATCATAGTTGCCAACTGTCCTGGAAAGTCTCCCGCGAGAGGTGGCATTTCTCCCGCATCACATTTTGGCCCCGCCCCCCACAAAAAAACTTCATTTTACTCCCGCCCATTGGTCACGCCCCTCTCCAGGATGTCGCCTACTGAAAGTTGGCAAGTATGTGTTATATTTTATGTGACACCCAAGGGTGGAACCAGGGCCGGATTTACCGCTAGGCAACCTAGACACCTGCATAGGGCTTAGCGGCTCTCTGGGGGCCCAGATGGGGGGACAAGGGAGGAGAAACCCCGCACCACTCGTGGAGGTGCCGCGAATCGGGGGAGGGGGGGTTCCGCGAATTGGGGGAGGGGGGGTTCCGCGAATCGGGGGAGGGGCTGGTGTTAGAGCTAGAGGTACAGGCTGTAGTGGCTAAATCCCCTTCAGCCTAGGTACCTTGGCACATCAATATGACATCACAGTGTCATGTGATTGCAGTGGTCACATGGTACACTGTGTTAGGCGGGCTGCTTGAAGTCTATGGCAGCTGTGCAGGAGCTTCCATCATTTCTGTTCCTGTACAAAAAAAAGGTAAGAACAAGAAGGTGTGTGTGTGTGGCTGCATGTAGCTGCTGGGCACAGGGGGGGCATGTGTGTGTGAAGCTGCAGGGCACAGGGGGGGCCATGTGTGTATGAAGCTGCAGGGCACAGGGGGGGGCATGTGTGTGTGAAGCTGCAGGGCACAGGGGGGGGGGCATGTGTGTGTGAAGCTGCAGGGCACAGGGGGGGGCATGTGTGATGGAAGCTGCTCTGGCACAGGGTGGGCATGTGCGATGGAAGCTGCTCTGGCACAGGGTGGGCATGTGTGATGGAAGCTGCTCTGGCACAGGGTGGGCATGTGTGATGGAAGCTGCAGGGCACAAAAGGGGCATGTGTGGCTAAAGGTGCTGGGTAGAGGGGGAGCATGTGAGTTAGAAGTCTGTTTCCCACACGGCCCCTGCTCAGCCAACAATACCCTTACAACACTCACTATCTTTTCTTTGATATTCCCATGACACATGCTCATTATCGATTCCCTCACATGACCCAATGCCTCAATCCTGACACCTCTTACCTCAAAATGAAAAGAGGGACCCTTTATATTAATATAATATGTGTGTGTGAGGGGCCAGTGTATGTATATTATGTGTGTGTGAGGGGCCAGTGTATTTATATTATGTGTGTGTGTATGAGGGGCTGTTTGTGGGAGGGAAATAGGTTTATTTTTTAAAATGGTAACACTATTAATTTAATGTTGGAGCTGGTTGGAGGGAAATAGGTCTATTTATTAAATGTGTATGCTATTAATTTAATGTTTTGGTTGGAGGGAGGTCTACTTATAAAATGTGGGTGCTATATTGATTTAACACTGGGGCTGGTTGTAGTTGTCTAAATTTCTTGTACCCATTTTTTTCCAAATAGGGCCTCCAACATTCCAGGATCCAAACAAGCAGCAGCTGATCTAAAGGGAGCTGGGGGCGGGCGTAGGGGGGGCCCCCCAAACCAATATCTTGCCTAGGGCACCATGAGGTCTAAATCCGGCTCTGGGTGGAACAAAGCCAGGGTCCCACATCAAAATTTGGAGGAGTTGGGAAAATTTGACCCTGTGGTGCCCCTCCATCCTACTGGGTCCTCACTCTGCTGTCAGAAGCTCGGAGGGTGACTCAGGACCGCCAACGCCCCTTATCGCTTGGCTCCAGAGTGGCCACACCCTCTGCTGTGGCCACACCCTCTGCCGTGGCAGTCACTCCCCCTCTGTTGACACCTTAACACAAGAGCAATTTTCACATCACCTGGATCTCACAGTTTTTCATTTCAAATTAACGTGAGTCCTATACCAAAGTTATCATTTTTCATTGGCTTTCATGACGTTTGTCTGCAAGCTACTGTGGTAGTATTTATGAAATACAGCATGTTGTACTTTTTGGTGTACAAATGCTGAAGATGTATTTTATAAAGTATAAAAATATCAATTAAATCTGCCTGAAAATTCAGGAAATCTGCATGAAAAATGTATTATAAAAGTGTCAACACTTAAAGGGCTTATATAATCAACATATAAAATTATTGCTGCTGTCCTTGTATTGCTAGTACCACAGTATGGTGATAGCTGGTGGTCAGCCAAGGAAAAAATGCTGTATTATCTAAATAAAGCATTTTTAGTTTTTTGTTGCTGTTTTTTTTAAATAAAGTTGTTGTATTTTCTTAACT
The DNA here is from genome assembly GCF_038048845.1 of Mixophyes fleayi. NCBI lineage: Eukaryota > Metazoa > Chordata > Amphibia > Anura > Limnodynastidae > Mixophyes > Mixophyes fleayi. The sequence goes on from NC_134412.1 coordinate 76,110,088, forward strand.
TTATTATTTATTCTGCCAGCTCACACATGCTCAGAGAGGCCTTCCATTGGCCTGGCGAGCAGTAAGTTTCCTCTTACCACTGTCAGCTAGTTTTGCCAGGGAGCTATGGTGATATTTTCTTGAGAAATTGCGTTTGACAGGGATAGATAATCTTCAATATAGCAGGGTCTTGATAAATGGACCCATAAGTCGCCTCCTTAAACAACAATAAAAAAGTAACATCAAATGGCCAAACTGTCATAAAATATATGTACACATCTGGTCATTCAGTCTAATCACAGAATGATCAGATCCAAACCCAATTAGTCCACATAAACAGAACTAGAGATGTTCACTGACCCCTGTGCTTTGGTTTTGGTATTGGTTTTGGATCTGTATTTTTTTTTTTTAAAGATGTTAAAATCACATAATGTGGCTCTTTTTTTTATTCCCACATTATTATTAACCACAACAACATTAATTTCCAGTGAATTTTTGTCAAGTGACAAGAACACTGCTAACCCTCCTGGTTCTGTGTGAGCAATGGCACTGAGCAATGACACTGGAGGCTGGAGAGTGACAAGAACACTGCTACCCCTGTTTCTGCGTGAGCAATGGCACTGAGCATTGTCACTGGAGAATGGAGAGTGACAAGAACACTGCTACCCCTGTTTCTGTGTGAGCAATGGCACTAAGCAATGTCACTGTAGACTGGAGAGTGACAAGAACACTGCTACCCCTGTTTCTGTGTGAGCAATGTCACTAGAGAATGGAGAGTGACAAGAACACTGCTACCCCTGTTTCTGTGTGAGCAATGTCACTGGAGACTGAAGAGTGACAAGAACACTGCTACCCCTGTTTCTGTGTGAGCAATGTCACTAGAGAATGGAGAGTGACAAGAACACTGCTACCCCTGTTTCTGTGTGAGCAATGTCACTGGAGACTGAAGAGTGACAAGAACACTGCTACCCCTGTTTCTGTGAGCAATGGGGCTGGATCTCCTGGGAAGGGAGGTACTTATGGAATCCAAAACTCATGAGATCCGACGAAGCAGCGATGATGTTTTGCCTCGTTTTTAGTTGTGAGGGCATGCAAAAGTACCGAGCCAGCTTGACTCGATACTCGGATCTGCAATAATCGGGTGGGCTCGGTTTTCAGAAAACCGAGGCAGAGCATCTCTAAACAGAACATCAAAGCACACTTAACGCTTGGTGGCTGGGCCATGGATTTCAGGGTCCAAATTTACTAATAACTGATATGGAAAAATTGATAGATTTTCTGTTTTGGCTGATCTCATTTATTTGGATTAGATATTAATCATGCAGAACAATCAGTTTGGAGCTCACAGAAGTTTCCAAACTGACCAACCAGATTTTCACCATTAAAGGAGACCTGTTATCATCTAAACGGCTGCATAGTGAGAGAGAAGAAGATAGAAGGGCTGCATAGTGAGAGAGAAGAAGATAGAAGGGCTACATAGTGAGAGAGCAGAAGATAAAAGAGCTGCATAGTGAGAGAGCAGCAGATAGAAGGGCTACATAGCGAGAGAGCAGAAGATAGAAGGGCTACATAGTGAGAGAGCAGAAGATAGAAGGGCTGCATAGTGAGAGAGCAGAAGATAGGATGGTTACATAGTGAGAGAGAGCAGAAGATAGGATGGCTACATAGTGAGAGAGCAGAAGATAGAAGGGCTGCATAGTGAGAGAGCAGAAGATAGGACGGCTACATAGCGAGAGAGCAGAAGATAGAAGGGCTACATAGTGAGAGAGCAGAAGATAGAAGGGCTGCATAGTGAGAGAGCAGCAGATAGAAGGGCTACATAGCGAGAGAGCAGAAGATAGAAGGGCTACATAGTGAGAGAGCAGAAGATAGAAGGGCTACATAGTGAGAGAGCAGAAGATAGGACGGCTACATAGTGAGAGAGCAGAAGATAGAAGGGCTACATAGTGAGAGAGCAGAAGATAGGATGGTTACATAGTGAGAGAGAGCAGAAGATAGGATGGTTACATAGTGAGAGAGAGCAGAAGATAGGATGGCTACATAGTGAGAGAGCAGAAGATAGAAGGGCTGCATAGTGAGAGAGCAGAAGATAGGATGGCTACATAGTGAGAGAGCAGAAGATAGAAGGGCTACATAGTGAGAGAGCAGAAGATAGAAGGGCTACATAGTGAGAGAGCAGAAGATAAAAGAGCTGCATAGTGAGAGAGCAGAAGATAGGACGGCTACATAGTGAGAGAGCAGAAGATAGAAGGGCTACATAGCGTGAGAGCAGAAGATAGAAGGGCTACATAGCGAGAGAGCAGAAGATAGAAGGGCTACATAGTGAGAGAGCAGAAGATAGAAGGGCTGCATAGTGAGAGAGCAGAAGATAGGATGGTTACATAGTGAGAGAGAGCAGAAGATAGGATGGTTACATAGTGAGAGAGAGCAGAAGATAGGATGGCTACATAGTGAGAGAGCAGAAGATAGAAGGGCTGCATAGTGAGAGAGCAGAAGATAGGATGGCTACATAGTGAGAGAGCAGAAGATAGAAGGGCTACATAGTGAGAGAGCAGAAGATAGAAGGGCTACATAGTGAGAGAGCAGAAGATAGAAGGGCTGCATAGTGAGAGAGCAGAAGATAAAAGAGCTGCATAGTGAGAGAGCAGAAGATAGGACGGCTACATAGTGAGAGAGCAGAAGATAGAAGGGCTACATAGCGTGAGAGCAGAAGATAGAAGGGCTACATAGCGAGAGAGCAGAAGATAGAAGGGCTACATAGTGAGAGAGCAGAAGATAGAAGGGCTGCATAGTGAGAGAGCAGAAGATAGGATGGTTACATAGTGAGAGAGAGCAGAAGATAGGATGGTTACATAGTGAGAGAGAGCAGAAGATAGGATGGCTACATAGTGAGAGAGCAGAAGATAGAAGGGCTGCATAGTGAGAGAGCAGAAGATAGGATGGTTACATAGTGAGAGAGAGCAGAAGATAGGATGGCTACATAGTGAGAGAGCAGAAGATAGAAGGGCTGCATAGTGAGAGAGCAGAAGATAGGACGGCTACATAGCGAGAGAGCAGAAGATAGAAGGGCTACATAGTGAGAGAGCAGAAGATAGAAGGGCTGCATAGTGAGAGAGCAGCAGATAGAAGGGCTACATAGCGAGAGAGCAGAAGATAGAAGGGCTACATAGTGAGAGAGCAGAAGATAGAAGGGCTACATAGTGAGAGAGCAGAAGATAGGACGGCTACATAGTGAGAGAGCAGAAGATAGAAGGGCTACATAGTGAGAGAGCAGAAGATAGGATGGTTACATAGTGAGAGAGAGCATTAGATAGGATGGCTACATAGTGAGAGAGCAGAAGATAGAAGGGCTGCATAGTGAGAGAGCAGAAGATAGGACGGCTACATAGCGAGAGAGCAGAAGATAGAAGGGCTACATAGTGAGAGAGCAGAAGATAGAAGGGCTGCATAGTGAGAGAGCAGCAGATAGAAGGGCTACATAGCGAGAGAGCAGAAGATAGAAGGGCTACATAGTGAGAGAGCAGAAGATAGAAGGGCTACATAGTGAGAGAGCAGAAGATAGGACGGCTACATAGTGAGAGAGCAGAAGATAGAAGGGCTACATAGTGAGAGAGCAGAAGATAGGATGGTTACATAGTGAGAGAGAGCAGAAGATAGGATGGCTACATAGTGAGAGAGCAGAAGATAGAAGGGCTGCATAGTGAGAGAGCAGAAGATAGGACGGCTACATAGCGAGAGAGCAGAAGATAGAAGGGCTACATAGTGAGAGAGCAGAAGATAGAAGGGCTGCATAGTGAGAGAGCAGCAGATAGAAGGGCTACATAGCGAGAGAGCAGAAGATAGAAGGGCTACATAGTGAGAGAGCAGAAGATAGAAGGGCTACATAGTGAGAGAGCAGAAGATAGGACGGCTACATAGTGAGAGAGCAGAAGATAGAAGGGCTACATAGTGAGAGAGCAGAAGATAGGATGGTTACATAGTGAGAGAGAGCAGAAGATAGGATGGTTACATAGTGAGAGAGAGCAGAAGATAGGATGGCTACATAGTGAGAGAGCAGAAGATAGAAGGGCTGCATAGTGAGAGAGCAGAAGATAGGATGGCTACATAGTGAGAGAGCAGAAGATAGAAGGGCTACATAGTGAGAGAGCAGAAGATAGAAGGGCTACATAGTGAGAGAGCAGAAGATAAAAGAGCTGCATAGTGAGAGAGCAGAAGATAGGACGGCTACATAGTGAGAGAGCAGAAGATAGAAGGGCTACATAGCGTGAGAGCAGAAGATAGAAGGGCTACATAGCGAGAGAGCAGAAGATAGAAGGGCTACATAGTGAGAGAGCAGAAGATAGAAGGGCTGCATAGTGAGAGAGCAGAAGATAGGATGGTTACATAGTGAGAGAGCAGAAGATAGGATGGTTACATAGTGAGAGAGAGCAGAAGATAGGATGGCTACATAGTGAGAGAGCAGAAGATAGGATGGTTACATAGTGAGAGAGAGCAGAAGATAGGATGGCTACATAGTGAGAGAGCAGAAGATAGAAGGGCTGCATAGTGAGAGAGCAGAAGATAGGACGGCTACATAGCGAGAGAGCAGAAGATAGAAGGGCTACATAGTGAGAGAGCAGAAGATAGAAGGGCTGCATAGTGAGAGAGCAGCAGATAGAAGGGCTACATAGCGAGAGAGCAGAAGATAGAAGGGCTACATAGTGAGAGAGCAGAAGATAGAAGGGCTACATAGTGAGAGAGCAGAAGATAGGACGGCTACATAGTGAGAGAGCAGAAGATAGAAGGGCTACATAGTGAGAGAGCAGAAGATAGGATGGTTACATAGTGAGAGAGAGCAGAAGATAGGATGGTTACATAGTGAGAGAGAGCAGAAGATAGGATGGCTACATAGTGAGAGAGCAGAAGATAGAAGGGCTGCATAGTGAGAGAGCAGAAGATAGGATGGCTACATAGTGAGAGAGCAGAAGATAGAAGGGCTACATAGTGAGAGAGCAGAAGATAGAAGGGCTACATAGTGAGAGAGCAGAAGATAAAAGAGCTGCATAGTGAGAGAGCAGAAGATAGGACGGCTACATAGTGAGAGAGCAGAAGATAGAAGGGCTACATAGCGTGAGAGCAGAAGATAGAAGGGCTACATAGCGAGAGAGCAGAAGATAGAAGGGCTACATAGTGAGAGAGCAGAAGATAGAAGGGCTGCATAGTGAGAGAGCAGAAGATAGGATGGTTACATAGTGAGAGAGAGCAGAAGATAGGATGGTTACATAGTGAGAGAGAGCAGAAGATAGGATGGCTACATAGTGAGAGAGCAGAAGATAGAAGGGCTGCATAGTGAGAGAGCAGAAGATAGGATGGCTACATAGTGAGAGAGCAGAAGATAGAAGGGCTACATAGTGAGAGAGCAGAAGATAGAAGGGCTACATAGTGAGAGAGCAGAAGATAGAAGGGCTGCATAGTGAGAGAGCAGAAGATAGGACGGCTACATAGCGAGAGAGCAGAAGATAGAAGGGCTACATAGTGAGAGAGCAGAAGATAGAAGGGCTGCATAGTGAGAGAGCAGAAGATAGGACGGCTACATAGCGAGAGAGCAGAAGATAGAAGGGCTACATAGCGAGAGAGCAGAAGATAGAAGGGCTACATAGTGAGAGAGCAGAAGATAGAAGGGCTACATAGTGAGAGAGCAGAAGATAGGACGGCTACATAGTGAGAGAGCAGAAGATAGAAGGGCTACATAGTGAGAGAGCAGAAGATAGGATGGTTACATAGTGAGAGAGAGCAGAAGATAGGATGGCTACATAGTGAGAGAGCAGAAGATAGAAGGGCTGCATAGTGAGAGAGCAGAAGATAGGACGGCTACATAGCGAGAGAGCAGAAGATAGAAGGGCTACATAGTGAGAGAGCAGAAGATAGAAGGGCTGCATAGTGAGAGAGCAGCAGATAGAAGGGCTACATAGCGAGAGAGCAGAAGATAGAAGGGCTACATAGTGAGAGAGCAGAAGATAGAAGGGCTACATAGTGAGAGAGCAGAAGATAGGACGGCTACATAGTGAGAGAGCAGAAGATAGAAGGGCTACATAGTGAGAGAGCAGAAGATAGGATGGTTACATAGTGAGAGAGAGCAGAAGATAGGATGGTTACATAGTGAGAGAGAGCAGAAGATAGGATGGCTACATAGTGAGAGAGCAGAAGATAGAAGGGCTGCATAGTGAGAGAGCAGTAGATAGGATGGCTACATAGTGAGAGAGCAGAAGATAGAAGGGCTACATAGTGAGAGAGCAGAAGATAGAAGGGCTACATAGTGAGAGAGCAGAAGATAAAAGAGCTGCATAGTGAGAGAGCAGAAGATAGGACGGCTACATAGTGAGAGAGCAGAAGATAGAAGGGCTACATAGCGTGAGAGCAGAAGATAGAAGGGCTACATAGCGAGAGAGCAGAAGATAGAAGGGCTACATAGTGAGAGAGCAGAAGATAGAAGGGCTGCATAGTGAGAGAGCAGAAGATAGGATGGTTACATAGTGAGAGAGAGCAGAAGATAGGATGGTTACATAGTGAGAGAGAGCAGAAGATAGGATGGCTACATAGTGAGAGAGCAGAAGATAGAAGGGCTGCATAGTGAGAGAGCAGAAGATAGGATGGCTACATAGTGAGAGAGCAGAAGATAGAAGGGCTACATAGTGAGAGAGCAGAAGATAGAAGGGCTACATAGTGAGAGAGCAGAAGATAGAAGGGCTGCATAGTGAGAAGAGCAGAAGATAGGACGGCTACATAGCGAGAGAGCAGAAGATAGAAGGGCTACATAGCGAGAGAGCAGAAGATAGAAGGGCTACATAGTGAGAGAGCAGAAGATAGAAGGGCTGCATAGTGAGAGAGCAGAAGATAGGATGGTTACAGTGAGAGAGAGCAGAAGATAGGATGGTTACATAGTGAGAGAGAGCAGAAGATAGGATGGCTACATAGTGAGAGAGCAGAAGATAGAAGGGCTGCATAGTGAGAGAGCAGAAGATAGGATGGTTACATAGTGAGAGAGAGCAGAAGATAGGATGGCTACATAGTGAGAGAGCAGAAGATAGAAGGGCTGCATAGTGAGAGAGCAGAAGATAGGACGGCTACATAGCGAGAGAGCAGAAGATAGAAGGGCTACATAGTGAGAGAGCAGAAGATAGAAGGGCTGCATAGTGAGAGAGCAGCAGATAGAAGGGCTACATAGCGAGAGAGCAGAAGATAGAAGGGGCTACATAGTGAGAGAGCAGAAGATAGAAGGGCTACATAGTGATGAGAGCAGAAGATAGGACGGCTACATAGTGAGAGAGCAGAGATAGAAGGGCTACATAGTGAGAGAGCAGAAGATAGGATGGTTACATAGTGAGAGAGAGCAGAAGATAGGATGGCTACATAGTGAGAGAGCAGAAGATAGAAGGGGCTGCATAGTGAGAGAGCAGAAGATAGGACGGCTACATAGCGAGAGAGCAGAAGATAGAAGGGCTACATAGTGAGAGAGCAGAAGATAGAAGGGCTGCATAGTGAGAGAGCAGCAGATAGAAGGGCTACATAGCGAGAGAGCAGAAGATAGAAGGGCTACATAGTGAGAGAGCAGAAGATAGAAGGGCTACATAGTGAGAGAGCAGAAGATAGGACGGCTACATAGTGAGAGAGCAGAAGATAGAAGGGCTACATAGTGAGAGAGCAGAAGATAGGATGGTTACATAGTGAGAGAGAGCAGAAGATAGGATGGCTACATAGTGAGAGAGCAGAAGATAGAAGGGCTGCATAGTGAGAGAGCAGAAGATAGGACGGCTACATAGCGAGAGAGCAGAAGATAGAAGGGCTACATAGTGAGAGAGCAGAAGATAGAAGGGCTGCATAGTGAGAGAGCAGCAGATAGAAGGGCTACATAGCGAGAGAGCAGAAGATAGAAGGGCTACATAGTGAGAGAGCAGAAGATAGAAGGCTACATAGTGAGAGAGCAGAAGATAGGACGGCTACATAGTGAGAGAGCAGAAGATAGAAGGGCTACATAGTGAGAGAGCAGAAGATAGGATGGTTACATAGTGAGAGAGAGCAGAAGATAGGATGGTTACATAGTGAGAGAGAGCAGAAGATAGGATGGCTACATAGTGAGAGAGCAGAAGATAGAAGGGCTGCATAGTGAGAGAGCAGAAGATAGGATGGCTACATAGTGAGAGAGCAGAAGATAGAAGGGCTACATAGTGAGAGAGCAGAAAGATAGAAGGGCTACATAGTGAGAGAGCAGAAGATAAAAGAGCTGCATAGTGAGAGAGCAGAAGATAGGACGGCTACATAGTGAGAGAGCAGAAGATAGAAGGGCTACATAGCGTGAGAGCAGAAGATAGAAGGGCTACATAGCGAAGAGAGCAGAAGATAGAAGGGCTACATAGTGAGAGAGCAGAAGATAGAAGGGCTGCATAGTGAGAGAGCAGAAGATAGGATGGTTACATAGTGAGAGAGAGCAGAAGATAGGATGGTTACATAGTGAGAGAGAGCAGAAGATAGGATGGCTACATAGTGAGAGAGCAGAAGATAGAAGGGCTGCATAGTGAGAGAGCAGAAGATAGGATGGCTACATAGTGAGAGAGCAGAAGATAGAAGGGCTACATAGTGAGAGAGCAGAAGATAGAAGGGCTACATAGTGAGAGAGCAGAAGATAGAAGGGCTGCATAGTGAGAGAGCAGAAGATAGGACGGCTACATAGCGAGAGAGCAGAAGAGAGAAGGGCTACATAGTGAGAGAGCAGAAGATAGAAGGGCTGCATAGTGAGAGAGCAGAAGATAGGACGGCTACATAGCGAGAGAGCAAGAAGATAGAAGGGCTACATAGTGAGAGAGCAGAAGATAGAAGGGCTACATAGTGAGAGAGCAGAAGATAAAAGAGCTGCATAGTGAGAGAGCAGCAGATAGAAGGGCTACATAGCGAGAGAGCAGAAGATAGAAGGGCTACATAGTGAGAGAGCAGAAGATAGAAGGGCTGCATAGTGAGAGAGCAGAAGATAGGATGGTTACATAGTGAGAGAGAGCAGAAGATAGGATGGCTACATAGTGAGAGAGCAGAAGATAGAAGGGCTGCATAGTGAGAGAGCAGAAGATAGGACGGCTACATAGCGAGAGAGCAGAAGATAGAAGGGCTACATAGTGAGAGAGCAGAAGATAGAAGGGCTACATAGTGAGAGAGCAGAAGATAGAAGGGCTACATAGTGAGAGAGCAGAAGATAGGACGGCTACATAGTGAGAGAGCAGAAGATAGAAGGGCTACATAGTGAGAAAGCAGAAGATAAAAGAGCTGCATAGTGAGAGAGCAGAAGATAGGACGGCTACATAGTGAGAGAGCAGAAGATAGAAGGGCTACATAGCGTGAGAGCAGAAGATAGAAGGGCTACATAGCGAGAGAGCAGAAGATAGAAGGGCTACATAGTGAGAGAGCAGAAGATAGGACGGCTACATAGTGAGAGAGCAGAAGATAGAAGGGCTACATAGTGAGAGAGCAGAAGATAAAAGCGCTTCATAGTGAGAGAGCAGAAGATAGAAGGGCTACATAGTGAGAGAGCAGAAGATAGAAGGGCTGCATAGTGAGAGAGCAGCAGATAGAAGGGCTACATAGCGAGAGAGCAGAAGATAGAAGGGCTACATAGTGAGAGAGCAGAAGATAGAAGGGCTACATAGTGAGAGAGCAGAAGATAGGACGGCTACATAGTGAGAGAGCAGAAGATAGAAGGGCTACATAGTGAGAGAGCAGAAGATAGGATGGTTACATAGTGAGAGAGAGCAGAAGATAGGATGGTTACATAGTGAGAGATGAGCAGAAGATAGGATGGCTACATAGTGAGAGAGCAGAAGATAGAAGGGCTGCATAGTGAGAGAGCAGAAGATAGGATGGCTACATAGTGAGAGAGCAGAAGATAGAAGGGCTACATAGTGAGAGAGCAGAAGATAGAAGGGCTACATAGTGAGAGAGCAGAAGATAAAAGAGCTGCATAGTGAGAGAGCAGAAGATAGGACGGCTACATAGTGAGAGAGCAGAAGATAGAAGGGCTACATAGCGTGAGAGCAGAAGATAGAAGGGCTACATAGCGAGAGAGCAGAAGATAGAAGGGCTACATTAGTGAGAGAGCAGAAGATAGAAGGGCTGCATAGTGAGAGAGCAGAAGATAGGATGGTTACATAGTGAGAGAGAGCAGAAGATAGGATGGTTACATAGTGAGAGAGAGCAGAGATAGGATGGCTACATAGTGAGAGAGCAGAAGATAGAAGGGCTGCATAGTGAGAGAGCAGAAGATAGGATGGCTTACATAGTGAGAGAGCAGAAGATAGAAGGGCTACATAGTGAGAGAGCAGAAGATAGAAGGGCTACATAGTGAGAGAGCAGAAGATAGAAGGGCTGCATAGTGAGAGAGCAGAAGTTAAAACGGCTACATAGCGAGAGAGCAGAAGATAGAAGGGCTACATAGTGAGAGAGCAGAGATAGAAGGGCTGCATAGTGAGAGAGCAGAAGAATAGGACGGCTACATAGCGAGAGAGCAGAAGATAGAAGGGCTACATAGTGAGAGAGCAGAAGATAGAAGGGCTACATAGTGAGAGAGCAGAAGATAAAAGAGCTGCATAGTGAGAGAGCAGCAGATAGAAGGGCTACATAGCGAGAGAGCAGAAGATAGAAGGGCTACATAGTGAGAGAGCAGAAGATAGAAGGGCTGCATAGTGAGAGAGCAGAAGATAGGATGGTTACATAGTGAGAGAGAGCAGAAGATAGGATGGCTACATAGTGAGAGAGCAGAAGATAGAAGGGCTGCATAGTGAGAGAGCAGAAGATAGGACGGCTACATAGCGAGAGAGCAGAAGATAGAAGGGCTACATAGTGAGAGAGCAGAAGATAGAAGGGCTACATAGTGAGAGAGCAGAAGATAGAAGGGCTACATAGTGAGAGAGCAGAAGATAGGACGGCTACATAGTGAGAGAGCAGAAGATAGAAGGGCTACATAGTGAGAGAGCAGAAGATAAAAGAGCTGCATAGTGAGAGAGCAGAAGATAGGACGGCTACATAGTGAGAGAGCAGAAGATAGAAGGGCTACATAGCGTGAGAGCAGAAGATAGAAGGGCTACATAGCGAGAGAGCAGAAGATAGAAGGGCTACATAGTGAGAGAGCAGAAGATAGGACGGCTACATAGTGAGAGAGCAGAAGATAGAAGGGCTACATAGTGAGAGAGCAGAAGATAAAAGCGCTTCATAGTGAGAGAGCAGAAGATAGGACGGCTACATAGTGAGAGAGCAGAAGATAGAAGGGCTACATAGCGTTGAGAGAAGAAGATAGAAGGGCTACATAGCGACGAGAGCAGAAGATAGAAGGGCTACATAGTGAGAGAGCAGAAGATAGAAGGGCTGCATAGTGAGAGAGCAGAAGATAGGATGGTTACATAGTGAGAGAGAGCAGAAGATAGGATGGTTACATAGTGAGAGAGAGCAGAAGATAGGATGGCTACATAGTGAGAGAGAGCAGAAGATAGAAGGGCTGCATAGTGAGAGAGCAGAAGATAGGATGGCTACATAGTGAGAGAGCAGAAGATAGAAGGGCTACATAGTGAGAGAGCAGAAGATAGAAGGGCTACATAGTGAGAGAGCAGAAGAAAGAAGGGCTACATAGTGAGAGAGCAGAAGATAGGACGGCTACATAGTGAGAGAGCAGAAGATAAGACGGCTACATAGTGAGAGAGAGCAGAAGATAGGACGGCTACATAGTGAGAGAGCAGAAGATAGAAGTGCTACATAGTGAGAGAGCAGAAGACAGAAGGGCTACATAGTGAGAGAGCAGAAGATAGAAGGGCTACATAGTGAGAGAGCAGAAGATAGGACGGCTACATAGTGAGAGAGCAGAAGATAGAAGGGCTACATATTGAGAGAGCAGAAGATAGAAGGGCTACATAGTGATAGAGCAGAAGATAGGACGGCTACATAGTGAGAGAGCAGAAGATAGAAGGGCTACATAGTGTGAGAACAGAAGATAGAAGGGCTACATAGCGAGAGAGCAGAAGATAGAAGGGCTACATAGTGAGAGAGCAGAAGATAGGATGGCTACATAGTGAGAGAGCAGAAGATAGAAGGGCTACATAGCGAGAGAGCAGAAGATAGAAGGGCTACATAGTGAGAGAGCAGAAGATAGGACAGCTACATAGTAAGAGAGCAGAAGATAGGACAGCTTCATTGTGAGAGAGCAGAAGATAAGACGGCTTCATTGTGAGAGAGCAGAAGATAGAAGTGCTACATAGTGAGAGAGCAGAAGACAGAAGGGCTACATAGTGAGAGAGCAGAAGATAGAAGGGCTACATAGTAAGAGAGCAGAAGATAGGATTGCTACATAGTGATAGAGCAGAAGATAGGACGGCTACATAGTGAGAGAGCAGAAGATAGAAGGGCTACATAGTGTGAGAACAGAAGATAGAAGGGCTACATAGTGAGAGAGCAGAAGATAGAAGGGCTACATAGCGAGAGAGCAGAAGATAGAAGGGCTACATAGTGTGAGAACAGAAGATAGAAGGGCTACATAGCGAGAGAGCAGAAGATAGAAGGGCTACATAGTGAGAGAGCAGAAGATAGGATGGCTACATAGTGAGAGAGCAGAAGATAGAAGGGCTACATAGTGTGAGAACAGAAGATAGAAGGGCTACATAGTGTGAGAGAGCAGAAGATAGAAGGGCTACATAGCGAGAGAGCAGAAGATAGAAGGGCTACATAGTGAGAGAGCAGAAGATAGGATGGCTACATAGTGAGAGAGCAGAAGATAGAAGGGCTACATAGCGTGAGAGCAGAAGATAGAAGGGCTACATAGCGAGAGAGCAGAAGATAGAAGGGCTACATAGTGAGAGAGCAGAAGATAGAAGGGCTACATAGTGAGAGAGCAGAAGATAGGACAGCTACATAGTGAGAGAGCAGAAGATAGGACAGCTACATAGCGAGAGAGCAGAAGATAGAAGGGCTACATAGTGAGAGAGCAGAAGATAGAAGGGCTGCATAGTGAGAGAGCAGAAGATAGGACGGCTTCATTGTGAGAGAGCAGAAGATAGGACGGCTTCATTGTGAGAGAGCACAGCCGCAAACAGGATAAATTCTATAAGGAAGCATGTTAAATGGACTGTGAATTTTAAGTCAGTTTAATAATAGCTTCATCCACAAACACTGTTGAAATTTTAGTAGGAAACAACACCAAAAAAAAAAGGTACCACCATCCAGCAGTCATGTGTTTTTTCAAGGCTACGGTTGAATTGAGACTTGAGAAAGCTCACAGCTATTGTGTAGAACAGGTATTGGCCAGAAGCCATGACCATTGGTCACCAGGCATGCATTGTATTTCACTGCTGAACCGAGTTTACATTCCAATAAAGGTTGTGGATACGTACCTCCTAGGGCTCGGTGGTTGGGGGGAGTCTAGAAGAGGTAGCTGACTGGAAGGAAATTTAATTGTTGGTGTAAGCTCAGCACTGATTACAATTATTTGTTCCCGCTTCAGAGCAACAGGAGTACTATGTCTTCTATAGGAAGTCTGCCTTTGTTTACCATCAGCAAAGTGAATCCCTGCTTTCCCATGAATTGGTTTATTTATTTAAGGCCATCAGTGTAAAGAGAAGCACAATTTATAAGCCCTGCAGCAGAAGCAGTGACCATGCAATGTCATGTTAATAGATGGAGAATGGAGGCCAAGAGGATGGATGCAGACCACCTTCTTTTCCTTGGCTGCCAAAACACATTGTCCCGTCACTGCCTTCTTTCATTTTGTGCTACATAAAGTGTTTTGGTTTTATTGATAAATAAGCTCAGGTCTATGCATTTATAAAAACCTCTTTTAAAAAAACAACATTTTGTTTCAAATTTCGATGTGCCTTTTGTGAACTGATTTTCTAACAAACCTTGAAACACTAATATTCAAATCTCCAAAATGTTTTACTATACTTTTGTGCTAGCTCATTCCTCTGACAGCCTGGACAATGTCAGAGAGTAATTGGAAAAGCCAGATTTAGATTGCTTAACACACATCTGAGGTTTTGCAGAGCTGTGAGTCATCTACATTTAATACAATACATTAAACTTGTTGAAAAAAAAAACTAGTCTGGAAATAGAAAGTATAATTTTAGTAAACTGGCCATGTGGAAAAAGTCACAGCCTGGTATTCTCTTCTCCATATTGTAAAATATCACCATGCGATTCCCAGTATTGCTGGAAATAAAATTTTAAAAAGATGAAACATGAACATAAACCAAAATTATACAGCTTTTACATACAGCTCAATAATTCAATTCTGTTTAATATAAACAATACATATTTGGTATTGGTATACTTGGGAGATCCAGCTGATTACTGACAAAGTGAAAAGAATGGGTTTATTTATTGACAAAGTACAATTGTGTAATGACCTAATGCGACCAATCAGATATCAGCTTTGATTGGCCTAGGGCAAGTTAGACAATGAATGCAAATGTCTGATAGCTTGCTGCACATGTACACTTATTATTATATACATACATACATATAGCGGCAGCATGGTGGCTCAGTGGTTAGCACTTCTACCTCACAGCACTGGGGTCATGAGTTAGATTCCTGACCATGACCTTATCTTTGTGGAGTTTGTATGTTCTCCCCCTGTTTGTGTGGGTTTCCTCCGGGTGCTCTGGTTTCCTCCCACACTCCAAAAACATACTGGTAGGTTAATTGGCAGCTATCAAAATTGACCCGTGTATGTGTGTGTATGTTAGGGAAGTTAGACTGTTAGCCCCAATGGGGCAGAGACTATAGTGGCGCTATATAAATAAATGGTGATGATGATGATGATATATGGGGAGAAAACTAGTTTTATTCAGCAATAAGAGCGCTATGAAACTTTTATTCTCAAAATAAAATAAGCAATATATTATTATACTAATATGTTGTTACATGTGCATTGGTTTTTGTTGAGTTATGGCATCTTGGTCCTGATGTTGGCAGACTGGTTGGATATGGTTAGATCAGGTTAGGGGAGGGGTGGCAACTTTTAGCCTATTAGTAACATTTTAAAGGAAAAAAATGCAGGTGGCCCAGTGACTCAGCCCAAGGTAGCTCACTATGGGACCGACCCGAAGGGCAGATGCCCCCCCCTGCCCCCCAGCCCAGCCTGCCCCTGGATCAGGTAATATCATACAAGATCCAGGTTATGTGCAATCAGGTACATTACTATGCATCTTAACAACCAAACTCCTATGTGCTAGTACTCCAGGGATTAGCTCTATTGACTAAAATATAAAAAACTGAAAAATTCCCGCCACATCCTTTTATAGGGGGGCCAATCCTAAAAACAAATAATCACGAGAATATATAATTAAAGGTGCGCCGGGGGATAATAACATAGGGAAAAATGATTTGCGCAGATATGGCAGAATGCGTAAAAATAAATATTTATTAAATAAAATACAAACAGGATGTAAGCTCGTATGAGCAGGGCCCCCTCCCCTCCTGTCTCCATACCTGTTCTTCCGCTCCGTCTTTACTGCATATGACTGGCCGGAGTTTCTGAAGTATTGGTACTTCTTGTTCATTGTTCTGTATGGTTTCACCCTGTATAGTCTACTGTTAGTACTGTGTGCGGCGCTGCGGATACCTTGTGGTGCCTAACAAATAAATAATAATAATAATAATAATAATAACATTGATATGGCGGAATACGTAAAATTAAAGAGATTTTTTAATATGCCTAATTAGATATCAATGTCTATTGTACTTTGGCTGATATGAGCGATTGCAATGCAATTGTCCAGTAGGTCAAATCAGACGTCTCCCCAGGGTCCAGTACAGTTTCAGCTTCCCATGGTAACATCTGCTTAAAAAAAAAAATCAAGTGTAAAAATACAATCGTCACCAGAGTTCAAACAGGTTTGAGATGAAGTACTGCATAAATAAATTTATATTTAGCATGTGCAATAGCTTATGAATTATAGTTGCTTTTATTTTTATTTATTGTAAACAAGATAAGTGAGTAACACATTTTCCATTAAGTCAAGATGCCATTTGCATAACCAGGAATATCAAAGACATAATAAATCAAAGGAAATTAACTTCAACTGATCTTGATATGACATTCCACGTAGCCCATATTGGCTCAGTATATCTATTTGTTTATGTGTAACTAGTCACTGTGGGGAAATGTTCACTGTCAGTAAGGTGGAAATGTTTGATACTTTCCGTCCGGGGCCGTTTATAGGTGTGTAAGGCTCATGTAATGGTCTGAAGTTCATGTATTGAAAGGGAAGGGGAATACATTGCCTTTTATTGTCATTGCTCCCAGTGTGATCTGATATGCAGTCTTTGTCCTGCCAGGTCTTCAGTAGATGTAATATCAGAGCATTATCTGTTTACATACCAGTTACTGCTGCGAGTAGTACTACCACAGTCACTCACAGACTTTCAGTCTTGCTCAGCTCACCAGATCTGCAGGCATACAGTCAGTCATCTCACAGCTCCTCCAATATCCAGGGACTCATCTTTTGTGAGGTGCTACCGTCCCCTCATCCAACAACTCTTCTGCCATGCAATCCTCACCTCTTATTTCAGCAGCTCTCCCAAATAGCCACCCATCTCGGTATGGGGGCACTTTCTAAAGTTGGGTACACACTACAGAAATTGCAACCAACTTTTTATGCCGAGCGATTTTACATGCGATCGATGGTCCGATCGCTCGGTCCATGGACTGCATACAGACTAGCCTTGTTTAGGGTGATAAAGGGAAGAGCGGACGTCCCTTTAGCGACTTTTTACAGCCATGTTGTCGTGAGCAATGTAATTTTGTACTCACTGTTGTGGATCGGTCAGAAGTTTATACACACTACACAATGGAAACGAGATGGGAACGAAAATATTAAACGGTACGACTAACCAAATGAGGCGACAATCGTCCCTTTGGGCAGACTTTCGACCATCGTGTCACTGCACACACTGACCCGACTTTTGAAGGAGCGGTCGTATGTCGACTGATTTAGCCGATTATTGTATGAAAACTGTGTAGTGTGTACCCAGCTTTAGGGATCTATCTCTATAGGAGATAAATTACTTGACACTATTAATGCTGCCAGACAGGCGCGGGCTGGGAGAGGGAAGCCCGGGGGGCACACAGGCGGCCGCATCGCCGGTGAAAAGGTGGTATATTGCATCCGGGGGGGGGGGCGGCCGGCCGGCCTACCCCCCGGCCCTAATAGCGGTCTGACTGAGCGACCCGGGGGGGGGCGCTGCCCCCCGGGCCAGCCCACCCCTGCTGCCAGAGAGTAAGGACAGATGTATTGTAAGTAGACTTGGGGTCAGCTCCACACCCCGCACTTAACCGAAACCTTACGTTATCATTTTAATTGTTTCCCTTCCTCCCAAAGTAAAAAATCATTTACTTTCTTGTACCAATAAATACATTTTAATGAAGGTGAAGTGATGTTTTACTAGAGCTTTCTAAGCCAGAACTGCTAGAATTATGTGTTCCATCTCTCCTGTTGCTCAGTACACACAATGTATTGCAGTCATAAAGATATATTCAGATACAGTCTGCTATATATAATTAATGGAGCACGGCATTGCACTACTGTTTTGACCCTAATAAGATAGTAGTACACTACATTTGGGTGTATTTTTTTTTGGAAGGAAAATTAAAGTAGATAAAATGGCAAGAAAATCAGAATTAATAACTAAACCATGAAAAAAGGCTCTAAAAGTGCATGGAGGCAAAATGAAATAGACACAATTGTGTACTGCGCCATAGATGAACATCTTATTGAACCATACCTATTCAAAGAGAAGAATTGCTCATGTCATGGCCACAAAATACAAATCTCTTGTGTGTTAAGGCCCTGTTAGGTACAACGAAGGTCCCTTTTCAATCTTGCTGCTGCTGTCACAAATTCTTCTTCTCTGGCTTTTGATTTTGTGTAATAAATTAATATTTTTACAGTGGCTGATAAAAAAAAACAATTAAAGTCACATTAACAACTTATCTTCATGGCAAGAGTCATTGTGAGTACGTGGACATGCTAATTATGTTAATGGACATTCACAGAAGTAAATGATTATATGAGATAATTCTAACTTTCTTTACAACCAGACAGCAGTCTGAAATCTGTAAAGAAAATCAGCCTGATTTAAAAAAAAGTGTGCTTTTGATAGTTTTATTAAGTAGTGGGCTGTTAGCTAGTGAGGATTCTTCAAAGTAAATATCTCTCAGCCACTGCTCAAGCTATCTGTAAAAGATCATATGTGCAGCCTTGTAGTTATATGGTATGGTTACCCTCAATTGGTTTGTTTTAGAATTTTATTACTTTGTTTGTAGTGTGTGATTAGTGAGGGTTAATTCATAAAAGTGGTCACATGGCTTTTTGAACCTATTTAAACAGCAGTCCAAGTCTGTTGAAGTCTGTGAGGCTGTTTGCTAGTGAGAATTATTCTAAATTGGGATTATTACAAGTGTAATAACTAATTTAGTTAGTATAGTAAGAGATATACTAGATGAGAACAAGAGGAGAACAGGAGGGGAACAGGAGGGGAACCTTTTACCTGCAACCAGGGCTAGATTAAGGGGGGGGGGGGGGCACAGGGGGCACGTGCCCCAGGCCCCCCTCTCTCTGAGGTCCCCCGCCGCAGGTCGCAAGCTGATCGGATCACCTGTCAGTTTGTGATCGATTCTAATGCTTGTGCGGCTGTGGGGACCCCCTGACGCAGGTGCACAGCTGTCCTGATGTACAGCGGTCCTGATCTAATACCATTTTTCTGATTTGAGGAAGTCTGAGGGAGATATCTACAATCATTTACCTGATATCCATCAGAAATCAAGTACTAGGGCAGCACAGTGGCTCAGTGGTTAGCACTTCTGCCTCACAGCACTGAGGTCATGAGTTTAATTCCCGACTATGGCCTTATCTGTGTGGAGTTTGTATGTTCTCCCTGTGTTTGCGTGGGTTTCCTCCAGGTGATCTGGTTTTCCCCCACATTCCAAAAACATACTAGTAGGTTAATTGGCTGCTATCAAAATTGTCCTTAGTCTCTCTCTCTGTCTGTGTTTGTGTGTATGTTAGGGAATTTAGGGCTAGATTTACTAAACTGCGGGTGTGAAAAAGTGGAGATGTTGCCTATAACAACTAATAAGATTCTAGCTGTCATTTTGTAGAATGTACTAAATAAATGATAGCTAGAATTTGATTGGTTGCTATAGGCAACATCTCCATTTTTTTCAAATCCACGGTTTCGTAAATATATCCCTTAGACCAGGCTTGTCCAACCCGCGGCCCGCGGGCCGCATGCGGCCCAACTCGTCTTTGAATGCGGCCCAGCTGTGGCAAGGGGCAGCGCTGTTAATTGGATAAAAAAAACTGGAAAATAAAAAGTAAAGAAAATGACTAACTTGTGGCAGGACCGGTCCGCCCGTTTGCCCTGCACACAAGCGCCGGCATGTTTTTTTTCATTCATCGCGCATTGCGCACGATGACGTCATGACGGCGCGGGGGCGCGATGACGTCATGACGGCGCGGGGGGGGCGCGATGACGTCACTCGTGGCCGCGCTTATGCTAGGAGGAGCGGTTCTAGCAGTGCAGGTGCCTTTAATGTCAGCCAGCAGGTAATTAATTAATTAATGGACAATTACTGTATTAAATACATTACTATTATTATTATTATAATTAACTACCTTCACTAACATTGTGCTTTACTATTAACTCCTCTGGGTTGGTCCTCTGCATTTACTCAGATGTGAACTGATCATGTGCCATTTAACCTCTGAGTACTTCTGTGCCACAGTCGAGCCTGATCGATCAGAAAGGAACTTATATCATTGGGTATCTGCACATTAGTTCATAAAAAAAGGCTAATGCCACTCAATTACTTTATATGCTACTCAAATACAAAATCACTAAATATACCCCTAAATCAGTACACCACTCTCCTAACTTACTAACACCGTCATTTTACTTTATATGATGAGCACCTTGAGAACTCACTGAGAATTGCAACAAGTTCCATCGAAGCAAATATGGAAGCATTGGTGGCTCAGAAATAATGTCAAACATCTCACTAACTTCATTTCCAAGTAAGTTTAATATGTTAACTATGTTTTCTATGGTTTTTTGGATGATCAGCTATCGTTAGTGTTAGTGTATTTTATGTGCGGCCCAAACCAACTCGTCGTCTTCCAATGTGGCCCAGGGAAGCTAAAAGGTTGGACACCCCTGCCTTAGACTGTAAGCTCCAATGGGACAGGGACTGATGTGAGTGCGTACTCTGTCCAGCGCTGCAGAATTACTGGCGCTATATAAAAAGATGGTGAGGATACTACCAGAGCATTGATATATGGGATCTCTCTCTCTATATACTGTTACATACAGTGAACGAGAATTGCTCTGAATGCAATCTATAGAAGACTTTTGATATAGAGTCAAACAAGGAACATAACAAGATTTATACCTATGTTCGAGAATATGAACATCTAGGACTTTCATTGATTCTATAAAATGTTAAAATCAGGACATTTACTAATTGTACTCATCCAAATGGTGTTGTTTCGTCTAAAGTTTCCTTCATCAGTTTGAATACGAATTTTGTGGCATTATCATTGAATACCTCTGGTTGGTCACTGTTTCAAGTTTCCTACATTTGCCAAGTCTATATATGAATTGTATTTATACACCAAATCAAGAGGTACAGGCATACCTGCCCGTATCAGGGGGATTTGAGAGACAGGAGAAGGGATATATGTTAGGAAATTTAGACTGTAAGCCCCAATGGGGCAGAGACTGATGTGAATGAGTTCTCTGTACAGCGCTGCGGAATCAGTGGCGCTATATAAATAAATGGTGATGATGATGATTATAAAATGTAGATAGGATGAAGACCAGTCTTAAGCTAGGTACACACTACACGGTTTCCGTCCAATAATCGGCTCAAACAGCCGACATACGACCGCTCGTTCAAAAGTCGGGTCAGTGTGTGCAGTGACACGATGGTCGAAAGTCTGCCCAAATGGACGATTGTCGCCTCATTTGGTTGGTCGTACCATTTAATATTTATGTTCCAATCTCGTTTCCGCTGTGTATTGTGTATAAACTTCCGACCGATCCACAACAGTGAGTACGAAATTACAGTCATTGCTCACGACAACATGGCTGTAAAAAGTCGCTAAAGGGACGTCCGCTCTTCCCTTTATCGTCCTAAACAAGGCTAGTGTTTATGCAGTCCATGGACCGAGCAATCGGAACATCGATCGCATGTAAAATCGCTCGGCATAAAATGTTGGTTGAAATTTTTGTAGTGTGTACCCAGCTTTACTCTTCACTATGAACATTCCAAGTAAATATTCAGCTCAATATGCTGTTAGCATAGCCTCGGAATCTGTATCATGGGATATGTGAAAAGGGCTGAAGTGACTTCAAAACTGTGCTTAACTTGATTACCATCAGTGTGTAAGCAGTCATATTTAGCATTTATGTTATGTTAAATTAGATTGTACCCATCCAGATCACACTAAACATAGCTTCAGCCAATAAAGTGGGGCCTACTTAAATAAACAGGAATGAAACTCAAGGTAAAATGACTCCTGGATCAGAAGGACTAACAGGATCATCAGATCCCAAACAGGAGAGAGCATCCACTTCCTTGTGTCTCTAACTTGGGCGGTAAGATATGACAAAAGTAAATTCATCAAGGTATAACATTTTTGCAAGTTATTTTTTGCTCTTTCTCCAGGTTTTTATGAGCTGTGATAAACAATGTAGGATTAACAACGCCCTGCAAAAAGTATCATCACTCTTCAAAAGCCAGCTTGATGGCTCATTATTCTTTATTGACGACGTCAAAATTCTTTTCAGTAGGAGACATCTTTTGAGAATGCACAGGAGTAGCCTGCACCATTGTTCTTTGTGAGAGGATAACTCCCACATCAGTATATGTGGCATCAACTACCAGAGAACATAAACATATTCAATCTTTTAACCATCCATTTGAAGGCTTGTAGCTGAAGCAATGTAACTTAAGAATTGAACTTACGTTTCCTTAATTTTCATTTGCTTTAACATAAAGGCAGTTATTACAAAGGTGTTTAAAGAATATTTTTATATGAAGACAATGTTCTTGCGGGCTCTCCAATATCATCCAAATATACAGCAACAAATGAATCAAGTATATCTCACAATGTCATTTACTAGGTGTTAGTATTATCATTATAATCCTTGAGCTCCAGAGCACCACATTGCTCTGCAATGCTCGGCAATGGGGAAAACAGAAGATACATAAAATATGTATCAGGCACTCAAAACTCACCTCTTCCTCAAAGCCTACCAACCTTCCACTTAACCCTCTCTCCATGCTCGCTCTCATAACCTCGCTCCTCTCTCCATGCTCGCTCTCATCACCTCGCTCCTCTCTCCATGCTCGCTCTCATCACCTCGCTCCTCTCTCCATGCTCGCTCTCATCACCTCGCTCCTCTCTCCATGCGCGCTCTTATCTCCATGCTCGCTCTCATCACCTAGCTCCTCTCTCCATGCTCGCTCTCATCACCTCGCTCCTTTTTCCATGCTCGCTCTCATCTCCTCTCTCCATGCTCACTCTCACCACCTCACTCCTCTCTCCATGCTCGCTCTCATCTCCTCGCTCCTCTCTCCATGCTCACTCTCACCACCTCACTCCTCTCTCCATGCTCGCTCTCATCTCCTCGCTCCTCTCTCCATGCTCGCTCTCATCACCTCGCTCCTTTTTCCATGCTCGCTCTCATCTCCTCTCTCCATGCTCACTCTCACCACCTCACTCCTCTCTCCATGCTCGCTCTTATCACCTCGCTCCTCTTTCCATGCTCGCTCTTATCACCTCGCTCCTCTTTCCATGCTCGCTCTCATAACCTCGCTCCTCTCTCCATGCTCGCTCTCATCTCCTCGCTCCTCTTTCCATGCTCGCTCTCATCACCTAGCTCCTCTCTCCATGCTCGCTCTCATCACCTCGCTCCTTTTTCCATGCTCGGTCTCATCTCCTCTCTCCATGCTCACTCTCACCACCTCACTCCTCTCTCCATGCTCACTCTCATAACCTCGCTCCTCTCTCCATGCTCGCTCTCATCAACTAGCTCCTCTCTCCATGCTCGCTCTCATCACCTCGCTCCTTTTTCCATGCTCGCTCTCATCTCCTCTCTCCATGCTCACTCTCACCACCTCACTCCTCTCTCCATGCTCGCTCTCATAACCTCGCTCCTCTCTCCATGCTAGCTCTCATCTCCTCGCTCCTCTCTCCATGCACCCTCTCATCTCCTCTCTCATTTTCCATGCTCGCTCTCTTCTCCTCTCTCCATGCTCACTCTCATCTCCTCGCTCCTCTTTCCATGTTCGTTCTCATCTACAAGCACAGCTACTGTGACTCAAAGTGGCGATTGAGATAGCATCAAACATGTACAAGTGGGAGTAGTATAGTGGGAGTACGGTAGACCCTATTAAACAGGTGGATTTTTAGAGAATATTTAAAGATTTGAAGGCTGGGGGAAAGTCTGATCCGGTGTGGTAGAGAATTCCATAAGTGAGTGGCGTCAAGGGAGAAGACTTGAATTTGGGATTGAGAGGTGGTTTTCATAGGAGGAAACAAGGCAAATTCCAGAGGCAGATCCAAGAGGATTTGAGGGAGAGTATTTTGAGATGTAAGAAGGTTTGGAGTTGTTGAGGGCTTTGCACCTGTGGAATCTGAATTATATTCTAGAGAATATAGGGAGCCAGTGTAAGGGTTTGCAGAGTGATGAGGCTCACATGGAGCGGCAAGAGAGGAAGATCAGTCTAGCTGCACCTAGGACAGATTGAAGTGGCCCTAAATATTGCTATAAGTATGGAAATATGGGTGTGCCCAATAGAAGATTGCATTAGTTGAGGAAGGAGATAATGAGAGAATGCATTTGTTTTGGTTGCATCTTCGACTAGAAAAGAGTGTAAAGGTGTTTACAAGTAGCTGGAGCATTACCAAACCGTAAGTCATTATTTAATATTTATGGCAATAGGAGGGGCCTATTGCATACAGGCCTTGTTGCCAGAGAAGAACCATCAATGATTTGGTACTGAACCAGTTGTATCTTTGGTTCTGCCAGGATTCACTGCAGTTGAGCAAACTCAGTTTCTGAGAAATTTCCTCTGGTCCCAAAATCAATAAGTGCCATTGTTAGGATCTTGCAGTCTGCACCTAAAGATATGCAAAGACCAGTACATTACACAAGTTCATGATCCACTAACAAAGCAGAAGAAACTGGCTTACTGGTTGAGCATACCTTAAGAAACTGGTTAGGGACCCATGAAGGTATTCCAGATATATGAATTTGATTGCTGCAATATAGGCCTTGGTGGCAGAAGAAGCTCATGTAGCAATGACAGTGGATGGAAAAAGATCCAAAGTTTTCTCTCCGCCTTTCCAAGAGACACAAGTCAATCCTGATGACTGTGGCTATACATTCATCAAATACTGCAGGGCATTGAATCTGATCATCTCATCTTTTAAGGACACAGTTAGTCCCTTGAGAAACTTACATTTTTGGGCTGCTTCATTCCATGTTGTGTTGTCTACCCATCTGCAAAATTCATTGGCATATTTTGCTCCTGTCCTTGATGGAGTTGTTGTATGTCAATTCTGTTGGGGCCAACTGATAAGGTTATCAAAATGCATTAGGTTATCAAAATGCTGTGATTAAAATCCTCAAAATTTTAAAGAAAAGGGCTATGTTGTTCTAGTAGTGGGAATATCCATACCAAAGCTCCCCTTTTTTGGAATAGTAATCTTGTTTCTTCATGACTTCATGGAAAGAAATGACTGCATTTAGTAAGGGGAAATGGCTGTCATTTTCTGTGTAGGAGAATGGAGTTATTTAAGTTGCATGGCGGTCATTTGATCTAGAGGAAAATATGTTATACGATATTAGAGCTGTACTTAGTATACTGGTTTTACATGTAATTCTGGTCCCAATAAGATACAGCCCTGACTAGTATCAGCAGGTGATGGGGCTCTGCATGATATCCGATCACTAGATGATGGGGCTGCATTCTATACTCTTCTGCTAGTATTTTGTGGATTTCACTTCTATACCTTGGCACAGCGCCAGATAGGCCAGTCATCATTTTCAGCTACAAGTTCACTAGGCCTTTCTTGTCATTTACTACTCTGTAATTACAATGAGGAAGTGCAGGTGATTGGTGTATGTAGCACATTGTGCTTTCTTCTGCAATATATGATTCAGACAAAGGGCCAGGAGAATGGACTGTAAGAGCAGGTTGAGGGCCAAGAGGTAAGGGGAAATCCTTGTCTCTGCCTCCCGTAAAATTGTACTTCAGGCCAGATTTTTACCTTGCTTCCTGGTAGGATTGTCCCTGTTCATGATAGCAAATCATGCATCAATTTACTAGGAGTCAGTAACTACACTAAGGTACATAGGCATATTCTCCCAGACTCCCAGGAGGCAGAGCTTGATGAGGCAATTCACATCATTGTAGCCCCGCCCCTGCTTAGCGATGCCGCACTGGGTGGGGAGGTTTTATATGTTGGCAGGTATGTACATAAGGTTCTCATCAATATTGGTTTAGCGAAAAAAATGGCTACCTCGATTGTGTGTAGCGGGACCCGCGTGATAGTAAACAGTGTTAAAAAGAAATAAATGTAAAAGTAATGCGTCCCACACCCCCTCCCAAGTCATAATAACCATAGTTCTGCCAGCCTAGTGCTGTTTGGCGGAAAACCGGGAGGGGGGACAAAGAGCATGGAGTTCCCCCTATTCTCCTTTAAACAGCCCGAGGCTTAGCCAGTCGTGGCTGGTGGCACTATGCAGGGGAACTCGCAACCTGGGGTCCCCCTGCCATGATGCCAATCAGCCCCAGGCTGGTCAGCATGGGGCTACATTCCCTAAGGAGTTGGGTTCCCTAGGGGTTCCCAGCCCTGTGCAACTAGCACTAGGGCTCTTTCCACACCCCTGGGTGGTGGATGTGGTGTAATAAATGATTAAAAAAAAAAATGAATGAAATGCTATTTTACATTGGTGAACTACAGGTCCTAGTAAGCCCGGGCTGTCATGAACAGTCTAGGCATACTGGCACTTGTAGTACTACAAGCACCAGTATACCCATGGCTGCCAGGGCATTCTGGCACTTGGGGAAGCACAAGTGCCAGCATGCCCTGATACCCAGGGCCACTGGGCCCTGTAGTGCACCTATGCCAAATGTAAATAAAATACACCACTCGTTTAATCCACAGAATTTTATTACAAATTAAAAAAAAAATTCATACTTACCAACTTAGTTCTTCTTTCTTCCGTAC
The DNA here is from genome assembly GCF_038048845.1 of Mixophyes fleayi. NCBI lineage: Eukaryota > Metazoa > Chordata > Amphibia > Anura > Limnodynastidae > Mixophyes > Mixophyes fleayi. The sequence continues at coordinate 76,136,370 of NC_134412.1, forward strand.
GATCCAGTCTTGTAAGCTTTTAATCCAAATTGAGTTATTAAAAAAAAAAAATACCCCCAAAAAATATCTTGCCTGGCAGCTTGATCCCTAAAATAATCCAGCCGGAAATTGCATTAGCGTTCCCACGCTTTCCCTTTTTCTTTTCTTCAAGTATGCAGCTATTCACTATGGGTGCCGTACCATGGACAGTGGCGCCTTCCATCAATTAAGAGTGGGTCACCTTGACGCACTGACTCTAACATGTGTCCTTCCTACCTATGTGATGCCGCTTGTCCTACAGTCACAGTTCACTTTACTGTTCCACTTTGCACACACTATTTTTCATCTTACAGTTGTATGTGAAACACTACTGCAAGATTGTTGATGCCCCAACCTTCTCCCCCTGTGTGCCTCTCCCCCACCGTGGACAACACACCACCCATGCTCCCTTCTCTTCTACCCCCTCCCTCGGGTACCACACTCTGTCACGGTACCCTTTTCCTAGCCATGTGGCTATAGTCTGGCCGATCCATGACCGTCTGCTACATTCCCTCCCTTGCTGACCTATAGCACCTTCATCCTTACTGCTCTCCACTTCTCTTCTTCCACCCTTTATTCTATTCACGTGAATTTCTTATTCAGTCCTGCCTACCTGTCAGTTCACTGTTTTTGTGTGGCCTTAAGACCTCTCGCTTGGCTTGCGGAGGAGCCCCTTAGGCCACTTGCCTATACCCGTCTATTATCATGTCCCTTAAATTACTTACCATCAATGCCTGAACACCCCCAAGAAACTCTCAATTCTAATAGCAGCCCTTAGGAAATCTCAAGCTCTTCTCCCAAACATGTTTTGCCTCTGCCACTTCTAAACATGGAGGTGTAGCAAATTCTAGTTTGTCAGTCTGTCCATCTGTGCGGCACTCGGATGCAGACAAAGATGGCAGATTTTTATTATTAGTGGGCACTCTAGGTGAGCTTTCTGTTACTCTAGTCTGCTGCTATGCTCCCAACTCTGGTCAAATCCCTTTCCTCCAAACACTCTTCAGCCTAATCGAGCGGCATGCTGAGGGTCACCTGCTCATGGGGGACGACTTTAATATGATTTTCCCATCTGTTTATTAAATTTCAACCTCAAGATTTTTGCCGAAATTCTGGCAAACCGTGTCATTGAGGTCCTCCCAACCCCGCTATTCCCTGACCAAGTCGGTTTTGTCCCAAGCCGACAGTCCGGAGAAAACACCAGATGGACCATTGACTTGATCCACCACATTAATGAACCTCTATCCAGGTGAACGGATGTTCTTTCCGGTACGCAACGGGACCCGACAAGGCTGTCCATTATCCCCCATGCTTTTTGCCCTCATCTTAGAACCGTCAGATGTGCTTTGTTTTGGTTGGGGGTTAAGTTCTCCTCTTGCTCAACATCTCCAGAACAGCTTCCTTCTCTCAGTTCTCTAATCTCGCTAAACTTCCTGGCTTTTTGACGGGACCGTTCCACCAATACCTGCAGGTCAGGCACTTTTTTCACTCCCTCAATCCCAAATTTTAGCTAGACCGGTCACCGTATCTGAGAATCTCTGCCTTTCCAATCTATCCTCAAAGGTCTCATATTTACTCACTATAATGCACTACTTCCACTCTCGACCTATACTAAAGACCGTTTTGAATTGAAATGGGAGGCGGACCTGGGAGAGTCTTTAGATCAGGGATACTGCTGTGACATCTTTAAGTGGATGGCGCGGTGCTCTATCAATGTTCGTATCAAAGAAACTGCGTGTAAATTGCTACACAGGTGGTACTATGTCCCCTCTAGGCTACTTAGTATCTATCCACAGGTGAGCGATGCCTGCTGAAGGTATTGTGGTCATCTCCATGTGTGGTGGAGCTGTCCCAGGCTTCATACCTTCTGTTCATCTATCATCTCCTTTGCCTCTGCTCAGTGCATCCATCCCTCCTGACCCCAAGCACGTGCTTCTCCCTTTTCGCTCTCTTCTTTCTTCCCCTCCGTCTTCCCTGTCCCTCTTTTTATTTTTCCTCTTCTACTTCCCTTTTTTTACCCTGTTACCTATTAAAATGTGCACCGCTGCCAATGGTTTATAGAAAGTTGCTTTCACTTTATATATGTATACTCCTAGATTAAGTCTCTTGTGGACTGTGTATAATGTAATGCATGAAGTTTCTTGACCTTTGTTTGTTTGCTTATATTAATTTCTGGTATGTTTTTCACATTATTTCTCTTGCGTTGTCATCAATAAACAAACACTATTTCACAAATAAGAAAAACAAGAACAACAAATAAACAAAAAACAATATGAACAATCACCTGTTTAGGCAAAATACACAATGTACTTGAGGATCACAATGTAAGTGAGCAATTAATTGTCTTAACTAAAAATGTTCACTAGAAGACAGTTGTGTCACAGTCTTATTATGAATATGTTACATTCTTACATTAACTTTTTGGTCCTGAATATTAATGTAATTGTTTTTTGGGTGGAGTCAGCACAACACATAACCTTTTGTTTGCATGCAATTAAATTGCTGTTGGAGCAGAGAGGTTCAATACAAAAGATCAGGTGTAAATGAATAGAAAGTTGTTAGTAAACTATGTAGTGAAGAGAATAGTAAACTATAATGTGAATGAAATGAAGTCCTGACCGTTGTGGGGGTTTCATGGTTTTAAATATGTAAATTAGTGTATTACTGGTGTCCTTCTGATACATACTGTGCATATGTTTTATTTAAAAGAAAAAAACATTGAAATACAAGGATTTCAATGTTGTATATAGATGAATAGAAATGCAGTATTTAAATAAATGTCAAATAGCATACAAGCAAAGAAACACTGCAGTGTATATATATATATATATATATATATATATATATATATCTATATCTATATCTGAGAAGTAAAATAAATGGGATAGGGCATCACAATAGTGTAGTACTGTTATGTCAACAATACCAATTATACATATAGATAGCAAAATAGAAGAAAGATTCACATATATCATGAGTATGTGGAGGTGTATATCTCATAACCAATACAGTAAAGATGGGAACACATAGTTCAGATAGTGACCAAAGCCTTCATGCATATCCCTCTCCCAATCCTCTCCAATAGTGCAAATGCATACCAGACAGACTGTCTAGGGACTGAGGCTGAAACAGCAATGGATGTATGAAGAATAAGCCAACTAAACAGATAAGCGATAAAGATTTACTATCTGGTCGCATTTGCACTATTGGAGAGGATTGGTGTCCTTGGGATATGCATGAAGGCTTTGTTCACTATCTGAACTATGTGTTCACATCTTTACTGTATTGGTTATGAGATATACACGCTGTTTGTCCCCCTGATTTTCCTCTGACCAGCACTAGGGTTATCATTAACCATTTATTACCCCACACCTGCCCCATAGGGGTGTGGGAAGAGCCCTGGTGCTGTCGGTACCGGCTGCATTTTTTTTTGCAGACCCCAACTCGCTAGGGAATCCAGTCCTGTGGTGACCAGCCTGGGACTAATTGGCATCATGGCATGAGGGACCCCCTGCTGCGGGTTCCCCTGCTATAGTACGACCATCCCCGGCTGGCTAAGTCTAGGGCTGGTTGAAGGAGAATCGGTGGGAGCCCACACTGTTTGTCCCACTGACTTTCCTCTAATCAGCACTAGGCTGGCAGTACTAGGGTTGATAAGACTGGGGGGGGGTGGCACTTTTTTTTACACTTTTTTATTTGTAACACTGCTTACTGCCGGCGGGTCCAGCAACTGTATAACCACTGGATTCACTGGCATTGCCGTCTTAATGCCGGCTTTGTAACCATCGGAATTTTCACTGTCGGCAATCACAATATCGGTATTTTATCTGTGTCTGGGAAATTGAAATACTGGCACTTAGGCTGTCGGCATTATCATGTCGGCACGATAAGTGTCGATATTTCTTTTGTCGGCATTCTGTACCCAGCCCCTTTAATTTTACCTCAGCAATGCAATTTAAGCTGACTCCCAGTTATTTGAATAAATGCAAACATGCAGAGTACTTAAATATAAGAAAAAACTTAAGTAGAAGCCTGTTTCACTTAACATTAGCAAACAATAACATTAGAAACCTGCAGTAAAAATAAATCCTGTTTATTAATAGCATATATGGCAAGTTACCTAATAGAAACAAACCATTGTAATAAAAACAAGCCCTATGATTTAAAAGCCAATTCGGGTCAGAAATGTGGAAAAACATCTGACAATCATGCAGCCACAAGACACAAATGCATCAAATAAAGACATATTTGTGTTTCTTTTCATGGTTATCAAATACGTGACAACAGGATATTAAAGCACTTTGAAGTAAAGATAAAATGAGAGGTTCACGTGTGTTTCTCGCTGAAAAGGAGTCTAAAACTTATTGAAATATGTAGATTCTAGAACTTTCCAGGACATGATCAACGGGGGGGATTTCCAGTGACTCATGGTGGCCAACGGTCTCTAATTTCTAGGGACAGTCCCCCTTTTTAAAGATAAGAGTAAATGATCTAGTAATGACAGTGGTTTTTCAATACTAATCAACCGTACGGTAAAATTCATTATTTTCTTAAAGTGAATGCAATTCCCATTACCTATTCGCCCAGTTTTATATTTTAATAATTGAAGAATAAATATGAAAACAATCCATAACATCAAGATAAGCAACAAGATGGAGATTTCAGTGAATTTAGGTCCAGTGGAGAGAACATCTCACAGGATGAGATTAAATGCACTTGCTCAGCAGCAGAATGTCCTGGAAATGATTGTAAAATAATAACAAATATTTTGATGGGGATTCCTTTGTTGTTATTTATTTATTTATTGTGCAATACAGAATATTTAGAAATTACTTTGGACCAGACACATTTTCACATTTAGCAAGTGTTTCACTGGGAATACTTTTAAAAGAAAAAATGAATAGAATTCTTAATCTACACAAATCCGATTTAGAACTGTTTCTGACAGATAAGGCTTTGCTTTTGGTAGCATAGTGGAGTAAATATCTGAATATTACATATGAAAAAACAGGCAAGATACTCAAAATGTTATCAGCTAGTTCTCCCAAATTCAGAAACACTAATGGACTATTTACTAATACATGCCATTTGGGCTAGTTTTCTAGACATCATCATCAGTTATTTATATAGCGCCACTAATTCTGCAGCGCTGTACAGAGAACTCATTGACATCGGTCCCTGCCCCATTGAAGCTCACAGTCTAAATTTCCTAACACACACAGAAAGACAGAGAGAGAGAGAGAGACTAGGGTCAATTTTGACAGCAGCCAATTAACCTACCAGTATGTAGACAATCATCTATTGCCATGATTTATCATTAAAACCTTTCAAGGCAGTTGAGTGATACTTAGCTGCCTTGGTGCTATGGGTTGGGAATGGTAAGGCCCAGTCTTGGAGACTATGTACACGTGTGAGCTGAATAACTGGTTTCCACATGTTTAGTGGAATTGAAAGTCCCGACTCCAACATTCATCTGAATTTAAATGCCATTTTAACATAACAATCTTTCAGTGCCCTACCCTGAAACTGACCCATGGTCCTTTGCATACAGTGAAAGGTGTAGGCAGTTTCAATGAAAATGCTTTGTGTTCACAGAACTCAACAGGGGCAACAGACGTGCTGGGGGTCTGCATGCGGCATAGAAACATAGAATTTGTGGGCAGATAAGGACCACTTGGCCCATCTAGTCTGCCCATTGTTTAACCCATGGTAACTTCCAACCCTATGTAATCCTTATTTCTTTTTAAGGATATCCTTATGTCTATCCCAAGCATGTTTAAATTTCTCTAGTCTATTAGCCTCTACCACCTCTGATGGGAGGCTATTCCACTTATCCTCTACCCTTTCTGTGAAGTAGTTTTTCCTCCAATCTCCTCTGAACCTACTTCCCCCCCAGTGTCAGTGCATGTCCTCGTGTTCTAATACTTCTCTTCCTTTGTAGAATGTTTCCCTCCTGCACCTTGTTCTAACCCTTGATATATTTGAAAGTTTCTATCATGTCTCCCTTTCCCTTCTCTAATCCAAACTATTCATATTAAGAAGTTTTGTGCTGTAGGCCATGCACCATTTTAGTTGCCCTTCTTTGTACAGGCTATAATGTATTTATATCCTTGCTGAGCCTTTTCCTGCGGCTCCCAGCTCCTTCCTGCTCTTACGACTTCTTTCCTTTGCTCTATGACCCCTGGCCCAGCTTGTATTATCTGCTATATGCCCACCTTGCTTGACTCGCGGTCCCAGTTCTTATTTAACAAGCGCGTCTGCATCCTAATGGGTGTTTTAGAGAACATGGAAGGTCAGAGAGGCGATCTGGAGCAAATAGAGTTCTAAGTGGGCACATAGGGGTTTTTTGGATGAGTCTACAATGTGGGGGTCTGAGAGGTGTTTTGGAGTGAGTGGGGGGTTTCAGTTACAGGTGGGAGCCTATTCTACATCAATTAAATGTATTGTTTTAACTTATTACTGATATTAATGCATAATGTGCAGCCCCTGGCGTTAATCATGTTGCCCATCACTGATATAAAAGATATATATATTCTTTGTGGCTGCAAAGCAATAAGTTTAAATAAAAGCTATAGAACAAATTGCTACTGCTCCAATGGTGGGTGGATAATTCTGATATCATCCAGTTGTTGTTTCTACAACCACACTACGCTTCAACTGTCCATTTATATGAAATTAATTATGCAGTAGGTATAAATATAATTTATTTATAGGCTATACAGCCATGTTAACCCCAGAAATGAACAGTGTAGGTTTTGTCTCCTCCCAGCTGCTAGCAGCAGTGCAGTAATATAATCAGTATTAACATGCTAGGAGGAGCCAGGCTCACACAAGGGCAGGACTGGCTTTATGGGCGTGTGATGAGCTATAAACTCCCAGTGATGTCAGTCACACTGCAGTTGTGTCTGTGGATATTGCCTTTGTGTGTGTATGTGTGTTGAGCGTCTTGCACCTGGGACTAGTGTGCTGCAGTCATCTGGAAATAACTAAGCCTCCCCTGAGTGGGATTTAGAAGAATCATGATGGCCTGTGGATTAAACACGCGTGGGGGATTCATGCTCCTGTGCTGCTTGCAGCTCTTGGTAAGATCCTTTGTTCTCCGCGGGACGTGGGGCTCTCGTGCCACGTGAACCTGGCCACATCCACACACGTCTGCCCAGATGCTGGTTTATATTCAGGAGCTGGACGGAGCCCCCCAGCCGCCTGCTGCTATAGGGAAGGGCTGTGATTGACAGCCTCTGCACTGGGGAGGTGTTGCAGCAGCCTCCTGTATATCATCTCTGCTGTGTGTAATTTTATAAGATTAAACAATTGTTGCGGCAGGAATTCCAGGCCCGGCTCCCTTCCATGGCCTCCTCATCGTCCTGCAGTTACTGTCCTCTGAGATTCATATTTCAACATTATTCAAATATCTTTCTGGTAATGCAACAGTATCCAATGCCAGAGATTGTATTTTAGGGTCTGATTGGATGTAGTTATTTAGCTCAACAGCAATATACGAAGACCCGTTTAAATAAAGAGCATGAAACCCCCCCCATATGTATTTGTTTCCCTGTACAGAATCCAATAGCTACAGTCTGTATATGCTGGTCAGTTGCTTGGGTGTCTACAAGAAAAAGATCTTACTGGCAGCCCTGCATTGTGTCATGTGCACCCTATGTACTGGGATTGGGAGAACCTAGAATCTGTTTTATGTAATAATTTATTTATTTTTTGTTTATAGATTTCATTCTGTCTGGCCGATGATGATGACTGTGAACATTCAGGGTAAGCATATTCTGTGCTTTTCAAATTTACTGTGGATTTTTTTTTTCTTTTAAATCACTTTGTAGGGTTTTACACTTACCTGTGTGTATTATTATTATTTTTTTTTTAAACTTTAATATATTTATTTACTTTTTAGGAGTTGTAACCAAAGCACCAACTGGGTCAATCTGTGGTATGTCTGGTGAGTATCAACCCTTTTATTTGCTGCATTTATAGAATATAGTTTGTCTAAGTGCCATGCTGGCTTCTTTTACAGACTTTTAATGTCTATTCATGGCATTTGCACACTTTTGCCATCTGTTTGTTGCTGAAAGCGGCTTCCCTTTGCACAGCAATGAAATGGAAGGCTGTGTTTGTTTGTGTTTGACCCCGGTGGCATTAAAAGCTGGTACAAAAATAGAGCCTACCATGTGTCCTGAAATCTGTGGCAAGATGTCAGATGAAACTGACCCTTGTGATCATGTGGTGGATGCTTTGCCCAACATACCTAAAGAATCTATACTTGGGTTTCAGCTTGCTTCTGTAACTTTGTTTTGATTGATGTCTCCTGTACTAGCAGTAATGTTGTGGCTTTGACCATGTATTGGTCAGCAAGATGACACAGAATTTGTAACCCGTCCACTCCTATCTAGTTATGTAACTGTGTATTTTATTTTATTTAAAAAAAAAAAACCCTGGAGTCGCAGTTTCTGCCAGGGCCACAAAATAGAACCCTTTTTTTTGCCCCCTCAAAATTAGTTACATCTGTGTAGACACTTATCCTGTTAATATAAGTGTTTCAGAAGTTTGGATTATGGGGGGGAAGGGCATTGCGAGATAAGGTTCCCTAGAAAAGGGTGGTTTCCATTTGAAAGCTGATGCATGAGAACCCTACAGTTACTGATCTGTAGCCATACTATAGTTCTAGGTACTTGATTGGCCAAGAGCAATCTGCATATAGCTATTGAAACCTGAATACCTTTTGCATTTCCTATTGAGACTTTTTAGATACTTTTGTTTTGTATCAGTACTTTAGAATTTGTGTTCTCTTTTGTCTGTCCTGTCAAAGTGTTGATAAGTTCTTTATATTATGTTGGGAACGTCTGCTGGCCAAATAGACTTAAATCATGATGCAGACTATGCAATTTATAGATTTCACCCTGGAGGTGAAATAAAACTTAAACGTAGGGCTAAATTTATTCCCTTGAGCTTCTGTTTCCACATCCTTGTGTCATATCCTCAATTTTTAAAAAAAACCAAAACTTGTTCTCTCCATATCCTGGTCTCTGGTAATATACCCAGCTGTTGGAGCGAATATATGTGGGAAGTTTCATTCTTGGAAGTTAGGAAGTTGGAGGGTTTAAAACTGCAAAGTCAAAGTTCCTGTGCTGACCCTAATGACGAAGTTGAGTGTGTGGATGTTGAACTCTGGACAAACTAACTGAGGTTGGGTCAGAATCCCTTTGTTCTGGATTCTCCAGAAATCTGCCACAGGAAATCCATTAAGTTCACATGACTGAAAAAAGGGGATTACAATGAGGTATTAAATGAAGGGGAAATGCCAAGAATCTTGCATACTGTGACAATATCGACATCCTATTGGCTGCTTAATGCATTAAACCTTAAGAAATATGAAGTGACTACACTTTATTTTTCTTAGTAAATGAAAGGACTATTTAAACTTGTACAATTGACCTTTTGCAAGAAAATATTTGCAAATGTTGTTATCCTTAAAGCTTACATCCAGACACCCCAATTCATGTTTACTTTCTAAGTGTTCCAAGGAACATTCTTAGAGACTCTCAGCTGTGTATCCATTTTGAATACAATGCCAGACCTCTAAAGGAACATCTGTATGTGCTCCTGAATGTCTACATATTGGATCAACTTGTTTTGTTGCCCCAGATAATCTTTCCTGTCACTGGTGCTTTACAGGGATTAACGGCTGCTGCAGCGTTTTATTTATTTCAATTTTACAGTTGTAGGACTGGGTTCTCTTGTTCCAGTAGTGTACTTGTGTGTAGCATGGCTCAGACAACATCTTGGGCAAGTTTACACATTGTAAGTTTGAAACTACAGTTTAAGTCCTGGGACAGGGAATGCAATATGATACTGTTTGTTTGTTTTTCTTGGTAGATAAATTGGTCTTGAAGTTATTATAGATCCAATAATATGTTATGAAAACGTGTTAATTTGAAATGGATATGACAAGCGTGTCTTGGAAGTGTCTGGTTACATACATAGGCAAACCGAGGGGGGGGGGTTCCTAATGCCTGGAAACCCCCCTCCAAGCCTAGGGAACTGTATAACTGAGGGGGCTGGATCCTGCCCCCGCTTCACACAGCTCTGCTTGAAAAGGGAGATCTGTGTGCACCTAACAGTAGTGCAGGCAGCATTGCCCATGTATATTATGGGGCTAAGAAGAGTTGGCGAGCAGCCAAGCACTGTCTAATATTATAGCCACGCCCCTATGCCTGCTGGTCACGCCCACTGGCGGCGTGGTGTGGAAGCCCCCCTCTAATAATCCTGCTTTGCCCCTGACATACTAAACAACACCAAACATCTTGATTCAACTTGTATTTTTTTGTCGGTGTGTTTTTGTTTTTAACATGCATCTAAAGCAGCTCAATATGGCCCCTGCAGTAGTACGAACTTCTGCCTAATTGTGACATTGACAACATTGTTTCTCTAAACTGCCCATAATTGGCCCTAGCAGGCCATGGCTTCAGGGTCTCATTGACTTTGATTTGGAGTTTGAAAGTGCTGCAAATATAAAGGCCTGTGATATTGACTATATTGCATCCTTTTAATTGTAGTTAGTCTCGTGCACGCTGATCATGTGCTTCTGAGCTCTGCCAGGGGGTACGTTAGTGCCAAGCATGAATTAAGGCTGGTCCACTGACTCTATTCTCTGTTGTTTCAGCTGGGGCAGCCATATTGCAATGCCTTGACACAAGCACAGCCAGAGTAAAGCATTTCTGTCTGTGTTTATGTAGACTTAAGCCCCTTTTTCTCTCCCCAGGCTGATCTTGATCACCATATTTCTGCTCCTGCTGTGCGGCACCACGGCCAGCTGCATCAAGTTCTGCTGTAATAAGAAGAAGCCTCCGGTGCAGGCTCTGCCCAACCATCCCTATGAAGTGACCGTGATCGCCATAGATAACGACAGCACCATCCACAGCACTGTTACCTGTGAGTAATTTGTATACAATAAAACTACAGCTCAGCGCTTAACACCTGGAGGTTTAAAGTGCATCTGTGGACCTCACACGGCACAGGCAGTTGTTTTGTGGCCTGAACCAGCATTCAGGAAAATGCAGCCTATCAATTAACCTCACTGAGACCAGAGGCACCTCGTGACCCTATGCTGGTCCTACTGAATTGGCAGGTTGAATATTGGTTCAGACACTACAGCAGAGGTGTCAAAACTCGGTCCTCAAGGACTACCGACAGTTCATGTTTTCAGGATTTCTTTACTCATGCACAGGTTAATATATTTTACTGGGTCAATAAACCTGTTACTACAGACAGAAATCCAGAAACATGACCTGTTGGTAGCCCTTGAGGACAGAGTTTGCTCTACAGTTTGTTGGTGACGGGTCTACTTTAATCAGTAGGTTGGATGAAGTGGATCTGGCACCAATGAATCGTCCTGGCATGCTGGATGCCCATGCAGGAGCTTATCCATGTGTTCCAGAAATGCTTGCTTTTAATTGGTATTTAACTTGGCTCCTCCCTCTGGTAGTTCCGCGGTAATGTTTATAAAGCTATACAAACATTGTGGAAATAGGACAACTTCTATTGTAGGTTTAGGAAGAGGAACTGATGTGTTAATTCTCCTGAACATGCTTGTGTGTGTGTTTCCCATGAGGCTAATTCAGCCACTGCAAAAAATAAACTACACACTCTACTGACAGGTCAATCAACTGTGAATGTGCTGTATCCTGTCCCATAGTATCTGCATTGCACCTCTGTTTTTCCAGTGTCACTTGCAGCCTTGTACTAGCTGACAGGTGCAGTAGGCACTGTAGTGTGCAACATAGTGACTTCACGTCATTTACACAATAGTGTAAATATGTACTAAGTATTACAAGTGGTGGCTACACAACGGATCGCTTGCGAAACAAAGGTTTACGAATGATTACTCCTGAAACTTGGAGGCATCTGTGTAGTTAAACACGCATGTGCCATCATCAGAAATCTACAATTTGAAGTGTTAAATGTTTGCTTGTATACCTTTTTGCATAAAGCTAAAATACAAAACCATAAGTCTTCACCTTCACGGATCTGTAATGCACCAGACTGAAATCTTCAGGTGAAACATTCATTGTTTTATGGTAACCTGATCACCTCCCCTGCTCACCCCACAAATTTAGGACCATGTTCTCATGAAGTCTCATACAAATTAAAAATCTGAGTGCAGTCTTCTAGCACCTGTAATATGACTGGCTCCACCCCTTTATATGAATCCACCAATCCACACAGCGCATTTCTGCAAAGCTTTGAGAAGTAACCTCTATCCTAACGTGGCGACTACAGGGATTTGAGACCGTTGTGTAAATATTTAACACTTTTTCTGTTTATTATTCAGCCCTATACTACACAGTCTTAGAGAACTTTATTTTCAAATGCTTCACTTGCTCTTTAAATGACTATGATTAAACATGTCTTTTTCTTACAAGGTTGAAGCCTAAATGTTGCCTACGTCCTATTGGTTTGATGTCCTTCAGTGTTGCAGTAAACTCTTATCTTTAACCTATCTTTTGTCTGTTTGCAGCATACAGCTCTGTGCAGTATCCTCATATGTTTGCATTTGGAGACCCTGATCGAAGCACGATGTCTCCACCAGCTTATAGTCTTTATGCTCTAGAGCTCCCTCCAGCGTACGAAGAAGCCATAAAGATGTCTAAGCCCAACACTGAAGTTGGTGCCTCTGTGACTGGCCCCAAGCTAGAAGATATCACCGAACACGAGGGTCCTGAAGAGGAGGCAGACCATCAGCTTAGTCAGCAGGCCTCATCGAATGACACTGACTCGCCACCTCAGTATGAAGAAGCTGAAATTACCCAGGACCACGTCCAGTGATTAACTTTGGACCACATGCTTGCCCTTCCTGGACTTGGCATGGAATCTTGAAGGATCATGTTCTACTACAGTTGCCAGGGGATGAGATCCCACCATATCTGTATCTCTGTGACCTACATATAAGGCATGAACTGTCTAAGTGACGTGGCCTCCTGGTCTCCTTCCAAGCCAGTATCATGTGAACAGAATATTAATATACCCCATGTTTGTTCAGTGCAGACCTGGTGTCTCCTGCCTGCGAGTGGAAGGTCTAACAATGACTGTTTATTAAAACATAGGTTTCCTACCATGAATCTGGACTAATATGAATATTATGGACTCTCGCTCTCTCTCTCTCTTCTCACTCGACATGTGACAAGGAATAATGCACAGATGCCCGCTTACGCGTAGGGTTCTCAATTGTCTTGTTCAAAGAATCGCCATATCTGTTTAAAGGACTCTACCTTTTTGTGTAGCAAGCCATTGCTTTCATCACTAGTAGAATATTAATTATGACCGTGTCGCATGTTTTATGAACGTGGTTTGAACATCCAATTTCGAATATCGCCCTCTTGACACTTGCCCCAAAGCAATCAGTGGCCACCGTGCAGCATATTTAGTAGAGGGACTGATGCTTATACAACTGAACTGTTTTAGGCCTTGCCCATATTTAATGTCTATTTTATTTGCTTGCTTTTATGTCCTAATATTGTCAATAGCTATGTAATTGACAGCAATCTACCCGTAAGTTAAATTTTTATTTATCATCTGTTTAATTATGTTTAGTTAACAACGTCCTTGTCGCCTTTAGCATGTCTGTAAGGGACAATATCTTTTGATGGCAAACAGGATTTATTCATACAGAAGATCATATTTATACTAATTGTCTCAGAGAAGGGAGGAACAGTGTGCAATCTCTGCAGCATGACCTTTATAGCTTTTTCCACCAGTTTGTGCCAACTCCTCTGTACATTCCACTGTAACTTGGGATTGAGGTTCCTATCCGTCTCTGTCGTCCTTCTCGCAGAAGGATTTATTTTCTAGCAAATTGCTGGAGTTAGGAAACTCGTTGCTACGTAACGGAATTTACATATGTAAATATGTCCAAATCATTCTGTTATCAAGAACTATCACTGTACATTATATATATATTTTTTTTGTGTGTAGTAAATTAGATTTAAAGTATAACTTGCGAAACTTGTGTCTAACGAAGTCATTTTTTTATTAACAAACTGTTCAGCAAGTAAAACACAAATAAAATTCCTAACTACTCAGAGGTTTTCTGTTTCTTTCTGTAAGATTTCTTTTAATGTGACTTGTTCAGTACACCTACTTGTGCTCAACGTAGAACGTCTTACAATACGCAGCCCATAATATAGGAAGCGCTTTGTATCTGTTCAATAGGTCATCCTTAAACAGGCTCGTCCAAGTTGTGGAACGTGGCTCGCAAATAAGCATCCCAGACAATGATCCAATCAAAACAAATTAGATTCTGGTCGTTCGTGGCTGAAACTTTGTCTGGCAAATGTGTGCTTTTGTGAGCAGGCTTCCACTAGAAAAACTTAACTGGCCCACGGTTATTTGGCTACAGTGCAGACTGGCCAGCTCTGTCCAATGTTAACCATTTGTGAACCACCAAATTGGAAACTGATCCGGCCCTCATTTTGAACTGAGCAGCAAGGTCAGCCTGTGTGTGGTTAGAGTAAATAGCCTTATAAATAAAGCAATGTGTATTGTTTTGATAGCGTTGGGTCTTCTCCCCACAGCGCTAGTCACTTGTCATGTGGCAGGGAGTTCTGACGCACCTTAACAAAATATTGCTCATGTTTTCTGTTTTGGTGGGGTGCTGTATGTTTTAAGTTTATTTACATCCTCAAACAGAACCTAAACTTTGAAAATCTTATTCTTTGTTTGGGTAAATTACTGTTAAATATCAGTAGTGTCTCTTTGCATGTAGGTGTTACTCTATCCTACTCAAAGCTGGATTTACATTGTATTTGCACTTAAAGACAATACATGTTCATAACTAAACTGAGGGGGGGCAGAAGGGTTAATCCTCATACTTGCAGAGCTAAAGTGTACCCGTTACCTACCCAGCAATGTAATGTACCTGTCCAGCGCTTCCCAATGGTCTGTCCACTATACGACAAACCTGAGCACCAGGGAGACGTCAAATTGCTTGGTATTCACTGTGCTGGAGACTCGATCTGCCCTAATGAATCCCCTATCACCAGAACCAGTCCGGACCGCCCTATACTCCTGTTCCCACCTTGTTAGTAAGTTTACTGTTGCAGCAATGTTATTCCTGAACATAAATCTTCAATATCAATCAATTTGACATCTTGTATTGGGTTGGGTACGTCCAGGACTAACCTCCTTGGCATACTTCTAATTGTATTCTAGCTACCTACCTACCTTCCCTCCCATGTCTGCATCCCCTTCTACACTGACCTCAACCAGTACCTTCTTGGTGACCAGCAAACTCCTCTCTATAATGTCAGTGGATCTTCGTGTTGCCGTATGCTCATTTCAGAGCTGATTTATCAATGGGAGAAATGTCCTATTTCCACAAAAGACTGGAGGTTTCGGCAGCATTGGTTAATTCTTTTTAAAAACAAATTTCGCCCAGTACATGAAAGGGTTACTGCTGCGGTATGATTCACAGGCTTTCCCCTTGCATGGGGTAGCCTATTTAAAAAGTATTGTGGTGCCTCTTGTACCCAGGGCCGGATTTACCATTAGGCAACCTAGGCACTTGCCTAGGGCCCAGTGGTCCCCAGGGGGCCTGGCAGCAAAGCGGGTGGTGGGGTATGCCAGACAATAAAAAACATTGTGTCCGAGGAAGTAAAAAACAAAAACAAAAAACTCACATGATTACACCAGCCCCCGGCAGCCTCTTCCCCTCCTCCCTGCTCAGTTGCGTTCCACTGGATGTCGGGGTGAGTCATGCCGTTTGACGTCATCACGCCCGACATCATATTCAGAGAAGACTCATTGTGCAGCGGAGAGGAGCAGCGCACGTGACGGGGCAAGAACGAAGACAAAACAGAACAGAAGATGAGAAAACAGAAAGAAGAAAACAGAAGAGAAGAAAGCAATTGAAAGGTATGCAAACTAACGGAGGCACAATAGCACACTATGATAAAGGGTAAACAAGTTGTTTCAAACACAATTATGAAGGAGCACCATGGTGATGTGAAGGGCACAGAGGTGATGTAAAGGGGCACAGAGGTGATATTATGAAGGGGCAAAGGTGGCAATTAAGGAGCATAGTGTTATGATGGAGGGACAAAAGTTACAAGGGGCACATGATTGGATTTATGCATATTATTCTTGCAAACAACTTAAGTATTTTTGTCCTGATTTAAATACTTATTAGGTTGTTTTGACCCAACTACTTAAAAAACGAGACTGCTCTGTAATTATTTAGTGTTGCCTTTTTCTGTAGGAGGGTGGCCTAGCTCTTTTCACATGTTAGGTACGCCCCCCAACGATGCAAGTCACACCCCCAATGGTATGGCCATACTCAACTATAGGGGTATATGGTATGCTACAAAAATATAGTGCTATGGATTGTTTTAGGTAGGGGGCCCCAAACCAGTATCTTGCCTAGGGCCCCATGAGGTCTAAATTCGGCTCTGCTTGTACCTCCACAGTACTTCTGTCATCCCCATCTCAGGACAGAGATAACAGATCAATAGTAAAAAATGTTTTATTCTTTGAATTAATCAGTTAATGTATAAATATTTAAAAATTTTGTTCTACTTTAGTAGAATTGAAAACCCAAATTTGCATTCTTTTGTAGAGACCTATTTTTTTGGGGTGGGTCAGATCAGAACTAAATACATAAAGTGTTATCAACCCTTACCGCTCTGGGCCAATATCACTCAGGTGCCTTGCAATATATTTTTATTACATTACGGTGATTAGGGATTTTTTTTTTGTTTATTGTTACTCTTAAAAAAAATTAATAAATAAAAATCCTACTTTTCGCTGGAGATTATTACTATATATTGCAATATAAGTATAATACTACAGAGTATATATGAAGTAATGCTAGAGACTGCAAGTTATATTTTAAATACATTTAAAAAAAAAAGTCACAGCCTTTTGCAAACAATGTACCGCAAGAAAAACCAAAGGCCTGTAAAGATATACCCGGCTGTCCTACGTCCTCAAATTGTGCACTTCTTAAAATGCTGCTAATAAAGATTTCACCCTATTATTGGGGGGGTGTTAAGCTTACATTACAGTTTTATTATAAATTGGTCAGAATATGGGCAGCACGGTGGCTCAGTGGTTAGCACTTCTGCCTTGCAGCACTGGGGTCATGAGTTTGATTCCTGACCATGGCCTTATCTGTGTGGAGTTTGTATGTTCTCCCTGTGTTTGCGTGGGTTTCCTCTGGGGGTTCCAATTTCCTCCCACACTCCAAAAAACATACTAGTAGGTTAATTGGCTGCTATCAAAACGACCCTAGTCTGTCTCCCTCTCTGTCTGTGAGTGTGTGTCTATTTTAGGGAATTTAGACTGTAAGCGCCAATGGGGCACGGACTTATGTGAATGAGTTCTCTGTACAGCGCTGAGGAATTACTGGCGCTATATAAATGATGATGATGCCAAATTGTGGACTGCTTTTCCCCACAGTAGCTTAAATACAATAGACCAGGGTTTCCCAAACCCAGTCCTCAGGGCTCCCTAACAGTGCAGGTTTTCCATATCTCCTTGCTGGAGCACAGGTGTATTCATTACTGACTGACACATTGTAACAGATCCACAGGTGGCCCTAATTATGTCACATGTGATCCAGAAAACCTGCACTGTTAGGGAGCCCTGAGGACTGGGTTTGGGAAACCCTGCAATCAGGCCCGGCGCTCCCATTAGGCAACCTTAGGCAGTTGCCTAGGGCGCCGCTGATCAGCGGTGTTTGGGACAGCGGCGGAATGGCGCCTGCTGTGTCTTAATTTTTTTTTATTTTTTTTCAGCCCGGGTCACACTGCCCGCCGCACTCACACATGATCACTCAGTGATCATGTGATATTAGTCCTCTTTGGCGGCGCCTCCAGTCCTTCCAGATGCAGAAAAGTGCTGTCCCCGCCCTCATGTTCTCGCACTGTCTGTCTGTCACTGACAGACAGTGTGAGTAAAGTTATTTCCCAGAGCCCCCTCCCCTCCCAGCATGCATCACTCTGCTCCTCTCCCCTCCTCTGTGATTTTGGAAGCTGAGGAGCGTTTTGGTAGCCTCTGGAGAGGACAGAAGAAGTGTGAGGAGCCCCCTGCATCTGCTGACAAGAGAAAAAAAGTAAGTAAATAAAATGTTATTTTTATTTTTATGTTATTGTTTTTTTATTTGTAAAAAGGCGTGCACGAAGACCAATAAGGAAGAGGTGAGTTACAAAAAATAAAAATGGGGGGGTTGGATTATTATTTGGCACCTCATGTTCGTTATTTCATTGTAAAACTATAGTGGAGTGGCACCTCATGCTCCATATTTGATATGCAAGCTATGCGGGGGAAAATGACTATTATTTGGCACCTCATGTTCTATATTTGACAATTGCAAGTCAAATATAGTGCATGAGGGGCCAATAAAATAATAATTTTCTCCACCATAGTTTGCATATCAAATATGGAGCATGAAGTGCCAAATAGTCATTTTTCTATAGTATAAAAAGGACTATTTGCCATGTCATACTCTATATTTGATTTGCAAACTATGTAGTAGAAAAACGTATATTATGTCAACAAGCTTTATTAAATCAATTACTGCTGTTACTTCCCAAAGGGTAGAAGTGGAGCTTGGAAAGTGTTGAAAGCATCAGTGCGTCTGGACTGCATCCTTGCCAGCCAGGAGAAGGTAAGGGTAGTTCTTTTAATTTTACACTGTGATCACTGATTGGCTGTGGGCTGAGACCCTCACCAATCAGAATATTGTTTGTGTGCTGTAGGTGGTTAGTAGACACCTTGAGTGTGTGACAATACGGCCCATTGCGGACCACAAAGTGTTCACACGTACTTATTTATATATTATTTTGTTTTTCAAAATGTAAAATTTTCAGAATTTTTTTGTGTGTGACAAGGATAGGGAATAGGGGATGGGGGATGGGGGGGGGGGGGGCGGTAGGCTGAAACCTTACCTAGGGCGCCTACAGACCTTGCACCGGCCCTGCCTGCAATAGACTATAAATTCACACAGATGATGAGGGGGACTCGCAACAAGTAATCTCTGATTTGCAATTGCTTATTCCATTAAATCAAGTTTACTGCACACAGAAAATATGTTCATGTAAATCAGGATGAGATCATAATCACGTGTATGCACTTAAATTACATCATTAATTATGTGTACACAAACGTCTGTACAGTCATGTGGGTTTATGGCTGAATGGGCTTCTCCCCCTTTGTCAAGCAGCTGTGTGCACATAACACTAGACATTTTGCAATGTCCTGATTATAGGTCATTAAATAGTTCTGAACAAGACATTGTATTATGCTGTCCCTCACCTGCCTTTTTGTTCTTTTAGATGCAGGCTTTGTTAGGGAGAGCAGAGAAAGTCATGTTCAGGGGCCATAAGGAGACCATTAGACGAAGCTTAGACATCGGCAGGGCCGTTTTAGTTTTTAAGTTCAAACATTTATTGTTAGTGAGTGCAGTTATTAGAATTATAACGGTGGGGTTTCCCTTGAACTTACTTAGGATGTTAAAGGATAACTTCACACAAACTTTAAAATCTAGGGCCTGATTCATTAAGGATCTTAACTTAAGAAGTTTCTTATTTCAGTCTCCTGGACAAAACCATGTTACAATGCAAGGGGTGCAAATTAGTTTTCTGTTTTGCACATAAGTTAAATATTGACTGTTTTTTTTCATGTAGGACACAAATACTTGATAGCTTATTTGTACACTGAAATTTAAAGTTGATATTTGTGTGCTACATGAAAAAACAGTCAGTATTTAATTTATGTGCAAAACGGAAAACTAATTTTCACCCCTTGCATTGTAACATGGTTTTGTTAAGGAGACTGAAATAAGAAGTTTCTTAATTTAAGATCCTTAATGAATCAGGCCCCTAGTCTTCAGTGTAGGTAGGTCCTGAAAAACATAATACATGCAGGAGTTATGTACATTTGCAAGAAAAACATGACATGGGCAATATATAATCAAACATTAGCCTGCACAGCAAATACAAAGGGACATTCCCAAGAAGAAAAACATATGTAACAAAGTTGATATTGTTGACAGTTTGCAGAATATTTAGTATAGAAAAAACACACGTATCCACGAGATTAGATGCTAAATGGAATCGTTCCTTATCACATACATTCATGCACACATATTTCTCTGCTAACATAGGAAGAATGATCTGTGTTCTATTAATCTTTACAGCTACTTATGTGCTATGTATATTAATGATTGCAAGCAGTAGAATGTTTGCAACTCTCTTGGCTTGTCGATTTGAGATGTGAGATATAGCAGCCATCTACTTGATTGGCCACAGACAGTGCTGTTTTTAAATATTTGGCCCATAGAAGTTTTTGACCATCCTGGTTTATCTATGAATTGGATGCAGTGCTCACTCTTTGTATTTAGGGCTAATGCAGACAGGCATCCCGTTAAGGCTTATGTAGAGGGACAGATGGTTATGTTGTCGTACCCTGCTTTACAACCAGTCGTGATTCATGGGAAAACTGGCCAAGTACTGTGTTCATGCACACGTGCATTTACAGGACACAGTGCTAACACCTCTCAATGGTGCTCGTCTGGATGAGTCCTTACTCTGTATCCTGTATCATAAGCAAACCGAGGGGGAGGGGGGGGGGGTTCCTAGTGCCTGGCAACCCCCTCCAAACCTGGGGCACTGTATAATTGAGGTGGCTGGACCCTGCTTCCTCTTCACACAGCTCTGCTTAAAAAGGGAGAGCTGCGTGCACCTAACAGTATTCCACGCAGCATTGCCCATGTATATTATGGGGATAGGAAGAGTTAAGAGCAGCCAAGCACGGTCTAAAATTATAGCCACGCCCCCATGTATGCTGGTCACGCCCACTGGCGGCGTGGTGTGGAAACCCTCCTATACAAATCCTGCGTTTGTCCCTGTGTATAAAATTATACCAAGTGATGTATTTAAAATACAGTGCTCTTTCTGTATAATGCACCAATTTATATTGCCGCCTTCATTTACTGTATATTCTCTTGGTAAATGTGCATTAATCTAATTTTATGTTTCCATCTTTAAAAGCCTGTTTTTTTTTCTTTACTAGTCCAATTATAGTCAAGTCATGTTGAGAAATTGTTTCCACCAAAGTCAACCCCCTACCACTCTATCCACCCCCTATGCTGCTGCTTGAGCCAGTGACGGGAATAATGATCTTCATCCTTTGCAAAAAGCTACATAAACATTCATAGTAGTGTAACACAAATAATGTTATTGTACTGGTTATTACATCTAACATGGTAGAAATCACCAGTTTAGAGGTTTGCAGAAAGAAATGAGCATTATTTCATTAAGTCCCTGCGGTTTACTGTCCCCAAAACCTGCCTTAGACTTCAGGTTGCCTCTTTAAAGACAAATCTCTTGTGTGTGTCCCCAGAGTTTGGTTTGTACATATGTGCCAGTCTTGCACACACTGAGCGCTATATCATAGTCGTGTTACTTGACATAAAGTGTAGGAAACAGATGCAAGCATCCATGCTGAATTTTCTGCTACATTTTGAACCACCATCGTTCTATCTAGAGGTTCTATGTTGCAAAAGTATTGCCTAGGACAGTGTTGGCTAACCTGTGACACTCCAGGTGTTGTGAAACTACAAGTCCCAGCATACCCTTCCAGCAATAAGCTGCTATATATTGGCAAAGCATGCTGGGACTTGTAGTTTCACAACACCTGGAATGTCACAGGTTAGCCAACACTGGCCTATGACAAACAGTATTTAGACACCAAAGAGCGATTGAAAGGTAGTTTACTATGTGTTCCTCAGCGCCATCTTGTGATGAACATTGATATTGCCATCATTAATAGAACAAGTGAGGATAATGTATGTATTAACTCATGTAGTATAAGCAGTGACTACAATGTTCCTTAGGAAAATGTATGTATTTTAACGAATAACGCAACACTATTGTGGATTATTACTGATATAAGAAGTCCCCTCTGGATTTTCCTGACATTTATGAATGCACTCAGTCTTCAGCCCTATGATATTGTGTCTAATATCCCTATAATTTAACGTAGGGGTTGGATTAGAACTTATTTAAACTAAAAGGGCACTTGGAAGAAGCATTGACAGGAGACTTATATATTTATAAAGTTCCACATATGACATATTTGTAAACCAAGAGCAGCAGTGATGCCATGGGGGTTACAAGGTGGGACATTTAACATTTTTTTTATTTAAAAGGTTGCAAATGCAGAAAACAGCTCTTGTCATAGGAGAAACTATTACAAAATAGTTGCATAATAAACATGGAACAGTACAATTATTATTTTTTAATATAAACATAAAGTCATTATAACATGAAAAATCTGAATGTGTGCCAAACAATAAATTGCAAATTAAAACGAATAATATATGGTATTTGTCAATATATCTTACTCCAAATAAATTAGGGAGATTGTGCTTCCAACAGTCACTCTAAGGACTGGTTCAGAATAGGCATTCTAAGCATTTTTTTCACTACGCATTTTACATCAAGTGAAACGCGAGCACTAAAACAAGTGAATGTTGATCCCTGTACCTGTACGCATCTGCTGTTCACGCAGGTTATTGAAAGCCACCAGAAAATTGTGCCCGTGGTACCTGCTGGCATTTTCCTCTGCGCTCAGATTTACGCTGCCACAAAAGTGGCAGGAGACACGTACAGGCACAAGGAATAATGATCCACGTGCCTGACATATTTTAAGGCCACTTTTCCTGTATTTTATTCCAAACAGGACACAGCATAAGAAAATAACTAAGGTTATGTAAAACAAGTTCTACTGGTCGGTTTATATCAGAGTGCTGGCTGGTAAACTGCAGGGGGTAAATGTATCAAGCTGAGCGTTTTCCGGCGGGTTTGAAAAGTGGAGATGTTGCCTATAGCAACCAATCAGATTCTAGCTGTCATTTTTGTAGAAAGTACTAAATAAATGATAGCTAGAATCTGATTGGTTTTTCAAACCCGCCAGAAAACTCTCAGCTTGATACATTTACCCCCAGATGTCTGACAAACTATCGATCCCTAGGACAGCTTAGGCAAGATAGAAAAGATACCATCACCCAAAAACCCTAAAAAAATATAGTTTTAGGTGGAGTTCAATGGGACAACAAAAATTATTTCTAATTACCTTGCTCACTCCATTCACTGCATCCCCACTCAGTCCAACAGCCTCACACCGTACTCACTCTTATAAATGAATGGGAAGTTCATTACGGACTAGGGTGGACTCCTGCTTAGATTGTTCCAAACCGGTTCAGCGGAATAGATTATTGGAGTGCAGTGTGGGACCATTAGACCCGTCCAACATGCTGGCAACAGTCCGTGCTGTATTTTACATGTACATTAACGCTATGCTGTGAAGGAGTAAAACCAATTGTTATATGGATCCATGAAGCCTTAGAAAATTGCATTTTATAAGAGGTCTAAATGTGATTTGGTCTTGGTAAATAACCCAAGGAATCACGCTCTGATTTAAATGGCCCCTAAATCAGCCCACCCACAACAATGATTACTGGCAACATGATCATATTCACTAAGGTCATAAAATGTCATCACTACATCGGTGTCACCCAAACAGTTTAACATTATGTGAATTAATCCCAAAGATCATTCAGCATGGTGATTATTTAGATCATGCAGTATATGAAAACAACTCTGTGTGTGGGCAGGGTCCATTATCCTAAACTTTAAATGACAAGTTTATATATTAGGATGTATTATTAAAACGGAGCATATGTGGGTAGCTGATAGGATAGAAGGAGCAAATAAGAGTGATCACTCCATGGATATCAACAGACACACCACAGATTTTGAGCTCTCATGCTGGCTACATACAAATAAATAGGCAGAAGCAAAATATTTTGCTTTTCTTAGCTTTTAGTGTAATGAACTGTGGCAAACTGTGTCACTAACGTCCTAATTATCTGACCTGAATCGCAAAGCACAACAAGTGCAGTGTATAAGGAATATAAGGAATGCTACCGTTCCTGTGATGTAGTTTCCAGGAGGAAGAGGATGCCTTGTGCCAACTGGTCACTGTCCACTAATGCCTATCCCCATGCCCAGGGCCGTATTAACCCAAGGTCTAACTGGGCCACTGCCCAGGGGCCTCGGACATCCAGGGGGCCCTTGAAAGAGCTCAGCAGCATTATTGATCGCCCCTTGCCCGATCAATGCTGCTGAGCCTGTTACTGTAGTCCTTCCCCGACGCTCAGTATTCTCCTTACTGAGAAGATCTTGTGACAGTGAGACTGAGTCTCACTCTCAAGAGATCTATTCAGTAAGGAGCAAACAGCGCGCCACAGAAGGACTACAGTGACAGGAGAAGGAGGTAAGCTCTTGGGGGGGGGGGGGCAGCTCACAGGGGGGGGCCTCACGGGGGAATGGAGGCCCCCTTAGCCCAGGGGCCTCCATTCTCTTAATCCAGCCCTGCCCCTGCCTGACACCAGAGGCCCGGATACCAGCGATGCTCAGTGTGATAACAGAGGTTCCAGCTAGTAGGCCCAGCACTGATTTTATTCACCACTCAGTATATAGGTATATTTTTGTATTTTCCAAAAATGTACAAATCTCTCCACAAATCTGTCTGCATTTGTCCTATCAGTGTCGACCAGGCTCTTTTACAGAAAATGACCCTCTCCTAGACATAATGTACATATTATTTGTAATTTGTAAAATTACAGGCGCTGAAATAAATTTATTCTAGGTCACCCGTATTTTGCAACCAGAAGCCAGATTTGCTCCTAACCGTAAAGCAACCTCACAGTACATACAAGATCTTTAAAAGGTCACATGAATAAAGCCTGGATGCTCTTCTGTATTTCTGGCGACATCTGCTGAAATATATTAGTATTGCAGAAGGCAAAATATATTCATGTATGTAGCCCTCCCCATGTTCCTAGAGTGGTTCTCTCAGTTGTCAGTGAAAATAAATGCATACACTAAGACATTTTGGGGCTCATTTAGAATTGGATGTACATCTGTTTTTTTTTTACCCATGTTTGTTTTGTGCATGTGCACAAAAACATACAATCAGATGGACGATATGCGATCTAATTTTATGAAGAAAGGATATCAAGAGGGACCTCTCAAGCAGGGCCAAATTAAGGGCCACATGGGCCTGGGGCTGAAAATAAAAAAGGGTCTATTGTGAGAAGTACCAAGGCTTTATTGAATGAACCGACACATAGGGGGAGAAGGAGAATGGGGAGACAAAAAATTAATCGTCTTCCTAAGGACTGTCAAGGGTGTTATAGTCTCTTAGCAGGCGGTGGATCTGCCTGCAACAGTCCTGGATGGTCATCTTCTCCCTTTTCAAGATATGGCGATTCCTGGCAAGCCACATAGCGTCCTTAAAGCAGTTCATAAGGCGCCAGGCCTCCTGGATTGCCCCAATGGTGTAGGTCCCAGGAAATAATCCATAAAATACCAAATGGTATGAAAGGCAAGGCCTGGGCACACTGTCCTTAAGTTCATGTTCCAAGGCATCCAACAGTGCCTGTGCAGTGGGGCAGCCCAAAAAAATATGCTGTGCTGTTTCCCTTCTGGTGATGCAGAAGGGGCAGCGGACATATCTTCACAGGTTCCGAAAGTGCATGAATGTCCAGTGAGATTGCATCAGGAATGGGCCATGTTTCTGAAATACAAGTCCCAGCAACCTCAATAAACCTCTGTTTGACCATCAGTGGAGAGAGTCCAGCCATAACTAGAGTTCTCTATTTCTCTGACTGCAAAAGCCTTTGGTATCTGATTATCTTAAAAAAACATATACCTTTGAGATGCCCATGCTTGAACCTGATGCTGCTAATTGCGCTCTAGCTTGGCAATCCCTTACTGTACATTGACTACATGCATACGCCCATTACCCTCCCCGAACTGCACCTGAAATTGTAGTCTGTAATAGACTCCTTTGCACTCAAAGATGAATTAGACGTTGCTGCACTCTCTGGCATATGGTTTATTTCTGGGCATACGCAGAACGATTTTATGCAAAATACGGTGCATATTGACATTTATGGTCCTTAATGAATCAGGTCCTTTGTGTCTATTTTATAGAGTAATATCTGAAATTCATCAGACAGGAAGGTATTGTATCTAACTTAGTTATAAGTTCATTGTACCTAACTTAACTATTCGTCTCTCTCACTAATTGCCCCAAGTGTGAGGAGGCCACAAAGGTCTCTCTTTAACCACTGCCACAAACTGCCCCCAGCAGCGTTTTTCTGTTGGAGAGGTGACCACACCAAAATCATCATCATCACTCCACATATCGCTTGTCACCTTCCCCATCCTATAGTCCTTGACATGTACAAACCCCACCACAGAGCAGAATAATTTGACACCATTGTTTCAAAGCCCTAAAGGTACCTATGTAGAAATATAAGATAATCAGACACCAAATGCTTTTGCAGTCAGAGAAATAGAGGAGTCCAGTTGTGGCTGGACTCTCTCCACTGATGGTCAGAGGTTTATTGAGTTTGCTGGGACTTGCAGTTCAGAAACGTCCCATTCCTGATACAAAGTTACTGATTGAAGACAGTGAGAAAAGTCTATGGCTCAGCGGGCTAGTGGCCAGGTTCTTTGCTTGCAGTGATAGAAGAGGCTCTGGTTTGAATCCCGTCTGGTTTAATTTTAGTAAATTGAATGTTGCAGCGGCTGATTGAAGACATCAAGAGAATCATAAGTTAGCTCAGTTGAGAGTAATGAAGTGCCCATGTGCTGTCATAGTAGAGGTCCTGCTTTGAATTCTGAGTGGCTTCTGTTTAGCACATTTCATTTTGCAACAAGCTTGTTAAAGTCCATGATAAAAGTCTCTCCATATCCTCAATAAATGTTCTAGGTTGGTGGCCCAATGGATAGCTGATCTGTTTACGGTTTATATGGATTCCCTTGTTTGAATCCCCAGCCAGGTAACATTTACAGCTCCTTTGATTTTGCTCCAGGCCCTTGATGACATTCATAAAAGTCTCACTGCTGCTTAGATCGTGTACTGGCTCAGTTGACTAGTATACAGATTGCTGCCTGTGATGCTGGAGGTCCCAGTTTGAATCCCCAGACAGGCATTGATGGTCTTTCCTATGTCATTAGCCTGCTCAGTGGGCTGGTTATTGGGTTCTTTCCTTGTGATAATGTGTTTGTCTAGCATTCTTTAATAAAGTTGGCTGTTGTGTTCAAAAGTACAACAGCCAATGTATGAAAAGACAACTCTTTCTTACCATTTTTAATTTGCCACTAGACTTCATCAATATTGCTTTGAACTCTGCCATCAGTTGAGCACATTACTGCTTACCCACTAACTTATGCTTTCATTGTGAATAAAGACAGATCATCTTTCAGGTAAGTAGGAAGACTCTATTTAATGTCATGAATCAGCCAGGTGCACCAACCAATTGTACAAAGGGGGATTTGAACCAGGACCTCAGCCATCTAATGGCAGGAAAGCACTAGACTACTAGTCATCTGAGCCAACATATGGTGTAAGCAAGTGGGGAGATTTTTCTCAATGTCTTCAGTAAGGCAGATGTAAATTCAGAGGTACAAAAGCCACCGCTGTTTGTGGATTTAAACTAAGACTTCAATAATCTCTACAAGCAGAGAAGTAGACTACTAGTCTACTGAGCCATTTTAAACTTATGTAAGGGATTATCCTCAGTGTCAAAATTCATCCTGATGTATCAGGCAAGGTAGTTAAAAGAAGCCTATCTTGGGGTTCAAACCAAAGACTCCACCATTAGCTGTGAATAGAGAATCTGTACACAAGTCTACAGAGCCAGCTTGTTTGCTAGGCATGAGAAGAGATTATGCTCAATGTCATCAACCAGCCTTCAGCAACATCCACGTTACTAACATAATGCTGTCTGGGGAACATAAACCATGACCTCATCATCTCTGTTAGTAGAGCACATGGGTGACCCTGCACAGTATCTTAAGGAGGTAAAATTTTTCTAAATGTCACCAAACATGTGCAATATCCTAAGTACTAAAATGATACCTATCTGCAGATTCAAACCAGGGACTCTACCATCACAGGCGGTGGCTTGCTGGGCAAGCTCATGTATTTTTCTTAATGCCACAAACCAGCCATGTGCAACATTCATAGTAGTAAGAGAGAGCACACCTTGAGATTCAAGTAACAAGCTCCACATCACAGCCAAATGAGTACCTGGCTTCTAGACATCCCCATCATAGCCAGGTGAGTACTGGGATTCTAGACAACTAAGCTAGCTTTTGCCATCATTATTTGTGGATATTTTTCTCAATGTTATCAACCAGCCTGGTGTGACATTGAAATGCCTAAAAATTAAACCTGCCTTAGAACTCAAACTAAGAACTCTTCCATTGCTGTCAGTAGAGCACTAAGCTACTAGCCCCCCAAACCTGCTAGAGCGCTAAGTTAGTGCGGAGACTTTTCTCAATGCCATCAATGTGCCTAGCTTCTCAATGTCATCAGAGACTAGTGCAACATCCAAGATACTGAAAGGAAGTGTACCTGCAAAATCAAATCAGAGCCTCTACTCCTGCCTGTGTATTCAAACCCAGACAGAGTTATCTTACTTCTTTCTGCTACTCAGCTAGTACCTCTCCAATCCCCAGATATGGCTGTCTTAGGCACAGTTCACTGAGTTGAATATGGAGAACAAGGATGTTCCAATTATACGGGACCAGCTGGAAGCACGAGAGACAAATTCAACACATTGTCATGTTCCTCAAGCAATGAATGAACATTTTTTGCAGTGTGGCAGGGAGTATTAATCTGCTGACCACTGCCATCAGGGTGCCATGAAGGGTTGAGCCTGGTCTGCAACAATGTTTAGGTAGGTGGCACGTGTCAAAGTAACATCCACATGAATGTCAAGGTTTCCAAGCAGAACATTGCCCCGAGAATCCACACTGCCTCCACCGAATTGCCTTCTTCCCATAGTGCATTCTGGTACCATTTATTCCCCAGGTAAACGACGCACAGGCACCCGGTCGTCCATATGATGTAAAAGGAAATGTGATTCATCAGAGCAGACCACCTTCTTCTATTGCTCCATGGTCCAGTTTGGCGCTCATGTTCCATTTTCAATGGTGGACAATGGTGACCATGGGTACTCTGACAGGTCTGCTGCTACGCAGCCCATAAGCAGCAAGCTGCAATGCACTGTGTGTTCTGACACCTTTCTATCATAGTAGCCAGTGTCGGACTGGCCCACAGGACTACCGGAAAAATCACCGGTAGGCCCCTCTGCCTTACGGCTACACCCCCTTCTAGAAGTGGGCGGAGCCCTTTCAGCTCACATGTTCGGTATCCCTGCTGCCCTCCCCGGCGTCCCTGCTGCTGTGTGTACAGAGTTCATTTCGTCTGCTTGTTATAAACCTTTGTAATCATTCTCACTGCCCACCTGGTGTGGAGAGTTCCCCAATCACCATCCTGATATCACCCGTGTTACACGCAGTACATGTGCCCAGATCCTGCCAGCGTGTTAGACAAAGGAGCGTGTGCCTGCTGGGAGACCAGGTCCATGGATTCTTGTCAGATATTTCCAGATAAGGTTTTACCACAGGGAACAGTTGCCCCTACGCACATCAGACTTCTTGTCAGTAAGTGTGTTACACACAAACTGTCTGAGCGTGAGTGGAATAATAAAGGGAATACTTGTAGAATATTTAACTTAAACCAGGAATTAATGTATGGCTGCTGAACATACGTATCCTGTTATCCAGCCGGCAGCCACGTTCTGGATCAAAGGGGGGGGGGGGGGGTCAGCTCACCTGGTGATCGGCGTCCCCCCTGCTACAGGGGCTTGTAGTTTCACAACACCTGGAGTGCCACAGGTTAGCCAAGCCTGGTTTACTGGAACAATCCCAATTTTTGGTGACTGTTCTACCCAATCTAAGGGGCAGGTCAAGACTGTGTGCTCTATATACACACTGCATTCTTTATATACTACACTATGGTACTAGCTGTCCTTCGTGAGCTGACCACTCCCCCTCTAGTGTCTGGTCCCGCCTCTATGATGGCCGGCCACACCCCCACTGGTGGGCCCCTAGCATTGCAGTCCCCCGGTGGGCCCTTCATGCCCCAGTCCGACACTGATAGTAGCATTAACTTTTTCAGCACTAAGTTAGATAGTGTTTCTCTTTTGTTTTTGTTTAAAACTGGAAGAGGGAAGAATGGGAAGGTTTGGGGAGAGTGGGTTCAGATACAGTATGAGACTACATTTCAAAGCTATTCTAACAAAAAATATTTGAAGTATATAATAGTATGGCCTGAAATAGCTGTAAAACAACAGGGGATATGTGAAAATATAATATGCATGTGTGAATGGCCCGTGTGTATTAGTGTAGGTATCCGTTCTTTTTCTTACAACAAAATTACCAACGTTTTCAATGGAGATTATACTCTGGAGCCACTGATCGTTAACTGTGTATGACTATTTATATTTTGAAGTCTGCTCAGAAGTATCAACACTTGATGAAAGAATAGTGATATATAACAAATCTTATACATTCCCCTTTGGCTGTTTGAGGCGTTAGATGGTATGAAAATGACCACCAGCTGATAACCACGTTCTCACACATTAACTGCAGTTTGTTTGCATAAAAATCATATTTTGCTCTCTGTATTGTGGCGTGGCCACAAGGTTTCCCTCTGTATTGTGTAGCGGTGACAAGGGTGCTATATGTTGTATGGTGGTCACAAGGGTGCTTTGTATTGTGTGGCGGTCACAAGGGTGCTGAGTGGTCTTCTGCTGCTGTAGCACATCCACTTCAAGGTTGGATGTGCTGTGCATCCAGAGATGCTGATCTACATACCACCCATGGTTAATTGAGTTACTGTCGTCTTCCTATCAGCTTGAACCAGGCTGGCCATTCTCTTCCGAAGCCTCTCATTAACAAGGCGTTTCCACCCACAGAACTGCCAGAACTGGTTTTGAGCACAATTCTCTGTAAACTCTAGAGATTGTTGTGTGTAAAAATCCCAAGAGATCAGCAGTTTCTGAGGTACTGAAACAACCTCTATGGCACCAACAATCATTCCACAGTAAAGTCACTTAGATCACATTTCTTCTCCATTCTGGTGTTTGGTCTGAACTACAATTGTAATTGTTGACCATGTCTGCCAGGGGAGGGCTGGCAAGTTTTAGCCCAGGGGACAAGACTCGACTCAGCAGCCTATTAGGAACATTTTAAGGGACAAAAATGCAGGTGGCTCAGTGACCCAGCCCAAGGTAGCCCATTATGGGACTGGACCAGGGAGCCCCAGTCCGGTCCCCCAGCCTATCCAGCCCCCGATGTCTGCATGCTTTTATGCATTGCGTTTCTGCCACATGATTGGCTCATTAGATATTTACATTAACTAGCAGGTGTTCAGGTATACCTAATAAAGTGGACAGTGCATGTTTATATATTAGGAGCAATAGAGATACACACAATAGACAGTGTATTTATATATATTTATACATAGTCAAGTTTTTCTGTTTTTTTATTTTTCTTACGTATTCAGCACTCTGTACTTTGTTCAATCATCATCATCATTTATTTATAGAGCGCCACTAATTCCGCAGCGCTGTACAGAGAACTCATTCACATCAGTCCCTGCCCCATTGGGGCTTACAGTCTAAATTCCCTAACACACACACACACACACACACACACACACACACACACACACACACACACACAGACAACACAGACTAGGGTCAATTTTTGTTAGCAGCCAATTAACCTACCAGTATGTTTTTGGAGTGTGGGAGAAACCGGAGCACCCGCAGGAAACCCACGCAAACACGGGGAGAACATACAAACTCCTCACAGATAAGGCCATGGTCGGGAATTGAACTCATGACCCCAGTGCTGTAAGACAGAAGTATTCCATCTTCTCTTTATATAAGAGAAGATGGAAGGGAGATATAGGTGGTTGGAGTGAAGTGCAAGCACTTCTTACAGTAGGCCCTTTATAATTTTTAGCCCCAGGCACATGTAGCCCTTAATCTGGCCCTAGTTATATCACTTTGTATCACTTGTATTGTCTGTTAGAGCAGAGCAGACCTAGACCCGTATTCATCAACAGAACCGCCAGCGGTCCACATCACCACCCCGCACTGCTCATCACCCTCCCCGCGCCAGGAGCCCTCACAAAAAATCCGGACCTGAGTGCCAGTTGAGTACTTCAGAACTTGGAGAACTGAATTTTGAGAAATACCCAACCTTTCCAGCGAATTTCCTCTCACCGTTTATAATTGGTACAATCGTGTGGTCCCATTGCACAGCTTACAGATACTAAGCTATCTGTAGGCTCTACGATTGCAATCGGGATTACCTATACCATATACCTTGTGTACTATCTATTCACCATATACTACCTTTCTTTCACCGTATACTACCTTTCTTTCACCGTATACTACCTTTATTTTCAACAGAACGCCACAAAGGTCTCTTTATACCGTGTTTCCTCAACAGAACCTTTGTCCTTAATCAGCACTTTCGCAATCACACAATTCATAAACACCTTTGTTTACAGTACAGAAAAATATTTTCCCAAATGTTGGTAATAACTTCTCAGAGGTTTTAACAATTCATTTAACTATAAAATACAACAGGAGTATCTATCAATACAACCGTTTAAACATGTGGCAATACAGGGAAACATATGCATATACTATGCAAACAAACCATGTTTAAATCGCAAAATGACATGAAAAAGAAACAGTTTGTCTTTCTTGTCCCTAGGTTTTAACCAGCACCCCTTGGATTACACAAAGCGGATATTCAGTTTTGCAACACTAGATGGTAAAATGCGCAGAACAATTTGCCTTCTAACCTGATTATGACGCGTCTTCCACCCTTTGTTGAGAAACCGAAATCCGTAGGTTTTGCGAATTCGCCGGTAGTGTGATCTCCGCTCACGAACCCCCAAATTGTAATGTTCGTTTTGTTGCAACCAATAAACATTGTCCAATGCGGTTATTGTGGTTCCAACGCACAAAGAGATTTAATAGCAAAAGATAGCAGGATTTACAGCAAGCCATAATGACGCATAAAAGATATTACAATAAGATATTACAATAAACAGGAAAGTATAAACCCAATACATTACATTACGCAAGCGCGTCCTGGGCCCATGTTCTTATTCAAATTGTAGTCTGCAGTCAGGAAGAGAGATTTAACACTGGCCCAGGACTTGCTTATATGCAGTTTGAATTAACATACACACTGATGGTGACACGAATATACACCGATAACACTAGAGAAGTCTTTATTGGTCCAGGGTTAACGATGTTCCAGTAGACAGCTGGTTAATGTCCAGTTCATTTGATCTCTTCACAAAGGAGGGGGCAATTCACTCCCACTGTTGCCTATGTGTCTTCCCGCCGAAGAACCAGTTTAAACTGAGCCATAAACAAAGTGCTTTTTAGTATTAATCTCATATCATTCATAATTTACGACCACAAGATGCGATCGCTTCCCTATTGACACCAGATTACAGCTAGCAAAATATAGATCAATATAAGACCAAACTCGATACATTTCTGTGGACCTGAACCATAATTACACTAACTGTACTATTATCTATGTATAAATAATCTCGAATACATTTTACTAATAAATAAATGTGGATTGGACCCTTAGTAAATGTGTACTATTTACAAGTGTAAGTGTGAATGTAAATGTGTGTTTCATTAACCCATGCAATTGTGTCATTACACGTGGAGTACTAACCGCAATACACGGTAAAAAAAAATCTTAATCAATTTAGCCTATTTCATCCAATTATTTGACTTACACATTCTTCATTGGACTTTAACAGTCATGACTTTCTAGCCATACTGGCTGTGTCTTAATATTTTGCAATGCTATACCCACCTGTGTTGGTGCCAAGTGATTACACGGCACTTACAATTTGTTACAAAGCAATAAGAACTGCAGAAAATGAACACACACACACACATAGGGTGTTCATTGAATTATTGATTACACTTTGTGCTGTCTGGATATTTAGCATCTGATAAACTAACTTTGAAGATTTATTTTCAGTGCAATTGAATTTTGATAATAGTATATTGTTTTTAATATGTTTTAAGTAAATGATTTTCAAGTGTATATTGGGAGCCATTTCTTTATTTATGTCTGGAGATTACTCAATCTGTGTGATAGAGACTATACCTTTTACTCTCACCATCATACCAGCTATTTAAGAATAAAAAACCCACTCATCAGCCATAGTCCTCTTGATTTAGTGGTAAATTCATGGAAAGGGCAGGTCCTATTAAACAAGATTAAGGACTTGCAAACCAAACACAAACTTTCTCTCCCTACAAGTGCTCATGTGCATGCTGACACGTCTGTACTTTTAATGGTGCCACTAATTTATTCTTACAATAAATTGTCCCCCGTAAGAAAATTCATAATCATTTTTGCCTCTCTACAACAAAAATTATGGTTTATTGAAACTCCCATTGTGCCTCCCGTTATATTAACATTGCTTTGCAGTGTAATAGTGATGTGTTTGGCAATCTCGCCTATAAAAAGCAGAGTGTTGTATCTGGCGATTTTGAATTCAAACTCGGGCGAGTTTGTGTTTAATCTCCCGTGACCTTGACTATAACATGGGAGAGATAGGCATTTTAAAATCGACACAAATCACCAGAGATTGGATTTAGGAAAATCAGAATTGCTGGTTAATACAAATGGCGATTTTGCACTTCAAACCTCCAGTTATCTTTGACGATTTTGAGGCAATTTTAAATCGCTTGATACATTTACCCTATGGAGTGGACTAGGAGAGATGGGGATAAGCAGTGAGAAGAAATGGATAATTCTACTCTAGAACACTGCAATGGATCTCCAAAATACCCAAAGTGTCACACCCAACTATAGGCCCCACAATTGAGGCTTAGAACAAGCTAAGGGTATGAAATTGTTTCTACTCATCCTTCTCCCTTGTCCCCCATACTGCTTAGCCCAGATTTCCCTCCTGGACATTCACAGGGGACATTCAGAAAGTGGACTGATACGGGTGTCACAAGACTAGGCCAACTGGTGGTCATTGAGAAGATGCGCTCTTTTACAGAGTTACAGGTGAAATACCCTCTTGAGTCCTGGAGATACATTAAATTACAGCATTTTCTTAAGTCAGCAGGGCTCGCAAAGACTTTTCATAGAGACTTCTAACCATTCGAGACCCTTTGTGCCTCACAAATCACCCCCACAAACACTATATCTATCTAGTATATCTATATATTATAAGATACTTTTAGATGAGATTTTTAAACCCAAAGCCCATTTTACAGAGGCCTGGGATAGAGACCTGTCATCAGCTGGGATCCAAGTTGCCTGGCCTAAGATATTTTGAGCTACCCATGGATGCTTCCCAAGCATCTCGGGGTTAGAGACACAATATTCTAACCAGATGGTACAAATGTCCAGCAGCCTTACACAAGTATTACCAAAGCACCCAATCAACCTGTTGGAGCTTCAATGAAACACCCGGTTTATTGTACCATATTTGGTGGGAATGTGTTAATATTATACCGATCTGGAGGGAGTTGATCAGTTTATTGGGAAAGATAGTTGGACAAGACGTTCCGGCTGACCTTGGCTTCTATCTCATACATGTATTCCAATCTCCAAGTACAATTTTTTTTTTTTATTGAAACACTTGAACAACGCAGATAGTGCTGTTGTTTCAATTCATGGGCATTCTCGCACGTCTCCGTCAATTGGATGATGGTATAACCAGATTCAGATTGAATGTTATATGTCAGTGGATGACATTATTCTATCAACCTTAGATAAATTCTCGATCTTCATGTCCACATTGTTTACGTGGTTGGAGTTCAAAGAATCCTGTAACTATGTAGATATAATATGTAGACTTCTATCCACCAAGAGTGTCCAAACTAGAACCTGTATCTTCCTAACCTCTCCTGTGGGAACCTATCTCTGGTATCCCACCTATCCACTTGTTCCATTCAGCATTCCTAGGTTCCAGCATTCCTAGGTTCTGCTGTCCCTTCTTTACAATCTTTGGCTCCAAGATACCCCACTCCCCCTTTCCCTACCTTACCCCACTGCCCCTTTGGTAAGTTTCTTATAAAAAATGAAGTGGTCTGGTGTTCTATATATGCTGTAATTTTATAGCTGTAAAGCAACATTCAATGGTTTTATGTACCTAAATATTTGCCAATGCATTTCTGTTGTACAGTTCTTTTGTTGACAACATGCAGACCAAGATTTAATCAAAGACTGACAGGTAAGACAACAGGACTTCAGTAATGGAGACAGAAATGTAAAAGACACTCCAGTCTCTAGAGATTCATTACCTGCTTTTCTTTAACGCATAGTTGCCTACTCTCCCAGAATGTCCGGGAGACTCCCGCTTTCTGGGAGACATTCCGGGGCTCCCGGAAGACCAGGGCAACCTCCCGGTTCTCGCCCCCGCAATAGATACGTTGGGGGGGGGGGCGGCTTAATGATGCAAATATTGTCATCTTAGCCCTGCCCCCTGCTGTAATTGGTCAAAATTGTGACAATCGTTTAGGGGTGCGGTCAAAATGATGCAATTTGTCAAGCCCCGCCCCCGCACGCCCACCTCCCCCGGGATCTCCCTGAAGCCAATGAGGAAAAGTTGGCAAGTATGCTTAACCCTACATGCAGCATACTTGCCATCACTCCCCTGAGCCACCAAACCCACACCCCAGATCTGCTCATACCACGCCCAGACTATCCTGATCCATGCCTACTTTTTGGCAGGTCATGCTCCTGCCGATCACTGAAAGTAGGCACAGTCCTAGAAAAAGTCAGGACTCTTGACAGGTGCGCATAGTGTACCAAGTATGTGTGCAGATAAATGGCAATGAATTAAAAAAGTTTTAAAACATGGATAGAGTTAAACACTGTAATACAGAAACATGGAGCAATGGTTCCAATAGGAATGAGGTGTGCCTGTTTACCACTGATAGAAATATCTGCTGCAAAAACACAATAAAATATCTATACAATAGCTGCATTAATTATAACACTGTTTTGGCTTTTTTTTTTTAGCTAGCTTCCAGGGATTGTGCCTGTGGTTTACAGAGAGGGCTGCTTCATCGCAGCCTGCCCTGAAGGTGCTGTCTTGTTTGTTTTTGCCTGATAATCTTGCAACACTTCCTTCCCAATTCCCCACACAGCCTGAGTGGCTGCAGTGAAATCACACCATTGCTGGGAAATTAAGTGCTAAATAAAATGCCCAGATGACCCTTTCACTGCTGGACAGACTTCCTCATTGATGTCATTGTTCAAAAAAACTTAGAAAAACATCACTCTCAGAGTTTGGAAGATCACATACAGGATAAACTCATCAACCATTAGTTTAAAATAACAGCTGGAGCTGACATCACACAGTATTAGCAGCGGACCACAGAGTACTAGCAGAGTACTAGCAGAGTACTAGCAGAGTACTAGCAGAGTACTAGCAGAGTACTAGCAGAGTACTAGCAGAGTACTAGCAGAGTGCTTGCAGAGTACTAGCAGAGTGCTTGCAGAGTACTAGCAGAGTGCTTGCAGAGTACCACAGAGTGCTTGCAGAGTACCACAGAGTGCTTGCAGACTATCACAAAGTACTAGGAGTGTATCAGAGTACTAGCAAAGTATGACAGAGTACTAGCAAAGTATGACAGAATACTAGTAGGGTATTACAAGAACTAGCAGGGTATCACAGATTACTAATATAGTATGGGAGTACTTGCAGAGTATTACAGAATACTTACTGTG
The DNA here is from genome assembly GCF_038048845.1 of Mixophyes fleayi. NCBI lineage: Eukaryota > Metazoa > Chordata > Amphibia > Anura > Limnodynastidae > Mixophyes > Mixophyes fleayi. Next base: position 76,174,133 of record NC_134412.1, read on the forward strand.
TTCCGCACTCCTCATTATCTTTCTGGGAAGGAAACCTTATAGTAATAATACAGGGCTGTCTTCCCCCTGGGCACGCTGAGCAGTTGCCCGGGGGGCCCCATGAGCATAGGGGCCCCATAGGCAGGGCCCAATAGAAAAAAAGTCTATTTACCCATGTACCAAGGCACAGCTGTACCTCATGTTTTTTAATGTTTAAACACTGATTTTTGTTGCAGGTAACAATAAATATAAACTTAATTTTATTGATAATTTACATTATTATTCAGTGATTGTGTACGTAGGGGCCCAAGTGCACTGCATTGCCCGGGGGCCCATAATGATGACTCTGAATACACACACTCATCTACTTGTCAAAAAAAAGACTCAGACTGGCCTTTAAATAAGAGCTCTACCCAGAAACACCTCAGGGGTGCCAAACTCACCCCTCGATGCCTGCTCAATGGTCAGTGCTCCTGTCGGAGGAGGCAGAAGTTAGAGATGTATGCACGTGACACCTCAGTGATTTCTGGTGTCACCTAGTGGATGACCTGATTCCTCTGTCATAAGAATAGATCACTGAAAAGGTGCACAGTAAACGTTGCACAAAGAGGTAATATAAAACTATGTCTATCATATACATTCCCCTATGCTAAGCACAATTAGGCAAATCATTTTTTGTGACATTTCCTTTCTCTTTCTTCTCCAGTCCTATTGCAGACTGTTATACAGGAGTTATCATGTTATAATACAGTAGACCACTTCAGAATGTTTTCCAGGCATCTGTACTTCGAGAACTACTTGTTGCTGTGTTCTACATATTAGATAACTAGAAATATATACCTTATGATATGCTTGTTTACTCTATTATACACTATATAATTATATTGTTTTATATGTCTTTGTATTATTTAACCCCATATAATTCCCTGAGAATAGGGGCTTGTTATATTTTAATTGAAAGCCCGGGACCCGTCAGAGGTTATCAGTGGGGTGGTAACCTCAATGTCACCCCTCCTTCCCCCTAAAGCCCCATAAGGGCCTACTGCACCCATAGATCCATGGAACAATCATAAAAGAGAAGATGACAAACAAGTGAAAATAAATAGTGCCGTGTGGGTATGGACTCAACCTAATGGCCGGGCAATTTTAAAAATTCTCCTGCCAAGCCAGAAGGCCCGGGCATAAGAAGGTGGTGGGCAAATGAAATTAGCAAGAATTGCAAAACTGTTTTAAAATCACGTGGTATTGCAGCAACAGTGATTTCGGGTACCTCTGGGTCACCACACCAGAGGCACATATTGTCCGGAGCGTTCAACGCTTCTCCCGGCATCCTGGCCACAGGACCAAGTGCAGCTTGTCCTGATAAGAACAGATACTACACTTGATCTTAGGAAAAAGACAGACAAGCTTGCCATACTTCTTAGGCCACCCAGTTGGTTTTCATTCAATCTTCTCCTGTTAGCGTCCCTTGCTATTTTTTTTATATTGCTATTTATTGTTATTTTTTTCTGCTTGGCCACAGGAGACGCTGTTCCTTTGGAATCTAAGGCCCCACCATTTTTTCACATTTCATGTTACATTTTAGCAGAAAATAACTTTCTTTTAATTTTTTTACTCTACTTAAAGGAACATTTTAATTTATCAACATTATACGGGTGGCAAAAAGGAAATGTTTCGTCTGTTGGTCATTTTTACTAAATTAGTGCAAGCCACAAGAAAATATACCGCTTATTTTATTCTGTGACTTCTAGGGGGGTATTCAATTGTTCCTCCGGGCGCCGCCGGAACAAGCGCGTTAAAACTATTACCGTTTATTATTATTATTATCGTTTATTTGTTGGGCGCCACAAGGTTTCCGCAGCGCCGTACATGGTACAAACAGTAGACTATACAGGGTAAAACAGTACAGGACAATAAACACAAAGTACCAGTACTTCAGAAACTCCAAGCAGGCAGATACAGTAGAGACGGAGCAGAAGAACAGGTATGGAGACAGGTAATTACTCGCTGAATTTCATCTCGCAGCGAAATTCAGCGAGTAAACTACCGTATTAACGGTTTTTACGTGCAAGTTTACCGTATAAACGGTAATAGTTTTAACGCGCTCGTTCCGGCGGCACCCGGAGGAACAATTAAATACCCCCCCCCCTAATGTTTACAGGGACACCACATATGTTTACTTTACTGGAGATTTGGTCTATGCTTTATATAGGTTCATGCAAACAAAACACAACATACAACATCTACTATATAAATGCCTAGTGGCGTGTGTGAAAAAAAAAAACAAGCTGCAGCGCCACCTGCTGGGCAGAGTTATACACTTTTCTTTGAAGGAGAAGTGACAGTTGGGAGTGGTTGGTGGTTGCCGGGGGTGACAGTGGGGAGTTTTTAACACCTTTATACCCCATTCATACTGCACCAAAAACCTGGGTTTTTGCAGGGGCACGCTGAAAAACCCGGGTCTTGGTGCAGTATGAATAGTCCAACCCCAAAATCCCGGGTCTAAAATCCCGGGACTAAGACCCAGGATTTTGCGAGGGGTAATTCCCGGGTCTCACCATTCATACTGTAAAAAAAAAAAATGTCAATGTAAAAAAAAATGATTTTAATTAATAAAAAATACATAACAAATGTTTACTTACCTTATTTTCAGCCAGCGGTGTCTCCGGTGCGTTGCCGGCTGTCAGGGGGGACCTCTGGGTACTAAAATGACGTCATTTCTAGTCCATTAGAAATGACGTCATTTTAGTACCCAGAGGTCCCCCCTGACAGCCGGCAACGCACCGGAGACACCGCTGGCTGAAAATAAGGTAAGTAAACATTTGTTATGTATTTTTTATTAATTAAAATCATTTTTTTACACTTTTTTTTTTTTTGTAAAACCCGGGCAGGTGCAGTATGAACCCGCCCGACCCAGGAATCTTCTTATCTATACTGCCCTGTGCCCCGGCAATATCCCGGGTTAACAACCCGGGATATTGCCGGCGCGGCAGTATGAAAGTGGTATATGTAGCTTGATGAAGGATGTGGCGATGAAGATGAAGGATGAGGTGATGGAGAAGAATGATGAGGTGGTGACATGTGGACAAAACCACGTTAAAAAAGGGCGCTTGCGTCGGGAAGTAACGCTCTTCCCCTGAGGAGGCCTGGGCTAGGCCCAAATGCATGACAAGAACCTTTTTAACACCTTAAGTAGCTTGATTTGACTAGAATGCCTGAGTATCATGCACGGGTTAACTTGTACTCAATATGTATTTAAAAAAAACACGCCTCCATAGTGTTTTCATACAAATTAGTTTGCAATATTTGTTAACCAATTTATTCTGATTTACTTTTTTAAAAAATCTTCTTGTAATCCAAAGGTAAAATCTTCATCAAAGGGATATGTTCCATATTTGTAATTGAAAGGGAATATCTATGTCTTGTTGTCCAAAAGGAAAATCTCTAAACCAAAGTTTCATATTGGCAATCCATGGAAAAATCTTCTTTTACTCCATGAGAAAATCTTCTTTTTGCAATTCACTGGAAGTAAAATAAAACCATAAAGAAAACACAAACCGGCGCTTCATTGTGACGTCACTGACGATAGCGACTTTTGACGCAGCCTAACCCTAACTCTAACCCTAACACCTAACCTCTAACACAAACCCTCATGTTAACATACCTCTTTAAATGTACATGTTGCTGTCTTCGGTGATGCAACTATGAAGTGCTGGCATCCAGCATCTTCGGATTTTACAGCAGTTGCATAGCAGGTCTTTCGGTGATGTCCTCCGTCGGTGTCAATGTAAGTGTACATTATAATTATGCCGTGATTTCACTGTTTGTGTCTTTATTGTAGGTATAGTCGGTGTCAGTACCCCAAGCATCGGGATACCGATTACCACCGGATGGCAACTATGAGAATACTTGAAATTGTTCAGCATTTTCAAGGTCAGATCTTTAAAAACTGGGACTATCCCTGGAAATTAGGGACAGCTGGATACTATGATATTAAAACAGCTAAGTAAACATTATTTCAATTATACAGAATTTGATGATGGTGCACTTTAAAAGAAATGACACATTTTCAACACTAGATGACAGCACTGATTCAGTAATTACATCTAATCCATCAATATGTTTAGTTCACTTTCATAAATACTATTTAATAGATTCTTAATTTCTGTAGGTAACTACACTCATATACCAATCATCTGACTCTATTTTAAGGTAGCTATTTATCATTTTTGTAGTCATCCTAAAAAGACTCTCTTGTCATTTACTGTTCATGTTTCTCGACCAAGAATCGGGACTCGGATAGGACTGTGAGACAGACATATGATTAGGGCCAATGATTATATTCTGTATTAATGTATTCACTTTTAATTACTTTAGTGTTTCTATACAAGGTTCGGATTATCTGGGATACATTCTTCCTAAGGTGCCCACCATACAGCCATTGTTCTCCTCCATTTCTCTTGCTATGGTTTGTGATTGGACCTTCTGCTCACACCCTTTGGTCCAGGGCCTGATTAAGGATTCAAGCTCTCCCTCGTCTTATACGCCAGTTTAATATGCAGTAGGTAAAAAAAAAAAAAGGGCCAAGGCAATCTGTGTCACTTATTTTGTTGTAATTAATATCAGAACGGTATAGAAGAACGAAGGCATCAATAAACACTTTTATGTTATTCTTCATGTGGATTCTCAAATCGTATATATGGCTATTGTGAGCCGACTGGTCTAAAGCAACCAAAATTTATGATCAGCAGAAATCTGTCATTTTAAGACCACTCCCTAGACCAGCACTGTCAGCGGGGTAAGACCACTCCCTAGACCAGCACTGTCAGCGGGGTAAGACCACTCCATAGATCAGCACTGTCAGTAGGATAAGACCACTCCCTAGATCAGCACTGTTAGCGGGGTAAGACCACTCCCAAGACCAGCACTGTCAGCAGGGTAAGACCACTCCCAAGACCAGCACTGTCAGCAGGGTAAGACCACTCCCTAGACCAGCACTGCCAACAGGGTAAGACCACACCCTATATCAGCACTGCCAGCAGGGTAAGACCACACCCTATATCAGCACTGCCAGCAGGGTAAGACCACTCACTAGTCCAGCACTGCCAACAGGGTAAGACCACTCCCTAGACCAGCACTGTCAGCAGGGTAAGACCACTCCCTAGACCAGCACTGTCAGCAGGGTAAGACCACTCCCTAGACCAGCACTGTCAGCAGGGTAAGACCACTCCCTAGACCAGCACTGTCAGCAGGGTAAAACCACACACTAGATCAGCACTGTCAGCAGGGTAAGACCACTCCCTAGATCAGCACTGTCAGCAGGGTAAGACCACTCCCTAGACCAGCACTGTCAGCAGGGTAAGACCACTCCCTAGACCAGCACTGTCAGCAGGGTAAGACCACTCCCTAGACCAGCACTGTCAGCAGGGTAAGACCACTCCCTAGACCAGCACTGTCAGCAGGGTAAGACCACTCCCTAGACCAGCACTGTCAGCAGGGTAAGACCACTCCCTAGACCAGCACTGTCAGTAGGATAAGACCACTCCCTAGACCAGCACTGTCAGTAGCACTGTCAGCAGGGTAAGACCACTCCCTAGACCAGCAATGTCAGCAGGGTAAGACCACTCCCTAGACCAGCACTGTCAGCAGGGTAAGACCACTCCCTAGACCAGCACTGTCAGCAGGGTAAGACCACTCCCTAGACCAGCACTGTCAGCAGGGTAAGACCACTCCCTAGACCAGCACTGTCAGCAGGGTAAGACCACTCCCTAGACCAGCACTGTCAGCAGGGTAAGACCACTCCCTAGACCAGCACTGTCAGCAGGGTAAGACCACTCCCTAGACCAGCACTGTCAGCAGGGTAAGACCACTCCCTAGACCAGCACTGTCAGCAGGGTAAGACCACTCCCTAGACCAGCACTGTCAGCAGGGTAAAACCACACACTAGATCAGCACTGTCAGCAGGGTAAGACCACTCCTTAGATCAGCACTGTCAGCAGGGTAAGACCACTCCCTAGACCAGCACTGTCAGCAGGGTAAGACCACTCCCTAGACCAGCACTGTCAGCAGGGTAAGACCACTCCCTAGACCAGCACTGTCAGCAGGGTAAGACCACTCCCTAGACCAGCACTGTCAGCAGGGTAAGACCACTCCCTAGACCAGCACTGTCAGCAGGGTAAGACCACTCCCTAGACCAGCACTGTCAGCAGGGTAAGACCACTCCCTAGACCAGCACTGTCAGCAGGATAAGACCACTCCCTAGACCAGCACTGTCAGTAGCACTGTCAGCAGGGTAAGACCACTCCCTAGACCAGCAATGTCAGCAGGGTAAGACCACTCCCTAGACCAGCACTGTCAGCAGGGTAAGACCACTCCCTAGACCAGCACTGTCAGCAGGGTAAGACCACTCCCTAGACCAGCACTGTCAGCAGGGTAAGACCACTCCCTAGACCAGCACTGTCAGCAGGGTAAGACCACTCCCTAGACCAGCACTGTCAGCAGGGTAAGACCACTCCCTAGACCAGCACTGTCAGCAGGGTAAGACCACTCCCTAGACCAGCACTGTCAGCAGGGTAAGACCACTCCCTAGACCAGCACTGTCAGCAGGGTAAGACCACTCCCTAGACCAGCACTGTCAGCAGGGTAAGACCACTCCCTAGACCAGCACTGTCAGCAGGGTAAGACCACTCCCTAGACCAGCACTGTCAGCAGGGTAAGACCACTTTCCTTAGACCAGCACTGTCAGAAGGGTAACACCACTCCATAGACCGGCACTGTCAGTAGGATAAGACCACTCCCTAGACCAGCACTGTCAGCAGCACTGTCAGCAGGGTAAGACAACTCCCTAGACCAGCACTGTCAGCAAGGTAAGACCACTCCCTAGATCAGCACTGTCAGCGGGGTAAGACCACTCCCTAGATCAGCACTGTCAGCGGGGTAAGACCACTCCCCAGACCAGCACTGTTAGCAGGGTAAGACCACTCCCTATATCAGCACTGTCAGCGGGGTAAGACCACTCCCCAGACCAGCACTGTCAGCAGCACTGTCAGCAGGGTAAGACAACTCCCTAGACCAGCAATGTCAGCAAGGTAAGACCACTCCCTAGACCAGCACTGTCAGCAGTGTAGGACCACTCCCTAGACCAGCAATGTCAGCAGGGTAAGACCACTCCCTAGACCAGCAATGTCAGCAGGGTAAGACCACTCCCTAGACCAGCACTGTCAGCAGGGTAAGACAACTCCCTAGACCAGCACTGTCAGCAGGGTAAGACAACTCCCTAGACCAGCACTGTCAGCAGTGTAAGACCACTCCCTAGACCAGCACTGTCAGCAGCACTGTCAGCAGGGTAAGACCACTCCCCAGACCAGCACTGTCAGCAGGGTAAGACAACTCCCTAGACCAGCACTGTCAGCAGTGTAAGACCACTCCCTAGACCAGCACTGTCAGCAAGGCAAGACCACTCCCTAGATCAGCACTGTCAGCAAGGCAAGACCACTCCCTAGATCAGCACTGTCAGCGGGGTAAGACCACTCCCTAGATCAGCACTGTCAGCGGGGTAAGACCACTCCCTAGATCAGCACTGTCAGCGGGGTAAGACAACTCCCTAGACCAGCAATGTCAGCAAGGTAAGACCACTCCCCAGACCAGCACTGTCAGCAGCACTGTCAGCAGGGTAAGACAACTCCCTAGACCAGCAATGTCAGCAAGGTAAGACCACTCCCTAGACCAGCACTGTCAGCAGTGTAGGACCACTCCCTAGACCAGCAATGTCAGCAGGGTAAGACCACTCCCTAGACCAGCACTGTCAGCAGTGTAAGACCACTCCCTAGACCAGCACTGTCAGCAAGGCAAGACCACTCCCTAGATCAGCACTGTCAGCAAGGTAAGACCACTCCCTAGATCAGCACTGTCAGCGGGGTAAGACCACTCCCTAGATCAGCACTGTCAGCGGGGTAAGACCACTCCCTAGATCAGCACTGTCAGCGGGGTAAGACCACTCCCTAGATCAGCACTGTCAGCGGGGTAAGACAACTCCCTAGACCAGCAATGTCAGCAAGGTAAGACAACTCCCTAGACCAGCAATGTCAGCAAGGTAAGACAACTCCCTAGACCAGCAATGTCAGCAGCACTGTCAGCGGGGTAAGACCACTCCCTAGATCAGCACTGTCAGCAAGGTAAGACCACTCCCTAGACCAGCACTGTCAGCAGTGTAGGACCACTCCCTAGACCAGCAATGTCAGCAGGGTAAGACCACTCCCTAGACCAGCACTGTCAGCAGTGTAAGACCACTCCCTAGACCAGCACTGTCAGCAAGGCAAGACCACTCCCTAGATCAGCACTGTCAGCAAGGTAAGACCACTCCCTAGATCAGCACTGTCAGCGGGGTAAGACCACTCCCTAGATCAGCACTGTTAGCAGGGTAAGACCACTCCCTAGACCAGCACTGTCAGCAGGGTAAAACCACACACTAGATCAGCACTGTCAGCAGGGTAAGACCACTCCCTAGATCAGCACTGTCAGCAGGGTAAGACCACTCCCTAGACCAGCACTGTCAGCAGGGTAAGACCACTCCCTAGACCAGCACTGTCAGCAGGGTAAGACCACTCCCTAGACCAGCACTGTCAGCAGGGTAAGACCACTCCCTAGACCAGCACTGTCAGCAGGGTAAGACCACTCCCTAGACCAGCACTGTCAGCAGGGTAAGACCACTCCCTAGACCAGCACTGTCAGCAGGATAAGACCACTCCCTAGACCAGCACTGTCAGTAGCACTGTCAGCAGGGTAAGACCACTCCCTAGACCAGCAATGTCAGCAGGGTAAGACCACTCCCTAGACCAGCACTGTCAGCAGGGTAAGACCACTCCCTAGACCAGCACTGTCAGCAGGGTAAGACCACTCCCTAGACCAGCACTGTCAGCAGGGTAAGACCACTCCCTAGACCAGCACTGTCAGCAGGGTAAGACCACTCCCTAGACCAGCACTGTCAGCAGGGTAAGACCACTCCCTAGACCAGCACTGTCAGCAGGGTAAGACCACTCCCTAGACCAGCACTGTCAGCAGGGTAAGACCACTCCCTAGACCAGCACTGTCAGCAGGGTAAGACCACTCCCTAGACCAGCACTGTCAGCAGGGTAAGACCACTCCCTAGACCAGCACTGCCAACAGGGTAAGACCACACCCTATATCAGCACTGCCAGCAGGGTAAGACCACACCCTATATCAGCACTGCCAGCAGGGTAAGACCACTCCCTAGACCAGCACTGTCAGCAGGGTAAGACCACTCCCTAGACCAGCACTGTCAGCAGGGTAAGACCACTCCCTAGACCAGCACTGTCAGCAGGGTAAGACCACTCCCTAGACCAGCACTGTCAGCAGGGTAAGACCACTCCCTAGACCAGCACTGTCAGCAGGGTAAAACCACACACTAGATCAGCACTGTCAGCAGGGTAAGACCACTCCCTAGATCAGCACTGTCAGCAGGGTAAGACCACTCCCTAGACCAGCACTGTCAGCAGGGTAAGACCACTCCCTAGACCAGCACTGTCAGCAGGGTAAGACCACTCCCTAGACCAGCACTGTCAGCAGGGTAAGACCACTCCCTAGACCAGCACTGTCAGCAGGGTAAGACCACTCCCTAGACCAGCACTGTCAGCAGGGTAAGACCACTCCCTAGACCAGCACTGTCAGTAGGATAAGACCACTCCCTAGACCAGCACTGTCAGTAGCACTGTCAGCAGGGTAAGACCACTCCCTAGACCAGCAATGTCAGCAGGGTAAGACCACTCCCTAGACCAGCACTGTCAGCAGGGTAAGACCACTCCCTAGACCAGCACTGTCAGCAGGGTAAGACCACTCCCTAGACCAGCACTGTCAGCAGGGTAAGACCACTCCCTAGACCAGCACTGTCAGCAGGGTAAGACCACTCCCTAGACCAGCACTGTCAGCAGGGTAAGACCACTCCCTAGACCAGCACTGTCAGCAGGGTAAGACCACTCCCTAGACCAGCACTGTCAGCAGGGTAAGACCACTCCCTAGACCAGCACTGTCAGCAGGGTAAGACCACTCCCTAGACCAGCACTGTCAGCAGGGTAAAACCACACACTAGATCAGCACTGTCAGCAGGGTAAGACCACTCCTTAGATCAGCACTGTCAGCAGGGTAAGACCACTCCCTAGACCAGCACTGTCAGCAGGGTAAGACCACTCCCTAGACCAGCACTGTCAGCAGGGTAAGACCACTCCCTAGACCAGCACTGTCAGCAGGGTAAGACCACTCCCTAGACCAGCACTGTCAGCAGGGTAAGACCACTCCCTAGACCAGCACTGTCAGCAGGGTAAGACCACTCCCTAGACCAGCACTGTCAGCAGGGTAAGACCACTCCCTAGACCAGCACTGTCAGCAGGATAAGACCACTCCCTAGACCAGCACTGTCAGTAGCACTGTCAGCAGGGTAAGACCACTCCCTAGACCAGCAATGTCAGCAGGGTAAGACCACTCCCTAGACCAGCACTGTCAGCAGGGTAAGACCACTCCCTAGACCAGCACTGTCAGCAGGGTAAGACCACTCCCTAGACCAGCACTGTCAGCAGGGTAAGACCACTCCCTAGACCAGCACTGTCAGCAGGGTAAGACCACTCCCTAGACCAGCACTGTCAGCAGGGTAAGACCACTCCCTAGACCAGCACTGTCAGCAGGGTAAGACCACTCCCTAGACCAGCACTGTCAGCAGGGTAAGACCACTCCCTAGACCAGCACTGTCAGCAGGGTAAGACCACTCCCTAGACCAGCACTGTCAGCAGGGTAAGACCACTCCCTAGACCAGCACTGTCAGCAGGGTAAGACCACTCCCTAGACCAGCACTGTCAGCAGGGTAAGACCACTTTCCTTAGACCAGCACTGTCAGAAGGGTAACACCACTCCATAGACCGGCACTGTCAGTAGGATAAGACCACTCCCTAGACCAGCACTGTCAGCAGCACTGTCAGCAGGGTAAGACAACTCCCTAGACCAGCACTGTCAGCAAGGTAAGACCACTCCCTAGATCAGCACTGTCAGCGGGGTAAGACCACTCCCTAGATCAGCACTGTCAGCGGGGTAAGACCACTCCCCAGACCAGCACTGTTAGCAGGGTAAGACCACTCCCTATATCAGCACTGTCAGCGGGGTAAGACCACTCCCCAGACCAGCACTGTCAGCAGCACTGTCAGCAGGGTAAGACAACTCCCTAGACCAGCAATGTCAGCAAGGTAAGACCACTCCCTAGACCAGCACTGTCAGCAGTGTAGGACCACTCCCTAGACCAGCAATGTCAGCAGGGTAAGACCACTCCCTAGACCAGCAATGTCAGCAGGGTAAGACCACTCCCTAGACCAGCACTGTCAGCAGGGTAAGACAACTCCCTAGACCAGCACTGTCAGCAGGGTAAGACAACTCCCTAGACCAGCACTGTCAGCAGTGTAAGACCACTCCCTAGACCAGCACTGTCAGCAGCACTGTCAGCAGGGTAAGACCACTCCCCAGACCAGCACTGTCAGCAGGGTAAGACAACTCCCTAGACCAGCACTGTCAGCAGTGTAAGACCACTCCCTAGACCAGCACTGTCAGCAAGGCAAGACCACTCCCTAGATCAGCACTGTCAGCAAGGCAAGACCACTCCCTAGATCAGCACTGTCAGCGGGGTAAGACCACTCCCTAGATCAGCACTGTCAGCGGGGTAAGACCACTCCCTAGATCAGCACTGTCAGCGGGGTAAGACAACTCCCTAGACCAGCAATGTCAGCAAGGTAAGACCACTCCCCAGACCAGCACTGTCAGCAGCACTGTCAGCAGGGTAAGACAACTCCCTAGACCAGCAATGTCAGCAAGGTAAGACCACTCCCTAGACCAGCACTGTCAGCAGTGTAGGACCACTCCCTAGACCAGCAATGTCAGCAGGGTAAGACCACTCCCTAGACCAGCACTGTCAGCAGTGTAAGACCACTCCCTAGACCAGCACTGTCAGCAAGGCAAGACCACTCCCTAGATCAGCACTGTCAGCAAGGTAAGACCACTCCCTAGATCAGCACTGTCAGCGGGGTAAGACCACTCCCTAGATCAGCACTGTCAGCGGGGTAAGACCACTCCCTAGATCAGCACTGTCAGCGGGGTAAGACCACTCCCTAGATCAGCACTGTCAGCGGGGTAAGACAACTCCCTAGACCAGCAATGTCAGCAAGGTAAGACAACTCCCTAGACCAGCAATGTCAGCAAGGTAAGACAACTCCCTAGACCAGCAATGTCAGCAGCACTGTCAGCGGGGTAAGACCACTCCCTAGATCAGCACTGTCAGCAAGGTAAGACCACTCCCTAGACCAGCACTGTCAGCAGTGTAGGACCACTCCCTAGACCAGCAATGTCAGCAGGGTAAGACCACTCCCTAGACCAGCACTGTCAGCAGTGTAAGACCACTCCCTAGACCAGCACTGTCAGCAAGGCAAGACCACTCCCTAGATCAGCACTGTCAGCAAGGTAAGACCACTCCCTAGATCAGCACTGTCAGCGGGGTAAGACCACTCCCTAGATCAGCACTGTTAGCAGGGTAAGACCACTCCCTAGACCAGCACTGTCAGCAGGGTAAAACCACACACTAGATCAGCACTGTCAGCAGGGTAAGACCACTCCCTAGATCAGCACTGTCAGCAGGGTAAGACCACTCCCTAGACCAGCACTGTCAGCAGGGTAAGACCACTCCCTAGACCAGCACTGTCAGCAGGGTAAGACCACTCCCTAGACCAGCACTGTCAGCAGGGTAAGACCACTCCCTAGACCAGCACTGTCAGCAGGGTAAGACCACTCCCTAGACCAGCACTGTCAGCAGGGTAAGACCACTCCCTAGACCAGCACTGTCAGCAGGATAAGACCACTCCCTAGACCAGCACTGTCAGTAGCACTGTCAGCAGGGTAAGACCACTCCCTAGACCAGCAATGTCAGCAGGGTAAGACCACTCCCTAGACCAGCACTGTCAGCAGGGTAAGACCACTCCCTAGACCAGCACTGTCAGCAGGGTAAGACCACTCCCTAGACCAGCACTGTCAGCAGGGTAAGACCACTCCCTAGACCAGCACTGTCAGCAGGGTAAGACCACTCCCTAGACCAGCACTGTCAGCAGGGTAAGACCACTCCCTAGACCAGCACTGTCAGCAGGGTAAGACCACTCCCTAGACCAGCACTGTCAGCAGGGTAAGACCACTCCCTAGACCAGCACTGTCAGCAGGGTAAGACCACTCCCTAGACCAGCACTGTCAGCAGGGTAAGACCACTCCCTAGACCAGCACTGTCAGCAGGGTAAGACCACTCCCTAGACCAGCACTGTCAGCAGGGTAAGACCACTTTCCTTAGACCAGCACTGTCAGAAGGGTAACACCACTCCATAGACCGGCACTGTCAGTAGGATAAGACCACTCCCTAGACCAGCACTGTCAGCAGCACTGTCAGCAGGGTAAGACAACTCCCTAGACCAGCACTGTCAGCAAGGTAAGACCACTCCCTAGATCAGCACTGTCAGCGGGGTAAGACCACTCCCTAGATCAGCACTGTCAGCGGGGTAAGACCACTCCCCAGACCAGCAATGTTAGCAGGGTAAGACCACTCCCTATATCAGCACTGTCAGCAGCACTGTCAGCAGGGTAAGACCACTCCCCAGACCAGCACTGTCAGCAGCACTGTCAGCAGGGTAAGACAACTCCCTAGACCAGCAATGTCAGCAAGGTAAGACCACTCCCTAGACCAGCACTGTCAGCAGTGTAGGACCACTCCCTAGACCAGCAATGTCAGCAGGGTAAGACCACTCCCTAGACCAGCAATGTCAGCAGGGTAAGACCACTCCCCAGACCAGCACTGTCAGCAGGGTAAGACAACTCCCTAGACCAGCACTGTCAGCAGGGTAAGACAACTCCCTAGACCAGCACTGTCAGCAGTGTAAGACCACTCCCTAGACCAGCACTGTCAGCAGCACTGTCAGCAGGGTAAGACCACTCCCCAGACCAGCACTGTCAGCAGGGTAAGACAACTCCCTAGACCAGCACTGTCAGCAGTGTAAGACCACTCCCTAGACCAGCACTGTCAGCAAGGCAAGACCACTCCCTAGATCAGCACTGTCAGCAAGGCAAGACCACTCCCTAGATCAGCACTGTCAGCGGGGTAAGACCACTCCCTAGATCAGCACTGTCAGCGGGGTAAGACCACTCCCTAGATCAGCACTGTCAGCGGGGTAAGACAACTCCCTAGACCAGCAATGTCAGCAAGGTAAGACCACTCCCCAGACCAGCACTGTCAGCAGCACTGTCAGCAGGGTAAGACAACTCCCTAGACCAGCAATGTCAGCAAGGTAAGACCACTCCCTAGACCAGCACTGTCAGCAGTGTAGGACCACTCCCTAGACCAGCAATGTCAGCAGGGTAAGACCACTCCCTAGACCAGCAATGTCAGCAGGGTAAGACCACTCCCTAGACCAGCACTGTCAGCAGTGTAAGACCACTCCCTAGACCAGCACTGTCAGCAAGGCAAGACCACTCCCTAGATCAGCACTGTCAGCAAGGTAAGACCACTCCCTAGATCAGCACTGTCAGCGGGGTAAGACCACTCCCTAGATCAGCACTGTCAGTGGGGTAAGACCACTCCCTAGATCAGCACTGTCAGCGGGGTAAGACAACTCCCTAGACCAGCAATGTCAGCAAGGTAAGACAACTCCCTAGACCAGCAATGTCAGCAAGGTAAGACAACTCCCTAGACCAGCAATGTCAGCAGCACTGTCAGCGGGGTAAGACCACTCCCTAGATCAGCACTGTCAGCAAGGTAAGACCACTCCCTAGACCAGCACTGTCAGCAGTGTAGGACCACTCCCTAGACCAGCAATGTCAGCAGGGTAAGACCACTCCCTAGATCAGCACTGTCAGCAGTGTAAGACCACTCCCTAGACCAGCACTGTCAGCAGCACTGTCAGCAGGGTAAGACCACTCCCCAGACCAGCACTGTCAGCAGGGTAAGACAACTCCCTAGACCAGCACTGTCAGCAGTGTAAGACCACTCCCTAGACCAGCACTGTCAGCAAGGCAAGACCACTCCCTAGATCAGCACTGTCAGCAAGGCAAGACCACTCCCTAGATCAGCACTGTCAGCGGGGTAAGACCACTCCCTAGATCAGCACTGTCAGCGGGGTAAGACCACTCCCTAGATCAGCACTGTCAGCGGGGTAAGACAACTCCCTAGACCAGCAATGTCAGCAAGGTAAGACCACTCCCCAGACCAGCACTGTCAGCAGCACTGTCAGCAGGGTAAGACAACTCCCTAGACCAGCAATGTCAGCAAGGTAAGACCACTCCCTAGACCAGCACTGTCAGCAGTGTAGGACCACTCCCTAGACCAGCAATGTCAGCAGGGTAAGACCACTCCCTAGACCAGCACTGTCAGCAGTGTAAGACCACTCCCTAGACCAGCACTGTCAGCAAGGCAAGACCACTCCCTAGATCAGCACTGTCAGCAAGGTAAGACCACTCCCTAGATCAGCACTGTCAGCGGGGTAAGACCACTCCCTAGATCAGCACTGTCAGCGGGGTAAGACCACTCCCTAGATCAGCACTGTCAGCGGGGTAAGACAACTCCCTAGACCAGCAATGTCAGCAAGGTAAGACAACTCCCTAGACCAGCAATGTCAGCAAGGTAAGACAACTCCCTAGACCAGCAATGTCAGCAGCACTGTCAGCGGGGTAAGACCACTCCCTAGATCAGCACTGTCAGCAAGGTAAGACCACTCCCTAGACCAGCACTGTCAGCAGTGTAGGACCACTCCCTAGACCAGCAATGTCAGCAGGGTAAGACCACTCCCTAGACCAGCACTGTCAGCAGTGTAAGACCACTCCCTAGACCAGCACTGTCAGCAAGGCAAGACCACTCCCTAGATCAGCACTGTCAGCAAGGTAAGACCACTCCCTAGATCAGCACTGTCAGCGGGGTAAGACCACTCCCTAGATCAGCACTGTTAGCAGGGTAAGACCACTCCCTAGATCAGCACTGTCAGCGGGGTAAGACAACTCCCTAGACCAGCAATGTCAGCAAGGTAAGACAACTCCCTAGACCAGCAATGTCAGCAGGGTAAGACCACTCCCTAGACCAGCAATGTCAGCAGGGTAAGACCACTCCCTAGACCAGCAATGTCAGCAGGGTAAGACCACTCCCTAGATCAGCACTGTCAGCAGGGTAAGACCACTCCCTAGATCAGCACTGTCAGCAGGGTAAGACCACTCCCTAGATCAGCACTGTCAGCAGGGTAAGACCACTCCCTAGATCAGCACTGTCAGCAGGGTAAGACCACTCCCCAGACCAGCACTGTCAGCAGCACTGTCAGCAGGGTAAGACCACTCCCTAGATCAGCACTGTCAGCAGGGTAAGACCACTCCCTAGATCAGCACTCTCAGCAGGGTAAGACCACTCCCTAGATCAGCACTGTCAGCAGGGTAAGACCACTCCCTAGATCAGCACTGTCAGCAGGGTAAGACCACTCCCTAGATCAGCACTGTCAGCAGGGTAAGACCACTCCCTAGATCAGCACTGTCAGCAGGGTAAGACCACTCCCTAGATCAGCACTGTCAGCAGGGTAAGACCACTCCCTAGATCAGCACTGTCAGCAGGGTAAGACCACTCCCTAGATTAGCACTGTCAGCAGGGTAACATCACTCCCTAGACCAGAACTGTCAGCAAGGTAAGACCACTCACTAGATCAGCACTGTCAGCAGGGTAAGACCACTCCCTAGATCAGTAATGTCAGCAGGGTAAGACCACTCCCTAGATTAGCACTGTCAGCAGGGTAAGACCACTCCCTAGATTAGCACTGTCAGCAGGGTAACATCACTCCCTAGACCAGCACTGTCAGCAGGGTAACATCACTCCCTAGACCAGCACTGTCAGCAGGGTAAAACCACTCCCTAGACCAGCACTGTCAGCAGGGTAACATCACTCCCTAGACCAGCACTGTCAGCAGGGTAACATCACTCCCTAGACCAGCACTGTCAGCAGGGTAAGACCATTCCCTAGATTAGCACTGTCAGCAAACAGGAGATGCAAGCAACTCACAATATCGCTGCGCCTTTGACTACAACTCTCTGCGAAACATGCTCAGCAGGACCCATATTGCAGGAAGTGTGTTTGTTTCTAGGTTCATTCTCTTTTATTTCTCTATTTTTCAATCTCTCTTTCTGTCTCTCACTTTTTCTACCCCTTTTCTTCCTCCATCCCATCACCTCTCAACTTCCTTCACCCCTATTATTCTTCTTTTCCTTCCTTTCTTCACTTCTTTTCCTCCCTAGAAGTGGGCACAGGGCAGTTGTTTAAATGTTGGATCGGTGTTGATATAATGAATACGGGCATGGTGAGGAGGTGCATTTTCATCTTGGGAGCTGAAACACCTCGCCCGCTATAATTAGTAATAGACCTGTGTTTCTTAGTCAATGTAGACTGATTGCACTGAAATGCAGGGCACCCCATAGTGGTTCTAGTTAAAGCCAGTACAATTTTAGCTTTGTATAATCCAGGGAACATATATTCGCTGGTCAGTATTTTGAACCCAAGCAAGCAACAATGAGAAGTTTGTCTGCATTACCTGTGTTTCTAAAGATCCCAAAATACATGCAGGCCCGAATACTGGTATACTTTGTCCCCGTGTTGTTTGCAAATGTTGTTTTAATTGCCATTTAGCCAGCCTACAATGTTGTGCAAGATTTTAACCCCTTTTCAGCATAATTTAGCATAACCTGATACACTTCAAGGAGACATTTGCAGCCATATAACCCTCTTATCCTTGATCTCAACAAAAAGTTTAAACTACAGTTAGTCGAAGAAAAAAAACAGCAATTTGTAATAACATATCGGCAGGAATTTTAATGTCAAGAGAGGTAATAAAATAAAGATATGATAAATATTCAGCGCTTCGTTTCCAATTGCAGCAGAGTTAAATTCCAAAAGACAAAGGTACACAACTTGTCAACAAAATGAACAATAAACAAACAGCTTGGGATTCAAATCAGCGCCATTGGTCCAAAATAAACCAAACTATTTAAAAGAAAACTGTTATATAGATAACAATCTGATGGTGTGTAGAAATGAACGGAAAAGCTCCTCCAACCGTGTCATACAAATATCTGCGGGTACAAATAGTCCAATTCTTATTTCTTATAGCTGGAACTTTTCCCCAAAGGAATAGAACGTACAGAGTTTGTTTTCACTATGTTTACATAGCGGGTACGTGTGTTGAGCTGCCAAACACTTCAATTCACCCTGAGGAGTCGGCTCCACTTGAAAGCACCAATCACATGAAAAAAGAAAATAATCTAGTGCAAAACGTTTTTGTATAAAAGCCCTTGTAGTTAATAAAAATAGAAAAAAATATGAATATGTCACACACACAAAGGATTTGTAGTTGCTCCTACCAGATAGCAGAAAATGGAACGCATGTAAGTATAGGGTATACGAGTCCATAAATACTTCAGCAATACCACTGCATCAGATGAAAAAATCTTCTGGATAAGCAGCCAACTCTCCAATGTTCATCCACCCAAGAGAGGTAATAAAGTCAAATGCACTTAAACTCATGCAGTTCGGGCCCACATACACAAACACTTACCTAGCACGGGTTAAATATTTTCTGTAGGCCCCTTCTACCCAATGGCATAGAACGTGGGCGGGTCCTGGGTTTCACAGATAAAAGGGAGAGCCAGAGAGGGAGACTAAGGTCAAATTAATAGCAGCCAATTAACCTATTAGTATGTTTTTGGAGTGTTGGAGGAAACCAGAGCACCCGAAGGAAACCCACGCAAACACGGGGAGAACATACAAACTCCACACAGATAATGCCATGGTTGGGAATTGAACTCATGACCCCCGAACTGTGAGGCAGAAGTGCTAACCACTAAGCCACCATGCTGCCACTAATTGGCCACAGGTCGCTGCTCCTTTTGAGGTAAAGGTGGCTCTTGGTTCTTTTGTGCGGGGAACCCCTTGACCTGCTTTATGTGGGCACGTCATTGTGAGTCTAGAAGGGGTATAGCCATTCTGAATCCAGGTTGAGTTCGGTCTTATGTTTTCCTTTATGAACCACCAAGTTTCACCCTCTACCTCAGCTTATTACAGAAGAGCTGGGGCCATGGGTGAAGCTTGCCAGGCCCTTAAAGAGAGAACAACAGCTAGGGCCGATTGGGCACAAAGCAGGTAGGAGCAAGGGGGCCGCAAATGAAGGCAGATGAAGGCTCGGTTGGCAGTAAAATGCAGCCCTACGGCCTCCTGCTGCCCATTACTGATTTAGAGCATACATGTGATTTTGGTCTTTTTTCTTATTAGTTTTTAATAATATATGATCTGTAGTAAAGTATGATTAATGTTAACAAAATAAGAGTCAGATTTTGTTTTTTAAGCCAATTAATTATTACTTCTGATGTAAAATAACAAACTGTTTCTTTTTACTCCGGTGTATTTGATATGGTTCTTTTAAAACATCTTACCTACAGCTTTCGAGAATAATGGCCATTCCAGGTCAATAAAGCACTAGCTGGCTTATTTAATAACGTTGTGCAATGTAAACAAATGTGTCGTGGCCTATAACGGCCAATTGGACGTTTACATTCATCTTCTAAGCTGCACTAGAAAATCTGATTATCTGCTATGGATTAGAGCACATTTCTGTCCACTGCACCGTGTTAATGTGTAAGCTCTGAGGTTAACTTTGCGTTTTACATTGTGTTACTTTCTCTGTCTCTGTGGGAGCTTCTAAATGTAATTTGTGGATCCAAACTCTATAAAAACCCTTACGTTTGATTGCTAATTGGATAGTGGTATCCTTTGAATAGCGCAATCATGGCACCGCCTCCCCCCCACTGCGCAATGACACACACTGCAGCATTGTACAGCAGTGGTGGGGCTGTGGCATCAACCTACCCCCAACACACACATTTGGCCCTTGGACCTCCACTGCGTGACAGATCTAAAAAGTAGGCAAGTATGAGTTTAGGGAAGTAATAAAAAAAACTTGTTTACTTGTCATGACTGCACAATTGCTAATATTAACTTATTAAATGAAAGTTTGTTGGTGGAGACAAGAAAAACTCAAAGATATTTTTGCATGATCACAAAACTGAGTCACTACTGTTGACCGATAACCTGAACATGCAAAGACGACATTCATTTTATTCCATTAGCAGCAGGTTGTTTTTGACCTATCTAAACGCTTGTGACATCAAGTGGATCATTGATGCTCATGATGTTAAACTAGCAGTTATCCCTAGACCTTGCGTACAATCAGTATATGAATTAAAATGCCATTATCCAGGCCTGTATTTAGAGCCATATTATCATCATCATAATGATGGTATGGTTAAGACCCCCCCCCCTCCCCCCCACCCCCTAAACGAATTCAGCCTAACAAATCACTAATTAGTTGTCATTGCAGCACTGCATAGAAAAGATTGGTTTAGCAGCTTAAGAGCGCTAATGCAATATATCCCTGAGGACAGAGGAGAGGTGTGTGTAAGCTGTTTTGCTACACTACAGAAAGCCCCTTGGCACTACCTTACGTAGATTGCTGAGTCACTGCTATAATATTGGTGCGTTATAGGGGAGGGTTATAGCTGAGCTTTGCCTGACCATCTGCTGTAGTGACAGGATGAGATTGCACTTCCTCCTTTCATTTCATGTCTTTATTTTACAGAAACCTAGAACTGATTTTCTTTGCATGTTTTTCTACTGCTCTCGCTTTGCCACATCCCTGATATTGCATCATGGGAAATGTAGTTTAGAAGTAGTACAGTGCAGAAGGCTCCTGTATTAATAGGGAAGAGAGGGGAGGCATATTTTGCTGGGCTTTTCTATAAGCCCATAAGCTAATCAGTTAGACAAATTGACAAGTACATGGCTGATGAGTTTGTTTAACCCTGCTTATCCATGTATATCTGGCAATGTTCATTGTCTGTTATACAAACCAAACACAGCAATTTCCTGTTTTGCTAAATAATGACAAAAAAATAACCTAATTTTTGCTCAATGTATAGTAACGTTGTGAAAGAAATCAAGGCATTACTTTTCATTATTAAAACTGCCTTAAAAAACACTTATGTTAGCCTCAAGTGTTCAACTATGGTTGTTAAGCTTAATCTATGTCCAATTTGCACACACAATGGTTGAATTACCATATCTAGCTGGGGAGTTGGATGATGATCCACACGCATTCACGTAAGGACCAACCAGATCTACCAACCAGATAGATCAATCTCATTGATCCTGACTGTTTTTGGATCACTGAGCAATTTCAGAGCAATTGTGCCAAACATACCCAAGTTATCCCACTAGATCTCTCCATGTGTGATCTATATTGTTTACCTTCAAATAATTAATCTCATTCCTCCATTAATCCTCCGTAGCTATGCCACGATTTGCGGCATCTTACAGGGGGATTTTGGGCTATGATGCCAACTGCGTCATCAAGCCCTGCCATAACCTACCTCAATATTGTAGTGAGCAGGATCCTAGGGTAGTTTCTCAGACATTCAGGGAGAATAGGCAAGTATGATTAGGAAGGATGTCCAGAGGCAAAGAAGAACTATTTATACTTCTCCAAACAAAGGTCAACTCAGAAAGGGGCAATTCAGCTGTAGTTAGACCTAAGACTAGTCATTTCATTGGTGCAGAGATTAAGGCTTAGGGAGAACTCCTGAATAACAATAATAATAATAATAATAATAATAATAATAATAATAATAATAATACCAATAAGAGGAAGAAAAATGATTTAAGTCGATTGTTAGCCATGTTTTCTGCCTGCTAGAAGTTGCAATGCTTTAATGAAATGCTATACTCATCAGGTTGCCCCAAATAATGCGTTGACTGTACCACTGGGCTGGGCAAGCGTCAGAAATACATCTTCCTTAATGTTCAATCAGCCATTATTCTGGATCAGCATAATGTCAATTATCAGTTCATGAACGGACGGAGCCTTATATAATTCTTACAACCTATGAATGAATAACTTAGTTAGCGATGTTAAAGGTTAGCTTGTTAACAGGTTTAATGACAGAAGATACTTTCCATGACCCCATTCAGTTTTCCAGCCCCTCTGATTCGCCTAACAGGGTTATAAAGGAAATTACAAAAGAACAAAATTATATATAAGTAATAAAAGTCATTGGATATGTGTCAGACAAACAATATCTACATTCCTAATTGTAACTTTAATTTTCTTACAATCTAGGGAAGTCATTCAATATAACGTTTTGTGTCATGGATGTCAAGATCCACTCTGGGTAAAAGACTTAGCTGCGGCTTGGAAAGAAACTTTCACTTAACAAAGACAAACATATATTACTAAACACTTCTTTTACAAGCTCATCACTACTGGCAACCCATTAACTAATGAGGAGTATGTACGATCCCCCAAGGAAAAGATGGATGGAATCAGAGAAACAAATGCAAGGCCTTGTAGCAAAGAGAGTTTATTTTCAATATCATCCTGGGATTTGTGCTGTAATATATGACAATCCATTAATACCTTTAGGCCTGGAATCTGCTGACATAGCTTGGCGCCAGGGAGCATTACTCTTAATAGGGTTAATCTCTCAGCAGCTGTGAACTCAGACAGGTTACCTTCATGCCCTGGAATATTCTAGGCAAAGCTTTATCTAAGTTGAGCAATTTTAAGATCCACAGTGATCTGAAATTGCAATGTGCTTTCTCTAAGGCACCGCAGTGACGGAACTGTTATTGCAGGTAAATATCGCCAATATATATGAAATATATTTCTGCAAAGCGTTTAAATCAGCCGGGTAGAATTGATTTTCAGTGCCCTGGGAATCGACGTAGAAAAGGAAATTTATGCAAACATATCTTTGCAACTCCCTACACTGGCTCCCTGTGTCCTCCGGGATCAAATACAAATTATTCACCCTTAACTATGAAGCCCTCAACAACACTACCCCTGCATACATCTCATCTCATATCAAAATACTCTCCATCCTGCTCTCTTAGATCTACCTCTGACCTGCGCCTTGTCTCGTCTCTGGTAATCACCTCTCACTCCCGCCTACAAGACTTCTCCAGTGCTGCTTCCCACTTATGGAATTCCCTACCAGGCTGAATCAGACTTTCCCACAGCCTTCAAATCTTTAGACGCTCTTTGAAAACCCATCTCTTTTTTAGAGGTGACCTTATCCTCGATAACACTGTTCACACTAATGCACCCTCACAATTATCCCAATTTCCACTCTAAGCCACGCTAGCTCCTCTTGTTTCAGCTGTGCCCTCCTCCATTTAGAATGTAAGCTCTCTAATGAGCAGGGTCCTCCATACTCTTTGTTTTCATGTCTGCATTTATTTTATCTACCTTGTATGTCCCTGTTTTATGTATGTACTGTATTCCCTACTGTACGGTGCTACGGAGCACTGTGGCGCCTTACAAATCTACTATAATAATAATAATATAATAAAAAAAGACAGGCCCTTTGTTTTGTGATATCATTTGCCTATTTTCTTGTGAGATTACTAAACATTGGACTGAGTGGACTGGAGCATTGTTTGCTGAATGCAAAGTAATTTGCCTGATTCTGTGTCCAAATTCAAAAACAAGGTTTTACTTAGCAGAATAAAATATTTAAATAGACGGTGCTGTAGTGGGTACATTTAGGAAACCATTCTCAGTGCCCGTTGAGCTTTTGTTTTAAATATTTTATTTTCATTTTCAAATTTAAAATACATCAATATACAAAATAACAGGCATTAGGATCACACAAAGGAAGAACAAAATCGTAACTGATCTTAGAACCTTAGACCAATTAAATCCAAAAGATTGCGTTAGAATATAGTGGCGTTTAAGTAGTACCGGTATGCATGGGTGACTTAGGTATATGTGTGTGTGTGATAGACGGGGTTAGTAAGTGTAAAGGAAGAGAAGGGGGGGGATTAATGTGTGATAGACGGGTTTAGTAAGTGTAAAGAAAGAGAAGGGGGGATTAATGTGTGATAGACGGGGTTAGTAAGTGTAAATTAAGAGAAGGTGGGGATTAATGTGTGATAGACGGGGTTAGTAATTGTAAAGGAAGAGAAGGGGGGGATTAATGTGTGATAGACGGGGTTAGTAAGTGTAAAGGAAGAGAAGGTGGGGATTAATGTGTGATAGACGGGGTTAGTAAGTGTAAATTAAGAGAAGGGGGGGATTAATGTGTGATAGACGGGGTTAGTAAGTGTAAAGGAAGAGAAGGTGGGGATTAATGTGTGATAGACGGGGTTAGTAAGTGTAAAGGAAGAGAAGGGGGGGGATTAATGTGTGATAGACGGGGTTAGTAAATGTAAATTAAGAGAAGGGGGGGATTAATGTGTGATAGACGGGGTTAGTAAGTGTAAATTAAGAGAAGGGGGGATTACTGTGTGATAGACGGGGTTAGTAAGTGTAAAGGAAGAGAAGGTGGGGATTAATGTGTGATAGACGGGCTTAGTAAGTGTAAAGGAAGAGAAGGTGGGGATTAATGTGTGATAGACGGGGTTAGTAAGTGTAAAGGAAGAGAAGGGGGGATTAATGTGTGATAGACGGGGTTAGTAAGTGTAAAGGAAGAGAAGGTGGGGATTAATGTGTGATAGACGGGGTTAGTAAGTGTAAAGGAAGAGAAAGGGGAAATAATGTGTGATAGACGTGGTTAGTAAGTGTAAAGGAAGAGAAGGGGGGGATTAATGTGTGATAGACGGGGTTAGTAAGTGTAAATTAAGAGAAGGGGGGGATTAATGTGTGATAGACGGGGTTAGTAAGTGTAAATTAAGAGAAGGGGGGATTAATGTGTGATAGACGGGGTTAGTAAATGTAAATTAAGAGAAGGGGGGGATTACTGTGTGATAGACGGGGTTAGTAAATGTAAAGGAAGAGAAGGGGGGGGGATTTATGTGTGATAGACGGGGTTAGTAAGTTTAAAGGAAAAGGTGGGGATTAATGTGTGATAGACGGGGTTAGTAAGTGTAAAGGAAGAGAAGGGGGGATTAATGTGTGATAGACGGGGTTAGTAAGTGTAAAGGAAGAGAAGGTGGGGATTAATGTGTGATAGACGGGGTTAGTAAGTGTAAATTAAGAGAAGGGGGGGATTAATGTGTGATAGATGGGGTTAGTAAGTGTAAAGGAAGAGAAGGTGGGGATTAATGTGTGATAGACGGGGTTAGTAAGTGTAAAGGAAGAGAAGGGGGGGATTAATGTGTGATAGACGGGGTTAGTAAGTGTAAATTAAGAGAAGGGGGGGATTACTGTGTGATAGATGGGGTTAGTAAGTGTAAAGGAAGAGAAGGTGGGGATTAATGTGTGATAGACGGGGTTAGTAAGTGTAAAGGAAGAGAAAGGGGAAATAATGTGTGATAGACGTGGTTAGTAAGTGTAAAGGAAGAGAAAGGGGAAATAATGTGTGATAGACGGGGTTAGTAAGTGTAAAGGAAGAGAAGGGGGGGATTAATGTGTGATAGACGGGGTTAGTAAGTGTAAATTAAGAGAAGGGGGGATTAATGTGTGATAGACGGGGTTAGTAAATGTAAATTAAGAGAAGGGGGGGATTAATGTGTGATAGACGGGGTTAGTAAGTGTAAAGGAAGAGAAGGGGGGGGATTTATGTGTGATAGAAGGGGTTAGTAAGTGTAAATTAAGAGAAGGGGGGGATTACTGTGTGATAGATGGGGTTAGTAAGTGTAAAGGAAGAGAAGGTGGGGATTAATGTGTGATAGACGGGCTTAGTAAGTGTAAAGGAAGAGAAGGTGGGGATTAATGTGTGATAGACGGGGTTAGTAAGTGTAAAGGAAGAGAAGGGGGGATTAATGTGTGATAGACGGGGTTAGTAAGTGTAAAGGAAGAGAAGGTGGGGATTAATGTGTGATAGACGGGGTTAGTAAGTGTAAATTAAGAGAAGGGGGGGATTAATGTGTGATAGATGGGGTTAGTAAGTGTAAAGGAAGAGAAGGTGGGGATTAATGTGTGATAGACGGGGTTAGTAAGTGTAAAGGAAGAGAAGGGGGGGATTAATGTGTGATAGACGGGGTTAGTAAGTGTAAATTAAGAGAAGGGGGGGATTACTGTGTGATAGATGGGGTTAGTAAGTTTAAAGGAAAAGAAGGTGGGGATTAATGTGTGATAGACGGGGTTAGTAAGTGTAAAGGAAGAGAAGGGGGGATTAATGTGTGATAGACGGGGTTAGTAAATGTAAATTAAGAGAAGGGGGGGATTAATGTGTGATAGACGGGGTTAGTAAGTGTAAAGGAAGAGAAGGGGGGGGATTTATGTGTGATAGAAGGGGTTAGTAAGTGTAAATTAAGAGAAGGGGGGGATTACTGTGTGATAGATGGGGTTAGTAAGTGTAAAGGAAGAGAAGGTGGGGATTAATGTGTGATAGACGGGCTTAGTAAGTGTAAAGGAAGAGAAGGTGGGGATTAATGTGTGATAGACGGGGTTAGTAAGTGTAAAGGAAGAGAAGGGGGGATTAATGTGTGATAGACGGGGTTAGTAAGTGTAAAGGAAGAGAAGGTGGGGATTAATGTGTGATAGACGGGGATAGTAAGTGTAAAGGAAGAGAAAGGGGAAATAATGTGTGATAGACGTGGTTAGTAAGTGTAAAGGAAGAGAAGGGGGGGATTAATGTGTGATAGACGGGGTTAGTAAGTGTAAATTAAGAGAAGGGGGGATTAATGTGTGATAGACGGGGTTAGTAAATGTAAAGGAAGAGAAGGGGGGGGGATTTATGTGTGATAGACGGGGTTAGTAAGTTTAAAGGAAAAGAAGGTGGGGATTAATGTGTGATAGACGGGGTTAGTAAGTGTAAAGGAAGAGAAGGGGGGATTAATGTGTGATAGACGGGGTTAGTAAGTTTAAAGGAAAAGAAGGTGGGGATTAATGTGTGATAGACGGGGTTAGTAAGTGTAAAGGAAGAGAAGGGTGGGGGATTAATGTGTGATAGACGGGGTTAGTAAGTGTAAAGGAAGATAAGGGGTGGAATAAGTACAATCACCCCAGGAACCCCCACGAGCCTGGGCTAAGTGAACTATTCTTTGAAGGAAGTCATCTCAAGTTACCAAGTAATTATTGAGGCAAACACATGACATTTACCAATGGAGATCTGAAAGTCTGCTAGTAGTGGGGCTTTGAGGGTTTTGAGTTTCTAACAGTACCATCAGCTTCAAACCTTTTTAAACACGAAAAATGTTACTCAATATATATATATATATATATATATATATATATATAAAATTTTACCCTGTAAGCTCTCACGGGCAGCAGGAACCTCTCTTCCTTCTGTCTCGTGTCCCACCTACTTTGTCTATCTCATTTGTACCTGTCCTATGTAATGTTTTGTAATGCTTAAGTTTCTATATCGGGCACTGCTGAACCTGTGGCACCTTATAAATAAACAATGGTGCTGAGGCATTTGTGCATGTCCTGTGGTACATGCAAGTGACTAGTTTACAAAGCAGAGACCATTCTGCTGGGAACTGCACAATGCAGACTCCATTCAGGTGTATTGTGCACACAAAGCAGCCCCTAATCTGCTGGCTAGTATTTAAAGCTGTAGTGGATAGTTGACTGCCAATGGTGAATATTGTATAGCAGCTCTCCAATCTTTGGTGGCTAGTGTACAGCAAACTTCCAATCTGTGTTGACTACTGTATAGCAGACCTGCAATATCTGGTTGCTAGCGTATACAGAACTCTGATCTCTGGCAACTACTGTGTAGCAAACCTCTACTTGGTTGTAGCTAGTGTACGGCAGACATTTAACTTCTGGTGGCTAGTATAAAGTCAGTCTTGTCTCTGGTGGTCAGTGTATTTCAGACCATTTGTACAATTTATTTCCTTTTATTTTATTTTTGTATTACTACCAGATTTTTCAAACAGCAGTACATGTTGATACAAAGTAAAACTCCACAAGAGTTTGTAAATGCAAAACAGACTAGTATTATTTACATAATAACCTGAAAAGTTGAACAAACTGAAATATTAACTATATCAATAAATCATGTTATATATATATATATATATATATATATATATATATTATTTTTAATATTCTATCAAATACCTATAGTTAATTCATAATATTTAATTTAATATATAACACATGCCTATATATATATATATATATATATATATATATATATATATATATATATATATATATATATATATATATATATATATTGGAACAAATTATGGAACCAATTAACTTTCTAAAATGCATAACATATACAATTATTCATAAATAAAGCAGGGGGAAATGAAAACATGTCTATTGAGGTGGAGAGAGGGAGAGCGGAGGGGTAAGCTGGGTGCCAGGGGGTCTTGTCAAAACAGAATTTACCAATAATGAAATCGGATAATATATTTCTAAAAGTAAACAGGGGCATTATTAATAGAGATGGGCGGGCTCGGTTCCCCGATATTCAAACCCGCCCGAACTGCACCTATCCGAGTACCGAGCCGAGCAGGCTCGGTACTCCCGTCCATTAGTATTCGAAATCGAGGCAAAACGTCATTGTGACGTCGTCGGATCTCAGAGCTCGGTTCTCGCGATATTTGAAATGCACAAATACCAGCCTCCACAGCAATCCATCGCCATTTGACAGAGGGAGAGAGCAGGATTAGGTCACAGGCTGTATTAGAGCAGGGACAGAGCAATTAATGTATACCTTATTCTTTCAATTGTTATTGAAATTCTGCTAGCAATTCTTCTAGCAATTGTTAGTGCAGGAAGAGAGGAGGATAGAGGAGGAATTTTTTTGAATATTTTGCACTACAAATGCTTTGGGGTGTCCTATATTCTCCATTGTGAAACAATAATTTTTCTGGCTGCAAAAAGTCATATCTAGCAGCACTATCTATTGAATATTTTGCACTACAAGTGCTTTGGGGTGTCCCCTATCCCCCAGTGTGAAACAATATTCTTTCTGGTGTTGAAAGTATTATCTAGCAGCACTATCTATTTAATATTTGGCACTACAAGTGCTTTGGGCTCATTAAAATGGAATCAAATCAGTCTACATATGAGCAGGATCAGCAAACAGGTGCTGGCACCAGTCCTGATGGTAGTCTTCCCTGTACGTCATCTGGTAAAGCCTATGTAAAAGTACATAGTCTTTTTAAATCAGGGAAAAAAACACACCCCAAAAAAATAAGTATAATTATAAGTGTAGGGTGCAATCTACCCCCAAATAGGAAAGGGACTTGCTAGAAGTTCTATGACAAGGGCAACGCTGGCACTTGTGGTTCATTAAGTGCCAGTATGCCCTGGCAGCCATGGGTATGTTAGTGCTTGTAGTACTATTAGGCGGGGGAGGGCTGGGGTCGCATTTTATTTTGCTGAACCGATCTCCCTAGAGAATCCAGCTCCGTGCTGACCGGCCTGGGGCTGGTTTGGCATTATGACAGAGGGACCCCACTCTGTGGGTTTCCCTGCTATAGTGCCAACAGCCCAGGCTGGCAAAGCCCAGTGCTGGTAATAGATAAATCGGGGGGTCCCCATGCTCCTTGTCCCCAATTATGCTAGTACCAGCCTAGGCTGGTAGGACTAGGGTTGGTTAAGCCGTTTTGGGGGGAAGAGCACACCGATTTTTTTTTTTTACATTTATGGGCGATTTATTTTTACATGTATTGTTGTATTTATTTATGTCGACATTTTGAATATCGACATACAATCCTGTACACATTTTACAGGTTGACATTTTAAATTTGTAGACATATGTAAGTCTATTTTTGAATATCGACATTACAATTCTGTACACATTTTACAGGTTGACATTTTAAATTTGTAGACACATGTATGTCGACATTTTAACTGTAGACATTATGAACATGTAGACATTATGACAGTCGACATTATAATAGTATTGACATTATGACTGTCGAAATTAATGGTGTAGACATTCGTAATGTCTACACCATTAATGTCGACAGTCATAAAGTCAACAAATTTAATGTCAAACCCATGTCTGCAGAGAAAGTGAGACCTACACACACACATCGATAGTGCCGACAGGGTACAAATAACAGAGTTACAGAAGGAACTCATAATTTAGGGTAACGTTATTTACAAATCCTCCAGTGTGCTGTATGTGTGTGAAATCAGATGCAAATGCAGGATTTCTAGAGGGGGGTTTCTAAATGTTTAAATGTAGAGATGGCAAGGCCAACCCATTCAGGGGGCATGAGTAGCATTTAGTCCACACCATTCTCCTTTGTAATACCGCGTCCACCTTTGTGTAATGCACATAGCTCACCATTTGTGCTTTCCTGCATTGCAGAGCAGCTCAACAGGAGACACCCCCCCCCCTTCCCCACCTATCCTGGCTGTTGGGACAAAATCCTGGCTGTGCAGGACTAAGTTAAGAAGAAAAATCTGACCCTCTCTGTAATTGTCCCACCTTCCCTCTCACATGCAATTAATCACTGTCCTTACTTCTTTTCCCTTATGCAATTAATGTATTTGTTTAATTTATTTGCACTGTCCATTTGTCTAGCAAGAAAGCGTGAAAATTCATTAAATGTATTGGGAAACCAATATCTAATGTGAATTATATGAAATAATTGAAAAGTTGGACAAATAGAGAGTAAAAATAGAATATGCTGTTGGTTCAGTAAATAAACGTTTGTATTAAGGTAATTGTATTTTGACTGTTTAAGATCTGCAACAGAAACAAATGAAACAGTATGGTTTAAAACAGTGAATGTTGAAGGACTCTAGGGGGGGAATTCAATTGGCCGCGTTACTGTCAAAAGTAACGCGGCCTGTGCACTATTACCATTATTACGGTAATAGTGTGCTTAAATACCGTTATTATGGTAGTTTCAACGCCGGCTTTTTGCTCGCAGCTCCCTGAGTTGCGAACAGAAATCAGGGTTAAATTTACTTTAATAATGGTAAAAGGTTAAGCGCGGCGATACTCTGGGGGAAATTGAATTCCCCCTGTAAGAGTTAAAAATGATGACATAAATGAAGGGTTAAGAGGGAAGGAATCCTCACTGTGGGCCTGAGTCTTTAAGGACAGCAAAGCAAAAAAAAGGAGTAAGTTTGATCCTGGACAAACCATGTTACAATGCAAGGGGTGCAAATTAGTTTATTACTTTGCACATAAGATAAATACTGGCTGTTTTTTCATGTAGCACACAAATACTTGACAGTTTTATTTTTACACTGAAATTTAAAGTTGATCTAGGACATGTCCAACCGGAACTATAAATCTGTCCCCACATTTTAAATTTACCACCTCCTCCTCCAATGCAACATGGTTTTGCCCAGGTGCAAAGTTACTCCTTTTTTATGCTTTGCCCTCCTCAATGACCCAGGACTCAGGCCCTACTTATCTAGTAAAGTAGATAGGTCTATTTTAAATAGGAAATCCTTCCCCTACTTGCTGTTGGTAGAGAGCAGACAGGGGGGTCTGTGAGTTCTTCAGGGAACAAGTTGCAGGATGCAGAGTGTGTGGACTGCACACCGAGTGCAGACACCACTTTCTTGTATGGAAGGCTGTAAGGCGCAAACTTCTTTCAGTCTTTTTTACAACAAATACGTGCGGCTGCAGTAACTACGCTAAACTGTCAGAAACTGAGCTCAAATGTAGTTAAATGTAAATGTACAGGGGCGCATGCAGGATTTTTAAGGGGGGGTCTCCTCCTCCCCAAAAAAAAATAATAAAAAAAAGCGAAAGCTGTTGCGTATGTATACAGCACCGCCGCGGACGCTTCTTTGACAGCGCCGCGGCTGCTGGATAGTACAGGGGCACTTCTTTAGCGGAGAGACCCAGAAACCCCCTCCTGCGTGCACCACTGATTCCGGGCAACTGGACCCCCTTCCTCACAGTGCTCATCTGAAAATATCCCGCTGCAGGTCTGTATGTGAGTGAAACAGAACACTTTGCACTTTGCAGCAGTGACCACAGCATAAATGGCCGGGGGTTCATTGTGCTAATGGGGAATTTCAGAACACAGAAAAAGGAAGAAATGTATCTGTAAATATAAATATATGCGAAACTTCAAAACCTGCACTGTGCCCTAAACAGAGACCTAGTTGCCCTAGGCAATATCTCCACTTTTTCAAACCATCAGTTTAGTAAATATACCCCATAGATAGAACATTTAATGTGCCATTATGAATTTAATGAAAGTGTAATATTATCTTTACCTCCGAATATCTGATGAAAGACTGATTAACATTTCAAACAACCTGGTTTCCATCATCTCTCAGAATGTGAAAAAACTATTTTATTGCGAGGTGTAAAAAGGTTTTTGGCCCCATGTTAATCAGGGGACACCATGAGCATCCAGCCATTCAAATCACTAGGAATCGGTGACACTACTGAGGCACCAGTTCCTAGTGACTTGATAGACTACATTTTCATAAACATTGATTCAGTCCAAAAAACAACTCTGCCCTCCGTCACAGGCAACAGATCTACAACAATGCCACTATAATCCAACGTGTATTCAAGATAATCTCCCTTGGTTAATAAAAAAGAAAGTAAAAACATAGTTTTGTGGAATAAACTAGTAAGAGAAAGTTGCACCGCATTGCAATATCTGTTCCTCTTATAGCTTTATTTAGGCACCTCTAGCATTTGTTTCTGTTTTGTTTTTCAATGTCTTTTATTTGGTTCCTTGTTTACAGGTCTATTCATCATCATCATCATCTATTTATATAGCACCACTAATTCCGCAGCACTGTACAGAGAACTCACTCACATCAGTCACTGCCCCATTGGAGCTTACAATCTAAATTTCCTAACACACACACACACACACACACACACACACACACACACACACACACACACACACACACACAGACTAGGGTCAATTTGTTAGCAGCCAATTAACTTACTAGTATGTTTTTAGTGTGCTGAAGGAAACCGAAGCACCTGGAGGAAACCCACGCAAACACGGGGAGAACATACAAACTCATACATACAACTCCTCACAGATAAGGCCATGGTCTGGAATTTACCTCATGACCCTAGTGCTGTAAGGCAGAAGTGCTAACCACTGAGCTGCCCAATGTATTTTTCTCACATTATTTATTACTTATCGCATTAATAAAAAATGATTTAATAAATCTATTTATTAACATTGTTCAGGCGGGATAGTAGCTCCGATAGGAAATCTGCTGCAGTCCTATAATCAAAATTAACCTTGTTACTAATTATTGCGGTAATCCCCCCAAAAACTGCAGTTTTCCTGGCATTTTAACCTCTTCAGCTCTTGTTTTTATTATGAAGATATATTTTAATGCACTTTTGTGCCGAGAATATACCTGCAAGTAAGGATGGCATTATATGCGTGCGAAAGGGTGGGTGGTATATAACCAATGAATGGTATTTGAATATACTAAGTAGGATTAGTCCTAAAATATTATTGTAAATTGAATCATGGGAGTTGTAGTTCACCAAAAAATATTTCCTACTTGTACAATTTGTTTACGTTGGCGAAGGGAATTATTAAACCTGATCTCTCACATCCACAAATACGAATGAGGGGAAATTAGTAATGATTGACAGAACATTGGCTCTTGAGTGGCAGCGCCGGCCGTCGGTCACATGTACATTATATGGATTTTTATTACGGACGGTTTTCTGAGGACAACACTCTATTCAGTCCCAGCGTTGTATTTTGCTGACTCTGTCCAGCAAGCCTTTCTGTTGCCACTGTAGTAGTCATAATCTGACAATCCTCCAACTTTTTAGTCCAACTGCTAATCCTTTATCCCATCCTGCAGCTGCTCACCCGCATACATTAGAATACAAATCTGTCTTATTTGGTAAGGAGGAGATGTAGCAGGAGGAGCAAACAGATGACGGGGATGTCAGTGATGGAGAAACGACCAGGCATTAGCAGAGTTTACTCTGGTTCAGCTGAAAGTCATGTCCCTAAGAACTGCACGGCAAAGCTGCTACACAGAGCAACATTATCAGCCGCTCTGCAATGTGATAAATACTCAACACAAGGGGTGGTCTGCACAACTCACTTACTGTATATATACAGGGGGCTACACAGCAGTTACTGACTATATACAATAAAATTAAGGGGGTAGGGGCACACCAAAATATGCAGACACTCTCCAAGGCACTATATGGATTACAATAATATAAATGCACGGTTGATTTTCTAAATCATTTTATAGAAAGGGAGTTTATATGTACGATAATTAAAGGTCATTTATGAGCTGCAAAACACATCTCTAGTCAAATGTGTCTAATTGAACAATTTGTGTAAAACAAAGAGCACCCACAGGACACGCCTTCGTTTTCGGATTTTGGAACCGTACGATGCAATAAAATTCTGCATGGCATTTTGCGAGTTTGGCTGGAAATGCACGTGGTGGAAAAGGTAAATATTGACCTCCAGCACGCTAACACTATAGGACCAACACCTTCATTAGTTTCCACTCTTCAGCTTTTCTCCTAAAGTATTGCTTAGTTTCGATTTGTCGGGCCTGAGTCATTAAGGAAAGTAAGGCAAAAACAATTTTGTGTGCTGCAAAATAGATTATGTGCCTCCAAATTTATTTGGTGTCCTTAAAAATATGGCACATCACACACTAACATCTTTCATTAAGGAATTTACAATTCTCAGCCGCTTACAATGGACCCCAGCCGCACCACACACACCAGAATGAATTGATCATCATCATCCCAGTTCTGTTCATAGACTATAAATTACCCAAAATACAAATATATAAATACAGTGAGAAATTACATTCTGCATAATGGCGGATAAAAAACAGAATTCGAAGATTGTGTTGCGGGAACATTACACCTCAATGAAACAGCCTGTAGTGCAGTTCAGAACAACACGGAACTACGTCCGATAGATGAATTAGGAACTACTCTCTTCCCACTCTGGTAAATATAGATTCTTTATTAGCAGACAGACGTAAATGTGTATGATTTGGAACACTTATATTCATGGGAGCAACCTCATCCTAATCAATTACGTATCCATTGAATAGGGTAAGGCAGTTTAGACAAAGAAGAAGGATATATATTCCGAAAATCATCTTCTCAAATTCCTCAATAAAGACATCTGCTATAAATCGCTTATGTAGACTGACCCAATACTCATTCAAAGGCAGTCATGCAATTCACAAGGAGCCAGTAACATCACGGAGGCAGAAGGCCAGCCTCGGACTGGCCTGCCGGCCAGCCGGGCTGTAGACCGGTAGGCCCAGCCGCGATTAAGCCCCGCCCCCTCCGACATTGGGGCGGAGCTTGCAGGGAGCACCTCGTAGACGGTCGTCTGTGTAAGAAACACACTACCGCGCAGGCGCAGAGAGCCGTGCCTTGGCTCTCTGCGCCTGCGCGGTAGTGTTTTGTGAACTTCAGCAGGGGAGGAGGACGGAGTTTCTACCGCGGCTGTCTTCTTGTCACTAGCCGCGCCGCCCAGAGGAGCAGGATGCCGGAGCTTTTCAAGGTAAGGTAAGTGGCAAAAAGAGGGGTTACTATTACTACTCGTTTCCCACAGTGAATGAGGGTTACTTTTCACCTCTTTTTTTTCCCCCTCTTTGTACTGCAGTCTGCAGGTACTGTTAAATTGCACACAGATAGCTGACTAGCATTCACCATAAGTGTGTACAATGCTCTGGATCTTAGGAAAAAGCTATAAAGGGTTAAGTAAAATCAGCAGTGATTAGACTCCTTTGTTGACATTTATTGTGGGAGTCTATTACATTCAGAATTTGTGGAGCAACAACCAATGTGAGGTCCAGAAGTAATGCGTAGCACCTCACTCCCTGCCAATCGAGGAGCCAGAATTGGGAGTGCCCAACCTGTACCCAGAAGCCTCCACAGGAGGGGGATCCAGGTTAACCAGTACTAGCAAGAGGTTACGACTCATGCTGTACCAACAAGATGCAGAGGCTGCAAGGACCAGATATCTTTTTCCTCATTGCCTGTGAGCCTTGTATAAGCATGTGCCCCAAAAACAGGCTGTCATTGGAGCAGGACTGCCTTGCTGGCTGTAAGAGGGGGAGAATGCTAGTAACCACAGGACTGTGCCCAGGGGTTGGCTAAAGAGAGACTGATAATTATAACGTATTCATTTGTTATGGTATAATTGTTTAACCTTTTAATAAAAAGTACTATAGCTCCGTTGTGTTAAATAAACTTAAGTTTTCATTATTCAGATGTTTGCCTGGATGTGAAAATACCAGTGTACACAATTAATGAAAAACTTTTGTTTTATACATCACGGAAACATTATCATTGTAAAATTCTGTAGATGGTTTAGCCAAACGGTATTGTCACAAGGCTTAGCAAGAGAGTTCCCCTGCTTTGGTTCTATACACTGTTAAAAACACCACAACTCCTGGGAAACAATAAAGAATATATATGTATATATAGTGTGAATTGAGAGTGCTATAGCTGCACAGAGAACACTAAATGCTGAGTTGGTTTGGGTCTATAGTTGAATGTGGGGCTGAGTGTGGGGAGGAGGCTGAGTGTGGGGAGGGGGGCTATCTATTAAATGTGAATATTAATTATTTAATGCTAGGAATGGTAGTGGGAAATGGCTGTATTAAACGTAAATGCTATTGATTTATTGCTGGGGCCGTTTGGAGGGAGGGTAATAGGTTTATTTATTAAATGGGAATACTATTAATTTAATGTTGGGGTTGGTTGGACGGAAATAGATCTATTTATCAAATGTGAGTGCTATTACTTTAATGTTGAGGCTGGAGAGAGGCCTAATTATTAAATGTGGGTGCTGTTGATTTAATGGCAGGGATGGTTGGCGTTTCTAAATGTACCAATTATTTTTTCCAAATAGGGCCCTCAACATTCCAGGATGCAGACAAGCCGCAACTAAAGAAACCAGCAGCCACAGGTAGTAAAAGTGACAACAACAGGTAGGACAGTCTGTCAAATGTTCTGAGTCTAGTGTAGGCTTGGCTAACCTGTGGTACTCCAGGTGTTGTGAAACTACAAGTCCCAGCATACCCTTCCAGCAATAAGCTGCTATATATTGGCAAAGCATGCTGGGACTTGTAGTTTCAAAACACCTGGAGTGCCACAGGTTAGCCAAACCTGGTCTAGTGGGACAATCCTGATTTTTGGTGACTGTTCTGCCCAATCTAAGAGGCAGGTCAAGACTGTGTATTCTTTATACACACACTGCATTCTTTATATACTACACTAAGGTGCTAGCTGTCCTTTGTGGGCTGACCGCTCCCCCTCTAGTGTCTGGTCCCGCCTCTATGATGGCTGACCACACCACCTCTGGTGGGCCCCTAGTGTTGCATTCCCGGTGGGCCCTTCATGCCCCAGTCCGACACTGCAGAAGGCTGCTTCAGATATTCTACAGGGACAATTAGGAGCACCACTGCAATACATCCTATGAACTACCTTTTTAAATGCAAAATTTTGAGCGACACATGATGAGGTCAACTGTCACTCATCATTCATAATGTATCACTCATTATGCATCACTCGTTACTCATCCTACCTGCTCATTATTCATATTGCATCGTTCATTATGCATCATTCATCACTCAACATGCCACGGCGCATATTCTCTTATCATACTTGTTCGACTTTTATAAATGACGATATTTAAATCTGACAAATGGTGATGTGCTCTTCAGATGAATATCAAAATACGCCAAGAAATGGAGTTGCATCACACATCATACATGAAATGATCAATTGGTGTCTTAGCGGCTTAAGAAGATATTGTATTCAGTGAACCACAATAAATATCTTGCATATATATTCATTTGCAATGACATTAATTTCCTTAGTAAACATATTGGATGTTACGGCTGGTATAGTTACATTTTCGGTCAATTGTTTTCACATCTGACATAAGCTACACCCTCTTGTAAAACAGATGTGTTAGCCAATCCACAATACTGATCAATATATATCATCATTTATAACAAGACAGCAGACAGCTTTCTTCAATGTCACTGGAACGATTAGGGCCTAATTTAGGGCATTTGTGCGACGTAAAAGTTCTACTTACTGAAAAATTGAGGCTCATTGTATGTGCACAACTTGCATTCATACAGTTGAGCAGCCCCTTGTGCTTTTAGAGGCAGATCAGGCAACATGCACGCACAGGACAGTAATGACCTGCAGAAGCGAGTTAAACCCGCTCCTTTGAGAATCCTCTTATTTAGAGTTGTGCAGATCTTGAAATGCGTTTTGATGTCCATGATGATGATTGACACATAATGACACATATTTGCTCTGTACACATTTATGCTAGATATTAGGTTGTACGTATCTTTAAAAGCACGCAATATTGACTGCATGGGGCATCTTTGCTTACAATGGAGCATCTATACATTTAAGTCTAAATCAGGTCCTAAATGTTCTCCTCCTTATTACTATTATTATCCTTTATCCACCACAAAGGGTCTTCAACTCCGCACTGAGAGCGTGCAACAAAAAGAGTACATATCATTACAGAACAATTAAAAACACATAGCAATACAAAATTCACGACACAGGTAGGAATAACCTTACTGGACAAGTAGGTTCAGGGGGTTACAATACAGCGCAGACTGAAACCTGTGCCCATGAGTGTGGGCGACTAACAGGATCAGAACCATTGATTGAGGTGTGGAGTCCAGCGGCAGAGACACCATGGAGGAGGTGCGAGACATAGCTGGCGTGCAGAAGGCATTGGTAATGAAAAGAAGACAGGAGGGAAGAGGGCCTTGCTTGCAAAAGCTTACAATCTAAGGGAAGTAGCAGAGAAATGGGTGATACATAGGGGTGAGTTAGTGTAAAGGAATCAAAAAACAGATGGGTGGGGTTGAAGCAAGAGGGGGTGAGATGAAAAAAGTTGAATAAGGGAGGATGAAAGAGGATGAGGTATATCTCATACAAGTGTACGAAGAGTGGAGAGGTTAAAAGATGGAATGGTAGGATGATAGGTGTTTATCCAAGGAGCGTTTGAAGCTTTGCAGGTATAGTCTGATAGTAAAAGGGAGATTCCAGATGTCGTGGATACGGGATATTCTTAGAACTAAACCTGAATTTTAAGTTTTTTCCAGTTTAGTGCGATAAGGGATTTAGCAGCTGTCAGTATAGGTGTAGCTAATTTTTGGGAAAATTTGTCGAGCTCCAGAGGAGGATAACATAATACGCTACAGGAGCCTCAAATAGAGGGTTTAGAAGGCCACAAACAAAATCCCAGAAAGAGGAGATAATTGGGCAGGTCCACCATATGTGGAGCATAGTCCCTCTGTGGCTGATTGACCCTGTTTTATTGTCCAGCATTAGGATTTTTTCTGTAGGAGTCCCTTGTTTGATCCTTCTATCTGTGAAGAAAAAGTTGCCTTCATCAATAAATATTATCTCTTTCGCTGTGTTTAAGAAGACTTTTACACTTCTCCGGGGGCTTGAAAGACCAACCTTAGTTTTTTTGTGATTGGTAAGAAAACAAGCACAATAACCTCTCCCCTTTATGGTTCTCTTTCGAAAACAATTCAGACACGACGGCTGTAATTGGAAACTGTTGAACTCCACACAAGCAACAACCTAAAAAATATAAATGTAGAAACAGAGCTGAAAAAATTGAAAAGTGTGTTTCAGATGTGGGTCCAGAATTCTTCCCTTCCCTTCTCACTGTTCCGGGATGAACAGTGAGAAGGGATTGGATAGAGGCTTCATTGCAACCTGGGAAAGTTTTATTGAAATCCTTTTGGATTGGTGAAGACACTGGTTTGAAAGTGTTTCTATAATACGGCATGAAAAGCAATTGTGCACACAAGATCCACCAATTCACCTGTGAGCTGATTGGGGGAAGTTTCTGAACTTCTAGGTGGAACCCACGCATTTCATTACTTACGGTAAAATGTTACTCATCTGTCCTTTCACAGAGGAGCAGATTCAATTGGCTGCGATATTCCTGAGAACATCACGGCCACACTTTATTATCGTTTATACGGTAAAAAGTAACGCTTACTTTTGCTCGCACCTCTATGGGGTGCAAGCAGGGCCGGATTAAGGGAATGGAGGCCCCTGGGCTAAGGGGGCCTCCATGCCCCTGTGATGGCCCCCCCGTGATCCGAGCCGCTCCCCCCCCCCGGTGAGCCGAGCCACCCCCAAGGCACTTACCTCTTTCTCCTGGCATTGCAGTCCTTCCCCACCGCGCTGTACGCTCTTTACTGAGGAGATCTCATGAGAGTGAGACTCACGAGATTTCCTCAGTAAGGAGACTACAGCGCGCCGGGGAAGGACCGCAGTGAAAGTGCTCAGCAGCATTGATCGCGCCAGGGGCGCCCCCTGCCCCCGACCGATCAATAATACTGCTGAGCACTTTCAAGGGCCCCATGGATGCCCGAGACCTCTGGGCTGTAGCCCAGTTAGCCCTAGGGTTAATCCGGCCCTGGGTGCAAGCAAAAGTTAGCGGTACTTTCACTGAAAAAGCCGTTCTGGGACACTACGTGTTGATGTTTTTTAGAATTGAATCTGCTCCTTAGTTTCTAAAGATCGCACATTATATGTGATTATCTTTAATAATGTTACCTCAATGATACGGTGTTTCAAGCATTGCTGAAATGCTCACCAAGTGCTGGTTTAGCTAGTTGATTTGTTGGTATGATGTAAGACCAATTTGCTTATGTGTTAAATATTGTATGCGTCAAAAAATAAAAAGTAATTTACAAATAATAAAACAATCTGAAATATATTATAATCTAAATAATATAATACACAATGGGGGAATTCAATTGACAGCGTTATGTTTAAGAATAACGACCCACGCACTATTACCAATAGTACGGTAATTTTAACGCGGATATCTGCGTTGAAATTACCGTACTAACAGTAATATAGTGTGTTATTACTGTAGTAACGGCAAGAGTGCACGACCTGTGTTACTGTCAAACATAGCACTGTCAATTGAATTCTCCCAAATTGGAAGTAAAATACAAAAAATACTATTACATTATTATGTTATATTATATTTTCTAATTTGTGATTGGCATCTGGCATTTGAAAATGGGACAACATGGTGACAACAACAAATGCAACAATACAATTACAGGAGGAGATATTTTACTCAAGCACAGACAGTTGCCAAACTGCACATAACGATTGTAACCATTAATTAACTAGCAGCAAAGTAGAACTCTAGACACTGTTTATGATGAAATAGAAAGAAACAGGTTTGTGAGGTGACCTCAATACATGAATAGTAGATTTGGCTCTTCCCTAGAGGTTTAATCAAACTTCTAGCGGAATTATAAGTAGAACCATCTATCTAACTAGCTAGAACTTCTCTCTTCCTTACTTCAAGCTAATTGTCACAGCTTCCATGATAATTTTTTAATCCTTTGTAAATTAATAGGATTTAAATGTGGTTTTGGATTTGGCTGAAACCATGTCGGGGAATTTGCGATTGAACAGAATCAATCGGATTTGTTACATCCCTAATTTCTATAGCCAAAAACATACAAAAAAAATAATTTACAATTGCTGTTCGTTCCACCCCACATGGGTAAAATTATAATTGTTAAACCAGGCAGTGTAAACATAAATCATTGAGGGAATACATATGGGATCTGACTTGCATTACCTGTATCTTAGTCGTAGAAAAGATTTATCATTACTTAATATTAAATTATAGCATAAGCAATTCCTGTAGGCGTGTCCTTTGTCACTGAATTTTGAATAACAATGAATATTGTTATTCATTCAATAAAAATTCCACTCAAGACTAAAAAATATAGTTTTGAGTGGAAAAGAAGGTGTTAAATAAAAAAAAAAAAAAAAAAGAAAATTGACCTTACAGGTATTATTGTCAGGTTCCCCTGAAGACTCCAACATGCTCTAATGAGGCCTTCACTGCGTGTGCTCTATCCGCACGCATGCTCAGAAACACAGTGAAGCAAAGTTTTATTTCAGAATTATGGTATTCACAATAGTCCTGATTTTTGCAGGACTGTCCCAATTTGCAGGCCTCAAAATAGATGTGGCTTGTCAGATAATGGGTTTGGCTGCAAACAAATGTGGGCGTAATTGCACAGATTGGGGCAGGTTTTGGTGGATCGTGAATAAGGCCTATTTTTCCCAGTATTTCACATTTAAATGTTGGGAGGTACTGGATGGAGAGGGTGATGGTACCACTTTGACCACCTTATAGAGAGTATGTCTAAACCAGTGTTTCCCAACCCTAGTCCTCAAGTATATTTATTCCAAATATAGAATAAGTAAGGTATATGGGTAAAATGATACAAACATAATGGTATGATGTATGCAGGGGCAGGCTGGGCTGGGGGACAGGGTGGTATCTGCCCCCCCAGGCCACTCCCATAGTGGGCTACCTTGAGCTGGGTCACCTGCATTTTTTTTCCTTTAGTATGTCCCTAATAGGCTATTGAGTCAAGTCTTGCCCCCCCCGGGATAAAATTTGCCAGCCCTCCCTTGGATGTATGCAAGTTGCTGTACGAACACAGTTAATTCGGTTGCAAGATGACCGTGAATATTCTGTGCCTCGGTCCTGTCCTGGAAAGACAACAAAATGTCTCAACACTACCTTCCCCCATTTCCCACAATCATCCAATAATCACCCATTTAACTATTTAAATGACACCCAGCCTTTTATTTAAATTCTTGTATTTAAATCTTAAAGGAAGGGGCTTATCGGGCAACAAATTGCCCCCATGGACCATGTATATGGTACCCCATAACCAAAATCCAAGGGTCAGGTCCACAGTCCACAATCAAAATACAGGTATAATAATCCATAGCACAGGACTGCCACCCAACCAAATTCCCAAGGATCCTCCCAAATCTAACTTTACCACCCCACCTTTTCCAGAGAGATCTGATCAGTTTCCTCTCATTAACCACCACATGGAGACCATTTCACACCTTAAATTAGCCTCTGCTCCCAATCCACTTAATGCCCTCATCACGGTTTCTTATATATATATATATATATATATATATATATATATATATATATATATATATATATATATATAGATATATCACATGGGCCCACTGCATGCCTCTCCTGAATTAGTGCAGTTCCGCCTGGTCAGACTGGTTCCAGGTTCTGTTCCAGATTCATCTTCGCTGTCCTTACTCCTGCCCAATATATGCAGGAGTCCAAACATATCCAACCAGCCCATAAAGTTACGATCGTAAATATAGCCTGTACCTCTTAAACCTCCACCTCCCTAAGCTCTTAATAGCCACACCATCCACACCTACTGTCACTGCCTCAGTGGCTGCACTCTATGAAAGGAATTGGTACTTAAATGTGTTGCTTCCACTCCTGCCATGCCCCAACTAGTGCTCAACATGCTTGCAAACTGATATTCAGTGACCTATGCAACTCGTTGGTGCACGTGCAAACTCTCTATCACCCTCTCTACTGGACATATTGAATAATCAAGCAGCCTTATCAACATGACCCATCTCCAACTGCCTATCTGATCTGTCTTTGACCGCATAATGACAAAGATTCCTCTTCACTCAGCTTGATATCCTCTGCATCTAACCCAACAGCCTCTCTTTTAATGGGGCTGACCAATTCGCTTAACCTCATGGGCCCAAATAATGCGAGCACAAACGCTGCCTGAAATAATGTCACTTCAAACTGAGACCCAAACACCATTTGGTGGCAGTCAATATTCTTTTCAAGCAAATCTGGTGTGATTGTTATGTTAGGGTCTGCCGTGGCGCAACCTGGGGTGCCTAGATTGGAGAAAAGAGGGGTGTAGGAGGGTAGAAAAAGGGTGTGGGGGGGTAGAGGTTGGTTAATGTTAGAGGGGAAGGATAGGTAGTGTAAAAATTGAAACACCCCAAACACTGGGAGCTATATACATCGAGCTATAGACATTATCACTTAACCCACATAATCCCTGAGCTATAAACAAGGCTATAAGCAAGAGCAAACAGCAATTAGCGGAGAACACACCCACACAATATACACCGCATCAGAGCTATAGACAAAAAGCAAAAGAGCTAAAGCATTCATAACTGCAAAAAAGCTGTAAACACCCGCTGTACTTCCAGCACCTGAGTATATTGTCTGTACCGCTTCAATTGCACTGCTCTACCCCCACACCCTTTTTCTCCCCTCCTACACCCCTCTTTTCTCCAATCTAGGCACCCCAGGTTGC
Source organism: Mixophyes fleayi (assembly GCF_038048845.1). Classification (NCBI taxonomy): domain Eukaryota; kingdom Metazoa; phylum Chordata; class Amphibia; order Anura; family Limnodynastidae; genus Mixophyes; species Mixophyes fleayi. Next base: position 76,218,262 of record NC_134412.1, read on the forward strand.
GCCACGGCAGACCCTAAGACAACAAGAACCTCATCCCTGGGAATCGGAACACCCGTAACGGCAGCAACTATCTACCCAGCACACAAACCAAGCGCAGACGTCCAAGGTAAATCCCCTAAAAAGGGTCTCCGCCATCCACGTTCAAATCTGGTGTGATTGGTCGCCAAGTATCTTGGGGCTACCCAATGGCTGTAAGAAAAATTAGCTGGCTGCATACCCACTCTCTTATATCTAGCAAGAATTGTTCAATGGCCCCCACTTCTCGGGGACCATAGACCTTTAGCTTATGCAAAAGATATCAAGGTTTCCTAGTGTTTGCAGTAGACAGTCTCAAGTATTCCGTGCTAAGGAGACCTGGATCAGTTCAACACTCCTGTGGCCACTATGTTTCAGTGGTGAGTAGGGCATCTGTAAGGGGCCAAGATGTGACTTTGAAAAATTAAATCTAGACAACGCATCTGCTTTCTCATTCTTAACTCCTGGAATGTGCCAGACTTTCACCCAAATGTTTTTCTTTAGACATCTCACACTAGAGCCCACAATAGTGTCACCACTGGAGGTAATCTAGCTGAGAGGGTTTTAAAACCTCCACCACCGCCCCATTATCAGACCTAAGTACCACTTGCCTGTTCTGTAGCTCGTAACTCCATGGCTCCAACGCCGCTAACACTGCAAACAGCACTAACAGTGCCTCATTACACATCCAACCAGCTCTTACCACTCTGGTAGCCAATGCCCCAAACACCATTTTTCCAAACAATAAGCTCCACATCCAATGCTAAATGCTGTATCAGCGAATAGCTGTAACTCAGAATGGCATATTTATCCTTACTCCACATTGTATATCTGTTATACTCATCTAGGAAATATAGGCACATTATCAAGGACATAATTCTACCTGCAAACGCTAAGTTGCCCAACAGTGACTTATTGGCCGTTGGTTTTGTTTACAGCTAGCATGGAGCAGATGAGTTCCTTCAAGTCCCGTAGCTCCTGGTATGGTAAGAGAACCAGCTGTTGTACTGTGTCAATCTCTATGCCTAAGAATGTGAGCACCTTCCTTGTACATACCAATTTGTCTTGTGCTAGTGGCACATCTGAAGTCCATAGAAATACATTGAAAGCGTGCCACCTCATCACCAATAATTTAGGACACTGCAGGCCCATAAATAGAAGATTATCCAAGTAATGGCACATGTCCTTTTTACCTGACTCAGACTTAACAATGAATTAAAGGAATGAGCGGAATGGTTCAAATAACTTACAGGATATAGCACAAACCATGGGTAGGCTTCTGTCCACAAATAGTGCCCTTCTAACTTCCAACCCAACTAATGGAAATAAGAAGAATATATTGGGAGCAACCAAAACACTCTCTATATCTACTTTGGCCATTAACGCTCCCTTCCCACAGCTCTTGACATTTTGCCATCGTTTGAGAACTCGATTCCCAGCTTGCGGAGAACAACCGCATCAACAGCCAATCTGGACCCGTCTCCTGCAATCCAGCTCTCTCCACCTCCATAGCTGCTCCTTCCTACATCTCACTTTCCAGCTATCACCAAATCTTCTGAATGGTGGCACCTGCAACACACCTACTTTTATATATGCCCTTCCCCACCAGCCATAACGCTGCTCACCCCTCTCTTCTTTCCACCTCCCTCTCCTATTCACTTTCATTGTGCCTAATCTCACAATATTCACCATAATGGCAGAGGTACCTGCAGCGGATTCCTAGCAGGGGCTGGGAAAAAGAGTTGTTTTAATAAACAAAGCAGATCTTCCCTTTTAACAACCTATACTCTTATTACTGGAGTTACGGCAGACAGAGGTCTGTATATTGTATTTGAATTTTTACTATGCAGTTTTGTATTACAGTGGTGTGATATTTCATAAAGTATTACAGTTAGCTTTGGTCTTGTGATTACCCCGTGACATCTCACATCTGATTGAGATATAGTTTAGAAAACAACTAAGGCTAAAATACAAGTTCCTTACATAAAGAAGCTACTAATGCCATCCTCAAATGTATATGTAAAAGTTCACATACCTTTACTGAACTTGAGATATTTCACACTGTATTTACATTTGCTATGCAGCTTAGTTAAAGCTATTGTTCTGTGTTATCAGATATTTCAGACTGCGAAAAGGCTGTGTACTTCAGTGGGATTAATGGCAGGAAGTCTGCTGTGTGTAGAAAAATAAGTCCCGAGCAATCACAACTTTATCTCAAATATCCTCTGTTCTGAGACTTTTACATATATAATATATATATATATATTTGTGAATATTAGTAGTAGCTCTTTTGTATAAGCCAGCTTGTAGATTAGTTTTAGCGATCCTTTTATTCTTGTATCTAAAGGAAGAGTTTATGACACAATACATACTGTAAAGTGGAGCTTAACATTAAATTGAACTAATTACTGTATTTAAAAATAAGTTAATAATCAAATTTCTATCTAGAACATGGGCTCTAAATGCTCATTGTCTATACTTCCCTGATGGAGGCGGGGTAGTCCCAAATCCAGGGGACTGTACAACGATCTCAGCAGTCAGGACTTTTGTCCCGACTGCCAGGACTATTGGGAGGTATGTCCACACTTACCAACTTTTTATTTCTTTCCCTCCAGGAGATCCCGAAGGGAGGTGCAACGTGAGGACGGAGGGGGGTGGGGCAAATTACATCATTTTTGCCCCACACCTGAGATGCAATGACCCAAAACTGTCATTTTGCCGTGGGGGGACAGGGACAAACTGACACAATTCACTGCAAATTGCGTCATGGAGGTTCCCATACTTTCCAGTTCATAGGAAGTGGGCAGGATGTGGGAAAATGGCCTGCTCTCCTGGGAGTCTCACCCATATTCCGAGAGAGTGGGCAAATATTGGTTTGTCCCTTTCACCATGGTGAAGAGATGTTGCGTGTGCTGGGGTGTTTGTAGGTGAGGAGACGGCGGTTGAGGGTGACTTCAGAAGCGCTAGGCATGTACTCATGGGACTGACACACCCTAACATTATGTGGCCCCTCCCCTATTGGTATGTGACCTTGTCCCCTTTATCTGAGGTGCCCACTGTCAAGAATCACCAACTTCAAAAACATACTTGCTGACATTTTTCCCCTCTGGGAGATACCACAGGGGTGGCCCAGAGGTGTAAGTCTGCGGGCGTGTCCATGCGATTTACATCATCGCGGCCCCGTCACCATGCATTGCCGCGATTATTGGTGGCTTGGGTGATGAAGTTTCTCTCAGTGTCGAAAAGAAAATAGTCTCTAGATCTTTGTTCTCCTTGAGTCTCTCTCAAACAATAAAGTTTTCCTATTCAAATACAACTTATGTGTCGGACATTTTACCGAAGACTGACTGACTGACTTATGGCTGCTCATAATACTGTACAGAGAGGAACAGATGTGGGTGCGCTAGAAATCAAGGGCATATGCTGTACAGTGGCTGCGATAGGTCCTATACATTTTCTGGGTGTGCTGTTACTTGTGGTTCTTCTGGATGTTTGACCCTACATACCTCCCAATCTTGCCATTATCTGCATGACCTTGGATTACATTCCTTTCTGCGGCTCTGGTACTTTCCCTTACTTTGGCTTTACCTTGCATTCGGATACTGATTTGGTGCTGAACCTGGCCTGACACTAACTTTGCCTTTTGTGTCTCTGAATTTGAAATCCATTTTATCACTGTGGTTGCCTAGGTCTGGTACTTTGCGTCCATTGCTAATAAACATCTCTGACTCGTGCATAAGTACTGGGGGCAATTGGGAACCAGTAAGCATAACTTGAAATAAGGACAAAGAGACTGCTATAGCTAAAGAGCTACCTGGGCACTGATTTTTATTGTATGGGAGTCAGCCCAGACTTAACAATTGTCAATTATACAACTAATAATAAATCAGAGCTTGTACTCAAAAGTGAAAGTGGAAAGTGAAACTTGAGGTGTGAAGTAAGATACTGCTGTTACTTAACAAGCTCTGCACATGCACAGAACTGATTATTTAAGTAATGCTCTGGTGTTACCTAAATAATCATTTCTGTTGCATATATACAACTCTATAAGTAATGGCAGTGCATTACTTAAGGCAGTGATTCCCAAACTGTGCGCCTAGGCTCCCTGGGGTGCCTCAGCGATCTCACAGGGGTGCCTCGGCCAGGGCCAGTGGTAAGCAAGGCAGGGGACTACTTAGTAATCATTTTGGCTTAGGAGTGCCTTGAAAAAATTATGGAAACCCTAAGGATGCCTTGAACTGAAAAAGTTTGGGATCCACTGACTTAAGGAGAAAATCGGCTCCACACAACTGATTTCCACTTCTTACTCCCCTAGTGCTATGTGATAGTGCTCCAAGTGAAGGGCTGTCATGTCCTGCAACGATGGAGTGAGCCTATCGCCATCTGCTGCCTTGTCCATCAATGCAGCGGTTCCCAGTCACTGATAGGCTGGGAGCGCCGTGACCTCATCACCTTGAGGCTCAGAGAGTTTAGCTTTTCTTGCTAACACCATCTGGGGATGGCGTTAGTAGGTGTAATCCAATGGAAAGCCCGCTGCCCAGTCTGTCCTCATGGGCATGCATGATCAATGCATACAGCCCAGGAGAGAACTCTCATATAGTCTCTCCACTGTGATCAGCAAGCGGTAAAAGCTATATCTTACATTAACAATCTTAGAAGGTATTTAGCCAATGGCTAAAATCTACTATATATAAGTTTTTACATACACATAGATTAGCTACTGCATTCATGCTTAATTCTCCAGGGAAAGTGTTGCAGTCTATGCAAAATGGCTTTAACTAAACAATTTAAAGAAAAAAATTAAAAAAAAATAAGATCTTTTACATACTGAAAGTTCTTACAATATCTCCAAGTAATTCTTTAGCAAATACCAATACAGACCTTAGGTCAAGAGAAAGAAATTTTTACACGCAGGCTGCGTAATATAATGAAAATGCGATCGAGAACACAGAGGTCATTGTGTTGCTGAAACTGACACTGCACTGGTACCAGTGGGATTTTGCATATATAATTGGGAAGGGTGACACAATCAAGGTAATTGTTAAGAGAGTTCTGGCAGTCACAGCGACTGATTCATCTGCCTTTTGAAACTAGCCTTGTTTTTCATATTCCAATTATTCTCTAACAAAAGTCAACCATTTTCCTGTGCTCATTAGATTTAAATTCTAACCGTCAGCTCGTGACTATTCTTCAGGATTTTGTGGAACTACAAGTCGATGCATTATTGCCAGACACTGGAAAACCAACAAGTAACGGTATGCAGCATGTTTTTTTTTCCTTCTACAAAATGGATGGCAATATTTGTATTTATTGACATTATAGGGGGGAGGGGTGGTTGGAAACCAAATGCCTTACTGTGTACACCTGCAGAAAATAAGCTGTGCTGTTATCTGCGATCACCTTTTGGTGAACTGGAGGGAGTATGGCATATATGTGCGGTAAACTGTAAAGTTTGAGTGTAGAAATGAATAGAGATGAACAAGCTAAAAACATTCTGCGACAGATTAGATAAATGCATTCATGATATATGTAAATCTGCTACTTGATTTGTCAATGAAAAGTTGTGAGAAGTTCATGTCCTGTTTGGTATCTCCATCCCTATTGCCATGTTTCTTTATTTCTGTGTAAGTAATTTGAATGAGAGCTAGGGATGGGGCGAAATGTTGTAAGAAAACGTGGGCCTCAACAAAATGGCAGCACGCTGCCTGAGGAGGCATTGGCTAACCAGCAGGGGGGATGTCAAGTGCTTTAGAAGTACTAGGTCGCATTTGAATTTACTCCTCCTCCAAACTCACTTCAGAAAACAGAGTTCAACAAAGAAACTTGTTGAGGAATTTATGGTAAAATATATATTTTTTAAACCAATTCCTGCATTCTGAACATAACAGATGATAATGAGCAGAGTAGGCTCTGGATGGCATGACATGAAGGGCCTTATTGCTTAAAGCAGATGGACAACCACAGGAGTCTGGGTCTGATACAATATAATTGCCTGTCTAAGCATTATAATATAAAGTACCCAAACTCCGCTTGAATTCACTCAATGCTTCCAGGGCATTCTTTACTTCAGTTTACCCGCCATGGTCAACTGTGGTCACGTGTTTTTACATCTTCACACACTGCTTGCCCGTATTGCTCCATGCGAAAACTAAAGTCTCTATCTCTTTAGGGTGCTGACATGTTGCATGTTGAGAGCATGTGGTGGGTGAAGAAGTATCTACATGTTATGACAAAATCCAAGGGGGCGTAAGAGATCCATTTCTCCCCCTGCAGAGACCCATATTGGTATTGATTTTTTATCTTTTGCTGTTTAAAGTGGCACATCTTTTATTATACTTCACATATAAAGGCTCATTTACCATCCTGCATAAGGAGAGAACTGCAGCGCAAATGTAATTTTGTGAGGTAATACACTTACTTTTGTGCAGGCGTGTCCAATTTTACAGTTATTCACATGGATATGTGGGTCAAAATGGTGACATTTGCACTTACCAAAGGGTTTACGTCGGGCCTGCATAAGCACACAAATTCAGTGAAAACATCAATCTATGTGAGAGGTTCCTACAACCAAGAAAAATGAATGTGACACCGACTGCATTTTACTTATATAAGGTTATAGTCATATGATGGCGGCTGTTGCGTTGTGATTGGCTCATTTTTGTTTGCTCGGTAATGATTAGATTCTACTGGGAATTTTTATTAGCCATTGTATCTCATCCTAATCAGTGATGAGTCGCAGATTTTTTCATTGTACCCAGATCTAAGATACTTGTATGAATTGTAATTTCTGACATTAAATTTTCTACTTATCTCTAAAACTAAATCAGTTTACTTAGGCAAAGGTTTGTAGAAAAGAAACACAGATCTGGATGGGTCTATGGCAGACAAATGTGATATAACCTGCAATGAAGAAGAATTTAATGTATATGTATGAAACAAAAGATTGCCCAGACCGAAACTATCAAGTCCCTAGAAATACAGGGGCAAACACAGGACTTGTAGAGGTGGGTTTTCACACCACGCTACCAGAGGGCGTGACCAGCATGCATGGGGGCATGGTTATAATATTAGACAGTGCTTGGCTGCTCTCCAACTCTTCCTATCCCCATAATATACATGGGCAATGCTGCCTGCACTACTGTTAGGTGCACTCAGCTCTCCCTTTTCAAGCAGAGCCGTGTGAAGCGGGGGCAGAGTCCAGCCACCTCAATTATACAGTGCCTCAGGCTTGGAGGGGGGTTTCCATGCACTAGGAACCCCCCTTCGGTTTGCCTATGAAATCTGCCTGCCCCTAGCCCAGACGGCTTCCTGGCTATTTACTATAAAAATACAGAAACACTTTGTTCCTGTTCTAGTAGATCTGTTTAATGCCATCCTATGATGCACCAAACTTGATGATGCCCCTACCAAGGCAGAAGTAGTGGTGATCCCAAACCCTGGCAGAGACCCCAATAGCTGCAGCAGTTACCACCCGAAATCATTAATCAAAAAACTTTTAAACAAAAGATTGGGCAGAGTCATCAACTCTCTGGTCAATCCAAATCTCTAATTTCAAAGTTAACTTGGGGAAAACTGAGGTAATGGATCTTAACCTGTCTTCCCAGCACAAGAAAATATGAACAGTTTTATGCAGCGAACTCTCCGTCATTACTAAAGAATATCATGTGTGAAAAATTGGAACTCACTCTTTATCACATGGGCTGGAGACATTGGAGTCTCTAACTTCAGTATTATTTTATTGCCATGCACTTAGCTCAGTGTGCTCTGGCGGTTCCCACAATACAGAGCCCAGATCTCTGGTGGTTCCTACAATACAGAGCCCAGATCTCTGGCGGTTCCCACAATACAGAGCACAGATCTCTGGTGGTTCCCACAATACAGAGCCCAGATCTCTGGTGGTTCCCACAATACAGAGCCCAGATCTCTGGTGGTTCCCACAATACAGAGCCCAGATCTCTGGTGGTTCCCACAATACAAAGCCCTGATGTGAAAATGCTCATGAGCCAATGACACTATGGTTCTCAATGAGATCCACAATTCTGTAATTCAAAAGCTGCTCTACCACCTAGGTAAAATATTTTACTAATCTGCTCCTCCCCTAGCTGGAGATCTCCTTTAAATCATCATTAACATCATTGCTTATTTGTAAGGTGCCACGAATTTCTAAGCAGAGGACAGTCAGCATACAAATCATACAAATACAAATTAAACAAAACAAAAAATTATACAAGTATATATTGCAAGCATAAATCATACAAGTACAATTATAAGTAGCAAATATACAAGTATAAATTAAACATAGAAACATAAAAACCACACAAATACAAGTTAAACAAAAAAAAAAAAAAACATGTAACTTCGAGATAGACAATGAAGGTGCAGACGTGAGACATGGTGTAGAGAGGACCTTGCTGGGGAGAAAACCAAAAGACAAAAACTTATATAAACTTAAAAAAAGAAAAGAAAGAAGTTTATAATGTATTTCCCACTACATGTGGAATAATGAAGGTAGGTAATCTACTCCTCCACTTCCTTGCATGCGAGCAGTAAGACACACCTGGAAATCGTAGCTAAATATATGAAATGACTAGTATGCCATTTACAGCTATTTCACATACTGCTCATTTTAGGCTAATTGTTTGTTAAGCTGGTTGCACCACTTTCCAATAATAACATTTATTTATCAAACAAAAGTGTTGTAGTGGAAGACGGTGTGACAGGGCATCTACATTAAAATCATAAATATAGCAACACTTGCGGCTGTATAGAGCACTGTAGGATCACCAGTATTCTGTAGCTAGAGCAAGTATCTGGGGGGTTACTATGAATTGTGTGACCTGTATGAGTTATACCTGCTCCATAAGGCTCTGTGAAAATAAATCAAAGTGTTCCTGCACCTTGGAGAAATGACAATATTATTGCTACTACTGCGGTTTTTATATTTGTTTTTCATGTGTAACATGAATGCATACAGTACAACACTGTTTGTCTTTTATACTACAGTTGCTGTGTACAACACCCTTTGTGCTTTGTGGAAGGTGCAGTGCTCCCGAATAGCACTGCCGTGGTTACACAAGCCATGGCTTCTAGCAGATCTGGTTCCAGTGCTTAACTAAAGCACTTATTAAGGTCTGTTTGTTGTACTCATGCACTTTCTCCAGGTTGCTTGTTTTGGTGACAGATCCTTCATTGTTTTCAGTCCACATAGGGCATTTCTTCTTTTAGGAGACAGAATTGCATCTCCTTGCCATATTATGCAATAATTATTTATGCTTTATTATAAATGTAGAGTATTCCCTGAAATGGGGATAGTTACACTAGGATAGAATGCGGGAAGTGATCTCATGATCAAATTGCTGAAGCTAGTTAGATGCGTTGTAGACTGAGGCTAATAATTACCATCAACGTTTATTTATACAGCGTTACAGATTACGCAGAGTTATACAACATGGGTACATCAAAACACAACAAATGTATACAGTAATAATACAATAATAATATATAGATCAGATAATATCTAGGAACAAATTAGCATAAAACAAATTCAACAATACACTTGGCTAACAAAATAAATAGCACAATGTGATATGCAACATACAATACAGAGAGTTTACATTCGAGAGTGAGGGGGGAGACAGAAGAGGAGTGTTTGAAGATTGGGGGATCGTCTTGTAGAGTGGCGTAGGGAGTTCTAGAGGTGTGTGGCAGTTTATAAGAAGTCTTGGAGCCTGGACTGGGAAGAGGTAATAAAACGCTGAGACCAGAGGCTCAGGTAGTGATTGATCCTGAATTAACGTCAGTGATGAAGTGTCACGTCTGAAGTGCTGGAGTAGCCACTAGCTGGTATAAGCGCAAATGATTAAGGAGGCGCAGAGTTTAACGCACCAGGGATCCCCGCAAGGAAGTTTGGACTTTGCTGCAAAGGGTGCACAGGTCGCTGTTCTCCAAGATAGCCACCAGCGCAGTGGCTGAGCAGGACAGGAATGGTCAAGCAATCCGGGTCAGAACCAGCCAGTAACACGGTACACAGGGGTGATACAAGAGCAGTCAAAACAAGCCTGAGGACAAAACCAGAGCGAGCAATAAGGTACCAAAGCGAGATCCAAAACGGGAGTCAAGAAACAAGCCAAGTCTGGAGCCAATATCTGGAAGCAGAATACAAGGAGACTCTGGAGTAGGGAGTGAACCAATACTCCAGCACCGTAGTGGTGCCAGAGGCCTCCGTATATATATATGTAGATCAGTCCTAATTGGGCAAAAGGAGATTTGGCGGTCAGAACATAGCTGACCACTGACAGAACGAGCCTAGAAGCATCCCGTTACAAGGCATGCACGTGTAGAGCGTTGACTGGAATAAGGGGACGCATCCCATTGCTAGGCAGCGTTCATAATAGACTGGAGGGGAAAGTCCAAAAAGGAGAAGATTACAATAGTGGAGGCTAAAGTCACACAGATCTATACAACTTTAGCATTTAAAGGTCCAGAGCTATATTTTCTGCAGTCTCAAAATACCATCTCCATTGATGCAGCTGTCCATGGTTCAAGCCTTGTCAGCATCCCATGTTTTTTAAAAAAAACAGGAAATAGAAATAATTTAGAACTAATTTAGCTTATATGAAATGCTAATATTAGGTAAATATAAAATAAAAGCAATGATGTGCAAAGTGAACAGAATTTCTCCATTGTGTCATTGGCTTTTCCACAAATCCAGGCCTAAACATTTTGCAGTTAATTTTATTTTCTGCCTTCCCCTCCTCGTTATTGTTTATGTCGAGCTGGAAAACACTTATGTGAGAGGAACCTAATGTTCTAATGGAAGGGAAATGCAGCTGTCAAACACACTATTTCTTTAGTTACTGGTGACATCAGCATAAGGAAAGCCCACAAAATACTTCTCTGCACTATTATTAGTGATCTGTCAGCAAATTTGTAACCAAAGGTCCTCTATGGGAGTAGCTACACTGTCACACTCTTGTGCAACTATCAGTATAGGTGGACAATTCTAACAATGAGAAATGTATAGGGACTGTTGCATCATTAATATTGGAATCTCGATAGATTTTGACCTGCATTCATTTGCAACCAATCACAGGTCAAAATCACCCACGTAGGGCAAGTCTTAGTTAGCAATACTGTTATTGTTTAATTTTTACCTTTAAAGTGTCTTTGACTATGGTCACAGCATCTTTTTATTGTTCTTTGTCTCACAAACATCTGTGTGTTCCCAGTTTTGAAGCGGGTGAGAATAGAACAACATGTAGCCAATCAAATCATAAGAAACTTCACCGCATCACATACCAATGTCATGACGTGAGTATGCCGGTCTTATGGAGAAGCAGAGATAATGTTGTGATAATATTAGTGAGAAGAGAGATGCGTATGCTATTTTCATATTTCTTTTGCACGTGTAACATGCTCTACATTTATGATAGAGCTCTAGGTTTTTAATAAAGCACAAATAGCAGGCACTGTTGTGTTATGAAGAGGGGAATGGAGGGCCAGCTTTATTTGTCATTTGTAAACTCACATGATGGAGACGTTGTCAGATCCAGGGAGAGCCCAAAAAACACGAGAGGTCCCCCTCACCTGGAGAGTACCGTTCCAATGCACTGGGTCCCTCCTGGTACCCTTGGTCAGTGAAAAGGAACCAGGTGATAGGTGTAAAAAATAGATTACTGCAGTACAAAAAGTGGCAACTGCGGGTCAAGACCTTTGCAATTTTGTCTTACGCGATTTGACTATTTGTCTTTAGCAAACTACTCAGTCTACAAACCACACATGAAACAGCATGCAAAAGGACAGTTTTGTCAAAACCAGTAATTGGGATATCTAAAAGCACAAAGTAGGGGTGATGCAGGAAGACAGTCATGTAAAATGCACCATTAAATGGAAAAACGTTTATGCATCCAATTTGTTTCACCACTGGAATGTTTTTTTGTTTTCTTTGTTACAATATTACTTGCTGTATGCATCATATAAATTAGCCATTACACGTTTATCACACAAAGAAGGAGTTTGAATTAGTATTTGATAAAGTATAATAAGGTCCTGAAATAATCCAAATAATCCACAAAATATTGTTAAATTATTAAAGTATTATAAATGTGTGCATACTGATAGTTATTTCAGTGAGTTACGGCATCACTGATACTGTTAAATATATACAAAGCAAAATGATGTCATACAAGTATGTAAAGTCTGTTTACATATGTACAGGCAATCGCTATACGTGATCTTGCTTAAGAACTACACACCTAATAATAAACAACAAATGGCACATTGTAAAAACAGGAACATAGCTTGAAAACAGACATTTTAACAAACACATTGCAAAACTGTGAAATATGTTGCAAAGCAAAGAGAGAAATCTGTAAACACCTTCACTTCTAATATGCAAATGTGGCAAATCTGGTTATATATTTATTCTTCAACATATCTTTCCTGTAATATATTCTAAATATCAAAATTAGTTTTCTACAATGTTGTATGCATAATTAGTATAATTTTAAGGTTGGTATATGCAGGAGCAAATGCAGGATTGTTAAGGGAGGTAGGGGGGTTCCACGCCACCATAGAGGGCGTGACCATCATGCAAGAGGCGCGACTATCATATTAGTCAGTTCTAGACCACTTTCCAAATTTTTCCCGTTCACTTCAAATACACGGGTAATTCTGCATGCACTACTGTCAGATGCACACATCTCCCTCTTAACCAGCAGAGCAGTGTGAAGCCAAAATCAGTATCAATAGAGTTGTCAGACTCTCATGCTTGCTCTAGACCTCTTGCAGCTTCTGCTACCTGCTGCTGCTGGTGTCTTAAGCTCATTGGCTGCTTGTCTACATCCTGAAATGTGGGGGACTTGTTTGGAAAAAGGATAAGTACATGAAATATGGCAAGTCTATAAATAAATGAACAATCTAGGCCTCCCTAGTCATCACCCTGCAACCATCCCAGACACAAAATTAATAGCATCCACATTTAATAAATAGACCTATATCCCACAATACAGCCCGATAATAAATAGTATTCACATTTAATAAATAGACCTAATAGACCCTACTCAACATGCCCAACATTAAATTAATAGCACTCATATTTAGTACATAGACCTATTCAGGCCCTTTCAGTGGTTCACAGAGGCCCGGAGAAACCCAAATTAAGAGGCCCCCCAACCGCTCTTTCTTAAAGAAAAAAAATTGAAAGATGCATTTAAAATGTATTTTAAATTGATTTTATGCATTTCGTGCACAGAGAGAGCAATAAGCGCATGTGCTGCTGCGTATTATGCCAATTTAACCTATTAACATGTTTAGACACTAGGGGCCTGAGTCATTAAGGAGAGCAAAGCATAAAAAAGGAGTAACTTTGGACAAAACCATGTTGCATTGTGCATTGGAGAGGGAGGTAAATTCAAAATGTGGGGACAGATTTATAGTTAGGATAGGGCATGTCCTAGATCAACTTTAAATTTCAGTGTAAAAATAAAGCTAGCAAGTATTTGTATGTTAGATGTAAAAAGAGCCAATATTTAACTTGGCTGCAAAACAATAAACTAATTTGCACCCCTTGCATTGTAACATGGTTTGTCCCGGAGAACATTTACTCCTTTTTTTGCCTTGCTTTCTTTTATGACTCAAGCCTTAGGTATACAATAACTTGTATTACTTGGTGTGAAGATACCGAGTTTTCTGGACTTCACACTGGCTGGCCACCCACCGGTGCCTTCCTAGGCCAGGGAAGGCTACCCAGGACCTTCTAGCCTTCGTATAGTCACTCAGGCAAATGCAATTAGAAAAGTACAACAGTACATTTATTGTAATAAAAACAATCACTAGAATATTATATACACATAGTAAATAAATGCCGGGAAGGTTTAATGTTTACCACATCATCTGTCCCTTACCCCACTAGCTTAAGGAGCTACAGTTACCTGGATGTCCTGACTTAAAGACCCATGGAGTTCTTCTCTCAGCTGCAGCTGTAGTCCATTGGTAGAGAACGAAAGCTCAAAACCAGCTACACTGCACCTTCCATGAATCAATCCTCAGAATGAATATCACCTCCCCCCCTGGAATGGCTCCTTATATCTAGGGTCAAATTTACACAGTGCTTTCCCATCCCTACGCAAACCCCTGGCTCTCTATCTCTTTAGACATTAGTGGGTCCTGGATCAGTGGGTTGGAGTGGGGAGTGGAAATGACCTGTGATTCCACAGAAGCCCCCTGCTGGGATGCAGACAAAATGTCTGGACTAGTCCTATGGAGAACAATGGATACTAATTAGCCTCCCTACCTCCAAAGATAGAGTAGCAGTCAGCCACTCCTAAAATTAACCCCTTACACTACTTTGTGATGTCACAGGATGCCCAGTTGTTCCATGCTTCCTGTAGAGAAAAGAGGGGGAGAATAAATGCAGCTCCAGTCCCCTCATCTGTATCCTGGACACCACCTGATCTTTACTTATAACCCACATGGCTTCATAACAGCATCAAAAATTAACAACCAACACATTTTTACAATGGGTAACATGGAATGAAGAAGTCTCCTATCTAGGCATGGCTACAATGTCCACTTATCCACATGTAATTAGACACTGCAGTTGTACTCTGTTCAGCTGGGGAACAAATGCAAGGGCTATAAAAAGTACATGCCATAATTCACATTTTGTGAAAAACGAGGGACAGGCTGGTTAGGGTGATATTAATACCTCGTTTCCCCACACTTGGAAATTGCCATATTACCAAATTTGAAAATGGATATATATATATATATATATATATATATATATATATATATATATATATGCGGAACACAAGAACAATGGGTGAGAAAATTTTGAGGCCCCCTCTGGTAGGCCCTGGACCTATTTCAACTCCACCAAGGCTTGACAATAAATGATCATTATTTGCATTCAATAAACATATCCCCCCCCCCCCCCCCAAAGACCTTGACATCACATATGTCAGGCGCTGTCTCCGCACCTCCCATGGGTGCCGGAGATGGACGCCTTCTGATCGCAGCTCCCGTCCCATTGCCAAGCAATGGGACGCCCTTCCGCCCATGTGACCTCCGCTGCGTGTGCGCATGCACATTCGTCGCCTTGTCCCCATAGCAACTGGACGCCTGCCCGGCGATCAGCTGAGTCTGATCGCCGGAAACCCCTCTCTCTCATTTCCTCTTCCACGCTATTTAAACCTCACTCTGGCACCATTAGGGTGCATGAGTATTGGTTCATACCTACTCCAGCTTCCCTGCATTACTAGTTGCCTCCTGTGTTACATTTGGCTTCCTTGACTACTCTTCCGGATCTCCCTTTGTACCTCGCTGCCCGTTCTGGTATTGACCCTTGGACCGTTCCTGACTATTCTTTTGCCTATTCTCCGTGGTACTGCGCTTCACTGGTTCCGACTCGGCCTGTCTGACTACGCTTCATTCATTGCACTGGTGACTATCTGGGAGAACCGCGACCTGCGCTCTTCACGCAGCGAAGTCCATACCTCCTTGTGGGGGTCCCTGGTGAACACCGGCGGTGCGTTTGACTCCGCGCCTCCCAGCTTAGTAGCACCAACACCAGTCAGCGGTAATTCCTGTGAAATACGTGACAACATAGTTTGTAGTCACATTTAATAAAAAGCCCTCCATCTCCCCAAACTCAGCCCCACATTCAAGTAATAACCCCACAGCCACCCCAGCATTAAATTAAATAATCCCCTCAACCCACCTGAAATTAAAAGGAAACAATATGACTCCACTATTAAAATTAAATTGCCTCCACCATGAAATAAATAGCCCCACCAATAACTAATTACCTCCCGTCCACCATTAAATGATTAACACCCACCCCACGATATTATGATTGGAGCCGCAGAGACAGGCACTTCTGACTAGATGTCTTGCTGTACATGTGGTACGGAGGGCCAAGACAAAAGCATCTGTGAGGGAGAAAAGTTTGTACCGGCTGATGGGAGGTGTTGGGCAGAACACGGGTGTAGCTTGGTGAGTATGGATTAGATGCATGAGAGTACCTAGCACCTAATTTTACACCAACATCAAAAAAGAGATTTTGTTTTGCTGGATGAGATTATTTAATTGGGTTAAAGGGCATATTTAGCTGGGAGGGCGGAAATCCCTCCCCCACCCCACACACACACAACAAGGATTGGAGATTGGGTCTCATTCTCTATGGGACACAATTTGCACCTTCATTCTGCACTTCTAGGCACAGTTCTACCAATGCAATAAAAAAAAAAAATATACAAAACTGATGTCACTGTTCCTTGTGAATTATTAGGCTATTGTGTAATGAACAATGGTTCACAATATGCGCATTTTGAGGATTATTTACTAATATTCTTCCATTTGCAAATCTGCCCTTAAAACTACAGCAAATGATTGAACATTTGCTTTCATTGTCTAAGGCTGGGTACACACTACAGGGTTTTCAGCCGATTGTCGGGCCAATCACACAATAAACCACCATTCGTCCCAATATCACTCTAATGTGTACTCTGCAATGATGAATGATTATCGTTCCAAACAGTTCATATCCTTTCATTTGATTTTTAAACCGGACTAAAAATCTCGTTCAGCAATGGAATGATGTCTTCCAATTCTGCAGTGTGTAAGCACTCAGGAGCGGCAGTGTCCATAGATCTCTATGGAGTGTGCAGAGTCACGGTCTTTGCAGCCAATGGTTATGACAGATGAAGAGCTCAGATCTGAAGGTAAATCTTGTAAAATGTGTTTAGTGTGTACACAGGAATCGGCATGCTAATCGGGACCTTTTTTTTCCTTCTGTTGGTAGTACAATTGTTAAAGATGTCGTATCGGTTGAAAATTTCTGTAGTGTGTACCCAGCCTAACTTGCACTAGGCAGATAACAGCTAATTGTTGAATGGTTATTATGGTTTTAGTGCAAAGAAATGTCAGTAAATCGTCATACTTGTGTCCTAGTGATGTCTCTAGTTGCTTGTGAATTAATAAAAACAGAAGTAGATCCTCTGCACTCTCCATGTACAGACTGGGGTGTAAGAGGGGGTTGCCCACATTGTATAAACAAGAAAACAGGGATACTCTGCACTCTCCAAACACATAATTAATGCTGTACTAAATACTGTTCTATATTAAAAACAGGGAATGTTAGTTCCACATATTGCAATATATGTTAAGCTGACGAACTCACGCCAAAGTCTTCCCAATCTGGTCAGTCCTAACATGATCAAATGCTATGATATTTATCTGGGCTTAAGGCTTACCTGCACACAGCTTTTAAAGGCAGGTCTTTCCCAAGCACTAGCAGCCATGGGAGACCTGGGACTCACCTGACACAAGTTGGAATTAATTAATGTAAAGAATGGGGTGCAAGATTGAGAGATTGGGAAGACTTTGGCGTGAGTTGGTCAGCTTAACATATATTGCAATATATGGAACTAACATTCCCTGTTTTTAATATAGAACAGTATTTAGTACAGCATTAATTATGTGTTTGTAGAGTGCAGAGTATCCCTGTTTGCTTGTGAATTAATATGCTACATTCTGAAATATTTGTTTGAAAACAAAAAGAAAACAATGTTCCATTATGTTTTTGCCTAAGTAGATTGCAGGACCTCCTTTTAACCTGCAGATGTCACTGTAGCAAATGCTTTCTATAGTAATCACACGGCGAGCGACTAGACCTACCCACAAACACCTTTAAAATGTTGATATCTGCGGTCTATACATTTTGCTTCTTGTACTGATTTGATGATAACGTATGAATGTTGTATTACACAACAGTATGTAACAAAAATGTATTTTTCAATACATCGATAGAACCCCTTTAAAAAAAACTGTAGTAGATGAAGCACAAAGTAAGAGCGTTGTTCTGCGTTTATCAGTGGACGACAGGAAGAGATAAAATGTAAACCAATGAGAGGTAATGATTCATTATGTTTTGTTCATGTTACCAAGCAATACTTCCGTCCTCACCACTGTGAGCTGAACTTTGTCACTTGCAAGACAAAAAAAAAATCTTTAACTTACAGTCTTATTATTTATATTAGTAAACCTGACTTATTTATAGTCTACTGTAACATGTCTAACTTACATAGACAGTAACACCACAAGAATCATATGCATAATGTAGTGTTGATCTTTTCCTGCGAAGAGCACAATTAAAACATAATAGTGTGTTGTAATGGCTCATCCATGTGAAAGTATAGTCGTTTAATTACATACTGTCAAAGAAGTTCTGCTAAGAGACCATAAAATCAGTGATTTGGAACAAGCCACTTATGCTATTGCTTTTATGATTTCACTGTATATCCTTGTTATTTGTGGAGCAGATTTACCTTATAATCCTATGGGCCTTGTATTCTCTGTATCACTAAGGTGACTGTTTGTTTTTTTCTAACACTTTGAATGATGAGGCAACATGTCCTTTGAGAGCCTTCTTGTGATACCAGCTCTGTGTTATGTGATCACACAATGATACTTTAAAGGGTAGAGACAAGCTGTCTTTGTGCCTCAAAATCCCTTAAGGGGCAACGTCGTTAATAAAAGGATCATAATGATGTAAACAAAAAATATAAATCGCCACGAAAAGTACAGCATGTCAAAAACTCTATTGCACAGATTAAATTGATTGACAGTATTGTTATTTAAGGGACCTGTAATAGTCATCATCATCATCATTTATTTATAAAGTCCAAGTTGATTTAACTTGGGGGTGTATAGCAGAGTTGCAGAAAGTTATTTAGCACGCTGGGGCTGCTCTTTGAGCCCCGGTGAAGACCCCCCTTCTCCACAATGATTGTTTGCTATTCACTAGCAGCCTAAGGCTGGGTACACAATATACAAAATTTATCCTGGTGCGATATCCTTAACAATTTAACTAACAACTGAAAAAGAAAAAAATCCTGATCAGTATGCTGATTCATGTGTACACACTAAATGCGTTTTACAAGATTTACCGTCAGATCTGTGCTCTACATCTGTCATAACCATCTGCTGAAAAGATTGTGACTCTGTACACTCTATAGAGATCTATGGACACGGCCGGTCCTGAGTGCATACATACTGCAGATTTGGAACAACATTGTTCCATCATTGAACAAGGTTTTTAGTCCGGTTTAAAAATCAAATGAACCAATCGGATGTGCTTTGGAACGATAATCTTTCATTATTGTTTTGATTGGCCCAATAATTGACTGTAGTGTATTCCCAGCCTAAGTCATGGACCCCAATTATTTAAAACAGTTGTCAATAGTTCAATTGAAGCCATCTCCTGCAGTTTTATCTCAATTTCAGAAATTGACAGATGCAACAGAATCTTACGGTACAAAAATAAAGAGAAATTAGCTTATTGATCTATTTAGGATGCTTGGGACGAGATTTTTACTCCAGTTTAAAAATCAAATGAAACAATACGATGTGCTTTGGAACGATAATCAATCATTGTTGGTGTGTACACAGTAATGCAATATCGGGCCGAACAATCGTTTATCATATGATTGTCCTGACAATCGGGGAAAACACTCTAGTGTGTACCCAGCATAACGCTGTGGGTGAAAGGAGGCAATGTGACGTGCTGGTGCGGCTAATATACAAGCTTGAGCATAGCGCTTTGAAACAGTGATAGGTCTAGCAAAGTCAGAGAGGCTTCAGCTATGTCTCATGTTAAAGACAATAATGCCACCTTGATAAACTGCCTAATAATGTTGTGAGGAAAATAGAATAAGGACTGAAAATCTCTGATTTCTCTGGTGTTAACCCTTTGGTAAATAAGAAACTATGGTGAAAGAGCATGTTTCCAGAGTTTACAGCGGCATTTTCGCTCTTTGCCACTTATTAAATTACCCACTAACCCAGTAAATCTCTTTTCGCACTGGGAGTATGAATTCCCAAATATCAGGTGAATAATGCAGGCTAGTGGAAGGGCTCAAACAGTATAAATAAAATTCACTCTGGTATCTTGAACCCCTCAATGCTGGGGGTACCTGCAGCGCTGCCATCAGAAACTTTGGGGCCCAGTTCTAATTAATCTGGCAGCCCCCCTCCTCTTTGCCATACATTTCCCTTCTCCCTCATCACAGTGAATGCCCCCCCCCTGCCTTCACAGTAAATGTGATTTTACTTTGATCCAGGGGAAGGAGTGGGTGTAGGTAATTTTTTCAGTTAGGGCACTATTTGAAATGATGTCTTGATGTCTTATTAGAATTATTAGAGTATTTTACTCACCACTTGACAAATGTAATCAAAAGAAATCACTTAAGTGTGTGGGTTCCCCCTCTACCCCCAGTTTTATGGAGCATATTCCTCCATTTTTCTTTGTACTTCACTTTAGCAATTTTCCCCCAACACATTTGTTGCTCTGATATGCCTTAATCTTTTACTGAAAAAGCCTAAAAAGAAGCATGAGTTTACAACTGCAAAGAGGGAAAACAAGAGGATTATGAACATGATGGATGTCTGAGAACAGAATCATGTAAGGAAACCTTAAAAAGGAGACACTCTTTCCCCTACGAGGACCAGAAAAAACAACAACAATTAAATATTTTCCCAAACAATGTATGGAGTACAAATATATATATAAAAATAAATAAATCAACAAACATGATAATATTTAAAGATATTAAAAAACAAAACAAAAACACACAAAGTAAATTAGGCATTACCCAATGCTGGACAGTACGCATGAGCCAAGTAAAAATTCTAAGTTACCAGCACATTTAGATTCTTGAAATGTCAAATAGACTCCTAGGGGTAAATGTATCAATCTGCGCATTCTGCAAGTCGACGATATTCGACGACTTTGCAGGGCAGATTTAAGACGGCAATGTTTTTACAGGCAAAACTGTAACTCCCCCCAATCACAGTACATTTTCCCCTCTACCATCTCCCCCTCCCCTATCAAATTAATGCCCAATTAACTTACCTTCTTCTCCGCAATGATGCATCTCCTGGTCACAGATGGACTGGGAGAGTGGCACTCAGTGATGATGTCAGCGCGCCGCATGCTTCCAGCCTATCAGAGCCTGGGAGCAGCAGCTTTGCAGAGGAGAAGGGGCACAGTCGGTCAGACTAAGGGGCCCAGACAGATTGAGTGGTCTGTCTAGGCCCTCCAAGTCTGTCCAGGCCCCTCACAGCCGTACCCACCTGATGGCGACCCTGGGTACCTGTAATGTGAGAAGAATGGGCGGTAGGAGGGAGGTCTGTTAGGTGTTAGGTTAGAGAGAATACTATAGTACACATTAATCTACAACCTCTAAGTAAGCCTTTAACCAAATAAAAATAAATATGTATTAGTATTTATAACATTTCAGCTGGGACATCTGATTATGGTGACGTTAGAAGCCTACACCATCTTCATGGAGCCTTTTACAAATAATGTAATCAACGGAGAGTGAACGGTTTGTAAAGGAGGCTTCAAAAGGTGCAAGTGTAGAGCCATTTTTTTGGAAGCAACAGATACATTATTTTTAATTACTTCCCTTCATGCGTTCCTTTTTGTCCTATTGAAATCCACAGCTGGAGTCAGACTGTATAAATAAGGATGAACATGTAGGGCAGAGGATTACTTGTTTTTGCATAGTCATACGTGACACATCTAAAGGTGCCCATATATCATGGAATGATCCAGCTGCTAAACCTGTATGTATTGCCAAACCTGAAACATCTGGCTGCTCTGCACTCAGTCCGGGCGACTGGATAGGTCCATTAGCGGGGTCGTACTGTGACTACATACAGAGTCGGAAGTGGCCATCGTCCTACCAAATTTACCATCTGTCCCGGTAGACATCTGAGAGATGTCGACCAGATGATTGGAATAAACTGTGTCTTCGGGACCATGAATTAGGGCTAAAACTGCATATTTGGTGTCAAAATCGAAGCATACGCAGGCACCTTAAGGTAACACAATCTTCTAGTCTAGATAAATGCTAAAGCTGCAAGTGAGTGAGGAGGACAAATCCTAGTAAGTAGGGGGGCAGAGGTTTCAATGCTGAAACTACTTGGAACTAACATTGATTACGTATGAGAGACCAGTATGGTTTACGGTCTTGTAGCTTATCAGGGATTTGCACCCATTTTTTGTTATTCCTGTTCGCAATTAAGAATAACATAATTAACAAATCAGCATTATGAATTTTTCCAACTGACGTATGATATTGATGAGAAGTCTCAAGCAGCAGGATTTGGGGTGTAGCAGAATGTAAGAACTTTATTAAAGATATGCTCATTTTAGTGTTGCTAAACTCTAAATTAATGTTAGAATTAGTAATGATTTGAGAATCAATAACGGTTAAAGTGTCATTATTTAATTTTCATACCATAAATGTTAGTATCAGTTCCTGCCTGCTGGTAGATGATGGTAGTTGATTAAATTACTGAGAAATGACTCAAAGATAAAAATGTCTGCAATTCAAACCCATTAAATTAAACAGTAACATAAGCAAAATACTCATATATAATAATGTAATTTCCTCTTCTGCTTAATATTTCTTGTTGATTGTTACAGATGTGGTTATGTAATTTCACATCATTCCTATTGGTTAATTCAAACCAACGAGAACCTCAGTTTGATCAGTAAATTTATTATGAGCCTGCAGTATAGCAGTAGTCTTATGAACTACACACATGTCTGAACTTGGTGATGACTATTTAGAATTCCTGGTTCATATTATTTAATCCAGTGGTTCCCAAACTGTGTGCCTAGGCTCCCTGGGGTGCCTCGGCGATCTCACAGGGGTACCTCGGCCAGGGCCAGTGGTAAGCAAGGCGGGGGACTACTTGGTAATTATTTTGGCTTAGGGGTGCCTTGAAAAAATTTTGGAGGCCCTATGGGTGCCTTGAACTGAAAAAGTTTGGAATCCGCTGCTTTAGTCTGTTTTTCCCCATCCCACGGTACCAATTTGCACACAAGTTGCGGTTAAATAAGAGCACAGAATTTGGCATAGTTCCGACTTTATTCAAATCGAAGGGGATCTCAAGAGACATTTCAATTTGAATCTGGGTGTAAGTACGCTATGCCTAACTGGTAATTGCGCATGTAAACAGGCAGAACAAAGTGCAGTATACTCACAAGCATATGTGCAATATAAGGTCCCATCAGAACACATACAAACAATTTTAAATGATAAAATAAATGAAACAGTATAATCATTAATACAAATATGGGTGGCTTAAAAATAAACTTAGATTTTTTTTTACATTAGATACATAAATCAGGATGTTCTTAATACGTACTGCACATACAGGGCCTGATTCATTAACAAACACACGTACATCGGGCATACAGAGATCCATATCCAACAAGGAGCGGATGTACAGATACGTCTGACAATGAATACGGGTGTAGGTGTGCTCTGCACTAAGAGACAATACACAGCAGGATACGTCCAATACATATGTGGACCATAAAGTCACAAAAGAACATACAGAAAATAAAAAAAACTTTATTGATTGTCACCTGTAATAATATAATCATTAATGACAAAACTTTAAAAAAAAAAAAAAATTTCCTTTTCATCTTTTTTCCCCATAAAATACATTTATTAGGATGTTCTTAATGTCTATTGTACATAAAATGTATTTTTACAGTTGCTCCTGATTACAACCACATGTTCTAGCTGTATATCATCATTACTAATCAGCATTTACACCTGACCTGTAGATGTACCTTTGAGATGTCCAAAGCGTGAATCGGACGCTGCTGTGTGCGCTCAAGCTTGGCACACCCTCACTGTATATTGGCTAAATGCATGCGCCCATTACCATCCCCGCTACACCCATGAAATCCTAAGCTTTAATAAGGGTCCTTTGAGCTCGAAGACGAATTGGATGTTACTGCGTTCTCTGATCCGGTTCTGTGCGATTTAATGCAAAATACTGCATTTATCGGCATTTACGCCCCTTAATGACTCAGGCCCCCAATGTGATTTTATGGTCTATCTTACGTGCATACATATGTTCTGCGCTAGCTAGTGGCACGCATAGGAGTACAAAGACTATGCCATGCCAGTCATCAGTTGGCACATACACGTGCCCTGTAGCTGGTGCAAATGATACATTTGAGACCAAGCGTATTTAACAGAAACTAAGGACATGAATTGGCTGCATCTGCTTTGGCACGCCTGCACTGTACATTGCCTGCACCTGTCCGCCCCTATCACCCCCACACGGCCCCTCAAGTCATATACTGTCATGTCATTTGCGTTCAGACATGAATTCCATGCAATTGCGATCATTGGCATAAGGCCCGTTTCTGATCATGCACCAAGCTATTTTAAGTCAGGTACGGCACCCGAATGGACTTGGCTAACTAAGGTGATTTACAAGTTAGTATTGAGGGAAAGCATCTATAGATAATCACTTACCCACTAAGCCACACACAGCCTCTCGCTCTTTTTTCTACTCTTGTCACTAGTGTTGCGCAACGTCTCATTGTCCAGGGATCTTTCTACACTGGGCCAAGGGATAGGGATAAGGATGTCTGTTTCTGAGCTACAACCGACATCGTATGGTTAAGGATTCTAGGAGTTACATCAATAATTGTGCCAAAGGTATCCAATAACTAGATTACATGAAATCTATGTTAGAAATGCAAACAGAATAAAAATATTGCTTGAAAAATGCATTAACATTTTTTTTAGGCAGGTGCTTAAACGTTTATAATAAATCTAACATTGAGATACATGTAAATGATATCATCAAATCTCGCTGTAGCACTGGCATGCTATAGAATATTTCACTTATGATGTTAAAGGGGAAACATTTCCTTCTCTATAAATGTCCAATAAAACACACATGTATCATTTATACTGCATACTGGATATTTCACTTATGGTATTAAAGGGGAAATATTTATACTACACTGGTAACATTACTGTACTCAATAAATGTCATTGAGGAAAATGCAAAAATTCAGGCTTGCAATGCTAAAGCACCTGTTAGCAGATGGGATTAGAAATTACATTGCCATCGTTTCGGTTTACCTGATCCATGCCAGACGAAATATCCAGCACACAAGTAAAATAAGTCAAAAGCTATATATGTTATTTTCCCATGAGAATATATCAAAAAACATTACTACGAATATTTTGCAAACCATTATTTTCCCAATTACGGAATATGGTTTCAGACTAAAAACAAATTGTGTATGGCGCTCCCATTTAATCTTTTATAGGAAGCCTCTGCACATAGAACAGTTATGCTTATGTAGTCTGATGTTTTCTTACACACTCCTAAAAAGCCAAATGAGTCCACATCTTGGGGTAAATGCACTAGCTTCCGATTTTAGCAAGTTGACGCTATTCGGCGAGTTTGCAGTGAAAATTTAAAGTGGCAGTAGCTTTAAAGGCATTGTTTTGCCTTTAAAGCCATTGCCGCTTTAAAGACATCTCTGAAAAACATTTTGTATTGTGGCTTGGATCTGGAGCATAATGGCTGCTTAATATCTGAGCTTTCCAGACCTCATGGGCTAATTAGCACCTTGCTGGACTCCAAATGAACTACCACTACCCTCCCTACTTTGTGAAGATAAGACCCACTAATATAAAGGCAGTCTTGTCACAGGAGCCTAAAAACATTTTGTGGCTGTAAAATTCACCAGAGCCATGGCCTACCATTGAGGACAGGGCACCACTTCCCACACGAACCGAGCAGCGGAGCAGGCTTCAGTGGTGAGACCCTGTACTAAAGAGGATCTTACACTCTACCTCACCACACTCAGGGTGGAGATTAAGAAATATATGAAGGGGTCTTTATCTCTCCTTTCTCGATGGATTAGAGGCATCGAGATTCATGTAGATTCACTGGAGCTGATGACATCATAGAGGCCTATTAGACCTTAGAGCTTGATGTCCAAAATTTAAAGGTAGCCTGGTACAAAGAGATGAATCGCTAAAGATTTGGACAACTGCAGACAATGCTGCAACCCTCACCTTTTTGGAATATAAATCTTTTTTAGACCTTTGAATCACACTCCAAATTTTGGTTGCAACTCCTTTTCCAGGCGTACGAGAGATGGGTCACCTTGATATGATACACAAGGCCTTAGGAAACAAGCCCCGCCACATAGTGCTCAAGGTTCATTACTTTTCAGGTGAAGAAGTTATACTAAAAGCTGCTCACCAGAGTACACCAATCAACAGTGAGTTCCAAATTAATATATAAGGAGATCTTTCACTGGTTCAAAACCAATGCTATTTTAAGTCAGTCATAGACACATAACACCTCCAGTGAATCAGACACTGGTGACGATTCCCCTTGTGATGAATTGTTTTATACTCGCAGTGGATCCCAAATGGTTGCAAGTCCCAATCAGAAACGCAAAGCTGAATGGACAGCACGGTGGCTTAGTGGTTAGCACCTGTGTCCCACAGCACTGGGGTCATGAGTTCGATTCCCGACCAGATAATGCATCTGTGTGGAGTTTGTATGTTCTCCCCCTGTTTGCGTGGGTTTCTTCGGGTGCTCCGGTTTCCTCCCACACTCCAAAAACATACTGGTAGGTTAATTGGCTGCTATTAAAATTGCCCTTAGTCTCTCTCGGTCTACATGTGTGTATGTTAGGGGATTTAGATTGTAAGCTCCAATGGGGCAGGGACTGATGTGAGTGAGTTCTCTGTACAGCGCTGCGAAAATAGTGGCGCTATATAAATATTTAGATGATGATCTTTCCATTGCAGCTACATGAGACTCCCAAGTTTTCCAGAGCTGGAAATTTTACCCTTACAGCCCTTAGTTTTTGGTATTTACTCCACAACCATTTTTATTTATTTCACTTTATAATATACGGTCCCCCAAACTCCTTCACATGAACACATTACTATGGCCTCTCACCCTTGTTTCCTAATTGAGTACAGCCTCTGCTGACATTGAGGAGTCCAGAATGACAAATAGTTGTTCTCTCTTCCGACACAGTATTATGGTTGAATCTTCCATTATTCTAACAATGACTTTCTGAAAGCTGAGAATCAAGAACACTCACTATGCTTCATTTTGTTACTTGACCAGCATGACCTAATTCCTCATTTTATGATTTTCCTGATGCAACCCACATACTAGCTTTCTTATCCATTATTTTTCTACAATTAGTACTTGTGTACGTTTCACACAGGAACATCCAACTATAATGTTGAACATAATAAACCTATCTCCAATGACTTCTGAACTGGACTGATTTGGGCTGTACTATCACACACTAATTCACAACACTTTTTAAATAATAGTGTAATAAATACCTGTTTATTGGCAGGTATTCTAACCATATTGGGGCTCATATAGATACAATTCCGTACAAAGCATGCGCACCAAACTGTGTATACATATATTCATATAAAGTTTTTGTGTCTCCTTGTGGAGATTTAAATCTGGGGTGGACATCATAGGCCATAGCAGTAAGGGCAGGTTCACATAATTGCGACACAATATGCAACGATGATGACTATTACTGGCACTATCTAGCTTCTGATTGCCTGATTGTGTATTGACCCCTTATATCAATAGAGTAGAGTTTATATTATATCAAGTCGTGGCCATCTATTCAAATTACTTAACTGACATTTTCATTTGGACAAAAGAATGGTGGAGCGCACCACGGGATACAAAGGTCAGCAGCGGAATAACAGGGAAGTCCAACCTGATGAATAATATAGGAAAGAGTATTCTGCACTTTAACCTGAGTATTAGTATAAGAAGAGCTGTATAGGATTAAAACAATATCTTTATCAAATAGAAATATGTGGCTAAAACATATATATATATCAGGCAAAAAGCATAAAAACACATAGTAGAATACACCATATGAAATCAGCGATTATGGGCAATATTGCAGGCACATATGCATAATAGGATACAAAAAACAAAAGTCACATGGAATAAAGTCCAAGCTGAAATCAAGTAAATGGTGTCCTGAAAGATATAATTGTCCAGTACAGCTTAGCTGTGATGTGTCAAATAAAGGAAGTCAATACTTGCACTTGTGCAAAATAATCCAGTAGAGTCCAGTACAGCCGAAGCTGAAGTGGTGATAATAAGCGGGCACACTGATGTCCTAGATGGTAAGAGGGGAGTCGATGCTGGCGGTAGAATAGATGATGTGAGAGCCGAAACTCCGTGCGCTGTATCGGCATGCGTTCCAGCCTGGAACGCACGCTTACCGGAAGTGATCGCTCAGCCAATGACCGACGCCTCTCCTCCACTCTTATCACCTCTTCCCACTCCAGAATCCAAGACTTTTCCCGTGCAGCCCCCCTTCACTGGAATGACCTCCCTCGTTTCATCCGCCTCTCTCCTACTCTGTGCTCCTTCAAACGTGCGCTGAAAACCCACCTTTTCCTTAAAGGCTAACAACCATCCACATAACCCCTTCATCACCTCCACTCGCTCTCCCCCCTTGCCTCATCTGGCTCCTCCTGTGCCTGTTCTGTTTTACCTCACTTAGGATGTAAGCTGACATGAGCAGGGCCCTCTTCCCTCATGTCTCCCTACCTGTTCTTCTGCTACGTGTTTATTGCATTAGCCTGCCTGGAGTTTCTGAAGTATTGGTATTTTTGTTTATTGTTTTGTACTGTTTCACCCTGTATAGTGTACTGTTTGTACTGTGTACGGCGCCGCGGAAACCTTGTGGAGCCTAACAAATAAAGGATAATAATAATAATATGTTTATTTTATTCTTGCAGATGTACTGTTGTCAAAAAGGTTAATAAAATGTTAATGAACTTTGGTAGAAAAAAAAACATTTTGTGTCAACATTTCCTATTATATACACCAGATACTCATTTATTCAGTTGATCTAATGACTGCAGGCTTCTCTGGCTGATTAACAACCGATGAAACATACATATGCAACACCTTTCCTGTCTGATTTCACAGCAGATTAAATGGTATTTGATTTGATTTTGAGGAAGAATGATAATGAAGCGAAAATAAAAAAATAAACAAAACCATTTACTTAATAGCAAAGTTTTGTCATCTGTAACCTAAGTGATTAAACAACAAAAGAAGCATTTAGCAAGCAGAGGAAATTACATCATAGTAAAGTTCACTGAAAGGTGTAAGATTAAGAAGTTATGTTCCTGGGAATTGAATGATATACACAGACTGGCCACTTGATTTGATACATCAGCATCATCATTGGCTATTTATATAGCGCTACTAATTCCGCAGCGCTGTACAGAGAAGTCACTCACACCAGTCCCTGCCACATTGGAGCTTACAGTCTAAATTCCCTAATGTAGACACACAGACCGAGGGAGAGACTAGGGTCAATTTAATAGCAGCCAATTAACCTACTAGTATTTTTTGGCGTGTGGGAAGAAACCGGAGCACCCGGAGGAAACCCAAGCAAACATGGGGAGAACATACAAATTCCACACAGATAAGGCCATGGTCGGGAATCAAACTCATGACCCCAGTGCTGTGAGACAGAAGTGATAAGCACTAAACCACTATGCTGCCCATCTACCTAGGCTGAATACATCTGGGCACCTTTGTGACATTTTGTACTTCTATAGTTAGATGTAATAAACCCACAGGTTCTATTTTGCCAAGATAAGTCTTTAAATAACTTCCATTGTTGGTTAGATACACTCTCTAGCAGAGTTCAACCTTTTTCTGGTACGGTTTAGAAATTCATAGCAAACATCTTGCAATGGTCAACAATATTTCCTTTTATTGCTTTTCAGATATGTCTCCCTAGGAATCATTTCCCAATGCCCGTGTTTTGTTTTTCTTTTTTGCCATTTTATGAAAAACAATTACAAAAACAAAAAATAGAAAAGGAATAATAGTTCAGCAATAGAAAAAACACAGTATTAAGATTCCAATGGTTATACAAAGCAGAGCGCATTCACAAATTATTATTATTTTTTTAAATAATAAGAATTAAATGGTGAAGTTCACTTTTATTTACAAGATTCTACTTCACAAGATGAGGATGGTTAATAGAAGTAACCAAGTCAGATGTATGATTCTCATTTCATTTAGAGGTGTGTTTAACATCTACCAAACTTCCCACATGAGTTTGACAGAAATGTCATATCTCTTATATGTGCTGTTAGGGGACCCTACTCCTTCCAGCAGCACCCATATAGGTGCCGCGATGTGTCTCCAGAACAGACCATCGCCTCATTGTTGTGGCTCAAATCTCCGCTCATTTTGAGGCGATTATCCGGCGGCACCTCGTACCCAATTGAAAGTGCACCCCAGTCCGTTGCTTTGGACTTGTTTCAAGTCCCTCTTCGCATCATGACACCACCTTTGTCACATATAGCCCTGTCCCCACCTATATAATCATGAGATGACATGCCAAGGCTTCCCACAATATCATCAATTCGCTCCTGATGCTGTTACTGTTCCTGCTATCTGATTGGCTATAGGTAGCTCACCTTAAAAAGAATGACTGTGTGATTATCATTTGTCATCTACTAAGAATACATAATAACATTCATGCTACCATGTTCATAATGCAGCCACAAGGATCACAAAAGAATGTCTCAAACTGCGATGAATCATTGGCATATCCCTACCCAGAATCCTTTACATGTGTCATGTCACATTATGAAGGAGGGTAAAGTAAAATAAGTTATCAGTGCCTACATTTTTTTTTTAACACCTGCTGATTACATTTTGCGAGACAGTTACTCTGATCCTTCATGATCAGTGAAACTGATAATTGTGTTGTTTTTAAAGGCAAGAAGGCATGGAGTCTCCTGAGATTCGTTTAGCCTGTATCCAGCTTTACCTTGTTTAGAGTTAATTGGAGGCAAGGGAGAACATTGAGAGATATAGTACACTGAGAGTTCCAAGTTTGTTTTACAGCTAATCACAATTTCAATTTTGAACGGTTAACCCTGTAATCTGCAAAGCTCCTACAATGCTCATGCAGCCATTTCTAGATAGATGTGTGATGCCCACTTTATACCTGCATCCTGAAACACAGGTCAAAGCTGGAAATATAAAGAGGATACGATGGAATGAAAGTGATAATTATAATGCACATCTGTCAAAAATTATATTTGGATTTAAGTGAAAGGGGGGATTAAGTTGGGGGTGAGGGTTTAATAAGTTATTACTTATTTCTACTATGTCTATTAGAACTGAAATGCTCATAATTGACTTTTGGCTTTGCTGTCCTTTTACATTTAATTTGGTCTTTCTTATACAAGTGCTTAATCATACTTGCCTACTCTCCCGGGAGGCTCCCGAATTTCGGGGAGTCCTCACAGACTCCCGGAAGAGTAGGCAAAACTCCCGCATTCGCCGAAATTCACAGCATTGAATGGAGGGTTGGGAATTAATCGTGCCATTAAGCCCCGCCCCCGCTATTCAATGCCGTGAATTTCGGCATTTTATAGTCACATGACTTCTCCCCCAGATCTCCGGGGGAGAAATCTTAAAAGTTGGCAAGTATGTGCTTAATATGAAATGTAACTGTATGGGAGCTCACTCTGTCATTTCTGTGCTTGTCATCAGCTGCCAGTCACTACAGACTAGAACAAATAGGCCTCATTATTTGTTTTATCTAGCATCAGTGTTAAAGGCTTTATTTAATAACATGGTGCATTGTGTGCAAATGTGCTGTACATCACAGCAACCAATCAGATGTTAGCTTTCATTTCCTAAACGGTGCTAAAAAAAATAAAAACAAATAACATACAAATAGGGTGCCTAAAAGTGTCATATGTTATTCAAAGGACACCTTGTGCATGGTGTATATATAAAGGATATATAAAGTACGTACCAAATACAGAAACTTACATAAAAGTTTATTTCATTATTCTTTCAATCTGGTTCAGTACTTTAAGTGGAAACTTGGACAGTACACACAGATAGAACAATAGAGAGAGGAATCATTGCTAGATAGTGTAGAAAAGCCAACATTTTACTACATATTTTAAAATACATTAAAGAGCAAAGAATGAAGCTTATCTGGTTTTACAGAATGCAATATCCTTATGAATACATGGCTCCCTCAGCTCCAGAAAGTATCTCCAACAGTCTCAAAATTAGACCCAACGCATTTCATCTCTTCTGTAGAATTCTTCAGGGGGATTAATAAAAAAAAGGAAGTTATAATCTAACTGGATGCTATGGGTTACAGCACATATAAATAATTTGCACCATGTTATTAAATAAGCCCCAGGGAAAACATTCATGAGCCATTGTCTCTGATATAACAGTGATGGTGGTTTACTTGTTCTAGTCTTGTAAATGCATACCACAAAACAGTCCTAACTTTGACAGTAGTGTCCTAAATCGAGGGCACAAAAGATTTGAGGTTTAATACAAACTAGGTGTAGGCTCAAGCTAATTTTGGTGTGGTTGGTAGATCAGGTGTGGACGGCAGTAGTTTAGTGAAACAGATGTATCTTGGGTGGATCAAGGGTGGGTCGTATTTTGCACTTTTAAATGTTGGAAAATATGTTCAAGTGGTAAGCGTAACACATAGAACAATAGCATATACTGAAACTATAAATTGGGTTTTCTCTAGACCAATCTCTGCAAGAGGATCGGTTCTTTACCAGTCAATCTCAGTCTTGCAAGTATATCCATGAACAAAAGTATCTTGAGATATGTGCGACTCAACATACACAAGCTAAGTGTGCAATCAGGGGTATGGTGTTGACAGTACATGGTTTGAGCAGGGACACCAATAATGGGGGGGAGGTCAGGTCCAAAGTTCTTGCCTTGGGGCTCTGGTCTGCCTGTGCAGTGGGAGGAGCTTCCAACCTGGTGTGGCCATGTCCCCTTCTGCGGTTATGGAAGGGGCTGTAGTGGGACCCAAATTTCCTCTTGGTGACTCTGAGTTTGAGCACTGCCCAGGGCCCGTGGTAGTTTTAATCCATCACTGTTCTATACAAAATTATTGAAAATTATATGCTAATTATCTTGCTATGCTATAGTGCTGTTCTTTTGTTTTTTTTGCTGTTTTGTAATGTTTTGACTTGGACTTGTTTTGTATGTTGCAGTGCTTTATTTATTATTGTAATTCATTGTTGTGGTACTCCATTGTGTGCTATTGGTTTTTGTTGAGCTATAATATTAAAAACATAAGTAAATGTAACTTTATATATTTTGAGTGCAATGCATCTAACTAAAGCCTTATGTGCAGTCCTGTGGTACAATAAGAACTTTATCCCAGTCCAAATGGTGTTTCTGGATTACTTGTCAACTCCTGGGGGTAAATGTATCAAGCTGAGAGTTTTTCTGGTGGATTTAAAAAATGGAGATGTTGCCTATAGCAATCAATCAGATTCTAGCTATCTATCATGTTGTATAATGTACTAAATAAATGATAGCTAGAATCTGATTGGTTTTTCAAACCAGCCGGAAAACTCTCAGCTTGATACATTTAACCCCTGATTGGTATTCTATATTTACATTTGTATTCTTTATTCCCTAACTTGGTGACCAATTCTTTGTATTCTAGGGACGACCTTACCAAGGACTGAGGGGATCTTTC
The DNA here is from genome assembly GCF_038048845.1 of Mixophyes fleayi. NCBI lineage: Eukaryota > Metazoa > Chordata > Amphibia > Anura > Limnodynastidae > Mixophyes > Mixophyes fleayi. Next base: position 76,251,722 of record NC_134412.1, read on the forward strand.
ACACAGTCTCACAAAAGTATGCTTTTACCAAGCTGATCACAATGAAATTAGACCAGGTTGTAGAACACAGTTTGTACACGTATGGGTAGCACATGGGTTTTCTAAATGTCCTTCATTGTGCTCTGAGTTTACTATCTTACATAAATTTGTGCAATTGTGAGCAAAGCTGATAAACGCTGTCTACACCTGATAATAAGCTATTAATAAGACAGAAGGAACCCTGAGGTTTACTATTTATATCAGTAGCCCAGTTAATCTGTAGTAGTACTACGGTTCTCTGTAACATGTAGAGGATTTTCAATCCAAGTTCAAGTGTCTTATAAACAATAGACTCTTATAGACAGCATTTTAAAAACTGTAATAAAATACAATTAGACAACATCTGCAACACACTTCCTTAATGACATCTATCTCTTATAAAACCATGCTGACACTAACTGATAATTCTTAATAGAACTTAGAAAAGTTTTCCAATGACAGCGTACTGAAACACCATTCGTTAATGCCATGGCTTTGGCATGTCACCAACTCCGTTCTCCTCCAATCCAACTGCGCCAACTCAAACAACAGGGGATCATTGGCTATTCAAAATAAGGGGCTGGCACTGTTGCTATTTAGAGGTTTATTGTTATGCAGCAGTAACGGACATTGTGGACCACTGCAATTTACTACCATGCCGGGGCTCCTCAAAGTGCCTGCTACACAAAGAGTTTTAGGGCCTTAGTCAATAAGGAAAGCAAGGCAAAAAAAGGATCCTGGACAAAACCATGTTACAATGCAAGGGGTGCAAATTAGTTTATTAAATACTGGCTTCTTTGTCAAGTAGCACACAAATACTTGATAGCTTAATTTTTACACTAAAATTTAAAGTTGATCTAGGACATGCCTTACCCCAACTATAAATCTGTCCCCGCATTTTAAATTTATCACCCATTCCAATGCAACATGGTTTTGCCAAGGTGCAAAGTTACTCCATTTTTTGCTTTGCGCTCCTTAATGACTTAGGCCAGTGGTTCCCAAACTGTGTGCCGAGGCTCCCTGGGGTGCCACGGCGATCTCACAGGGGTGCCTCAGCCAGGACCATTTGTAAGCAAGACAGGGGACTTCTTGGTAAATATTTTGGCTTAGGGGTGCCTTGAAAAAATTATGGAGACCCTAAGGGTGCCTCGAACTGAGAAAGTTTGGGATCCACTGACTTAGGCCCTTACTGTTCACCATCAGCCTAGTGCTGCCAGCGAATGCAGACAGTGAAATGCACATGCACAGTTAAAGTCTGCGCATGCGCATATGATTTGACCCGTCGTGGGATCAAGTTATGCCTTCCCGTCTTCACTGTCCAGGCCTGTAACTGACTAGTTTACATAAGCTAAGGCAGGGAAAGCTGCTGCAAGACTGTGTTTACCTGCATTAATAAAACAAACATACAGGGGATTTAGATAATCATTAAAAACCCATACGGCAGCAAGATGGTTATGGTGTGATGGAAACAAATAATATATTTCTCTGGCAGGGAGGAAAGATAATGTTCTATTTCTGCTGGTAACACTTAAGCATAATATATTTGATGTACCTGCTCACCAGGAAGTGCCTGAAACGTTTCCTGGCTATGTCTCTGCTTCTTTGTACTTGCTGTTGTCCTACTGAACCTCTGTCTATTCTTAGCAGCACACACACAAAAAACAACTTACCCTGTCCACTACAAGTTGATGATGGGAGGTGAAGGGGTTAAGGAACAGCTAGTATTAAAGAACAGTTTGTAATGTGTATATATAGAAAATAAAACATTTTGATGGAAAGCAGGTGCACATACCATATCCTCTCCCATGAAAATCCAGCTGCACGTAATCATTTCAACACAGTTGGGGAGCCACAGATTTGTATTTTAAGAAAACAAACCTGTCCAGAAAAAAACCCATAATTGACCTGGAATTTATTGTGTGTGGCCAGTAAAACAATTATAAGCCAATCTGGAAGCAGGAACGGCACTTTACAATCCAGACATCTTAGAAAACCACATCTGCCCTATTTGATCCCCCACATGTGTGTTCAAAGTAGTTATATTTCCTTGTCTCGTCTCTGGTAACCACCTCTCACTTTCGCCTACAAAACTTCTCCCGTGCTGCTCCCCACTTATGGAATTTCCTACTACGCTCAATCAGACTTTCCCACAGCCTTCAAATCTTTCGACATTCTCTACAAACCCATCTCGTTTTTTAAGCTTACCTTATCCCTGATGATACTATTCACACTAATACAGACTCACAACTATGCCAAACTCCACTCTAAGCCCCACTCGCTCTTCTAATTTAAGCTGTGCCTCATTCCACTTGAATGTAAGCTCTTTAATGAGCAGGGCCCTCCATACCCTTTGTTTTCATGTCTGCATTTATTTTGTCTACCTTGTCGCTATTTTAAGTATGTCCTGTTTTCCCTACTGTGCGGCGCTGTGGAGCACTGTGGCGCCTTACAAATCTACGATAATATTATTAATAATAATAATAATAATAATAATAGTAATAATATATAGATTTAGAAGCACATTAAAAAAGGAGCAAATGTTCACCTTGCAAACCATGTTGCACTGCAGGGGGACTGTTAAACTATGTGGACAGATTTAGAGTTGGGTGTTCTAGCTCAACTCTAAATTACAATGTAAAATATAAAGCTGACCAGTATTTGTCCGCAAAAGCAGCATTATTTTTCATGCATGGAAAAAATAATACATGCATTTGCACTACTTGCGTCACACCATTATTTGTCATGGGGAAAATTTGCATTGTTTTCTTGCTTTGCCCCTAACTCTTAATAAGTCCCTCTGTGTTCAGACTGAATTACTATATTGCACTGTAATGTATGTGGCTACTGCAATTATGCATGCTACACATAGTGAATTCTGGTGTAAGAGATAGCTTTAATTATTGCAATATGATCATCATCAGCTTTTTATATAGCCCCACTAATTCTGCAGTGCTGTACAGAGAACTCACTCACATGAGTCCCTACCCCATTGGAGCTTAAAGTCTAAATTCCCTAACATACATACACTGACCGAGAGAGACCAAGGTCAATTTAATAGCAGCCAATTAACCTACTATGTGTAATAGACAAAAGTATAAATAGGGAAGCGCTGATATCAATAGCTATTTATTAAACATATAAAATAAACAATAAAAGCACTTCTAAAAACAAAAAATTCACATCTAAGGCAATCCGGATTGCAAATAACATCGTCTATACACAATGAATTATTAAAGACCCCAGGTCTGAGTATCACAAATGGTATATATATTGCACATGTGTGTAAATAGATTCCAAAGAGTGACTTAGCCTTGATAAATTCGTAAGGAGTCAGAGTCACGTAGGCACCTTTGCCCAAACACTCAATAGTGTAAATACACAGTGTAGATGATACGTATAGACTGATTGAAACTGTAAGAGAGATGCCGATACATGCGGATATTCCTCCTATGGAGTAACCAGCTCAAATAAACACAGTCTTATTACACTTGTGTCCAATGTAAAGAGTATCTCAGTAAAGACTTAGCTGGATATGCTGATGTCCGCGGCTTTCCTCATCTATACGGCTTCCTGATCTGTAGCAAACTAACAGCCTTAATTCCGGATGTCTTGGTAGACTGTATTGTGTAGCGAGCAGATAGAGCTTGTGGCGCTGCTGATCGGGGATTCCCTGAAATGACGTATCGCTATTCACCTTACGCGTTTCACCGTCATCAAAGACAGTTTCATCAGAGGTTGCTTAGTGGAAGCAGCAGATTCATTGGCATATTATTAATATATTTGTATATCCTGAGGCTATTTATCTATAGCGCCCATATATTTTTACATTTAATTAACCTACTAGAGTGTTTTTGGAGTGTGGGAGGAAACCGGAGCACCCAGAGGAATCCCACGCAAACAGGGGGAGAACATACAAACTCCACACAGATAAAGCCATGGCCGGGAATTGAACACATAACCCCAGTGGTTTGAGGCAGAAGTGCTAACCACTAGGCCTCCGTGCTGCCCAATGATCAGTAAACATTACCTACATCTATTCAATAATATCATAGTAATATTTACTATACATTTACATAAAATAAGAACGGATTTTAGGAAAAGTGCACAGACTCCTGAACAAGACAAGTAGTACAGTTGGCTTAATACAAGGAGAATGTTTATGAACATCAGGTTCACTTTTTAAAAACTGGGACTATATCTGAAACTAATTTCACAGTTAAGTTATAGTAGTAAAATTACAATGTTTGACTCAAATGAACTCTCTACTTATTTACTGTACTGAATCAGTTCTGCATAGTTCCCAGAGCACGGGCATCTGACTATGTGACATGTGATAATGTGTGGATGGACCTCTATGTACTAAAATGATTATCCCTTGAAATGTTTACTGTATTTTTTTGCACTTAAAATAGTAAACTTTGGTAAATATATGAACGATAACCTATGATAGTATCACGTTCAGTGGTTGAAGTGCAAATTTAGAAATAGCTGTATGGAAAATGTAAGTGAATGGAATAGCGATAGTTTTACCATGAAGGCAGTAGACAAAGTGATGGTATGGCATACGCCACCATATGCAGGGAAGGGCTGGAAAACTTTAGCCCGGGGGGAAAGACTCGACTTATCAGCCTATTTTAAATTTTAAAAAATTCAGGTGGCCCAGTGACTCAGTCCAAAGTAGCCCACAATGGGACTGGCCCGGGGGTCAAATGCCCCCCTGACCCCCAGCCCAGCTTTCCCTTGACCATATGCCAGCCCACTTCCACCACTTCCACCACTGGTCATGTTCAATAAGCAGAAAAAGAGGAAACGATATTGTGCATTTAGCGAATATTAAAACGGAGGGTAATCTCCAAGAACAAATGCCTCCACAGACAAATCTTTAAAACCTGGTACTGTCCTTGGAAATTAGGGACAGTTACCAACTACGTTTGCCTCAGCCAGCTGTTGAGAGCCACGACTTGTAGGCACTCCTTGCTGAGGTCCCTCGTGAAGTTGAAAAAAGCAGAAGCCCACTGGTTTGTTCTTGCAGTGCAGCTAATGATTTGAACGGTATTGTAGGAGTTATAGACAAATTTAACTAAAATAATAACAATGTTTGCTTGCCAACAAACACCTCTTACAACAAGAAACAATTGTCTAACTCTGAGATGCAGCATATGTTACAGTCACGGAAAGTATACAAAACATTATTTCTCCCTTGGTATAAATAAAATCTATTTGCTGGCTGAGTCATTCATGTAGGAGTTGCAAGATGTGTAATAAGCGTCCAATGCCACGAGGATGGAGATAATATATATATTTACACTGCTTTACCTACCACTATTCAGTGTGTTGGAAAAGACAGATAGAAAATGCTTCTTCATTTATGGCGGAGCGGCAGGGACACTGGCAGATTGAGGCAGTCTGTCTAGTAGAGTAGAAAATGTATTAGATACTTTTTCCTAATATTTTTTGATAAATCTCTGCTTATTGAGCAGAGAAAGTTGAAATTTGTATTATATACAAATTATGACAAAGCGCATGTAAAGTAAGACAGTGTATGATATGCACAGACATGATACGTGGCAGAGTCAGCACAAATATTGAGATGCTCAAGCACCCATGCAAATAAGTATTGATTGAATATTCGATGATATGTTCTTCTTAGACAGAGTTATCCCCTCACTCCTTGTGGTAGTAAAATGCCACAGATGTTCTTGGGTGGTAAATTGGGAGAGTAGAAGAGTAAGGCTGGGTACATACTACAGGGTTTTCAGCCGATTATCACCCGATAAGCGACTGTTCAACCCAATATCGTATTAGTGTGTACACTGAAAGGATGAACGATGGTCGTCCCAAAGCTCGTTGTATGGTTTCATTTGCTTTTTAAACTGGACTAAAAATCTCGTTCACCAATGTTGTCTCAGGTATGTATGATATGTGAGGTATGTGACATCCTGTAATAAGTTTTTGTGACATGACACCTACTACTGAATGAGTAGTTTGAAATGCTGGCTATGGGGCGACCCGGAAGCACCTGTGAAGTTGAGTGACCTGTGGACACCTGTGGAACAGAGCAACCCTCAGGCACCTGTGGAGTTGAGTGACCTGTGGACACCTGTGGAATAGAGCGACCCGCGGGCACCTGTGGAGTTGAGTGACCTGTGGAATAGAGCGACCAGCAGGCAGCTGTGGAGTTGAGTGACCTGTGGGAACTTGTGGAATAGAGCAACCCGCGGGCACCTGTGGAGTTGAGTGACCTGTGGACACCTGTGGAATAGATCGACCAGCGGGCACCCATGGAGTTGAATCACCTGTGGACACCTGTAGAACAGAGCAACCAGCGGGCATCTGTAGAGTTGAGTGACCTGAGGGCACTTATGGAATAGAGGAACCCGAGGGCACATGTGGAGTTGAATGACCTGTGGACACCTGTGGAATAGATCGAACAGTGGGCTCCTGTTGAGTTGAGTGACCTGTGGGCTGTGTGCCGGTTCTGCCACGTGATCTTTCTGCATGACTGGAGACTCCCAGCTTAGACAATTGCCATCACTCATATGCAGATCAGGGTTGAGTAGTCACCAGAGAGCAGGTGGGAAGTGCAGCTGAAGTATCTGGTAGGACAGCCTCTCCAGGGTTTGAGGAGGGCGGCCCTGTACACACTTCTAACCACTCCCATCGCCATCTTACATAGCACCTGCCCGGCTGCTCAGCTGCCACCACAACGTTCTGCTCAAGTTCCCTACTGTGCATGCGCTGCCAAGGAGGGAGAGGGGAGGGGGGTTGTGTAATACCTTCCAGTCTGGGCAATAATATTATGCAATAATATTAATAATATATGTTGTAGCTCAGTGTGACATGACATTTGGCTTACATTTTCACCCCTACCCGGCATGTTCATTGTTTGGAACTAATGGTGCTGAATTGCAGATGGATCCACTTTGTGTAATTAAAATCGTGTGAGTGTGTACGCATGAATCGGGATGCTGATCAGGACTTTAGTGTGTACCCAGCCTAAGTCTTCTTATATCTGACAATCTACACAAGAAAGTCACACACAAAAATGAATGTTCAATTTGGCTATAAAATGTAATTGGCCAAATTGGACGAAATCTTGCCTTTTAGTCCCTCTTGAGTAGTTGTAGTGGGATATATTTGAAATGTCAACAGTGAAAACATTGACATTCAAAATGTTGACACTATAATGTTGACGGTCAGAATGTCGACACAGTTAAAAGATCGACACTCAAAATGCCAACAGGTTGTAAAATGGACACTCACAATGTCGGCAGAAAGCATTACATTTAAACTGCCGTCAGCAATACTGCTGGCAATACAGTAAGAAGAAAAAAAAGCGGAATAAAAATACTTGTGTTTCCCCATTCCCCAACGGTTTAACCACCTCTAGTGTCCCCCGCTAGCAAAATCAGTGGGGACAAAAAGTGTGTGGTCACCCCAATGTCACTATTATAAGCACTAGGCTTTGCCAGCTGGAGCTGGTGGTACTATATCAGGGACCCGCAGCGTTGGGGTCCCCCTGGCATAACTACAAACCAGCCCCACGCTTTTTGTCCTCCCGACTTTGCTAGTACTAGTCTTTTTTAACATTTAATTATTATTTTTTTTAGATGTATTGACGGCGGTTGTGTTTCACTAGCTTGTTACCATAGTATAACATACCGAAGACCATCTCTTACCTATCTGGTGCTTATCCAAATTGAGAAAGTGACAGTTTGGGTTAAAATGGCGCACACAAAAAAAGTGTGCCACTTATGGTCTATTCTAGAGCTGTCACTTTTCTGCTCACAGCTTTCTGTTTTCTCTACCAGTTTATCTCTCACACCATCTCCATCCAAGAACTATTTTCTACAGTCAGCTCTTTCCTTTGAATCCCGTGCTCTCTGTTTGTTTTCCCGCTCTCCTTTTTTCCGCTCCCCAAATATTTTTCTTTTGCCTTATGAGTCTTTTTTTCAATCTCCAGCTCATCCCTCATTTCTTCCATGTCCCATGTTATAATTCTCTCCCTGTTCCAGGGATACAGGCCTCTTTTTTATTTCTCATCATACCATTAGACACCAGATGAGAGCTACACTAAGCTTTCCTTATGTTAAAGCTGCGGTCAACTCAACATATGCCAATAAATACGCTTTTTTTTCGTGCATCTTTTCCCTATATACATTCTGAGTGCATATACGTCCACCTCTAAATGAGCCCATATGTGCAACAGGAGTGCTACTGATGATGTTACCTAGGAACATTAGTTAGCGGATAGTGTCAAATAATTATAATCTTTCATAAAAGAAAATTTTATATCTAAGCATTGGAGCTGACCAGATACCTATTTCGGGGTAATGGTTAGCTTCTTGGCATTGCCAGCTGACTGGTTTGCCCGAAAGCAGTCTTATGTGTCAACCTGCATCTTGGTACCCTAAGTTGGTATGAAATCATCTAGGCAATTAGTGGGTAAAGTAAAGAGACTTTATGGTCACACACAAGACATAGGGTTATAGCACTCTATAATTATAGAACAACTACCACTGGGTCACCGCATCAAATTTAACTTAAAATGAGCAATAGTCACCATTCCTTGGTAGTGCTGTCATGATTGACATTGCTGAGTCACGATCTTCCACTCCTCTACTAGCAAGGCAGGGTCCAAGTCCAATGTCCTCCTGCTTTTGGCAGGAACATAAGGTAAGAAGGTCCACAGAGGCTTCCATGATCAGAGTAAAAAACGCGAACTGTCCCAGCAAGAGAGTGAGCTGCCAGAATGATGCCTTCTTTTGTGCCCAGACTGGTTCCCACTGAGGTGTGGCATCACTAGGGTACTACAGCACACCACAGGGAGAATGCCAATGAACCTCCCCACAATTCTCTGGTAACAGCGGGGCTCCCTAGAGTGAGCAGCTCCAGGCAGTCTAGCACAAGAAGAGGAGCACACAGTATCCGCGTAATATTCAAAGAGAGCATAATTCACATTAACCCTGCAAACAGCCCTAGTCTTCCCCTGTTTATCCATATGTAGTATTTTCTGGGGTGAATGGTCACGGGACTGACTGACACTTCCGACGCAACATGGCAAACCACAAAGTACGCAAACTCCTATGTCATTTTTAATTTCATTATTTATTGTAAGTGATATAGTTGACTTTGATTCCCATCTTTTTACACATTTAGGAATTTCCTTTACATTAATAATTGTTTATATGGACTGCAAGAAGGTCAAGGAAGTGAATGTTCTTATTAATTAAAATCCCCTAGTCACCACTTCCATACTTGGGTTCCTATGTCTCATGTGTTTGTAATACATCACTTGGTCTATGCTCTTAGATTAAAAAGGGGGGATCCAATTTAACAAGATTTCAATCATACCGCTTCTCTGGTCTCAGAAGCTGAACGGGAATGATCCGATATTAAACAGAGAATGTAATCAGTTCATGTAATCTAACTGGTGTGAAAGGGTCACCAGAGCAAAATAACAAACATATGGATCATTTAGAGAATTTATAGCAATCTGGCAGAGACATAGAACAATCCGATCTAAATTTAATTGGATTTTCATCAGATTTTATGTTTGGCATAGATGCCTGATCATGACCTCCAGTAATCTGCCATTTTGGCACAGAGAGTCTTTGTATCATTTTTCTCCATTAAGCAACCATTTAACTAATAGAACAATAATTCTGTCTATTTTTTTATAATTTCCAGGAGAAATTCCTTTAAAAATGTTCACATTTTATTTATCCTCCCTGATGGCATAACATAACACATAATGTTCATTATATGTGTTTGCTTATCCAATACTGCTTGATAGTCAGATATATGAGATTGAAAGAGCAATCATTTTTATGAATAATACATGATAAATAAAAATAATTAGTAATAATAGTAAGTGTTATATTAAGAATAATGTTCTATTTGTAATTAAGCTGGTGAGCTGACAGTGGCGTACAATGTTCTTCATAATAATAAAGAATGCTTTTCTGGGCAAAACCATGTTGTATTGGGGGGAGCTAAATTTAAAAGATGGGGACAGATTTATAGTTGGAATAGGGCATGTCCTAGGTCAACTTTAAATTTAAGTGTAAAAATAAAGCTATCAAGTATCTGTGTGCTACATGAAAAAACAGCCAGTATTTAGCGTATGTGCAAAATAATAAACTAATTTGCACCCCTTGCATTGTAACATGTTTTGTCCCTGAGAACATTTATTCCTTTTTGTTTTTCCCTTACTTTCCTTAATCCTCATCATCATCATCAGTTATTTATATAGCGCCACTAATTCCGCAGCACTGTACTCTCTGCTCACTCATGTCCCTGCCCCATTGGAGCTTATAGTCTAAATTCCCTAACATACACACACACACCGAGAGAGACTAGGGTCAAATTGTAAATCACATGCAATCAGATTCTAGCTGTTATTTTTCTATCCCAAATATTTATTAATTATTATTATTATTACATACAGATATACTGACAACTTATGTTGCAGTTTCTGTTCTTCAGTTTGAATCCTTAATTGGCAACTGTGAAGATACTGGGTTTTCTGGCCCAATTCTGCCCACTTAACACTGGCTGGCTACCCAGGGGTCCCTTACTATGCCAGGGAAGCCTACCTAGTACCTCCTAAGGTTCCTATAGTCACTCAGGCAAATGCAGTTAGAAAAGTCCAACAGTACATATATTGAAATAAAAACAACACTAGAATATTATATACAAACAGTAAATAATGCCAGGCAGGTTTACCACATCATCTGTCCTTATCCCACTAGCTTAAGGAATTACAGTCACCTGGCTGTCCTAACTTGAAACCCAGTGGATCTGCAGATGTAGTCCACTGGTAGAGAACAGCAACTCAACACCAGATCTTGCACCTTCCAGAAATCAAGACACAGAATGCACAATTTCCCCCCCCTGTTTATATCTCGGGTCAAATTTTCACAGTGCTTTTCCCTCCCTCGGCAAACTCCTGGCTCTCTCCCTCTTAAACACTGGTGAGTGCTGGATCAAGTGGTTGGAGATGAGCTGTGCTTCCACTGAGAACAATGGATACTAATTGGCCTTCCCCACATCCAGATATAGGATAGCAATCAGCCCCTCACCTGTGTCCTGGAACTTGGTCCTTACCCATAACCCACCTAGCTTCACTGTAATATCAACAATATACAATAAACAATATGCATATTTACAATGAGCTACAATGTCCCCTTATCCACATGTAATTAGATATTGCATTTGTATTCTGGTGAGCTGGGAAACATAAACAGGGCTATAAAAAGTACATGTTGTAAAGCTAAACATTTTGTGAGAAATGAGGGACAAGCTGGTTGAGAGGATATCAAGCTCGTTTTGTCACAGCAACCATACCTGTGTGCATTATGTTATAAGCCATGGCAGTTTCTGAGCACGTTCTAGGTCACAGGTTGTCCATGCACCTAGTAGCTGTCTAACAGGTGGCTGCAATTGCGAATCTGTGAGCTTGCATGTAAATGCTGCAATCATTCCCTGCATTACTGCAAATTTGGGTAAGCATTTAAATAATAGATGTGCATGTCTTATATTGTTTGTCATCACCTATTTAAGGCTGGTTGCTTTAACACAGATCTAAAGTGTTAACAGGGAGTAATGGTAGTACTTGTTAATGTATATGCCCAAGCTGTGCTTAGTAGCAGGCCTATCATAATACCAAAGGTTACCCTTTGGCTATTTTGGTAGCAAAAAGGACAGAACAGAGGTTATAACGTGGGGCACTCTAGGATACGAGGTTAATGAAGGTGTATGTAATAAAAGGCAAATATTTTCCCTTGCATAACGGCGGAGAGTGCGTAGACTACTCCCTCACCAGATCCGCGGTTCCTGGCTGAATTTCAAGTTCCTCAGTACTGCTGATTATTAAATATTTTTTTGCGCCCAGGCAAATGTAAAGAACATGCAATTCATTTTACACAGTTCACCAGCAGAGATATAATGTTTTTATGAAAATTACACAGTAACACTATACCACTGCTACATAAAATAACTGTACAAATACAACTACATAAACCTTGCTGCAATTTTTCCTTTCTCTATAAACCTTTATTTATATAATGTCAACATATTAAGCAGTGTTTTATAGAGAAAGTTTAATTTCATCTGTCCCGGCTTACAGTCCAAAGGCCTGATTCATTAAGGAGCGTTAAGCAAAAAGGTAAGTAAATTTTCTTACTCAAGTTTTCTGGACAAAACCATGCTGCGATGCAAGGGGTGCAAATTAGTTTATCATTTTGCACATAAGGAAAATACTGGGGTTTTTTTTTATGTAGCACACAAATATTTGAAAGCTTATTTGTACACTGAAATTTAAAGTTGATCTAGGACATTCTCTACCCCAATGATAAATCTGCCAATACGTTTTAAATTTATCTCCCCCTCCAATGCAACATGGTTTTACCTTACTTCCTTCCTTAATGAATCAGGCCCCAAATGTCTACCATACAAATACATTCAAACAAGGGTTACTTGTGTCAGAAGCCAATTAACCTACCAGTATGTTTTTTCTACATGAGTCCTATCTACTTTTACAGCTACTCCAATATTGTCCACTCCAAATACCACCACCTGTGGCTCTTATCGCTACTTCCATCCTATCTTATCTGAGATATGAGAAACCGATCTAGGTTCAATTTAAGAACAAGAAACCAAGTAACCTCTTTGTTGAAAATGTTAAAATGTATCGTGTTTATTTCATTGACATCTTTCAGGCAGCACGTGCCCTTAATCATAGCTATGATTCAGGGCAGGTGCTGCCTTGACACGCACCACTCTCATGTTTTAAAGATGTAAATTAAATAGAGAAGATTTATTTTTTAACATTTTCAACTAAGCAGTTCCTGGAATGTTGGCTTCTTGCTCTTGTTATCGTACAGGTGTATAGAGTTGCACAGTCGTGCAGACACAATTTCTGCTTAGAACTTGATTACTCCTCGGGCTTCTGGACAGGTTGCTACTGTTGACTCTTTGTAATTATTAATGTTGTACTGCTAGGATGTTCTAATTTTACGTAGTCAAACTAGGAGGTTGAATTATGCAAGCGCAACTATTTATCTACAGAAGTGTCTCTGTACCTTCAGGTTTGTGTACAATTTTTTTAGGATCTACTGTTGTGTTCCTTCCCCACTATGTACCCCTCCTTCCCTTCCACCGTACCTCACATCCTTCCCCTACCCTTCTTTATTTCTGTACCCTTTTGAAACTTGCAAAACCTAATAAAAAATTTCAGTAAAAATAAAACAGAAATTGATTACTCATAGTTTGTAAATTACAGTGGACTTTAAATTTGTTTGTCCAATTTAGACTACCCGTGTATTTAAAATGGATATACAAGTCATTCAGGGCCTCCTTTAGAGTTGGACGTATGTCAGTTTTTGAGGCATAAATATCCGCATTTCCATACTGCGCATGCATACCAAAATGCGTCTACATCTAGGGTTGTGTGTATATTCGACTTGCAGCCACTTCTGTCTGGAGAATAGTCTGGATTAGCATACACTGGACACAGCAAGGACATTCTCTTGAGATGCAACATAATTAAAAGTTAACGCATCCTCGGATATGTCTCTTGCAGGTAGTGAAGAGCTGGTCTAGAGATACCCAATGATGATGATGATGCAAGCAGTAGCACTAGCTACACCGCTCTAATTGGCTGCTTGTGTATTGATCCCTCCAGCTTATGGCACTTCAATCATTGGTGCTATGATCAATATCTGATCAATAAATATATATTTTTGTGCTTTAAATAAAGACCATTAGTAATATAAGAAAAACAGAAAGAACACACAGACAACCCACATTGACTTGTACAGATAGTATCACCTATTTGTTCATTGCAAATTAAGCATAAAACCTTATAAATTTCACTACAATGAGTCAAAAAAAATACCGTTCCCAAAGCAATGAATTGTTTCCAAGTAACGACTTGCTAGGTAAAACAAGGGTACGCCTACTGTCATGGCCAAAAGTTTTGACAATGACACAAATATTATTTTTCACAAAGTCTGCTTCCTCGGTTTTTATGATGGCAATTTGCATATACTCCAGAATGTCATGAAGAGTGATCAGATGAATTGTAATTAATGTAAAAGTCCCTCTTTGCCTTGACAATGAACTTTATCCCCAAAACAACATTTCCACTGCATTTCAGCCCTGCCACAAGATGACCAGCTGACATCAGGTCAGTGATTCTCTCATTAACACAGGTGAGAGTGTTGACAAGGACAAGGCTGGAGATCACTCTGTCATGCTGATTGAGTTAAATTAACAGACTGGAAGCTTTAAAAGGAGGGTGATGCTTGAAATCATTATTCGTACTCTGTTAACCATGGTTATCTGCAAGGAAACACGTGCAGTCATCATTGCTTTGCACAAAAAGTGTTTCACAGACAAGGATATTGCTGCTAGTAAGATTGCACCTAAATCAACCATTTATCGGATCATAAAGAACTTCAAGAAGAGAGTTTCAATACTTGTGAGGAAGGCTTCAGGGCACCCAAGAACATCCAGTAAATGCCAGGACCGTCTCCTAAAGTTGATTAAGCTGCGGGATCGGGGCACCACCAGGACAGAGCTTGCTCAGGAATGGCAGCAGTCAAGTGTGAGTGCACCTGCACGCACAGTGAGACGAAGAGGATGGCCTGGTGTCAAGAAGGCCAGCAAAGAAGCCACTTCTCTCCAGGAAAAACATCAGGGAAGCACTGATATTCTGCAAAAAATACAGGGATTGGACTGCTGAGGACTGGGGTAAAGTCATTTTATCTGATGAATCCCATTTCAGAATGTTTGGGGCATCTGGAAAAACGCTTGTCCGGAGAAGGAAAGATGAGCACTACCATCAGTCCTGTGTAATGCCAACAGTAAAGGATCCTGAGACCATTCATGTGTTGGGTTGCTTCTCAGCCAAGGGAGTGGGCTCACTCACAATTTTGCCTAAGAACACAGCCATGAATAAAGAATGGTACCAGAACAACTTTTCTCAACCATCCAAGAACAGTTTGGTGAAGACATATGTCTTTTTCAGCTTGATGGAGCACCTTGCCATAAGGCAAAAGTGATAACTAATTGACTCGGGGATCAAATCATAGAAATATTGAGTCCCTGCCCCATTGGATCTTACAGTCTAAATTACATAACATACACACACACACACACACACACACACACACGCAGAGTAGGGTCAATTTGAAAGCAGCCAAATAACCTACCAGAATGTTTTTGAAGTATGGGACGAAACGGAACACCCAGAGGAAACCTACGCAGCACAGGGAGAACATACAAGCTCTACACAGATAAGGCCATGGTTGGGAATCAAACTCATGACCCCAGTGCTGTGAGGCAGAAGTGCTAACCACTAAGTCACCATGCTGCCAATCAGAAACTTGTGTTCATTGGTCGAGCTCGCACAAGGTTTACAGAAGCCAACTGCTTATTGTTTGATATGTGTTGCTGCCCTGTGCATGTCAGTACCTATGTTAATAAACAGCTCCTTTATTTTCCATCAACAGAGCAAACTTTGCATCTCCCACATGCAAATATGCAAAGATATAAAATTCGCTTAAATTATGCCCATGTATTTTATAAAACATTATGCCATATACCGCATGATCATATAAGGCCTAATTTAGAGATAGGAGTAAGCCACAAGGTGCAAAAACATGTTGTGCTGTGGGGGGGGGGGGGACAAATAAAATGTGTGGACAGATTTAGAATTGGAAAGGGGCACATCTACTAAATCAACTAAAGCTGTGTAGTAGTTACGTGTTACAGCCAAAAGTAACGTTGTTGTCCTTGCATGCAAAAAAAATTGCATTTGCACCACTTCCATCGTCACATGATTCACCCAGGTGCAAATTTGAACTGTTTAGCGAGATTGGCTACAAACTCATAGTATGTTTCATTTATTATAATCATCATTTATATAGTGCCAGCAGATTCCGTAGTTCTTTACAAATGGGAACAAAGACAGTAATAAAACAAAACTGGGTAATGCAGAGAGGTAAGAAGTCCCTGCTCGCAAGCTTACATTCTATGTAATCAATCTTTATTATGCATTATAAGCGTGAAGACGCAAGAAACCTCCTAGTAACCCTACACTAACTTGTGTAACAGTAACTGTCATTCACCAGGGATTTTTATTACCAGGCCACATTCTGTCTTATATCCACTAACAATGCAAGTAGTTGTATTAAAATATGTTCTTTTGCCATAAGCGTGTCTGTGTACCATTTCCAGGAATTTGTTACAGCTGTGATTGTCAGCTAGAGAAAGTCTATTTGTTAAAATTTGCATACTCTTCACAATGTAAATCCTGGGCAGCTTGTTACAGTAGGCCAGTTGTAAATTCTAGTATGGAAATGGATGTGATCCTATTTTTTTTGTTTAAGATTGTTGTTGTATTTGTACATGCAAATACTGTGGCGTGTATAATGTATATACTGAAGGAAAACAGTCTCATAGAGCACTTCATAAACTGCAAGTCTCACATAGAACAGACTTATTTATCCTTTTTAAGGGTGGTCATTGTCCTTCTGTGCATCTGATGACCCCCAAAAAACCCCCCCAAAAAAACAGAGAGAGCGCAGCAGCTCCGTTTCGTCAGCTCTGTCCTATACAGCAGCCGCGGCGCTGTCCAAGAAGCGTCCGCGGCGGTGCTGTATACACTACAGCACCGCCGCGGACGCTTCTTTGACAGCGCCGCGGCTGCTGTATAGGACAGTGGCCACTTAGTTAGCGCAGGGGGGGGTTTCTAGAGACTCAGAAACCCCCCCTGCGTGCGCCACTGTATGCCGCTCTCACACCTTCAAAATAACGGTTTAAAAGGAAATACGTAAAATTAGAACTGGACAATTCTTGGTTAGTCTAATTGCTGACGCTCCAGCACAGAATGGCAAGACTGCATTTCCAAATACACAACATCGAAACCAAACATGAGACAGGTAATACACAGATTTTCACACGTTTCATGAAAAAGCCCACCCAAAAAAAAAGACGAAAGAGAAAATATTATACTTGTTTTGCTGAAATCTAGTACATTTGAAAATCCTCTTTCAATCCACAAAGTTGTGCCTTGCCCACGCAGTTTTGATATGATAGCAAAAATAATAAATAAGTTCAAAGTGGCTGCAGCACAATAAATATATGCATATGGATATTCATACATCTGTGAAAATGAATTACCATATACATAAAAGCGTGCAGACATATTTGCTTAAGTGATAAATGGTCAAAAATACAAGTGATGAGCTGCACGCTGATGGGTTCATTAAAGAGCAATGTCCCTGAGGCTGGCTTTAGTCTAGGTCACGCGTTGTCGAATGGGGCTCAATTGTCCACCACAAAGGCCACCTAGGGCTGATTAATCGCTGTTCTACTTTAACTACCATAATATGAATTATCTGACCTTCAGCAGCTGGAGGTATTCAGTCCTACAACCACTCCTGGATGTGTAAATTTTGTATTGTTAGAAATGTTTATATCTCTACTTCAGTAGGTTATGTTATAAGATGTCCAAGTGAATAAATGAAGAGGAGATTCTACTGTCAACTGCTATATTGAATATTTTAATGTACGCAAATACTTTACATGTTGACTCTAGCCTGTATGTAAAATTACATGCAAATGGACACCGCAGAGTAGAAAAACTTATACAACGACAATTAGTACCAGAGACTGATACACCTAAACACAAGCTATATAAAACTATATTGCTTTTCTTAGCCACAATTAGGATTCTGCACAATTTGAAGTCATCCTGTGGTTCAGGACAATGGTACCATATTTTACTGTATTTGAATTCAGTGCAAAGATTGAAGTGTCAATCTGGGATGCAATAAAGGCATTAAGGGAAAGGAAAACGGATCTATTTTACTCTTTACGACAGTTGTACAGATCAGCAATATGAAGACAAACATAAATAACTCCACACCTCCTGCATCAAAATGTGTTAGTGTTCTGGAGAGTTGCAGTTTTCTGAGCCCTGTCTGATCCACTCCTTTGCGTTTACAGAAAGTGAACACATTGGGAAAGCATTAGTGACCCTCCAATATCCCCAAAAATGCAATAACACAACACTTTGTTATTGCTTGTACTTACATTTATTAATACAAGTACAAACCCCAGAGGGTATGAACATTAATGAGTTTCAGTGTTAACGTGATGTGGAGTATGCTAGCGCTATATCAACATCATCATCACCATTTATTTATATAGAGCCACTAATTCTGCAGCGCTGTACAGAGAACTCACTCACATCAGTCCCTGCCCCATTGGGGCTTACAGTCTAAATTCCCTAATACACACATACAGACAGATACAGCCTAGGGTCAATTTGTTAGCAGCCAATTAACCTACCAGTATGTTTTTGGAGTGTGGCAGGAAACCGGAGCACCCGGAGGAAACCCACACAAACACAGGGAGAACATACAAACTCTTCACAGAAAAGGCCATGGTTGGGAATTAAACTCATGACCCCCCCCCCCCAGTGCTGTAAGGCAGAAGTGCTAACCACTACGCCAATGCTATTAATTATAATAATATTAATAATAATATACAGGTCAGCGTAAAACAGCTTTAATTTTTAAACTGTGCCCATTGTGGTCCCCCCTTGCACTTGTCTATCCTTCACAGAGCTTTTAAATACACTACTAAAATGTTAGTATCAGTAATGAAAATGATACTCCAAGGCCAAAGCTGAATGAAATAGTCTGATATGAGGAATATACGTCTTATATATATATATTTATATATATATATATATATATAATAGATATTTATATATCTTATATATATTTGTTTTACTCCTCTGTAACTGAGAATTGGGCTGCACATATCTCCCTGACACTGCCTCAGCCATGATTGTGAATGAGCTGACAAGTATAAAGGCTCTGCCCCCCCCCAACCCTCCTGCCATTCCCTCTCTCCTTCCAGTCACTGCACTAAGCGTGCTCCTGCCTCAGTGCAGCGTGGTGACGTCACTACACGGGCCACGCCCCCCACCAATCACTTAGCACCGCCCGGTCCGTGCGTGGGGTTTCCCGGCGCTGTCCGCAGGGTTACCGCGCCCATCTCTGCTCGGTGGCTGAAGGGATCTGAGGGGGACGGCGGTTTTTTGTTGCGCGTTGGGGATTTTTTTTTTCTTCCCCCTTCCCCCGCTTTAGTGCTCGGAGACGGCGGCTAGTGCGGGGAGTCACACACACACCGACACCGAGGAGGGATACAGCGGAGAGAGAGAGCGTGAGAGGAACGAGAGGTCACCGCCCAGAACGTCTCCCCGTCCCGTCCCCCCCTCTCCTCCTCCCTCAGGCCGCCCCTCACCTCCCAAACGCCCTCCTAGTATCGGAACACGCCGCGGGCCTCTGGGGGAAGGAGGACTCGGTGCCAGCGGATTGCAGCCCTTGGGGCCGGACTGAAGAGAGAGAGACGGCGAGAGGCCGCGGAGAGGGCACTAACCCCTGACCTAGCGGTGGATGGTCACACATTGGGCGGGCGGCAGGTAAGACGAGTCCCCCCCTACGGCCTCCTCAGCTTCCCTTCCCTGGAAGTGCCCCTCACCCACCCGTGTGGGCGAGTGCTCGGTGCAAGATCCTTACCGACTCCCCCTAATAATCCGCTCCCACCACCTCCTGTATTATATTATAGATTTAATATCTCTCCCACCCCCACCAGACCGCACGGAGGGGAAGCCAGCTGTTTATGGGAAGGGGGGGGTAGAGGGGATTTTACCCCTTTACTATGTTTATTGCTGGTGGCTCCTGTTCTTCCTCCCTAGGACAGCGGATAGAGGGGAGATTTGCATCTGTTTTCCACAGAACTAGCTGTATTTTTGCATCACCAGTGCAGGGGTTGTATTGTGGGTGGGGGGGCTTGTGTGAAATCTCTTAGCATCTGGATTGTGGGTGCATCATTTAGTAATCCTGGGGGGGGGGGTGTATTAGAGGACACACAAGCTCGGAGGGGTTGTTTAGTAGGGACTTTGTGCCCGGAATTCGTTCTTTACATTGCTGGCTAGGGCCATGGCTTATTGGCTAATTATTCCAGTAGACTAGCAATCTGTGTGAAATCTGTGCATGTGTTTTTGCATGAAACATGCATGACCAGTTTCCTGCATGTTCAGGGTGTTGTGCTGCATAATTTATATCCTCTTGGAGCTACTGGGTGCGAAATAATGATATATTATTTTTTTTTTTACCCTGGAAGGCAGCAGGGGAAAGGGAGGGACCTGCAAGGCAGGAATGTCATGGAGGATGGGGGGGGGGTGGGGGGAAACACACAAACCAGGTCTGTGACAGTCAGCTTGGGGTTGTCTTTTTTTTATTTTTGTTCAACTTCACTTTCATAGTAAGCTCTTTAACTAGGGTTAGTGTTTTGCCAAATGCTTTGAGTATTTGCTCTGTTTTGTTGGTACTGTCTAACAGATGGGAGAGGATATTAAACCCCTCTCTGGCTGCATATGTGTAAAGAATGCATTGTAGGCTGTCAAGGCAGCTTCAGAGTTTAAGTGCAGGCTGTAAATGTGCAGCCAAGGTTCATTTTGCTTATCTTCCCTTTTGGTCTGTGTATTTCTCTGACAGGAAATGGTAAAATGGGGAAGCTGACTTATAACCGTTAAATCCTGCCCCATATAATCTGCAGTCATTATGCGGCCCAGAAACAGCTGATAACCACCCTAGCAAACAGCTGTATAATCCTTATCGAGATATTAGTTTTGATAAGGCATTCAGGGGACTGTAATTGTTCATCTTTGTGCACATCTGGTTGCAAAGAGACTGGAAGAAATCCTAATGAGGGGAGTGGTTAATAAGAATTACTAGAAGGTGGCTGTTTTTAAGTGGTGAATGAATGGGAAGTGTCAGATCCTAGGCCCAGTTACTGCAACAAGATGGCGTCTCAGCATTTCGTTTGTACATGTTAAACTCCTCTTTCCTTGTGTGGCAAGGCAGCCTCGTTTCCCGTCTTGGCCTTGCATCTCCTTTTGTTACCATTTTCCGAGTGGCAGGTTTGAGCACACAACAAACTGTCATTTATATACATTTTTTTTTTTTTTCATATGTGCATCGGTGCATTTTTTTCTCCTCCCTGAATTCTATTTCTAGTCTCCAATCCACAATACAATACCAGAAGGAGGCGTATGGATCCACGATTAATAACATTCTTTAGGCATTGATTGCGTGTGATGTTAACTAGATGTTTGCACATTTCTTGTTTTTGAGGGTTATTTTTTCCTTTAGCATGACTATGTGGGATCTTTGCACCATTATCTAATGCAAGGATAATTCTGCCTGCCATAACTAGTTGGATATTAGCTGTTTTATATCTGCTGCAAGTAGATAAAAATACATAGAACAGTGATTTGTTTTGAATGTTTGAGATCCACTATGGCACTTTTAGATTTACCTTTATTTGATATTCATGGATTTCAAAGCACTTTCATTACTAATCGTTCAACACCCCCCCCCCCCCCCCCCCCCCCAAATATATACATTAAATCAACCATGCGTTAGATCTGGCTCCAAGTGCAGGTTAATACATATAATTCAAGGTTTGACTAGTTTCTAATTTATGACAAACTTATGGGTGGAACTCTTCTAAATATGCTGAATGAGAGCAAGCTTAACTGCATTTCCTTTTTGTCATGATATGTTCTATAACATACTAGTGCTGTGCATGAGCTTGGAATGTGACAGCAGTACAAAGTTGTGTATAAAGGTTTCTTGGGTAACATAAAGTCAACTATTACTTGACCAATTCTGCCCTTGTCTCCAATTTAATAAAAGTTCTGCAAGTACATAAAATAGACAACCCAAAGTTAATATTTGACATAAATGTAAGATTTATTTACTATTGTTACAGTGAATTATTTCTTTCCCCCTTCATCGCAAAGATCTGTAGCCACTCTTGCAGCTCTAAGATGCTGTCTAAAGTAATGATATGGGACAAAACGCTCTAATAATAAAGCCCGTTTCAAGGGTTATGCTGAAGTTCTAAGAATTTGTTACCTAGGGGACATGCTAATTCCAAAAGCTGACTTGACTTGCCCAAGCAATGTCTAAAGACTCTTGTACACATGCGCTTGGAAAATGTTTACTAATGCAAATTTTCCATTTTGTGCACTTTATTACCAATATTATATTGTAAGCTCTTGAATGCAGGTCCTGCTTTCCTCCTACATTAAATGCTCCCACCTGTGTTCTTGTATCATTCCTCTTACAACTCCTGTGTATGACACTTGTTTACCTTGTTTAGTACACTTATGCTTAATGTCTTGCATTTATACTTCTCGAATGGCCTGTAGTTTGATGATGATAAATGGGGTACATTGCTTTCTAAAACTGGACTCTGTGTGAAGATTTAGAAGGCAAGGGTGAGAATGAGCCCATAAGAAACAATTCATCTTATTTTTAATGTGCTTATCAAGCATTAGTTTGTAGGTAAAAATTGCAACTTTGGATAGTTGCAGACAAAGCTTTTAAAAGTACATTGGTAATATAGCAAAAAGTGTAGAAAAAGAAACAAAACTATAAAACCTGTACTGGCAATTTTTAGGGCTTTTAGGTCAACCTTTGACAGGTTATTGGGGTCATTGGGAAAGTGTGACTATTTTCTCTACTTGTCTTATAAAAATCAGGCTTTATATTAAATATTTAGACTAAAATACAAAATACATTGTGAAATGTGTTCAGATCTTGTTGAGCCAAATAAAAAATGGCTCTATAGTATACTATTTCTCTGTTCTGGGCATCCTGTCTGCTGAACAGGAAGTTTTATTGTAAGATTAGGAAGCAACTCCTAATTTAAAAAAAAAATCAAATTGCAAAGGATTTTTTTTGGGGGGGGGGGGGGGGGCACGACTAGTAAATAAGATTGTGCAAATTTTATTTTTTTTTGTTTAGTTTTGAGAATTGCTAGATTTGATAAAATGTAATGTATGATACATTACTTCTGTTGCTTTAATATAACTTTTGTGGACTTAGGGGAGTGACCTTGTACCAGTGATACCCAGAGGTCTTAATATTTTTATCTTTGAACATTTGTGCCTTTAAAAAAAATTTTTTTTTACCAAGGTACTCTTACCTAGTGACAGATAAGGTATATACTGATTGGCAGCAATTTGCTTTGACCTGCTCCCTAAAGATTAATTTTCAGGAGTTACTATCTTTAAAGGTTTCCTTCTTGATAAGGTGTAATGTGCTAAAGTTCCCTACTTTGCAGGTATTTTAGTTCTGATATTTTTTTCTCTGTCCCCCCCCCCCCCCCCCCCAAAAAAAAAAAAATAAATAAACCACACAACACACACCCAATGCTTTGTAAAAACATCTAGGACACTTGCTGCACTAAGTTGTTTGTAACTACGCCTGTGTTCTCAGAACTCGCTTCACCATTGCCATCACTAAATGTGACTGCACAAATCCCATTAGCCCATGCCCTCTAAATAGGTTAGGCGCCATGTTTTAGACCCCATTCAGAGTCTTGTACACTTACTCTCCACTTTTGTGTTCATGATCTATAGTTCTGTCCGTTCTGCTAAAGAGAAAATGTACCTTAGGCATGTTTGTTTTTGTTAAAGGCTGCTGTTTTACTGCAGTCGTTCCACTGTATATATATATATATTTTTATTTTCTGAGCTTTCATTCTTATAGTGCATATTTGGCTAGAGGATACAGTCCCTCTGAAAACTGTTTTGAGCTTAGTTGTAAAGTAATAAGCATTTTGCTTATCCTGTAGCTTATTAAAACCATCATGCTTATCTTGGCAATAATGGGTCAACATTATGCTTTGGTGACACAGGTATTGTTTTATTGACTTAATGAAATGAGCAGATGTTCTGAATGAAACTTAAAATCTCTCCATAGTGTTTTGCTAATGTAATTGCTAAGCTTTGCTGAAAATAACGAAGGTCATACTGGTATGTGTCCTGGCTCATGATTTAGCCTCTGAATTGGATTATATTCTTACCATCCTTGGATTTTGGCTTGTTGCGTTGCTATCTTGATGATTAATAATCTCGATTGGAATATCCACTTAAAACCATATGGCAAGCCTTATTGTGGAGACACCATTCGTGAATGCCTGCCAGCAGAATTACTGCTGCTAGATGAATAGCTATCAATTGTAAACAACTGGACAAACTCCCCTTTTTTAATGAGTAACTGCATGGATGGGCTGGATGGGCATGGTGCTGCTTCATATCCTGCTGGGCCTTAACCTATTGATCTTTTTCTTTTTTTTTTTTATTATAATTTTCTTGATGGCATAAAATGTCTTTCTTCAAGCTACAATAGAAAGTACTTTATAAAAAATACCACACCAATTTTAATTAGCTTTTTGTAGAAAACTTGCATTGGTGAGATCCCAGTACTGGATTAAGCGATCATTGTTCTGCTACTGTGCCTTTATTTTGGCAGGAGTAACTTTTCATAATTGCTTTTAAAGACAAAGTAAATATATTAGAAGAGGAAATTACAATTGATGTCAGTTATTGCTGCCTAACTGAACACCAATCAAATATACGTGTGTTAACAAGCCATATGTTTTAATACTGACTATCAGCAACTGCTTTCAGCACAATTTATAATGTATTTTAAATGATCCAAAGTTCTATCATAGGGCTTTGTTTCCTTAGCTTACATTGGACAATTGAGCTTTTGTTTGCTGTGTTCATGCTCATTATAATATGTCTGTTTTTATTTATTTTTTGTGTGGGTTCCATTTTTCAGTGCACATTTAACAGGAGCCTAAAATAAACCTAAACTTTAATTGGCAAGTAGATGACCAAATTCCTGGGGCCAAATTCACAACTGACTGGAACAATTATGAATTTTATGGTCATGTTCCCATTTGAAAATGTTGTCTATGGATTTTTGAGCATCAAACTTAACCTGCAAAACACTTAAGTTGTGTGCATATAAACAGATTTTAAATGATAAAACATTCTAAGGGGCGTATTCAATTAGCGTTAACGCTAACAAACAAGCGCTCAAAAAATCTTACCGTTAATACGGTAATTACTTGCGGAATTTCAGCTCGTTGCCCCCTGAGCGGCGAGCTGAAATTCCGCGGGTAAACTACCGTATTAATGCTTTTTGCGTGCAATATTACCATATAAACAGTAATATTTTTTGAGCGCTCGTTTTTCAGCGTTAATGCTGACAATTGAATACCCCCCTAAAGGTCTTTCTGAATTCATTTTGTTTGTTTTTTCTCCAATTGGAGTCCCTAGTATTTTTGCTCTAGATATGTTGTACTATTTATCATTTAACCATGAACCCCCAACCACCCAAGATGGAGAATGTATTTAATAACTTCTATTGGATATATAACACTGGGGGCATATTCAATTAGAATTTGCGGCCGCACGGGTCCCCAGCATCGCGGATTGAAATCTGCAATGTTGTGCTACCGTAATGGCACTTTATAGGCGCAGTCGCGCATAATTGTAGCCATGAATTCTAATTGAATATGCCCCTGGTTATCTATCTTGCAAATTCAATAATGACATTCTACATAAATAGGCATGGTGTATTTCCAGTTAGACCTGAAGATCGTTTTTGGTTTGTTTTTTGTTTTTTTGTTTTATGGTTGAGATGTTTTTAAATGTCAGTAAAACATTTTCTGTCAGTTTACCTATGTAAATCAGCAATTTCTGGCCCTTTAACATGAAACCATATACTGTGGGACCAAAATGGATTTCTAGTATTAGCCAAGAACAATTCAAATACATTAGGGTCTTTGCTGATCATGCAGTTGACTTGATCAGTGTGCCAGAAAAAATACTGCAACACTTGTGATGCCAATGGATTTGGTGGCATTAGAAACAATACCTTGAAAGAAGAGTAAAAAGATGAATAAGCGCTAACTGGGTGCAGTGTAATTTGCCAGGTTGACAAGACGTGAATATTTGGCATTACCACCTGCAATTAAATGGCTATGTCCCCTCCTGGGGCCATGTCGGCACGAGAACCACCAGTATTGCGCTTTTTGTGATTTTATATTTTTTTTATTTTTTTTAGATTAGTCCTTTTGTTTTAAAGTGGTGAACAAGAAACTTCATATATTTAAGTGATAATGGAGCTTTAATGTTTGGTCAGTTTATATCTTGGGCAGCAATTAAGCCTCATAATAATCTCTTGCATCGGTCACTCAGGGGGACTTCATCCTGTTAAATGTATACTAAACTGATAGACTGTGGGTTTTTGTTTTGTTTGTTTTGGGTTTTTTTTTTAGTCTTATTAAATTGGGAGTGGAAACTATTTAGCATATTGAAAACACTTAAGCATAATCTCGCATGCTGGTTCACATGGTAATTCGTAGTAAACCACAAATGTACTTAGTGAAGGTGCATTATATTTCTTTACGAAGGATAATTTTACAGTTATACTTATGATGGTTAAAGTCTCGTAGATTTATTATCATTACTTGTATAGCGTCACTAATTCAGCAATGCTATACAGCTTATGCAGGTGACTCATAGTGTGTGTCTTCACAAAACTGCAGTCCTATCCAATAACCAATTGATACCAACCTGGGATCTAATCATGCGACCAAGCAACTGGTTCGTTCATGGTTTGTCTGTTTCTTTCCTAAGTGCTTCTGTCCCTGTACTGCTTTGTTTATATTTTCTTGGTTATTTATGACTAGGAAACATTTAAGGGTAAATTTAGCAAGCTGTGAGTTTCTGGCGTATTTGAAAAGTGGATTTGTTGCCTACAGCAACCACATTCTACCTATCATTTTGCAGAATGTACTAAATGATAACTAGGATCTGGTTGTTATAGTAAAACTACATTTTATTTTTTTTATTTTTATTTTTTCAAACCTTCGGGAAACAAACTCGCAGCTTGTTAAAGTGTTTGCTTTTATAGTGAGTGAATTAATATCTATTAAAATTGACAAAGCAAGAATAGAAAAAAATATGCATAATTTTATGCTAGCTGACACTGTGATGAAATGTAACCCCAAAAAAACGCCAAATAATAAACTAGGATTATACCACTTTTAGCTGATGCCTCCCTGGCCTGCACATGTGACTCATGCTTGGGTGTGGTACCACATTAGTTGTGAGGCACATGCAACTGTAGGATAAATGAGATGTGAACCAAATGCAGTAGCAAGTCTCCTGATGCAATGTAGCACTGTGTTTTTGTGCAAAGGAACGTGTGTTGCTATGCTAAATAACGTTTTCTGATTACCTTTTCATGCCTCTTGGCCATAAATATTCTCTCTAGGAAAATTTGGTCCATATTTTTGGCAACCTGGTGTTTGCATTGTAACACACTACAAATGGAGGGGACATGATCATTTTAATTGGGTCTGGCACACTGCGCACGGACGTGTGTAGATAATTTCACATGGCTTAGTGAAACCAAAATATGTTTAAACTCTGCTTCTACAGACCAGATTATAAATGGAATATGCCTTGTGTGCAGTTTCTCAACATGGCTTCCCAGAATGCATTGCTAAGTAAATTCACAACTTTTATTGTCAAGTATCCCTGTATTTTGTCTGTCCACTCCCCCACTTATGTAAACGTTAAATTATTGCAACATAAAAATACCTTTTTCTAGCTTATATAAAGGTGTTAAGGGAATATGAGACAAGCTAAACACCAAGAGCACTTATTTCCTCACAAACCACCCTTCCTGTCTATCTTGTGTGCTAAGTCTCATAATGCAGCAACTTGTGGTGTAAAGGTCTAAGAAAGGACGTAGCAACCATACCCCTGTGGGTTTGTCGATGGGTAATTTTAGAGGAATTACATAAAACTGTCTAACATGTTTTCCCTACAAATTGTCTTAATTTGGGTCTAGTTGGTTTTTTAGTGGGTTTGCTTGGTGCTGTTGTCCTGAACGTCATAGTTTTATTTATAAGGCGCCAGAGAATCCAGTGCTGGAGAGTCTGCATTACAAGTCATACAAACTCCAAAAACACACTGGTAGGTTAATTGGCTGCTAACAAATTGACCCTAGTGTGTGTGTGTGTGTGTGTGTGTTAGGGACTTTAGACTGTAAGCCCCAATGGGGCAGTGACTGATGTGAGTGAGTTCTCTGTACAGCGCTGCAGAATTAGTGGCGCTATATAAATAAATGATGATGGCGATACAAAGTACAGATAAGCAAAAAACCACCAGTACATATGAGGTGGACAAACAAGTGTCCCTAAGACATTTGTATGGGACTGTATTTTATTGCTTGATTCCAGTTTCCTTAGCTTTAACACATGTTTGGAAGATGCTGCTGTTTAAAATGATAATATTGACCAATGGTGTATGAAGGTTTTTTGCATCCTTTCTATAGGATCCAGCAATCAAGTGCTATTCTCCATCTCTGAGCTCCACTCCATTCATACTGCAGTGTTCAAAGCTTGACATGAAATTGTTGATACCAATAGTTAACATAACTCCTATGTCTACCATGGTCCTGATGTGCTTACTGCAGGGCCACACAAGTGGGTTTAGTCCAGCTTCTCATGTCCAAGTATCTACATTCATTGATTGTCATCTTGGTAGTACCTGTGAAGGTTCATAATATTTCTTTTACTATCTGTTTCTCTTCTGTGTGATTTTATTTAACTGTAAAGTGGTCTGTAGAATGTAGGGTCAATTTTTTGATTTGTTTCTCTCAAATAGCTTGAGTCTGCAGAGTAAGGCTAGGTGATTTTTGAAGCAAAAGTTGTGGCATGGTGTTTTGAGTGCAGGCTTGTAGTAAACATTTTGTGTTCAGCTATAGACTGGTTGTGTTTGCATTCGAGTGACCTTTTCACTGTAAACATCACATCACGTTAAGTCTATATGAAGTAGGGGACACAATTGCTACTCCGCATAAGCCGTCTATAAGCGCTATAACTCAGGACAGCTGTCTCTTGCAGCCAATGGTTGACAGATGAAGAGCACAGATCTGAAGATAATCGTGTACACATGAATCGACATGCTGATTAGGTCTCCCTCTGTCATTAGTAAATCGCTAATCGTTAGTATTTTCTTGTATTGTGTACCTAGCCTAAGAGGGCTGAGTTTGTGAACAAACAGAAGTTTTGGGTGTGGCGATTTCTACTTTGCAAAACTACTTGAGTGTTTGTTTTTTGTTTTGTTTTATGCGCACTGAGGTAGATCAGGTCTCATCCTATACTTTTTGATGGGACTCATTTTGCACTGCTTTAGGTGTGTTACCCAATATAAAGTAAGGCTTCACCTGTGATACCATTCTGATATCCCCTCACTCATGAGTAACTTGAGCTGTAAATTATGTTTAATTGACTAGTATATTAGGAGGAAAATTAAAATGTGATAGAGGTGTTATAGTGGCTGGCATTTGGACTTCTTGATGACTTTACATTTTTGCAGTGAGTTCACACCTTCGCACTTCATTGGGTGTAGAATCTAAGTGCACTGGCTCAAGAAAGGTGTGGTGCACTGCACTCCTGGGGTATATAATAAACTAGATTGTGTCTTGAGGGGATCGCAGGTTTTCATTGTCCAAAAAAAATCATTACACATTCTTTACTTTGCTCATTTTAGATTTAGCTGCAGCTCTAGTTTCCAAGGTATTCACTTTACCAGAAGAACACAGATACAATGAAGTTATCTTGCAATCTTCACATATGTAAAGTTCCTTTACCATAACATTTGGAAACCTTAAGAATTTATGTTTACATTTACAGAGCAGCACAGTGTAAGCTATTCTGTTATAAAACTGTCTTGGACTTGGCGGCTCACTGCAAGTCTTGTCAATCTCGCTTAAGGACAAGCAAGATGTGCAATGGAAGTTTTTTTTTTTTTTTTTTTTGTTTTCTTCAATTTCCTCCATTCCTCTAAACTCAAAATATTAGTAGACATGCTGCTTGAGAAACCATTTTTTGGTACTAGAACAGAATAATTTACAAGAATTACTTTCTTCCAATAACTTTAAACAGCCACCTTGTCCTCCCATGAACTGCAATTCTGATGACTTCAGGCCCAGATTATGTGAGACTAGTGCCCTTTGAGGTCCATTTTCCTGTGATGTATGGACTTAAGAAAACCAATGTGATGCACTGTGTAGCAGGAATTTTCGCGTAAAAAAAATCTCATCCACTTTTTGAATCTCAGAACTTAAATGAGTCTGCTGATATGTTGGCACTGTCAGTTTGGCCTGGTGAAATCTGTTGTTTTTGGTAACTCCATGGCTCTGTTATTGGCAACACCCTCAAGCTGTTTTTGTGGCCATTGCCATTTACTAGTCTATCATTCATGTGATAGACTAGTCATGCACATATATGGATTTGGATATTTAGCCTAATTTAAGACTATATGGATTGCGTACTGATCTTTCCAATTTGGTTACCCACATGTGGTCAAACAGAACATTTAGTGAGGGAGTATCCAATTGGCTGCCAACATTACAGTTGGTCCAGGACTTCACAAGGCGATCTGTGACTGGACCGCTACTTTTATTTGAGACGTAATAAAATCTGAATGGATGTTTGTTTGTTTTTTTGTGTAGGCTCTCACAATCTGCAGTTTCATGCCAGCTTGAGATAAATTATTTTAAATCATAAATGTGTGAGGCTAGCTTTTTTGTATAACCTTTTTGTGGGAGCCAATATTTATATTTGACAAATTCAAATGGTATAATCAGTTGGTTTCCGTTAGTTATGGTATTTTAAGTTTTGCATTTATGTCTTCTATTGAAGCACAATGACTTGTAGAGAACAAGACTGGAAATCTGTCTGACACATGCATTGTACATCCTATTGAAAGACTCATTTACATGCAACTGTCTAAGAGGCTGCATCCACAAATACTACTTGGGCTACTGCTCTGTATAATAAGCACTAATATCTGGAATGTTGGAGAGTTTAAAAGAAAAGAGAAAAATTACTAACTTCATTCAGTAAATTCTACTTGTGCCCTATATTCTTTTGTTCTAATCACCCCAAGGGAAACGAGTGAACTACTTTTCAGAATAGGGTTATTTATAGATGCTTGCTTTGTTCACAGACGAGTAAATTTGACATTCAAAGACTCTTCCATATAAACACACAAAAAAAATTGTGAATGTTCATTCAATAGTAGAGCTAGTCTTGGACATATAATGTATTGAAAAACATGAATAGCGAAGACCTGTTGGATTACTGGATGCACGCACCTGACCTGATCATTGAGGCCCGCTAATAAAAAGCTGGTGTGTTCTGTAAGGGTTTCATCATAAAGCTGTGTAGTTCATGACCAGAGTGCTGTAACATGCATTTGTGTATGAACTTGAGGCGTTAACTTTTGTTGAGCCTACTCTGTAGGTATATAATTTATGTAACAGCTGACTGAAGAGAAGTTGCAGTCCAATTGGTTACTTCATGTACTTGACAATGTCTGACCCAACTGCTTGATGGTTCTGTCATATATGGCAGTACTTGTTGACATGGTTGCATTATAGGTTGTAACGGGTAATCCTGATTTGGAGGGTATTGCATTGAATATCTGAAAGTTAATTTTAGATAATTTACAACTCTTGAATTGTAATAAGATTTGGGCAAGAGGTTTGCGTAACTGTTTTGTGATGTTTAAGAAAATGTATTGGTGTTATGCCATTTGTTTCCAACAAAGCATAAAAACAGCATATTTTAGAGGTGTATTTTTCAATTTTCTACATTACATTGAAATGTTTTTAATCTATGCTTTAAAACCTTGAATAAAATGGGTGGTTAGTATACAAGAAATGGAGGCAAAACCAATGTGGGTCACAAGATATTGCAGTTATGTAGATAAGAACTGATTGGATTCTCTGTAGTATGACATTTCCAGTATGCCTAAGCACCATTCTGTGCCTTAGATGCTGATTAGTTGGTAACCAGGTGTTTAATTTCTGATTAATTGGCACGTTTACCCTGGAGAGGCATGTTTGTTTGGCAATTCTCCTGAGATTTGCTTGTTGGATAGGAATAGGAAAAACATTAAAAGGTTATTGAGATCTCCATCTATACCACGTTTACTGCTTGTGGTTATATAACAATAAAACTATGCATTTTACATGGTTACAGTGCCTTCATCCTACTTTTAAATTTTGTAAATAACAGAATTGTGAAAGGGGATTATTGGGGGTGGGGGGGGGGGTGGTATGTTTCATAGACTTTCAAAGTGAATGGAATTGATTTGCAGGTTCTGTTATGGGGGGGGGGGCAGCTGTGTCCTACTCCCAATCATTGCTGAGGAGCATGCTGATTACAGTGGGTGGTAATGCATGTTTAACAGATTTGTTAAACTGCACACCTCACCCCATATGTTTACCAATAATTGTATTTTGAAAGAAAACTTTGATTAAATCATATGAGGTTGTGGTCAGTTGTTTGGTTTTGTTCTTACGGTCAGGCATTTAGAGGAGTCTGTACATTAATTGGTGGGGGGGTAAATAGAACCTTAATTTCAAAAACAAAATACCTTTGTCTGAATTTTCTTATGTCTGATACAGATTTACAGTTGGAAACAAGGGTACAAATTTGGTTTCCTACTGCTTTTCACTTTACTTGGCAATCACTGCTTGTCCCTAATTGCTTCAGTGTAAAAAGCATTATCTGCCTGGTAGGTAAGACTTGAAACAGTTCACTGATATTCTGTGGAAATCCTTAGTGCAGTCACGTTAGTCCTAAGTAGGACCAAAAGCTGAAATTTGTGCTCAAAACTGAGGCCCACGTTCGTTCTCGTGGAGGCAGAACACACGGCAATCTCTTTCAATAGACCCTTTAATAAAAGCCCACCTGAGAATTTTATACTGCTATATATGTCCTAAAACAAGTGCTCGAGTAGTGTGAAAAAGCAGGGAACACATTTAATAAAATCCTACAACATGTGATCTAATAATTTTTATTATGTTGTGGCATCCCATGCTGATCCCCTG
The DNA here is from genome assembly GCF_038048845.1 of Mixophyes fleayi. NCBI lineage: Eukaryota > Metazoa > Chordata > Amphibia > Anura > Limnodynastidae > Mixophyes > Mixophyes fleayi. Next base: position 76,284,613 of record NC_134412.1, read on the forward strand.
AGGTGCTGCGTTAGGCACAGTTTTCAGTATGCTCACTGAGCACACCACTCATGGGCATGAGCCCAAGCTACTTGTCCTACACTGGACCTTTCCCCTCGTTAATTACATCTCGTGTTGCTGTGGCACTACAAACATAGCACAGGAGAAGGGTGACTTTATTAAATTTTTTAAAACAAAATGTATATATATTTTTTTTTTGACAGTCAGACGCCAGCATTAAGCCCCCATTCTGATTTGATGACAATTCACTGCATAAGTAAAAATGTCTTTACATATGAACACCTTTTTGCACTGCAGACAAATTCATATTGGGTATTCCATATAAACTTACAGTAAAAACTACCACTTTCATGATGACTCTTCCTCTCCTGTTGCCTCTTATGTGGAGGCAGATTTTAAAGAAGTCTCTTCATTTTCAAGTGTCCCAATGTCTGAAATAACCAGGTTCTTACCTTTATAACATATCCCACAATCCCTGGTAAGAAGCATACCCATGTGCAAGAGCCCTCATGAATCTTATGTTGGTGTTATCACCTTAAAGTGATTATAGCAAAATAATCTATCAGTTCTACTTAGCAGCTGAAACCGTGGTCTATTACTGACTAGAGGTGTAACCAAAGAATGTGGCTTTTTTTATATATATTTTTTTTGCAAACTAACTTTTTGTTAGTATTTAATGTGTCCCAGAATTTTGTTTATTTTTTGCACCAAAGGTCTTTAAACTGAAAGGAAAATCCTTTTCCATAAGACAAAGACAATAAGATTACATCTTCAGTTTCCAGTATTACAACACCAAACCCCCCCAAGCCTGAGGCCTAGGATGAACGTCATTGCATGTACGTCGCTATTAAGTCACATCAAAGCTGATCTATTTAATTATAATAAAGTAAAATAATATTTACATACTTGATCAAGATGTGAATGGAATTCAATTAATATAAATCGTTATATACAGACTTGGTTTTTTTTTATACCACAACCTTCCCTGGGTATTGAATTGAGGGCATACAGTCAGTCAGGCCATGACTGGAACAGATCTATTAATGAAATAAATGTTGTCATTTAATTTTGAACACTTTTTTTTCTTTTCCCCCCCTTTCTTTTGCAGCTTCACAACAAAATTTCTCAATACTGGTGTTGTGGTCCTCGGAAAGGTAGTTGTCTTTGTGAGACATGTTTCAGCTATGATGTAGTAGTTTCATGTTCAACACTGGACATTGCATGCAACTAAACAGTGTATGAGCAAGGCCATTTTGTCACAATGCATATTAGCAATGTTTGGGAGTTGGTGGCATTTTTTCCATTTCTAGACCTGGCAGAACCCCATTCCTTAGACTACACCCATACATTATTGTGGTATAAATGGTTATTGCATCTGAATTAGTTTGGTAGGAGAGCTCTGGCAGTGGATAAAGGGATTGTTAATGGTACAGTAACTATACTACATGGGGAGCTCTGTGAGCAGTCTTGTAGCACCATCATAGATGTTCTTATAACAAGAATATTTTTATATAGTCCTCCCATAAGTTATATTGGACAATGTACAATGGAAAGCCAAAAAAATACGGTTTATTCTCTTAATTGTGCAGCACATGGAGCATACTGTGTATTGGAAATTCACCAAATCCATGTATCTAGATTTTGCTGCATATGGAGACACAACTTGCATATTAAAGCTAGGTGGTAGTGGCCTAAAATAAATAAAAATATTATTTAATATGTGTATATTTGAAGCAATATCTATTTGACATGCATCTTAAACTAAATATAAATCCAAATTAGGTCCTGGATTTTAAACCTGTATGTGGCACACACGTGTATGGCCAACTTCAAATTGTTACACATACTGTGTCAGTTGACCTACAAGCCAGGGGTGGATCTAGAACTGTATTGTTGGGGGGGTTCAATCAGAGCGGCTGGGTAGCACTCTCTCCCTGCCTGTCTCTGTCGAACAGACCTGCACATGGTGTGCAGCCGCCGGCACAAGCCCCTGCTGGGGGGGGCGATTAGGGCTGGATCCGCCACTGCTACAAGCAAACTGTTGGCAGTGCCACATTTTTATGTGGTTGTTTTTGTTTTTTTGGGACACGGTTATAAACAGTTAAGTGAAACACTACCACCCTTCTGCACGGTTAGGTTGAATAGTTAAAGAAATCAAGTTTCATAAGTCGTTAACTTCAGCTACAAAATCTGCCATGTATGCCACAAACTGTGTAGCTTGGACAGTGTTTTGCCTTATGTCTTGGTGCAGCAATTATTTGTGCTCATGAGGAACCCACACCCAAGCCTGATTTACCACACCTTTTCCTCTCTGAGCCGCAGTGACAACTTGGTCTCTAACAGTATTCAAGACAATCTGCAAACAGGCAAGTCATGCTTGTGAATATCCTGTGCTACTGACCTGATTGCTGGCATGTGGCTGGTCACAATTATAAAGTAGTGTGCTGCTCTAGATCTATAGTCTTTTTGACGGTTACCTTTCAATTGAATACTAAAACTGTTCACTCCAGCTGCCTGTAGGAGACCTGCAGTGAGGACACCATAAATAATAAAATGATACACAATACTGAAACCTGAGTTCTTGTTTACTTTCAGTGTTCCCCATTTATGGTGCAAGAAGCCTCCTACACTGACATGGCAATTTTACCACGGTCACCTAAACCCTCCATTCAGGTCTTCTTCCCTACAGCAGCTTCTGACTGCTAAAATTTCATGTAAGGTGGACCTCTTACATAGGGCATTAAAAGACCCGGCCCACTGCACTTTATTCTGGCCAGAAAAGAAGCTCTGCTGCTGGGACTATTTGACTGGCCTCAGCTCTTGTTACATTTCTACAGTTTAGGCCCAGCATGCTGAATCATGGTGGTTTTTACGGGAGGGTGTTTTCTGGTTGCATCTCCCCAACTGTATTCCAAGAGGATCCCTGAAATATTTAGCGGGCCAGCCTGGGATTCTTCTTTACTATGTAAGAGTGCACATACGCTACACTTGCACAGCCTTAGGCAGTCTAAATCCATAGTTAAGACACCCACTCTTTCAAAACCACACACTTCTTTTCTTTCAGTGATTTTCATTACCTAAGAAAAATTTAACAAGCTTAGTTTTTGAGGTCAAATACTGTTTTACTTAACAGATCAATGAGTGAAGTGATAAAAGGTGAGCAGGAGTTGCTTCATGTGTAAGGGTGGTGTTTTATCCTAATACAACTAAACAAGTCCTTGGTTAATTTCAGAAATGATGCAATCATACTTCATCTTGTAGCTGATTTGGTCTTTGCCTGGAGCATTGTAGGGCTACCTGTACAGTTGGCTGTATTGCTGGTTCTGGGGCTTCACGGCCCAGTTAGGGCTCATTGTATGAATTAAAAAAAAACAAAAAACAAAAAAAAAAAAAAAGAAACCAGTCTTCCTTATTTTATTCTTATGAGATGAGTGAACAACCTCTACTTTAAAGCCCCACTTGCTAATCTCATTCTTGCCCTAATCCTCCATGCAAGATTTGAGGTTAGAGAGCATGCTCTGGAATTGCTGTTACTGAGCAGTGTATCGCTTGACCCCTCTAAAGGATCGATAAACATATATTTAGGCCTCTAGGTACAAGCATTTGTTTACCATTGTTAACAATTGAGTATCAACATTAAGCAATTGAGTACTTAAAAGCAAGGGTTCATTTTTTTTTCTAACACCAGTGTGTTTAGCTGTCAATGGGATCTTTACCCATCTGCATAGTAGTGAGTTGTTTGACTAGGATTGAAATCCAAACACATTTTAAAAGTTTTAAATCCTTATCAATGGTGACTTGTGGAGGTCACAAACCTTGCAGAAACTTTGGACCCTTTAGTTGGATGGCAACTAGAAGAGCTGCTTAATGTACAATTGTCCCTACCCTATAAAGTTCATTTAAAGTGTAGGCTTACCTTGTCCTAACGCATCACTTTTTTTTTTTTTTTTTTTTTGTTAATCCTCTCTTTAAAAGTTTAATCATTGGCATGTCTGATGTTCAGAGTCTGTGCAGAAACTCCACTGTAGTACTGATGGGCTTTTCTGTCTTGACCATGCTTTATTCTGAGGTTGTTTCCAGACATTGCATTAGGTTGCCATAGCACTGCTACCAAGAAATGATAGACTTTATGTGCCAGAAGGTTGAAGTGATCTGAATCCAACACTTCTCCTAAAATTGAAATACAGTATTGTGCATCAGGAAGCAACTGCTAGGATACCTTGTAGTAAAGAATCTAATCTGAAAGGCACATTGTTGTGCATTTGAGGGAAGTGTGAAGCTTAGCATGCAAAGTATAATGTAAAAATGGGTAATTTTACACTGTAAATGTTTATAATGTAGGTCTACTAGTCTTTTGTTGTATGGATCTATGCTTTGGTATTTACAGTATATTAAACTATGGGGAGTTGTAGTTAAACGTGCACAGAGCCATATTCCTCTGCATATACATTATCATGTGTAAGCTGCTTTCTAGAACATTGTTATAGATTCCAATGAACTGTGTACACGAAGTCTCCTTATGTGCAGTAGAGGTAACGCCTCAACCCTTGCTGGACTGTTTAAACACTGCAGGGTCATTTATAGACAAAGCACAGTGTAATTATATCTAAATACACCCAGTATTTTCATAACAAGTGAAAAATTGTACCAACTCAGCTTCTTTATATGGATATCTGAACACTACATAAAGCTGAAAACACCCAAAACAGAGCTCATTTGCCATTCCAGTGTCTCCACCACCCTTCAAAGTGTAGTCAACACCAGTTTCCTCCCTCTTCCAAGCCCAGTGTCTGTCATCCTTGATGCTGCCCTCTGCTTTACCCCTCAAATCCTGTCTGTCTCGTTGTTCAACATTCAAAATATTGCTAGGTTAAGCCCTTTTCTTTCCCAAAATGCAACCATAACTATTATCTCATCTCCCTCCTTGACTACTGCAAAGTCCTCCTATCTAGCTTCCCCTCTCCCAATTGTCCCAAGTTCAGTCAGTCCTAAATGCTGTGGTAAGACTGTTTTTCCTGTTCTACATCTGCTGCACATTCTGCAAATCACTACATTGGCTTACCATATCGCTCCAGAATCCAATTCAAATTTTGACCAGCTACCTTTAATATTGACTTATTGTAAATTGCTTCTAATTTAAGGATAACTAGTAGCAGGCTGTAACATAATGCAGTGGTTGGGTGTGAAGCTACTAAGTAAACTGCCACTCTGCCAAGTAGAGCATTAACTGAGGAATATTTTCGTCAGCGAGATTAAGGGGATTTGCACACGGGTGCATTTTACTAATTGGGTATGGGTATTTGATATGAACAGTGATAACTGAAAGGTGTGACTGGAGTACAGAGGTGAGCATTTTATTAACAGATGGCTTATGAAGAGACTATTGTACCAATATTTGTACTGTTCTTTAGTAGTGGATACAAACCACAGTTGTACCTCCTAAGATGTAGATAAACATTTGCAGGCCTCTGCAAACTGCTATGAATTATGACGGGACTTTGTTGGGTTTTTTGTTTGTTTTTACAAGGTAGACTCTTTATCCAATTGTAGTGATGGCAATGAGAAGTGTAAGCTTTCATAGCTTGGATATTCAAGGTAATGGTTTTGTCGTGTTCTTAGGACATTTATCTGGCTGGTTTTAATGAGTTGCCAAAGTATATTAGACTAGAATCAAACTCAGCCATTTCTTTTCTGACTACCTGCGCTTGTCTTCAAATCTAAAATGTATTCTTGGCCTTATCACGAGTAGGATAGTCAGGTTAAACCATATTGCTTAGACACCTGGTATTGTAAAATTGATGCAAGCCCTTTTGGAAGCTATTTGTGAACATACTGCTATTATAACACATATTTTGTTGCTAAAATTTGCTCAATGTCTGTGCTGGTGTAATGATTGTATAGGACATTTTAATAGAATACTAAAACCTTAACAACCATCCTGCATTTTCTTTTATCTTGGGGGTTTTATGTTCTGCCTGGGATGCAACACCACTTGTGCTTTTACCAGTGTTTTGTCCTTGGTCTGAAAAATACACCTAAAGCAGACCAAACATTGGATTAGGGTCAGAAGGATAGTGGACAATTTAAGACTCTCAGCCGGTTTTGTGTTAACCGGATTTGAATGAGTAACTGATCTATTCGGGCTTAAAGATGACATTGCACGGAGGATAGGGAAAAGGGATGTAGCTGTAGATCACATACCTACGCTCTGTACAAGCTTGCTAGCCAGTTCTGTATTTCAGGTGAATTGTAAGTATAACATTTGTGATATTAAGCAGCGTTGGGAAAAACTGTCAAAGATAGATAATCAGTGTTGCAAACTTGGCTGCTGTGTTTTTTGTTTTGTTTTTTTTACATGACTGCATCTTACTACTTACATTGTTTTTCCAGCAAGTTTTTGCAAGGACAAATCGGTGTAAAATGTTTGAATTGATGAAATTGAAACATCTTTGATCTGTTATGGTGTGGCCTTGCGTTCTGAAACATCCGTGCTGGGCTTCTGTTAGATAAAAACTGCACAATTCAAATGCAACTGAGACTGATTCTCTATGGAGAGGTTTTCCATTATGTGCCAAATTCGTCTTGTTTTGTTTTGTTTTTTTTTTGTTTTTGTTTTTTTTAATTGTCCCAGTCAGTGCTACCTTTAGCCTAAAATCAAATGTGTGCGATGTATAGATATTTTCCCCGTGCAAGTATTGGCCAAACTGTATGTCTTTGGGATTTGTGTAGCTTAAATATGAGGGAAGGTGGTAGTGTATCAAATATGCAAAAGCTTTTTCGTCCATTCCTAGTTTTAGGTAAATTTTGTTTTGTATTCTTTCATGGCTCCAAAATAAACCTGTTGACAAGTATATACCTGTTTTTCTCATGACAGAACTGAGTGTTGGAGGTAGAGAAGCTTCATTTTAGTGAAGAAAAATGAGTGAACTCGATCAGCTACGCCAGGAGGCTGAGCAACTCAAGAACCAAATCAGAGTAAGTGAAGCAATGTAACCTACGGCATCCCGTTTCAGGGATGTTTACAGTAGTACGACATCGGGGTACAGTAGTACGACATCGGGGCTCCGCTGTAGGCCACTCAATAAAAACCCTACCCAAGCTTTTGTATCTTGCCCCTACCTAAATAACCTTATTATTGGACTGCTTTAAAATCCACAATGCTATTGATGCATTTTCATCTTTCTTACACAAGCCAAGTGGAAATAACTACTAACTTATTTTTGGTTCTGTCATGAAATGCTTTAAATTTGTAGCCTTTTAAATAAGTTAGGCTTGTTTTCAGATGGCTTTTGTTAAAGTTGTCTTGTAGGTATGTTTCAGTTTCTCCCCTTGTTTTTATTAGAGCAGTTATGAGGTTTTATAAACATGGTACAGCGTTCACAGAAGACGCCTGCTCTGACTGTAACCAATGTGTGCAGTGTCTATTCTGTAAACCGCATGGGAGCCCGAACATAAACTTGCGTCACATTGTTTTTTTGTGAAACAGCCTCTGTAAACTTTTCGTTTAATGGCAGAGTTGTTTTTTTGGTTTTTTTTTGTTATATTTTCTTGTGGAACTTTAACATGCTTTCCAAAGTAATGTTCAAAGTGGAGTAATTTACTCTCAAAAAGTTGTGTTAATGTGTCCTGTTTCCCTTGATTTGTAGGTTCTATTAAATTCCTTCTATTTAATACAGCATTTAATGGGGTCCTGGTCCATAGATTTTGTTTTAGCACAGCCTCTCAAATAAGAGCCATTTAGTAATTTTAAGACCATCATTGAAGACTTGGTCTGGGTTATTTAAATCCACGTTTTTACCGCTGGATCTTGGCAAGAGTGGTCTGCTTCTTCCCCTAGAGGGGTTTTTAAAGACACTAAATTTAAAATCTTAGCACCTTATATAAAAGTGCTGTAATTTATATTCAACAATACATATTGAACTGTCAGGAGGCGATCAGAACGGAAGATATTTACGTTGTGATCGTGCATGGAGACATCTTCCTATATACATATTGATGGAAATTGCAGAAGCCTCACTCCGGCTGATAATGAACAAAAATAATAGCAAACACAATGTCTAGGTACATATATTGGCATCTCTAAGCCAGCTTGCATCATGTTTGGTTGCCCATTCTGTTAGAAGGGTCTAAGTGCTTGAGGTGTATATTATGGTAATGAGCCCTGTGTAGCCCATTATGGTGCTGTTCTGCTTCATCTGCACTCCCCCTGCCCACCACTCTAATCTACAATTAAAGCTTTTCAACCCACATGGGTAGTATTGTATTGACAATAACACCATCATATACACCTCACATGCAGCAATATGATTCAATATGTAGGAATACAAGTCTCACAATAAAATAAAAGTTACCCTATTGATCTTCTAGAACATGGTCATACAGCTGCCGATTTGGTGGAAATAACATAATACTTGGGTACTTCTAATACTGAAAGGCTTTACTAAAAATACAATTTAAATTTATTTTAAAAACCTATCAGATTGTCCCCTTCAAAGGGTAACTTTCCAAAAAATCATTCCCTTTCCTCCTCCATTTAGAGTCTACATTTACAAAAGGGCCATTCCCTTCCTGATACTTGCAGATATCCAGTAATAGCTACAATAAAAACGAAATGAGTTCTGGCTCTAATCTCCTTTCTAACCATTTTGTGGTCTTCATTGGCGCTGACATTTTTAGTGCTGGATATGGGAATTCTGTAAGTGCTAGTTAGTCCCAAGTCTATAAAGTAGATTCTTGTACTTGCTAAAAATTTGAAAATGCATTTTCCAAGCCATACAGATCCAAATACCAATGCATGTGCAGTCTTGTGAAGGAAGTACGTTTTAGGGGAAAGTAGCCCTTTTAAAATTGCTACTTGTCGCACATTGCACCAAAATATTGATTTGACAATAAATGACAGGATTTGGCATTACCTGTGGTCTACATAAACCTGATGTTTGTTAATAGTGTTTTGGTCCATTAGTAATCCAGTAAATTTATAATGTGAATTACAGTATGTACTCTGTACATAGCCACTATAATTCCTTTCCTGAAATGCATGAGGAACATTACATATTCATTTTGCCCACTACCTTCATACTGCTGCAAATGGTTCAATAATTCTGCACATACCTGCTACAGTCCTATAATTACAACAATCAATGGTTTTAATTTTCCAGAAACTCCTCAGATTTTTATAAGCTATCCTCGCTCTCATTTAACCGTATAAAATAAGATTTCTAACAATTCACCCTCCTAAAACATATAAGTGGCACCTGAATGGCTTGTGTTGGTAAACATGCTTTATTGTACTACAGGATAACTGCTGTAGATGGTCAAATACCTGACCAGAAATAAATCCTTGGCTGTTTGCTTTATCTCTGTATACATCAGCATTTTTGTAAGTGAATAGTTCTCCATGTCTTCATTAATTCTGAACTCCTCTAAACAGTTATTAAAAGCTTGGCTCCAGCCAGGACCAGACTTCCTGGATGTCTTTAGTTTAGTGTATCCGTTAAGAGGTCTGTTTTGCAAAGCTTTGACATGTATTAGTTATGGGTTTTTGGTTTTCCCCTCCTCCTACATTCAAATTGTGGTTTATGTTGATTGGTATATGACTAATGTTAGCCAGTTCCGGCCCATTTTAATAAGCCCTCATTTTGAATAGCCGTGCAGATCTACCAATGCTGGGATTGGTACACAGGTGTATTCTTTACACCAATACGTTACAATTTTATCGTAATACAAAGCATAATTTGATTTCCACTGGATGTTTCAGCACGTATTGTCTTACATGCGTGCTCTTATGGGTATTGGCAGACTCCTGCCGTTCCCCCCCCCCCCCCCCCCAAACACAGAAAGAACCAATTCCATTAATTTTAACACAAACTGCTTATCCTGTCATCCAATTCCACAGAACTCTCAGGAGTACATGTTTTAAGGGGATGTGCCATCCAAACAGCGGGCTTGTAGGACAAAGTCTTTGTAAACCATTTGGGCCACAGCCCATAGTTTGGAACTACACCATCAGCTCAGCTTGGTGTTAATAGCTTAATATTTTAACTTTCAGGCCTTATAGAATTGGTGCTGGGTGCTGCTTTCTTTCATGTCTAAACTTAACAAATCTACAATCTGGTTGCTGTAGGTACATGCACCATACACCATATTAAATGTCTTGCAAAATATGTAAACACATAGCATTGTTCCTCTGTTACACTAGGTGCTCAGCTAGATGGATGCCAGGACAACTAATGTTTAAACTTGGCATAGGTTTATATATCCTTTTGAATAGCAGATGTAACGAAAACTTGAGACTGGCCAATATGCTTCTAATAGGAGTGCACTATTCTTATTGCATAATATTTGTTAATATTCAACATGTATGTTATGTAAACATAACCTTGTCATCTGACGCGTAATTGTCAAATATCATTTGACAGCTCTCTATCTGGGGAAATGGATGGAGATATATATATATATATATCCGTGCATGATACTCATGCATTTTAGTCAAATCAAGCTACTTAAGGTGTTAAAAAGGTTCTTGTCATGCATTTGGGCCTAGCCCAGGCCTCCTCAGGGGAAGAGCGTTACTTCCCGACGCAAGTGCCCTTTTTTTAACGTTGTTTTGTCCACATGTCACCACCTCATCATTCTTCTCCATCACCTCATCCTTCATCTTCATCGCCACATCCTTCATCTCCATCGTCTTACTGTTCTAAAACATCTCGATACACAACGTTTCTGCTAAACACCTTATCGCTGTGCTCAATCAGTCTTCCTTGATGGGCAGTATTCATAACCTGCACCTTCACATCACTGCTTCTCCGTACTTGTGAAAATGCGACATACAATTGTCCATGACCAAAGACAGGCTCCGGTAAATAAATACCCACACGGTCAAGTGTTTGATCCTGTGACTTGTTAATGGTCATAGCAAATGCCGCCTTCAAAGGGAACTGCCGCCGTCTTAGCTTAAACGGCAGTCCTGTTTCGGATAGTGTAGTTATAGCAGCTCCCATTGATGCAAAAGCAAAAGAATTGTTATAATTTCTTATACCCCTCCCACGGGGGGGAAGTGGGGGATGATGGAAGTTAACTGACTTCACTATTATTTTTTTGTCAAATAATGTCAGTATACCAAATTTCAGGTCAATTGGATGAGCCCTTTCTGAGAAAATAGTTTTTGACACACACTAACACACGCCGCTAGGCATATATATACATATATATATATATATATATATATATATATATATATAATTTTTTTTTTTAAGCCATTTCACAGCTTTTAATCTTCTGTCAGGTGTGTCCTTGTGGTGGTTGTTTATATACCCATAGCAAACAGTAGGTACAATTAAAGTAAATTGTAATTGCACCACACCTCTGCTGTCATTAAAAAGTGCCATAAATGGAGCAGAAATGGTTTTTGCTCATAAATATTATGACTATTTTGAGCTTGTGTATATTAGAGGGATGGAGAAATGTCTAAATATTTTTATATTTTGAAGTCAAAAGCTCAGACTTTTTGACTTCAGTGTTTTGTTATAAAATGGTGCACATTTTGTGAACGGCATTCAGTGGTAGAACATAAGCATTTTTTTAGGTAACAAACTTTTATTTGTTTATTTTGCAGGATGCCAGGAAAGCATGTGCAGATGCCACTCTGGCTCAGGTAAAGATTTGAATTTCTTATTTTGAATACTCGCAAGCTTTAACACTATTATAAATTTTCAGCCCTGTAGAGGGTCAGCAGTCATTAACAGTTTTACACACACCTCAGGCTAAACTTGGTTAGTGTAAAACCCTCCTATTAATGTGTCTTTTAGATTACGGCCAATATTGATCCAGTAGGACGAATTCAGATGCGCACTAGACGTACACTGAGGGGACACCTTGCTAAAATCTATGCTATGCACTGGGGCACAGATTCCAGGTAGGTGTGATGTAGTATATAGATAATAGGAACAAATCTGATTTTGTACACTAATCTGTTTCCCAGTGGAGGCAGCCATATTGTTGACTGAATAAATACTTAGAATGTGTAACTTGCCTAGGAAGTAGTGACCTCGCTGGAAGTTTGGGTGCTACTTTGGTCCTATTGACGAGATAAGCGAACAATGCTACCTGTTCTCGCCACAAAATAACTGCCTGTACTGTTGAAAGCTGGTATATCTTTATATATGGGTAGGCTTCTCTATGCAATTTACCATGTTGCATGAAAATGGTGATGAGCATATAATGGTATTGCTGTGTAGGTGGTGGTTCTACGTAATACCTTATGTGAACTACTTTCTACAACTGACCATGTTGTGACTTACAAAAACAGCCAAAGGCTCAAATGCAGAGTCTGATTAAGAAAGTGTAGTCTGTAAAAAAATAATGTCTATTTATCAGACTGCCACTTTTAGTTTTAAACAAGAAAAACCCACGTTTGCATATTTGAGTTGAAACTGTAACTGATGCGAATAGTAAAATGTATAAATTTCACTTAAAGAATGTTTATGTAATCTGATGGATTTTGTCTTCCTGAAATTTGCTATGATCTGTAGATTTGTGTACTATCTAATGCCCTCTAACAAAGCTAAATTTTCCAGATTGGATTATCCGAGATTGAAGCTGTTACAGCAATTTTACTGAATTTGATAGAAACTTGTTTTATTACCTAAACTTTAATGCGTGTACATTACTGTCTGCCCTTCTTGGCTAATGATGTTGTATCTTCTTGCATTCCCTACAGGCTGCTAGTTAGTGCTTCCCAGGATGGCAAGCTTATCATCTGGGACAGCTACACCACAAACAAGGTGCGTGACATGAAGTCTTGTGGAATATATAAAACTATTCTGCTGTATGACTCTGCAAAACTTGTGACGCCATATAATATATGATTGAAATAGATCTACTGAAATCTTTGTTTTATCTAAGCCATCCTGCGGCATTTAATTGCACCCACTAAAGTAGTGGTAGGGTTAAGGCTTCGCACCTACAGGCCTTGTAGAATTACTTCGCAAGTGCCAATGTCTCATTGCTTGTGCACACTATACAACACTAATCTGCACTGCTGGCACAGTACTCCATCCTCACATCGGTCTCTTCTCAGCTTGCAATATCCTGCACTGAATTAGACTATTGAAGGCCGCATGTTGTAGCCTCACTATTTTTGCGAGAAGACTGTTCTATAACTTAACTAGATTTTTTGCTGTAAATGATGCACTCAATACTGATAACTTCACGGTTTCCTCTTTTTCATTGGTGTTTTGCCTCTAAAGGAGTTTTTGTTTGCTGGAATAAGCAACCTGTAGTAGGTGAGATCTTCTCACAACAGCAGATGAGTGCTCTTGTGGGAGACTGTCCTGTCAACTTGTGTTTGAAGATGGTACAGCATGTGACAGGCACAGGCCAATAAAAATCAGGGAGAAGGGGACCTGTGACAGTGGTAGGAACTGGGTTCCCAAATAGCAGAGTAGTGATGTGATGCTCCTCAAAAACTATTGATGGAAAAACTGGTGTTAAACGAAGCCCTATATGAAACATGGTTCATACATTCATTTTTATCCTGGGTGTAAAATACTGTGGTGAGTATCCTCTGGTTTGTTGTGCACATATTGAGCTGGTTATTGAAGGTATTTGAAATGATTACTATTATACTGCAGACTTGAAAAGATGAAGTAAAATCTAAAGCAGGCTTGTCCAACCTGCGGCCCTCCAGATGTTGTGAAACTACAAGTCCCAGCATGCTTTGCCAGTAGACAACCAGTTGATAGCTGGAAGGGCATGTTGGGACTTGTAGTTTCACAACATCTGGAGGGCCGCAGGTTGGACAGGCCTGATATAAAGTGTTTCTACACTTGGGGTTCCCTACACACAACTGTACATTAAATAGATATTGGAACAACAAGGCTGCAGGACGACTGATGTGCCCACCGACTGCCAGAAATCGCGAAGAAGCCGGCGCGACTTGATGACGTCACTGGGAACTGCAACGCCGTTAAGGGGGTAATGCTAGTACACCGCCATGGACAATGTACTTTACAAAGCGTTGTACATTGTCCATGGCTGCGTACTTGCATTACCCCTTAACAGCACCGATAACAGCATTGCAGTTGGTGGGCACATCAGTCGTCCTGCAGCCTTGTCAGGAAGGAGCCCTTCGGTGTGAAGACGTCGGGGTAAGTCTTGTCAGAATCATTATTCTGTACCCCACCCTTAAGGGGCACCTATAACTTTAATATGTTCATTTGTGATGGTCTTCTTAGCTTGCATCTTTAATTCACTGGTAATCTTTATCCGTTTTTGTTTTTTTTTCGTATACATCTTTGCATTTGTTTATGTACATAGATGCATACAGACATAGAAAATCGCCAAATAGAATGGGCTGCCTGCAATGAGTCCAGCAAACAGCAGCCATGGGGTATGCTCTGCAAAGTCCACTAGAGGCAGAAATGAGTGCAAAATATTTTAGATGAGTTTGAAAGAACCCCACTCCATTACCTGATTTGGCTGTATGCACATACTCCTAAAACCCACCATATTGAATATAAAAGCATGTATGGTTTGTATACCTGCACTGTTCCCATTGATTATAAAAGCACACTGCTCTTTACTTGCACAGTATTCAACATTTGAGCCCCCCAAATACATTTATGCACCTCTATAATACAAAAGTACTAGGCACTGGTAAATGGTATACCGTCACCCTACCTCCTCCACTCCCACCTACTGCTGATTGCTGCACTGTTCATACAGCTGCTGGATTGTCAGCTACAAGGAGAGAATGGGGCATAGGGGAGGGAGCTATACTGGGCCACTGGTAGTCACAACAATGTTCATGCACAGAGTAATTCCAGAGCACATGCTGTAAGTAAGAGGGATGCTGGGGTACTGCTTATACATAGTGGATGAGCAGCATGGTAACAAGCGACAATCTAGCATAACTTCCAGGCCAGTAGCAGTGACCGTTGCCAGGAGTGGAGGGATACAGGAGAGACCGTTTATGCTTGGACTCTCCGGATGTTTGAGCCAGTTATTAATAACCACCTGCATAGGGGTATGACCGACGTTATATATACTGAGAAATGACTAAGTTCCCTAATGTAGACTTATAGCAATGTTCAACATGCAGATTTGACTTAATGGTACAAGAGACTACTGCTGTGCTTCGTATTGGGCAGTAAGCATATAAAAGCCGTATGGATGCACCTTAGCGAAATTTAGAAATTAACACTGTCTTAATTGCATTTCAAATATTAACATGTTAAATACTATTAACACATAACATCCGAATATATTTAAACTACCTAATTAGATGTGGTGGTTTTCACTGTCCAGTAATAGTCTGTAAAGAATAACTGATCCTTCCCCTTTAAATGTACATACTATATATTCATACAGTTTATATTGAAGGACATAGTGTTAAGATAACTGCTGATGTCATGTGGAGCCTTCTGGCAGAATTCTAGGCAGCCTGGCTTAAATCAGCTCTCACTGCAGCACATCACTTGTGATTTATGTTTGAGGAATGCAGGAAACGGTGTGAAAGTAAACCTGTGGTTGTGTAAACTCTGGTGCACAAGGTGATGCACTCGTTCTGAAATCCAAAAGAACAATTTAGCCAATCAGAATAAATGGGTGTGTTTAAAGTATGGGTTCTTCTGCAAAGATTAGATCTCCTGTTTTTTGTTAGAATAAATCTTCCCCTTTTTTTTTTTTCTTTTTTTTTTTTTTAAATGCGTTTTCTGCATTGGTGTTGGCTGCTGCAGAAAGTGGCATTGTAAACTGAAGCTCCTGCTGCTCGAATGTAGTATTTCTAGATTAGCAGCTTTTTTTTTTTTTAAACCTCTTCCTGGTATCAGTGATTGTTACTTGGTGATAGTTCCTGACCTCCATTTGTGGTTTTGCAGCTTCTTCCTGCTTCAGTAAACACACTTTAGCTCTCAAGCACCACCTATGCAGCACATTTCTTGCTTAAAATTCTGCAATGTTATAAATGTTAATCTGCTTCGCTATATTTCATAAATGCTTACAGAGGAGAGTTTTTTTTAAAGCTGCTGAAAGTTTAAAGCAATTCTAAATTTGGTTTTGTACCCCAACTGTTAAACACAATCTTCCATAGCATAAGATTCCGTTGCTGGGCCCCATAGCAAAATTTGGGTGCAAAGGGCAGTGCTGCTGGTAAATCTGCTGCATATGGCTGTACTGCTCTTGCATTGGCACTGGCCTGCTTCCATGCTTAGAACAGCTGAGCCCAGGGCCTTCGCTACAGATTTCTGGCATCTCCAACTCTTTCCTTTAAGCCCCATTGCCAGTGTTTCCACCAATGCTCCTATGTTTAATTTGTTTCTAAAAATGAAGCCAAGACTTCAGACAATAATGGAACTTGGTACAAAAAAGCTGGTCATCACTGCAAAAAAAAAAAAAAGTAATAAAATAAATAGAAAACATTAGCTAGTGTCAGTCCAAGGGCTGATGGAACTTTGTTCAGTAAGCAGCTTTATTTGGTATGGTATTAAGTATAGGTGCTTTGAAGACTTTTATCTTGCCAATCTCAGTGAAGTTTTGTTTATTTCACTCACAAAACACCCTGGCCTACATAACCAGAAACAAACCTCACATCCACAAATTATTCTCCTGTGTCCTTTCTGCCATGGTCCTTCTCATGGCTGCTGGTGGCATCTCACCAGGGGCCCCTTGCAATCACCACTACCTGTTCACATTCCTTCGTAAACCTTTCCACCTCATACTTCCAATCCCTCCAACCGTATCCACATATATCCAGTACCCTCTCTTCCTGTGCACTGTGGAATGCCCTGTTTCTCTCCTCTTTGCCTCCTATCTGCTTGTGTACAACTACCTGTCTCGCTTTCTCTCCCCTGTTCTATCTACAATCAGGCTTCCACATCCAACGTTCCACTGAGACTGCTTTCTTAAAAGTGATCAATGATCTGATCTACTGACTGCAAAAGTTTAAGGGTCATATCTCCATATTCATTCTACTGGATCTCTCTGCTTTTGACTCTGCTGATCACACTCTTCTCCTGCGCACCCTTCACTCCTTTGTCTTCAGTGACCGTTCTTTCCTGATTTACTTCCTAGCTATCAAACCACCATGTTAATATGTCTCTCTGGCGTATCGTTCCCTACACTTTCACTATCTGTTAGGGCCTGCATTGCTCTGTATTTGGCCCTCTGAATTAGTTTAACATGAGAATAGGTGTACAGTGGGAAAAGCAGTCATTCAGTCTCCAGTACCACTCCTATGCTGATGCCAAAATCTACCTCTCCTGCCCTGATTACTCCCCATCTTTACTAGCTTGTGACTGTCTCTCTATCAACACAAATGTCCCAACGCGAACTTTCAAGTGGATAGTAAAACTGGTCTCCTAGTTATACCAGGAAGCAAAACAAAACTGGTTCATGGAAGTAACTACTTTTGCTTGTTCCGGATGACTTTGTTTTTGAATACTCCTTTCCATGTTGTGTGTGTGCTGGCGCAAAATTTCTGGAAAGTATATGGTCTTGAAACTATAACCCGTTAAACTTCATTTTTGGAGTTTGCGCTGCTCTTCATATGCACTTTTATATGATCTCAAAGTGTCAATTTAGACTATTGGTTTGTAAAGTAAAAAAAACAAGCTCCTATACTTCCCATGTCTCCCTTTCCTCTTACCCTTTTATTTTATTTTCCTTTCCTACATTGGATATGACAGAATAGATACTGAATATAATTTTTATTTACGTATTGTGCAGCACTGTACAGAGAATTTGTAATCATTCGCCTTCCCCACACAATATCTTGGGTCAACTTTTTGTCAGTAACCAGTTAATCTACCAGTATGTCTTTGGGCTGTGGGAAGAAATCTGGGTGAGCTCTGAGGAAACTCAAACAAACATGGAAAGAACATACAAACTGCACACAGAGGAGACATTAGTTGGAATATAACATTTAACCCATAAACCCAGCACTGTGAGGCAGCAATGCTAGGACACTGCTCTCATTCTGTAAACAGCTTGTACAAGATATTTGCTGTTAACCTTTTTTTGTATAAACAAAGATTACATGAAAACACACAGAATATTTAAAGGTTGATTCATGACTTGGTTTTTATTTGAAAAAACATTGTAACTATTTCCCTTTTTAACAATATTTTGGCATTTAAACTACTTTGTTTTCAATGCCCTAGGTTCATGCAATTCCTCTGCGTTCCTCTTGGGTGATGACCTGTGCATATGCTCCATCTGGAAACTACGTGGCCTGTGGTGGTCTTGATAACATTTGTTCAATTTACAACCTGAAAACTCGTGAAGGAAATGTGCGGGTGAGCCGTGAGCTGGCCGGTCACACAGGTAAGTCTTTAGCAGCGATAGTGAGTGTGCCCTAGGTGGATATGGTGATGTTGCAGCCTCTCTGTACATGGAATATGCAGTGGATTTTCATAGTTACGGTGCTCTTCTAATTTGCTCAGTGCGGTTTAGTTGTCATCGCAGGAAAGAGGTTTTCCCAATTAATGCAATATGCTGATGGTCTTAAGTAGTGGTACTCAAACTGGATGGCATTAGATGAGGCCCAGTTGTCAGTGTGTGTGTGTATTCTAAAACTTAAATAGGTGGTGGTGCCAAACTTATAAAAACATATTTAGATTAAATAAGCCAGACCTGTTAACAGTACTCTTTTTGTTTTTGTTCAGGCTACCTGTCCTGCTGTCGCTTTCTGGATGATAACCAAATTATTACCAGCTCTGGAGATACCACTTGGTTAGTATGTTACTCATAAATGTAGCGCCTTAGAGCTCGGATGGACTTACCATTACCTGTCTTCACATAATCATATGTGAAAGTCCAACTCTGTGGAAATAATGCATGCAGCATTCCCAGCATCTTTGTATGTGCAGTGGGATCAACTATCCCAAAGCCGCCTGCTTTTCTGAATGCTATTGTATTTGCACAGATGTAAAAAAAAAAAAACTTTCCTACAGTTATTATTTCAGCCAGGTGTGTGGTCCTTAAAACAGTCTGTGTGCATGGAAAGTAAACCCTGTCTTGTAATTATTTTCTCTTGTACATGTGCACTTTTTATGTATCTAATGTGGTCTTTTGTCCCCTTCCCCTCCTATGTGCAGCGCTCTTTGGGACATTGAAACTGGCCAGCAGACAACCACCTTCACTGGACACACTGGGGATGTCATGAGCTTGTCCCTTGCTCCAGATTCGAGGTGCTTTGTGTCTGGGGCCTGTGATGCCTCAGCCAAACTCTGGGATATCCGAGAAGGGATGTGCCGACAGACTTTTACCGGGCACGAGTCTGACATAAATGCTATCTGTGTAAGTGTGTGTTCTGCATATGTTGCATTTTAAACTTTAGTTCGGGATAACTATAACTGGAAATGTTATTTGGTGCTCATTTACTGTAACTGAAGAGATTTGTGTATTTTATGCTGCTAATGAGCTTATAGGCAGTATGTTGGGTTTGGTCATGAGCCTCAAAATTGCTGTTTTAGGTGATTACAGGCCTAGTCCTGTGGTTACAGCGCCACTGAAACATTATGTTATAGAATGCGGCCACGTTGTCCTTGGAAACTTTATGCATGTCCTTGTGAATGTAAAACTGCCACTTCCTACTGGAGACATCTTAATTTGTTTGGTTTATCCTTAAACTCTTGTAAAAGGCTTTGAGGCTTAAACATTGTATATTTTAGTGTGTATTTAGACTTGGTGTACCAATGGACTTATGAAATGCAGATCTAAGCAGTGTCCTAATTGTTTTTGCAGTTCTTCCCCAATGGCAATGCTTTTGCCACTGGCTCAGATGATGCCACGTGCAGGCTTTTTGACCTTCGTGCAGACCAAGAGTTGATGATTTATTCCCACGACAATATAATCTGTGGCATCACTTCAGTAGCATTTTCCAAGAGTGGACGTCTCCTCTTAGCCGGATATGATGACTTCAATTGCAATGTCTGGGACACGCTTAAGGCTGACAGAGCAGGTAAAAATATAGTTTATTTAGTGTTTGTCAGGAATTATGCTATGTTCAGGCAATTATTGTATGTAAAAAGTGTCCAGGGCCTATGACGTGGACAATCAAAGCCTTAAACAGTGGTTACTTTCATTTTTCTGAGGTACTGTTTTATGTACACCTGAAAAGCAGTGTGCTCTGCTGGGTCTTATAAGTGGCTTTTTATGATCAATATGCCATTTCTCTCCTTTACATTGTGAATGGATATTATACATCTTCTATATAACTTGGGAAATGATCTCTTCAGTCAGGCAGTGAAAACTTGTACATGCTGTTTCACACGTAAGAACACTGAGCTAAATGTGTTCAAATACTTTTAAGATCTTGTTCCCTCTTAAAAGCTAAAATGCTGTTATGAAAAGATCAGTCATGTTCTAGTAATTTGCCAAGTTTCCTGCACAGAATTCTGTAGAGATCAATCCTTTTCTCATAATCCGTTTTATATCCTAAACTCTACATTCAATATCCCTGAGATGTAGCAAACACCTTGACCTTACAGTAACTTGTTGGTATGGCCTATTGATGTCCTCATTGAGGCCAGGACTGGAAAATATAATAAAGCAGTTCAATGGATTACAATAAACTTCCTATTATGCGTTCCCTCATGGTAGGCACAATGATGTAATATGAGGTTATAGTTGCTTCAATCTGTTCAGCTGCAATAATAAAACTGGAACACCTAGCAGTTTGCTTTCAAGAAGTGTGTATTGATCTTTGGCAGGATAACTAATCTGCAAATACTTTGGGTAATTTTTTTTTTTCTTGGTTGTGTGAAGTACAGAGGAAGCAGGGTGGGTAGATGAAATAGAGCTTTTGCCCTGTAAGAAGTGACTTCTAGAGAACTGAAGGTTTCTCTGACTAATGCTGTGCACATATTATCCAGCAGGTCACTCTGGCACTTAAAGTGTATAATTTCGTTCTTTTTTACTATAGGCGTAGACAGCTTCCATCCACACTTGCAGCAGTGAAATAATGTTGGCGTGTGGGGGGGAACTGTGCTGGGAATGTTGCGGTCTGTGTATATGTGGTTGGGAATAACTTCCAGCTGTTAGTGCAGCGCGCTTTATGATGGCATTGTGAATTATTTAGGCCATCAAACTATTCATGCATTTCTAATGTAGTCTACTGCTTTTATCGGCAGATAGTGTTAATGTCTTAACCTCTTCAGGCTGGGCCAAGCTCAACTACTTTCCAATGTTTCCTTTCTAGGTGTCCTAGCTGGTCATGATAATCGTGTAAGTTGCTTGGGAGTAACAGATGATGGCATGGCAGTGGCAACAGGATCATGGGACAGCTTCCTCAAGATTTGGAATTAAAGTCGGTGAGTATCGGCTACAGTGTTCCACCAGATTGTGCTATTAATCTGTTTACTTTTGCTCTAACAAATGGAATTAAACCTTTAATACATGGTATACTTTACTACTCCTTTCTTATTCTTGCCAAATATTTTTCTGAAAGCCCTTTGTCAGCCTTAATAAATACAGAAGGATATGAGGAAGTCCCAGCCTTTAACAAATGTTAATTCAAAATAGATTTTCTTGCATGATACTCTTCTGTTTGTCATTGTGTTACCACTGCTGGACACGTTAACCTATGTTAAAACTATGGGCATGATCATTCCAGGTGGATCACAATGTGATCTTGGTACCCAGAAAAGCAGGAGTTCAACACCCCTGCTCTAGACTTCTGAGGTCTGGATTGTTTTTATACCCTCTGTTCTCACCCTCAGACTCACTGTGGTATGCCCCAATATTTAGGATGGTTTTCCTATAACATTTCATCTCTGTTCATACAGCCAAGGGGCTTCATCCTGGCAACACAGGTCTCACACTAACTTCAAATAAATTAAAATCTAAATCTACATGAATGTTACTAATTGCTGTAAGCAGCCATTTTTTTTTTTTTAAAGAGGACACATCTCAAATTGATAATGGGCTTAAATATTGGGTATTTTTAAAATATATTTTTTTTCCTTCTCCAGACACCCAGCTGACTTCTCCATGACTGGAAGAGCATTCCAACCTTCGAAAATTTTAAATCATAGCATATCCGATCCAACCATACTAACGTGGACACCCACTCTCCCTACTCCCATACATCAAAGGGCAGAACCTCTCCTCATTTTTTGCTGAAAACAAGAGCACAATTATTTGCTATAGGAAGAATTGTTTTGTGGTTCTGAAACCGAGAATTGTGCATTCCTTTTGGGACCATTTTCTTTACTTTTTTTTTATTTTAATTTTTTTTTGTTTTCAACCCTTTCTTCACCTTCATTTGTCTTGAATAATGATACAAAACACTATGCGCAGTAAGACATAACCAGTGAGTAGCTATATTGAGCATAAAGTCCATTTCATGGTTGTTCATTTAAAGGTTTCTGGAGCAGAGTCTGTCTTTATTTTTATTTTTTTTTCCTTTTTATTTTTTTTGTTTTTGTAAATCAGATGTTAATAGCAGTTATTGTGAGAACTGCAGCAGTACCAGGATTGTAAAATAAGAACAGTTAACAGGTTTTTTTTGGGTTTTGTTTGTAACTTCCTCCCCCCCCCCCCCCCCCCCCCCCCCTCCCCATTCCCTGTTATGGTCCATTAAGTGAAGGTGGGATGTGATAGACCTGTGTGTCAGGGCCTTTTTATGCTGTAACCGTTCCTGTATTGTATCGTGAAAATCTGTTGCACAAATACAGAACCATATGAACATTAAAGAGCATATTAGCCATCCATGTGCCCTCCATGTAACGGTCATCTTAATATCTATCCCTCCCCCCCTTGGGTAGGATGCTCCAGTAATTGAGTTACTTTTGAGCACCAGCTACTTGGGGAAATGTAGTAACCCAATGCCTGGAGTGCCTTCAGAATCTCTTGTCATCTGAGAATATTTACTGTCCATGTCGGGGACCCTGCAACAGATGTGACTGGAGTGCTGGGAGGACTCTGTTATCAATGTGCAGTTCTCTATTACACCAATGCCAATGAAGTGTTCTCTGAATGCATGTACACAAATCCCACCTTCTCCTCCACATACCACCATATTAGTACTCTCTCAGGTATCAAGAGCATGCAAGGTTTCAGAGCAGTGTTCAGCTCACCGCTTGCTACTGAGAGATAGTTCTATCTATCTTGGTATGTGAGGGCATTTACTATCCCTTTCATAATAAAGCTGGCGGCATCCATAGTATATTGTAAGCACCTACACGAAGCACCAGTGATGTGACTTGTAATACGTGCTCCTTCTTGAGCAGACTTCTAGATAGGGATGTAGTGTTACTGGTGCTGTATGCTCCTGCCAGGATTTCTTTTATTCTTTTCTCCTGTCCTTTTCTGTTCACATGTCAAAATTCTTTATTCACCTAGACCTGAACCATTCAGACTCAAGTTCCCCTGCAAACTTGTTCTGCTAACACTGGGAATAGATTTTGAGAATTAAAAGGGTAACTTTCATGAACACTACCCTAGTCCCATATTGATTAGGAGCAGCCATGGGCAGAAGTACATGTCTGTACTCTTTGGATATACAGTCAGATGTGTATGAAATGATGTACAAATTTAATGTTTTTTGAAAATAATGATCTTGAACTTTCTAAGTTAAAACTTATGAAAGCTTTTATTATGTTGGCGGGGAGGGGGGGTGTGTTTGCCATAGGGATGGGTTTTCCTCTTAAGATTGCATGCTGTAGAGTTGCTTAATAATGTGCAAATAGAGAGTCCCTAGATGTGTTTCTTTTTCTTTAAAAAAAAAAAAAAACCTGTTTAAGAATGAAATATTGCGGTTGTGCTTTTATTTTATATAATCACAGCTACTCTATATACATTTTCCAAGTTCAGTGCAAAATAGTGAGCACTAGAAGAAGAGTAGCTTAATTCACTTTTGTTTTTTGTTTTTTTTAACAAATATGTATAAAAACCATCCTGTTCAAACAATCGCATAAAAAAAATTTGATTTTTCTTTTTTTTTTTTCTTTTTTTTTCAGGAAGGGTTGGGAAATGTGAAATTAAACTTGGTTTAAATTGATGCTTCTCAGCCTGTTCTTGTAGATAGAGGATCTTGCATCTGATTTTTGTTTTGTTCTTCCAAGAACAGCTTTCCCTGCATTTTCTTTTCTTCTCCTGAGCCAATGCCTCTTTATTACTGTAAAGATCTGCAAACCAATACGCAGGAACTGCCCTTCTGTTCTGCAGGTCTAGGCAGTAAGAAAGTAGCAGACTCCAATTTAATTAGCTTCTTCCTAATTGTATATGAACGCTACTCAACCTTAGCAGTAGAGGCTTTATTTTATTTTCCTCCTCTTTCTATACAAAAAGTACTGTAATTGTGCGTTAGGCCGGGAACTGGCAGAGAACGAGATGCCCCGCCCACTTCTTGCATAAATTACTCAGTAGAGCTCTCTGCACCCCCTTCTCCCTCTCACCTTTTGTATTTAATTTTAAAGTCAGTGTACTACAAGAACGCTGGATGCAAGATAGATACTATATTAAAATGTACTGTTATTTAAGATGTAATAAAGCAGTTTGACATGAGTTTATTTCTTGTGGTTAGTGTCTCATTTAATGCCAGTGGTTTGAAGGGGTTATGATGCGCCATAAATAGTGTTAAATTTGCATAACGTCTATATTTCCTGAATGGTTTGCAAGCACACTGGTATTCTAGTGAAGTTTTAAGGGATGTTACCATCAGTCAGGTATGTTTACACATCCCTCCATGGGGGCATCTATGAAAACTGTCGCACAGGTACAATTACTGCAGAGGTGTTTGCACCAGGCACTCTACTCCCACTGCTCTCTGCAGCCGACATTCAGCACTGGTATATTGTAGAGACTTCTGCTCAATCCTGGCAGCTGCCATCATGTGAGGCAGTGGAGACAAAGACAAAACAGCTGGGGGTGAGCATTAGGGTCTCCAGCTAGTGTAGGAGAGATAGAGCTAGAGGACCAGCCAATTTTTTTATTTTTTTTTTGTCTTCCTTTACGCCTGTACATGATGGTTTTAACTATTGTCCCTAAACATTTTGATGCAAAGATGTTAGCTCTCTAGCAATCCTTCTGTTGTGTTGAAAATTAGAGCACAATATGATCACTTTCAGGGCCTTAAAGTGCACTGTGCTTTTGGTATATTGCATTAATTTACACTGAGGATGATTTAAAATCCACCAGTAAATCTGGGCACACACACTACAGAAATTTTAACCAACTTTTTATGCCGATCGATTTTACATGCGATCGATGTTCTGATCGCTCGGTCCATGGACTGCATACACACTAGCCTTGTTAGGACGATAAAGGGAAGAGCGGACGTCCCTTTAGTGACTTTTTACATTCATGTTGTCGTGAGCAATGACTGTAATTTCGTACTCACTGTTGTGGATCGGTCGGAAGTTTATACACACTACACAGCGGAAACGAGATTGTCGCTTCATTTGGTTGGTCGTACCGTTTAATATTTTCGTTTCAATCTTCCATTTGGGCAGACTTTCGACCATCGTGTCACTACACACATTGACCCGACTTTTTAACGAGCGGTCGTATGTCGGTTGATTTAGCCGATTATTGGATGAAAGCTGTGTAGTGTGTACCCAGACAGCCAAAAAAGCGGCTATACCAAACTTGAGGGTGTATGGACTCTTCATCAATACAGCCCTTTGCCACTCCATTCTATAATTCCAATATAATGTGGAATCCATCTTTTGTAAACAGTCCTAAATTACATGAAGGGCAGAATTCCTTACAAAAGCTGTTTTTGATTTATTTTCCGGTTAGGCCTGAAAATGGCAAATTGGAATATAAATGACATTTGTTACGTCTCTATATATTGGTGCTAGAGGGTCACACCTAGTAACAACCACTACTACAGCCCTTATTAACTGTTTCAGACTGGTGTCGCCAATGCGCTGAGGAGTTTCTGCCTTACTATGCTGAATTGTAGCGCTGGTGTCTTTCGGCCCTTCTGCAGCCCCTCGCCTATAGCTGCGGTACAGACTAAATGGTCAAATAGGTCTTCGCTGGTGATGCCCTTTAATGGAAATGCAGTCAATCAATGCTTATTCAGCACACAGGCTGCATTCACTGAGTAGATGTGACAGAGAACTGTTAGATTTTCCAACTTCATACAATGTATTATCTTGTTGCCTGCCCCCCTCCATGCATCATTGCATGTGCGTTATGACTTTATGGTTGAAAAGTACAAAATTACATCACAAATCTGAAGCATAGTTTATTTTCTTTGCTCTTGGATATGACGCTTAGCAGTTTTAGCTACCACTGTAACAGTGGGCAGCAGAGATGTCCTATCGAAGGGCAAGTAATATAAACCATTGCTTCCTATAAATACATGGCTGAAAAGTGTAGAAGGCTGATTGAAATCAATGTATCTTTGTACGTGTGCCCCCTTAGTACATTTTCTAGCTAACCCATCTATTTAATGGATTTAGAATTTTAATGTTCAATAAAGTAAACACCCACTTCAATACATTTTATATCCAGCTCTGTTTTTTTTACAGAGGTTATTGAAATATGTCCCTTTTACCATACGCATGTTAAATGTAACCTTTTTAATCTCCTGTGTTGCACATGCACCTTCAGTTATTTATGTAAAATGCGTATTTCCTGTGCTTCCAGCAGTTTGTGTTTCTTAATATAGTTTACTGTTGCTGCTAATAATAACCGACTTGGTGAGAGTCTAGCAGACTGCTGTGACGGGGACAAGTTGCAGATGCCCCCTATGCTGATGTTCTAAGCCTTGCAAAGGGCAGGCAGCAGCAGGGGTCGCCCCAGATGAACATAGTAAAGAAAGACCAACAAAGGTTCTCTAATACATTATTCATGCTAGCGACTTGCCCTCCAGCTAGCAATCTGTTTCTCTAATGCATTATCCAAGACCATTGTAAAACTAACCATTTTAATGCTTTGTGGTCACAAAGCTTGGTTATGTCCATGTAAAAAGTAAGCGTATCACATGGGTATCATTTCCTGCATCCTTCATCTATCATGAATGCGACTGGTTGCTGCAGTTTATTTAAAAAATAAAAAAAATGAACTGTTTATGGTTTGTTGGTTCTAAAATGTGTTTTATATGTAAAACACTTGCTAAAATATAGCAACGTATACAAGGTATGTCTATTAAATGAGACTGATTAAATAACTTACCTTTTATTTATTGGTATTACAAATTTAATGTTTGACCAGTGGAAAACAAGACCACAGCGATGTATTGGTGCAAATGGGGACTATATTGAAGGGGACAAAGGCATGGAGCAAATCAATTGCTGTCACATGTTTCAACATATCTGCCGGTTTTTTTTTTTTCTTTACAGCATCGACGGACTCAAAATGTGTCCCTTTTTAAGCACTGATTTAACTTTTGGGAAAAGATAAAAATCGCAAGGTGCTAAATCGGGCGAATATGGAGGATGTTAAAGTGTAGTAATGTTTGTTGGTCAAAAACTGCTTCACAGAAAGTGCTGTGTGA
This sequence comes from Mixophyes fleayi, assembly GCF_038048845.1. Classification (NCBI taxonomy): domain Eukaryota; kingdom Metazoa; phylum Chordata; class Amphibia; order Anura; family Limnodynastidae; genus Mixophyes; species Mixophyes fleayi. The sequence goes on from NC_134412.1 coordinate 76,312,064, forward strand.
GCAGGCGCATTGTCCTGGTGAAGAAAGAAACCATTTTTCCACAGTTGCGGACGTTTCTTTCTGACTCTCCGCTTTTGCGAAACTTCCTTATAATGCTGATTATCTGTTGTGCCTTCTGGAACCCATTCTTCCAAAATTACACCCTTGATATTGAAAAAAAACAATGAGCATTGCTTTGAATTTTGACTTGCTTTGACAAGCTTTTTTCATTTTTGGTGATGGTGTTTTCCAGTGCATTGACTGTCTTTTGGTTTCAGGATCGTACTGGAAGATCCAGGTCTCCTCACAAGAGATTAGTTTATGAAACAGGTTTGGATCTGTCATTCTGTTGGTGTTTTGTGCAATTCTACTAAAAATGTAAAATTGACACGTTCAACTTTTAAACTTGGCATTTTTTTTGGCACAGAAAACAAAACCAAACTAAATGGCAACTCCCAATCAACTGAACGTCTGTGTTGGAATCAGTCTTGTTATTTAATAGACATATCTCGTACATTAAAAAATAGGCAGATGTGAGTTGCTGTACACTTAAATAATAAAAAAAATTACAATTGGGCATATTGGCGGAAACGCCGAAAATATCGTGCTCCGCGCACTTACCGTTATTACAGTAATAGTGCGCGTAAATGTAGTTATTTATTTATAAGGCGCCACAAGGCATCCGCAGCGCCGTACAGAGACAAACAAAATCACAATACAATGGGAGACAGCACAGTACAGTAAACACAGCAACTCAGTACGCTCAATGCACAGCTAGAGAGGGCGGGGAAGGGGGAGGGAGGATCCGCAAACGACGGGGCCCAAGAAGGAGGGCGCGGAAGACAGGGAGACCCCCAGGGGGGAGGAGGGAGCGAGAGTGGACATGGGGTGGAGGACCCTCGAGGAGGAGGGCTAAGTAGCTGGAGAGCAGAGTTAGAAGTGGTGGAAACAGGAGGAGAGATGGCCCTGCTCAGAGGAGCGTACAATCTAAGGGGAGGGGTGGACAGACAGAAACGCAGGGGAGAGAGGGAGAGTAGGGGGACAGGCAGAAGATAAGGTAGGAAGTTAAGTGGGAGACAGAAAGGCTTTAAGAAAAAGGTGGGTTTTTAGGGCCCGTTTGAAGCTGGACAGATTAGGGGAAGTTCTGATGGAGGGAGGGAGCTTGTTCCAGTGGAGGGGGGCAGCGCGGGCGAAGTTTTGGATACGCGCGTTGGAGGAGGTTATAAGGGGGGAAGAGAGGCGACGGTCAGAGGCAGAACAGAGAGGGCGGGATGGAGCATGAATAGAGAGGAGGGTGGAGATGTAGGGCGCAGTGGAGTTGGCGAGGGCCTTGTAGGTGAGTGTGAGGAGCTTAGAGGATTCTGAAGGGGAATGGGAGCCAGTGAAGGGCTAGGTAGAGGGGGGAGACAAAAGAGGAGCGGCGAGAGAGGAAAATAAGCCTAGCTGCAGCGTTAAGGACGGATCGAAGGGGATCGAGATGAGAGTGGGGGAGGCCAGTGAGGAGGGGGTGCAGTAGTCCAGGCGGGAGATGATCAGAGAGTGGATAAGGCATTTGGTGGCATGTTGGGAGAGGAAGGGCCGGATGCGAGCGATGTTGTGCAGCTGGAAGCGGCAGGATTTAGCAAGAGAGAGGATGTGGGGGCCAAAGGAGAGAGAGGAGTCGAGGATGACACCAAGGCAGCGAAGTTGGGGGACAGGGGAGATAGAGGTGTTGTCGACAGTGATGGAGAGGTCAGAAGGGGATGGGGTATGAGAGGGAGGAAAAACTATGAGCTCAGTTTTGGCAAGGTTAAGTTTGAGGAATCGAGAGGACATCCAGGAGGAGATGGCAGAGAGGCAGGCGAACACCCTAGAGAGGAGGGAGGGAGAGAGATCAGGAGAGGAGAGGTATAGTTGAGTGTCGTCAGCGTAAAGGTGGTAGCTGAAGCCGAAGGAGCTGATGAGTTCACCCAGGGAGGAGGTGTATAGAGAGAAGAGTAAGGGTAAGTAAGTTATTGTGGTAGTTCTCGCTGGATTTCAGCTCGCAGCTCCCTGAGCTTACTATTACCGTAATAACGGTAATAGTTTTAACGCGGCGGGATATTCAAACAATTGAATATGCCTCAATGTGTTAAACTACCCTGAAACTGCTTTGTTTAATCTGCAAAGTATTGGATCAAATTAACATATACATAAGCAAAGATGTTTATATTTTTAAACTGATACATGTAAGCAAAATCTGATAAATTCCCCATCACAGGTAATGACACATATTTGAAGGAGTTTAAATGTGGTATCTGCCATTTTGCGTTTCCTATCAATGTGAAGATAGTTATGGTTTGTCAAAAACTAGTAATCATTCTACTATTGTGCACTCTTGAGTAGCATTACTTTATAAAACATAAAATTAATCTTTAGCCGCGTTTGTGTGATCCCTTTCTCTGCAAAGTATGCATGAAGGGAACACTTGCCCTTGGTGAGCTGCAATCATTTTGGTAGGGAATTAATTACCTTTCTTATGGATATTGTCTTAACACACAAAATAGCTTGCTCTCATTATGTTTGGGTGGATGACCTTCAAATTTTAAACTTGCATTGTGTTCAAACACCTCACCCTTTACTGGAAAGACACTTCCTCGTTTTGAATCTGTCATTTACACAAGTTCTCCTGAGGTTTTTACTTTTATCTGTGCTTTTTAAAACCAGTGTTTGTGGCAATTGTTTTTATATAATACTGCTAGGATGCCTACTGAAATCTCACATGCAAAAGGAATGAATTTGCTTGGTCCTCTGTTCCAGCATTGTGTCAAATTTACTTTATTATACAGATGTCAAAAAAATCTTGTGATGTATTAAGGTCATGATATTTATAGGCTATCCTCCTCTAGGTTCATTGTCATTAATAGACCTAATGATTCACCTTCCCTGTTTGACCTCTTGGTTATTTATAAACACTTAAAACTTCTAATACAATGGAACATTATTCTTGGGGAGAGTGGCTGTCTTCTCCAGTTGGGTAAATGTTGAGTGGTGCCAGAGCTATTGGTGGATTAAATTCTGGGGCCCTGAACTCTGTAAATATACATTAGCCCTCCTATGACAATTGGCTAAAACAGGTCGCTGGAAATGTGTATCAACATCCAGTCCCCGGCATATAAACTACAAATGTATCATGAACATAAATAAGGAATGGATGTTGATTGTTGGAAGTGTAACTCCACCATAGGGACAAACCCTTCAGCAAAATGGCACATGTGGAGTGTCCAATTGGGACTATCAACATAGTGGCATAAGGACAAATTTCTCTGAATAGTACAATCGCTGTAAAAAAAAAAATCAACACGAAGAATATTGGCTGGTTACAAAGCCCAAAAGTAAATGGAATAAGTGGCATTTTTTTGATCCAGAATGGATAATACAACTGACTAGTATCGCAGAATAAGGAGCCCTCCTTCTGGCTCTAATAGCATAAACAGGGTATGCACAAAGAAATAAAACGTAGAGGTCTAAGTAATGAGAGCTATATGAAAGGCTGTGCAACATTTTCATCTGCAGTTAAAATGGAAGTACTTTAGAATATTTATAGATGAGATGTGTGTCCCTTTCAGTACAGAGGTGCCAGGAGTAGAATCATTGTCTGAAGTAGCAAACTGATCATGTCTTGCAAAGAATCAAATCTGAAGTCAATCCCCAGTGTTGCAAACAACATAATGGTGGATTACATCGGTAGAAGAGAAGCTCATACAATAGAGTGAGCTCTGCATCATTAAGTGTTCCAGCTAGTAATAGAAGAGGGGGAAAGTATGAGGGGGTAGATGTGAGTTTAGGAGGTATTTTTTGAAGTTTGCTGTAGAGTCTAGCAAGAAGAGGCAAGGAATTCTAGAGGTGGGGAGAGGGGAATGTGAGTAGATAATGGGGAAGAGAGTTTAAGATCAGGCAGAGTGCTTGTGAATCTTGTGATATGGGGGTGAAGCGTTGATGAAGGTAAGCAGTTTGAGCTTAATTCTTGATGCAATTGGGAGTCAATGAAGGGATTTAGAGAGGGACAGCCGATGTGGTATGGTGGAAGGAAATCAAATGGAGCTGCAACATTCATGATGGATTAAAGAGGGGGAGGGAAGTTACAGTAGTCAAGGGGGGAACTGATGAGCAAGTGGATCAGGGATGTACTTCCTGAGTGAAGAAAGGGTGTATTTTGGCAATATTGTGGACGCCGAGATAACAACTCGGGGAGGGACTGGATGTGAGGAATAAAGTAAGGGTAGAATCGAGGATTATTATTAATCTTTATGTGGTGAGTCAGTGGAAGGCGATCTAAGGACAAGAAGTAAGAGTGACAAATGTGAAAGAATAGGAAGTATAGTACATAGTAGGATGGTAAGCTTTTGTGAACAGGCACATTTTCAAGGACAGTCTGAAGCTTTGCAGGGTAGGGGATAGAATGAGGGAGATCGTTCCAGTGGTATAAGCAGCACTGGCAAAAAAAATCTTGGCTTTGGGAATAAGAGGTGGTTATAAGAGAGGAGGTCCTTGGACAACCAGAGAGGGGTGGATTCTTTAGGTGAATGGGAGCAGATGTGGAAGGATGACATCTAGGCAGCATATGGTGGGAATGTTGACTAAGATGCAGGGAGGAGATGTGATATTTTTTGGGAGACTGATAATAAGTGCCAAATTGGACATGTTACGTTTGGGTAAGTGTTGGGTCATTCAGGTGGAGAGGCAGGATAGGAAAGAGAGTGAGAGGAGGAGGAGGAGGAAAGGTAGATGTCTATGGTGGTAGTGGAGGCAGAAGGAACAGATGAATTCACAAGAGAGAAAATGTAGATAGTGAAGAGTAGAGGGCCAATAAGAGCCTTGGGCAACACGTATAGAGGAAGAGGAGGGCAGCAAGAATCAGAAGTAGAGACAGTGAAGGAGTGGCCCATAAAATGTGAATCATGAGAGGGCAGTGTCCTGAAAGCCAAAGGAGTTCTGCAAAAGAGTAGTCAACGGTGTCAAAAACGATGGAGAGATCAAGAAAGTATGACTAAAGAGAAGTGGCCTTTTGGTTTTGCTAGGAGTAGGTCATTGGTCTCCGAGTGCAGTTTTGGTTGAGTGAAGAGGACGGAAACTCGACTGAAGGGGGTGATAAGAAAGTGGGTCAGACAATTGAATGCAAGTCATTCAAGAATTTTGGATGCAAACGGGATGTTTGAATGTGTAGGGGAAGATACCAGTGGAGAGGTGAGGAAGGTGTAGGCAGGAGTTGGGAGAGAGTGGAGACGCTTGAAGGCGACAGGATGCTAGGAAAGAGAGTGAGGGACTTGTACGGGGGGAGGGACTGTGGGTGGGATGAGATTTTGTCTTTAAGGTGGGCTAGTCTGTAAGTGAGGAGGGGGATAGAAATCTACTGATCAGCCGCGACATTAAAATCACTTGTTTTGTGTAGGTTCTCCTCGTGCCACCAAAACAGCTCTAAAGCATGAGGCATTCACTCCACCAAACCTCCGAAAGTGTCCTGTGGTATCTGGCACCAAGCTGTTAGCAGCAGATCCTTTAAGTTCTGTAAGTTGCGACTTGTTTATCCAGCACATCCCACAGATGCTCGATTGGATTGAGATCTGGGGAATTTAGAGGCCAAGTTAACTTTGTCATGTTCCTCGAAGCATTCCTGATCAATTTTTACAGTGTGGCAGGGCGGATTATCATGCTGAAAGAGGCCACTGACACCAGGGAACAGCGTTGCCATGAAGGGGCGTACTTGGTCTGCAACTATGTTTAGGTAGTTGGTACTTGTCAAAATAACATCCATATGAATGCCAGGACTTCCCAGCAGAACACTCCCTCTGCAAGCTTTCCTTCTTTAAATAGTGCGTCCTCTATTCCCCAGGTAAACGTCACACACTCACACGGTCGTCCACATGCTGTAAAAGAAAACGTGATTAATCAGAACAGGCCACCTTCTTATATTGCTCCTTGGCCCAGTTCTGGTGCTCACATGCTCATTGTAGGCGCTTTCAGCAGTGGACAGGGGTCATCATGGGCACTCTTGACTGGTTTGCGGCTACACAGCCCCATACGCAGGAAGCTGTGATACACTATGTTCTGACCATTTTCTATCAGCCAGCATTAACTTTTTCAGCAATTTGTGCTACAAAAGCTCTTTTGGAGAATCGAAAGAGTGCGATCCCAAGGCTCATTGATGAATGTGTGGAGCCTTCGTTCCCCACACGCATCAATCAGCCTTGGGAGCCCTGTCCCCAATTCATTGTTTTGTTTTTTTCCATCCGTGGACCATTGCATACCCGGACCTCCCCACAAGACCTGCCGTTTTGGAGATGCTCTGACCCAGTTTGTCTTCCCATTTGTCCTGCTTCCACTAGATCAACTTCAAGAACTGACTTGTTGAATTGATGTGGGTAACTTATACAGTATGTACCTCTGGCATGCAGCCACTTATTACTGATTTCACATAAGGGGTATTGTTATACAGAGTTGCACTTTATTTCTTTTCTCTGGGTGTCTGTGGTTTTTTTTTTTTTTTTTTTTTAACACATCTAAACAGTGGTTGAAGTGGAAATTTAGAAGTAGCGGTATGGAATGTAATAGTTTTACAATGAAGGTAATAGAAGTGCTGGTATGGCGTACCACCATCTACCAGTCCACCGCATGTAATTATCTAAAAGAACGCTATTCTAAGAAGAAGAATTTCTGGAATTGATCAGACAATTAAATTTAAATTTTGGTATGCATATTTTGGCACTAGTGTGCTATCTATATTTATTTTTACCACTACACTATCAGACGGTGCCCTTCCCTCTCCATAATAAAAAATAAAAAAAACAAGATATATGTTAAACCATTGGTGTCTTTGCATCTAAAAAGCTCTGTGCTCAATTATTAAATGTAAACTGTATTCTACAACTAACAATTCCTAAAATTAGAACAAAGGGGAGTATGTGTCTTTATTGTTAATGAGCTTTTCCAGATTCCCTCTGTGTATTGACTTCATTGTCTGAATCCCCCCCTTCCCCTCTCTCTTCCATCTGTGTGCTCCTGGGGACTTTTAGCCAGTGTCTTCATTATTACAAGAGCATTGAGGTGCTGTTCAGACAGATGGCGGAGCAGCAGACCACAGTGTTATGAGGTGTGAGGCATACACCAGTTGAGGTCTGTGAGTGACAGAATGCAAATATTTTTCTCCAAGGAAATAATATTTTGTTCACAGGTAATCGGGGTCTATTGTATGTGGTTAGGTCTTCTGCTATTACATGCATATTAATTTACTAACTTTACAGCAGATGATAGAGAAAGCATTGAAGCGTATGCTACAGAATAAAACAAACGGTAAGCGTATATTTTCCAACCTTTAGCTACACTACTATACTCAAACCAATCCTTCCTATGTGTGTATGCCATCATTTATTCCGAGACTTCTAATATTTGATATAGGGATGTGGGTCATAATAAAGTGTATATGTAAAAGATTATCTGTAGCAGGTTTTGTGTTCTTTCTACAGTTATTATTTTTGTTGTTTTTTCATATTTTTTTTTAAGCATTCTACTAGGGATGTCAACATCTACTACATTCAATCAGAAATTGCTCATGTCTGATTTTTTTAAATACAGTTGTGCAGAAACCACTTTATATCCAGTACTCTGTTTTATTCAATGAAATAAGCAGATGAATGCAGTCTGAGTGGGGGAGCAGGAATTATGAGACAAAGAAAGCAATAGCTCTATATACACGCAGAGGTGGTAAAACTATTGACAGAATTCATGCAACATGAACAATATAACATATTTAATTCCTGAGGTTTCATTAGACAAATACAAAGGGAAATAAGTTTGGTTAATGTGCGTTTGTGGAATATGGTTTATCACGCTAATGTTAACAAATAAATATACTATAACATTTATGAGAACAAGGGGACACTCCATTGTACAATAAACCCTTTTTATTCTGAGTTATCGCATCAGTGGAAATAAGCATACCAGATTAAAAATCAGTAGGAGTAGATATCAGAAATACACTTTAAAGCTTCTGGTTACCACTAAGACATACTTACCTACTTTCTTCAGCTCCCTTCCGGGAGCCAGCCAGTGGAGGGGGGCGTGAAGGGGCGGGGTGGCCGAAATCGCGTCATTTCGGCCCCGCCCCCTGTGACGTCATGACGCAAATTGCGTCATTTGACAGCGGGGGCGGGGCCAAACGCCGCGATTCACCGGGAATCGCGGCGTTTGGGATCTAATTCTGCCCACTTCACTAGGAAGTGGGGCACTTCCTAGTGAAGTGGGCAGAATTCGGGAGATTGCCACACTCGCCCGGGAGACTCTCCCAAAATGCGGGAGTCTCCCGGACATTCCGGGAGAGTTGGCAAGTATGCACTAAGATGCACACAGGTTTGTCCTGCTTAAGCCATATCCCTGTGGAAGGTATACGGTGAACGCCAGACCATGTTTTATCACATAGGACTTCTTCAGGGGAAAGAGATACCTGGGGGTAAATGTATCAAACTGAGAGTTTTCCTGCGGGTTTGAAAATGATAGCTAGAATCTGATTGGTTGCTATAGGCAACATCTCCACTTTTCAAACCTGCCGGAAAACTCTCAGCTTGATACATTTACCCCCTGATCGGTATACTCTGAAGAAATACCACATGTATACCTCCCTTGGAATGGCAGTAATCAGGCATTGGCCATTCAGTTTAATATTATTTCTGCACCATCTAGGTATATTTTCTAAAACACAATTTTGCTTACAAAAAAAAAAAAATGTAAAGCATTAACATAAAAAAAAAAAAAACAGTTTAGTTTACTCTCATTACATAGTTAAGGCATAAATGAGGCTTTAATGAGTAGTACATTAGAGACATTGGGAGCCTTGTAATTAAATAAGGGGTTAGTCCAAAAGTAATAGGAAGCAGTACCTCAAAGTGATCTGGTGGTTTTTTGTTTTTTTTTGTTTTCACCCTCCACTTTTTCCAACGTGCAGTTATACAACAGACTGCAGTCCTGTAAATGTTGTACGTCTGCACAGAGGAATAGTAAAAGCATAATAATCAATGGTCCTTGGAATACACACAGTTATTCTGACTGACGTCTCATCACACATAGGAAAGTAGGTGTAGGGAACAGCTTCAACCACTAGATGTCACTCTATGCCCCATGTTCTAAATATCAACGGTCTGATTCATTAATGAACATATCTCACATTATCAACACATTTATTTATTTATATAGCACCAGAAAATTCTGTAGCGCTTTACAATTGGGAACAAACAGTAATAAAACAATACTAGGTAATACATACATACAGAGAGATTAGAGGGCCCTGCTTGCAAGCAAGACTAAGCTCCAATGGAGCAAGGACTGCTGTGAATGAGTTCTCTGTACAGTGCTGCGGAATCAGTGGAGCGATATAAATGATGATGATGAAGCTTATAATCTAGGGGATTTGGGCATACGCACATCCGTATTCAACTACAAGCTTATCTAAAGATACATATCTTGTTGAATACAGGTCTAGTTGCGTTCTGCTGTGAAAGACAATACACTGCAGGATACGTGCAATACATATGTGGAATATAAAGTCCCAGAAGAACTCACAGAAAGAAGTATTTAATTATTGTCACTAATAATAATAGAGTCGTTAATGACAGGACATGAAATAAAAAGTTGTGGGTTTTTTTGTTGCATTTTTTTTCCATATATACATTTATCAAGATATTTCTAATGTTTACATAAAATGCGTTTTTACAGTTGCTCTTGGTTACAAACACATGTTCTATCATGCATACGTGACCATCATCACTATCACTTAGCACTTACACCTGCCCTGAAGCTAGTGCAACTGATAAGACAGGGGAAAAAAAAATGTTCCGATGCCCAAAGCTTAAATCGCTATGTACACTCGAGCTTGCACACCCTTACTGTAAATTAAGAATGTGCATATGCCCATTCCATTCGCGTTCTGACCCATGAAATATTAGTCTGTCGAAAGTGTCCTTTGCGCTCATAGATGACTTGCATACACTTGCATTCTCTGGCATATGGTATGTTTCTGGGCATGTGCAGAGTAATATAACGCAAGGTACGTATTGGAGTTTACGTTCCTTAATGAAACAGTCCCGGTATGTGATGATCATACTGAGGATTGGTAGGCACTAAAAAAGAGTTACAAATAGGCAGGCAAATAAGCACTAAAAAAAACAAAATTGACAGTATAAATTCAGCATTAAACAGAAAATACGTAATTCATTAAGAACCATTTTCTTATTTCATTATTAAATAATAAATCAAAATCTTCACAAGTCTTCTCAAAAAATTTCAACTGAAGTGAGTGGACAGTGCTTCAAGCAAGCTAACTGTGATTTCATTTATATTACAGTTACTTACGACTTTGTCATCTGTAGTAAAAGTCTTGTCTCCTTGTTTTATACCCATACTTGTATACGTGAACATTAAAGTAGGCTGTACAGTAATATTTTCCAGAGAACAGTAATACCTGGTCTTCAAACATTTATTTCAAAGGGATGTCCCCCTTGAACAAATATTTTATAAATCTATTCTTCATTGCAATACAATTTAGCTCACTAATGCCAGGGTAGCAAGTAGTTTATTTTGTGCAGAAGTTTCTTGTGAAGTCTGCGTGCTTATGTTTCTAAGTCACTCGAGGGTATTCAGGGTCCTATGCAGACGTCTCTTGTGGGGTCTGCATATGTCAGGATTCCCAATATAAAACCACAGAGAGAGCGTAGTGAACAAAGTGTTTTGTTTTGTTTTTTTTTTTTACTAAACACCGGTTACACAGGTTTCAGGATGCAATACAGTAGGGTATGGCAAAAATAACAAGAAAACTCAGTAGACAACAGATGCAGAATTCGATGGAATGCAGGATTTTACCACGAGGTATTGGAGATGACACCCAAGGTGTGACAGTCTGCAGTGCAAAGCACTGGTGAGCAGGAAGTGGAGACTGCTAGTAACAATCTGCAACAGGTTAGTCCTCTGTAACACTGGAGAGCTGAAAGCAGGTATTGGTGGTAATACTCTCCAGCAGGATAATGCTGAAATACTGGAGAGCTGAAAGCAGGTACAGAGTCACAGACAAGCCGATTCAGGTGTCACAGGAAGAGGTGCAAAATCTGAGGGACGAACAGAGGTCAATACCAGGAGAACAATCATGATAGTACACAGTAAAGGCAACATATGATCTGCAAAGGCTGCTGGGACAAGCAGGCTTTTATAGGCCAAGGACAACTGTTAAGCATCCTGGAGTAACGAGCCTAGCTCTGGCAGCTAAGAGAGCAGACAGGAGCTGCAGGATACAGATCGTGACAGTGTACTTATGTATCCAAGGCCCTGTGCAGAAGTTTCTTGTGCAACCTGCGTGCTGATGTTTCTAAGCCACTAGATGGTATCCAAGGCCCTGTGCAGAAGTTTCTTGTGTAGTCTGCGTGCTTATGTTTCTAAGCCACTAGATGGTATCCAAGGCCCTGTGCAGACGTTTCTTGTGCAACCTGCGTGCTTATCTTTCTAAGCCACTAGAGGGTATCCAGGGTCCTGTGCAGACATTTCTTGTGGAGTCCGTGTTCTTATGTTTCTAAGCCAATTAGATGATATCCAGGGCCCTGGCCCAAACAGTGCCAACACTACAAAAATGCCACACTGCACACTTCATCCCTGGCTGAAAGTTGCAGAGAGGCAACAATTGGTCTTACATGAAAGGAAATCAGGCGTGGTGTCTTTCATCAGCTTTATGTCCTATGTAGGACATCAATTAATCCTTCCTATCCCGGCTTCTGATGATCCCACGCACCTTGCACTGATATAGATCATCATCATCAATATTTATTTATATAGAGCAAGCAAATTCCGCAGCTATTTATAATTGGAAACAAATAGTAATAAAACAATACTTGGTAATACATCTATACATAGAGGTAAGAGGGCCCTGCTCGCAAGCTTACAATCTATGGGAAAATGGTTTGATACACACAGTAAGTGCTTCGTCATAAGGCATATTTTTCAGCTAGAATGCAAAAATTACAAAGTATTTTGTGGGCTGTATGCTCAGTCACAACTATGTTGGTTCAGAGGGCCGTTGTCTTGTGTTAGTCGCATAGATGGTGGTAATAGGTTAACCTAGGAAGATTAAGATGCTGGTTGAGGAATATTATAAGCTTCTCTGAAGAGGTGGGTTTTCAGAGAACGCTTGAAGACTATAGGAAAGTCTTGTGGTGCGAGGGAGGGAATTCCATAAGGTGGGTGCAGCCCGAAAAGAGGGAGGATGTGATGAGAGTGGAAGAGAGACATAGATCTTGTGCAGAAACGGAGGTGTCGAGTTGGGAGTTATTTTGGGACAAGTGAGATGTATGTCGGTGCAATTTTGTCAATGGCCTTGTATGTTAGTAGAAGAATTTCATATTGGTTGAAAAACAGGCGAGTAGAGACTGATAGAGTGGCTCAGCAGAGGAAGAACAATTTGCAAGGAAAATCAATCTAGCTGCTGTGTGCAAAATAGATTGTAGGGGTCGGAGTCTGATTTTGGGAAGACCAGTAAGGAGGGAATTACAATAGTTGATGCGGGAGATGATGAGTGCATGAATTAAAGTTTTTGCAGTGTCTTGTGTGAGATATGTGCATATTCTGGAATTTTTTTTTAGATGTATGTAACATGATTTAGATATAGAGTCGATGTGGGGAACAAAGGATAGTTGTGAGTCAAGGATTACACCTAGGCAGCGAGCTTGCGGGGTGGGATTTATGGTCATGTTGTCAACAGAAATATAAATGTCAGGCAGGATGCTTCTATTGTTGGGCGGGAATATTATTAATTCTGTTTTTGAAAGATTGAGTTTGAGTTGGTAAGAGAACATCCAAGATAAAATGGCAGAAAGACAGTCAGTAACGCGAGACAACACAGATGGTGAGAGATCTGGAGAGGATAGATAAATTTGTGTATCATCCACATAGAGAAGATACTGAAATCTATAGGATATTAGTTTTACAAGTGCAGTGGTGTAGATAGAGAATAGCAGAAGCCTTGTGCTACTTCAACTGACAGAGGAAGCAGAGCAGAGATGGATCCAGAAAAATTAATACTGAAAGAGCGATTATATAGGTAAGATTAGAACCAAGATAGGACAGGGTCTTCAAGACCTAGGGATTGTAGCGTTCTGCACTGATACAGATGGATCTACAGCTTTCAACTTCGGAGTAGACAGAGACTGGCCAGGCTTTCTGCATATTATCTAAAGTCCATGGTGTCATCAACTTTTAGAATTGTCAGTGTTGTTACTAAAAAGTTAATAAAGATGTATGGGAAGGGGCAGAGAGGTGATCATATCCCTTATCTGCACCACTGCTAGAATATCTATTTCCAGGTCTTGGAAAAGTCCTTAACAATGCAGGTGTGACAGTGTTTAAACAACTAAAAGAAGAGAAACTGAACTGTATTTGTTCGGACTCATAAGACAAGAGGCTTGCAGGCAAAATTTGATTATACTGATAGCCCACTGACTTGATATTGTATAAATTGGTCACTGTAATAGTGAAAGTGGATTATATGTCAACATTTAAATACAAAAAAAGTTTTATTTTAAAAGCAACAGATTTTGTTTAAAAAAAATAATTAACTGCCCATGCAGAGAAACTATAATGAGATTACGACTCATTTTGCCCAAATTAAACTACTGAAAGATATAATAATACTTATTCCATGTGCACATAAACTTCTCAGATATTCATCTCCTTACATAACAAGATTATCTTTCTGAATCCAAAGCTCTCGTTTTACAAGCTATATAACCAAGTCATCTGTGCAAGCATGTCAATGGATTATATCCATCCACTCACTAATCACAGCATCATTACAGATGTAATAGTAAGTACACTACCAACCACTTAACCAATGCAGAAACTGTGAACGTTCAGCCTTACAAGGGAAACTGTGTTTCTTTTCCATTTTTTGTTCATTATAATAATTGCATCTGTACAAATAAATATAAATAAAAGCAAGTTGGTAAAGGTCTGTCATATCTTTTAAAGAAGCAATTCAGTACCTCTTCTCTTCCATAAGCACTCAGCCAGCAGCTTTCTGATTTCGTGCTGGTTTCTTATATCATAATACACTATCATTTAGCGCAGGCCTGGTTAACTTGTGGCTCGCCAGGTGTTGTGAATCTACAAGCCCCAGCATGCTTTGCCAGAAGATAGGCAACAGATAGTTAGCAAAGCATGCTGGGACTTGTAGTTTCACAACACTTGGAGAGACACAGGTTGGCCAGGCCTGATTTATAGACAGGGGCAAATAGAGCTATGGGGCACAGATTTATACCTGGATAATACATGTTGCAGTTCAAGGTGTATAAATGTATTCTGTGGCACACACATACTACATGGCCAAAAGTATGTGGACACCCCATCTAATTGGTGTGTTTGCCCATTGAAGCCACACCCATTGCTAACATGTGCATACAGCCATGCAATCTTCATAGTCCCTGTCATAGTCTCCCCCTCTCCCAAATTGCCCCCCTCAGGAGCCAGGTTTTAAGGGGGGGTTAGGGTCTCAGTCGGACCTCCCATTGGTGTGCACTGGGCAGAACTTTGACTCGAGGAGCCTGTTCTGGGCCTTCCACTAGATGGATTTGGACGATATTTAATATAAAAACAAAAACAACACTGGGCAGCCATTTCATGGGTGTGTTGGACGAGCTGCTAAGCTGCTAATTATTTTTACAAGTTTGACAGTTACATCCAACTCACTGATAACTTAATAAATTGGATATTTAAACCCGGGCAACACCGGGTACTTCAGCTAGTTTATTATATATTATCTTTATTTAATAAACTGGTGAGAAAGCAAAACGTTGTGTCATCAATACAATGTCAATATTTTAGAGATTTTAGTCTAATATATAAACATTCAAGTTACAGTTTCACCAGGGTGTTTTAACATTATTTCTAACAATAGGAGAGAGGAAAGAGGGGTGTGTGGGAAGGTATAGGGATTGAGCTGTAGTTATCTGTAAGTTTACTTATAGTTGGCAAAAATGGTCTGAATTAATTGGTATTAATGGTGCTTTTCAAATAAAAATGCATTCATCCCAAGTGAATAACAATAATTGTTCAGGTTGACATAGATATAGTGATAAATAGGCCTATTTAACATGGATCACATTTCTGCTCCATTAAGAATCATCTGTGACAGCAGCGAAGACTGATGACTTAACGTTACCAATTTACCATAAAAGTAATTTTGGAACAGTGCATCCAATAAGAGGCTGTCCCAACAATGACTCAATTTCTCTTACCATTCCGGGTCCTAGGGCTAGTTTCAGCACGGTGGCGTAGTGGTAAGCACTTCTGCCTTACAGCACTGGGGTCATGAGTTCAATTCCCGACCATGGCCTTATCTGTGTGTATGTTCTCCCCGTGTTTGCGTGGGTTTCCTCCGGGTACTCCGGTTTCCTCCCACACTCCAAAAACATACTGGTAGGTTAATTGGCTGCTAACAAATTGACCCTAGTCTGTCTGTCTGTCTCCGTCTGTGTATGTTAGGGAATTTAGACTGTAAGCTCCAATGGGGCAGGGACTGATGTGTGTTCTCTGTACAGCGCTGCGGAATTAGTGGCGCTATATAAATAAATGATGATGATGATTAATCAATGCAGGGGAGAACAAAATCTCCCATATCTCCTTCATTAGGCTTTTGTTACCTTGACACTATACTTAAAAATGTCTAAATGAAGCCGAAATAGCTGTTTCCGCATGGAAAGACTTGAGACTTGATAAATAGGCCTCATAGACTATAGTGCACAAAAGTTGACAGTGCAGCGTAAGATGTACTTAAGATATACACCTGCTCTGCAGCAAAGAATCAAAATCAATTTAATTTTTTTAAATCTTAGCAACTAATTATGGTATGTTATTGTATGCCTTAAAAGAATTACCTGCTAGGCAATCTGCCTCATCAAAGCTATAGTATACTCAACAGTAACTGTGCCCATACGCCCAGCTCTATGTAGCTGTCTGGACAGAGGGCAGTAACAGTTATACTAAATGCATTCCTCTCCCCCCAGCCCTTTGGTTGCAGTATATTTTAGTACACGTCAGATGCCAGTAACAAAGATGGCCGCCACGCAGCGGGTTCATGGGTTTTGTGCGACTACGGAGACGGGAGACGGATGGGCGCATGCGCGGAGGGCTCTTTCGGGATGTTCGGTCCAACATAGTGTAACCCTCCGCCCAGGGCGCGTTCTGGAGCGGAGGGTGGGGGGCGAGGACTCGGAGGGTGCCATGGGACCGACATATGCAGCTCACCGGAGAAGAGGCCGCTATGTAGGACCGTAGACAGGAGAGACAACAACTCCCCGCCAGCTGGGCACAGCCTGTGAGTCACGTGTGCAGAAGTGGTCACCTCTCGAGGTGCTCACCGGCCTGTGCCAGGCACTGGGCTCTAGGTGCCCCATGGCAGAGGGAAAACTCATTAAGCTTGTACAGTAAGAGTAGAAAGTAATTTTTGTTACTGAAATTAATTATGTATTATTTAACTCCCCAAAGAGCATTTACTATACCATTATATATATATATATATATATATATATATATATATATATATATATATATAATCTCATCTCAGTGGATTGATCCTAATAGTGTAGTATGTTAAGAGGTGGTTAGTAATTGTAATGGAAATATGTGGCTTCCAAGTCCAAAAAAACTTATTGGTAGCCTTAACTGTAGAAACTAGACCTCTTTGTCCATATGTATACTCAGTGCTTCAAGTGGAAATTCAGAAGTGGCAAAATGTAGGTGAAAGGAACAGTGAAAGTGGCGGTATGGCATACCTCCATATACCGCTCCACGTTCAACACTGTGTATATTGTCAGTCTAGGCCATTTAGCAGGTGTTGGCCCATTTTGGTAGTCATCAGCCCGAAGGCCAAAAGGGCAGAAAAAAACAAAATATAGTGTAGTAAAGTATATCCTTTAATAGACAATAAAGAAATACATGCACAAAAAAGAAATAGAAATCATGGTAATTGGAGTATTGATGTTACACTCCAAACTCATTGACCTCTTTTATGAATAGACCCTAGTTGCTCATCTGGTATCTCCTTTCATCAGAAGGATAAGCAGTGATAGATGACAATTAATCCAAAGAAGGAGACTGCCCCCCTATTGTGCGCCAACACGTTTCATTCTCTTATAGGAGTTTCTCGGGGATAATATCTATCAATAGTATAAGTGTTTTTAAAAAAAATCATATATTCTGATACAAGTCATGTGTACATATGCTGTTATTCTTAAATTGACAAACATGAATACATTTTATTTACAACACCAAACGTTGTATAGCGCCGCTATTCATTGGTGTAAGGAAATAAGTTGGTGGTTGTTAATAATACAGGCGCCACTATTTGAAACATGGACTATCCGCATGCTCACCTGTCATTCCAGGGTGTATTCAATTATCTTGAGCTCACATGGGGAGCTGTGCTACTGAATGGAATGTACTCCCTTCTTCTCCACCATGTCCTAGGTGCCAGACTGTGGGATGAATGCAACTCCCCAGTTCTCACCTGACTGTTGGCAGTGGTGCCCAGAACATTCAAAATTTCAGCAATATTTAGCAGCATTGCCATTGAGTTTCCCTTTTGCCATTGGTGCCAGTATAATTAACAAGTATCAATAACTTTGTGGTCATGTAAAGATAACCTCTTCTGATGTGAAAATTGCAGTGATATGATTTTCAATTGGTATGTATGCTGACATTGGCTGACTATACACAGGACATGAGGTCACCCCACCTAAGCTTAGAGGATAGGAAGTTGCACAACCAGTACAGGAAGGGGTTCTTTACAGTAAGGGCAGTCAAGATATGGAATTCGCTATCGGGGAAGGTTGTGATGGCAGATTCAATTGATATGTTCAAGAAAGGATTAGACAATTTTTTTGCAGAAAAGGGTATCCAGGGTTACAACCGTTAATTAAAATTATTATTAATTATTATTAATTTTTATTTATAGGGCGCCACAAGGTGTCCGTGGCGCCGTACAGGGACAAAAACGAATTACAATACAAGGTGAGACAGCACAGTACAGTAAACATAAAGCACAGTAACTCAGTAAGCTCAATGCACAGCTAGTGAGGGCGGGGGGAGTATCCGCAAATGACGGGGCCCAAAAAGAGGGCGTGGAAGACAGGGAGACCCCCAGAGGGGGAGGAGGGCCCTCGAGGAGAAGGGCAAAGTAGCTGGAGAGCAGAGTTAGAAGTGGTGGAAACAGGAGGAGAGATGGCCCTGCTCAGAGGAGCGTACAATCTAAGGGGAGGGGTGGGCAGACGGAGAAACGCAGGGGAGTAGAGGGACGGAGGCAGGGAAGGGGAAAGAAGGGGGAGAGGCAGAGGATAAGGTAGGTAGTTAAGTGGGAGACTGGAAGGCTTAAAGAAAAAGGTGGGTTTTTAAAGCCCGTTTGAAACTGGACAGGTTAGGGGAAGTCCTGATGGAGGGAGGGAGCTTGTTCCAGTGGAGGGGGGCAGCGCGGGCGAAGTCTTGGATACGCGCGTGGGAGGAGATGATCAGGGGGGAAGATAGGCGACGGTAATTGGCAGAATGATGGATAGTAGTGGATCCAGGGAGAAATAGGACTACAATATTGGGTCTGGAGGGATTTTCCCTGATGGAAACAGATTACCGATTACTTCATCTGGATACATTTCAAATATAAGTGAGGGATCGCAGGAGAATCAAAAATAGGTTGAACTTGGACTGATGTCTTTTTTCAAACTCATTAACTATATTGCTATGTAAACGTGACTTGTTTAGTTTCTCATTGTGAAAGCAGACCTATTGCCAGGTCCAATCATGTAATTTTGTTTTTCTTGCATTACTACATAGTGTCATTATGCACAGTCTTGTAAGCAAAAAGTAGGGGTTCCCCTAGGAGAGAGCATTTTGTTTAGCATGTTTATGTTCTCCAGCTAATGGCAGCTCGCACAGTAGTAGGACTGTGATGTGTAGATGAAGCCGGCCCTGTAGCGAGCATAGTGCATACTGACAGCTAGACTCTGAAGGTGAGTCCGCTGTTAGAGTAGAGTTTGGTCCTGGGATGGATTCCTCTGCACATCACAGCTTTCTTGTTGCCCTGGAGAGAGCATAGAACTTAAACAGCGCTTTAAATAAAATGCAAATAGAATTATTGGATAACCCAGTTAAATTTTTTGCTAACTACATAGAGTAAAATAAAAAATAGGTCCTCCTTTATTTATTTTTAGAGTTTATCTTTGTTTCCTTCCCTCCATTTTAGTTGATTACAGCTTTTGCAGTTTCCTTTACATTAAGTACATCGTGCAGTAAGGATGCATTTTTACAATCATCCCAGCATTATATTGTTTAAGAGCATGATTTTTAGGTACCAAATGACCTCCTACACATGAGTGTTATTTTAAAGCATTTAATATGTTCATAAAGCATATTCAACTCTGATAGTCCAAAAAAAGAATTTAAGCAGTATGATTTCTTTTTGCGTGACTTTTGATGTTGCCTGCAGCCTTCAGAAAGCATTAAATGCATGTTAAAAATACAATGAGATTCTATGAGAATACTCATCTAGCACTTAGTAAGCACTTGTCGGAACACTTTTGGACAACTTTGACCATATTGGACGCTGTAGAGAGAATCGAGGTGCAGCCTTTGGTCTCTTTCACATAATGTGGTCAATTGCAATCCTTTTTCTTCACTTTTAACTAGCTGTGTTTGAAAACACTTGTGTGTGAGTTTCATGTTACAGCTGATTGTTCCAGTAGTCAGATATAGTTACTTTTATCTTCTGACAACAGAGCACCAGGGATGGGCACCCCAGGTGTGGCTTTACTGCAATTATTCCCAGCAGGTTTATAGCAAGGTATGATTCAGTAGTGTACATAATTGTCCCTTACATGCCCAGAATTGATTCCTGGTTTATTAAAGTCAGTTTGGTCCCTGGCTTGTAAAGCAGTGCAGATTTCCTTCTTGACTTGCATAATATAAATTGTTCCAAGCTGGGAAAACCAGCCAACCAGCATTCCATGATGACTTGGAGAAACTTCTGGGTGGAACAAAGTTTCCGGCATTCAACTGGTGCTGTGAATGATTTGGCTTAAAGCGTGTATTCAGGGAGCCTTTACTCTAGAAGTTTGGTATGTTAATGGTAAAATTGATATTTTAAGTGCTTGAGTATGTCACCAGTTACCTGCAAGAGTTTTTAAATGATCTTAATAATATATATGTTAGATTTTTATGGTCCACAAATATATTTTGAGTTCAATTGTTCTTTTTGGCATGTTAGTTGCTTCATTTTAACATTAAAGGGTATATTTACTAAACTGTAGGTTTGAAAAAGTGGAGATGTTGCCGATAGCAGCCAATCAGATTCTAGCTGTCAGAATGCACTAAATAAATGAAAGCTAGAATCGGATTGGTTGCTATAGACAACATCCCCACTTTTTCAAACTCGCAGTTTGGTAAATTTATCCTTAAAAGTGTTTGGAGATGAGTTTTCTGGGTTGAAGGTTTGTATTGTCATTGTACTTTGTTCTATGTTATTATAGTGTTTGGATGATACCAGTAGTAATAGAGATACATTTTTGTCGATAAGAAATACAGCCAATCTATGTCTTGTGATTAACTACTTGCAAACCCTTCAGCCACATGAAACAATTACAATGTCTGTTTTCCTTGCGGCTGTGATTGTTAATATTTTTGGTGCAAATTGTATTTCCCAATCCAGACTCCTTCATATAAATGCAGAAGTGCATATTTGTTTTTCTATTTCACCTACTAACCTCACGTTGGTAATCATGTACATTTTTGTCCTACTAGGTTGCAAAAATGAAGTTGAAAATGAATGATGCTGATGTCATGGCAGCGTCTGTATATGTAACATTACAAGGCTTATCTGATAACCACGTGCAAGGCGTACAGAACAGCCTGTCAGATATTGACCAGTCTGGTTTATGGTAGAATAATGAATCAAATATCTGATTGGCTGTTACAAGTAAAGCAATACCTGCAATTTACCTTGAAAGCACACAAATGGGGATGGAACCAATTGTTTCTAATGACCCCACACTTGCCAATATCCCTAGAATTAGATGCTGCATGTTCCAGTTACTCACTTTCACTGAAGTGAACTTAAAGGAATTGACCGCAGGTGTATGCGTTGGTTACACACTGCACGATTGATATAGTAAAACAGTGCCCCCCCATTTTCCATCTTTTGGGTTTTCTATGTATGGTTATACCCTGCAAGTGAGTTCTCTGTACAGCGCTGCAAGATTAGTGGCGCTATATAAATAAATGATGATGTGTATCTTAGGGAATTTAAACTGTAAGCTCCAATGGGGCAGGGACTGATGTGAATGAGTTCTCTGTACAGCGCTGCGCAATCAGTGGCACTATATAAATAAATGGTGATGATGATGCCCTTATTTTGGCAGCTACAAGTGCCCATTTTTCTCTATCGCTTTGTTTTTAGCAGTGTGTAAGATGTTGTGTCTGTAATATATATTTGAAGGTCTGCTATGGTTTACTCGCAGAAAAAGATGTGCTTCTTTGTACAGTAACCTTCCCTGTGGTCATCTCGCATACTGAGAAGTCTGATTACTGTTGGCAAACATTTGCTTTAACAATACCTCTCAAGTATAGGGTGTTATAAAAACTGAGAGTGAAGCACTTTAGTAAATACTAATATCATTAAATAACCCATTCTATAAGAACTCATTGACACACTAGTGTCCTGTGTTTAATTCTTGTTTCTTAACATAATTTCTATAATGTTAGTTTTTTTTCATTTAGATAAGGATTCCAGATGGTGTGTGTGTATGTATGTATGTGTGTGTGTGTATGTGTATATATATATATATATATATATATATATATCTATCATTGTGCAGTGGATATTGGCTGTGTAAGAAGTATGGCTATGACGTTTTGTGGAGCGATTTTTCTTTTCTTTTTTTTTTTTAAAGTGGTTTCTTATGAGGTTAACCATTAACAGCTTGTATGTTTGTGACCAAAGTGTCACTTCAGAGAGTACTTAGTCATCTAGCTGCTGTCATATTTTTTTGTAGAGGTTTAAGACCGATTTCTTCAAGTTTAGGAAGCTTAAGAGTATGGGATGGATTCTAAAATGTGCCGCAAAGGCTGCTATGAAATGGTAAGGGCGATATATGTCCGTCGTTGTCTTAAAAACACTTATCCATGTGTTATGTAGAGGCTGTATCTGCATGTATTTGCATTATAGCAAAATGCTGTATTCCGTACGTTTGTACATTTAAGTTTATTAAGGTTGGCTGCTGAAAAACAAATTTTAGACTTCTCAAAAAGGCTGTTTAATGGGTCTGTGAATATGTATACTTTATGCTTAAGGGATATTGCTATCTAAATGAGACTGGAAAACAGACTGTGGAATTTCCAAGTATGCTGCATGCCACAGTAAGTCCTGTACTGTCTCCAATGCATATGATCTGTTTGTAAGATTGTCATATTAGGCTGGTTACAATAAACCGCTGGAAACATTGTATCATGCTACAACTTCCATGTCCAATATTCTGTTTTCCCATCTTGTTTCCATCCATTGGGACTTGGCGTTTCCATTGATCAATACTGCATGGCGGATTTAATTTCTGTTAGTCGGAATGTATCTGTTGGTAAGGTTCCGAGAGTGGCGCATTCACAGACACAAGCGCCATTGTTTATTATTAGATTATCAGGTTATGAGACTCATTTAAAATGATTTTCTGCTTCATCATGTGGTTATGCTGCATTTATATTGCTGTGTAATCTTTTGCTTCGTATAAATGGAAAGTGTTTGTTTCACATTTTTTGATTTTAATTGGTATTTTGGTATACTTTTTCATTGGAAATTTTATATAGCAAATCTTTTTTTTTTTTTTAATGAAACTGCTAAACACACTTTAAGAACTTGTCAAAACACATAATAAATTACTAGTTGCTTTACATGATTAAGGAGTTGGCTTGAAAACTGTATTATTGTGAGCAGTCCCTAAGCCTGGTGCATAGAAACGAAAATGCTGCCTATCCTTGGTACCTTGGCTAATTGGCACCACTATTGGCAGTGACATCTGTTGATTTTAAACTTTCCCCAAATCTCTTGGGCCTCTAATGATCACTCTGCCTGAATACTAAAAATGTTGTGGAATTGACCACAACCTATATGTTTGTGCTGTCACTGTTCAACCATAATTCATAGGCTTGATGATATCCAAACGTTAAGACCAATCACCAGTCAACCAGATATATCCAAGCTAGCCAGCTGTAGTTTAACGTATATGGTGTCCAGCGTAAGGCGTCCTTTATGTTATCTTATATTTTTGGCTCTTCAGATCTGTCAGATTTTGAAGTGAACTTCTGAGCAGGTCAATGACCTGTAACACAGGATTGAATTGTGATAAGACTTATCAGTGCTGAGTGAACTCTTGTTTCAGCCTGTTGGGGTACAACATCCAAGGTAGATACATATTTCTGCAAATGAAATCTATAGGATATTGTAACTGAAACAGCGTGAATATTAGTAGTTAACCAGAAATAGACTAAAGGCCAGGCTGCCCAAGCAATTCTTGTCGTGTGATTTTTGTGCTATCAATCAGCAGTTATATTGCGTATTCTCAATTTGGTCTTCTACAATGGAATAGTGTTGTATGCAAATACTAGAGCTCAGATGCATGTTGTCACACAGCCAAAATGTAATTAAAGGGTAAATATTGCATGGGAACAACATAACTTTAACATGCTTAGCATAGTTTTCTCCAGTGTGATTAGCCACACAGAATTATAGTCTCATGATAGAAAATAACTTGTTTGACCCTGTAAAATGTGAAATATGGTTTTCTGGCTTTCTACAAACATTTTAAAACACCGACCAAACTTGGTGTTATAGAGAAGGTGGCATCATATAGAGGAGAACACATAATGATATTAATACATCTAAAAAACATTTCCAGAATACGTACGTATCTCATACAAGACACTGCGAAAACTTTAATTCATGCACTCATCATCTCATCTCCCGCATCAACTATTACAATTGCCTCCCTATTGGTCTTCCCCAAATCAGACCCTAACCCCCACAATTTATTTTGCACGTAGCTGCTAGATTGATTTTCCTTGCAAAACGTTCTTCTGCTGAGCCACTCTGTCAGTCTCTACATTGGTTGCCTGTTTTTCAACAAATCCATTATAAAATTCTTCTAACATACAAGGCCATCAACAAAACTGCACCTACATACAGCTCATCACTTGTCTCAAAATATCTCCCAACTCAACACCTCCGTTCTGCACAAGATCCTCGTCTCTTATCCACTTTCATCACATCCTCCAATTCCCGGTTACAGGACTTTTTTCGGCTGCACCCACTTTGTGGAATGCCCTCCCTCACACAGTAAGACTTTAGTCTTCAAACCTTCAAGCGTTCTCTGAAAACCCACCTCTTTAGGCAAGCTTATAATGTTCCTCAACCACCCTCTTAATCTCCCTAAGTTATCCTACTACCACCCTCTACACAGTTAGCACCAGATTAAATCCCTGTGACCAATATTACTGTGTAACTGGATCATATAGCCCACCAAGTACTTTTTACCTTTTCATTCTAGCTTGATCAATATTATCTATGTGGCACTTACTCTCATGTATCAAACTCCCATTGTCCCATAGATTGTCAGCTTGCGAGCAGGGCCCTCTTCTCTGTCTGTATTACACAGCATTGTTTTATTACTGTGTATTCCCAATTGTAGAGTGCAACGGAATCTGCTGGCGCTTTATATATAAATTTTGATAATGAATAATACATTTGTTGGCGTGAACGATGAGTACTGTAGTGTCCCGCCTCGCAGTGCTGGTGCTATGGTATAATTCTGGCCAGGCAGCTCTCTCAATGGACTCTGTATTTTCTGCCTTGGCCTGTGGGTCCAAAAACATATTGGTAAGTTATTGCCCTTCTGACAGTATTTGCCCTAGTGTGTGTGTGTGTGTGTTTGTGTTGTAGGGTAATTACATTGTAAGCTCCATTGGAGCAGGGACTGATGTGAACAAATAAACATTCTCGGTGGTGTGCCATGTGATATGGTGGCGTTATATAAGTAAATAGGAAAAAATAATAATTACCAAGAAGGACTCTTAGGGTTTTACTGCTAGTGTAGTTGGCTGTGTCCACCATGCATGTCAATGCAGAAATCATTGATCTCTATGGGATTTATATACTCGCTGAACAACAGGATGCACGTGTATTACCAGTGGTGTGGCGAGAGATGGCCTTTATCATAGATATCAATGACTTCTCACATGAATTGAGGTGCGTCTACCATTCTGTAGACATTGCTAACTGCAGCGGTAAGGGGTAGGCTTTCTTATCCATCGTGTCCCTAACCTGAAGACTAAATCCAGTTTCTAGTGCCAGGCTGGTTACCCATTGGTATTGCGTTCGTTAAACGCCAGTGATGTCGTGTGTTTGACATGCCGTAGTAATGAACACTTGTGGTTGGGGAGTCCTCCATTGACCCTGCAGAAGTGCACTTGCAGTGAATGGAAGGAAACGGTGACAATGCAAATACTATTGGGTATGGGGTTCATGCACACACCTGTTTTACATGCTCCTACTAGCTTTAACCAACACTAGTAAATGCCTCTATTTTGATACCGGTGCCTAAGGGGCATTAGATAAGCAATCCTAACGCTACCAATCGCATTTGGTTAGAGATAAAAGGAGAAGTGTTTATGCTTTAACACAACTTTAGAATTGTAACCAGCTTTATGTTTACAGTTGTTTCCTTATTAGATGAATTAATTGATGTGTAACCCTTCCTCATATTGTTACCTTACGCAGGTTGGGATTTTTGTTTTTTGCTCAAGATATTTCCTGAATCCTACGATATCACAGGTGATTCACTGGTGTTTCCACTAATTATTTCCTCATGCGTGTGTCCAAACCATGACATACTCAAAGGTGTAGCCGGTCATTTCAAATATGATGAGACTGCAGCTGTCTGAGTCTCTATATTCTCTTCCTTGTTGATTGTTCTGCAACACATACAAGTCTAAGGGGTATATTTACTAAACTGCCGGTTTGAAATAGTGTAGATGTTGCCTATAGCAACCAATCAGATTGTAGTTATTTATTTAGTGCATTCTACAAAATGACAGCTAGAATCTGGTTGCTACAGGCAACATCTCCACTTTTTCAAACCTGCAGTTTAGTAAATATACCCCAAAGTGTTTCAGTGCAGAGTCTCATCGTCTTAGCACATTTGTTTAATTATATAATTGAGAGCTATAGTTTGGCTTTAGATGCTATGAAGTGTCACATAGTTGCCAAATTATCATTAATTACTGCTTTATTGAGCAGCAGAAAACATAAATGGAGGCCACTGAAAATGTTGGTAAAACAAATGCTGGTTTAGACATATTTCGAATTGAAAATGGGACTTATTTAACGGCATTTTTGGCAACTGTGTCTAGGTTCTACTATTAACTCTTTGTAACGGTTGCATAAAATAAAAGGGGGTGATTGGTCCAGGGAGTAGTACTAATGTGGTAGCTGTCACCGGTGACTTGGTTTTCCTTCCTCTAGATTAACACAAATAGAATTTGTGAAAGTTTTTATTTGTTGAAAGTGGGGTTTCTCCGCAAGCTTACTTATTTACACCACTTATAAATTACATCACAGCAGCCACATCCTCTTCTAGTTTGAAATAATTATTCCCCAGGTGTCTGTTTTAGCAGCAACCTTGCTGGTCAAATATTAAACTGTCTCATGGCCAGAGGTCAGACATTCATGACATGGAAAATTTTCTTTTTTCAACCTTTACCATTGTGTCACGCTTTGCCCTGTGTGCTACAATAAGACCCTTGAAACCTCAGCCCGTTGTAATTAAACCGTGTTGTGCTCACTCACATTACAACCGTAAACTTTGCTGCACAAAATGAGTCATTATCTCTAGTATATTTTTTACTGCTTCATAATGAATAGTAGCATTGGATGAAATGCACAGGACGTTCTAAGAATGTCTGCATATTGTAACATTGTCAGATGTAACATTGTCGCTGTGTAGAACAGAGTGATTTGAAAAAACAAAATAAACATCATTTGACAATAATTTGGCCACTGGGGTCTTTTTGGGGCACTGTTTCGTAAATCTTTTTGTTCAGATAGTTGAGAAAGAAGTAGGGCACCTTCCAGTTTATTTCCGTCACAAATAAAACTAGTACATTGGCCTTCCTTGTCTAAGTCTAGCAAGGGACACTGTAGGGATCCTATTGGAGGTCGGTGATCACATGTTTTAGAGCCTTTTCCAGCCAGAATCGCAGCTTTGTTGAGCTCCAGTAGTGTCGTACAGTCATAAAAGGGCTTATTTAGTTTCCCAATCATCCAGGGGACACTGCACCCCTCAGCCAACGTTCTTCTTCAGCTCATTGAGTCCATTTATGATGTTGCTGGCTCCTAGTGAATTGATAGACTGCTTTCTCATGGATATTGCTTTGAAATTGAATGTTTCAACCATGTGTATGTAACTGTTGAGCCTAAAATTTGTGTGCGATTCCTAATGTTTGTAGTAATGCATTTTGTAGCTATTGTACGATAGGCTGTGCTTGAGCAATAGGCCTTAGGCTGGGTACACACCACTACAGGTTTTTCGCCCTCATTATCGCGCCAAACACACGATAAACAACCGTTAGGTCCGATATGGCAGTAGTATCGGACTATAACCATCATGTTTTATCGTTCCAAAGCACATTGTATCGTTTGATTTTATAAACGTACTAAAATCTCCATAAACAACGGAATGATGTCGGGCAAATTCTGAAGTGTATGTGCTCATGACCAGCAGTTGTAGGCAGATCTCCATAGAGCTTAAAGAGTCATGGGGTATATTTACTAAACTGTGGGTTTGAAAAAGTGGAGATGTTGCCTATAGCAACCAATCAGATTATAGTTATCATTTATTTTAGTACATTCTACAAAATGACAGCTAGAATCTGGTTGCTGTAGGCAACATCTCCACTTTTTCAAACCCGCAGTTTAGTAAATATACCCCATGATCTCTTCAGCCGATGGTTATGACAGATGAAGAGCACAGATCTGAGGGTTAAACATGTAAAATGTGTATAGTGTGTACACATGAATCGGCATGCAGATCGGGACTTTGTCATTGTAAAATCAGTAACGATATCGCATCAGGAGGAATCTTCTGCAGTGTGTACCCAGCCTTATACAAACAATAAAACCGCATTATGTCAAATACTAAAACATATTTCACATAAAAGATTTGTTCATTCCCGGATTCCTGTCTGGCTCGCATACTGACAAAAGACCCAGTTAATGCAGAAGTGTTGGTTGTGTATGAATGTGTTGTAAGACCCGTAAGTGGAAGTTACTGTAATTACTTTCGACATGTAAAATAAGGAATTTAAAGATGATTTTGTGATGATACCTTTGTAAGGACGACCTATAACCAGGAACATTTGGATCCAGTTATCAAAAGGGGCTGCACAAGCACATCTTGGGTTATATTAACTAAACTGCGGTTTGAAAAGGTGTAGATGTTGCCTATAGCAACCAATCAGGTTCTAGCTGTCATTTATTTAGTACATTCTACAAAATGACAGCTAGAATCTGATTGGTTGCTATAGGCAACATCTCCACTTTAGTGTATATACCCCCTTGGTGTGTCTGTCATTCTCTAATTACTTTGTTTGCCAGTCTTCACTTGTTACTGTTCTCTCAGCAAACCATGCACAGAATTTCATGTGTATACCAAACTGCACAGGCGTTCCCATTGATGTAAGCACATCATTTCTGAAAATAAGTAGGAAGGGGACACATAGCAATGGCCTACAACTGGCCTATAGAACGAGCAAGGGTACGTACAAACGCTGTACAGAAGGCTGTAGGATTGGAATGTCCATCAATATGTTCTTGGATGTAACATAGTGTCCTAGACAACTATCCAGTGTAACCTTGTAGTTGTGCAGTACTGCTTCAGTAGACAATCCCCATCTTGTCACCCTTACTTGATTTGGATATAAAATATTTATTTACATTGTTATAACGAGCAGAGAATAATAGGTTTTTCGATTTGCATCAATCTTGCAGAAAAGATGACTTTTTTTTTTTATTGTGCACACCTAGGTCAATATTGAAAAATAGGAAGCTGTCAAGTATTTTAATGCTGGGACTGGCCCTAGAATTTATTGACATGCATTGGTAAACAGTCTGCTTTGGTTGCTGTAAATTTTGCAACAATCCCACAATGTAACAACCTGTGATAAGTTTATTTTCTTCTTCTTTTGGCAACACTGTATCCTGTTTGTGTAATTGGCAGACTGTTCGTGTTCCCAGCGCGTTTACTCCCTGAGCACTAACCTTTATCAGTAGAGAGGAAGCCGGGTGGAGTTTCCTCCATTCTCCTGCAGGGTGAAGTACTGCAAGGATTACTAGAGCTATTCATCCAGACAGGTATTTCTATAGTTCGCCATCCTCCCTAAGGCATGGTGTGACTGCCTAGGTGGTACTGTTGTTGTACAGCCAGTTTAATTTCTCAGGTGTCTGTCTGACTTTGAACATCGTACCTGTGATTGTATTGTCTGAGTTACAGAAGAGCATCTTTTATCCAACACAGCCTTGCAATATGTAATCCGTATCATTCTCTGTTCTAGACCAGTTCATTCTCTGTGAGTGAGGCATTCCCGATTGCACTATGGAGAACTGCCAGGGCAAGGACTGTGGCAAAGAGAAGAGCGTGAGCTCCGACGAAATACCTTTCTTTGCGGCCTGCGACTGCGAGGAGGATCTGACCCGCGGGAAGCCCATCCGAGGAAGGACAAAATCCCGCAGCTTGTCTGCATCTCCAGCACCTGGAAGCGCTAAGGAGTTCAGGTGAGCGGCCTAGTATAAGTCAAGTCATAGTATTAGTCATTTAGTCATTACAGCCTAGTATAAGTCATTTCTGCATAAATCCTCTCTGCTTTATTTAAAACATCAAAGTAGTATTTGTTTAAATGACTGTGTACTAAAAATTAAAGTACTTGTGACATATTTTTTTATCTTGTACTTAAAGAACCATCAACTACTAGTAGAATGTTTACTCTAAAAGTGTTTTCATTTGTATACCGGGCATTGGCATTAGGAAGCAAAAGTAGGAGACTGATGATTAAAAGAACGCCATAAAATGAATTTATGTTTGAATAAGCATGTTTATAGATAGACTGTTGGTACATGTTAATTCATGGTTACATGTGAGGTTTAAATGAACATCTTTTATAGGAGCAGAATTGATTTCCCCTTAAATTTCCTCCTCGTTTTCTTGCAGAAGTAGAACGTTTACTTAGTAAGAAGAACATGCTTCTTATGCTCATACACACTGCAGTGGTTTCACTTACTAACTCATTCCTGGCCATATCTCAGAGGGCAAGTGAGACCTCTGCTCCTTGTGAACTACGTCCTCTTTCTGTGCACTTTGAACAAACCTGCGTTTTATTGTTTCTGAATACAGTTAATGTTGTTGTCATTGATATCTACCCGGAAAAGCTTGGACCATGCATGCATTTAAAAAATCCCTTACTACATTCCAATCAGCCTCTGCCCGGCCCCATGTGATCTCCGTTCATAATACTTAAGGAATATAGCTGCTAATGATATGTGTGAACTGTTAGTGCGGGGTCCTCAGCGTAATAACTAAAAGTGCATATTCAATCTCGTTCATTGTGAGAGCAGAAGCTGAATCAGTCATGGAAATCTCTAGGGTTAATTCATATCTCTGTAACATTTGCCTTCCTCAACTTCTCCAGTTCTTAACAATGCAACCAAAATGCTGCTTGTACTCACAGCTAGGAATGAGCAAGCACTTTTCTGAACCTTATCTTCTGGAACCCATCACTTGTCTGTCTGTCTCCATATGACATTTACTGTAAAACTAAATGTAACCCCCCCTCCCCCCCCATAGAATGTCAGCGCTAGTGATATAATCAGCAGCATCTGGGAATGTAACATATTCATAATAAACACACCTTTTACATTTATGGGGTTTTCTAATAATTACAGACATGAGAACTGTAAATAGTTTACACAACGAATTGAGTGACACATTCTGTGAGACCCATGTGCATAAGAGATTTTGTTATATCCTAGTAAGGAACACATGGAGTACATTATTTAATGTTGTGGAAAGGGCATATTTTTATAAAATGCAGAATGCCCTTTTCCTTGTGTCATGTATCCTCTAGTATGATCCATATTAAAAGGAGAACACCAAGTTATGACTCTTACACTGCATAGGTCATATACCCAATGTCCCCACGGTACCGATCATACAAATAGAACCATGTGGTACATGATTAGCAGAGTAAGATCCTTGCTTCTATTAGTTGGGATGCCAGGGGCTTACTTGAAGAAAAATATGTATGGCATTATATTTTCATAAGTTCAACAGTGTTTTTAAAAGGTGAGAACTTTCTAACCAAAGTTGCTGCAATGCCCGTTCATATAATGCATTAGACCAGGGGTAGGCAACCTTAAAAGTTCAAAGAGCCATTTTGACTCTTTCCTGAGAAAAGAAGACTCTGGGAGCCACAAAA
The DNA here is from genome assembly GCF_038048845.1 of Mixophyes fleayi. Lineage (NCBI taxonomy): Eukaryota > Metazoa > Chordata > Amphibia > Anura > Limnodynastidae > Mixophyes > Mixophyes fleayi. Next base: position 76,343,636 of record NC_134412.1, read on the forward strand.
CACTTATTTACTTACCTTCACTCAAGTGGTGTCCCGGCCCTGGGTCTTCTCCGTTCCTCCTTGGTGCTCTCTCTGTCAATTGAATGATGCTGAAGCAACCTTAGGGTCACGTCAGCATCATTCAGCCAGCAGGGAGCAGCGGCGGTTGAGGAGCGCTCTCTCCTCTGCCGGCTTCCATTCGTTTTTTTATTTTTAAACTGCAATTAGTTTAGCAAAGGGGGTGACAGAGAGGCGCTCTGTCACCCCCTTTGCCACTAACACCCGGACTATGGAGCCGTAGCAAATAGCTGAAAGAGCCGCCTGCGGCTCCGGAGCCGCAGGTTGCCGACCCCTGCATTAGACATGTATTATGGACTTCTATGCGGAAGACAGTCCTTTTCCTGTCTGTTTTGGCACTATGGGCCTGATTTAGAATTGGGAGCAAATCCAGTTAGACCATGGAATAAAAATATTGTGCTGGGGGGGGGGGGATGTGAGGACAGATTTAGAGTGTGTGGGGGGGAGGGGAGGGTCTTAACTCAACCTGAAGGTGCAGTGTTACAATAAAACGGGCCAATATTTGTGTGCGCCATGCAAAATCAGGCAGTATTTTCCCTGCTAATATAAACAAACCGTTACATCTGCACCCCTTGCATAGCATGGTTTGGCTCAGTGTATATTTGTTCCCTTTTGCTGGGTTTACTCCTGAGACCTCATGTGAGCGTAGTGATCTCTCTACAGTAGCCATATTTATTGTTAAGTCTCCAAGTACAAATTAATGTATTTTTGTACTGCCAATAGTTAATCATTTTCATTGATTAGAAGAGGCTCTCTGTTATAGTGTAAGTTCGAGAGAAATTTCTTTTTATTTAATTTCTGATCTAAACTTCCCCCTAGCTTCTCCCCTCCTTGCATCACATGGTGAAGACAATGGTTGATTTTAATTAAAAACTCTCCTATAGTGTCTGTAACTTTCATATTAAAAATAATAAACATTTACCATAGAAATTTCACGTCTGAGATACTATATTCAAGTGTTTGCGTAGTACCAGTTTGTGTGTATTGTCACATTGTAGGTGCTGTCATTGAAGTCCATACAGTACCTTTTATTTTACATTGCCTGGTCAATCAGTCTGGCAGATGCTAATGAATAATTAATACAAATATGTAAAGATATAAGAATCTCTGAAGTGTATGTCCTTACAAGAAAACTTTGTTGTAAGTGAACTAAAATAATTACCTTCACTTCATTTATCTTCGAGGCTTAGCCCGTCTTTCCCAGTGCATCTCTACTACATTCACTTATATATGTGTGACGTCTCACTAATAATGAATGGACCAGTAACTTAATAGATTGGCATCAAATTAATTATTGAATTGAGTGAGGAATTGTACACACGGGTTACTGATGACATAGTTTTATAGATTCCCTTCTTGTGCCTGAACATTGGTATCATAGAGGAACAACCCTGTTTTGTCAGACATTAGAGACCCATATTGTTTATTTCAAACTTACAAGATGTGAAATGTAAATGATCTCATTAATATATAATTGTATGCAGACAAGAAGGAGGAGTCAGAGCAGCAGGCAGTCTGTGCCTAATGTCTTATTAAACACTCAATCACTCTTCAATGGGGCGGAATGAACAAAAGGTCATTAGTCCTATTTTAATAATACAGAGATGGATATAGACATATATTCTATATATATTGTGTATTAATAATACCACTGTAGTATTTTATGGTGTGAATCCATCCTACAATGTTATATTTTTAAATAACCCATTTATTTTTCGTCTCCTTGTTAATATGTTTGCTCAGTAACTTACTTTTCTTTCATAGCTGTTTCTGCAGATTAATTAAAGATTTTATGAGGATTACTTGTCAGATATACACCCAATGTGTTACCCGTTATCTTGGTGCTACTTGTATTTAAGGCTATATTAACACTACGTAAGAGAAGATTAATTTTTATTTTGTTACACATTAATTTCAGTAACTTTCACCTCTATATTGTAGTATTTGCAAGTTTTGAATACATGCAGATATGTTGATATTGTCTCCATCTAGGATCTAGGTAAGATGATGTCCCATAGCTAGGAACGGCCACTAATTTCCTGGGACAGTCAGGTTTTGAACATTTGACTCAATGCAGATCCTCTTACTCTGTATATATGATGCAATTTCCCACAATGTATTATTACTGTTTTTAATTATACAAGGAGTGGCTGTTTTTGCTCTTTACGTGCAAGTTCAGTAGTCTGTTCTGATGGAGAGCACTGAGTTTCATCTGGACAGAATCTAGAATGATGAGTTTAGATGCAGCAGTAAAACTACCTACTGTGATGTCACTGCACACTAATAGCCATTACATCTAACAGTACATGTGATTGTAACACTACCTACTATGATGTCACTGCACACATATAGCTATTACATCTGACAGTAGATGGGATTGTAAAACTAGTTACTATGATGTCACTGCACACATATAGTCATTACATCTCACACTAGATGTGATTGTAAAACTAGTTACTATGATGTCACTGCACACACATATAATCATTACATCTAACAGTACATGTGATTGTAACACTACCTACTATAATGTCACTGCACACATATAATCATTACATCTAACAGTACATGTGATTGTAACACTACCTACTATAATGTCACTGCACACATATAATCATTACATCTCATAGTAGATGGGATTGTAAAACTAGTTACTATGATGTCACTGCACACATATAATCATTACATCACAGTAGATGGGATTGTAAAACTAGTTACTATGATGTCACTGCACACATATAATCATTACATCTCATAGTAGATGGGATTGTAAAACTAGTTACTATGATGTCACTGCACACACACATAATCATTACATCACAGTAGATGGGATTGTAAAACTAGTTACTATGATGTCACTGCACACACATAATCATTACATCACAGTAGATGGGATTGTAAAACTAGTTACTATGATGTCACTGCACACACATAATCATTACATCACAGTAGATGGGATTGTAAAACTAGTTACTATGATGTCACTGTAATGATTTTAGGGGATAAATACAGTTATTATGAGGGAATACAAGACACATTTGTGGAAGAATCAGTGAATTAAAGTACAAGTTGCCTCATACAAAGGAGCTACTGGTAACATTCTAAAATTTTGCTGCAATAAATCGGAAGTGAGATAAGGGTAAGATCATGGCGGGTGAAGCATCTCTTCCTCTAGATTTCATGTTTCCTGTCTGCTGTCGTATAAAAGTATGATGTAAGGAGGTTTCCAGAGTATTAATGGCTGATAGCAGAGAACAATAGGTTTCACTACACTACACATAAAGAACACATAAAATATCAGTGGTAAGGGGGGTTGTATCCTGTCACTATAATTAGTGACCCCCATATCGCAGTCAGATGTATACTGCCCCTGGACACCAGACCAGGCTGGGGCCTCTTACATATTTATGAATGTCACAAGATACTTTTCACATTGGTTCAATTTATTTTTCTGGTTTGGTTTCTCTGTGACAAACAACTTTTGTTATGGGGGTTGTATGAAATATATGAGCTCAGTGCCATTACACAGACGTGTTTACTCAATGTCTGTGGTCTCGTGTTCCTCCTTCACTGTATGCTGCTGTTGTTGGTCTCTTCCATCTGTGAGTGCTTTATGGTGAGGTTGTGTGGTATGTAGAGTAAGCATGACTCTGCAGTCTCTGTGTCACTCATACACTCTACCTGTGTCTTACCTACTGTAATATTCACCAGCACATAGCCCTAGTGCAGGCCTGGTGTGCAGTTTTCACGCATTCTGTTACTGCAGTTGTCTCAGTGCTGGTTTTGGTACCAGAATAGAGACAATTAGGAATAACGTGACAGACTGGGGAAATGTTTCTAAATTGTTTGCTCTTTCTAAAGTCAGGAAGAGACAGAGAGGGTCTTGTGTCATATACCCTGATTATCCTGTGGTTCTAATGGAATGTGATCCTTTTTGGCCTATATTTAGTAATGTCAGCATGATCCTATTCATGTTGTAGAGCACGTCCGCCACACCCACCACCAGTGCCCTACACTACAGAAGTTGACCACTGTAGCCCTGGTGGTCATAATAGCTTAATGATGTGGAACATATGTCTGGTTTCTGTAAGGATGAGTACATAATACACATGGGGCTCATTAAGTTTAAAAGGGAAGTCCCACTTATGGAGCAATGCGATGTGGTTTATCGGTCCTAAAACCGTTCCCTGGAACACTGGCTCCTAAGTTCTCAGAACATACTTCTTTCCTAGTCCATTTCAGTGACCTACATATTACCTTATAATTCCGCTTTGTTTGGACATTCAACTTGTAATGTACGTGAAACCTATTTCTTGAGTAACTGTATTCCTAGGCTGCTCCTGTATTTAACTTTTTATATTTCTGCCTTTTAGATATATAGTACTTTAGTACTTGTACTTGCATTTTACACTATAAGATTGGTTACTGAAAACCTTGATATTTTTATTATCTTTCATTATTCACAAACAAACTCTGCATTTTGGGGTGAAGGTGACAGTAGCCCATGCTTGTTATTTGATTGGTTATAATGACTAGTAATTAATTTAGTCCTTGAAACACATTCCCCCCCCCCCCCCCCCCCAGTTTTCTGGTCTTGGAGGAGAACTTGTTTAGATAATAATGTCACATATATTGGACTTCGAACACTGACAGCTCTGCTGCCTGAAAAGCAAGAGGGAATTAACTGGTTAATGCTGTGTGACAATGCCGTGTTCTGTGCTTTTGTAAGATAGATTAGTAGAGGGTTTTATATTGATTGCAGGATATTCTGTGATTTTTGATTTGTGTCCCTTTTTCTCCCCAGGAGAACGAGATCCATGCATGGACCATGCCCAGTAACCACGTTCGGACCAAAGGCCTGTATGCTGCAGAATCCGAAGACGATCATGTGAGTACTCTCTACTCTCTGGAGTTCTGATAACGGGGACAGATTCGCATCCTGCTGCTAATCTGGTCCTTCAGCACAGAGAGATCTGTACTACCTGTGTAATGTAGGATACTTATAAGATTGTTGGACCTTAATTTGCGCGGTTGCGGTACACACCCCTCATTTTCTTTGCAGCGCTTTTTGCAGAAGTCTTACTGATGGCTGATGCTTGAAAATATTTGCCCTGTTTACAGTGGGGAGCATTCAGCTGAAGTTACAAGTTGAGGACAATTATGAGAGATTAGAGTCCCAGGCTAATGTTTCCAAGGGTTTATCTACTCCGTTTGTTCATTTACAAACACATAATTAGCGTACAACTTTCCAAATTAAGCTGTGATGGTGGCTCACATGCTTCTGAAAGCTTAATGTGGCACTGAAGCCTGGTAACACTCCAGTATGTATTCTTATGTATTCTTGTGGTGGTGGGTTCTGGTGCTAAGACTTGCACAGCCTTTTACATACTGTTTTGTCATTTGCAGAATGAGCTATTAGTGGTGAGATGGGGCAGCTTTGAAGATATTACTAATTTAACTGATTTCGTTAGAGCTTTTTAGCCATCCAAAATGTCCTGCTGTTTGGGAGCTGGTGCCAATCAGTACTTGGCCTGTACTTTCAAGGGAACATAGGGTGCACAGTCTAGGCACATTTTCCTAGACAGAATGCATTGATATGTGCAGATAATATAAGAAGAAACTCATGTTAGATACAGCCCTGGGTAATAGAAGACAAAACTAAGGGTCAAATGAGCAGTACATTAGGAGGCAAAATGGGAACGATTGGTTGGTCCGAGAGGGCCGGTGAACTGCATTTCCTTTCGAGGTGAGCATGCCGTGTGGGCAGCACGGTGGCTCAGTGGTTAGCACTTCTGCCTCACAGCACTGGGGTCATGGGTTCAGTTCCCAATCATGGCCTTATCAGTGTGGAGTTTAGTATGTTCTCCCTGTGTTTGCGTGGGTTTCCTCCGGGTGCTCTGGTTTCCTCCCACACTCCAAAAACATACTAGTAGGTTAATTGGCTGCTATCAAAAATTGACCCTAGTCTCTCTGTCTCTCTATCTGTGTGTGTGTGTGTGTGTCTATATTAGGGAATTTAGACTGTAAGCTCCAAAGGGGCAGGGACTGATGTGAGTGAGTTCTCTGCCGCGGAATCAGTGGCGCTATATAAATAAATGATGATGATGAAATAGATACGATTGCACATAAATTACTGCGCTTCTGTGTGGTTAGAGACGGAAGCAAGTTTAATATATTCAAACTGTTTCCTAGCTGAGTTTACCTGTTATTTAACCCTAAACATTATGTAATTATGACTTGCAAGTTAAGAAATTCCCATTGTGCTCTTTATTGTAGGTGCAAGGCCATAAAAGTGCAGTTTCCCGTACCTAGATGCACATTTCATACCTAGATGCACATTTCTGTGTGAAAGTTGTCCCGTATCTTCTCCATAGGAGTGTCAGTAGAGAGTGTTTGGTACAATAACTATATGGCTTGTAGTGGAAGCCTGTTGCTTGACATGTACTATGTAGAACTTCAGTGATTCATACTTCAGATGAACACCACTAAATTGTTCTGTTATAATGCTGACACAGCAAGTATTGCTTCACTAGGTAAGCAAAGGAGTGTTACTTTGTTTATCTTATGGTTACTAGTAAATAATTTACAGTAAATACTCAATATTTTGGGGGAAAGCTTAAGCTCCTTTATGCTGTCAGTACACAAGTACATTTTGTTGGCCAGGTTGGATATTTACAACAAGACAATCATAAGAATCAAAATTGGGTTTGATCGGGCAGAGCAAAAGAATAAGAGGTAATTGTATCGGCTGTTATTTAAACTTTCGCTTTTTGGCCAATTGTCACCGGACTCATGTTCATCTTTCTTTATATAGTGCTACCTATTCCACAGCGCTGTACAGAGAATGTTTGTCATTCACATCCGTGCCTGCCCGACTTAGACTAAATTCCCTACCACACACATGTAAACAGACACAGGCTAGGGTTAAACTTGTTAGCAGCCACTTAACCTACTAGTATGTTTCTGGAGTGTGGGAGGAAACCGTAACACCCAGAGCAAACCCACGCAGACACGAGGAGAACATACAGACACTACACAGATAAGGCCATGGTCGGGAATCGAACTCGTGAGGCAGAAGTGCTGACCACTGAGCCACCTTTACTTGCATTGCCTTTAATGAAATTGCTATTTTAAGTAGTGTCGGCAAATTGCGGAAAATGTTTTTTTTTTGATGACCATTGATTTATTCATTTACCTCTTAGTCGGCTGATAACCCACAGTGGCCTCGGTGTGAGCCCTTGCAGTGAATGGGTTGTTCGGTTAATGCTTAAACAGATATATGCAGTTTGGCTCTCACTTGTTTGTTGCTTGATTGCTCACTGATCTGGTGTCTGAGGTCGGCTTGCAACATGTAAGACAGTCTGTGCAGTCAGTACACCGAGCAGGCCTGGACAACCGGTAATAATCACACTTATTACAGTTGGTCATCTGTCGACTGATTTTCATCGCTATTGTTATCCTTGGTTTACCCACACAAATTCAGGATTTTTGATTTTGTTTACAAAGTGTACTGGCCACACACTGTATTTCTTACACCTGTGTGTTAGTCTCCAGATTGAAGACTATTATAAATGTTTATCATCTGAATTTATTGTTACTTCTGCATTTGCAGACATGCATAGTACTATACTGTGTGGAGTTTGTATGTTCTCCCCGTGTTTGCGTGAGTTTCCTCCGGGTGCTCCGGTTTCCTCCCACACTCCAAAAACATATTAATAGGTTAATTGGCTGTTATTAAATTGACCCTAGTCTCCCTCTCCCTCTCCCTCTCCCTCTCCCCAATGGGACTCGTGAGTGAGTTCTCTGTACAGCGCTGCGGAATTAGTGGCGCTATATAAATGGTGATGATGATACATAAATATATCCTCTATTAGAGGCAGTTTTTATATTATTCCAATGTTGGTGGTTTATTCCAGTTTTATGTATTATTATTATTTATATTTGTTATAATAAAATACTATTTGCATTTTAGACTAAGCCCACCATCTTTTATTTTATTTTACTTTATTTGCTACGAATGGTTTCCTTGGCGGACCTGTTTTTTTTTCATTTATCTTACATCTTACATATGACCTACATCTTACAGATGTGACATACATGAACACAATAAACATACTGACAGTTGCATGATTACAATTAAGTATAACAACACGTTCATGGCTAGTCATGAGCTAGCATGGCTACCACTATGAATTCCATGCGTGTGAGAGAACAAACAGAAAATCCAGCTTTAGAACATGACATCAGGGTTGTATGAGGTGGACGTGCAAAAAGTGTAGGAGACGTGGGGAGCAATGAGTGGACATGATGGTCTAGGAGGGGCGTAGGGTAGGCTAACCTGAAGAGGTGAGTTTTGAGGGAGCGTTGGAAGGATTGTAGGTTAGGGGAGAGTTTGGTAGGACGACTTCTATATTGCTAATGATAGATTCAGAGTTTTTCTTTCTTTAATGCTGTTCTGTTTGAGTTTTTGTGAGCCTATTATTATAACACACACTTCACAGTCTTATTTAATCATCGGTGGTTACGCTAATTCTCCCGTGTGTGTCAGGAGTCAGTGTGCATGAGAAGGTTTCTGTTATAAAATAATTATCTTTTGTTATGCAGAGATTGGCCCACATAAAAACCACTGTAATCACCAATGTATAAAAGGGACTTTGGTTTGAAGATAACTAGCTGTGTATAGACAATAAGAAGGAAAATCACGGCTAAAAATACACCTTTTATAGAGACCTTTAGTCTTTGTTTAGTGCGTAATCCCGTCCTTGTCTGTTTACTATCTGTTACCCTCTCGCTCATCAGGCTGCTTGAGCATGTGCTCTGCTCCTATTAATATTATAATCTCTCTTACATATACAGTAATCCAGGTATGGGAACGTGGCTCAGGTGTCAGAAGAAGTTCACATACCTTTTTTAATTCAACTTTTGTAGAAAGAAAATAAGTCCTACTAGACTGTTGTGTATGTCTCTTATCTCAATTATTCTCTTTTGGGAATTTCTTTCACTCCTCCACTTTTATTGAGCTTTATGTGTACTTAGACGTATGACAGGCACCTACTGTGCTTTTTGGGCCTGATTCATTAAAGAAAGTAAAGCAAAAAAGGGAGTAACTTTGCACCTTGGCTAAACCATGTTGCATTGGAGTGGGAGGCAAATTTAAAATGTGGGGACAGATTTATAGTTGGGGTAGGGAATGTCCTCGATCAACTTTAAATCGCAGTATAGAAATAAAGCTATCAAGTATGTCTGCGCTACATGCACAAACAGCCAGCATAAAACTTATATGCAAAATGATAAACTTAATTTGCACCCCTTGCAGTGTAACATGGCTTGTCTAGGAGCAAATTTACTCCTCTTTTGTTTTTGTTTTGTTTTTTACACCTTACTTTCCTTTATTAAATCGGGCACTTTATATGCATTTACATCATGTCAGTGCTCAATGAAACATTTTAGGGCTACATTGGGGCAGATTCAGTTTGGGTGCTGCAGAACATCGATGCTCAGATGTGCCTATTGCCGGGTATTGTGTAACAAATATCTGCACTTTTTTTTCTGTGCACCTCTATGGGGCAAGAGGAAAACATTACAGAAATTTCTGTAATACCTCTGACACAATGTATCTCCGGACTGTTCCGTAAATGCGTCGCGTCACCTGGCAACGGATTGAATCTGCCCCATTGTGTAAGGATGAATTATCTTGCATAGTACCCAATCTTTGCTTTCGCCTTTTGAACATGGACGTTGTTCCTAAGCATTATAGTCAAAGAACTGAACTATGCATATTATTATATATCATTGCGCAGTGGGAAGTAGACTAGTTATTTCCACAGTTAGACGTTTTGTATTCCCACCTATACATAGCCCTTATGTTGGATATTTGGTTTGTCACACACATGCTAGAATATTCCACAAGATAGCTTATGACGTAATTTTTGACCCATAATATAATTATTGATTGATATAAATAACTAGTGCAGTATGGGCCATTGGCTTTGTCTCACAAAATAGTATTAATATAGAATTGTTTATAAGCGGCAACATATTAAATCCACTGTTTAAAACAAGATTTCTTCCACATAAACATAGTACTTCAGGGGTTAAATATATCAAGCTGCGAGTTTCCGATGGGTTTGAAAAAACTGAGATGTTGCCTATAGCAACCAATCACATTCTAGCTGTCATTTTGTAGAATGTACTAAATAAATAATTAGAATCTGATTGGTTGCTATAGGCAACATCACCACTTCTCTAACCCGCCGGAAACTCGCAGCTTGATGCATTTACCCCCCAGGAGTGTAAAATAATAGAATGATAAATAAAATGCTGAATAGATATAGATAGAACATAGTCTTCAACTTAGGTGTCAGATGCTAAATCTAACATTCCTCCCTCTTACATGGAAGCCTGTGGTGACATCACACTTGCAAGATTTAGGATGAGGGTTACGCCATATCAGAGTCACTGGTGTGAGAACTCGTGGATAGAAAAAAATGAGACCTAAATCTTATTTAATTTTTAAGGTGAGAAATAAAAAAAAGTAAGTGATTGTAGGAGGACCTCCAAATATTTAAGGGAAAAAACACTTTGACGTTTTAGTGACAAATCAAACATGTATGATAGTGTAATAGAACAGAAGAGAAATGCTCTGACAACTTTACTAATTAATCTTTAAATATAAGACCAGCAGCTTGGGTGGACGGGGGATGATTTCTAACACAGAAGATTGCAAATGGGAAGCTTTTAAACTTTCAAAACCAGAAGACATATTGAGAAAGAAAATCCTGTGTGAAATTACAGGAAAGTCTCAGTTCATATACAAAAGGCAAAAAAAGTTGTTTTTTTTTGTCAGCATAATATACATGCATTTAATAAATTGATCTGAGTGCCCATTAATCTTGGGCATCAGATCACTAACTGGTTATTTATCAACATACATATACATTTGTACAAATCATATGCTAAGACATTGCCCTCATATATTGGATTTCCTATGAAGATTTTAAATATGGTAGAAAATGCACTTTGCAAAATTTTGTATTATCCCATCTTTATCATAAATTGAGATTTAAAGTGACAAGACTTTTCTTGGAGGAAAGCTATTATACATTGAAAACAAATTAATTGTATAATTGAATCTATAGCATTCATTGTAAAACATTTATTTAATTATTACAAATCCTTGGAACTGCAATGGGCACCAGCTTTGCTCAAAAGTATGCAAATCGCTAATTGGGATTCTGGGAGTACAATACTGTCTCGTACCCCTGTATTTCCTTTGGCACAAATCCTTTGGAAAACATAAATTGATATGGTGTGAATTAAAAAAATCCTAGAGATATCTTACTACCCCTTTAGATTTATGTCAACAGCAGCTCATTTTTTATTTTAAATTTACAACAGAATATAATATGTACTAATACATTATTCACCAAATCATATTCTAACAGTTTTATCTCAATGGAGAGTTTTCATCTACCTAGATAGAGACCATCTTCTGTCAATTCCAGTGATTAATGAGAAAAGCTACCGCAGTGGAAGATTCATTTAGAAGCCAATAAAATCAGGAAGCAATTAAATAAAATATGTTGATGAAGCATTTAACAAAGGCAAACCATTCATTTTGGCAATGGAATATAGGATAAACAGCAGCCGGCCATTGCTTACCCATAGAATAATTTGTTGGGTTTTTTTTTCAGATAAAAAAAATGTATGTTGTAACATCACTTATTCCTTCTCAGTGATACATTTGTATCAGTGCACAACCAGACTGGAATACAATGGAATGATCTGTAGAATCAATGACGTGCTCTTGTCACCTACATACAGGGGAGGTGTACCCACTTTTAGTTAAAGATTTACCTTTAGCATTTCTCTAGAATTGTGATGCAAGAGCGTCCAACCCTTGATAGGAAAAAAAACCATGTTTAATTGCATGTGATACATGGTTTATAAAATGGTCTTGTTTTTTTATTGTATGCTTGTAATCTTGATGTCATGCACAGACTGTGCCAATAGAGGTTCAGCCAGAACCTTTTTATAGGTTTCGCTTCCTGCATTTTATAGGATTTAAGTAATTTAGTAGTTGACAGTCAGTTGAACGGTAGATTCCTGGCCATTTAGAATGAGGCTAGTTTTAGACTGAGCCAAGATATCAGTAGATATTGTGTGATCTGATTGTGTAAATGTGTTTTAATAGGTAGAAATGGAATGTTCTAATGGTCTGAATATTGGTTCAGCAGTGACACATAGGGCTAGATTTACTAAGCTGCGGGTTTGAAAAAGTGGGCATGTTGCCTATAGCAACCAATCAGATTCTAGCTGTCATTTTGTAGAATGTACTAAATAAATGAAAGCTAGAATCTGATTGGTTGCTATAAGCAACATCCCCACTTTTTCAAACCCGCAGCTTAGTAAATCTAGCCCATAGACTTTAAAACATGACAAACATTACATGTTAAGATGGTGGCGGGATATAGTCCATTCTGTAGATGACTCCCTGAATATAGTCGAGAGGACGGGACTCATTTTTAGATGTAATTTGAAAATGGGGTTGAGGTTAGTGAAAAGATACTGCAATTATTTGCCCTGAGTGTCTTGTTTGGGATTATCTGAATGTTTTTTATCTATTGGGTTTTCAAGTGTCTGGAATTCTATATTAGACTATATTTGTAGAACCAAATTAGTAATTTGTCCATTTTATCTGTTAAAACATCAGGGAAGAAAAACATTTTTAAAACTGCATTGTGACACTTCACTAGGAGAATGCAAAGCATAAGACTACATAATGGTGATACTCCCTGTGATTAGTGTACTGTTGTTTCTCACACACATTGTTTTTAATATATGTATGAATTAAAAACGGACGTTCCTTGATACATTTACTAGTTTCTAGTGAATTGATGGGCTGAATACTGGTTGGCTGCACCCCCTAAGTTTCACAAGTGATTTGAATAAAATGCTTATTGTTTTGTTTGTGGATGTAAGGAAAATAATCACTTAAGATGAAATCCCTGAAAATTATTATTTTTTTCTTGTAATTTGTGTATTTATATAATGACAAGGAGTGCTTTCCTGACTATGAACACATGCTGTGCTCACATCCTTCTGTATCAGAGATCAGCAGTTTGGTGCCTGTAATAGAACACACAAGTCACTATGAAGTTTCTGATCTCTTGTCTGTGTAGCTTTATATCATCCACAGTGTATTGCTCTTCATACCTGCAAGTCCAAGCATCACAGAAAGTGTCCTGTTCTGTGCAATCTTGTCCAGTTTGGCCCCCGGCATGTGTGACCAGTAGCCTACAGTAGTGCTCCTTCTACTGAATGTAATATACTGTGCCTAGGAGGGGGATTTGCGTCAGATGTTAGGGAAGTCTCCAATATAGTAAGGAATCTGCTATCAGTAGAACATATAGGCACAAGTTATAGCTCCCGCATCAGCGTGCCTCCTTCTAGCTAGCCTTATGGTACCCTAATGGGCAAACATACACATGTAGGAAATAAAGTTATGTTTAGAAAAGTATAGCGCAATACTGGATGTCCCTAAAGCCCCCAGTATCTCCATGTCTCACAGGAGTGTTTTTTCAACTAGCGTGCCTCTTATCTCATGTCATATTGGGTCCCAATAACAAGAAATATACTGCGTCTACAGGGCAGCAAAGTGGTTAGCATTGCTATCTCACTGCACTGACGTCTTGAGTTCGATACCACCCAAGGCACTATCTGTGCGGAGTTTGTATGTTCTTCCCGTGTTTGAGTGGGTTTCCTCCTGTTACCTCCCACACACAGAAATCATACTGGTAGGTTAATTGGCTGCTAACTAAAAAAATGACTAGAGTTTAGTCCTAGTAAGCTCCAGTGGAACAGGGACCGAATGACATGTAATCTCTGTACAGCGCTGCGTTATGTAGTGACTATATAATAAACAGTAAATAGAGCTACAGGTCCATCATACTGTGTAAAGGCTCATTCAGATGAGCATTGTGATGCGCTGTAAATCAACGTTACATTTCAGCATGGTTAATATTGTTGATGAAATCTAAAATACATGAGTTACAAAAAAAATAAATGCCTGTTTAGACTAGTAGTAAGTGTCTGTTTTTACCAAATTGCTAATTTATAGTTGTAGCTAAACTACGTTCCCCATAATGCTGACTTAGCATTTCAAAATAGTCTTTCCTAGAGAAGCTATTGTCTGAGAAACAAGATTCGCACACGTCTAACCCAAGTGATGTGGATCATAGAAACATCTTGTTTAGCCACTGTAAGAAGATATCCTTGTAACTTTATACATTGTAAGTGAGTGGAAACATTGTTTCCACGCCCCCTTGCTCAGCTATAACAATAGGCTCTGTTCTTTATTCCTTGCATACGTTGTGGTATTGACCTGAAGCCGTATTGGTTTAGGTGTTAGAGAATGTACTTCCTGATGTGTGTGATCAGCCCTGGTCATTTGTACAGTGAGCACATCATCATCACTCCTCCTCCTGGGCAGGACCAGCATTATGTAATGTAGTGAGCGTGTCTTAAGAGGCACTACTGTGACCGTCTCTCGTCCTGATCCTGTATACCTGGACAAGACATCATCCGGATCTACAGCTGCTTGCCAAGTTCTCAGGGGAAGGTTCTCCAGTGTGTTAGATAAAAGCCACTGAACAGCTCCTATCAGTTTTTCAAGCTTTCCATAGAAGCGTTCTATCATTATACTGCGAGTGGGATGGCAGATCACTGTACACACACACAGCAAACTTCAGCTGCACTCTGTAACACGTGCAGCTCTCTCCACTTATGTCCCCAGGACAAGATACTACACAGAGTTTGGTTTTAGAAATGACTGGATAGATCTGCAATCTCCAAGCTTCTTTCCTGCCTCTTTCTCCTCTCCACAGTATCAACTGTGTTTGCAAAGCTGTCATTTTTTTTATGCTTTATCCCACAATCCCTACAATGCCGTACTGCCGGTAGCATCCGTTCTCTAACAGGACTTACCATTCCTAATTTCTGAGACGTCTGGGCGATTTATGCAAAAGACCATGAAGATTTATGACCAAGTGAAGCCTAGAAACCTTCCCAAGAATACCTGGCATTGGTTAGTATGCAACAAGCCCACCCCTGTCCATAGGGATCTGTTTTGCTTTATCAGCGTGAATGAGCACATGAATGGGAGCAGACTTATAGAACAGAAACAGGGAATACACACAGATACCAGGGCAGCTTTCCAAGCTTGTGTGGCAGCTGCCCAGTCTCTGCTTATTCTGCAGTTACCGTCTGATTTAACCAGAATTTGAACTGCTGAAAGGGCTGGGCAGCAATGTTTGTATACTTCTCTGTGTGCTGGTGTACATTTTTTTTCTTCTTGTATTGTTGCTTTGTTTTTGCTGCATTCTATTTGCTAGTAAAATGAAACGTAGTATTCAACAGTTGTTGTGAGAATTATCTGCTTATGTTTTAGGTTTGTTATTTATATAAACATAAGATTATTTCATGCCAGCCAATTTATCACCGTAAATATAGTTTTATGTTTACTGATCATTGTATGGACTCCGTCATTCCCCTGTTCTATATGACATGTTTTTTAAACAATGTTTCTAGAATATATTAAAACTAAATATTTTGGTTTTCAACTTTGTATATATTTAAACTTTTTTTTCCCCATCATTCTCCTCTTTTAGTTTGTTGCATTTTATGTCTGAGATGGCAATCTTAGCCCGTTGTCAGAAAAAGGAACAAATTAAGTATATTTCACTTGTACTTTTGCCTTTTGAAATTTCATGATTACATTTTTTGAGTCGTCCGATAACCCCCTGTGGAACAGCGTGTGCAGGCAGGCCATTAGAGTGCAAGCTTAGTGGCATTTGTTTTCAAGGTATCTCTTGGTATGTAAAATATGCACCAGTATGTTTCCTATCTGCATAAAAGCAACAGGTATCTTCCACCTGTGTCCCTTCTGCTGTGAGGACATACAATGCTGGGAATTGTAGTTCCACAACATCTAAGGAGAAACCAGTTGTCTATGCCTGTTCTACATAGTACCTGCCGTCTGGTGGGTTACATTTTTGGGTACATCTTTATTTAAAAGGCAGCGTGACCCTCATTACAGAAACGGCATACCACATGCAATTGCCCTAAACACTTCTAGAATGCTTTAAATAGATATTAGCGTGTTCTGTTCAGTCAGCTGATATATTTCACCTTCTCACTATGAATCATTAATAATAATGACCTAAAATTCTTGTAACATTATATCTGTAGCTGATGTGGTTTCAATGCAAACCAGTTAGTTTGTGTAAGATGAAAATAGATTGTGTGAATTTATTTAGACCCCTGAAGCTCAGGACAACAAACGATTGTACAGTAGTGTTTGGGAGATTTAAATGGGAACCCCTATGTCAGCTGATCCTGTTGTCACAGAAACAATTATTCCCCAAGTCCTGTCCATCTGCTTATTAGCGGCTGTTTGTGGCATTAAGTGTGAGCGCCATTAACCTGCAGCTGTTTGCTCCCTGTCTAAAAGACAGCTTTCCACACGTTTATTTGACAAACGCTATGTATAAAAAATATTCTACTCATTTGCATCCTTAGGGGTGATTTTTTTTTACCTTCTACAAAACATTTGATGAATTTTTGTAAACATTTTTCTTTTTGTGGACGATGTTATGAAAATCTGCTTATTGATGTCATTTGTTGCTGACATTAAAAACCAAATGTGCTCCAGATATGTAAGTAATAGCGTCAGGAAAGTGTAAGTCTGCCGTGCTCACAACCGTTAGTAGTGTCAGGAATCTGACACTCACTGCTTCTTACAGTTCATAAAAAGATTAGTGACTTTTTCATGCGTAAGTAAATATACTGACACAATTGGCAGCCCCGATTTATATTCAAATATAATATTTTAGTACATAGCTATAAGAGGATTGACATCCCTGTTTTCACCCACTGATTGAAATGAATTTACTGATTCATTCTGTCGGTCTTAAGTACAAAAGGACTATATAACTAAGTGCCATAATTAGCACCCCAAAATGAGCTGATAGTATACGATTAGCTTTATGGATATTTGTAAATGATAATATAAATACATTGATATATACCATGTTCTTTTATCAGTTTCGGCTATTGTTTGAAAGCGAGGGATTTGCAGTATTGTGCTACCGGCAGTTTGATAAGAAGCAGTCTCCGGGATTTACGTTAATATAATCAGTCTTTGTGTGTCAATGTTTTCTCAGAACCTTGTGAGAGATTCTCAACGTTTTATATGTTCCCATGGTCTGCTGCTAAAATCTTAAGTGTGTGTATTTAAGGAGAAAATATTTACCGGTTGATTTTAATAGTTAACGAGCACCATACACTAATAGCAAATGCAAACATGATAAAAGCGGTTTAATTAAATAATCTGTTTTGTCAAAGAAAATTATGATGGTACAAAAATCCCTTAATAAAGGTTGTTGTACCAGAGATGATCATTTGAGCAGAGCACAGTTAAGCTTTGTTTTGACAATAATAGTGTATATTTATCTTCACATAAAATAGAAATGGTGACATTCTATGTGTGATTGTATATGTGCTGCTAACCCCCCCCCCCCCCCCCCCCACAGAGATCACTTGGGTGTGTTCTCTCCTCCTTCTCACATGTTGTATTGTTTTGCTCATGTTGAAAAGCTCCTTTCTTTTACTTACGGATGCAGGGTTCACCCCCATCATTTTGACACTTTCCCTATTGAGTTAACATGAATAAATGACTTCCCACCCGTTTATCCTTTTGGTTTATTGTATGATCCCCAGCCCAGAAGTCATTGCTGTCTTATAATCTTCCCTCTTACTTCCATCTAACAAGAGCTGGGATGTGGTTGAACACATTTTTAGAAAAATAAAACTTTATTTACTCCATTAATGAAATATTTGTTAGTAATGCAGCTTTCTGCCCAGGCATCAGTTTATGGCCATATCAGAATTATACACTAGTATCTGGAAATATTTTATCTAGTAATCTCATATGTGACATTAATGTTCTAAATTGTCCTGGTCTTAACCTGCAAACTTCAACTGGGAGAATTGTTCCTGATTGGTTCGTGAAGTCTTTGTTTGGAACAACTCGTCTTATGGATCCAATATGAGGGCCAAGATCAGGGTCACTTTGCTCATCTTCTCGGCACCTGTTTCTCTTCATTGGTAGTCACACCCTGGGTGGACAAAGGGATTTCTTTATGAAATAGCCCGAGAGTCATCGTACGTCCTCTTCTAAAGTGTCCTGATTCTGGAAACTGCCTATCGCTCAGAGACTTATCGCTCTTCAAGAAGATGTTTGCCATCTATCTATCTTTTAAATGCGCCAACGTTTTCTTAAGACATGTGACCTCGTTGTGTGCGCAGAACTTGAGTTTCTTTGAAAACTTGGAAATGCAACCAGTGAAAATGTACAGTGTAATATTTATATAAATGTAACTTATGGGCAGCTCCACTGTTCCTACCTATGCTACTTTATTATCTACGCTGTACTCTCTCTACAGCGGTACAGTATTCTCCCGACAAGCTCAGTAGAAGACACCAACAGGACCATTCGTTGTTTTTGTTTGCTTTTCGTTTTCCACACCTTGGAATTAGATTATTAAACATAATTCTATTATTGAAAGGCTATGGTTTCAACGTGAACTTATTTTCTTAAACTCTCTCTTCCTTAGGCATATCCAGGACCCAGCAAACCAGCTGCTAACGTGGAACAAGCCACCGAAAAGTGTGTTGGTGATTAAAAAGGTCAGAGACGCGAGTCTCCTGCAGCCCTTTAAAGAGCTCTGTTCGTTTCTTACAGAGGTACGTGGCAACTAGTTGCTGGATTATTTCTTATGTCTGTTTTATACACCGTACTTTTTCGTTGTTTTAGCTTCACCCACTGGAGACCAAAGTCGAAAAAAATATGCAGTTATTCATAAGACCCAAAATACTTACTATAGTTAATTAGTACTCATGATTATTTGATTTTATTTCAAATGTTGAAACAGACTCTATATTATACAGCTTACTTGGCTTTTTACCTGGCTCTGACAAAGAATGGGAAATATGATTGTGATACCAGAAATTCCAGCGCTCTTTTAGAGATGGGCAATAATTCGGCTTTCACGCATTATAGGTGGGAAATTGCACATTCACAGTCTTGAGGGGAAAAAAAAAGCTACTACAGTCAAAGGAACTGGTAAAAACCACAGTTTCAGTTTCTTCATATAGTGAACTCGCTTCACTCCTTACCTACAAATTTAATTTAGTATCTTTATAACCTTTAATAGTTTTATTGTTGACTGATGAGTGGCAAAGTATTGTTTATGCCTGTGATTGTGTTTAGTATGTGCTGTTATGCATGAAATTCTGAAGTCAGGACTGTAAGAGGAGATAATCGATTTTGATGTTCCCTCTATACAATCTGAGTTTGGGAATCTGTATAGAGGTTACATTTACTGGAGAACTCCAACTATGAGCAATATCTTCCAACCCTTCCCGAGGAAGAGAAACGTTCTCATACGGGTAGACATCCAAACAGCTTAATAGACAACTAGGATGTCCGTGATTTACTGACCGTTTGTTGTGACTGTTAGTCAGGGAGATGTGATACAAGAGTGCATTTCCTGGGATTGGATCCCTCGCTTTTTTTTTTACTTTTCCCTGGGGAAGGAAGGTTTTTGTTTTGGAAGATATTGCATCTAGGTGGAGTTATCCTTTATTCTGTTTGTTTTTTTAAATTGCATAAAATTATGGTTCTACTTCTGTGCTTGACCCCCTCACACTGGAATAGCTACAGACGTGTAGTTATTTCTGTCACTCTCTACTTTATCTAGCATAAGAGCATGATTGTTTATGTGGAGAAAAAGGTATTGGAAGACCCTGCCATTGCGAACGATGAGAATTTCGGACCAGTAAAGAAGAAGTTTTGCACTTTTAGAGAAGGTGAGCCTAGCATTCAGCTGCCTTACCTGGCTGTTACTGTATACATTTAATGCTTTCAGACGTGATTGCATTCTGCAGAGTCTTCTGATGTGCGGGAGTGCTTTCTTATCCGATAAACAAGACCGTTCTATGCAATTATGTAGCTGAAGCTATTTGACCTAGACGGGCAATTGTGTCATTGTGCTGATATCAGCATTATAACAGTTATTTCGCACATCCAGCCAATGCTTTCTCAGCATCACGTTACAGCGTTTTCTTGAATGTTTGATAATGTGCCATTCTGTTAGACCTCCTGTGAGCGAGCTTGTTGCTTCATAGTAAAGTAACTTGTTCTAACAGCACAAAAATAAAAATATTAATGGAGTAGATGATACATATTACATGGAATACATGTACACCCATCTTAAGTGATCCTAATTTGAATGTTGTGCTATGTTACTTTTTAATGTGTTGATTTTTAAAACAAAAGTCCTATTAAATGCTTCTGCAATGTGAGGTGAATGTTACATAAAGCAGCCCCCTCAGGGGTGGTGGTCTTGGGAGCTCCAGATGAAAACCAGGGCTGTGTGGTGCTGGGGAGGGGTAGGACAAATGTCACAAAAGCTGCAGCTTCTGATTGGTCCTGCCACATGTTTAATCATTGACATCTGTATATCAATTCTAGAACACTCGCTGACACTCTCAATTCCATCAGGAATCAGTTGACCTACTAGCATATTTTTGGACAGTGCACCCAGAGATAACCCACTTGAGCACAGGGAGAGTATACAAACTGTACACACATAGTGCCCTGATTGTAAATGAGCCAATGGCCCCAGAGCTGTAAGACAGCAATGCTCACCACCGTGCTACAGTGATGTCCTCTTATAGAATGTAATTGAGTATTAATACATAGCAACCAGTCTAGCTGGTCCAATCATATCTCATTGCTGGTTACTTTCAAATCATTGCACCTTTACATCATCATCATGTTGGTAATAGGTGTCAGCTTTTTAAACCTCTTGATATTTTTATTTGGGTTATTGGATCAGCATCCTCACTAGCAGCTCAGTCTAAGTTGTGTTCGTTTGCAGTTCAGTGACTTGGAAATGTTTCTTTCTGGCACCTGCTCCACTCACGTCTGAGATCTGCAGAACCGATAGAACTTCCTTCAATATTAACTTTACCTTTTGTGACTCTTTACTAGATTTTGATGACATCTCCAACCAGATTGACTTCATTATTTGCCTTGGAGGAGATGGGACCTTGCTGTACGCCTCATCGCTCTTTCAGGTCTGTACTGTCACCTGCTTCTCAATTTGCCTATATGTGATAATATCAGTGATTGACAGTGCTAATCCCAATGACTGAGATTTGTGGTGATGTTACCCATCGTCCAACTAGCAAAAGCACTGGTTTCCATGTCTGGGGAGAAAGTCCCCAAACTCCCGTAGTCCCAATGATGCTCCAACCGGGGGCTAATGTAGGCTCTTGCAGATGGAGATGGTCATCACAACTGATTGGAGGACCCGCGTGCGGTATTTGTAACCTCCTTCAACAGCACCTTCCATTCATTCACACCAGTAGCTGTGAGCACTAGAGCACCATGGGACAACAGGGGTCACTGGGGTGACCTCCTCCCTAACCAAACCGATCCCGAACATTGCTGCTGTGCTTGTTGGACAATGGGACATTATATTTTGAAAGATTTTATGTAGTTTTAAGAACAAAAACATACTCTACATAACTATAGAGTATACTGTCAGGAGGACATGGAAAGTTGAAAGATTTGTATAAAACAGGTTTGAATGTCTCAATTAGTAGATGTGTAGACAAAGTGCACCTAAATTATTAATTACTTTCCTCAATTTTATTCCTGGTCGCCAGCTTCCCTGAAAGCTTAGTAGACTTTAATGGATGGCATTTTTTGGACATTATTCACCCCCTGAAAATGTATTTTAAAGCAGAAATGTGGCCCTTTTCATGATATTTGGACAGTTACACTATAAAACAATCATATTTTAGATGCATTATATGTGCGTTTCCTGATTTATAAAACGCCAAACACCAAGATTTTGTGCCAGGCTGTCCTGAACCTCTACACGGTTATCAGGGTCAGCAGTCCCACCTGTATGACATCTCTTCATCTGAAAGTCTTCTACGGCGGTCCACAATACAAACCACTAAAGGTATAGAAACGCGTCGTGCCCCAGTGATATCACAGATTCCTAGTGAATGGTTAGGCTCCATCCTCCATTTGTTCAGCCCTAAGAACGGCCGCATTCACTGAGGGCAGGCAAGTAGTTTCCAAATGTTTAGGTTACGTTTTATTGTCATAAGGCTTGGATACAGCTTGGGATCCATGTACCCAAGTAGATCTCTCATCAGAAGCTGTGAAATGCAACAAAACACAAAGGGTTCAGGTCTCAGTGTCTTCACTGGTCTTTTGTAACTTGGCTCATAAGGCTGGAGAGCTGAAGCCATATTCTGTGTGTTCGGAGATTATAATGCAGGACCTGGTACAGTGTATATGGACACATTGTATATATACTGCTTAACATACAGTGCTTAGGACCCATCCAGGGGTCTCTTGTTTGCACCTAGTGTACTGCCAGATATTCCAGTTACAGATCACATGTGACACTAGTGTACACACCACCACCTTTTTTTTTAATTGGCCTTTCTACCTTCATACAACTTTAATTGGTTTGTACAAGCCCTCCGGCAACTTCACTAATGACATTAGGGGTTTATTTATGTTGCCCCTGGATACGACAGAGAACTGCTGTGTAATAGTTTATCCAAAGCACACAACTTGGCTAATATGTGTGTTCTAACCGTTCCAAGAGGGTATGTACAGACCAATACATGGAATACTGTATGAAGGTGTAGAAAACTGTTAACACTATTCTGTACTATATTTCTGTTTTTGTGTAAGTCCTCAATCTTCCAAGAAAAAGTTCTCTTAAAAATGATCTTGTTCAGTATCGGCTCACAAGGAATGTGAAATCAGGCATCCAGAACAAGTTTGGGCTGTTTGTATACACAATGTGACTTTTCACTAGGCGCAGGTGGCTGCCCTACAGGAATGTGAGAGGCGTTTACACCTGTTTGCTCTTTTTCAGTTATAGATTTAGTGTCTTATCACACAGTCCCAGTTCATAGTTACCTGTCCAAACGGTCAGTTTTCATATATCTCGTGTAACCACAATTAGATTGTACTGGTACTAGAACTAAGGGCGACCATAAGGGATGGACATTAAAATGCAATCATTCTAGGGCTGCAGCGGGGCAGTAGAGGTGTCGCGGGCTGCAGCGGGGCAGTAGAGGTGTCGCGGGCTGCAGCGGGGCAGTAGAGGTGTCGCGGGCTGCAGCGGGGCAGTAGAGGTGTCGCGGGCTGCAGCGGGGCAGTAGAGGTGTCGCGGGCTGCAGCGGGGCAGTAGAGGTGTCGCGGGCTGCAGCGGGGCAGTAGAGGTGTCGCGGGCTGCAGCGGGGCAGTAGAGGTGTCGCGGGCTGCAGCGGGGCAGTAGAGGTGTCGCGGGCTGCAGCGGGGCAGTAGAGGTGTCGCGGGCTGCAGCGGGGCAGTAGAGGTGTCGCGGGCTGCAGCGGGGCAGTAGAGGTGTCGCGGGCTGCAGCGGGGCAGTAGAGGTGTCGCGGGCTGCAGCGGGGCAGTAGAGGTGTCGCGGGCTGCAGCGGGGCAGTAGAGGTGTCGCGGGCTGCAGCGGGGCAGTAGAGGTGTCGCGGGCTGCAGCGGGGCAGTAGAGGTGTCGCGGGCTGCATGATGTGCCTTACATGTGCCATAGTTATATCGGTAAATGCCTTTGCTGGTCACACTTATGTGCAAGGTGTTTGTGCACTGTATTTCCATAAAGTTGACACCCGTTTCTCTCTCTCCCCCTCTGCAGGACAGTGTCCCTCCGGTCATGGCTTTTCACTTGGGATCACTGGGGTTCCTCACCCCTTTTAGTTTTGACAACTTCCAGTCTCAAGTCACTCAGGTTATAGAAGGTAAGAAAACGCCCAGAGGTCAACAGACGGGCAGCCAGATTCCTAAGCTCTGCATTAGTCTCCTGTGTAAGCTGGGTCACTGATCACTGGGTGAACAGTGTGCTTGTCTCTAGCACGCTCTCTGCCTGAGCACATTGGCTAAGCAGACTGAAAACATCCATGCTTATATTTCCTGATCTATGGAGTGGTAACAAGTGAGTAACAAGTCAGTAAACACAACTTGTCCAGTAAGATGGCTCAGAATCCTTAAGACCAATGTGGATAAAATGGTTAAGATATAATTTTCTGTGCTCCCTTGTAGCCATGCCTAGGGTTAATTTACCACCCCCTCCCCCCCCCCACTTCCCCCCCATCAGGTCTTAGAGGTAATGAAGTGGTTAGTAAGTTAGGCTAGGTACACACTGGAGAATTTTCCGACCAATCTGTTATCTACAGTCCGACAGGTCAGTCGATTCAGTCTCAGAATGAACGAATCTACAACAATCTACAGAACTCTCTACATTTAGTCACCGGGACATGTTCATTGTCGGCATCAGCTGAAAAGACCATGACTCTGTAAACTCTACGGAGATCGTGATCGTCAGTGTGTACACACTGCAGGATCAGAAGGTGATTGGAACGAGATTATTAAACGGTACGACCAACCACATGAAACAGTTGGCACTTTGGAAGGATTGTCATTCATCGTGCAAGTATACACAGTAACACCATATGCGGCAGTCGTTTATCGGGTGATTGGTGCGATAATCGCCTGAAAAACCTCCAGTGTGTACCTACCCTAAGTGAGATACTACAGTCACCCCAGGAAATGGATTTTAATGTTCAGAATGAAAGGCTTTTTACAGACGTAGCAAATGCGTTCAGTGTGTTATCATATTACAGATTACTGGTACTTGTAAAGGGAGGATGTTAAAAAACAAAATGTAATTGTACAACGTCTTTTGCATGATTTTATCCCGCCTACATTTGGATGACTTGATAGAAATTAGAAGACAGCCTTCTAATGCATTGTTGTTTATTTTGTTAGCCAAGCCTAACACAACATTGTCTTATATTGTAATATTTATATTGTAATATTTTCTTGCTCCGTTTTATGTTGCATAAATTTAGTGCCTATTTGGTATATAGGATTAATTCAACAGATGGTTATTTTGCACAATAGAACAAGTGTTCCCTACTTCTCTGTGAAAACATTCACAACCCTTTTTGCTGATCCTCCTTGTGTAGCGCAGATTTTACATGTGACCCTGTATATGTGATCTCTCCGGTGCCCCTGTCCAGGTAACGCGGCTCTTGTCCTGCGCAGCAGGCTAAAGGTGAAGGTATCAAAGGAGCACAAAGAGAAGAAGTCCATTCTACAGAACGGCGTGGAGGAGAACGGGCTTATTGTTAATCAGTCTGAGAAGGAACATGTCAAGCAAACCAAGTACCAGGTGTGTCCTCTTGTAGATCTGTCAGTAAATAGCCACCGGGAGTTTGTTTTGTTTAGAATTAAATTAAGATTTCTCTGCAGATATGTAGTGTCATAACTGAAGCATATTAAGGAACTGTAGGGTGTCGTAGTTTTGTCTTATTTAAATATAAATGTGATGCTTCTTGTTGTTTTCATGGTGACGGCCTCCAGGGTTGACACGTTCCCTCAATTTTCAGAAACATTTAGGGATTTATTTTTTAAATTCATCAAACGTTCTAAAAAGGAAAAGTGGAGCTAGTGCCTATAGCAACCAATCAGATCCTAGCTCTTATTTAGTACATTCTAGTAAATGATAGCTAGATTCTGATTGGTTGTTATGGGCAACATCTCCACTTTTCCTTTTAGAAGGTTTTATAACTCTACTTCTGAGTGTTACTATAATAAGTACAGGTGCATGATGTCACACAACTGTATATTTACTGGAGATATATTGGTGTCCCTTGTTTATATCCTAACCTTGGTTCATGTAGGTAACATACAGGAAGATTCTTCCATTTTGTTGATAGGAATATTTTGTACAATAATGTAATGTATGTAATCTATGAATCCTAGGTCCTGAATGAAGTAGTGGTGGACAGAGGCCCTTCTTCTTATCTATCCAACTTGGACGTCTTCCTAGACGGACACCTCATCACTACAGTTCAAGGAGATGGTAAGTGCCTTATAGAGAATGTGATGGAGATTGTCTACTTTGTGTTCAAACTATTTTTTTTTTTCCAGTCTGCAAAACCGCATCTAGATTTTATGTTCAATAAAGAAAGCAAAGTTTGAAATACATGAACAGATTGTTAACCCGTTTAGTCAGTTAAAACCACAATAGCCCAATGTTGTAGCTTTCATGGCCATACGGCCAATGATCTTTACCAAACGAAATGTGGTCAATCTGATCTGAGTCAATTGGACAGGGTGGAAAACCAATCATCGGCCAACCACAACAAGGAAACTGCTTGCGGTAGTCTCCTATCCGGATGGTTTAGACTAGTGTAGCATCAGATATATGGCATATTTGTTAGAATCTGCAACATATGGTGGTTGTATGGGCAGCTTAAGGCTTGCATTGCGATTGTTATCTTTTGTGTTTAAATAACAAAATGATTGTTGCAGAATAAAAAACAGCAGCAGGTACTTCTAGTGAATATGACATAAAGGGTCATTCCCGCCATACTGCAATATACCCCATCTCAGCTTACCAACATCATCTCTGTGTCCTGGACGCCAGACCCCCTGTTCTGTTACTCTGGGTGTGTTATACCATATGTGTGACTGGAGTTCTCCATTAGTAGTGACCGACTCCTTCTAACCCGTGAATGTGCTGTACTACATACTGCCTCCTCTGGGAGCAGTTCTGGAGAGTTTGCACTATTGGGAGGAAGCTGAGCTCTGCCGAGTTTACACCATTTGATTTGTCCCTCCCCCTCAGGAGTCATTGTATCCACACCAACGGGCAGCACAGCGTACGCAGCCGCAGCGGGAGCCTCCATGATTCATCCCAACGTACCTGCCATCATGATCACCCCGATCTGCCCCCACTCTCTGTCCTTCCGACCAATCGTGGTCCCTGCTGGGGTGGAGCTAAAGGTGAGCGCGAACCATAGGGGTTTAATGTGTTCCGAATGTTTTCCATATGCTAATAAATAGCTGCTTCTGACCTGTATGTACTGAGCACCGCACTGACTAATGCAGGTAATTCACAATAGTATACAGGCAATGAAATAATACAATTGCTGAAGATGACCACTAGTGGTGATCTTCAGCAATTGTATTATTCCTTTTTTAGAGGCGGCAGCTATGTTTATAATTTATCATTTATTTTTTTTTATAGATAATTTTTTCTCTATACAGAATTATTGGTAAATGATGTTACTGTAGTAGTTTATTTTTAAATTATAATGTATTAAAATGTATTTTCTATGATTCCATGTGTGCCCGAAGGCAAATAATTCTATGACTTTATGACTAATAATGACTGTGATAAAGGTCAGATAGATTAAGGGGATTGCTATTTATATTAAACATTTAAAATAGAGTACAGTGACCTGAATCTTGCTGTGTGCAGTGATATACAGTATAACACCAACATAAATCCCAAGTCTTCAGAAATGAATTTGTGCTTAATTAAGTACATTGAGGGTAGTCCGCTTGCCTTTGTCTGCATTTTTGTAAGTTGTTTGACAATTTCACAACAAAACGGGTTCCTTCTCAGATCATGCTCTCTCCTGATGCGCGGAATACCGCTTGGGTCTCGTTTGACGGGAGAAAGAGGCAGGAAATTTGCCATGGAGACAGGTGAGCGCCCAACGCAGTATAGTGAACGGGGAATGGTAGTGACCTTTTACAGAGAGAAAACTGTAATAAAACTGTTTGAACATATAATATACAAGTAGTTACAGAAGGATTGTATCCTCCAAGGAATACATATTTTAGGTGAGGGAGGACGTTGTAGGGTAAGGTGGGCTGGTGAGAGGGAGGACGTTGTAGGGTAAGGTGGGCTGGTGAGAGGGAGGACGTTGTAGGGTAAGGTGGGCTGGTGAGAGGGAGGACGTTGTAGGGTAAGGTGGGCTGGTGAGAGGGAGGACGTTGTAGGGTAAGGTGGGCTGGTGAGAGGGAGGACGTTGTAGGGTAAGGTGGGCTGGGGAGAGGGAGGACGTTGTAGGGTAAGGTGGGCCGGCGAGAGGGGGGACGTTGTAGGGTAAGGTGGGCTGGCGAGAGGAAGACGTAAGGTGGCTGGCAAGAGGTAGGACGTTGTAGGCTAAGGTTGGCTGGCGAGAGGGATCACGTTGTAGTGTATGGTGGGCTGGCGAGAGGAAGACATTGTAGGGTAAGGTGGGCTGGCGAGAGAACATTGTAGGGTAAGGTGGGCTGGCGAGAGGACGTTGTAGGGTAAGGTGGGCTGGCGAGAGGGAGGACGTTGTAGGGTAAGGTGGGCTGGCGAGAGGGAGGACGTTGTACAGAAATTACACTACCGTCATGAAAAAGCCTTTGGTTCACTTAGACGCGCTCTCTTTATGTTATGATGTAACCGATTATTATTATTTTTTGTCTCTTTTCTTTCCAGTATTAGCATCACTACCTCTTGTTACCCTGTCCCTTCCATCTGTTTCCGGGACCCCATTAATGACTGGTTTGACAGCCTGGCTGAGTGTTTACATTGGAACGTTCGCAAGAAACAAAACCATTTCACAGGGGACGAGGAAGAGGAGTACTAGCAGCTCCAAGAGCTGCGTGCTTTCGCCACACACCGGTTTCCATGTACAGTGATCTTATTTCCTTTTTACTACTTGTCCCGGACTATAGACCAAAACGAACAGAAGTGCTTTTACAAGCCACGAACTGCAGCGTACTGGTCCACCGACAACCAGCTTCCTTTATTTATCAAACTATACTGTTCTCTCTTAAGGTTTTAAGATAAAAGTTTATATTGGTGTTTCTTATTAATGAAACGTAAAAAAAGAATAAGTAACTGCTGTGTAACGGGGGCTGCCTTGTGTTGTCCTTTATGACAATAAAACGCAGACCGATCCTTACAGCAAAGCGGTTATGTAGAGTTGTTTACATTTTATAATAAATTGTCCCACGCCTGATAAATACTATAACAATAGTATATAATATCCCCAGAGCTTATTTTGTGAAATCTGTGGTTTACATACTGGTCCTTTATTGACGACACCTGGCATGTCCCCCTCCTCATGTATCCATTGTACCAGATCCTGATTGTGTCTGTTACTGGAGAGTGTAACCAATGCGTCCAAAAACATATCTGATCTTGTTCCGTCAGTGCTGAAAGGAAAGGAACACCTGGAATGTCAATAGCGATGCCAGAAAGACTGCATATGTTTGAGTTTCCTGTAGCCCACGTGTCCAGTATAATGGAGCAGAAGGTTTCTACTATTTCCATAACATGTAGTCCGTGTGATACATTGTAACAAGGAGCACTCCTGCACAGCACTTCCTGTTTTACTTAATTCCAATTTAAGTTATTAAGCTCTTTCATCTGGGACCCAAATTTAAATGCGTCTTCCACCCCAGGGTAACTTAAAGGTACCACCTAATGTTTTGGAGGGTGTGAGCGGGAGGACCAATGAGAAGCTGCAATGGCCGTGATTGTTGTTTTTCATTGGTCCTCCCACTAACGAGTCTAACCAGAATTTCTCACAGGCAACCTGTTTGCTTTAATTGCCCCCAGGATATCACACAGTCTGCTATTGTATACTGGTAGCTACTTTGTGTTGGGGACACAACAAAAACTTTGTGTGCTGATAATGAAGAAAGGACTAGCAGAAAGATGTAGCAATAATGGTCAATAAATTTAAGTCCCCTGAGGTTGGAAACCCCCCTTTAAATTTGGGCGTTTAACACCCATGGTTCAGTTTTGAGATATTTAGAACAGGTTTAAAAAATTTTTTTAATATTTGTTATGAGAATAAAATAATTGAAAGAATACTATAATGGGAACATCTAGTGCAGACCCCACCATGGGGTAAATAAACACTCTTAATGGGACTTTGAACAGAAACAATAGAGACCCTAATACTATTGTGTAGGGCTCTCCTTGCAAACAATAATAGTTCCCTGTTCGAGAGACACTTTGTGAAACATAGTCTGGTAAATCTAAGCACTTTACTCTCTTCCATATTGGCTACCAGTCAGACAGTGGCGGATTGATATAGTATGCGTAGTTTTTAACGTTTACTTATAAATGAATACCGTTATCAACATAGTGTCACTTATTTTCAAACCTAGCTTTGGCCGTCTCTTGATTTGTATCTATGTATAAGATATGAACAAAGTTTGCAGTAAATTTTGTTCTCTAAATGGCTTTTCTCACTAATCTTAATGGCTTGTTTATTGTGTGTTGATGTATTATTAATAATTAAGTCATAGTTGTGTCTATAATTTAGCTTGCAGAAGGCTAATTGAGTGAATGGAGCGATAGCTATCACCAAGTGATGTATCGCGAAGTGAGACGGACTATACTGATTTAGAGAGATGGTGGTTTTGAAATGAGTACAACAGATACTGGATTCTGTAATATGCTTAGAAAATAAAATATTTGTTAAATAGTATAACTAAAAATGGACATATAGGGGAATTAAATTCTGAGCAAGGTCCCGTCAGAGCCTTGCGTGAGGTCTGCCTCTGCGCGTTTCACGGTATCTAACACATCGCTGATTCTGCTCGCACCTCTGAGCAATGTTATTATTACCTTACCAGCCCACGTGAGTTGGTGACGGTACCTCTCTCCCAAACTGTTCTATTTTAAAATATATTATAAATGCCGCTGTTTGATAACAACTGTGACTTGTTAGTTACATTACTTTAAAGTGCTTTGCACCATTGTATTTCTAACTATTTTTCCTTGTTAATCCCAAAATAAGTCTAGCAAGTCCCGTGCAGGAGCGTTCAGTGCTGCAATGTAAATATACACCGTTTTCGTTTTTATTTATGTTTGTTAAAATACACATCCAGTAACTAAACCATTGTCTTTGTATACAAAAACTCTGTTGTATTGTGCAATTTCATATTTTGCTTACTTGCATAAAATTTGCAGAAAATGTATAGACTATTTTTTTTTCCCCAGACGTTTTCTATTCTTCATTTCTGGCCTGATGAATTTGGTATAATGTCAAACGCCTGTGTAAATAGTGTAAATTGTGAAAAAAAACAAACCATAAAATTTGCACCTCTGAATATGTTGCTTTTATGTGTGAGCCCTAAAGATAACCGATCTTGGATGAGAACTTTTTGTAAATGGAATAAGTTGAATAGAATATTCTGTTACATTGTTGGCTCCTATTGGTTCTTAAAGATCCTGATGGTTTCAAACACATATCCTATTGTAGTGGATCCCAAACCTTTTCAGTTCTAGGCACACTTAAGCCAAAATAATTACCAAGTAGTCCCCTGCCTTGCTTACCAATGGCCCTGGCTGAGGCACCCCAGGGAGCCAAGGCGCACAGTTTGAGAACTACTGTATCTCTGATGGGATGGATCCGGAAACATACACAGGTTCTAATTTCAGGGAACTGGTGTGCTGTTATCCCATTCCAAAGAAAGGTGAAGTAGATTGCCATATCCTTGCAGGACATTATGCTACATCCTGACCTTGCCTACAGTCAAGTCCATGCCCTCACCATAGACAAATGACGT
The DNA here is from genome assembly GCF_038048845.1 of Mixophyes fleayi. Lineage (NCBI taxonomy): Eukaryota > Metazoa > Chordata > Amphibia > Anura > Limnodynastidae > Mixophyes > Mixophyes fleayi. The sequence goes on from NC_134412.1 coordinate 76,375,230, forward strand.
GTCTATCTATAATCGCCTAACATTGATTGGGGGGGTGGAGCTTCTCTAGTAAAATCATTTTTTGGATCATAAATCACTAAGGCAGGATAATTAGAGCACTTTGGCACATTTCCAGCACTTACATGGGCTGGTGACATAACTAGTTCGTTTCAGTACATTTTTATTACTACATGGTATGTTTATATGGTCATTAACAGAAATGAGTAGTTTACATTTATCTTAATGGGTCATATGGAGAAATCGGAATGATTATGTTGGTATTCTGTTTGATATATTAATAATAGAGGGCAGGGAGTACAGAAAGAAAAACAAAGGTAAGAGCACATAATGAGACAGAATGTTATGAAGGTATAAACTACTTTAAAGCTTACTGGATGTCATCATTATCCACAAAAACATTCTACTGGCTCTAGAAGTCTTGTGGGGGAAGATCTAATGACTATTCATTAATGTTGGCCATTCCTTCCTATTTGTGGACAGCAGTTTTAGGCAACTCGTTATCTACTACACTATTGGGAAGCAACAAGAGCCTGGATAACATTAGGCTTGCTACTTTGGAATGAGTGTACTCCTAAGAAATGCTTTAAAAGCACCATGGAGTGAATTGATCCATAGAATGGGCATTTATGCCAAAAGTAACCCACCAATGCTGACCCTTTGCCCATTAAAAGTGAGCCAGAAAGGGGTTAAGCTTCCAAAAACTAATACTTTTATCTGTATTCTCGGTATTAGAGATATAAATATGTGTTTATCCAATTTGATCGCTGTGGTTCCAAAGCACAAACAGAGCAGTATAAATTATTCACTGGGATAGGGTCAGAAATTATATTATTGCCAACATTAATTTCAGGTGCACAGGTCATATAAGAACAATGGTCATTGTTACAATGTTGATTTTAGGATAACTAGTGAATTTATCCCAGACAATGAGAATTGTGTACTAACCAAATGCAATGTAGAATAGTGAGAGGCAATAGAGAATGTTTACCATCCCAAGATGTTGAATCTGGACAAAGACTCAGTAAATAAATATTGGTACAGCTTAAGTATATCTAATGTCTTAGTTAGTATAGCCTTGGTATTGATTCTTTGTTTTTGAGCAAATATCAAATTCAATAGGAGAGCAATTCTCATTGTCCTAAGTCCTCTTTGATGAATGGAAGCCTTGTCATTAGTAATTCCCATGCATATCCTATTGCAAAAATGAGTATCAATGAGAATATCATCATATATTTATTTATATAGCGCCACTAATGCCACAGCGCTGTACAGAAAATTCGCTCACATCAGTCCCTGCCCCATTGGAGCTTACAGTCTAAATTCCCTAACACTCACTGGGTCAATTTGATAGCAGCCAATTAATCTACTAGTATGTTTTTGGATTGTGGGAGGAAACCCACGCAAACAGGGGGAGGACATACAAACTCCACACAGATAAGGCCATGGTTGGGAATTGAACTCATGACCCCAGTGCTGTGAGGCAGAAGTGCTAACCACTGAGCCACTGTGCTGCCTATGTGATGGACCAGTGATATCAAAACAACAAGCGATGTGGTTTCATATCGGTGCGATGAAGCAATTACACATGACCACGTTAATGGTGACATGCAATAGCTAGTCCCATTGAATTGCAATCTCAACGCATACAGGGAAAACAATTTATTAGCAACTTGTATTGATTTGACAGATATTTTAATTGATTCTTTAACAAGGTTCATTGCTAACATCACTGGAAAGTGGTCTGAGAGTCCCTCTGTGCAAATATTCCACTTCTGTTACCATCAGAACTAATCTACAGAAGACCATATCATGCCTATTCTCGACATGGTGCATCCTTGAGTAACATGAGGATTGTCTAAATTGTGGAGATCGAATTCGCCCACATGTCATATTAATCTGGTAAATGGTGTGGGCTAATTCTATCTGTCTATGTGTCCATGAAGTTCTGAAAGTCCATGTATATTATTGGTGTGTCTGGGATGATACCATAAAGGTAGCACTCTAAGGATTCTTTATTGTATGGTGAAGGTATGTAAAAAGCCAAAACTATAAGTGGTGAGGAGTCCCCAACAAATCTTATAAAAACATATGTACTATATCAATCTATTGGAACCTCCTTGGGGACAAAGTTTACATTTTTTTTTTTTTAATACTGAAACCCCTCAGTTAGGCAAGTGCATAGCATGAAGACTTGTTAAGTGCCATAACCATACTGGCCTAACTCATGGCACTCGGCTCCCCCCTCAAGTTACATCACTCCCACAAACCACTGTCTGCAGCGAGCAGCTCCCTCCGCCAAGTGAGAAGAAAAAACAGTTTAAAAAATAAAATGCAGATCTTGTTGCTTCTAGTGAAGATCTGGGCCCACCAGGGCCCTTCCATTCTCTCCTCTGTGCCCCTGCCTGTAGTAACACAGAAAATGGGGGAGCTGCCAGGGCCAGATTGAGGGCCACATGGGCATGAAAATGATAAAGGGCCTATTGTGAGAAGTGCCATCCCAGCGGAGGTGTGGCCAGTGATGTGTGGGTGTGACCAGCTGTGTGTGGGTGTGGCCAGCACCATGGAGGGCATAGCTTGCACTTCCCTCCAACCACCTACATCTCCCTCCCATCTCCCCTTATATAAAGAATGCACCACTAACTGGTTCACACAACATGTATGTAAAGTGAAGAGTGGAAATACGTCCCAGCTGTCCCTCATGTAGGGAGAAGCTCCTGACTGATTAGGGTACTCCCATAAAATCAGGATTATCCTGATGGAATCTGGACAGTTGCGTCATTTACCTGGGGAAGAGGTGGCACCAGGATGCATTATGGGAAGTAGGCAAGCCAACAGAGGAAGTGTGCTGCTCTGGGCAATGTTCTGCTGGTATTTCTTGGGTCCTGGCAAACCTATGGATGTTACTTTGACACGTACCACCTACCTAAACATTGTTGCAGACCAAGCACACCCCTTCATGGCAAGGGTATTCCCTGATGGCAGTGGCCTCTTTCAGCAGGATAATGCGCCCTGCCACACTGCAAACATTGTTCATTAATTACTTGAGAAACTTGACAAAGAGTTCAAGGTGTTGAATATGTCTCTCATTGTACCAGCTGGTCCCGTATAATTGCGACACCCTTGTTCTCCATCTTCAACTCAGTGAACTGTGCCTGAGACAGCCATATCTCTGCTGGGGATTGGAGAGCTACTAGCTGAGTAGCAGAAAGGAGTAAGATAACTCTGTCCAGGTTTGAATACACAGGCAGTAGTAGAGGCTCTGGTTTGATTTTGCAGGTACATTTTCTTTTAGTATCTTGGATGTTGCACTAGTCTCTGAAGACATTCAGAAGCTAGGCACATTGATGGCATTGAGAAAAGTATCTGCACTAACATTCAAACAAGCAGGTTTGGTGGATTAGTAGCCAGAGCCATAACTTAGAATTCTAGTGTCTGGGGCGAGAAAGATAAATGCCGCCCCCCCCTTGCACTCAATTGTAACCAAATAAACCTAAAATATTACTAAATTACGTCCCCCTTCAGCGCTGCGCCCTGGGCGATCGCCCCTGTCGCACAGCCCTAGTTACGGCCTTGCTAGTAGCTAGGTGCTCTATTGACAACGGAAGAGTTCTTATTTTGAGTTCTAAGGCAGATTTCATTTTTATACATTTCTATATCGCACAAGGCTGGTTGATAACATTGAAAAAGATATCCAGAACCACTGATGGCCAAAGCTAACTCAGTTGTCTAGAAGCCCATCACTCACGTGGCTATGATGGGCATGTCTAGAAGCCAGGTACTCATTTGGCTGTGATGGTGGAACTTGTTACTTGAATCTCTAGGTGTGTTCTCTTACTACCATGAATGTTGCACATGGCTGGTTTTGTGGCATTGAGAAAAAAAAAAATGCATGAGCTTGCCCAGCAAGCCACCACCTGTGATGGTAGAGTCCCAGGTTTGAATCTACAGATAGGTATCATTTTAGTCCTTAGGACATTGCACATGTTTGGTGACCTTTAGAAAATCCTTACCTCTTAATGCTACTGTGCTGGGTCACTGGACTAGTACCCATGTGCTCTACTAACAGAGATGTTGAAGTCCTGGTTTATGTCCCCCATACATCATTCTGTTTGTACCTTGAAAGTTGCTCCAGTCTGGTTGATTACATTGAGCATATTCTTCCCCTCCCCCTCCCTTGGATTTTACATCTGGCTTGTTGAAGACATTAAGAAAAAACTTCCCACTTACTTACACCATATGTTGGCTCTGATGACTAGTAGCCTAGTGCTTTCCTGTCATTAGATGGTGGAGGTCCTGGTTCAGATGCCTCTTTGTACCTTGGTTGATGCATGTGGCTGTTTCATGATATTGAGAAGAGTCTTCATACTTACCTGAAGCATGGTCTGTCTTTATTCACATTGAGGGCATAAGTTAGTGGGCAAGTAGTAATGTGCTCAACTGACAGCAGAGTTCAAATAAATATTGAGAAAAGAGTAATCTACTGGCAAATTAAAAATGTAAGAAATAGTTGTCTTTTCCTGCATTGACTGTTGTACTTTTGGACACAACTGTTACACTGACAGTCAGCACACAAACTCACAGAACTAGTAGGCGGAGTTCTTCACCTTTAGCAGCCGCCTTTCCCATAGAGCTTTGTACGCTCACTGGTACTCAGATGCTCCCCAGGACTTATCTCCAGATGTAGTGTGTTTGTGATACTAAACCGTAGCGGCAGACCAGGAGGAAGCGTAGGAGGCAGCGAATAGTCAAACAAAAGCCAAGGTCAGGGGTCACTTGCAAGCAGGAATAAACGGGAAACTCGCCAAAGGTCAGGGTCACGAGCAATATAGTGGGGTCCAGGGCACAAGCAAAATGTATCCGGGTCACAAGCAAATCCAAGGTTCAGGCAGGGGTCATACATGGCAAATACAATCCAAACAGGTATACACCAACAGTACAGAGCAGGTAGCAAGCAGAAAACTGGAATCTATAACCGGCAGGGAGGCTAAGCCCTCCCTGCATTAAATACTAAATGTGACCAATCAGAACCTAGCTCTGAAATTGCCCCCAGCCTATGCCTAATGGAATATTAATTAATAATCAGCCCACAGGCTGGTTTACACACTGCGCACGCACCCGGCTGCCCCATAGTGCCGGGACGCGGAGCTGGACTGATTTGCGTTCGACCGTTGCTAAGGCAACGGACAGGCAGGCCCCGGAAGTGACGTCCCGGTCATCATAGCGACGGCCGGGATGCAGGTGAGAGTTGCGGCAGCTCGCAACAACAAGAACCGCCAAGTTTATTAAAGAATGCTAGACAAACAAGTTAACACATCATCACTAGCAGGAGAGAACCCAATAACCAGCCCCCTGAGCAGGCTAAAGGAAAGACCATCAAGCCTGTCAGGGGATTTGAACTGGGACCTTCAGCATCACAGTCAGCAACCCTGGCTACTAGTCAGCTGAGCCAGTACATGATGTAAGAAGCAGTGAGAAATTTATCTATGCAATCAGGGGGCCCGGAGCAAAAGCAAAGGAGCTGTAAATGTTAGCTGTTTGGGAATCCACATACATTGTAAACAGATCTCTTATCTACCGTGCCACCAAGCTAGAACATGTGTTAAAGTCCATGAGAAAAGTCTCTTCATATCTTTATCAAACCTGTTGCAACATGAAATGTGCTAAAAACAAAACCGATCGTAATTTAAAGCAGGGTCTCTACTATGACAGTTCTCGCTACTCGTCAACTGAGCTAACTTATACTTTTCACAATGTCTTCAATCAGCCGCTGCAACAATTTACTAAAATGAAACCAGACGGGATTCAAAGCAGAGACTCCTATCACTGCACACAAAGATCCTGGCTACTAGCCTAAGACATTTCTTCTTTAAGCAAGGTGATAGACTTTTCTCACTGTATTGAATCAGTAACTTTGTATCAGGAATGGGCCATGATTCTGAACTACAGGTCCCAGTAAACCTCTGTGTGACCATCAGTGGAGAGAGTCCAGCCACAACTGGAGTCCTCTATTTATCTGACTGTAAAAGCATTTGGTGTCTGATTATCTTATATTTCTACATAGGCACCTTTACAGCTTTGAAACAATGGTGTCAAATCATTCTGCTTTGTGGTGGGGATTGTACATGTCCAGGACTATAGGATGGGGAAGGTGACAAGTGATATGTGGAGTGATGATGATGATTTGGGTGTGGTCACCTCTCCAGCAGACAAATCACAGCTGGGGGTAGATTGTGGTAGTGGTTAAATAGAGACCTTTGGGGCCTCCTCACACTTGGGGCAGTTAGTGAGAGAGACACATATATAAGTTAGGTGCAATGAACTTATGACTTGGTTAGATACACACCTAAAAAAAATACCTTAATGTGTGTGATGACTTTCAGATATCGCTCTATAAGATAGACAAAATGGGCCCGATTCCTTAAGGACTGTAAATAGCAATGGGTGCCGTATTTTGCGTAAAATTGTTGCTTTTTTGTGCCTAGTACACAAGAAAATATTTTTATACTATCTGTACAGATTTTAAACACATTTTGGGAATTGTGTAACATTTTTAAACCTTCATAGACAGTCATCCTCCCACTGATCTCATACCACAACCCGATGACATCATAGCAGCTCTCGACACACCCCAAATGTATTATATTGTGAGATTGTTACATATTATTGTTCATATAGCACCACATCAGTCCCTGCTCCACTGTAGTCTAGATTCTCTATAACACACATGGGTCCATGCATATAAATAAGAGTGACAGGAGGGCTTTGGGAGGAGATCATAGGATAATGGGACAAATAATAATCAGTGGGTTTGATCACCTCTTTATAAATATTAGATTCACATAAATGATATCTTAATATTACAGCAACAAACTCCACAAAGTAGTGGGTAAGAATTAACCATTATTCTGCGGGAACTCTCACAGGCGCCTCGCTGATGTGCGGCTGCCCACACTCCTGGGTATTGTGGTACCCGAAATATCTCAGATGTTTCAAGGTGCGTCCACCCCATGGAGTTTCATTACTCAATGCTCAGACGAGACAGCAAAGAGAATGGAATCGGCCCCATAGACCACTTACAATGACACCAAAACATGACTCAACACCTACAATGTAATAGCAATTTTATTATAAACAAACACGGTATAAAAGATCTCTGCATATATATCCCAATACATCATCTATTTGTCACAGTTCAGGCATCAAGATTTTGTTAAAGCTTTTAAAAGTGTCTTGGCATCCAACCAATAAAGTACTGTATTTACAAAGGTCTGTAATGAGAATGTATCAATGCTGTTTATTAAACCAGCTTGGTAGTGAAGCATAGCACATACTCTGCTACAGGGAGTACAAAGTTAGAATAGATTTAAGGCAGAAAATAACAGGCAAGAGCACAAAATCATCAACATGACAACCCCATTAATATGAAAATTTAGTTTGTAAGCAAAGAATGAATAATAAGCACCTATCTCACACACAGTGGAGGCAGCCATTTTGTTTATTGAACCAATATTCATGAAAATGGACCGGTGGAGGCCCCTCCCTCAAAATGGCTGACTCCACCGTGAGCAGGCTCTGGTGCTCTTTAAGGTGCCCAAACTGTCATTTAAAACTAAAATATAAATATTTTAAAGGAAAAACTGCCTTTATCTCTTAGTGCAGAAGAGCAACAACTAATTTTTATTCTTATATGATTATTAATCAGGATGTGGGAAAGTACATTCTACCTCGTACAGCCTATTCTGTAGCAGACAACCTACTGTCTGCTTCATTGGGCACAAACCTCAATATTAATGGTGCCTTACCCTCATACATTTTACAATGTGGGAAGTCTGCAGTATAGTGGCATAAGCTACAAATGCTTGGAGTTCTTGATATGTTCACACTACACTACATGTAAGCAGCTGCAAAAATATCAAATGAGACCGTACATATTTGCATTCTTATGTGCATTTTAAAATGTGTTGTGAGCCCTATTTCCTCTTTCATTCCATTTTGTTAAACAAGTGTCCGTGCCATTTAAAACGCAGCCGTTTGTAATACATTTTTGTAACGCAAGTAAAAATGCATAAAAACTGCATTGCGCTTATGTATGTTTAAGGTGCATTTACAAATCAATTTGCATTTCAAAACATGCTTGTGACAGAACCAATTTAAGTCGAACACATCTTAACTGAATGTTATAATGTTTGCAGTGCGGTTTCCCACCGTCTGATGACTAATCTGCGCATGTCTTCTGACAACTTTTACTAAATACATTGCTTTATCGGTCCTGCTTGCTGCTTTTTCTGTAATCTCGTTATAGTTTTTCAGCTTTGTTGCTCTTGGTTACAACTGAAAACTGCTCTGTGGATTCAACTGCATTAATGGGCAGAGCTGACCTATATCATATCCAATGGCAATAAAAATAAACACTAATTTCATGATGGGATTAAGACACATAACTAGGCCAGGAAGTTCAAGCACTGTATTCCGTAAAAGTTGCAAGAAACAACAAACAATGACCGCCCCAGTCCTCATCAGAACACCTGAATGAATTATTTGATGTGGAATGAATGAATTAAGTCCACCTGCGCTGACAATTCCTGACTTCACCATCAAATTGTTCAATTCTTTTCCTCCGTGGGCGACTAATCACTTAAAATTAGGAGTAAAAAAATGTGTCTACCAAAATCAATAGTTACGCTTGTGACCGAGGACAATAACATGTATAGTGAACACTCCGTTATATCAGAAAGGTCCCAGGGAATGAGGAACTGGTATCCACATAGTTACCAGTAAGATGAGCTATGTAATTATGTCATTATGGCACTAAAATGAAGACAATGGATAGCTAAAATACAGGGTTATGGTTTAGGAATGCTCAGTGGCCAGTGTTAGAGACAATGCTACCTGTGTGTCACAGTGACAATAATGAACTAATGAGAGGGAGTGGTAAAAGTAACATTTAAAACAGTTACAGAGGTAACAAGCAAGAAACTAAATGTGCAACATGTTATCCTAACAAAATAGCTACCAACTATATGCTTGGAAGAATTGCCGTAACAGATTGAAGGTAGTAGCCTTACTCTCCAGGTAGAAACAAAATATTATATTAGTAGACAAACGCACAATGAAACATTCTAAGTAGTATCATATTAGAGATGTAATCAACTCTAACAGCGCTCAACAAGTCATATATATTTGGGGACTGTGCTTTTACTTATAAGCAGCTCTGGCAACATAAACACTTAGCATTGATTGGTTATTTTTATAAAACAGATCATATCTTCAGCAGCATGAACACACACTCGTCCTGCCAGCCAATGAACAGACGAGACGTTTAGCCAAAGTCTTAGGGCTATATTTACTAAACTGCAGGTTTGAAAAAGTGGTTGCTATAGGCAACATCTCCAATCAGATTCTAGCTGTCATTTTGCAGAATGTACTAAATAAATGATAACTAGAATCTGATTGGTTGCTATAGGCAACCTCTCCACTTTTTCAATTCCGCAGTTTAGCAAATATACTCCTAAGACTTCTGACATGGAAGAAACACTAAGATATGGCAGCATGGATATGGCAATGAGATGAATAAATACTTTCCTGAGTGACAGACCTGGTGTGAATCCAGGCGGTTGTCCTGGGAGCTAATTTCATTCTAGAAGAGTGTTCATAACAAGTATATTTAGAAACGCAATTGAAAATCAAAAGCAGTTTCATAAAATATTCAGGTTCTTCATAGAGGAAAAAAAAGGAATGTTTATTCTTATACTCTGCTTTATGTTATGCTGGATGCTACGGTATAGTTGCCAATTGTCCATGCTTTCTCAGTTTGTACAAATGTGCTCGAGTTATTTGTTTTCATGGAAATGTCCCTACTTTTCAGCATCAATCCAGCTGCACAATACAAATGTTTTTCTCCATGTTACATGTCATTATTCCCAGCTGTTCCTATAAGGAATGCCTGTAAACATGGCATAACATGGGATTGTAGAGCTGTTGTGTCTTGGCTGATGTGTGTAAGGTGTTTGTGTCTTTACTACTAGGACAAGTTCTCAGGACTGGAGTCAGACATATGGGGAGTAAGAGACCCCTAATGTATGACGATCCCCCGGACAAGGTCTGCCGTGGCCTTATGTCAGAAAAAGGAATAACTCAAACAAAGGGGACAAAAATACAGAAGAGCTTTACCTATGACAGCAGTGTCCCATGGGACAGCTGGAGAGTCATAGGGCGCCCAAGCCGATAAAATGGATGGTAAGATAATCTGCCTTTCATACGGTCCAAATAATTGATTCTCCTAACATACTAGTTAAAAAATGTGTCTGTGCAATGGATGGAGTTTTCACATAACAATTTATGTCAAGGAACATGTAAAATCCTAGACTTCATTAGTATATCACAAAGTGCGGGTAGTGGCTGGTATATACTGCAGAAAGATGGGAAAGAAAAATATACAATTTGGCTATTAAAAGCTGAAGTATTCCCTTTTGTTTGCAGATGGCTGTGGAGTACACTGTGCAGTTGTGTTACTGTCCACTGAATACTGGCAATATTATCATCGTCCGTCCTTGTAAATCTTCAAGAAACTATTTAAAGGCTTTAAAAAAAAAAAAAAAAAAAAAAAAGGGTTCTAGGAATCAATCCTTCCGTAGGAAGAAAACACTGTAATAGAATAAGACACATATTACTTAGTATACAGACTTTTAAAGAAACATAAATCTGATAAGTATGTTGATAAGTGAAACATTTACACATTCAATACTTTCAAGGAATAACAGGCAAATGTCAGAAGTTAAAAACCCCCATTCAGAGATGCATTATAACACAGTTCCCTGAGCTTACAATAACATACATCCTTAACACTACACCTGCCCTGAATACACTAAAACACAAGCCATAGGGGGAGATTCAATTGCTGGTGCTGTACCGCGATTTCCAGCTGCGCAGATTACCAGCCTTTACGGTAGGAATCTCCGTTCATGTTTCTAGGACCTCTCTCCATGGGTTGCAATGAAAAATAAGCGGAGATTCCTGCCATAACATCGTCACAACGAGTCTCCGTGGACGTTCCGAAGACACATTCCGCTGAACTGAATCTCCACCATAGAATTCCTCAACCCACAAACACATTAGAAAACATGTCCTCCGACTGCACCAAATCACTACAAACGCTATTATACAACCCTTACAAACACTTTAAGTCAATACCCACACACCAAACCATACTCTTTCCATACAAAAGTTCACTCACACTTCCTATATCAATTGCAAATGCTACATATTCAAGCAAGTAACGAACAGCTTTACCCACTCTATGGAATTCTCTCCCTCACACAATAAGACCCTCCTCTGGTCTACAAACTTCCAAGCGTTCTCTGAAAAACCCACCTCTTCAGACAAGCTTATAATATTCCTCAACCACCCTCTTAACCTCACTACATTACCCTATTACCACCCGTTACACAATTTCACACAAGACAACTACCCCCCTGACCAACATTGTTGTGTGACAGGATCATTTAGCTTATGAGTCACTTTTACCTTTACAGTCTGGCTGGGCCGAAATGCAAAATGTAGACTTAACCTCATGTGTCACACTCCCATTGTCCCATAGAGTGTAAGCTTGCGAGCGGGGCCTTCTCACTTATTTGTCTGATTTACCCAGTTTGTTTATTAGTTTACTATGTTTGTCCCCAATTGTAAAGCGCTACGGAATATGTTGGCGGTATATAAATAAATGATGATGATGAACAGTATTCACAATGGAGCCCAGAGTCCTTCATCTCACAATAATTAGCGATGAGTAGTTATATAATATAGGAGTAGTTTGAGTACTTGTATAAACAGATGTGTGAGGTAACTTATCTTTGTCATGTTCCGACATCACCAGTCATCATAGAGAATATATTTCATTACAGTTATGTAGGACGTCTCTCATCCATGTCAGAGTTACAGCTAAGATAACATACTTTATATTCTTTTCCTATGTAATGTATTTGAACAATACTTACAGCTTCTCTTCTTCATTCCCATTTTCCTATATCTATTTTAGTTCATGCAAACAGGTCATTGTCAGCACAGTTTTCCCTTCTCATTTAAAAAAAGAAAATACATAAACAAACAGTGAAGCTGTAATAAAAGGACTGACAAGTTACTAGCACCCCCCCCGAAAACTAACTCCCTCTGCCTGCTCTTGCAGGATTTAGTTCCTTTGGGTTGTGGGGCTGTATAAGTCTTCTCTATCTCTTGTTACCCACTGCATCAGCCAGAACCTGTTTCATGTACGCATGCATCCACATTCAGTACCACCACCATAACTCATGTGTCGGCCATAATTACACTACAGCAAACACTTCCACGCTTTACAAGTTCCTAAAGTTACTCTTCGCACCAAGAAATTATAATTTATTGCCCCTGAAACCAATGACACTTACTTCTCTCTCTCAGTCCCTGGCCGAAGCTGCGATACACATTGTACAGAGACCAAAACAGCACAGACTTAATGACCACCGAGATGAAGGAGCCGGTCACAGCAGCTGCTTCCAGCGTGTAGGAGTCTCCTATGCCCCATTCCACAGCCACCTAGAGGCAAAACACAACGATGTAAGGTCTGTACTCTGTGGTGAGTTTTGATTGTCCATATTCATCATGTCCAGTCTGTTATTTGATCCTTAAAGTGAATGTAATCTGTGTATTTTTTTTTCTTCCAAAATTATGATGCAATTTGTTTTATCAGCATTTTAACTTGGAGAGAACCTGTTTTTTTGATAGGTCTCCCCTAATGGAGTCTGTGTAAACTGGATCTAACGGAGTCCTTGTGACGTTGCTGCGGTAACATCATAGGATGGAGATGAGAAAGCAGCATACAGTCGGAAACTGGTTAATCAGAGAGCTAGACTACGTGATGTATCCTTCTAGAGGCTTACAGATGTAGTCACAGCTTTATCCCAGAGAGCTAGACTACATGATGTATCCTTCTAGAGGCTTACAGATGTAGTCACAGCTTTATCCCAGAGAGCTAGACTACGTGATGTATCCTTCTAGAGGCTTACAGATGTAGTCACAGCTTTATCCCAGAGAGCTAGACTACGTGATGTATCCTTCTAGAGGCTTACAGATGTAGTCACAGCTTTATCCCAGAGAGCTAGACTATGTGATGTATCCTTCTAGAGGCTTACAGATGTAGTCACAGCTTTATCCCAGAGAGCTAGACTACGTGATGTATCCTTCTAGAGGCTTACAGATGTAGTCACAGCTTTATCCCAGAGAGCTAGACTACGTGATGTATCCTTCTAGAGGCTTACAGATGTAGTCACAGCTTTATCCCAGAGAGCTAGACTACGTGATGTATCCTTCTAGAGGCTTACAGATGTAGTCACAGCTTTATCCCAGAGAGCTAGACTACATGATGTATCCTTCTAAAGGCTTACAGATGTAGTCACAGGTTTATCCCAGAGAGCTAGACTACGTGATGTATCCTTCTAGAGGCTTACAGATGTAGTCACATCTTTATCCCAGAGAGCTAGACTACGTGATGTATCCTTCTAGAGGCTTACAGATGTAGTCACAGCTTTATCCCAGAGAGCTAGACTACGTGATGTATCCTTCTAGAGGCTTACAGATGTAGTCACAGCTTTATCCCAGAGAGCTAGACTACGTGATGTATCCTTCTAGAGGCTTACAGATGTAGTCACAGCTTTATCCCAGAGAGCTAGACTACGTGATGTATCCTTCTAGAGGCTTACAGATGTAGTCACAGGTTTATCCCAGAGAGCTAGACTACGTGATGTATCCTTCTAGAGGCTTACAGATGTAGTCACAGCTTTATCCCAGAGAGCTAGACTACATGATGTATCCTTCTAGAGGCTTACAGATGTAGTCACAGGTTTATCCCAGAGAGCTAGACTACGTGATGTATCCTTCTAAAGGCTTACAGATGTAGTCACAGCTTTATCCCAGAGAGCTAGACTACGTGATGTATCCTTCTAGAGGCTTACAGATGTAGTCACATCTTTATCCCAGAGAGCTAGACTACGTGATGTATCCTTCTAGAGGCTTACAGATGTAGTCACAGCTTTATCCCAGAGAGCTAGACTACGTGATGTATCCTTCTAGAGGCTTACAGATGTAGTCACAGCTTTATCCCAGAGAGCTAGACTACGTGATGTATCCTTCTAGAGGCTTACAGATGTAGTCACAGCTTTATCCCAGAGAGCTAGACTACGTGATGTATCCTTCTAGAGGCTTACAGATGTAGTCACAGGTTTATCCCAGAGAGCTAGACTACGTGATGTATCCTTCTAGAGGCTTACAGATGTAGTCACAGCTTTATCCCAGAGAGCTAGACTACATGATGTATCCTTCTAGAGGCTTACAGATGTAGTCACAGGTTTATCCCAGAGAGCTAGACTACGTGATGTATCCTTCTAAAGGCTTACAGATGTAGTCACAGCTTTATCCCAGAGAGCTAGACTACGTGATGTATCCTTCTAGAGGCTTACAGATGTAGTCACATCTTTATCCCAGAGAGCTAGACTACGTGATGTATCCTTCTAGAGGCTTACAGATGTAGTCACAGCTTTATCCCAGAGAGCTAGACTACGTGATGTATCCTTCTAGAGGCTTACAGATGTAGTCACAGCTTTATCCCAGAGAGCTAGACTACGTGATGTATCCTTCTAGAGGCTTACAGATGTAGTCACAGCTTTATCCCAGAGAGCTAGACTACGTGATGTATCCTTCTAGAGGCTTACAGATGTAGTTACAGCTTTATCCCAGAGAGCTAGACTACGTGATGTATCCTTCTAGAGAATACAGATGTAGTCACAGCTTTATCCCAGAGAGCTAGACTACGTGATGTATCCTTCTAAAGGGCTTACAGATGTAGTCACAGGTTTATCCCAGAGAGCTAGACTACGTGATGTATCCTTCTAGAGGCTTACAGATGTAGTCACAGGTTTATCCCAGAGAGCTAGACTATGTGTTGTATCCTTCTAGAGGTTTACAGATGTAGTCACAGGTTTATCCCAGAGAGCTAGACTACGTGATGTATCTTCTAGAGGCTTACAGATGTAGTCACAGGTTTATCCCAGAGAGCTAGACTATGTGTTGTATCCTTCTAGAGGTTTACAGATGTAGTCACAGCTTGATCCCAGAGAGCTAGACTACGTGATGTATCCTTCTAGAGGCTTACAGATGTAGTCACAGCTTTATCCCAGAGAGCTAGACTACGTGATGTATCCTTCTAGAGAATACAGATGTAGTCACAGCTTTATCCCAGAGAGCTAGACTACGTGATGTATCCTTCTAAAGGGCTTACAGATGTAGTCACAGGTTTATCCCAGAGAGCTAGACTACGTGATGTATCCTTCTAGAGGCTTACAGATGTAGTCACAGCTTTATCCCAGAGAGCTAGACTACATGATGTATCCTTCTAGAGGCTTACAGATGTAGTCACAGCTTTATCCCAGAGAGCTAGACTACGTGATGTATCCTTCTAGAGGCTTACAGATGTAGTCACAGCTTTATCCCAGAGAGCTAGACTACGTGATGTATCCTTCTAGAGGCTTACAGATGTAGTCACAGCTTTATCCCAGAGAGCTAGACTATGTGATGTATCCTTCTAGAGGCTTACAGATGTAGTCACAGCTTTATCCCAGAGAGCTAGACTACGTGATGTATCCTTCTAGAGGCTTACAGATGTAGTCACAGCTTTATCCCAGAGAGCTAGACTACGTGATGTATCCTTCTAGAGGCTTACAGATGTAGTCACAGCTTTATCCCAGAGAGCTAGACTACGTGATGTATCCTTCTAGAGGCTTACAGATGTAGTCACAGCTTTATCCCAGAGAGCTAGACTACATGATGTATCCTTCTAAAGGCTTACAGATGTAGTCACAGGTTTATCCCAGAGAGCTAGACTACGTGATGTATCCTTCTAGAGGCTTACAGATGTAGTCACATCTTTATCCCAGAGAGCTAGACTACGTGATGTATCCTTCTAGAGGCTTACAGATGTAGTCACAGCTTTATCCCAGAGAGCTAGACTACGTGATGTATCCTTCTAGAGGCTTACAGATGTAGTCACAGCTTTATCCCAGAGAGCTAGACTACGTGATGTATCCTTCTAGAGGCTTACAGATGTAGTCACAGCTTTATCCCAGAGAGCTAGACTACGTGATGTATCCTTCTAGAGGCTTACAGATGTAGTCACAGGTTTATCCCAGAGAGCTAGACTACGTGATGTATCCTTCTAGAGGCTTACAGATGTAGTCACAGCTTTATCCCAGAGAGCTAGACTACATGATGTATCCTTCTAGAGGCTTACAGATGTAGTCACAGGTTTATCCCAGAGAGCTAGACTACGTGATGTATCCTTCTAAAGGCTTACAGATGTAGTCACAGCTTTATCCCAGAGAGCTAGACTACGTGATGTATCCTTCTAGAGGCTTACAGATGTAGTCACATCTTTATCCCAGAGAGCTAGACTACGTGATGTATCCTTCTAGAGGCTTACAGATGTAGTCACAGCTTTATCCCAGAGAGCTAGACTACGTGATGTATCCTTCTAGAGGCTTACAGATGTAGTCACAGCTTTATCCCAGAGAGCTAGACTACGTGATGTATCCTTCTAGAGGCTTACAGATGTAGTTACAGCTTTATCCCAGAGAGCTAGACTACGTGATGTATCCTTCTAGAGAATACAGATGTAGTCACAGCTTTATCCCAGAGAGCTAGACTACGTGATGTATCCTTCTAAAGGGCTTACAGATGTAGTCACAGGTTTATCCCAGAGAGCTAGACTACGTGATGTATCCTTCTAGAGGCTTACAGATGTAGTCACAGGTTTATCCCAGAGAGCTAGACTATGTGTTGTATCCTTCTAGAGGTTTACAGATGTAGTCACAGGTTTATCCCAGAGAGCTAGACTACGTGATGTATCTTCTAGAGGCTTACAGATGTAGTCACAGGTTTATCCCAGAGAGCTAGACTACGTGATGTATCCTTCTAGAGGCTTACAGATGTAGTCACAGCTTTATCCCAGAGAGCTAGACTACGTGATGTATCTTCTAGAGGCTTACAGATGTAGTCACAGGTTTATCCCAGAGAGCTAGACTATGTGTTGTATCCTTCTAGAGGTTTACAGATGTAGTCACAGCTTGATCCCAGAGAGCTAGACTACGTGATGTATCCTTCTAGAGGCTTACAGATGTAGTCACAGCTTTATCCCAGATAACTATTATTATTACTAAGAATAAAGGCCTGATGGTTCTCAACTAATTAGAACTAAATCAGCAGGTGTCCTCATGTAAGAAGTATTTGAAATAATCAAAAATATGGACTGCGCTTGACATAGATCAAACAGTATATTAGATAATAAAATGACAATCAACATTTAAAATGCAAAGCACAAAAAAACTATAATCCTTATAAACCCTTTTGTATTCCCAGATCCCTTTTTGGGTGCAGCTTCCTCATTACTACATTTAGCAGCTGTAAATAACAGCCCCAGTAGTTTCTTGGGCCACTGTATGTACAGTGGTGAAATTGAGATTCTAATATGATTTGGGGCTTTTTAGTTCGGTTTACTCTACCTACTACAGAGAATGGTAGATTGTCCAGGTGTTGACCTTAGCGTTAACCCAATTAATAAGAGGCAACACATTCTTCTCTAAAAATTGGTGGGGTGTTTCTGTGACAGTAATGCCAGGGGTATATTAATTTGGTGGGAGAGTGTATTTATATGTAGAAATGTAAATAGATAGCCAATGTTTAAAATGCAATTGCAAATAGATCAGAGATGAGGTCATCCGGGTCAGTTCCTCTTTGAAGCTTAAATATGGGTGTGTAGGTACCATTAATTGAGAAGTATTGAGGGGAAGCATACAAACGTTTTACTCATGATATAAACCTAAGCCTGAAGTTGACTTACTCAGCCTGAAGTCAGTTTGGTCACTGTAAATAACTTTATTCCATCTCAGAGTTATGACTTCGACAAGTACCGGTAGTTTAAAATCAAACTTAGGGAGGGAAATGGGTCTATAAGACCTATTTGTTGTAGGGTCTTCACCAGGTTTCAATAAGACCACAATACAAGCATCATATGTCATGGGGAGACGGACATTTCTAAAAGGCTCTATTGTACATCCGTAGAAGTTGAGGGACTAGCTCATCTCTGTATCTCCTATAGCATCAGTCATTTTCTCTTGTTAGTTTTGATTCTGGGTAGGCTACGTGTTTAGAAGATAATTGAGGGAATGCGAACTGGGATAGGGATTTCATTAACTATGGCTGTGACCTACTGACTTGAAAGGTGATTATAATCTTTTGTAAAAGGCACTGATCTGTGCAGTAATATCCTTAACATTAAGTAAAGTTGACTCACATAAGTCTGTAATTGAAAGCTGACAGGACCAGTTTGATCTCTAACCCTGTAACTAAGTACTTTACTAGACCTGTAATCTAACTAAAATAAACAGTGCAAATCCCTGCAAATTTGGAACACGCACATGAACAATTGCATAGAGGTCTGAATAGGAAGCTACAGTCCATACAAGGTCAATAAAATCCTTTAAAATATTGAGCAGAGATCCAAGGTCAGAGGGAAATACCAAAGCTTGAAGTCAAACCATACACCGGCGGGTTATATCTGTCTACAGATAATAAATGTATCCACAATTATTTGGTGTAGCCCTGAGGTAGATGGAGGTACCTTGTTTCTCATATGATAAAAAGGGATCAGATGCCCTGTAACGGCATATATCTGAATAACTCTGATAAAGAGCCATAGACAGAGGGCAGAATATGCAGATAAGTGGTAAAGAAAAATTGGTGACATATTTAGCCCTGCTAGCATTTAGCAGGTATTCTGCAAAGTATCCATGATACTCATGTATATGTATACTCACTTCCATGTTTCATGTAATCCTATTAGTCAGACCTGTAAGTCATAATGACAATAGGACAATTGCCTTACAACCAGGGTAACACCTACTTGGATGCTGAAATAATTGTATTTTACCATCAGCAACATTTCAAAGGTGACCGGGCTAAGCCATAAACTAGGGGTAGCCCAGATGTTTGAGCTTTGGTTTGACATCTGGAAAAGTAGACCATGTATAGAAGGCCACCACTTTTGAAACTCTATTGAAAAGTCAGAACAACAGGACACGGTGGACCACCAGGCCAGGATGGACGTGCTGATGATCGCTCTACTGTGAAGGTGGCAGAGAACTCCGATCCAGGATTCGGTAAACTGTTTCAGGTACTAGCACTGAGACTTTTGAAGCAGACAGTGAACGCTAAAGTTATTGAAATGGATCTGGTTTTCAAGGTTGCCAGACTTTTTGTGCCAGGGTTCCACTTGCAACTGCAGGGACTCCACGTTAGCAGCCATGGGATTACAACAATCTTCTAGCATGGAGATTCTGCCCTTCAAGTTCATTATTTGTTCCCTCAGCATTTATACATCTGGACGCAGCAGACCTTTACTCGGGAAATAGGTATTGCTAGGCTGTTTGCATGAAGGGAAATAGGTTTATTTATTAAATGTGAATACTATTATTTTAATGTTGGGGCTGGAGGAAGGCCTAATTATTAATCGTGGGTGCTATTGATTTAAC
Source organism: Mixophyes fleayi (assembly GCF_038048845.1). Lineage (NCBI taxonomy): Eukaryota > Metazoa > Chordata > Amphibia > Anura > Limnodynastidae > Mixophyes > Mixophyes fleayi. Next base: position 76,394,834 of record NC_134412.1, read on the forward strand.
GCTGGGTCTGGCTGTAATTTTCTAAATGTAGCCATTTTTTTTTTCCAAATAGGTCCTCCAACATTCCAGGATCCAGACAAGCTGCAACTAAAGAAACCAGCAGCCACAGGTGGTGAAAGTGAGAAGAACAGGTAGGAGAGAGCAGCAGATTGTGTTAAATGTTGTGATTCTAGTAGGGACAATGTAAATTTTTGATGAGTGTTGTGCCCAATGTAAGGTGCAGTCCAAGACTGAACTCTTTCTGTACACACTGCATTCTTTCTATACTACAGTGTTGTGCTAGATGTCCTGAAAGTCAGTAGTGCTGGGACATATGTCACGCTCTGGTGAATTCAGGACCTAGTGATTTTGATGTGCTAGCCACACCCCAGCGGCGCATTGACACGCCCCCAAATGTATGACCACCACCCCCCAAAATTTTGCGCAATTTTTTTTAAGCTTACTCGACTATGAGTTTGTTGTACCGGGGCCCTGAATTCCTCTTGGCAGCCCTGACGTTCAATGCACTGTAACTGTCTGGCTTCTTTGGGGGTTCAAATTATTTGGAAAGCTTTAGGCAAAATGAAGACTCAGCCACTGCGGGTGGTATAACACCCCCTCTGGGTTAACACCATGAAGTGTTAGGAGATAAGGATTAAACCCACCTCTTCTCAAACCAGGTCCCTTCCCCCCACCAAATCCATATTGTAAGATAAAACTTGACATCTGGCTCTGCTCACTGCTTTCCACTACTGTGCACAGAAACAGAAGACGTATGTCTCCGTAGGGATCAATGATCCCTGGATCTGTTTAATATTCACTGTGGTTTCTCTTCATGCAAGTTCCATTCAGAATACAACCAAGGGGGACATTTATATTACATGAGCTCATAACATTCAGAATCTTGTACTTGTTTCCCCCTAAAAAATAAGTATTATTTTAGTATATGCTGTCATGCAATTATTGACAAAGACAATTCATAGTACCTTGTATAGAAGATACACCAGATAGGCCACTTCTGGAAGGTTTTGTAGCACAAATATCCACACAAGAGGCTTCAACTCTTTCAGAATCTGTTAAAAGCAAATAAGAATAGGGTGAAAATACTATTGCCAGATAAAGAACAACTGCTACATGGTGAAATCAAAACCGGTGTTCATGCAAGAAAGAGCATTATGTCCCAACCAGTATCATCATCATTTATTTATATAGTTCCACTAATTCCACAGTGCTGTACATTATATCAAACTAGTGGCCCAAGAGCTAGATAAATTGTATTCCCATGTTTCACATTTTATTTTCTTATACTATGGAATAAAAAAGGCATTGATAAAGGGAATTCTTACCACTGATCAACTTAAATTTTTCTTTGATGTCCTATAAACTCTCTACAGGTTATTCTTAATAAATTAGAGACACAAAACAGATAAACCCATTTTATCATCATCATTATCAGCTATTTATATAGCGATACTAATTACGCAGCGCTGTACAGAAAACTCACGCACATTAGTCACTTCCCCATTGGGGCTTACAGTCTAAATTCCCTAACATACCCACAGACAGACACAGAGAGAGAAAGACTAGGGCCAATTTTGATACCAGCCAATTAACCTACTAGTATGTTTTTGGAGTGTGGGAGGAAACGGGAGCACCCGGAGGAAACCCACGCAAACACAGGGAGAACATACAAACTCCACACAGCTAAGGCCATGGTCTTTTATGAAGATACAACGAAATAAACAAGGAATCAGTTGGTGGTGTAATTTGTTACTTTATAAAATGATGGCTGGCAGCGATAACCATCATGTTCAGTTTTACTGTGGAAAGAGAGAGATTGTGCACACCTGTGATTATTTTGCTCCAAAAAGGGAGCATTTGTGCATGAAGGACACTTGTTAGGAAGACCACCGAGTGGCCTATAGCACTTCTGACAGAGCTACAGTCTTCCATGGCAGAGATAGAAGCAGCAGCCCATGAGCATATATGATTGGTTGTGAGCAGTTAGATCAGATGTCACTGCAGCACTGAGCTCTATAACCACTTCAGTCCCTGACAATAGCTGTCAAACTCTGGGAGTGACATTTAATGCAAATTAAGTATGCAATCCCTTTAAAATATTTAATACCATTATGGGCTTTGTTGGTAAAACACTGCTTTGTCTAGACATGGGTGACCGTCTACCAATTCATTCCACATATGTTCAACAGCAGCATAAAAATGACCTAACATTTACAGTTCTGTACAATTAGACACCCTGTCCCATCTGTATGCAGCTTGGATAATATAACTCAAACTGGCACATGAAATTGTAGTTTAACATGCGGCCAATTATGGTAGCATCCGCAATCATCATCATCATCAATTTATATAGCGCCACTAATTCTGCAGCGCTGTACAGAGAACTCACTCACATCAGTCCCTGCACCATTGGAGCTTACAGTCTAAATTCCCTAACACACACACAGACAGACTAGGGCCAATTTGATAGGAGCCAATTAACCTACCAGTATGCTTTTGGAGTGTGGGAGGAAACCGGAGTACCCAGAGTAAACCCACGCAAACACGAGAAGAACATACAAACTCCACACAATCATCTTGAGCAAGTGAGAAGACTAGCCAGACATTGGCTTGATGTCATGGGGGCATGAGGCATCGAGTACCTTTCAGTAATTAAGGAGTCCCTTCAAGTTGATATCTATGCAAAACAAATATGACTGTTACTTTACAAAGAAGTTCTCACAGTTCTCAAATATGGGGTGGATGGAAATCTCCGCGATGCGCCTCCGAACGGTCGGGGGGCCACTCTGCAGCGATGCAACATTGCAGATTCTGTCTGGCACCCTGCTGTAATGCGCAGGAAAATCAGAAAATGTGCGCAGCCGAATATCACAGCGTTGTTAGGCGGCACATTGCGCAGAATTGAATCTGCACCTCTGAGTTTAAAATACATGGGGGAAGGGGCACTATAAGACTCGAGACACCCTTGTTTGAAAGATGCGACGACTTAGAATTATTGTGTGCATCATGTGTGATCACAAGACAATACAGAAATGATTACGTCCCGGGACGGAGTAAGACCTACATTATCCTGGCTTCAATAAACCGAGGGCTACCCTCATCTGAAAGAGGGGAGTAACTGCTTCCCAATGAAGCACCTTCTTAGTGGTTATTGTCTGGTGATCACAAGACAATAATTCCCTACACAACAACAGAAAGCATTAATAAATGCATCCTGGCTTCATTAAACCAGAAGTACACTCATTTGATGTGGTAGGTTGTCTGTTTTTAAAAAGAGGCACCACATTTAATTCCTACATATATTTTGTACATTTTATTTAAAAAACAATACAAACTAGCAAAAAAACCAAAACAAAGAAAACGATTAAATGAATATGCAAGTGCAGATTTTATCATGAAAACCTAGGTGTAGAATCCTGGTATTTGTGATTTTGGTGGATTGATACCAAAGCAAGAACCACAAAGCATTTCTTTGTTTTGTTTAGGAATAAAGACACACAAACATGAATACTCACAGCCAGAATACCAATGATGAATTTCAGAAAGGCCCAGATCAGGCCAAAGGCGAGTATAATGCTATGAAGAGTGGAGATTTCATATAAGCCAGAAAAGAAGACCAGGACTGTCAGGCAGAGCTGAAAAAGACAAAATAAAATGTATAAATCTGAACTCTATATTACGTTGTCAAATTCCCTTTCACCAATTCTATACCATGTAATAAATTCCACATCATCATTATAAAAGCTGGAAAGTCCACAGCATGTGAACAGGCAACTGTGATCAGAAAAGGCATAAATTAGATTAAACATATTACTGTTTTCTTTTGTAATAATACTCTGGCAAATGTAAAGTCTTAGGGCCCAAGTCATTAAGGAGAGCAAAGCAAAAATAAGAAGTAACTTTGCACCTTGGCAAAACAATGTTGCATTTGAGGGGGGGGGGGGGGATTTAAAATGTGGGGGCAGATTTATAGTTGGGATAGGACATGTCCTAGAATAACTTTAAATTTCAATGTAAAAATAAAGCTAACAAGTATTTGTGTGCTACATGAAAAAGGAGTCAGTATTTTCCTTACATGCAAAATAATCAACTAAATTGCACCCCTGGCATCGTAACATGGTTTGTCCCTGATAGAATTTACTCTTTTTTTTTTTTGCCTTGCTCTCCTTAATGACTCTGGCTCTTAAAGAGCAGCTCATGTCTGCACACGGTGGAGGCAGCCATATTGTGGCCTCAACCAGTATTCATGAGAATGCAGCCTATGAATTCCTGGAAACCAGTGACTACATTGACTATTTTAAGACCGATATACGTTCGACGTGTTAGATATGTACAAAAGGAGTGATGGTGGATCCTTAGGCGCTATAGCTTGTCACACGGAGTAAATCAATGAACTTTAGACCATATCACATTTGATTTATAAAATATATATATATATATATATATATATATATATATATATATAACAAAAATGCATTAAAACATACGCAAATTCAAGTTCTGTGACTGTCAAAGTTCATTCAAAGGTCTTGCAGCAATGTCTCTATCTTCAAAAGGTTATGGGAATAGATTTCAATATCTCACCCCATATGGTGTCATACCTTTAAATAGAATATTCAAATGTGCAATATCCACCAGGGGAATAATAATTACCATGATTGGCACAAGTGATAATATGAACACACTGTTTATTTACATCCATGTGTCACAAACACCCTTTTGTGTTACTAGACACATAATTTCTTCACAATTTGTATTATTTATATATATAATATTTATTATATATATCCCCCTCTGTAATCCTCTTACTTAGATGGAAACTCAAACTCTCTCATGTAGAACATATATCAAAGCATATGCAAAAGAGTGAATAGGCTCCATAAAACAAAACAAACAAAACAAAATGGCTGCCTCCAACCTGTGTCCTAGACAATGGTACTTCGTTGTTTAAAAAAAAAAAAAAAAAGCCCTCACATCTGGTAAAACACAAAGCATTTTGCCTCAGAAGCTTCACATTGAGGTATGAAAACATTTTTCCGTAAGAATTTTTGAACATTAAACAAAATCAAAAGCGTTTTCCTTTAAAGAAATACGTCGGCTGTTCAGAAACAATGACACAATTGTGTGAAATATTTAAAAGACACACATTTCTATTTATGCTGTACAAACCGCATTCAAACGCAAAGTGTAAGAAAAAAAACCTGTACTTTCGTTCAATTTCACACCACAGTCTAAATATCCAAACTTCAAGTGAATTATTTATAACCCAGCAAAGCACATTATTCCATTAAACATTACAGGAAGCGGCTGGGTCCATTTTTAGCAACTTCTTTCCATTTCAGATCTACTAAATCTATGACACCATTTTCTGCTTTGAATTTCAATAATGGTGTTTGTCTAACTTCCTCGCTCTTTAAGATAGGCACTTATAGAACCCCCGTCATTTATGGTACCCCAGAGTTCTCTGCTTCAACAGCGCTGGCAATAAACGCCAACACATATTTCCACAGTTCAGCAGAGGTTAATAAACTTCGATTTTTCTTTTATTGTTAATGTAATATAATGGAGCCTCAAGGAGCAGAAATAAGGATTTCAGCTGTGCAAAATAGAAAAATACTTTTAAGTGTACAATTAGCAAAAGGAACAACTGACCAAAGAAGTATTGTGATAGGGATATACAATACATTTATAAAACTGCCGAATAGTTTTAGAGTTAGGTCACAAACATGATTTTTGCTATTGTGTTATATTTTAGCTGAATACTTAAACCTGCTGAATTCTCTGCAGGGCACACAGATATATTATATAATTATACATATCTCGGGAGGGCTGGCAGATTTTGGCCTGAGGAATAAGCACAACCACTAAACATACCCAGTTTAACAACTCTACCACATGAAATGTCTATACAAACATGCTATTACATATGTACCTTGCAGGGACTTACAAAACCAGACACAAAGGGGTAAATTTATCAAGCTGCGGGTTTGAAAAAGTGGAGATGTTGCCTATAGCAACCAATCAGATTCTAGTTATCATTTGTTTAGTACATTCTACAAAATGACAGCTAGAATCTGATTCACCTTTTCAAACCCACAGCTTGATACATTTACCCCTAAGTCTGTAAGAGGCGTGTACGTCTGATATATGAACTTTCTTTCATATAAAGGTGTGTTTTAATACTGGTGTCAAGGAGCCTCAAATCCCTTCTCTGTTTTTGGGGTCCCTGCTCCTTCCACCACTTAACTCTCAGTCTGTGGCTTCCTGCTTACCTCAATCAGTCTCCTTACAATAAGACACTGCCCCTGTCACATGTAGCTACGTACTCAGCAACACATTATTCCTTCTCCCCCCCCCCTCTAGCAACGCATTTCTACCCCTCTGCCCTTTGAAACAGCGCATTTCTCCCCCTCCACCCCCTGAAGCAGCGCATTTCTCCCCCTCCACCCCCTGAAGCAGCTCATCTCTCCCACTCTGCCCCTTGAAACAGTGCATTTCTCCCCCTGAAGCAGCGCATTTCTCCCCCTCCAGCCCCTGAAGCAGCTCATCTCTCCCCCTCTGCCCCTTGAAACAGCGCATTTCTCTTCCGCCCCCTGAAGCAGCGCACCCTCCTCCCAGCAACAAATTATTCCTTCCCCACCCCACTGCAGGAGCACATTCCTCCCTCTCTGTGCTGTCACAGCACATATCCCTACCCCCTCTCTTCCCTGTGTAGTAACCCCTCATACTCATAGCAACATGGTCCACATGCACAATTCTTACCTGTACCTTTACACCAAGCTCTGCAGTTGTACAGGGACAGTCTGGCAGTGCATCAGAGTAAAGCTCCTTCATTCGGAACCGCTCCCAGATGGACCTCAGTGACAAACAACGGGTCTCACTGCAGCTGCAGAGGTCGGGACAAGGCGGCTCCACACCCCCCGGCCGCAGTGAGACCCAGCACAATGCGGGACAGATACCTAGCGCCGTACGATTTTTGTCCTGGATCTCCCTGTATCTATTTGCTTCCCCTTGCGGCCCACATGCTGTACACTACTGCCCTACATCTACACTGTAAGAACTTACAATAGGTTGAACCTGAATTACTCTTTCACTCTTGCGTACTATGTAACTTAATATAGAACATTTCTAAAACATCTGAAGGATTCCAAGTATCTAACATGTTGTTTTTTCCTTTAGGTAAGAATTGCAGAACACACGTGCAGGTAACGCGATACCAAAAAAATCACATTATTAGTGAACCACTTATCCCTTAGCTACTGTATTTAAGTGGTACAGTACCTGTGCTTGCAGGTCAAAGGTCAGCAACGAGAAGCAAAGGCTTAACATGTTGTACTGAACCTGCAGACTCTCCAGGGCGCCTCCTACCCGGAATGCCATCATATTCTGCCCCAGTACCAGGCTCAGAGCGCACACCACGTGGATGAGACCAACCAGGAGGATCACTATGAACCGCGGCTGAATGGAGAAAAACAGCAATAGATAGCTGTAATAGAAGTGAGTATACAAGAAGCAAGAGACAGTAATGTAGCAGCTTCCGCATCAGGAGTTTAAAGAAACTATCAGCAAAAAATACTAAATAATATTTTACTTATAACACAGTTGTAACTACTGCTTTACTTTTATCTTTGTGTCTGAGAATTGTTAGTTTTCATCAATATTTTCCTCTATGCGGTTTCTCTCTTGGTCAAGCTGTCAATATCTGGATCTAGAAATCAAAATCTCACTTCTGTCGTTGCGTTAATTATATTAATGTCATTCCACTGCATTATAGCTATGGGGAACCCATCCCCGCTGGGCGGACCTCAATTTGCCCGGACAAAAATGTGACACGTTTCTGAAATGATTCTACGTGGACCTACACATCAGAGGAGGAACCATTTTTGACTGAGGGGGGGGGGGGGGTTTAGCACATTAGTAAAAACAGGTGGTACTGTAACTTCATAAACTTGTTTCAGATAGAAATAGAAAGACTTGGCTTCCACACATTGTTGGGTTACAGTTTCCACCATTCCCAATTATGCAAAAAAAAATGTTATCTAATCTGGCATGTTGACATTAGAAAAGAGGTACCTTGAGGGAAGATCATATTACTGTATGGGAAATTGTATTTGTGCAATTTCCTATACCCGGGGAATTACTCGGACAGCCATGTTTTGAGTAAGGAAGTAATTTATCATGTGCTGAACGGTCTGATATCATCCAAATTGGCCATGTGTGTGTGTGTGTGTGACCAAATTGGAAAGTGATTCAGTCATCCAACTGTAGTCAGCATAAGATTTTGGTTGGTCAATTAAATTTATTTGACCGACTTTGTGCACCCATACTAAATAATCAAAATCGATCAGCCAGGATAGCAATGGACCTGCACTGGTATGTGTGCGTCAGCCAAACTTTAAATAACAAGGTAGCGCATACTGCTACCAAGACATTTTCAACTTTTTCCAGATCTACAAAATGGGATGTATTAGAAGGATACCGATGGACTTAAAAGTTTTAACTTTTTGATGGTAGCATCCAAAAACAGCATTGCTTTTAAGAACAAAAAGTAAGATACATATTAAAGTAAAATGACAAAAACATGTAGTAAAAGGTAAATACCATTGTCTACCTGTTGCTTGTTTTATAAGTACATTAACTGACTGTTAGAATCGGTGTATAATACAAAAGATATTTTCACCCTTTCTGCATCGTATAAATATTATCAAAACAGAAAATCAGATCAATCATCTTTGCTCTCAGTATAAACACCACAGTACAGCTCACTTTGGGAGAGAATATCATTGATGTTCAAAGTAACAAAAAAAAAAGACAGATTTAAAAAATAAAAATATATATAAGACGGTATTTTTAAACTCACAAAGAATGCCGCTTATGTGGAGTTTTAATAAACTTTATGGGCCTGATTCATTAAGGAAAGTAAGGCAAAAAAATTTGTAAGTTTTTTTCTGAACAAACCATGTCAAAATGCAAGGGGTGCAAATTTTTTTTATTAATTATTTTTTCATGTAGCACACAAATACTTGATAGCTTTATTTTTACAATGAAACTTAAAGTTGATCCAAGACATGCCCTATCCAAACTATAAATCTGTTATCACATTTTAAATTTACATCCCCCTCCAATGCAACATGGTTTTGCCAAGGTGCAAGGTTGCTTTACTTTCCTTATTGAATGAGGCACTATATGTTTTTGTGGGGGTAAATTCTACTTTGACTACACAGTGACCGTTGATGTATGCATATTTTACCATATGAGCAATAACCATTGTTAATCACCTACATAAAAACCCCTTATAAGCAATGTTATGTCCCAGAGCAGGGGATGATGGCGGGCTGACACACAGCAACACTCACTTGTATATCGGGTTTAACGTCTTTGGAGAGAACACTGAAGTTGACAATTGAGCGAATCATTTCCAGTAGAATGGAGAGTACAAACATGATGAGTTCCTGGCGGTTCTCTTGCAGGATGCCCCGAGTCACGTAATAGATGCAGAACACTGATAAAGAGATGAGGAGCGCTGAGTAACAGGTAAAGTATAAATTTAATTGTTCTCCTATACAGTAATGTTGTGCCAGTTGCAAGTCTGGATTAGATCGTACAAAGGTAGGTAACCAGTGGGGTCTCCAGCTGTTGTAAAACTACAAACCCCAGCATGCTAAAATCGCATTGGGACTACTAGTTGCGCACTAGCTACAGACCCACATGTTGTTCTGACCTGATCCAAAAGGGAGACTTTAACAAAACATCATACAAAGTTACAAATGCAAAAAGTGAGACCTGAAGATTTCTAATAGAAAACAAACAAAGGGGACTTACAGTAAAGAGACTGCATAGCTAGCAATTACTTATTGGGCATCACAGTGGCCTAGTGGTTAGCACTTCTGCCTCACAGCAGAATCTGCCATACAAACTCCACACCTTATCTGTGTGGAGTTTGTATGTTCCCCCTGTGTTTGCGTGGGTTTCCTCTGGGTGCTCCGGTTTCCTCCCACACTCCAAAAACATACTGCTAGGTTAATTGGCTGCTATCAAAATTGACCTAAGTCTCTCCCTCTCTGTCTGTCTGTGTGTGAGTGTGTGTCTATATTAGGGAATTTAGACTGTAAGCCCCAATGAGGTAGGGACTGATGTGAATGAGTTCTCTGTACAGCACTGAGGAATTAGTGGCGCTATATAAATAATAATGATGATGATGATGATGATGTTTACAAGACAAAGACATAACATTTATGCCATCTGCCCAAAAAGGATATGTAGATACAGGTGCTTAGAGTAAAAAATAAAAGATTTTGGGCCTCAGTCATTAAGGAGAGCAAGGCAAAAAAAAAAATGGACTAAATTTGACCCCGGACAAAACCATGTTACAATGCAAGGGGTGAAAATGAGTTTATTATTTTGCACATAATGAAAATACTGGCTTTTTTTTTGTCATGTAGCACACACATACTTGATAGCTTTAATTTGACACTAAAATTTAAAGTTGATCTTAGGACATGCCCTATCCAACTATAAACCTGTCCCCACAATTTAAATTTACCTCCCCCTCGAGTGCAACATGGTTTTGCCCAAGTGCAAAGTTACTCCCTTTTTATGCTTTGCTCTCCTTAACGACTCAGACCCGTTATTTGCACTTAAAGTGCAACATTTGAAAAGCTGAAATATAGTCTGGTCACAAAGAGGTGGAAAACCTCCATTCAACAACAAATGGTTAAACACCTAATATATAGCTTAGCCTTGTACATGTAAATATTGCACAATGGAGGTACACTTACATATTAGTATATTTAATAAACTGGAGAATACATTACAAAAGTCGATATAATATCTAGTTTAATTAATGCTCCACAAACGACAGTATGTATGCTAGTTAGTGGGGAACATTTATGAAAACGGGTGGAAACAAAAAGAGAAAATAACTTGTGGTGCCGGGTAGCGGTGGGAAACACCACCTTTACCCCTTGCACCAGTGTTCATAAATGTCCCTCATTGTCTACTCTTAGGGGATGTCTGTCTTCAGCTCTCTATAAACTATAGCATGAAAACATAACATAAACAGGTGTTTTGATCTGCGTCCTTCTATAGAATGCCTCTGCCCATAGGGTAGACGCAGAACACTGATAAAAAGATTAGGAATCCTAAGTAACAAGTACAAATTTACATATCCACTCCCTAAATTATCTTCTATTACGAAATGTTATTCAGGAAACATTATGTTCAGCACTAGTGGCACGTAACGCCGGATTAATCTGCAAAACAGTTAGGCAACCTAAAGAACTTAGCTGTTGCCAAACTTCCAAGTAACTTCCAAGTCCCGAGATGCCTTGCAGCCTCAGATGATCATAAGAGAAACTTTAAGTACTCAAATATAATGCAAAAACTTTGGATTAAGAATGAGTGATCTATAAATGTATTAGCAAAAGCATAAAAAGTACTTTATTCAGTATAAGAAAAATTACAGGTTAACAGTGGAGCCGGCCATTTCTGTGGCTGAACCAATACTGAGCCAAATATCAATTTGCTAGATGCATCGTTGAAGCATGAAACACTAACAATCTGCATCTACCACGTGCATTTCATGGGTCCACTGTAGCAATATAGACATTTTGGAAACTTTGCTACAGTGGTCAAGAGAGCTTACAATCAACTACACATGTTCAAAGAAAAGAACATAGGCACAGATTGCTGGGCTCTGCCTCAGGAAACCTTCAAAAGTATAGCTGTCAAAAATAGTAGTACACTGTTACACCTATAAAAGGAATACACTATACTACACACTACCATATGCAAAAGAGCCACTTGCTCAAGGTCTGAATGTGACTTTCCCCTGATATATGTTCCCACAATTTTTTTTATACCAATTTCGCCTTTTTACGACATAAAGTTGAAGTCCTTTTACATTCTAAATAAACTGCCAGCTGTGATTTCACCATAACAGCTTCATTTTAATGTTTGTTATTTTATTTGCAGCCCCACTCAAGGTAGCCGAAAATATAAGATCATTTCACAATCCACTCACAAAGTTTAAAAAACCTTAATACCCCCCTTTCCCCCATTGCTTCGATAGTTTGAAGAACATATATTGAGTAAATATCAGACCATAATGCCTTAGGAAGAAAGACGTTTCGAAACACGTAACATCAGGGTTACTTGTTTGCCTTGCTGGTGGAGAACAGTCTGTGCTCATGGTGCCCATATGACTATAGAATATAGGGCAGCACAGTGGCTCAGTGGTTAGCACTTCTGCCTCACAGCACTGGAGTCTTGATTTCGATTCCCAACCATGACCTCATCTGTGTGGAGTTCGTATGCTCTCCCCGTGTTTGCGTGATTTTCCTCCCACACTCCAAAAACATAGTGGTAGGTTAACTGGCTGCTATTAAATTGGCCTTAGTCTTTCTCTGTCTGTGTGTGTGTGTTAGGGAATGTAGACTGTAAGCTCCAATGGGGCAGGGACTGATGTGAGTGAGTTCTCTGTACAGCGCTGCAGAGCTAGTGGCGCTATATAAATAGATATTATTATTCATTTTTATTATTAATTTTTATTTATAGGGCGCCACAAAGTATCCGTAGCGCCGTACAAGGACAAACAATGGCACAGTACAAGGTGAAACAGCACAGTACAAGTAACAGTAAGCACTATAACTCTGGGGGCTCAGGCACAGCATGAAAGAGAGGGAGGGAGGGGAAAAGTGAGTACAGGCAGGTAACTATGGCCCAAGAGGGTGGGCACGGATGACAGGTTGAGAGTCACTGAGGGGAGCGGAGAGAAGCGAGAGGAGACAGAGGGCAGAGGGACTGAGAGGAGGTGAGCTGAGTAGCTGGAGAGCGCAGTTAAAAGTGATGGAAACAGAAGGTAGGAGAGCCCTGCTCAAAGGAGCGAACAATCTAAAGGGAGGGGAAGATAATGATAGATATAGATATATATATCTCTAAGTATATCATTACCACCTCGCTTCATTACAGACAGCTGAAGCCCCTACCACATATTTAGGACAGTGTCCTAATGGAAAGGCGGACATTTAATTTGCTGTCACACCACTGGCACTGCCCCTGTGCATGAATCAAACAATCCACACAAAGCATTTCTGTGAAGAAAGTCTGCAACTTTGTCAGTCACCCATCTGCCTAATTAGAAATATACACCCCCCCCCACAGCCAACAGGGTAAGGTCATAGACCTACTTCCCAGTGGCAGGGACAACTGCTTCATGGTCCCAGTCTTGGCTGTGTTTTACAGTAAAGGAACGTGAGCTCCATTCACTGTGAACTATATTTAAAGCGGATTGACATTTGTAAGAATCTTCACTGTCATTATATTGGTTCCTTCTGAATCGATGTTACATGCGGTTTGTCTGCTTTGCTACCAATTTGCACTTTGCAACCCCAATTCCGCTACCGATTTTCACATTGCTATCAAGTGCTGTTTGTTTGCTTTATGACTGACACTGCTACCTTTGCCATTCGTTGTCACGTTGCCACTGGAGTAGGTGGTTATTTTAATATTGAAAAAATACCTCAATGTAGCTTTAAAAATATTATTATACTAGGGGTTGCTTTTATTTACAAGCAATACATTTTATGTGAAAGACTATTGTAAAACTAAAAAAAATTCAACATTATGAAATACAAAATTCCACGTATAAAGAGATAACGTTCCTTTGAGTACAGTCTTCCCATTGCAGTAAGCACTGTGCAATTTCCTGTGGCCAGCAGGCAGAAGTTGCTCCAAACCATATAACCGCAGAACAATGATATTCGAGAGATAATACATCGTAGTCAGGACAGTGGTGGGGTGTATACAGGGGTACGCCATACCGCCACTTCTCCTACTGCCTTCATTGTAAGACTATCACATCCCATTTACATTTCCCAGACCGCCACTCCTAAATTTCCACTTTGACCACTGAGTCAGGGGCAATCACTGAATTCTGAAAAAAGGGATTTCAAGTTTTCACCAAAATGTTTATACTCTAGTATATAAAGATTTTAGAAATGCTATATACATTATATATAGCAAATGCTATGGACAAGCCTACCAATCACACTGACGTGCAAAAAGGCATCAGTGCAAGCTTTGTATTTTATTTATATATTAAAAGGTAAATCTGGTCTAGACAGGGGCTTCCAGACACCTGTAAACCCCCTGTTTAAGAAAACAAATGTGGTAATCTGGAAGTGATTTATAAAATCCTCTCTGCCCCCAACACATTGAACCAGGCAAACAGATCCTTTTTCGAACATGGGAAATTGTTCTCAGTGGTCCTGGAACATATGGTTATTGCTTCCAATGAGTGCATCTCTTCATTTGAATGTCTGCAATATTTCCTTGGTAGTTTAGACAAACAACAAAGTGTAGGCTTCAAAAACAGGAAACTAAGTTTAGGCGTATCCGCATTGAAATAGAGATGTTGCAATAAACACTTATGTGCAATTTATTCTGGTAGAAAAGAAAACAAAACTATGGACAAATATAGATGCATGTGAAAATACAGCTTAAAGGACCACTAAACCCAAAATGAAAAAGTTTCAGATATAAACCACTGCTACATACATTGATCACATGTAATTCCACCACAATTCAGTTAAAGTATATGATTACCACCCCGACCATATATTTAGGACCGTGTCCTAATGGAAAGGCGGACATTAAATTTGCAGTCACATCAGTGGCACTGCCCTTGTGCATGAACCAAACAATCCACACAAAGCATTTCTGTGAAGCAAGTCGCCAAGTCTGTCAGTCACCATATCTGCTTAATTAGTTAGAAATATACCCCTCAACCAACATGGCCACTTGCTGCAGAGGAGCGAAACGGACACATTTATACAAGTACAAACATTCCAGTTATCCCACATATTTATTATTCAGTTAATACACAGCCTTTCATGTATAATAGTTTCATCCAATGGCTTAATTCCCTTTAATTGTTGATAGCTCTTTGCCAGTATTTAGATTAAAGCTACTTAGTAATTAATACAGAGGGACCTTTAATCAAACTGGTGCAATAGAAAAAGGTGGCATTGCAACCAGATACTGACATTTTAGCACTGCAGTTTAGGAAAGCAAACAACTGACTGGTTGCTATGGGCAACACCACCTTTTCCTGTGCACCAGTTTTCATAAATTACCCATCGCTCAATGTTCAGCAGCCATGAAGAAAGAATTTAGTTTGAACAAAGAACATAAAATAACTAAACTGCAGAGGAATGGCAAAGGCAACAGAACATGACTTAATATGCTAAAGAATTATTTTTCGTTTCCTGCATTTCAGAGGCGTTTTATCTGGAAGTGATGAGAATATGTTAGTTGCATCCAGTCATGAAGGGGTTTTGCCTCTACAATAAAACAAGACACTGGTTCCTATTGAACGCACAAGATGTTTTCTCATATTTTCGCTAACAGTGTCTGCTTTCATTGTATGTAGGTGACAGATGTATTTTAAATCTGTTAAAACATTGTATATTCCAGATGGATTTTCAAAACTGTTCCACTAAATATTTGTCCGATTCCACATAATGCATTGGCTGAATGTGGCCTATATACCCACCAGGGCCGACGAGAGGAATTTTGGGCCCTGGTACAGAAACTTCTTGGGGCCCACTTCCATAGGAGGCGTGGCCACACCAGGTTGGTGGCTCCTCCCACTACACAGGATGGCCGAGGCTCCAGGCAGTCCTGGGCATTTTCGTCACCCCCGACACCCGCTGGAGTTTGCATTCCGTGGCTTACATATGGGCAGCACAGTGGCTCAGTGGTTAGCACTTCTGCCTTACAGCACTGGGGTCATGAGTTCAATTCCCGACCATGGCCTTATCTTTGTGGAGTTAGTATGTTCTCCAAAGTTTTGCGTGGGTTTCCTCCGGGTGCTCCGGTTACCTCCCACACTCCAAAAACATACCGGTAGGTTAATTGGCTGCTAACAAATTGACCCTAGACTCTGTCTGTCTGTGTTTCTGTTAGGGAATTTTGACTGTAAGCCCCAATGGGGCAGGGACTGATGTGAATGAGTTCTCTGTACAGCGCTGCGGAATTAGTGGCGCTATATAAATAAATGGTAATAATAATAGATGCTTTATAATGCATGTAAATAGAAATGACACTAAAAGGAATCGTTCCAAGAGAGTCCATACCCATCTGCTTTTTCTAATGCTACAAATTCTATTTCCATGTTTTTACAATTCAGCGATACAATCTTATTTAATATGCACGTAACAATGCATATCAAACGTACAATGGATGCTTACAATAAAAGAATGCATCTCATAGGCCAGTGTATATGTCCCCAGTCCTAACCCAGCCACACCACACAGCAGAATGAACTGACCATTGTTGTCCCAGCTCGATTCAAACTATAAATTCTGTATAATGAGCTGGCAGAAGCAGCGTGGACCGGCATTCCACAGAATAGAGAAGGAAACGTGAAACTCGTATTGTGTCAAATATTTGGCACGATTTTACTCATCTCTACTGTACATATGAATCAGACAGTCCTGTGGAAAGTACATAGTCCTGAACGTAATCTGTGCTCCGACTCTGTACTGTAAAACAGACCTGACTGTGCACAAAAAGTGTCGCTACCATTAACAGAGCTGAGCCCCGATCTTTTACTATGAGAATTAACAAAAGCCGGAATGTGGGAAATAAACGGAGCACTTTCAGACATACATATTTTGCACTGTCAGTCCGAGTGCCGAACGGACGTCTCTCAGATAATCGGCATAATACACGTGTGTATGGTCAACTCTGACAGAGATCTGGTAGCCCGGCGGTAGCCAAGTGGCTGGATCACACTTTATATCTACACCTTAAGGTTACAGCTTTACTGTTATACCATCTGCTTTACTTTTTGAATGTCGGTCATTTTTGCAATTTATGGCGTTTTAATGGGAAGAAGCATTGCCGGAAAGAACCAGGCGTTTCTGTCCTGAAAGAAAAAGTCACAAATGTGCAAAACATAAAATGCAGAACGCAGTAGATTGACTTGACATTGTTAACTTATAAACAAAGTAATACTTTTTTTTTTTTAACTGCACAAGTGGCTTCCTCCTTGCACCAGACGCCGCAGTCACGTTGTGCACTTACCCACTCCTATCAGTTGTATAAGGGACACTGTTGAATCCTCGTTTCTCTGCTGCACCAAGTTGGAGATGGTTAAGCCAAGTACACACAGAAGAGAGATGATGGCCAGGCAGAAATAGGTTTTTATTGGCCATGGCAACTCTGCCCAGGGCTTGATCTGTGATTTAGAAAAAAAACCAAAAAGGATTAAGAACACGGATCTATAAATTTGTGCTTATACTACTACTGTAATATCTATGCCCACGTGGCTCTGTGTCTCATGTGCACATTTTAGGTGTGTTTGACAGGGTAGGGGGAGAAGGGGAACATTTTAAAAGGAAAAAAAATGCATGTAGCCCAGAGACCCAGACCACAGTCCCATAGTGGGCTATGTTCCTCCTGCCCAGCCAGCTCCTGGATACAAGTGTAAATTTTAACTGTCCTAGCTTTGGATCTTATATCCCTATATTATATCTATGCGTTAGAGTGATTTTTTTTTTATATTGTGTATCAGGTCTCTGGCTTATGCCAGATCTCTATGTTGGATATATCTTATATCTATATTAAATGTTTTATTAATTGTCAAGTGCCTCTTTGAATTTTTCAAGAGATCTCCACTAGTTCCAATCATTAATCTTTGTACTCATTCAGCAGCGCTACCCTTATCTTTTACTTGTTTGTGTTTATCATTATCTCTGGTGGCTGGCAGCAATCCACCACGGGTGTGCAGCAGCTAAAGAGTCCCTGTATGTAGACTTTTTATCTTTTTTTTTTTTTTTTTTATTATATCCTATATTGTCTATTACTTTGTTTGCTGAATCTATTATGAATATATTTTACTCTTAGTGGTTTATTCATTATTAAATTTTAACTGGCCAAAATTAAACTCAGTATGACAATAGTTAAGAGAACATCTGTTAAGATTACAGCTGCCTTGATCACTGAAACTATAGCAATATCCTCTCACCGAGGTCTCCCTTTGCTACCAAACATTATTATATATTATAAAAAAAAACAAAAACATCCCGGAGGCAGAGTTTGTAAATAAGGTCTTTTGGTTGCTACATCTGCATTCGCAAAATACAAATAATGTAATTGTAAATAAATAGAGCCCTCTACTGGAGAAAGAGTAGAATTACATTTATTGTTCCAAGAATAAACCATTTACTAAGTGAAATGGGCAAAGCAGATGGTGTCAGTGCTATCAGCCGCCAACATACTATTTTTATGTTCCAGTAAGACTGTAAAACAGAATATAGGGTAGCTTATAAGTTCCATAAGACCAGACACAAAATTGCAAACAAAGTAAATTTAAAACAAACAAAAAGAAAATCTGGCTTATGCATAGCATATAAATATGTTCTTCACATAGATCATTTCTTCACAAATATTGTCCTGCTTTCCCGTCCTGCACCCCAGCCAACCCAAACCCGTTACTTGAAGCCATACTACACTGTGTCATTCGAGGCAGACGCAGCAGCTGAGCAGAGGAGTCAATCTGTTTATTACTATGCAAAAAAACAAAAGCCAGTATTCCAATGTGGAATGAATCCCTAATACAGACTGTGCCAACAGTGGCTACTGCACATTTACCTCTGAGAAATACACACAATCACAATTACACTGGAGCCTCCGAACAACTGGATGTTGATTACAGAGGAAGATCAATAGGCCCATGGATCTGCTTATTTTTACTCATTAAAAGGGGGAACACCAATTCAAAATCCATTTTTAACTATAATCCCCAGCTGGTGTGCCCATGACTCAGACGGGAGGTGCATACATATTACAATGGCAGCATAATAACCTGCAGAATTATAAATACAAACAGCACTGCGTGAGGTAGTTGAAAACTGGTTTGAAAGAACCGTGGTGTAATTTAACAATTATCCAGGTTGTCAAATCAGGTATCAGTAGGGGTGAGTATGTAGCAAAGCACAGAGAACCAGGCGTGAAATTTCAGTTCTACTTGTTGATTGAGTGCGGATAAGATTCAAAAATATCCAATGCCTGAGGCGCACACAAACAACACTGAACCCTAACATGCAAATAGTTATAAATCAAGAAATATTAAGAGATCTGTGCTCAACTCCCGTAGGTGATGCCGGATTTCCTCCTTGGTTCATATGCTTATTGTCTAAATATACACATAACCAGAGAAAAAATAAGCCCGTGCTCGGTATATCCCACATTATATATGGTACCAGCTGTTTGGCAGTAAGCCTGCGCTCGGTATAGCCCATATTGTATATGGTACCAGCTGCATGGCAATATAAATGCCCATAAATGTATACAAAACAAAAAGACAATTGTCAGCGCTTATCATATTTTGATCAAAATATTTAAGCCTGCATCTCAGCGTCAAGGGTACCTCATTATATGCAGGTCCTACACTGACCTGTTTTGATCAAAATATGAACGAATACCTTGTGTTTTCATTTTGCTAGACACACACAGATATGCAGTATAAAGGATAAGCGCTGACAACTGTCTTTCTGTCTTTTTGTTTTGTCTAAATATACACATCAATAAAGTAGTGGATCATTGAGTAACATAAAAAGTTACATTTAGTTTGTGGAAGCCATTCTGTTTCTGTGCAGATCACACTCCTGAATCCTATAAATTATATATATATATATTTATATTTATTATCTGTGTGGCGCGGGAGGTTGGGACAGACAAATCTCTGTGGAAAGATGTTCATGTCCAAAAGTGTATACAGTTATCACAGATAACCTAATAGATGGACTGCAACTTGCAATATAGTGAAATATAGCAAAACATTTACATTTAGACCTTTTTGGGTAGCAGCGAGTTTAATGGTGTTAAGACCTCTTCAAGTCACACGCAAGCTAGTATCTTTCAAAAGGGACATTATACTGAAACATATTTCTGTCACACAAAGCTCATACATTCATATATGCAGAGAATTTGTGTTGCTTATGCAGAATAGTTTTGTAGTCAAGGGACTTAAAGGGAAAAAGAGAGGGCGAGCGAGGCTCCAGAGACTCATCAGTTAAGTCAGATGCAGTGGACACCCCCAAAGTCTGTCTATTGAACGACATGCAGCCTCTCCTTACTGAGCAAACCCTCTTCCCATACTAGGATTGAATTATGTGTAGTAAGATAGGAGTCTCTTTGGCAGAATTCTATCTGGAAACTCTCAACAACGCTTGTACTGTGCACATTAACAGTAACAATTAACAGGTATTGTATGAGAACACGTTTTCTTCTTGCCGACTGTACTATATTAACTAGAATGAGTTATTCACCTACTAAAGACTGCAATATAGGTGTTAGCAGTGGTCGAAGTGGGGTGGCATGTGCTGGTATGACATACCAAGCTGCTTACATGCTCCCAAGCAGACACCTTGCTGCAGAGCATGTGAGCGTATTAGAGGTACTACTGCCAGCAGTTAAAGGGATCGATGACAGGGAAGGGGGCAGCAGAGCTAGTGCCAGAGTGCTGCGGGGGTCGCCTAGTGACAGAGGGCTGCGGGGGTCGCCTAGTGACAGAGGGCTGCGGGGGTCGCCTAGTGACAGAGGGCTGCGGGGGGTCGCCTAGTGACAGAGGGCTGCGGGGGGTCGCCTAGTGACAGAGGGCTGCGGGGGGTCGCCTAGTGACAGAGGGCTGCGGGGGTCGCCTAGTGACAGAGGGCTGCGGGGGTCGCCTAGTGACAGAGGGCTGCGGGGGGTCGCCTAGTGACAGAGGGCTGCGGGGGGTCGCCTAGTGACAGAGGGCTGCGGGGGGTCGCCTAGTGACAGAGGGCTGCGGGGGGTCGCCTAGTGACAGAGGGCTGCGGGGGGGTTGCTTAGTGCCAGTGGGCTGCGGGGGGGTTGCCTAGTGCCAGTGGGCTGCAGGACATGGGGCCACTGGAAACATAGGGAGAGTCTCTCTGGCACGGGGTGCACAGGTTGATGTCTTCATTAGTGGGGACGGGGCTACAGCGGCACAGCACTGTAACTGACTGCAGCTTCCTGCAGCACAGTGGCTCTTACGCTAGGTACATACTGGAGCGTATTCGTTCAATAGACGGGCAAATCAGCTGATATACTACCGGTCAGAAGTCGGGTTAGTGTGTATAGTGACACAATGGTCGAAAGTCGTTCTAAAGTGTCAATTGTCGGCTCATTTGGTTGGTCGTACTGTTTAATATTTTCCAACCAATCACCGACCGATCATGTAGTGTATATGCCCTCATGCTCACGATCTCCATAGAGTTTACAGAGTCGGGCTCTTTTCAGCCGATGTTAGCAATGAATGTCCCAGTGAATAAATGTAGAGACTGCTGTAGATGGAATGATTCATTTGTTCATTCTGAGACAGAATGTTTCGTTTCAGAGTCATATAAGTTAGCGAAATTCGTCAGGACATGTGGATAGCTATAACAAGGTGGTTTTAGTCAGTGTGACAATAATGAATGAATGAATATTGTGCTATCATTCTCTGAAGACTAGAGGACCAGATGAAGAGCACAGATCTGAAGGTAAATCGTGTCAGTGTGTATGAATGAATCGTCAGACTGATCGGACCTTCAGTCGTAGGTACAAGTGAATGAGATAACTCATCAGTCTGAAAATTCTTCAGTGTGTACCTAGCCTTCCTGTGTGCTTAGTACAGCCCCCTGACCTACAGGTACTGAATGACTGACAACAATGTACATAGTGGAGGACACTAATCTACAGCAGGAAGATGTATAAAAGTGAAAGTAGAAGCATAATAGGGAAACTATGCATGAACATCAGTAAAAATACCTGTGGGATTTCATATCTACTTTTACATTAGCATTTCACAGTCCAAACAATGAAAATATCAAAGTTCAAGCAGATGATTTTCTATTTAAAGTGTCACTTTAAAGGCCATACACTGTCTGAGCCTATGTGATACATTTTTGCGTTCCCCATGGTTACCTTACCTGAGGTTAGAGTTTCAGAGACTTAGATCCTGTATTAGTGCATACACAATGCTCTGCAATGATTGTACAGTGTTCTGTGACATATAATGCATGACTGTGCCTCATCTCTAAAATATAACCCGTGACAAAGCCAAGACTGTTGAATTCAGCATAGAGACACACTGTGATTAGTGATACTGTATATATAAACAGCCCCACTCCGACGCCCTCAGCAGCATGTTACAGAGCATGTGATTTACTTTGCAGACATTACTTATTTGTTTTGTTAGCATTTATACATCTTGTTTTCGTTATAGATAGAGATATGATCAGGAAACGGGTGATGCATCCACAGACACTTCCTCTACTCACATCACTAGTGAGAGGGAAAAACAGAAGTAGATAGACAGGAGCAGAGGTAAGGGAGGGAGAGAGGGATGAGACGCAGATGGGGAATTAGAGAGGGGGTTACCTGGGTTGAAGATAAGGGTACATGGGGATTGGGGACAAAGGAAACAGATAAGGGAAAGGAGACTGGACACATGGAAGACATAAGGAAGAGCTGAACAAACACTGGGGAGACATTAAGGAAGGTTGAAGTAACAAGAGGCATGGAGAAGGGGGGGGCAGGGGAGGTGGGAGACACAGGTCAGAGAGCCTTAGATCATGTAATACATTTTATATGTAACTATTCTATATGGTGTTAAAAATTATCTAAAATTAATGTCACACTATCAAAATCACTAAAACTTCTAGGAGCCAAGACGGCCCCCAGGACACCAGCCAGTCTCTTAAATTCTCCATACCAACACTTCTAAATTCCCACTTCGACCACTGGGTGTTAATCTAAAGTGATAACGACTGGGAACGTTAAATACTAAAATTATAATTTCGGGCGAATTATAGACTGAAGGAATTTTAGACTGTGGTGGAAGTTTCTCAAACTCAGATTGTATTCTTCAATGTTTATTGTACTGGAAAGTTTGCGGTGATGTTGGGTATGTGTCACGGAGGAGGATACAAGGCGTATGCAAAGCACCTGGCACTTCATACACCTGGCCCCCCAAAGATACCAACGACATTAGGCTTGAACTGACCCGATAGTCAGTTCAAGCCAAATGACGTTGTGTGTATATAATGATGTGGTGGGGGTAACATGTATGTAGAGAAATGCATACACGCAACCCCCAGGAGCGGTACGTGTTAAGGGCTCATCCTACCGCTCCACCCAAGAGTGTAGCATGTACCTATCAAATGATGAGATATAGGCAGTGCTAGAAGCTAGGCGGTACATGCCAATATGACATACTGGCACTTCTTCCCACTTCCTTGCAGACAGGCAGGACCAGCAGAACACTTGCCCACCGGCCCTGCAAATTGTTCTTTGGTGCCGGTTGCACCCAGCGCTCTTCTCCCCCTCCCTGTCGGCTGTGATGTCATAATGTCCCAATACCATCAATGAGATGTGGTGCAGAGAGGAGCACACTGAAGTAAAGAAGATAGAAGAGGAAGAGAAGAAAATAGAAGAAAAGAAAGTCATAGAAGGGTAATGATGGAGGGGGCACACGAGCGACACAGGAGGGGCCACACGAGCAACAAAGGAGGATGCAGTGGGACGAAGGAGGGGGCGCACGTGTGAATTCACTAGTGAGAGTGAATAATAGATGCAGGAACAGGGATAGAGAGGATCAAGGAGTAAGGGAGGAGCGAGAGAAGAAGGATGTGAGGCACAGGGGTAGAGCAGGTAAGAAGGGAGAGAGGGGGATACCTGCAATGAAGATAGGGACACAAAAGAACAGAAAGGAACGGAGAAAGGAAACCGATAAGGGAAAGATAAATGGTAAAGAGGAAAGGTAATTGGACACAGGAGAGGTGGGGGACACAGGGTGCATAGCCTTGCATCATGTTAATATGTTCTGCAATATAGTGTTAAAATGCATCTAAAATGAATTTCACTCTATTAAAACCCCTAAAACTTCAGGCCGTTCATTTCACAGTGAAAGTTCCATACCAGCACTTTTAAATTTCCACTTGGACCACTGGATATAGGATAGTGTGCCATTTAGACTATAAAACACAAATTACGTTTAAGAGGACCTGTTACTAGAGGGAGATTTTGGTTCAGTAGACTATTCAGAGAAGAATTTTCTCATGTCATTCCAAAAACATTGTTGGCAACACTGCTTCTGGATCTACTGTCCACACAGGCATTTGGATCGCACCAGAGCTTTACCCTGTAGATTATGTGCGGCGGAAAGTAAGGTTAACACTAAACAATATATTTTTACCTTCATGGTTCATTATAAACATGATCCAATGACGCATGGCTTGAAGGCCAACACATAAGCAGTTTAATTCTGTCCGGAATAGTTGCTTGTTGCTATTTACTACTTACCGGGCCACAGGGTGTAGGAATTAGCTCCTGATGCCGCGGTTGCAGGTTTGGCAGAGGCAAGTCACAGGCATCACTGTTTTGTGAAACAATAGACCTATGGAGGTGAAAATAACCAATTACCTAAAACGACACCACAAAAACACAGCAAGCTCGGCCCATGTCCACTATAATGATACATTACTTATAAATAACAAGGTTATGATTGTCTAGCACTGGTATCACACACTATGAAAGATACAGAGGAGCTAATGTATATAAAAAGTTCAAAAGAATGCAATATAGTCCTTTAGGAGGTAAAGTTATTCCACCTTGTTTCACTAAACTTTCACAAAATCCACATGAATAGGGATGAGTCTCCAGAGATCGCATTATAAATGAAACATAAAATGTATTATAGTGTAATAGTTCTTGACAAAAACGATTCACCTCCTGTGTAAAATGCAATGGAATACATCAATTTAAAAGGAAAATTAATTTTTCACTTTTTTTTTTTTTATTGAAAGCCTGTAAAATCAGTGCTCTCGTGCCCAAGTGCTCGAAAAAATAAGTGAAAACACAAAAAACGGGCACAAGGGATGCAGAAGTGGCCCTTCTCAAAAAAGGAAGGGCCCTAGTCCCCTACCCCTGGATCCGTAAGGACCCTTAGGGGGCAAGGGTCTTCACACCCCCTTCACCGCAAGGCTAGGGGGGTCCCTTTAGCCCCTGGGATCCGCCGAAGCTTCACCCAGGGCTCGGCAACTGTCCACCCCCTGAAGGGAGGACCCACAATGTTTTTCAGGGGGGCCGGAACCTCAGGGCCACACAGCCCCCCCTAGATCTTCGGGGGGAGAGCCCATAAGGACCTATCCACACACTACAATCCGTGAATAAAACATAAAAAAAAGTGGAGTGACAAACAGGTGAGAAAAATAAATAGTGCCGTGCAAAACGGTCCCAGCCTTTCGGCCGAGATGGTAAAAATGAATCCTGCCTAGCCAAAAGGCCGGGGCAAGGAAGAGTGTGTGACTAGAAAGTGAGGTCGTGCTAAGTGCCATATTTCAAGTGAGGGTCCCACACCCCAAGTGATTATGGCACCCCTGGGTCACCACTCCAGGGGCACTGCTCAGGCTTTCTAAGCCACCGGACTTCTGGCCAGACCAAGCTTTCGCATCGCCTTTTTGGGGCGGGCAGAAACCCCTACTCAGACAGGTACTCACTTAGGTACTTAGCCAAAAGGCCGAATAGCAAATTTTTCACTATTGGTAAACCCAATGAAAATATCAGGAAGCAAGGAATCACGGAACACCGGAAATTCACAATGCCCACTATGGGATTGCACTTACAACATCAAGTGAAATTCAAACACCTTTTATAAATGTAGGTTGTGCTAGTGATCTTCCTGATCAATAGCCAAAGCCATGTAGAGGGATAAAAAAAAGCAAAAACAAAAAACAATCTTGCATAATATCTTCTTTTTAATAGAACAATAAACAAATTGTAATCCAAACACACCATATTTAAAGTGATAAAAACAAGCACATAAACATATGCAGTTGAATCAAAACAATAAGAATCTCCAAGATGTGGATATGTGATTCTTCCGACCAGAAATATAGCAGAGCAGGGGCCTGCATTTTTTTCTCTTTAAATGATCCTGATAGGCTGCTGAGTCAAGTCTCATCCCCCACCCCCCCCGGACTAAAATTTGCCAGAAAGCCCCAGCAGTAGAGTCTCTAGACTAGGCACCTGTGGTACTCCAGGTATTGTGAAACTACAAGCCCCAGCATGCTTTGCCAATATATGGCAGCTTATTGCTGGAAGGGTATGCAGCGACTTGTAGTTTCACAACACCTGGAGTGTCACAGGTTAGCCAAGCCTGCTCTAGACCATCATGAAGTAAGGGTGCCGGGTCTTTTTAGGCTATTTTCCATGTTGGTAATTTGTGGGGTACCTCGCAAGACCTGGAGTGACCAACGTGTTTCGACTTTAGGTTAAGTCTGTTTCAAGGCATCCAATGGGTGTCCACATGACGTATAACATTGCAGGCGAGCACTGAGATTAATTATATTTGTCAATAACTATAACACTATAATATCTTCATTTATAATCATCTCTGTGGATTCTCATCCTTATTTACGTGAATTTTATGAAAGACCAGTGAAATAAAAGTGGAATAACTACAAGTAAGGAATATATTGCTTTCATTTGATCTTTTTTTTTTTTTTTTTTTAATACATTTTACAATAGATCCTCTTTACCTTTCATAGTGTGTGATACCAGTGCTAGACAATTATTACTATGTTCTTTATTTGTTTTCTTCTGGTTTGTAGACCTTACGGTCTTGACTTCAGGCTGCAGGTATAGGAGAGCTAGAGACTGTTGTATTGTTGTTACCAGATCATGCATTACTTACGCCACAAAGGACAATGGAGCATATTTAATTAGCCACGAAGTTCGGATGAACATTGTTCCAGAGGCACTCCGCTCTTATTTGAATATGCCCCAATAGGTTTATTGCAAAGTTCTTGCTAAAGCACATGACCTTCCGTATAAAACAGTGTTGGCTAACCTGTGACACTACAGGTGTTGTGAAACTACAAGTCCCAGCATACCCTTCAAGCAACAAGCTGCTATATATTGGCAAAGCATGCTGGGACTTGTAGTTTCACAACACCTGAAGTGTCAAAGGTTAGCCAACACCGGTATAGGATCTGCAATGGATGTCAACCCAAGCTCTTAGTAATTAACTTAATTTTATTTTAGGTTTTAATACAACTTGGAGTGAAATCAATTATTAAAATGACTAGTGTTGTTGAAGTAAACCAGAACTACATGGGAGACAAGATCGGTTTACTGTGAGCTCTGATATGTAGAAGGGGTGATTTACAGGGCAACAAAAAGTCTTATGGAACAGAACAATTTGTTATTACAGTTCAATAGTTTCACATATCAAAGAAAAATATTTTGCTTGGCCTTTCCATATTCTCAGCGCAAACTACTATATCTTTTATTTTTTCTGAATACCCCTGGTGTGCAGATATGTTTTTCTGTGTCTGAAAACAATTGTAAAAATGCATGTTAAAAAAACCACAAAAAAAAACAACAACAAAAAAACCCACTTGATTTGTTTATTTACTAGTGTTTTAGAGCTCGCTTTAGGCTCCCAAATGGTTTTACAAGTGGTAATCGCAAAAAATAGAATGAGCGGTGTTCCACAAAACCCAACTCACATAAAAGCACTGGTGAGTATAACTAACAACGAAGCATTGTATACCATCACATCTAGGGGTAAATGTATCAAGCTGAGAGTTTTACGGTGGGTTTGAAAAGTGGAGATGTTGCCTATAGCAACCAATCAGAGCTGTCATTTTGTTGAATGTATTAAATAAATGATAACTAGAATCTGATTGGTTTTTCAAACCCGCTAGAAAACTCTCAGCTTGATACATTTACCCCTTAGACCTACCGGATTAAATGGTTTGCCTTTTGCCTAATGTACAGCTCACCACTAATTTAGCCATTTCAAAACTTAATAAAGTATGGAGATATGCCTGCCTTTATTTCATGTGTATATTTGTATATATATTTTGTTGTGCACTGAAACCAGCGTTATGAAAGGGCACTTTTACTGCGCAATAAAAATACGAAGACAAAATAATTCACCAGGCATAGAGCATTTTCGCTGTGTTAACAAAGGATAGTTTAAATATTTACTCCACTTGTTGAACAGGAACAAAGTATTCAAGAACTTATGCCATTTTATGCAAATTAACCTATTTATCCACCTATTATGTCTGTAACAGAATGCTGCTTCTGATTTGCATGACTGCAGTTCCATATGGAAAAATAAAAACAAACTAGATAGAGAAAAAAAATGTTTCCTCTTCTGTGTATGGTGCAGCCTGTTTGGAAAATTGTTTATAAGAGGATGGTCCCTTTCCTTTATGATAGAAGTAATGAAAAGGTCCAATTCCCAGGAGCAATATCAATGTATGGATATACTTTAAAATTTATGTGTGGGCTTATATATATATAGCCGCCATCCATCAGGGGGGTACAGGGAGTACAGCAATATGGGGCCCAACAACAGAGTGGGGCCCCACCAGCCCTGGGCCAAAACAAATTTATTAGGGGTGGGAGGTAGCAGGAGCGATTTCTAGGCAGCAGCTGTACCTGATATGCGGGAGGTGGTGTGGGGAGGGACCTCTATATATAAATAAGGATGTGTCAGCGGGCCCCCTTGTAGGCAGCATGTCTGCCTCCACTTCCAAGATGTGGGGCCCCACAAATGCCACTATTTGCTCCAGTCCCAGATTAATTAACAACATCAGAGCGCTGTCAATATAGAGGAGCCGAAAGGAGACAGCAAGAAGACGCAGAGTGGTAAGTAAACTAGTGCTGGGGTTAGATGAAATCGGGGATGGGGGGCAACTGTAGAGAATGGGGGGGGGGGGGGAGGAGAATGTTGGGTAGAGAAAAATTTAAAAATGAAGGTGGGGTGAGAGTAGATAGAAGGGGGGCCCTGCCAGTTACACTTGTACTGGGTTTCGCAATTTCTGGTAGCAGCCCTGTATGTATGTATATATATATATATATATATATATATATATATATATATATATATATATATATGTGTGTGTGTGTATTTAAGAGGTGACAACCCATTAGGTAGGTGCACAGTACATAGGGAGGCAACCAGTGGCTCTACAGAAGTTGTGGTACTACAGGCTGTGGCTAGCAGAGCATGCACGCTGGGACTTGTGGTTCCACAGAAGCTGGCTAGTTACACTTTGCATATTTTTACCTGACCTACAACAAAGCATCAACAGTAATTATGTCAGGTGTATATAAAAGGTCAGCTTGTATCTATGCTGGGAAGAGGAAGTGAAGTGAACCGATATTCCTTGCTACAGTGACTACAATATACAGCACTGGTCTATGTGCCAGGGGTGGTAATGACCCTGCTGAGCCTTGGATGGGGGACACTACATAACGGTGTCACCTGTGATCTTCCATGCTGGAGGCGATCCGTCCTGCGTGGGTCTCTCCGGGGGGAACCAGCCACTGCGCCCAGACACTGCCGGAAAATATAAACTCCAAAGAAATCACTGGCAGACGTAGCTCAGCCCCACGCACGTCACTTCCACGAGCGAGCACCGCAGCATGCACACCCTATAGCCCCTGCCGCCCGCACTGGTAGCAGCACTTGGGTGCACAGTGGCCTGGTGGGTGGCTGGGCGCCCGGTGCATCATGGGACTGGCAGCCTGCTGCTTGTAATAATATGTTACCTCACTCAGCACCACTTGTGGTGTCCAAATACTGCTTGTATTCCCGGATCTGTTGTAATTGTTGGTTAACTCGGTTACTGTAATTTAGATAATAAATGATACTTCATTGTTGCCGGCCTTCATGTCTATCAGGTGTGCTGCCCTGATAAAAACATTGGTATATATAAGTCCCTTATTTTACTGGGTCTTCCATCAGTGAGAACAGTTACATCGAATGTAAGACCTAATGGGAAACTTCAGATCTGGAAACAGAAAAATACACAAGTTGGGATTTCCTGTGATTTACAATATATGTAGTAAGGATCATTTATTAATTCCTTAATCCACATTTGTCCAGCTTCCACCTATACAAGTGTACACTCGTAGGCCCAGTTGCGGCGATGATCATCATCATAGCTGGTGCTAGCATGTCTGGCACCCCCCTGCAAAAAAATAAATTTGCGCCCTCCATCACACTGTGCCTTCCTTTATCACACTTTTGCCCATCATCACACTGTACCCCCCCCCTTCATCACATTGTGGCCCACCTTATCATACTGTGCCCCCCTTCACCATACTGTGCCCCCCTCACCATACTGTGCCCCTTCATCATTACACTATTGCCCCTCCCATCAGCAAACTGTGTACCTCCTTCATCACATCGTGCTACTCCTTCATCACACTTGTGCCCCTTCATCACACTATACCCCCCTTCATCACACTGCGCCCCCTTCATCATCACACTTTTGCTCCTCCATCACAGTATTTACTTTATTACAGTGTGCCAACATTATCAAACTGAACCTTTCATCACACTCTTGCCTCTCCATCCCACTGTGCCCCCTCCTTCATCACACTGTGCCCCCTCCTTCATCACACTGTGCCCTCTCCATCAGACTGTGCCCCTTCTTCATCACGCCATGCCCTCTTTCATCACACTTTTGCCACTTCATCACACTGTG
The DNA here is from genome assembly GCF_038048845.1 of Mixophyes fleayi. NCBI lineage: Eukaryota > Metazoa > Chordata > Amphibia > Anura > Limnodynastidae > Mixophyes > Mixophyes fleayi. The sequence continues at coordinate 76,425,397 of NC_134412.1, forward strand.
CTCCCTTCATCATCCCGCTTTGCTCCTTCATCACAGTGTTTCCCATTTATTACAGTGTGCCACCGATATCAAACTGCTCCTTTCATCACACTCTTGCCTCTCCATCACACTACCCCCCTCCATCACACTACCCCTCTCCATCACACTACCCCCCTCCATCACACTATGAACCCCTTCATCATTACACTTTGCTCCTCCATCACACTGTTACCCTTTCATGCCACCTTTATCAAACTGTCCTCTCCATCACCCTGTGCCCCCTCCATTCTTTTCTTCTGTCTTCTCTTCCTCTCCTGTCTCCTTCTCTTCTGTATTCTTTTTGGGCTGCACCTCATTGGCTGTGTCAGGACGTGACGGCGTCACACCCGACAGTCAGTGAGGAGGGCGCCGCTGCCGGTGGTGAATGCAGAGGTCAGTACTTTATTTTACTGGGCAAGCAAGGAAGGCAGGCGAAGCGGATTGCCTCTCAGGAATGGTGCCCCCCCATCCCGCATTGCTCACCCCACATTTTGCCGGCCCTTGCCTGGGGAAAGCCCTCAAGAAGTGACCACACCAGGGCCCATGGTTGCTCTCATCGCCTTGTGTACACATCCTTCCCAATTTGGGACACTCTGCGCATCTATTTTTGGGATTGCAGGCCTCTATGGAAATGCATATGGTTGAAAAAGTTAAAATGCCACTTCAAAGTCACATTTGGAAGTTTAAATATTACTCCTAAAAAACCGTTTGTGCTTTATTTATGTCTTAAGTCATGAGAGTGAGTGCATGTTGTAACTGTGTTAATAATGTGTTACATATGTGGGTTTGAATGTTTTTATGCACTGTTGCCTAATTTACTGAAATGTCTGAGACACTCGCAGATTAGGGTGACAAATGCCAGGAGAGTAGCTGTACAGAAAGGGTGCTTACCTGCCTGCAAGGAGGGAGGGGCTTAGCCTCCCTGCCGGTTATAGCATCCTTTGCCTTGCAATTGCTATGCCTGCTGTGAATCTGTACTGTGCTCTCTGACCACCTGTTACCTGACATTTTGGCTTGTTACCTGGACCATTCTCGTTTGCTGCCTGCCATTGACCCTTTGGCTCTGTTACTTGGACTATCCTTGTTCACTGCCAGCCCCTGACCCTCTGGCACAAATTGATTCTCCCCCGTCTTCTTCTGACCTTTTGACCCCTGGCCTGACTCTGGTTGCTTCTCGCGTTCACCCCTGAGTAGCGATCCAGCCTCCTACTTCTCGCTACCCGTTCCTTGATATAAGGTTTTACAACTCTGAGTGTAAGTCCTGCGGGCATCTGAGTACCTGTGAGAATATCCATCTCTACGGGAAAGGCGGCTGCTATTGGTGAAGACCTCTGTTACAGTACCGGTTCTAAAAGCTTATATGGGATTCGAGGGAGCCGTAACACCTATCAATACTGTCGACATTTCAATTGTCGGCTTTCTGAATGTCGACATAATTAATGTTTAGCCATTGACTGCATACCATTTCAGGGTATACTCTTTCCTGTTTTCACCAGATATAATGTATCAACAAATTTTCCTACACATTGCATTTAAACAAAGCCAGCCAGCAATCCAGCTATGTGGTTATTTCACAACAGGATCTGAGATCTTTGTATGTTACAACACTCAATGTATCTGTGATTTATGCAGTGTTAACACTTCCTTGTAACAATTATTCCAGCGATAACAAGAACTTATAACATGTCATCTTATTTGGGCACTTCCCGCTTCTTAAGACTTTCAACTATAATTTGACAGTAAATGATTTTACTGATTTTGTGTCTTTGTTCTTAGCCCGCACGGACCATTTCACATTTATTTGAGGCCCTGGGATCTTTACTGTTTATCCTGCTTTATAACATATGTCACTGTCTCCGGCTCAAAGCCATGTTTAATGAGTTTCACTCTCTCACATTTTCCTTTCTATATCTATATCTATAGTGTCCAGAATATAGCGTCGGCCTGGCACACCTAGGTAATGGGAAAATCTCCAATGGGTCCCACAATCGGAAGTTGCTGAGCGGAGACTCAAGGTGAGTTAAGGGAAGGGAAGAAGAGAGTTTGGGGAGAGTGGGGCATAGTGGAGAGACTGGGCCGGGGGGGGGGGGGGGGATTGGAGAGCGGGGCCTATCCCCCTCAGTCAGAACTTTGTTCTTACTGCAAGGACAGTTGGGAGGTATAGGACGTGCACCTAACAGTGCAAACACCACTGGAGACTGAACACGCACTGTTCCGGGGGTATCTACCATTGCATACCCCCCCCCCCCCCATTGGGCCCTTCATGTCCCAGTCCGACACTGCCAGAGTATTATGTTTTATGGCTTTTTTATTACCTTTATTGCGTTATTGTTTATTGTATTCTTTCTCTGTAATACCTGTGATATGTACAGTAATTATTTATTGGATTTGTTAAATGTACTATCCAGCATTAAGGGCACTACAAGTGTCAGCTCACTTCCGACTGATAACATAGGAAGCAATTTGATAATTTTGGATTCTGGGCTTTCCGTGTGCTCTAGGATGCTCAGGACACCGTAGAATGCAGTTCGGAGAAACTATACATTACACTTCAGAAGGTGCATGTGGTATCTGAGCAGTCACTTATATTGAAGATACTTATAATAGAGTGTATAGATTCTCTAGCCACCCTTCTATGCTACTCTGGTATGATAAAGCACAAAGTCTTCTGAAGTATTAGTGCGTAATTAATGGAACTATATAATCAACTGGTGATGATGATGATGAAGTCTTTATTGCATTCACTTCAGATGTGACACTTCTCAGTGTGTCCTTGTGCAGACCAGTATATGCTTTTATACTTTTTAAGAACTTCTGTTATAGAGTATAATGATCTTTAGTCTTATTTACAGTTTCCTAATATGGTAAAAAAAAGTTTCTAATTCACATTGGCTACCTTAAGATAACGAAACAACATACGCCAACATTGTTTAAAGTATATGTGGTCAGGGGCAAACACAGGATTTGTAGAGGGAGGTTTCCACACCACGCCGCCAGTGGGTGTGACCAGCATGCATGGGGGTGTGGCTATAATTTTAGACCGTGCTTGTCTGCTCTCCAACTCTTCCTATCCCCATAATATACATGGGCAATGCTGCGTGCACTACTGTTAGGTGCATGCAGCTCTCCCTTTTGAAGCAGAGCTGTGTGAAGCGGGAGCAGGGTCCAGCCACCTCAATTATGCAGTGCACCAGGCTTGGAGGGGGGGGGGGGGGGTTCCAGGCACTAGAAAACCCCCTCTCGGTTTGCCTATGGTGGTGGCATTGTAAATCTCACTACACCTTTCATAAACCTAAAAGGTAAATAAGCTTTCCCTTGTGTCACTTAGTTACACACTACAGGGTTTTCAGCTGATTATCGAGTCAATAACAGGATACACGACTGGTCAGCCCGATATCCAATTAGTGTGTACGCTGCATCATGAACTATTGTCATTCCAAAGCTCATTGTATCATTTTGTTTCATTTTTAAACCAAACTAAAAATCTTGTTTAACGATGGAACGATGTTGTTCCAATTCTGCAGTGTATATGCACTCGGGAGCGGCAGTGTCCATAGATCTCTATGAAGTGTGCAGTCATGGTCTATTCAGCCCATGGTTATGACAGATGAAGAGCACAGATCTGTTATAAAATGTGTTTAGTGTGTACACATGAATGGGCAGACTGATCGGGACTTTTTTTTTTTTTTTTTTAGTCATTGGTAAGATTGTTAATGATAGTGCATCAGGAGAAATTTTTCTATAATGTATACCCAGGCTAAGGAATACATCAGTTCAGACTATGTCAACTTTTGACCCATTCCAGCAGAATTCTGAAGAAAACAGAATTGGACAATTATTTACCCCATCAAATATAAGTATATTGTACTACTTAATTGATAGAATATTAACCATAAACAGTCAATATTGTGTCAATCAGGTTGGCTTCCACATCAGGTATAATTATTATTAGCTGGTAGAAAGTGTTGAAGAATCTTCTCCTATGATATGATTCCCAAGCCATTTCATTCATTGTTCAAAGTATCTCCCCTCCTCCCGGCCACATGGCAACATTACCGTATTTTGCATTGGTCTGTAAAATCCCACACCCAACTTAGGTATCACAGCTAGCTGTTACCTGAAACTGACCAAACAGAGACAAAGGATGGTGTTTGGATACTGGAAGTAGGGGCCGCCTTCAGGGGGGTGTACAGGGGTGTACTGTTGTACCGGGCCCGGGTTCACCAGGTGGGCCCGGTACAACAGCGCAACACAAACTTACCTGGGGGCCTGCTGTCTTGCAGTCTGCTGGTCTCCGCTACGCTGCGCTGATGTCTTCAGCCTGGCTGTCACCGTGTACAGCCAGGCACCAGAATGCGATTGCAGGGGTGGAGAATAATAATTTTAGCTGTATATGTATTTGTGATTTCTGCATAGCTGGACTGTTTCCCCTCCGAACATTAGATAGTAATGTTCAGGACAGGGCTGTTCTTTTCTCTTATGTTATAGAGTTTATTTAGAATTTTAGTCTGTAAACTGTGGAAGGCCACTATCTGTATTACACTTGTTATCCTCCTCATTGGGCTCTCTGCCCATTGCCTCCACTCCTCCATTGTCTTAGCACCTCTTTCAGTGGCTCCAAGTCTGTTAGTTGCAAAAAATCCAATAACAAAAATACAATATTAGTGTCAGCTACTGTTAGATGCAGGCTTCACTGTATTTATTAGTAATGACAGCTCCTTGCAGCAGCCGTGTCCATGGCTGCAGAGTGCTCCTAGAATTTCTGACCCTGAACATTCTATGCTTCTTTAGCTTCACTGGCTTCATGAAATTTTCTGGACTTCTGTTTATAAATTGTCTAGTAACCCGAGCACTGCTTGAAACATAGTAAAGTATATTTGTGTAAGAATAAGCTGTTCTCATGTATGCCTTTGTGGGGACATTTTCTTTCTGAGCTACAAGAGACGGGTGTTGACTATGTCACCGACCACTGTTTCCTCTAGTACTTACAGCTTCACTGTGTCCTCTGTACTCTGATGCCATTCTATAGTTTCCTTTCCGAGACATATTGGGCCTAATTCATTAAGGAGAGCAAAGCAAGAAAAGGAGTAAATTTAAAAGTAAAAGGACAAAACCATGTTACAATACAAGGGGTGCAAATTAGTTTATTATTTTGCACATAAGGAAAATACTGGCTGTTTTTTCATCTAGCACACACATACTTGATAGCTTCATTTATACACTGAAATTTTAAGTTGTTCTAGGACATGACCTGCCCAACTATAAATCTGTCCCCACATTTTAAATTTGCCACCCTCCTCCAATGCAACATGGTTTAGCCAAGGTGCAAAGTTACTCATTTTTTCTGCTTTACTGAATCGGGTCTATTAAGTTCAGTGAAACACAGGAAGCCCTGTAACAAATCTGCACTCTAGTTTGCAGTCCACAAAAACGTTTTGAGTTGAAATAGCCAAGCAAATAGTTGTGTGATGCTGGTGTACTCAATGACGATTGTGAGGCAACATTAGCAAACCCCATAGCTTGTCTCACCACACTTTCCAGATGCATTGTAACAAAGTTTTGTCCTACATACAGCATATTAGTCTCAGGGCTAGTACACATACTCTGTTGTTGGAGACACTATGCCAGGCTAGAAAACCAATAACTAAGCACTAGATCTCCCCTGAACCCATCGCTGAGGCAATGGCTTGCCCTTGTAAACTCAACCTCAGCCTATAAAAAGATGTTACTGTCCAGATACATTTGTAAAAGTGTGGCAGGTAAATGAAATTGCCAGAAACTGCCAGACACCCTAGCTCCATGCTGGACTGACGGTAATCTAGGGCCTGATTCATTAAGGATCTTAACTTGAGAAACTTCTTATTTCAGTCACCTGGACAAAACCATGTTACAATGCAAGGGGTGCAAATTAGATTTTGTTTTGCACATAAGTTAAATACTGACTGTTTTTTCATGTAGCTCACAAATACTTGATAGCTTATTTGTACACTGAAATTTAAAGTTGATATTTGTGTGCTACATGGAAAAACAGTCAGTATTTAACTTATGTGCAAAACAAAATCTAATTTGCACCCCTTGCATTGTAACATGGTTTTGTCCAGGAGACTGAAATAAGAAGTTTCTCAAGTTACATGAATCAGGCCCATAGTTATAACTGCATGATTGATTATAGAATAGAACCATCAACCAAGGTAAGATTGTTGCACCAATTGTGATAGCTTTTTTAACATCTCTGATGTTTTGTGCCAATACCAATCCTATATTAGTTTCTCCCCTAAGTTGTAGAACATATGTTAAAACACGCTCCATGACTATAACTGCTACAAATGAAATCATGGCACTGAATAAATGAATACCTTATGAATTAAAGATGGGCTACAAATTAACCGAAGGGCAATTCACAAACTAATACACAGCACACTTGTTTTTACCAACTCTGTCCTAGCTTGGTCAGCTGCCTGCCTGCCTGCCTCCCAGCTAATTCCGGGAGCACGACTCCTTCCTTGCTAGAGGAAGCAGGTATAGCGAGCCCCAATCAAGGTCAAACATGCAGAAAATTATTTATGCGCTTTTTTTTCTTTTTACTGAATTTTTATACACACAGCAAAAATAAATCCTGTAAATTAGAGTGCTGTACGTCAGGTTTAAAGGTACATAAAGGGTTTGAAGAAGTGATAGGACTTCTTATATCCGTCAGTAATTAAAGGTGGTACACACATCTAGTTCAGGATCTCAACTTTAAAATAAAGATCAACATAGGGCAAATTTGATTACTTATATGGCAAGGTGACATTCTGTTCCAGCGTGCAGGGGGTGAACAGGATCTATTAAGGGAATCGAGTATTACACCAACTGCTGGAGGATTTGCAGAGCTCATAATTAAGCTGGGCACACACTATAGAAAATTTATTCCGATGCGATATCTTTAACGATTTTACCAAGGATTGACAGTCCTGATCAGCATGCCGATTCATGTGTACACACTATACACGTTTTACAAGATTTACCTTCAGATCTGTGCTCTTCATCTGTCATAACCATCGGCTGAAAAGATTCTGTAAACTCTATGGAGATCTGCCGGTCGTGAGTGCATACACACTGCAGAATTTGCCCGTCATCGTTCCATCTTATACTCATTTTTAGTCAATTTATAAACTGAAATCAAACAATACAATGTGCATTGGTACAATAAGACATGATAATGAGAGAGTACACACTAATGCGATATTGGACCTATCAGTCATTTATTGTGTGATTGGCACGGTGAAAAACCTGTAGTGTGTTCTAAGGTTTAGGGCGGCGCAAGACCTGAAACATCTTCGAAAGACCCCCCAAGAAGATACGGTAGATAAGTGCATTGTTTATTTAGTTGCTAACACGTGTCTTTACGAAGTGATTATTTAATCAGACCTCTGTGTGTTCGGAACGATTGTGGCTGTTTTACATATGCCGATATAGCTAGATGCCGTTTAGAGGATAATATACCTGTTGCCAAAAAGACAACTTATGAAGAGTGTAAAAAATGTTAAATCTACAGATATTCATATGGGTTTAACATGCAGGAGGGAGACTTTTGCTGGAGTTCAGTAACGGACAGCCACTCGCCATGTTTACAAAAGTCGTAAGGTGATTTAAGGTCCACTTGGAGCCAGCTAGTTACCTTAGTTGCAGAAGTCCCTGGTGGAAATGCTGGATTATGCCAAATAGGAGTCATGGGGGGATATAGGAGTGGTGATGTTCAGCTACACCGACTAGGCATCAGAAAGTTGGGTTAGAAATTTTTATGTTGATAGTAAATTGGAAGGCTGTGGTCTATGTTTTCTGTAGAGACCCCAATTCAAATGATTAGATTCAATTTCAAGTCAGGAAGATGTGCCTGTAAGATGGTACAATGCTGGCACTTGGGAGAAATGTGGAGCCAAATAATATAGTTTAATTTTGGGGTTACCTTTTCCCCCTAAGAATAGGCTTTTACAAGATATTAGACAAAAGTCCCGTGGATCGATTATTCCAGGTGAAGCGAGTAAGGGACATCACTTAACATTGAGAGGGGGACTGCTACCAGAAGGGTCTGGAAAAGAAATGACAATTTAGGAATATTATTCATTTTGACTGCTATGATCCTACCCAGCCAGTAGTTGAAGAGGCGGTTAGCTCAATCAGCCTGTAATATAGAAAACAGTGAGGGGAAGTGAGAGTTTTCTTGGAATAATAGATTATATTGTGATGTAAGAAAACTACCGGATTAAATTTTTTAGGCTGCTGCTTAAAGTTAAAATGTGATTTAAGGGAATCGGCGTTCTGGTGGGGGAATATGAAGAAGCATGGCCTTCAATTTTCAAGTAATCTATTACATAGCCAGATAAGTTACCATATCTTTGCGTGAGGCTGTAGAGGTTGCGCAAGGAGAATCTCATCTGGGATAGTGAGAGCAAAATGTCGTCTGAATAGAGAAATCTTATTGATATCTGTGACCTGCACCCCCTGGATGTTGGAATAAGATCTAATGTGAGAATCAGATTGGCCAGATCAATAGAAATTAGGGCATAATCAGACCATATTAATGGGTCAGTCTGGGCTGATTTCAGGTTTACGGCTAGGTCATGGCTGACTAGGATCATATCTATGCGAGAGTATGACTTGTGGATCAAGGAATAAAACTAATTTTAAGTGTGCACAAGATACAGTAGCCAGCACAAACAGAATCATCCACAAGTATTGAATATCCTTAGGAAGGACTCTGTTTTAGGTCCTAATAATTCTGTCAAACTTAGGTTCGTTTATAGGAAAGCCAAGAACCTAAAAGAGAAAGTTAAGGAGTACCCTACCCTAAGAGAAAAACGATGAGTTAAAATATTTTTTAAACTGCTGATTTTTTGAGTTGATTTAAATTTTTGATTTGTATGTTATGTCTTGTTTGTCTCGCAAGACTCAATAAAAACTACTTGATTTTTTTTTTCTAAAAAAATGTTTTTTAAACTAAATTTCTTGAGTTCTGGATATATGCGGAGGTAAATGCACATCTAATTATGCAATAAGCTCTAGCATTCTAATTGGGATATACAAAATGAAGGTTTCGGTTTTTGTGGCTTTTAAATGATGGTTCGTCCTTGTTTATAGAATTTTACAATTCCATCTAGGGATCTTTATGCTTCACCAATTAATATTCCCCTTTGTAAGCAGAACTATATTAAACACTTGTCCGGTTTTATAATATTTCTTATGAGATAGGTTATATTGCATGTGCAGGTTATTTTATTCTGATTTATTCTGTGTAAGACTCTCAAGCCTAGTCATCCTAGTTTTAGATGTCAATATATTCTATTTTGGTCTAGTAGTAGTGATGTATATTTAAACTATGTTCTTTTGAATCCCTGGCAACAGAATCCACTGAGCTATCTAGTGATTTACCTGCCTACTGATTTATTTTGTTGCATACCTACTTTTCTTGTATACTCTTATCCTTCTGTTCATATCTACCTACTTACATGACCTATTTCCCTATCTGTCCACTGTTTTACTGATCAATAGATCTAATGCACTACTGAGTTCACACCTGTAACATCCCTCGCCTTATTCCAAGCCACTACATATACTAACTGCAGGCTCAACTAGTATCTCACCTTGTCCTTTAATAATTACACTCCTTAAATCCTATTTTATCCTCCCTATCTAATACCACACTTTTCCCTAACCCACTTTTTCCATTCTGCCTCTTTAGAACGTCTCTCCCCCACTCACACTACCTACCCCAGTAACCATTTCAAACTAAATACCTCTCCCCTATTAGCCAAGACTCAATAAAATACCCCCACACTGTATTCCTCCCCTTCACCTCCTCCTAAACTCTAAGCACAACTGACAACATATTGAGTTACATTGTTTCTTTGAACCCTGATAACCTATACATAAACTCACAATATTACACCTCTTACCCATAGCTCCTGAAAACAAGGAATGAACCAAAACTACAGACCACGCTCCCACCTCCTACGGACCACAGCCCGATACACCATGGCAACCTACAACAATTAGCACTCCACAGCTAAGAAAATATAAGTATAACAGTTTTCTAGATCTTCTAGGTGGAGGATCCAAATCTGCAGCACACAAACATCACCTCTGACACTAGGCAAGTACAATAGTGTACTGTCATCTGTTCTTTTCAGTCTACACTGGTCAATCCTCATATCTGCTTTTCCAGTCTCATTTTTAAGTTATAACGTTCTTTGTGAATTTCACTCAAATACGTTTCATTGAGTTAGTAGTCATCTCTTTGTTTGATAGACAATATTGTGATTTGAATATTACCTTGTTTAATAGATGGAGCACTTTAGTTGTGATGAGACCATCAACGTAACAAGGTAGTATGGTACACGAAGTTCCGTGCAAATGTCCATTGCAGGTTTACTATCAAACTACAAAGATACTGTGGTAAAGGAAGCCCTAACTTTAGTTTTTAAGTGGCCTATATATGAATCTCCAAGAGGTTTTCATCTCAGTAAATTACGAAATCTTAAAATACCATGTCTATTTATTATTAGACAATCGCAAGATATCTGTCACGGTCCCAGCATCTTCTATTGCATATGCAATATTCGCAGTTCCCATAGGTATCTATGGGAACCGCGAATATGCCCTATTTATCAAGCTTTACCCCGACAACTAACGCTAGATGGCATTAGCCGTTCTATCCTATGGAAAGAGCATCGTATGGGTGAGAACTTCGGATCTTCCTTCCCATCACAAGCTGTATTCCCAGCATGCACAGCTTCATGGCGATTATTTTACTAGACTATTTGCCGGGACAGGTTCCTGTTGAGGCTGCTGTCCCAGCTCAACAATTTAAAAACATAGGCATATTCATTGCGTTAAGAAATGATAATTAACATAAAGAAAGGGTGATGGGTCAAAAATAGACTCAGTTCTTTAGAAGCCAGCTTGCTTCACATCAAACAGAATTTAAATGGCCACTGTCAAATTAGTAAGGCTAATCTTGTTTGTTGTTTCTACTGATGAGCACACTTACTCACAGCACAAGTTATATTTCATAATTTAGTTTCTTGCATGTATATGTAAAGGGTATGCATTTTACAGTGGCGCTGTTGGAGTTCCTAAGATATGAAAACCATCATGTTGTATTTGGTAATTGATGTGTCTATACTCCATGGAGAGGGGGCGTGGTCTAAATTGTTACTTCGTAATGGATTGAATTATACAATTAACATGATACACGTATATACTGTACATTCTAGTGAGAAAGGACTGTATATAATTTATGTATGTTTTAAATGTTAATGTAAGTGGGAGGCATGCCACTTAGGGACTTCACACCCGATACAGACGATTAGCCTGTTCTAGTCACACACTATAATAAGCCTCCTGGTAGATGACCTTTTAAACCTTGAAAATGACCCCAGTCTTAAGGGTCGAATCAAGATGGAGGTCAGCTGAAAATAGACCTCTGAGAAATCAACACTGCCAGATAGCACACAGAATTTGAGGCACTCTTTTTCCCAGGATAAGAGACACTTTATTTTCTCTGCACTCAAAACATCTTCATACTGGTAGGAAATCTCACTTCCGCTGGGGATTGTCTAAATTTCCATTTAAAAAAAAGGAGATCTCAAAGCGAAGACTGACCTGGTCATAAGGGAGCAAAACTTATGTCTTAAACTAGTTAGCAGCACTGGAATTTTAAAATGAACATATCTAGCACTTGTCATATAGAACTACAGATACTGTAATTGGGTGGTGTTATGCTGCTGCACACGAATATTGACTTAATAACAAAATTACAGCTATAATACTTTGTACAATTATGGGACCCGTCTGCAGTAAAAAAAAACCGCTAAAAACCAGACCAAATATTGTCAGATTATAAGCACATAATGCCAGCCTGTGGCATCCCAGAACACTTGTTTACTAATCAGTGAAAATATCCCCCCCATCCTCCATACAAATTTATGTCAATCCTGTGCATCCAGTGTGCTGGGTAGGTTTATTCCAGATCACCTGCACAGGTGCTATGACTGCAGACAGAGACATATTTTCCCCCAGATAATCTCAGGTTAGGTTATCGGGGGATCTGATAATTTGCTTTGCCCGCAGTCAGAGGGTGTATGCAATTGCACAGTGCATGGGATCCATAAATACTGAGTGACCACTGTGATACAGTCAGCGGAAGCTGGAGGATAGCGGTGAAAGGAACAGGATTCAGTTGCCAGGGTGCAATGCTGTCATAATGGTGATGTGTCAAGCGTTGTTTTTCCAGCAGCATTTTCAGCAGTGTAATAACCTGGTTTTATTGCTTGATTTGGAGCAATACATACAATTATTTCTCTTTTGTAGCCATTATATTGATACTGATAATGGCAATTGCTATATTCCTCAAACACAAGTGAACACATACAAGTTACTATTTACCATTTATTGAACATACGACATGTCTGATGGAATGGAAAAGTAAATAAACTGAGTTATGACTGAAGACATCACCCAAAAGCCCAATTTTTAAGTATTCATATAACTATTGGACTAATTAAAATAATGTTTTATTCCATCCCCCAGTTTCTGTATAAGAACCAGAGGTCAAATTTCTTTTACAAGTCTGGCGAATACTTTTCAATAAAATTAAACTAGTTGGTCGCAGCAGGATTTTGATTAGATCTACTAGTTGCTTTGGTCGCAAACGGAGGAATGCCAGGGAAAGTATCTTTAAAATGTTGAAAATGCCTAGTCTGATGTCTGACTTTACAGCCAACATTATATTTAATTCATGTAAAGCTTAAATAATCTGTCATAGCATTTCTTTTATATTACAAATACAATTAGACAATTTAAAATTAAAAAATATAAATAAAAAAAACCTTTTGGAGGTACAGTATGAAAAGCTGCTCAAAATAAATAAGGTTATTTAAATGGAAAACTAACTAACCTGATTGCTAAATATAAAGTTGTTCAAGTAGCAGCTTTTGCTCTAGGAAATATATAGTTGTTCACGACACTACTACACAATGAATACATTAACAATATGATAACATGCCCTAAACATGTTCAGTAATATAGCAGTTTCAGTTAGCTGTACGAAATGTACCAATTACAGCCCTAAGGGTCTGTTTACAGTAATCAGGTGTAAATGTGTTTTAATGTACAAAATGATCACATGAAATAGGCATTAACAACGGCTTTCGTTGGTCTCACAGGTGCCTTTCACATAGATGTATTCTAAAATCTTACCATTACATTTAAGATTTTAGAATGCTTCCCAAACTATTTTAAAAAGAGAAATCTTATGCATAAATTAAAAAAAAAAAAAAAAAATCATGCAAAACTGCAACATATACAGTTATTTGGATAAAAGTGCATGGAAGATGCACACAAAATACCTGCAAGCCACATGTAAATTAAAACTTGTCATAGTGTGAATGAACCCTAAGGGTACATTAACAGAAGTTTTGAGATCAGTCCATTGGATCACTGAAAATCCAATGTGTAGCTTCACCCCTAAAATTCTCTTATTTATTGAACTCCATATAAATATTTTTTTAAGCTCACAACTGGGAGGACTTTCTGCACACCAAATATAAGCATTAATATCAATGCAAACATTTTAGAGCCTCGTTTTCTTTAAAATAAGTAGATGTCATTAAAGCAGCTTTGAGATGAGCTCTTGCTAAACGGAACACGAAATGTTCAGGTGTCCAAAGTGCATGGTGCGGATAAACCTATGGTAAAATAAAGTAGTTTTTGTTTGGAAAGCTAAAGGTCAGTGCTTGCACTGAGATCAAGATATATGCTCCAGTGGCAAATAAGACATTAAGCAGCAGGGGGGACGTTCACGGGATCCCATCTTTCCTCTGGCAGCATTGGGATGGGGGCACACCCCAGTCATAGATATAAGATAACCTCAGTTTGATCTCCTCTTTGCACAGCTTCCCTTCCTTGGCCAAGGTCTGGTGCTTCTCCAACATGTCCTCAATGCTCTGCTTGTGGGTGACTATATATTTGTTGTTACAGCCCCTGGACTTGTACTCTGTGTCAAATCGTGGGTCGTGGACCCTATTGACATCCAGGGGGGCTAACCAGGCCCCCAGAGACACGTCTTCACTCTGCCAGTGAGCCAGGTAGTCTCTGGTGAGGCTCAGGTAGTGCACCAGGTCCCAGGACAGCACATACCCCCCTCCCAGGGCATAGGGCAGGTAATAATCACACAGCACCCAGGAGCTCTCCTTCCACTTCCCCGCAGATTTGACTCTCCCACGGCCGGAGAAGAAGCCCCAGAAGAGCCTCTTGGCTTCCTTGCCCTTCAGCTCCTCCACCAGCACGTCCAGCCGGGCGAACGTGTCGTCGTCGGCCTTGAGCACGAACTTGTAGTCCAGGTGGCCGTCCAGCCAGACGTACATGAGCAGCAGCTTGGCCGTCAGGTTCTCGTACGAGTCCCTCAGCTCGGGCAGGAGCAGCAGGTCCCCGTGTCTGCGCTGCTCCATCTCCAGCGAGGCGGCCTCCTCCTCCCCCAGCCCCGCCGTCCCCACCACGAAGCGGCACCACAGCTCCCCGTCCTCCCCGCGGGAGGCGGAGGACAGCCAGGTGCTGCGGATGATGCTGCGCCGCTCGGTGTACTTGGGCCCGCTGGCGATGAGCACGGCCAGGAAGGCGGAGGCGCTGCTCTTCTCCGGCGGGGCGGGCTGCGGTTCGCCGGGAGCCCGGGGGTGATGGTGGGGATGGTGGCGGGGCTGCTGATGGGGGAGGCCCCGGGGACCCGACGGCTTGAGGCTCTCCGAGGTGCACTTGGCCAGGTACAGCAGGACCATGGCGAAGAAGAAGAGCACGCCCAGGCCCAGCGCCGTCTTATGGCGACACACCAGCCGCAGCACGTTCATGGCGACGGGCAACTTACGAGCCAGGTACCAGTCAGTCAGTCAGTTGTCCGCCATCCTCTCTCCGGTGACTGTTATTAGATTTCCCGCGCTCATGCGCGAGCTGTCTGACACTAGGTCACGTGTCCAGAGCTGCTGGCGACCAGAGGGTAGCTCCGGGCTTCATCCGGCCAGTGACCGCAAGGCGCGACTACGCGGTGCCGGCTCGGTGTCACCGGCTTGGTAGCCTCCTCGTCTTACGGGTTAGATAGAGGGTAGACACGTCAGACATCACCGCGGCAGCGGGCCTCTACGTCACCGGCAGCCATCAACCGCCTTATCCGGGTCGTGGCCGCGTTGCATTGTGGGAGATGTAGTTCCACAATCTACATGACACCATCACTCGCATCCAAAGTGCTGAAATGACAGACACAGTGTAAGACTTAGAGAAAATATTTAATGTTTACTGTAAATTGTTCAGTTTGATCACTCCATAATAGACAGGGGATGCAGACTCAACTCAGCAGCCTATTAGGAACAATTTAAATGGAAAAAAAATGCAAGTGGTTCAGTAACCCAGCCATAGGCAGCCCATTATGGGACCGGCTTGGGTGGGGGGGGGGGGGGGTTGTCGGCAGATTCCCCCAGCCCAGCCTGCCCCTGATAATATACAATTAACAACGTGCACAAATAATATACAGTTATGCAATTTTTGCAAAATAATATTTTACTTCACCAGATAATGAGACATTCGGCTTTATACACACTGGAGTTATAAATTACAACTGTTTTACTAGCATTTATTTACACATATAAAAGGATAGTGTCACCATACCCACCACTGATGCTACTAATTGATGTAACGTTCCATTTGCATTTAGTTTCTCGGAATGCATCTTGTTCTATAAAAATGCATTTATCGTAGGTACATGCATTTTGGAAGCCAAATGGAGGCATGGATTAATATCAAGAGTAATTGATAACATTCTCTGTGGGCCAAGGTATATTGCTGCATTTATTAATACACTGTCTGTCACGATAACCCATACAGGGTGCTGTTAATTACTGTGATCAACTAATTCCGTTCAGCAAGTTAGAAGTACCCACCTGTGATTAATTTTCCTTAGCAAACAGTGTCGGACTGGTACACCATGGTTACTGGGGAAATCCCTGGTGGTTCCCACTGGGGGGGGGAGGAACCCTAGCCCTAGCCCTAACCCTAACCCTAACCCTAACCCTAACCCTAACCCTAACCTATCAAACTCTTCTTGATCTTCTCCTTTGCTCCACTACGAATCTAGACTACTGTGCCTAACCAAATGCTGGTGCGAATTGCGTACATAGATATAATACATGAGGAGACTTGGGTGGAGGGAGGATGGACTAGTCACCCCTCTTTAGACTAGCAATGCCCCCCCCCCCAGCTTAACATTTTTCTAGCACCCTGCTTTCCCCTGTGAGCTCTTCATTCTGTTCTATGACAGTATTTTCAACCTTATGTTATAGGGTCTATTCAATGCTGGAACACTGCACCACTCTGCAACATAACAAAATTTGGGTAATGGGCCAGCAATGGAGTTCCAGCACATGCTCAGGAAAGACTCGGCTCTGCTCTTCTGAACATTGTGGCCCCCTGCCCTCCAGTCCCTGTACCAGCTTCACTCCCTGCAGTGATGGTAGTTCCGCCACTGCGTCTATGCCACCTTAACACAATATGGATGATCAGTGAACTGTGCAGCATATCACCCAGTGAAATGCAGAAGTGATGTAGCTTTTACATTTAAGATCCCCATCTCCAGTATTAGTTTTGTGCATACAGAGCCTAGAATAGCAAATGATTAGAACTGTTATACTTAAACATTTCACAAGATGTATCATATGCCTCTTAGTTAGTCCTGACCCAATTCAACAATTGAGCATATCATGAAATAGACACTCTGTCATTTATGCATTTATAAGTTGCGCAAAAATGGGGGCCAACAGAGAAAGTGACATTTTGTAATGTCATTCTCAGATTTCTGCGCTATTTCCCCACATTATATGCATGAGTGCAAGGTGTAGTATTTGAACAGGTTGTTGACCAGGGACACAAAATGTTGCTTCTAATGGGATGAGTCGAGTAGATAAGGATATTATTACTTGATGAATGTAGCTAACCTCAGATATGTGACTTTCTCTGCTACGATCCCTGGGACCCCCATCACTCTCTGTATTTCACAGGTCCCGTCACTTATAAGCAGGACTACTGCCCTTGTCATTCTTTCCTTATAGAGGGCCTGACACCTCTGTGTCTCTTTTGTTTTGTGCAAGCTATTAAAAGTCTATACCAGAATAAAGTCTTCCCTCCCTCCCCCTAGCTTGATTTGGCTAATAGTATACTGAGCAAACGGTCTGTCCCCTGTCTGCTGTAACTCAGTGGATTCCCAATTGCAAAGCACTGCAGACTATGCTAGTGCTATATAAATAAATGTTAATAATGTGTATAATATTAGGGTGACAGTAATGGCTGACATCAGCATCCAGAGCGGTCTGTTTAGCATGCTAGCTGAGCTTGATTATCATGCTAGTCACTGGAACATTGGAGCTTTAGTCTGTCGAACGTACAGTACGATGTTACAGGTCCTCTTTAATGCCCTAATTAAAGGGATTGTCCAGTATGTGAATAGTGACTGCGGCTTCTGACTGACAAGGAGTGATGGCCACTGCAATCTGGAAACTCTTTTACTACACTCCCCCCTGTGCAACTAGGACAGGTCTCTATCCTCTTATGGCTGTCAGTTCTACCTGACTTGTCATAGTCCAGATCCAGGAGAACTCCATAAATCCGTCCCTTTGATGACTTTGTTCTCCCAATTTTCTATATGTGTAGGGTATATAATTTAGTGTTGAAATGGTTGAGATTTTCTCTGCTACTTACAGTAGGCAAGTCCAACTCACAGTTCTACATTCCTTTTTGTATGTTTTAGATTGCTTGAGAAATTCAATTGACCGTTGGTGACTTCTCCCATTCATGGATACCGTATGCATTTACATTTGATTGCTTTGTTATCCCATTACACTTAGCATTACTTTTGCCTACTAAGGGGTATATTTACTAAACTGCGGGTTTGAAAAAAGTGGAGATGTTGCCTATAGCAACCAATCAGATTTTAGCTGGTATTTTGTAGAATGCACTAAATAAATAAATAAAAGCTAGAAACTAATTGGTTGCTATAGGCAACATCTCCATTTTTCAAACCCGCAGTTTAGTAAATATACCCTAAATGTCCATATGTTTTTAATTACATAGACATACTGCTGCATCTACATATGAGTATAACAATATTTCTAAAGCCAACTTTTTAAACTCTTTCCCACTTTGTCTTTCTCAGAGCCCCAAATACATGAATCACGGATTTGTCTGCACTAAGGTAGGATACTGTGTCTTTGATCAATATACAAAAGTTGGCTTCAGTCAGCAGACTAATTTCCTCAGAAAAACAGTTGCACGTCTTTTCTTTTGCCAAAATGTCTCTAAGTAACAGTTTTGTATCTATTTTATCTCACAACAGTCAGCGAAATCATGAACAAATCAATTATTTTTCCTGCTTTAATTGTGTTTGAGGATGCCAAAGGACATGATAAATTATGCAGCACTATTTAATTATTTTTCTATCATAGAATATGCATTGTGGGTAATTTTTGGCAACTGAAGTAACAAGTACAGTATCAGATGTATCTTAAACCTCATTACTTTTTTACTTTTTTTTTTATAATAACATATTAATCAAAAGCAAATGGCCCAATTTTGGTAAATTTGACTAAAAATGCACCAAGTGCAATACCTGAGTATGCACTGATGAAATGATTTTCACATATTTATACTACATAAAATGTATATTGCTGATAGTGGACAAAGTGCACATTTTAAAGCGTCACTGGTGTTATTTTTCTTGTATTACCACAAGCTTCACTGTGTTTGACAGTCCTAGTACTATTTTTATTGAAATGTCTTTATTTAATGTTTAACAACGAGTAGGAGAGTGATCATTGCCATGTTAAACAGTTACAATTTACACAGTTATGAATAGAATACAGATGTCAAACCCCAAAGAACAGTTCACATAGTTTTCTATTGGTTGTAACTTTGTAGTAGTAATTTGTAATAATCCAAGTACGTCTGGTGTGGCATTGACACAATACAGAAGGGAGGTTGTGCTAATTTTCTTGGTATAAGAATGATGATGGGGCTGGGAAGGGAGATAAGGGGAGAGGGGAAGGGGGTAAACAATTCAAGAGAAGAATGAACAACTATGTCATGGGTGCTGGCCTTATTCATAAGGTACCTAGACCCCAAATTATGTGACAGTATTGTTCTGTATGCTAATAATATACTCCATATTAGGCATTAATCACACACGATTAATTACCTCCTGGGGGTAAATTTATCAAGCTGCAGGTTTGAAAAAGTTGAGATGTTGCCTATAGCAACCGATCAGAATTCTAGCTGTCATTGTGTAGAATGTACTAAATAAATGATAACTAGAATCTGATTAGTTGCTATAGGCAACATCTCAACTTTCTTAAACCCGCAGCTTGATAAATTTCCCCCCTGGAGTTTATGTGGGTTGTTTTTTTCCCCCAATTGCTA
Source organism: Mixophyes fleayi (assembly GCF_038048845.1). Classification (NCBI taxonomy): domain Eukaryota; kingdom Metazoa; phylum Chordata; class Amphibia; order Anura; family Limnodynastidae; genus Mixophyes; species Mixophyes fleayi. The sequence goes on from NC_134412.1 coordinate 76,444,903, forward strand.
TTTGGAGTTAGGCAGCACAGTATATATGCATGACAAGCTTGTAATATGTTTATCTATGTGGGCTATGGGAGTGCACAGACAGTAGGAGATTGGAGAGGGTATGATTTAAGAGTCCCATAATGTCGATAATAAGTGTTTTGATATCATTGCATTTTTTTATTCTGGGTCCCTGGGGTAAATTATTTTATTTTTGTTTTTTAAACTGTGTAATATGATCTGTGAGTTCAGTATGAAGTTCAGGTGCTTTAGATATGGTTATTCAATGTAATAAACATTATTTTTAAATCCCATAGTCCAGATACAATAGATTGTTTATATGGATTATCTTGTTAGCCTAGCCTTTTTATTTATAATGTAGTAGCTTGCAAGTAATTGATAATCGCAATGTTTACAGCATGGATTTTAGAACCAAAATGTAATCACTGGGGATCATTTATAAAGATAATATATGTGGTGGAGCAGGCAGCATTTGAATGATCCATCTAAGCAGATGCTTTGCAGAATTTGTATTACTACTGAATTGTGCATGGTCCGTAAAGGTTAAAATGTCATCAGGAAGGATTGTCTACTGTCATATTTGGAGCCATCTTAAAGATCCAGTTAATCCTGGGAAGATTTGTTCATCTCCCCTATCATAATGAATACAAACCTGTCCCCTCCCTCTCTGTTGTGCATGGCTTCTGCAATGAGGGGGCTTATCTTCAAGCTGGGCTGACCTGGTTGGAATGCTGGTCCATCATCTGGTGTTTAGACTAGAACCAGACACAGCAACCACTATGCTGCAGGACTCTTCTGACAGAATCCTGTAGAGTTTAATATCAGCTGCATGATGAACACTGTGGGCCTGAGTCATTAAGTCAGGCAAGGCAAAAAAAGGAGTAACTTTGCACCTGGGCAAAACCATTGGAGGGAGGGTAAATTTAAAATGTGGTGACAGATTAATAGTTGGGGTAAGACATGTCCTAGATCAACTTTAAATTTCAGTGTAAAAATAAAGCTAGAAAGTATTTGTGTGTTACATGAAAAAGCAGCCAGTATTTTCCTTACGTGCAACATAATAAACTAATTTGTACCCCTTGCATGGTAACATGGTTTGTCCAGGGTCAAATTTACTCTTTTTTTTTTTTTTTTTTGCTTTGCTCTCGTTAATGACTCAGGCCCTTTGAATTTAGCATGTGGCTGATCTTATACACTACCTATGTCCTGCAGTATAACGCTAGTGATCTCTGCTGCCGCCCTTCTGGTCTATAGACCAGTCGAGGGATGGGAATTACCACCAGAGTTTACTAGTCTTTTTATTAATGCAAACCATTTAATGAGTTTGACGCCTTTTCGGGACGTCCTCTTCAGCATTCAAGAGACAGCGATGTGTACATGAAGTATTGGGGTCTGCACTGTGTCACCACCAGATGTCTGGGGTCTGCACTGTGTCAAATCATGGTCTCCAAAAAAGCTTTGTATTATATTGCAGTCGGAAATAGGGAAATAGGGGCCTATTCAATATGTTATTATACTCTTGCTATTTTCATACACTGTTGCTAGATAGTCTCACTAATTACACACACCTTTTTAACACTCCTACTCCAGTCCTCTCCACCACTTACATAACATACAACACTCACAATCTTTTGTAATAATTACTGTACAAAAATTGTACTTTACAGTTACACATATACCTGTTATAAATAGCCCAAAGTTAGACTAGTGTTATCAAAATGACACTGCTATAAAAACACAAATAATATATATATACACACTATACTGCTCAATTCAGCCCTTAGAAGTGACATCAATCTGGTTGTCGAGCTGCGTGTTTCTCTGAATTCTGGTATGTCAGTATTTCAAGACGTGTAATTTTATCCTTGTCAGAAATTACATCAGTCGCTATTAACATATCGTTATAATTGTTGTAGGCATTTAGGTGGTCGGTATAACAACTATTACCGAGTAAAACAATTGAAAATACATTTTAGTGTATAAAACATTGTTTGCCATTCAGCCTTATTTCAGGTGCTGGTCTAGGTTCCGTTATGTTCCTTCCCTCCCCTGCTGTTAATTACTGCTAGGGTAATGGCTAGTTCTCCTTTGTGCTAAGGACATTCTGATGTCACCGTGCTACCACACACCTACCAGAGGAACAGTGCATCTGCTTATGGCCTAATCATCACTGCTAATTGCTGACTGGTATCATTGCCCTACAGGGGATCCAGGGTAAATGCCAAGGGCATCCCCAAACAGGTTCAGACCCCCCCACCCTGCAGCACCAACGCCACTGCAATTAACAGTACAGATGGAACACCTATCGGGGGCGGCCTGGCAATCCCCTCTGGTGCATACACAATTAAGTTCCATTTGCACTTTCATTTCCGGAACAGAAAACTGAAACAGGTCTTCACTGCACATGCACTGGCCTCCGCAATTACTATAAAGCACAGAGCGGAGAGTGAACGGACTACTGAGACCAGCATGATGCACCATCATATCCTGCAAGCTGCTCAGGTAGTAGATTCACCACTGCTTTATGGACTCTCTCATAACTGAGTCAGTGCCACAAGGTTGACAAAAAGCTCATGTGGTGCCAATCTTCAAAAAGGACACAAAATCAAAGCCAGGAAATGATAGATTTATGAGTTTCACTTCAGTTGTGGGTAAATTATTTGAAGCAACTCTGAGGGATTCAATTCTGAAATATATTATAGAAATAATTTAGCAGCCAAAGGGTATATTTACTAAACTGTGGGTTTGCAAAAAGTGGAGATGTTGCCTATAGCAACCAAGCTGTAGCATTTTTTTTTACTAGATGATAATAGATGAGATTCTTATAGCAAATTTACTAACACAGGGCCTGTTTCATTAAGGCATGCAAAGTGAATGCAATGGTAAAATTGAAGCAGGTACGCCTGTATTCAACAAGGACAGGATCTCAAGAAACATGTCTAGTGTACATAAAATGCATTTTTATAGTTGATTTTGTTTGCAAACACATGTTCTAGCATGTATACGCAACCGTCATCACTGTCATGCAGCACTTACACTTTCACTGTAGCTGGTGCAAGTGATACGACAGAAAATCACGTACCTGAGAGATGGCTACAGTTTGAATTGGACAGATGTGCTTGCAGTAAACCTTGGCACGACCTTACTGTTCATTGCCTACACACATACGCCCCTTTCCTCCCCCGGTCTGCCCATAAAAACGTAGGCTGTTGGAAGTGTCCTTTACGTTCCAAGATGAATTGGATGTACTTGTGTTCACTGGTGAATAGTCCTTTCTGAGCATGTGCAGTGTAGTTTTACACAAAACATGGCATTTACGTTTCTTAATGACTGAGGCCCATTTAAAATGGACTGTATGCTTTTCTTACAAGATGTCGTATCTGTAGATATAAACAGTAAACAATATTATGGGTGTGAATGATTTAAGTAATTTATTGTGGGGGTGTGGAAATGTTTTGTTTCCCTGTAAGGCTAAATTGGCAACTGCCACACTGGGGATTTTGTTTTGCCTTCCTCTGGACAATTAGATTTTATAAAAAGTCGAATTTGATGGTCTTGTGTCTTTTTAACCTTGCTGTGTTACTATGTGACATCCTATTTTGATGTCAGGAATTGAAACTCTTAGTAAATGCACTTTGATAAGTGATCTGTGCAATACCTTCTTTTAGCCTGCAGATGTCACTGTTGCCATTGATGGCTAGATCTTCCCATCTACAGCAGTGAGACCGTGATACCTGCAGGCTGTAAGATAGCTGTCTTTAGTCAGAGGGATAGCTCTACAGCATATGCGTATGTGCCCTTGTTTGTGAAGACTGTAAGGGACGGCCATAGTTATGTTGAGTACACACTACAGTTTTTTCCCCAGATTATTGGGCCAATCACACGATAGACGATTGTTCGACCTGATATCGCATTAGTCTGTACACTCCAATGATGAACGATTATCGTTCCAAAGCTCATCGTACCCTTTGATTTGATTTTATAAACAGTCTAAAAATCTTGATCAAAGATGAAACAATGATGTTCCAATCCCGCCGTGTGTCATGATCTCCATAGAACTTAGAGTCACAATTTTTTCTGCCGATTGTTATGATAGATGAAAAGCAAAGATATGAAGGTAAATCTTGTAACATATGTACAGTGTGTACACATGAATCGGCATCCTGATCGGGAGTGTCAGTCGTTGGTGAAATAGTTAATGTTATCGCATCTTTAAAACTTTCAGTACTGTGTTCCCAGCCTTAGTGCCATGAGTGCCGAAACACCTTGTCCCCCTACTGCCACTAACTGAACACTGTGACTATTGGTGGTTTGGTTAACAAAATAAAGAAGTTCCAGGACACAGTGTATTAGAGCTTCTAAAGGTTTCACCCAGGCTCTTTGCTATAGAAAAAGTGTTTTATGCGCTACAAACATGATATCCTCCACTTAGGTGTTTTGGGAACCGGTAGTAGTGATGAGTAAATATAGAACATTTAATAATAGATATAAGTACATAAACAAAATAAAGATTAATACATAAATTAATTAAATGGTAAATAACATAAACAAATTGGTAGATGAAATAAACTAAGGGGCAGATAAAAGAACATAGTAATTAGTGAAATCTAAAATTAAGGATTGTAATACCATCAAATTTAAATAAAAGCTGGAAAACAAGAAGGTGAATTATGTAATATAGTGCAAGAGTAAAAGAGGTGATAGAATAGTAAATAGTGTAAAAGGTTTAGGAAGACAATGCTTTGACTCCATGTGGTGAGATAAACACTTGTTTACATCCCAGTATGTTGCATAGGAGGTGGTGATGGTAGAATGTGTAGTGGTGAATAGGGTAATATGGATGAAAATTATTATTATTTATTTATTTATAGGGCGCCACAGATTCCATAGCACTGGGCAATCACACAAATATAGATAAGCCATAAATAATACAGTGAGCAAGACACAAATATGACATATATGAAATAAAACAATATAACTAGTGCAAGAAATAAATAAATTGTGTTAAATGTGCTGTAAAGGTACTGTTATTAGTATTGTTATTATATATAATGTGTGTGTATGTATATGTATGTCAATACACACACACTTGCACATACATGCATGCAGTGTCCTTAACAGTCTTGTTACATTGCTTCTGCTATTAAATATAGTTAGGCTCTTCACGTTTCATGTTTCTTTTTTTCATTTGTGCTATGGCCAGCAGAGGGCATCCTTGCCCCATGTCAAAAACTTGACAAAACAGATTGACGTTACCCATGGAAAAAATATAAGGTATTTCATGTTGTATACACCATAAATCTATAAACAGGTGATATTTGGAGGTTATGTTTGTATTTTCTTCAATTGTAAATATATAATTACTGAATAAAAGTAGTAAGATCACGAAGGCTTGTTTCTATAAATGGTAGGACATAATTAAAATGTTACTATTGTGAGAGCTTTGTAAACTGACTGATTTTGTGATGGTTGTTTCTGTATTTGTTTATATCTCCAATTACTTTGGAAACAGCTTTGTATTCTTACAGTTATTTACTATACTCTCATATATGTTTAATTGGTAAAGTGCCACCATGTTTGCTTGCCTTACCCCCCGCACATCTATAGACACACTGCAGCATATAAAATACATGAGCATATATATGCCTGTACCAAAGAGATGACTATTGTGTTCCTACAAAACAGCTAACTATCCCGGACATAACCATTTTTAGTGTGGAAAATCATTTTGTGGACGTATTTATTTTGTGTATGGAAAACCATTTTTTGAACATAAGCATTTTATGGACATTATCATTGTGCGAGTTCTGGACAAATCCTGCTGGGGGTCATAAAAGTATAATTATTATGTGCCTTTTACATCTAATTTATATATGCATCTCTTTTTTTAAGAAACATATATTTGATTGCTTTACAAACCCTAACCATTGTCATCTTTCTGTCGTTGGTACGTAATGCTTTTGATGATGTGTTTATTGATCATGTTTTGGTTTAGTCCTAATTTAATATTCATTTTTGGTCAAATCTGTGAACAGGAGGGTGTAGCTGAGTAGGTTCACTATTCACAACATCCAGTTACTGGTTTCCTCTCCTCCCCCCCCCTCCCTCATTGTCATTCAGATTATCCATGTCACTCTACCTGCTGCTCATGAGCTCATCTTGCCCATACTGGCCTCTCCTATTGGCTTACTACTATGTCCTACTGTCCAGCCCCTATGCCAATGTGATTTTCAGAGATTCTCAGTAGTTGACAACTATTAATTTTAGCACAAGTGCTACCACTGGTGGACATGACACTCTTACAAAGGTAGTAACTGGATACTATTGTATACAGCAAAACATTACTGAACTAAATATCATACATAAAATAACTGCAGTGCTGCCAATCATGTTACTTGTTCCATCCTTTTCTGATAACAATATAATTTTTAATATCTGCTTAGGACAGTAATGCCTCTATTGCGTAGACTTCTGAGGCAAAGCAGACGTTTGATAGGCTTGCTCTTTGCTGTGCAGACTGGTAGATGATCAATGGAGTAAAATGAAATTGCTGGGCCCTTTAACAAATTGTGTGTGTGTGTGTGTGTGTGGGGTGGGGGTTGTTGGCGATATATGACCCCTTCATGTCTTTATGTTTGCAAGCCTGCATTGGGTCTGCTCATGGGGCAAACGCTTCCCTATACATGCTTTGGCTATGGAGTAACTTTGGCGTGTGAGTAGTTCACAATTAATATCTACCTTATGCAGGTGTAAGTACATGTCTGAGGACAGTCAGGTGTAGTCAGATATTAAACTAATGCACATTCTAAACCATGTCCAAACTTGTTTTCTGAGTAGACAAATCCACTCTTTACTGACCATGGAAGCATGTAAAGTAACAGCTGTCATAGTACATTATAATATAATTTAATAAGCTCCAACAGTGAGTAATCAGTGTTGCAATAGCTAGAATGGTCATGGTTTGACACATACTTATAACTGTTCTGCCCTAGCAGTTGGGTAATTAATAATCACTTTCTTGATGACTAAAATAAAGGACCTCCCATAGCTGATAGACAGATATTACACCTCAAAAATACAGTTTCCGGAAAGTTTAGCATCTTCTTGGTTTACAGTCGACTGTATAATTTCATAGAACGCCATCATTAGTCTTAAAGATATATGCGACCTCTGTACATAATCCACTATGTTGTAAGAAATGTATATCCCACTTATACTATATTATTTTTAACATTTGTTTGGGACATTGATTTATTTTGTAATAGAAAATGTTGCTGCACAAAACTAACTGTAAGAGGTGAAAAAACTTTGCAGTCCTTTAACACGTCTGTCAAATGCATAAAGATGACTTCACATGTTCCGTAAATATGACATATTTCATGCCTCTGACACAAATTCCACAGTCAGATGATTGCTATGCGGGTTAGGCCAAAAACAGTTCATCCTTCAAGTTTTCTCCCACAAACAGTAATCCCAGTAATACCTTAATTTTTAGTTGTTTTTTTTTAAGTGCATTTTTGTTATAATGTAATGAGCACTGTATACACCTATTTAATTATGAGATTTAAAGAGAATTGTGCCACAGTTTAAAATGTTACAGATCTGAATGAGTACAAATAATTCAACCTTTATTTGGTAAGCATTTTATAAAGTATATCCTGTGTAAGCTGGTTTAAGTAGTAAAGACAGCTGGCAAAGTCACTGCTTATTTAGTGATCATTTAATGAAAATACATAAACAAACGCTACATACTTTATTGTTAGCATCAAAACGCCTCCTGTTGGCACTGAAATAGAGAGAATTGGGCCGATTGGAGGCGACAACGAGTCTTCTCACAATGCCCGCAGGGTATTATTTGGGAGTTGGCGCAGTTTAATGGTGAGAGCATAATGTTCTTTACCCTGGGGTCATTATACATGCTTCTTCCTATTTCCTGAAATATATCTGGTCACTGGGACAAAAAAACTAAAATTCAAGGAAGATAATCAGTTTATTACAATTTATGTTAAGTATTTTAGAATTGTTGCCAACGTTCCCTGATTTCCAGGGATAGTCCTAGATTTTGAAGATGAAAACTTTTGTTTCTTAAGTTGATTCTGTTTTGTGATATTGTGTAATTGTGTGGTACTACTTTACTTTTAGTGGTTGTTAGCTCCAGTTTTAAATATTAGCTCTTATACTGTATGCTTAATGTGTGTACTAACAATTGAGTATGTAAAACATAATAATACTAGTATGTTTGTTTATTTTGTTTTATTTATAGTATTATGGTCATGTTAACTGGTCATGTTATATTGTGTATGTGTGGAGTCCCGTTTATACAAAATGCAATAGATATTATTATTATGTCCAGCGGTCAGGTCATGTTGGGAGTTGTAGTGTTCTATGTCTGTATAGGGTATAATATAATTGTATTATTATTATTATTATTATGTTCTGTGGTCAGGTCATGTTGGGAGGTGTAGCGTTATATATTTGTGTGTAATGTAATAATACTGTATTATCATAATACCTAGTGGTTATTTAATGTTGGGAAGGGTTTAGTTGTATGTGTTTATAAATCAGTGGTTCCCAGCCACAGTTAGCATAATATTATACATCCCATATTTACCTTGTTATGCCAGTCTTAATGAATACCATGTTCTATGGCTTCTAGTGGCCTTTATGCTATGCAACACCAGCAATTTCCATATTATGTCACCTCAAACTGATTTTGCAGTCCTGTATATTCTCAGATGTCAGTTCCAAATGTCCAGCATATATTTCAACTCGATACAGTTCATATAAAACAGCCTCACAAAGCTAGCACATAATATAACCCATTTGAAAAGTATGCAAGGAGAACAGCCACATATAATGAAGGCTGTATAATCAATATAGTTCTGTCTGTACCTGTATTTATAGGGTTGGTAACCACTGGAGTATCTCAGGGATCATTGTTGATATTTCCGGTATATGACGATGTCTTGTCTTGTATGTATTAGCGCTATTACTTGTCCTTTTTAGCAAGATGTTGCAAAAATCATAGGATCAATACCTCAGGAAGCGTAAGTCAAATGCAATTAGCTAGAGAAAATATATTCATTAAATCACATGACAAATGACATCAATAATGATAATACTGATTATGTCACTTAGATCATCCTAAACATCGGGCCTGGTGTAGAGTGCTATTTTAAAATTTGTGTAAATCAGTGTATACATGGAAGACTGCAATTTTGCGGCCACATTTTTTTACATTTACGTTTGGGCTGTAAAATTGCGTTCTACTCTGAATGAGGTCTGTCAGATAATACTTGGGGGCCGGCAGGGCCATCTTAACAACATTATGGGCCCCCGGGCAAAGCAGTGCACCAGGGCCCCTAGATATAGATATAGATATATAGATATAGATATATAGAGAGAGAGATAGATAGATGTACTTGCTCAGTGACCCTTGAAGGTTTTTTTTGCAGTTTTTTTTTCTTTTGCAGGATTATTTATTCTCATTAAGAGCCGTGCCTATGGGGCCCCCTTGCCCGTGGGGCCCCCGGGAAGCTGCCCATCGTGCCCAATGGAAAAGATGGCCCTGGGGGCGGGGGTCTCTAAGCTTTGCTTGTAGCCTTAATAACAACTTTCCTGTCCTTATCTCAAGGTAATAGACTCCAATGTAAATTACACTGAGATTAATTGTCATTACTACAGGAGTATTTATTAAAGCTATAGGCACACACAGACACTTGAATTTTAATATAATGAGTAATACTTGTGTTCTACTTACCCCCCCAACCTCCCCGGCCACATCACGCCACCACAGGCCACATCATGCCACCCCCCAACCACATCACGCCACCCCCGGCCACTTCACACCAAACCCCAGCCACATCATGCCATCCCAAGACACATCACGTCACCCCCCCAGCCACATCACACCAATTCCAGACACATCATGCCACCCTCCATCCAGATCATGCCACATCACACTAAACCCCAGCCACATCATGCCATCCCAAGACACATCACGTCACCCCCCCAGCCACATCACACCAATTCCAGACACATCATGCCACCCTCCATCCAGATCATGCCACATCACACTAAACCCCAGCCACATCATGCCATCCCAAGACACATCACGTCACCCCCCCAGCCACATCACACCAATTCCAGACACATCATGCCACCCTCCATCCAGATCATGCCACATCACACTAAACCCCAGCCACATCATGCCACTCCCAGACACATCACGTTACCCCCCCAGCCACATCACACCAATTCCAGACACATCATGCCACCCTCCATCCAGATCATGCCACATCACACTAAACCCCAGCCACATCATGCCACTCCCAGACACATCACGTCACCCCCCCAGCCACATCACACCAATTCCAGACACATCATGCCACCCTCCATCCAGATCATGCCACATCACACTAAACCCCAGCCACATCATGCCACTCCCAGACACATCACGTCACCCCCCCAGCCACATCACACCAATTCCAGACACATCATGCCACCCTCCATCCAGATCATGCCACATCACACTAAACCCCAGCCACATCATGCCACTCCCAGACACATCACGTTACCCCCCCAGCCACATTGCACCAATCCCAGACACATCATATCATGCCACCCCACAGCCACCCCCCAGACATATCACAGCACATGACCTCAGACACATTATGACACCCTCCCCAGCCCAGAATACTTTCCTGTACTGTGTTGGTGCAGAGTGGAAACGTCCTGCAGAATGAGCACGAAATTAGAGCTCCTCAGTTTACACTCTGGAGGCTGTGTGATGTACTGGGAGCAGCTGACTGCTCTCCCCACCTACCAAACCCGTAAACTCCCCCTCCACGGGTGCACATGCACGTGCCCCCCTTTGGTGAAATTGTTTGTTTAAACAAACAGAAAAAATAAAAATACCTGGCTGCTTCAGTTGAAGGCCGGTCCCCCCCAGGCATGCACCAGTGATCTGCCACCTCTCGGCGCCCCTGGGTGGAGATGGAAACACAGAGGTTCCTGTTCTAGAAGTCTGACATGCAACCCTAATTGAGTTTTAGGGATCCATTCAAGAATTACTAGTGTCTGAGTTGAGTCCCATTTCAAGCCCCTAATGATAGGCTTGACTTGTCCTGGTACTCAACCAGAGGTGTGATAAGCTGATTTACAGTAGAGATAGAGAGAGTAGAGAGATCTTCAGTCAAGAGATTCACTTGGCAGAGTTCCAAGTAGGAGACTAGCTATAGCCATGCAAAACTGCAGATACATGGAGTACTTTTATGGGTGTGCTGGGGCTGATAGCTAACATATCAATCCATTATGTGGAGTTAGACTGTGAAATCAGGGAGCATGAGTGCAGGTATATGTGATCTGTTGGATGCCCACCCATGTCCAGAGAGAATGGGATGAGGGACTATCAGCTCTTATGCAACATCTGTGGGACCCAGTCATAGCTAACCTTTTTTAAAACTTTCATGTGCAACGTATATTTACGCATTCTAACCCATAGAGTCTATGGATGTAGACTGAGGTAGCCTGGAAGAAGCCTGACACGAGGTAGCTACACTTGTGATAAGCCCCTACATTACATACACCATTGGAAAAGGGAATGTAACTTCAGTGACCATTGAAGTTTCTGTAATTTCTAAAAATAATATTTGTATTGCAATGCATTCTAACAAGTGTCCCAGCAGTCCCTTCACTGTACACTCGTAGCTGCTACTAACATTAATGTCAGGAGTCTTTGCTCACTCAAACTTCCCAATAAATATGATTGGTTTGAAGCTGATGTACTCATTAATTCATACAAAGTGTTTCTGCCTTTGAAGGGCTTTATCAAGGATATAGTTAACAGAAAATCTGGTTATATCAAAGGATCGCGGCCCTCTGTAATCACTCTAGTCCTGGGAAGTTTCATGTTGGGCCATACAGTACATTTTCTATATCCCTGTTTAATAATTGCTACATATTATCAAAGGTGATTTCTTTAAAAAAAAAACACCTATTTTTTAAAATGCTAATATTTGATTGCATGGATTTTTTATGAACATTTCCCAAATAATTCACCTTTTCTGTGTGTGATCATAAGGACTAAGGTGAAATCCCAGAAATAGCCCACTAACACAGCCGGACACTATTTTCATACCTCCCAACAATTAAAAGTAAACATTCTGGCAATAATGTATTAAATATTTAATTCTAAGCACTTGTTTTATCTCTCAATATTACCTATATTCATCTTTAATTAGTAAACAAAGTTCTGCATTCAGTCGGTGGTATTATACAGCTAAACAGCTACATACACAAATAAATAAATAAAGGTTGTCTCTAGTGCCGTATGCCAAATATTTATGCCCAACTTTCCATGTTCCGCACTGGCACTGTGCCACTGATGTTTCTTTTTTTTTTATGATTATTCTTTGATTTCACACAGAAAAACTCTTATGTTCAGCTAGACACTGTGTGAGTGTGATATATGAGTTAAAGCTATCAAGGTAGTCGCTGACATCATAACCCAAAAATGTAATTATGTTATTTTAATTAGAGTTCATTAAATAGGGAAAAACCCAGCACGTTAATTACTTTAATAAAGTGCCTTGTGAACAAAACAGGTTCTTGTCTCTTGTCTGGATCCCGAGACAGGAATAAGGTAACATACGATGTTATGAGTTTTGGAGACTTTATACAGTCTGTCCTCTCCCAACCTGTCTCCGTCCCCTGGGCTCAGTGCTGCCTTTCTCTGCTAGGGTACAGGAGTAAGTGCGTCATGTCTGCTCTGGTCGTATCATTGTGACTTGTGTGAACCACTGTCATGGGTTAACCCCACATTTTCTGGGTTGTTGTAGCAGATTTGGTGTCAAGAAAAGTCACTTAATATTCAAACTCACTCTCCCAGGATCTGTTATGTCTGTATTGTAGAATATGAAGCAAGGACAATTTAAACTTTTAGGTCCCCTAAACTGTGCGTACTGTGTACCCCCTTCCCACGTCGCCGCAGAGCTCTACTACTAGCTTTGCATAAAATACATAAATCTGCTGTATATTGAAAGCAATTAAAAAATGGGCATGTATTTTCTTCATGCTCCAACACTACTAAAGACCTGTCAAGTCACACTCAATGTCATGGTGACGGGAATTCACCACACAGTGAACATTCTATTTATTCTTTTGAGCTTCCTGCACCGCCGCCATCCAGCCCGCTATGTCCGTGCACTGCAGATGCTCAAGTAGACAGAGAAGCAGAATCATAATAGACGAGTTGCACAATCAATTTAAAACCAGCAAAAGGTGCAACTAAAGGGAGAGGCAATTTGTTATAAGTGCAAACCACTGGAGCAGCCCATGTGATGGGCCCTGTGATACGGGGTCATCTGCTCCGCAGGCCCACACCCTGCTCCTCTGAGTTCCAGAACTGAAAGCCCAAGTGGTGCTTTACAGCGAATGCGACAGCCCCAAGGCATGCTCAGAAGAGGAGAGCAGAGTCCTTCAGTGCAAGGAGATGCACATTGTGCTGTGGGATCACATGTTACATCCCCCGCCTTGGTCGCTGAAGATGAAGAGTCGGCATATTTCTTATCTTTATGGACTTATTTTACACTAAGACCATTGTCACGTGATTGGTGAAAAGCAGATGTGATACCAAATTTTAGAAAGAGGAAAAAATCAGATGCAGGAAATTATAGACCTGTGAGCCTGACTTCTGTTGCATGAGATTCTGACAGATGGAATTCTGACAACAGAGTAGAAAATAATTTGATAACACAGTGGAGCTGATGCTAAGTTGGCTGTGCGTCTGTTTCATTAGTGTAAATTACACACTTTGCCAACGCACAATATGCTACGCATACGTTCTTATGCAGAGCTGGTAGCATCTGACACTTGCGCCTCCTTATGAATGGAGAGATAGAACGGTGAATGGAAGGGGCTTGCAATTGCAGGCCTAGTACAGTAAGGGTTTGTTAGCCTAATCCTGAATGATGCTGACCTGTAGGGACACACAAATACGCCTGTCAGTTGTTGCGGGTGCCTGAGGGCTGGTGGTGATGATCATCAGCACGGACCTCGGCAGCGTGTAAAAGAAAAGGTCAAAGATATTTTTTTTTAAAGACACTGGGTATGATGTACTTTTAGAACTACAAGTTCACAAACGGCTGCCAAAGAATGCTGGCACTTGTAGAACTACGAGCGCCAGCATGCCCTAGCGTCCAGGGTGCGCTGGGACATGTAGTGCACCTGTAAAAGATTGCATTGTAAAATATACACAGTGAAAAGAAATATAAATATAAAATATAATGTATTAATAAATATAAACTCCTACACAGACCCTTGTTCTCCACTTTATTGCTCACCTAAATCCTGCAGGATGCTCTTCTTGCTTTCGGCTTGCAATCCATTGTTAAAAAAAAATAAACAAATCTGTGGAGTGATGAGAACATGCTCCCTGATGAGCCGCAATGCAACTGACAGGCCGGCGGCCTCTCCGGTTCTAATCAATACAGAGAGGCTTCACTCTGATTGGTCAGAGGGTGGGATAGGTGCTCTGTATTGGTTAGTAGCGGTGAGACTCCACCACTTACTACTAACTGCATAGAACTAAACTGTATCAATGCAGTTCATTGATGCAAAATAGAGTAGAGTTCATTGTAAACATTTATTAATCTACCAATAAAATAGAAATCACTAATTTTTTGCAGCAATATCATTTTAGTTTTAATAGAATTCCCTGGTTTTTGTGTCTCCTGCAAACCTCTTGATTAAGAAAGTTAACTTACCTCATCATCAAAGTACCCATTTATATATAAATATATGTTAGGTATCGCTCACACCTGACACATTTTACATCAAGGGAAAATATAAGCTCAGTGCCCTTAAGGAATAAGTAAATATAAGTAGATATGGAGTTCATTAGCCAGTAGGGAAACAGTCCTGTCTTTATGCAGCACCATAGACCGTGTTGACAATGAATAAATAAACAATTATCTTGGTATGTACAATGCAATTTTGTATTCACAGAACTTCACATGCAAGCTGCACACGTTTGACTCAATAAATAAACACTTGTAGAGGGCCTCTTATGACAATGCCATAATGTCAAGTTGGGTGCAAGAGGATTTCATTATATTTTAATTTGGGTGTTTTGCATATAAGTAAGACATAGTATATGATGTGATCCTCCATATGGCTGTTTAAACTTTCCCAGTCACACTTCCTAGTTGCTCTCTGCACCACAGTCCTATGACAGTGATTGCCTTGGGGTGAGGTAGAGGCAGCTTACAAGCCAGAAAGCTGTTTAATGATTGGTTGGTGCAATATGGCTATTCTCATAATATTATTCAAAAACCTGTTTCATAGATTACAATTTGCAAGGGACAGCCCCACAGCCAACAGTTTTGTGAGAATAGCCAAATTGCACCAACCAATCATTAAGTAGCTTTCTGACTTGTAACCTGCTTAATGATTGGTTGGTGCAATATGGCTATTCACACAATATTATTAGCTGAGGGGCTGTCCCTTGCATATAGTGATCTATGAAACAGGTTTTTGAAGGTAAACCGATAGCCTGAGGCTAGAAAACCCCTCCTAACTTGAAAAGAGTCAATGTCTGATATTAGACACACACAAGATGTACATGAAGTGAGACGCTGATATTCCCTCCTTCCCCTCAATCACAAGCCACCCTCACCTTATTTTTCTCATACTAATTTCTTATTCATTCCTCTGGGCCTTTTAAATGTTGTTTATCATGATCAGAGCCGGATTAAAAATAGGGCTAAAGGGGCTACAGCCCAGGGGCCTCGGGCAGCTGGGGGGCCCGCTGGCATTCATTCAGCTGGCTGTCACCTGTTCAAGGAGAATGACAGGCAGCTAACAGCAAATCTTATGCTGTTAGTTGCCTACTGTCACTGTAGTACTTACGCGGTGCTCAGTAATCTCCTTACTGAGAAGATCTCGTGAAAGTGAGACTGAGTCATAGTCTCACTCTCATGAGATCTCCTCAGTAAGGAGATTACAGAGCGCCACGGAAGCACTACAAGGAGAGAAACAACGGAAGGAGGTAAGGTCACAGGGGAGCTCATGGGGGGGCACCCTCACAGTACCCTTAGCCCGGGGGCCTCCCTTCCCTTAATCCGGCCCTGATCATGATCACACTAGAGGCTACAAATGAAAAACTATTCATGCGGGCAGCACTGGGCTACATTGAAATATAATTGACATTGATAGGTCCCCCTCAATTACTTAATCTGATCTACATAACAGCTCATAAGCATCTAATTTACATACTCCAGCTATAGACAAAAGACAGAGAACTGTACGAAATACCTTTTAAAATGATGGTATGCAATAAAACCAATGTAGCTGATTAAAAAAGAAAGTCGCAACTAAAATGCGCAAAAGATCTCTATCCAACCTGTGTCTCAATGATGTACTGCTGAGATGATTATGTTGATGGACTGCTGTGAACTCTTGCATTGCTATGCTGTAATTATTTTAATTCAGTTGCAAATATTGATACTTGAATTAAGAATGCATTTGTTTCATTTTGTGCAACATCTGATTTCTCTTGCACTCTCTCTTTGCAATTTTGTTGCCATTTTTTCACGTCTATACCATAGCCCCAGGTGTATAATAAAACATCCATCTACCAGAAACTGCCAATTAAGGGTACTCTTACCTATAGTTTTATCTGTGGGTTTTAGAAATAAAAACTTAACTTTTCTTGGGAAAAAAAAAACAAGTATAAGAATAATAGATGGAAAATAACTATCAACCACACAAAGCACATTACATTTTCGTTGGCCAATCAATTGTTTTCTTTGTGGTTTCAATATGCTGGCTAGGGCTGATTGGGTTAATTCCGT
The DNA here is from genome assembly GCF_038048845.1 of Mixophyes fleayi. Taxonomy (NCBI): domain Eukaryota; kingdom Metazoa; phylum Chordata; class Amphibia; order Anura; family Limnodynastidae; genus Mixophyes; species Mixophyes fleayi. The sequence continues at coordinate 76,461,753 of NC_134412.1, forward strand.
GCTGCCAGGCGTGAGATATAAATACATTACTCAGAGATAGATCAAGATTTTATGAACACGAAGGTTTGCCTACCTCCCCCCCTTCTAAACACACAGCGAGAGACCTGAAGTCTAAGGGTACATATTGTTTGATATTTTTTGTGCCTCCTCATTAATCTCTTTCTCGTGCCTGAGACGTTGAGAAGGAGCGGGGATTAACATAAAACTGTGTAAACAAGACTGAAAGGAGAGTTAGAGAAAGCTGAACATCTCAGGACAGGGAAGGCGACAGACAGAAAGTTGAGGTGGAAGGGTATTGGGAGACGTTGGGTAATGCAAATATACTGGACAGGATTAATGGATAATGTACATCTGATGGGCAGGCGGCGAAACAAGAGTCAGTTGAAATATGGCATTTTGTTGGCGAATAATTTTGTGTATGTCGCAGACGGAAATGAGGAAACTTACAGTTTTTAATCTACACACAAAACTGGGTTATATTTGTCAGAACATAAACAGTCATATACATTTAATAACCCAATAAACTGTCATGCTCACTGACATATGCTTATTATAATAGGCTATATATAAAATATTGTTTTCAGAAAAATATTTCTTATGATCCATTTATTTCCGAGCAGTACATATTTAGATACAGATAAGATTAGATATCGGAGCCGTAACTTAAACTTTAAAACTTTTAGCGCCCGGGGAGAGAAGGAAAACTAGAGTCCCCCCTAGCCTTCAGTTTTAACCAAATGAATCCTAAAATATTCATATTCATAAACTGCGCCCCTTCAGCTCTGCGCCCTGGGTAGTCGCCCCTTTCAGACAACCCTTGTTATGGGCCTGTTCGCTATATATATATATAAATATTATAGACTTTGTATAAATATTGCAGGATTGGGAAACAAACAAATACATGTAACTGAATTTGTGACTTAAAAGACTTTTGTTGTGATTAATTTTCTATAACCGCAATGATGAGTTAGAAGAAATAACAGAAGTGGATTGTGACGTTTCACACAAAATATGTCATTTATGAACATGGGAAAATGCAGAAGTGTAGTAGAAAAGGGATAACTTTCTGTTTAGTTATATTATACATCTATTTTGCACCTGTTGTTAAGGTCACACAATGGAGTAGGGTTGCAAGATTCTGTTGATTGTGAGAAGAGCCAATTTTGGCTTCTGATGATGGGCCTGTCCATCAACATAGGTGAATCAGAAGGTGGTATATGCAGAATTTGGGATATTGGAAAAAAAATTCATAACAACTGATTAAATTTCAGAAACTTCACCTTTATTTTATATGAATATTTTTTTCTATTCATTTACTCACTTCTGTAGAGGTCTGGAGAACATAGTTCCAAGTAGTGGTGTAAGGCAGGGAGCTTTAGCCCCAATAGAGGGTCTGAGCAGGGCACCCTGCAAACACTCTCCTTTTCCATCTTGCCCTCCCTTGCCTTTTTTTACTGTTTACTCATTCAAAATTGATCAATTCATGCTGCCATAACATTTCTTTTATTAAAGAAATATACCACCTCCTTAGCCACAATGTACAGCATGCCAGAGTAACCTGTTTATATCTCACAGTATTTAAACTAGACAGAGCAGACTTTCCATTATCATAGAAATGTATTTGTTCATAAATATATGCAGGGCAATACCACCAACGTTGACATGATTAACACGGCCACCCTGAGACAGCAAAGGCTGAGACTGGAACTGACTATAAAATAACCAATGTATCACTTCTATAAGCTGGAATAGATGACTCTTACAAGTAGTTTTAAAATAGCCATTTTAATTTTTGGGTTTAGTTCACTGTAGAGGAATTTCATTCCCACAAATATCTTATTGCACCAAGTCCTTTTATTGTCTGCACTACTTCATAGATGCATTTATGTGACTAGTAGTAGGGTAGACTAATAGATAAATATAAGACTATTTTCCTACTATATACAGTCAATGACCACACACAGAGGCATAGCGGACGCTGGCCAACTGCATTTTCAGCATAAAACTATTAAAACCCAGATGGATTTCAATTGTTCTCAGCTATCTTCAGTGGTTTGTGGAGCCACAAAGCAATTTCCGGACAATTTGGTTTTAATCGGCCAAATTGACTGACAAGCTAACCCTTTCTGACCAACTATAGTGTAGTAAGAATGGCCATTTGGCATTTGTTTATCGTGCAAAATTCTGGAGCATAGCTTGACCATTCATTAGGCAACCTAGGCTCTCGTCTAGGGCCCAGTGTGTGCTAGGGAGCCCAGATTACCCTTACCTATTTTTATTATTTGCTCTTTTTGACAAGTGAATAGTGTACTGAGCCACTGGCTATTCCATCATCCTACACTGCTGCTATTCTCTTCACTTCCTGCTCAGAGAGGAAGGGGACATCAAAGTTCCCTTCCCCTCTGAGCAGAATTTAATTTCAAACACCTTGGCGGTCATATAGCAGGGAGCTCATTAAGATCCCTGTTAATCATGTACACTGCAGAGGGGAGCTGCCTATTCTTGCTACCCAGATAATTATGCAAAGGGAAAACCACAGGTGTGTCTAAAAATTAATTAAATACCCCAAAATTGAACTTAATTTAATTAGTTACTATAAACCAACCAACTCCCTGTATAAATGTAGCGTTATCGGTACAGACAGTGTGACTCTGGAGCTAAGCAGTCCAAAGTCACATTATATATTATATATATATATATATATATATATATATATATATATATATATATATATATATATATATATATATATATATATATAAAAACAGGGATACTCTGCACTCTCCAAACACATAATTAATGCTGTACTAAATACTGTTCTATAATAAAAACAGGGAATGTTAGTTCCACATATTGCAATATATGTTAAGCTGACCAACTCACGCCAAAGTCTTCCCAATCTGGTCAGTCCTAACATGATTAAATGCTATGCTATTTTATCTGGGCTTAAGGCTTACCTGCACACATCTTTTAAAGGCAAGTCTTTCCCAAGCACTAGCAGCTATATATATATATATATATATATATATATTATTAAAGTAATTTTATCCTTTTCCAATAAGCATTGTCTAAGAGATTTGTGTTTCCAAAGCACAAAATGATTTATTTTAGCAGATGCAAAATGTAGCAGTTCAATACATAATTATAATACAGTACAGCCGATACCAAATATATACATACATACATACCGCCGCGCCCTTCGCTGCGCTGAGCTGCGCTCCACTGGTACCAGCTTACAGTACTTCACTTCAGAATACTGTGGTCAGAGTATGACTGGGCTATTACCAGCTAGAGCTGTATTATATACAGTCAGTGTTACAGAGAAAATAATGCAGATGACGTGGCTTGCTTCTATAGGTCCAGGCTTCAGGAGGGTCCAGTGTAAACAGGTCATAGGCTAGTTCAAAAAACCCCCTCCAAGGGTGAGGGTCAAAATTCCAGATGATTCTCCTGCCCAGAAACCAGTTTGAGCTAGTCTATTCACAATACACAGTCAGTAACAGTTTAAACATTTATTCCCTAACATCGCTAACTAGAGTATGCAATGTGCGATCTCTTCGGCTAATGAACCGGACAACTGCTGATGAATAGGGTATTAAAATGATACTAAACATGACATGTTTCTTGTAACCTGAACTTTAAATATCACTAAAGTGTACATATAATCATAATATATATACTAAATAATAAACTAAATTATATCTGCTCAGAAATCACTGTGGAATGGAACCATTATAATATGAAATATATAAATAACTAAATATAAGAGTGCGAGTGTGTTTGTGCGTATTTTACCACGTGATCGCGCCATGCCACGTGTTACGTGGCTTACTGATCGCAATCGCGCGGTAAAACAATATTAATCAATATACTTTCGTTCATCCAATTATACGACTTCGACAATATATTATCAACGAGGGCACTGTACGAGTGGTATGATAAAAGTTTCCAAGTAAAGACATTTGGTAGACTGGCAGTAGAAATGGAGCACAGGAAACATAGGTGAAGTCCAATTTAATGAGATTGAAGTATATTGATGAGCAGTGATGTCATGCAGGTGTTGGCACGCATACCTGCGGCTTTAAGATCCAGTAAGAGCAAAGCTACCTTTCCAGATTATTGAGACTATCTGACAAGTGTCCAGCATACCTGTTCCTGTTCCTTTGTGTAACTTACCAGCCTCTGTTTGACTACTGTCAACTACTGTGTAAACACTGCTTCAGCTTCCAGTCATGACTATCTACATCAGTGCATTATTTGTGTTAACCTGCTTATTGCTCTGAAACCCGTGGATGATTCTACTACTGAAGGAACTGTCGCCTGACCCTGTTGCTACTCAAGCGGTTTGTGCCTGCCTCTCCCCAGCCATTCATCGTTTGCACTGTGCTGTTCTCAGTGCTGTTCCCTGGCTGAGCATTCAGCTTACACTTTATTACTTTGATTTATCATTTCCGCTTCTGCTAATATATGCATTGCTTGAGACTGTGTTTAATATTGAAGCAAGTTCCCATTTGTAACCTGCCAGTTGTTACATGTTGCACTGCAGTTTCTCCAATGCTGTACTATGGCTGAAGATTTGATGTTCAGTGAGACTGTGCCCCAGTGGTGCTTACAATCTATATTCCCTACAGCATAAACACACACACAGGTTAATAATGCCAGAAGCCAATTAACCTTCATGGGAGGAAACCGGAGCACCTGGAGGAAACCAACACAAACACAGGAAGAATGTAAAACCTCCAGACAGATAGGGCCTTGATCAGAATAAAGCCCCTGGCCTAAGTGTTGCAAGGCAGCAATGCTAACCACTGTTTCATTGTACCACCCCAAAGATGATATTTTTTTCCGCATGTATGTGGGAAACATGATTATGTTATATTAATTACGTGGGAAGATACGTTGGCTCTATAGCTACAGTGCATCCGGAAAGTATTTACAGCCCTTCACTTTTTTCACATTTTGTTATGTTACAACCAAAATGGAATAAATTCCTTTTTTCCCCTCAAAATTCTACACACAATACCCCATAATGACAACGTGAAAAAAGTTTTTGTTTTTTTTAGATTTTTGCAAATCACATGTACATAAGTATTCAAAGCGTTTGCCATGAAGCTCAAAATTGAGCTCAGTTTCATCCTGTTTCCACTGATCATCCTTGAGATGTTCCTACAACTGGAGTCCAACTGGAGTGGTAAATTCAGTTGATTGGACATGATTTGCAAAGACACACACCTGTGAGGGTTGAATACTGAATAATGAGTCCTGAATCTAAATACAGGATTCCTAACAACTGGAACGAGGGCTTGAAAATTTTTTAGTAAAAGTTAATGAGCAAAGGGAGTATATGGGTAGATGGGGATAAAATGCTTGTCAGGCTAGAAGAGTGAAGGGGTTTCGGAAAAATAAGTCTGGGAAGAATAGTTGAGTAAGCACAATGGAGAGTGGAGGGTTGTTTCTGCCCTTGTGTAGGTAGAGGAAGTGTGTTTGTGGTTGGTCAGGAGTAGCAGAGCTAATAGGGGTGAGTGAACGATTCTCCTGCTGGAAGATCAGACATTGAGCAGGGAAGTAGGAAGAAGGGATGGGAACTGCTTTCCAAGGTTGAGTGGAGGGAGAAGGTCAGTGAGCGTAACATGTGAAGAAGATTGTTTATATGGAGAAGGCTCACAGAGATATTTACTTGTGTTGTGTCTGTGTTCCCTTTTATATATGTGTAGATCGGTCTGTGTTGTGATTTGGGAAATATAATATAGTAATATAAGTGCAGTAAATAAATAACAACAACTTTAAAAGTTACTTTTCTACGTAAAAAATTAAACTATGCACAACCTTTGAAACTCTATAATGAAATTGTATAACTGCCCTCGGCACTCACCTTAGTACACAGAAGGAAAAGGGTGCAGTTTAAACTACAAATTCTCATTTAGACACTGTGTAAACGGCCTGGATTAATCACCAAGCTGTGTACCTATGGAAGGGATGTCAAACTGGACCTATGTAAAGTATCTCAATGTGGTAGCAGTAGGGGAGTTTTAAAAAATAATGGCAAGTTTAATTTAAATTTTAAAGCCAGTTAGCTCTCTTGCTCACAAATACCCATTATTTATTTAAATTATGAAATTGATTTTTCCATCTATAGTCTGGGATCATTCTTTCTCCCATGTCCTAAAGGTTGCTGTTATGCCATAATTCTTTGTAATAAAATATAGCACTTATGAGAAGGAGCTATTTAATTTTGAAGACGGACAATTTGTCAGTAGACAGCAGTGAATTTATATCACTGCACAACAAAATCTAAAGTAAGTTAAATAAGTGAAATCTTTGTAAAATGAAGGATTTCTGTTGACAGCACCTCTTACAGTCAGCCACACACAGAGTACGGCGGGGGGTGAGAGAGGGGAATAGGCTACTGCTTGTAAGTGTGTTTTTGCAAGGAAACTTCAGCTGTGGTCATTAAGATAATCATGTCATGCTGGGGACATCACTTCTCCTACTGCCATGGCATCATTGCCAAGTGCAGGAATAAATAAGGTACACATCATGTCTTCCAACACGTATGAGGTATTTCCAACCCCCTAGAGTCTCAAATTATTTTTTCTTATTATTAACTGCTACTACTACTGTGAGGCTAATGTATAAAATTAAACTAAAACGTTGGGTGGATTATATACTCTTTTGGATATTTTAAAAATAATGTAAACTTAAACCAGTGTATTGCGGCCTTGCTTTAATGGCATTGTAATAATAGCACTGATGGGACCCTTTAATAACTATTTAGAACTAATCTCGTTAATAAACTATTGCCAAATGTAGTTTGCAGTTTATCCAAGAAATACTATCCTCTTTCTACTCTAAATTAACTGTGTGTTATACGTATATATCTTTATATATTAATCAGACACGTAACATAGCAGACATCCTAGACATGGGACTTACAATCATACACACAATATGTATGGTTTCCTTCCAGCCACTTACACACAGATTCTTCTATACACTCATACATTACTAATAGATAACCATATACACTTAGTTACACATAACACATGACAGGCATAATGATACTTATATCAGGAAAGATTACGCAGAGATGTATCTTTATTTGAGACGTTATATATACAGTATTCTTGTTAACATACCAGTCTTTTTATAACCAGAATTCATGTTTATTTATATCAAAGTTTAATACAAAGTTGGTTGATAAAAAGAACTATCACGAAAAACTTCGATATTTTAAATCAAGATACACTTCTTGAACCCATTGTAGGAGAAAAATTGAAAGTGATATTTTGGAAGAATAAAAATCTTAAGAATGTACTAGAGCCGAGTTGTTTCAGACAATAATAATATCCAAATAGAGTAGAAAGAGCATTGGTTACCGATAAAACCACTAGGGTGCTTTAAGTGTAATAAACTTATCTATTTAATAACAGTCTTACACATAATATAAAACCCTGTAACATAGATGACACATTATATTGTGAAGTTTCCTTTAGTCTGTATTATTTACCCTTATTTATGTGTATATGCACTTTAATCATGTGTATGTGTGTGTGCGTATGTATGTATGTATCCAAGATTCTACAACAATTCTCATCATTTCTAACCACAACATAAATCAAAATGAACTCTCATTATTAATTACTGTACTAACTACAAATCCTGTTATCACGCATAGTACTAACTTCACCGACTTCTAGTACTAACGATCACTGTTACTATACAAACACACGCTGTCCTCCATATTGCTTCTCATATATGTCTCACAGTCTCCATAACTTCACTATATGTATCTCACAAATGTCATAGACTAATTTTTCCACACAGTAACAATGATAACTCTCATTGCTAACTAAAACTCTCATTATTATACACAATATGCAGACACCACATTATGCTATATACACAAGCCTCCATATTGTCTAATATGCATTTTAAATGTATCACACTCTCCATTATGTCCTCATATGCATATCACATGCATCACACTAGCAAACTCCAAGTACAAAGTATAAATCACAAATTCATATATAAATATTCCTATGTGCAATCTCCCAAACAATCTGCAGTCACCATATTTACATAACAACACTTCTCCCAGTAATCACATCACACTGCTCCCAATAATCCATCATCATTACTAACTACAGTATTATCTATGACATCTAAAACTCCAAAATTCACCACAATCCTTCCCTGTAGTGTTACCTATACTTAGCATTCTTTGTTCCACTATTGATCATGTCATTTGGGGGAGGGGATAAGAAAGAGGATGTCCAATTGGGAAAAAGTGTAAGCTTTGTGTCTTTCTCTTTTGTTAACTATGTCTGTGGGAGGAGCCCTGTCAGGAAGTGGTAATCAATCTATTCAAGTGCAGTTTTGGTTCAACCCTCACACAGTTTGAATAAAGCATATATCACTGAACTAAATAATTCATTGACATGTGAGATGGAGATGGGAGATATGTCCTTGAACATACTCTCATGAGCAGGACAAAATATTTGTAAAAGTTAACACCCTATTAAAAACTATTTTTGCTTACCTTTTTAATGCAAAACCTATCAGGGACCCCACCAGTTTGGGAGAACTCACTGAATATCTGTTACAGCTTCCTCTCCTGTTTTGATATCCATGAACAGTTGACTGTGTCAAAATCAAAAGAGCCTAAACTCTCATTGCTTATGTTAGAAAGTAGCACAGTGCTGTCTGAACCTCCTCTTCCTCCAGTTGTCATCACAGGAACAAGAAATGTTGTGGCATTGGCAGGATTGCTTTCTCCAGAACTACCTTGTTTCTGCTAGTTGGGAGGAGAAGACTCAGTAAAATTAGTTTTAGGTGGAGTTACCATTTAAGGAGGTATAGTTTGGGCTCATACTGGAATTTCTTGTGAGTGGAGCACTTTGGATTACCTGTTTTAGAAGTAATTCACAGACCTTCCAACATGACCTATTCAGATAGATACAAAATGGTGTGCTCCTGATCTTCCCATATATTTCATAGAGGAGTAACAGAAAGTAATTGACAGAGAAGGGTGTTTTTTAACTTTAGATAATTCTGCAAAGGTTGTGGCAGTAGCAAAATAAGTGGGAAGTTCAGGAGCAGGATATTGTGTACCGTGTGGAATGAGTCCTGTCGCGAGACTAGAATTCATTTTCAGTTCAATTATTTGTGAAACATTTGACCACACATGTATTTTGCCTTCTGTACATATAAAGAATTGTTGACGCTTTGGTCATCTAGATGCACATTTTCTACTTATTTTTTAGTGTTATACACTAATTTAAGTTGTTTATATTTTATATAGCACCAAAAAGGTTAAAAAAAAACTAGCCATGACTTCAAGATGTATTACAAGTGGCCTGGAAGTTGTTAGCCAATAAGAATATGAGCAAACAGCTGAGTCAAAAGAATTCAAGTTAAATTTTTACCAGTTGATTTATTGTAAGAAGAAGTTACTCGAAAATTTGTGGTATTAATATTGGGGCACGAGTTAATCATGAAGAAATGAGTTGGGACAATGAAGTATCAATACTTTGTTTGCCCACCTTAGACCTTAGTAAATACGTTCTCCACTCCTTCTCCACAGCTTCATGTAACCATGACTCCCAAGCAGTAAAACTTGCTTCCATTAATGAATGCCAAATGGCCACTGGTTTTGGCTTAGCAACTTCATCTTGCTATTTTATATTGATAATGGGCTTCTGTCTTTAACTTTGTGCAGTAAAGCCATGGTAATGTTTTGTATATTTAACGCAAAGATGCTCTTGTAATCCAGGAATCGGTGTTTAGGAATTGTCGGTAGTGCATTGATCTCTCCTTGTGATTTGCTTCTTCGTGAAGGTTAATGACTGGTTGCTCCTCACTCAAACATCTTTCTTTGGTTTTCATGTTCATCAGTTTTAATAACACAGTAAATGCTACACAGCTGGTACCAATTAGGTATGCAAATTATTTCCGGTGACTGTGGCCATTCACTTATTTAAAAGGTTTAATAAATGGCTCAATGTTGCAACACTTGCCCAAAATCTAGTTTTGTGTAATAAACAAATGTCTTGTTTATTGGCAACAACTGTTTTTTATTAAACTTGAATTAAAATTTGACAAAAAATGTTTTAATTAACAGTAAAATACTAGTAAAATTATGACTTTTAAGATTGCAACATATATTGATTAAAAACATGTTTGCATCAGTTATAAATAATGTATATATTATAAATTGCACCTGATTTATTGCAATTGTATTTAATAGTTCTTTTGCACACTGCTGGATCTGGAGGGTCCTAAAATTAATCCAATGAAAGCGTTACTGTCTGATTTCATCTATAAAGAATCCAGATGTTTCAAGTTGATACTATTATATCATCTGTTATATGTATTTCCGGCACATTGACTGCAGAGTGAGCTCATGCTAGTTACAGCTAATTTCAATTAGAACACTACAGTAAAGTTGATCCAGCCAGACTTCCGATAACTCTCACTGGAGTCAAGAAGGATTTTATCCTTTTTATTGAAGCAATATTGGCAATGATTCATAGAGGTTCCTTAGGGTGCACCCCAAAGAGATTTGGGAATGTTAATACTCAAGATATTCTTCTGTGTCTTTTCAACCTTATCAACTAAGTTTCATTGCTACTATAGTACTTGGTAATTACCCATATAAATAGGTATGTTGGATTTTCTTTGTCTCTGAATTGTGGATAGGTTGGCTTTAGTCCCAATGTACTTGTACAACGCAAGTCATGTTACATTAAAAAGTGATGGCAGGGCCGAAGTTATTTATGTAGCAAGGTGCACATCATGGTGAATTAATAAATGTGTCTTTTGTGCAGTATGGTGGAGATGAATATGCTTAGTTTACCATGCTTTATGTCCACCACATACCGATGCAAGCCTATCATGCCCACCACATTCAGCAGGAAAAGCAAGGCCGTTACTTGCAGTCAGTACCCAGAATAGAGCCCACCACTCCTGATTATGTCACCAATATGATCCGATTGCCAGGTCTAGGATTTTCTACCAGGCTGTGCTATCATTGGCTAATGGCCCTTCTCGAAAAAGAGAGTGAAAACATCCAGTATTTTATTATTAATTTAGAAAAGAAAAAATAAGGGGGTAAGCCTAAAATGAGATTAAGCTGTATTGTGTGATGCCTTTTCGCTTATCTGGGCTATAGGTTTCTATGGCATTCTGCAAAATGCCAGAACAAATCATGACCGTATAGTGTAATTTCCTCTCTCTTCCATTTACTCAGTGACATACCTGTAACTCATCAAGAACTGATACAGAGATTTGCTTGCCTGCAAACTGACCACAACATTTATTGATTACTTCAATGGAAAAATCGGTTAGCATTACATGTTTAAGTTCACAAATATATAATGATCTATAACTAGGAGGCTCCAAAGATTTGTCTTTAATTACCACCATAAACAACCATACGAACACTATCATCACCTTGGTACCCAGCCCTTGAACCTTTCCTTAACCCTCGTTCCCTTGCATTTGGGGATAACTTTTTCCAAACCAGTGGATTACCTTACCTACATAAGGGTAACCCACATAAACCAAGGCACTCTGGGAGCTCCACACAGCAAGCAGATTTGACTTCTTAAATCTGTGCAACCCACCACATATCAACCACTTAATCCACTCTATCATGAATTCCTGAACACCATGGGGCTCAATCCCCATCCGGATAGTGTATCTTGCACGAATTTGAACTGCTCATGTCCAGAAACCAAACGTACACAACTGCACAGAATTTAGATCCGCACGCTTCTGACAACCCCTTACCACGTGAGAGGCAGAATGGGGAATGAAAGCGGCGGACTAATGTAGGTCATGTACAGTAAGGGCGTGTTCACCCAGATGCATCTAATTCAAATCCTGTGTTTAGCATAAGTAGGCATGTTTTCAGCCGTAACTTTTGCACTTGCTACAGGGCAGGTGTAAATACCTGATGAAAGTGATGACCAACACAGCATTACCTCTCTGATTCTGATTGGATGATTGCAACACTGTTTATTCGCTATGTGAAAAGTTTGTCTTTGCTTACTACCTTTTCATGTGTCTCAGTAGCTAGAACAACTAAAATAACTGTATGCATCGAAGATATATTTTCTGAAAGTAGCGTATGTGTGCAATTATGTTATTTATTTAGTCAGTTATTTTAAAATAATAGATGACATTTTTTTTAAAAAATCCTCATATATATATGGATTATATTGAGAGAAATTATAGCTAAACTTGTTTTTGCTTTTTTGGAAGTTAGTTTGTCATTATATTGTTACCAGTTGTTATTTTAATTTATGGTAATATAAAAGTTAATGAGAAAATCCATGTGTCTGCTTTCTGATGTGAATTCATTGTAAATATGCATGTAGTAATCTGTGCAATTGCTCAAAAAAACTACTCCTGCCTGTATGTCATACATTGGCAAGTTGTTTCCCGGGAGGTCCAGGGGGCAGGTGTGTGTGTGGGGGTAGAGTCGAAGAATCACGTCATTAGCCCCGCCCCAAACTGTCATCAGTGTGTTGAACCAATAAAAATAGAGTTTAATTTTACAGAGCTGGCCGGGATCCTGGAGAATTGCCTGCTCTCCGGACTCCCGGAAATTCAGGAGTCTCTTGGACATTCCGGGAGAGTAGGCAACTATGCTGTGTGTCTATGCTTGCGGAAAGTATTTCCACCCCTATAAACATTGTAATGTATCTGAATAAATGTTTGCATTTAAATATGAGCGAAAATATGCAAATGTTGCATACGGTTTTTTCTAAAAGTAAAATTTGCCCATTTTGCATTCCAAATTGAATCAGTCCCCATATGTGTAGGCCAATCTCTGCAAGATGCATGTCATCTCTAAGGCATGCAACTTCAAACTCACGATAGGCACAAATTTTCCAATCAACCTGTTAATTTTAATCCTAATATAATATTTACCATGTTGTCAACATTTCCTTTCCACAATCTCCAGACCACACTGATAGTGTTGGGAAACCGCACTGTCACAAATAGCCACCTCTAGCCACTCCCTGATTTAATATCTTATCCTATCTTCACACAGTCATTCAATATATCACCTCTATTTTGTCAGGAAACTTCTCCTGACTGTTTTTACCAGTCACAAACCGTACTCGTGACTTGGAAGCTTACTGTAAGGGAACACACAGGATTCTAGCCTAAACCTAACACTCACCTCTCTTTCAGGCTACAGATTAGCTTTCCCAACATAGACACACACTTCCACACCTCTCCGCAACTTCCATCAGCTTACATATAAGGCCCGTAGCAAACCTATAACTTAATTACTCAATTGCGCACACTCTGTGCTCTGGTAGCTAAACAGTTAACACTTCACACACTAAAGAGTTAACCCAGTCAAGCAATCTCTCTCATTTTAAACAGGCAGTGAATTCGTTTAGAGCAATAAGGACATCACTTATTAATTTTTAGATTTAATATACAAAAAGTACAATGATTACAGGTTGTAAAAACAATTATTAGACAATTAATATACATACACAAGCAAAACAGATTTAATTTAAAGGGATTAAATTCAGAGTATAATTTACAGACAGTGGTATATTCTGCGTCAAGGGAAATCAAATCGGTGATAATTGATTTCTCAAAAGCCTGACAATTTCTTGTAACTGGTCTCAGCTTTTTAAAGACACCTTTACACCTAACCCCACCTCCAGGAGCTGTGGTCTGTGACATTGTTCACAATCACCATTTGCATGTTGCCTGACTTACTACCCAATTCTACTATGTGACCTAACATTTCTGTGGAGTGCCACGCAGACTCAATTTTATTATTAATAGATCCACTATGAATTTACCCATTTATTGATACCAAACTTTTGCGTGTGACAGAATGCTTTATTTGACATATGGGCTGCCCTTCATCATGCTATTGAGGAATATGTGGTTGATCACTACTTTTATTGATTTCAAGTTGCATTTTGAAAACTGAATTATATTTATCTATATAAGATCAGCAAGCCATCATCCTTGTGTAAGGCCACAAGCTGTGAATGGCTCCTTAGAGTCTCTCTCAGTGTCAAAAAAATCTCTATGGAGGGATGTAGCACACCCCAGCAGGAGCCTTTGAAGCTGCCCAGCTTCCCCTGAAAGTGGTGCTGTTATCTTTTAACCCTGGTGGGCATGGCCCACACACCAGACCCTCTGACTTCACATTTTACACCTTAGTAGCTCAATTTATCAATGGGTTCATTTGATATACCATATTTACACTGCAGTTATGATTAGGCCTTAATCCCCACAATTATGTTATGGGTTAATCCCTATAACTGTAATTCCTCTATGTTCACTACACGCACCCATAAATTTTACAGGTCTTCCTTCATTTTGCTTATTAACTCTCTCATAGACACCATTCCCAAATCATTTTCTCCTGCATGGAGTATTGTGGAAACAACCGCTGCTTTGTAAAACACATTGAAAAAACAGCGATTGTTTCCCCAATCACCAGGAATTTCTATTGCAACGGATTGGTGAGGCATAGACAAAAATACATGGGAATTACTACATCTTATTGCATACTCTATGCCCTCTTTATTTGGGTTTCTGGTAGGGGGATCCACATGCTATTTTCATATGTGACGTGTTCATTTATGATGTTTGTTATTTATTTAAGTGTTATATTGTATACATCTTAAAGAGTATTGTGCAAGATTTGCCTTTTTATTTATTTAATGTAAGTGCTATATTTTATATTTATATCTTACATTAAATAAAAAGGCAAATTTTGCGTAATACCCTTTATTAATTAAGTGCTATATTGTATATTTATATCTTAATTAATAAAGGATATTATGCAAGATTTGCCTTTTTATCCCTTTTACTGCATATCCTGCTATTGGAATGAAATCTTGAGTGGAGAGTCCCAATGAGAAACACTAGGGGAGGTTTTAAGGTTTCTTGGAGCCCATTGGCAGAGGTAGAGTTGTCTCTCCCTCATCACGTGGTGGACTTTGTTTCACCCCAAACCATTTTTCCACATACTGTTATTATATAGTTAGGGTTCCAGCTATTGGTGGAAGACTTTTTTGATTGTGTTAAAACATAATACACTAGATGGTTTGCAATTTTGCATTTCCTATTTTCTCCATATGTTAACTTTTCATCCAGGAAGATTCTTTCCAATACTCTAAGGATGATGAATAATTTGGAAACACAGAGGTCGTTTGGCTTGTTTATAACTTTATCTATTTGGTAAGCAGAGTATGTATACTGTGTTTTTATTTGTACCTCTAAGTCAGATTTAGAATTATCTGGCCACTGCGCCTCTCTACACGTAGAACTTCGGAGTGAAGGGGTGGGCTTGCATAGCCCCAGTACAGAAAGGGCATTGCACACACCTTACTTAGTATGTAGAGGTGGAAGCAGGAGCAGATACTCCGACAGAATCTTTATAGAAATTCCAGTATTGACAAATTCAAAAAACCCTAATTGAAATGCTGACGAACATGCTCACACAAGAGACACGCCGTCAATGAGAGATTACGGTTATTACAGTCATATATGCTGGGAAAGTCCCACGCTTTGCCATGCAATGATTCTGTAAGTACCATGGAATTAGGTGAAGCAATAAATTTAGTAATAAAGATGGTAGTGTGAGGATGTTTTTATTTAAAATAAAGTTTTCTCTGCTGGTGTGTGTGTGTGTGTGTGTGTGTGTGTGTTTTACCATCTTTTATAAGGTAGAGAATTCAGCCCCATGCTGACCAGCCTAGGACTGGTTGTTAATGTGGAAGGGGGACTCTATGCTGAGAGTTTTCCTGTTATAGTGGCACCAGCCCTGACTGGCATAGCCTAGTTCTGGTATTGGTGTTTTCAGGGGTACCCACACTTTTTGCTGGTACTTGCAAAATAGGGGGTATGTTGCCAGTACCAGCCTGGCAGCGCTGGAGCTGGTTTGGCTTTTGGTGGGTGGCCCGCTAGTTTCTTTTATTTTTTTATTTCAATGATAGGCCCCACTCACTTGTGTGACATCACTCAATTTTGAAAGTGTCTCCAGGATGTAATTCATATCGGAGGTAGATTGCCACTTGGATGTGAGGAAATATATATATATATATATATATATATATATATATATATATATATATATTTATTATTATTATTATTATTATATTTATTTATTATTATTTTTTTAAATAGATCCAGTTTGAAGATTTGAGAATGAAAATAAACTTTTTAAACACTTTATAATATGCCTCAACAGCCAAATTGTAAATGGTGATCATCATCATCACTATTTATTTATATAGCGCCACTGATTCCGCAGCGCTGTACAGAGAACTCATTCACATCAGTCCCTGCCCCATTGGAGCTTACAGTCTAAATTCCCTAACATACACACACAGATAGACAGACAGAGAGAGACTAGGGCCAATTTTGATAGCAGCCAATTAACCTACTAGTATGTTTTTGGAGTGTGGTAGGAAACCGGAGCGCCCGGAGGAAACCCACGCAAACACGGGGAGAACATACAAACTCCACACAGATAAGGCCATGGTTGGGAATTGAACTCATGACCCCAGTGCTGTGAGGCAGAAGTGCTAACCACTTAGCCACCGTGCTGCCCATGATGATGATAAGTCTGCATCACTTTGTGCAGAGGAACCTATTACTATGACGGATTTTGAACATTGCACAGAATTTTACTAGCTAAATTTTCAGTTTTGCTGTAGCTACAAAGTGTCTTACCACTACCAGTGAAATAACAGATATTTGATACTTTTATTGCTTCATGTTATGTTTCAAACTGATCATTATTAGACTGACTTTTATGGAAACCAAGCGCCCAGGTTGCTATGGGTAACAGCAAATTTCCACTATCTGCTTCTAATTTTTAGTGCAGTTTAGAAAAAAAAGCAAGGATTTGTTGGTATGGGTTATAGCACCATCCTCTAGTGCACCAGTTTTCTTAAATATCCTCTTAAATATTTTATTCATTTAATGGGACAATTTTTTTTTATTGTGGAACCCAGCTACTGTGGATCAATAATATATAGGATCTTATCTTAAATCTATCTTAAATAGGATATATGTGTCCTGCTCCATCACAAGTTTTGTGTCCTGTTATCTGAATGTGAATTACCAAATATATAGCAGTTTTGAGTATCCCAAATAATAAAATGCCAATCTGAAAAATAATCCAAAACCATGTGTATTATATGTAAATAAATCTATTTGAAGTGTCATAGTAGACTGCATGTTGGAAAATTCCCCATAGAACAAAGGAAGGACGTAATCTACTGCCTGACCGGCTTCCAGCAGACAATTGTTTGCTGCACAAGGATTAACAATTAAGCCATTTAATTTGTTGTTATATGATTATCATGAATTAATAATAATTTAATGCATTTTTACTATTAATGTTTAGCTATATTATTGCTGTTTAAGTGTGGTTGCAGTGCAGATTTTGGGCATAGTCTCTTAAAAGATATTTTATTTGATTAATCACCATCCTTCCACACTCTATCTTATCTGCCTAGCGTTGCAGCACTTGGTGTTATATGGAGTGGATAAATTTGTTTGTTTTTGTCTTTAAATTAACATTATACAACACATTTTGAATACCAGGAACAGATGATTATTGTGGGAAACAGTGTTCTTCATTTGTACGAGTTCGCCAACTTTTTTATAGCACAGGCTGTAGTTTTACGCCTTCTTGGATTTGGTGTAAACTTGGATTTTCAGTCGGAACTGAGTGCGCTCATAAATACAAACACAGAACAAGCACTTGGCAAGCAGTTGTATACACAGGAAGACTTGGAACTAAAAGGTTCAAGTGAAGAAATATGAAATATTCATGAGGTTCAGCTCTGATTTGTTTTATCAAAATATGGGTAATTTAAGGTGAACTCTACACAATGTTGTCCCCCCAAGATAATCTGCCAATCATTATTATTAATTTCTCTGCTGCCATCTAGTGGAAAAATAAGTGTATATTAAAGAGTAAATCCACCTTTGTTGGCTTTTTTTTTAGAATAAAATGTGTTAATATAACTGTTATAATATATCTAATTGCTAGATAAAGTGTCTATCAGAGTGTAAACACTAAAAGATATAACAGCGTCTGCCTCTTACCTCTATATAGATAACAAAAATAATAATAATAATTATATATAACACGAAGTCCACATATCAATTAAGTAACAATGATTTTAATTAAAATGAAACACAGTAATTAGCAGATGCCTATATAAAAAATGGCAGATCACTAAAGATATGATTCAGACTAGATACAGAGTGTATCTAGTCTGACATTTCCTGTAAATTTTTGATATTTGGGGTGCCAGACATATGCACTTCTCTACCCTCCCTCCCCCTTGTGTCATCTGTACAGCATCAGCAGTTTGAATTTAGTAGAGTGAAAACTGATGGCACCTGATTCATTAAGGAAAGTTAAGCAAGAAATTGAGTAAGTTTTCTTACGCAAGTTTTCTGGACAAAACCATTTTGCTATGTAAGGGGTGCAAACAAGTTTATTATCTTGCACATAAGGAAAATACTGGCTGTTTTTTTCATAGAGCACACAAATACTTGATAGATTATTTGCACATTAAAATTTAAAGATGATCTAGGAAATAAAAAACCAGCATTTTCCTTATGCGCAAAATAATAAACTAATATACACCCCTTGCATTGTAAAATGGTTTTGTCCAGGAGACAACTTGAGTAAAAAAAAATTAGTACTTTCCTTAATGAATCTGGCCCATTGTGATTAACCCATGATCTTTTTGCACATTTAACCCCCTCTTCCCACAAAAAGGTCCACAAAGGTGAATTTTTCGTCTACATCAGTTTCTAACATATGTACACGTGAGCTGAAGATCTGAGTTTATAAAATATTAGTCTTTGTTATCGCCATCCTGATCATTGACCCTCCTGGCTGGCCTGGGCCTATTTCTGTGGCGAGGCTTGGGTCTGCAGCTCCATCAGGCCCATTGTTAATCTGGCCTGGAGTCAATGATGACCTCTAGACAACATGCATGGGGAACAAGGGAGATGGTGATGTTATTAACTGTGAGAGAAATAGGCATAGGGATGTGATATTGGGCAGAGGAAAGATGGTAAGCTTTTTTTGCTTATGTTGAGCTTGATGTAGCAGTTGACCATCTAAGTGGAGATGGCAGAGAGGTAGTCAGACCTGCGGGAGAGGAATGAAGGGGAGAGGTCAGGGGAGGAAAGGTAAATTAGAAGCGAATCGGATTTGGGGGACCCTGGCAGATTGAGGAAGAGGAAGTTAGTTGGCGCCAGAGGAAGAGACACTGAAGGAACGATCAGAGAGGTAAGAAGTAAGCCAGTAAAGGACAGTGCCACAAAGGCCAAGGACAAGGAGATGAGAGTAGTCGACTGTGTCAAAAGTGACAGAGAGGTCAAGCAGTAGGAGCAGGGAGAAGTGGCCTTTTGACTAAGCCAAGAGTAGATTAGATCATTTTTGCCTTAGTGAAGGCAGTCTCGTTGGAATGGAGAGAATGGAAGCCTGATTTTACAAGGTCAAAGAGAGTGTAAGCAGTGGGAAAGTGAGTTACATGTTTGCAGAATAGCCGTTCAAGATGTTTACTGAGTTAGACCATGGGCGGAGGTGAGGGAGAGGAGCTTGGATGCAAAAGCACAAATGGTATCTTTGATCGGATGTTGACGTCCTCAAGGCTGAGAGTGGGTAGGTTGGAGGAAAGGAAGAGGGTGAGTAAGGCGGCAAAGCTGTTGAGGAAGTAGGAGAAGGAGCCGGGGAGGGGGCAGTAAATGACAACAACATAGAGATGGGTAAAGAGATGTCTGGTGTAAATCTTGATGAATGAGAAGGTGAGGGATGCAGAAGGTGGCCAGGAGACAGTAGGATGCCTGCTATGGTGGCCGTCAGACCAGGGAGCATGTGTACATAATACTCCGCCATGGGAGAGGACAGCAGGAGAGGACATTTCAGATGGCGGGATCCAGATTTCATTGAGGACCTGGAGGCTGAATGAGTGAGAGAGGAATAGGTCAAGGAAAGGAGCGAGCTTGTTACAGATAGATCTGGTATTCCAGAGTGCAAGGTAAAGGGAAGGAACCTAAGAGCTATAATAGGAATGAGGTTGGAGGAATTGGAGGGGTGTGGAAGGGGGGGATGATAGTGATAGGATGAGGATAGCAGGCATAGGGTGGGGCACAGGAATTGGGGAGGCATTACCTCCAGTTAGGAGGAGAGTGAGATAACGGCCAAGTGCATTGAATTGAGGCAGTATTTAGAGAATCAATTATAGTGGGTAGGGGAGTGAAGGGGGAGAGGGGAGCATAGTGTTAGGTGCAAAAGGTTGGGCTAGGGAGTAAGGGCTAGATGCAGGCAAGAGCTTATGTGGCTGAGCGGAGTGGGGGGAGAGAGGACGGGGGAGTGGAGGAAACTGTAAGGTTGGAAGGCAAAGACCACATGCGTGGAGGAGGGGGCAGAGTCGACATAGGTAGAATGGTGTGGGAAAGATCGGGAAGAGAGTAGCAGAGGTTAGTAAACAGTGATTGGAGAAGGAAGACACTACTAGGGGTACCATGGGTGAGGGATTAGAAGTGATGGAGATATGAGCAAAACGTGGTAGGGAAGAAATTAAGTAAGGGGACAGAACATGTTGGGTGGAGAAATACCTCCAATTTAAGAAATGGGGGGGGGGGGAGGATAGAATGCTAAAATTAGTTAGCACTGATGCTGAGCTATAATTAGTGGAAGGCATATTTGGTAATTAGTCAGGATGCTGAAGGGTATTGAGTGGAAAGCATAATGGTCAATAAGGTATATAGTAAATGTAGAAGAGAGAGGTTGGGAATGTAGTAAGAAACACAAGAGCTCTTGGTGTGGTAATGATCACTAGAGGGTAGTTAGCTTGTCTTTTGTGGGGGAAATGCAGAACAGTGACAGTAAAGTTTAGTGAGCAGAGGTGAGGTTCAAAGAGGTTGGCTAGATAATCAGTGGCTCTAGAGCGTTAAGAAGAAGTATAAGCAGGCAAATGGTCTGAGAGCATAGGCAGGTCAGGTTTCAGGAGGATCAATGCTACATTGCAGAAGTGAATAGCTGGAGATGCTGGTGGGATGAGCTGGGAATCAGTTAAAGTTTTGGGTAGGTGCAATGCCTGGAGCTGAGGGCCTGGAATAGTGACTGGGTCAGGAATAGAGAGATTAGGACCGGGCAGATTCAGGGCCTTGGTGGGATGTAGTTTTGTTGTAGTGGGAAATAGGAGGTGGGTCCACTGGGATCAGTGGTGGGTTAGGGCCGCTGGGGAGTACAGAAGGAGGAGGAGACTGTGAAGTATTACTAGAGAATGTCAGTGTGAGACCCTGGCTCCAGTGGAGTACTGTGACTCAACCCGGGTTGGGCATCAGAGAAGTGCCTGGAGCAGCGGGTCAGTCTGATGAGGCAGCTGGATCAGGTGTGGCAAAGAGGTCAAGGCAGAGGGAGAGCTTGAGTGAAAGGGAAAAGTAGGATATGAGCACACCAGGATCAGTGTTGAGTTAGGCCTGCTGAGAAGAGCAGAAGCAGGAGGCTATGTTGGATTGCCATAGTGTGACAGCCCTGACTGAGTAAGGGGCCTGGCTCAATCGGTGAGATATACCTTAAAAATACCCTGTTTGAAGTGTCCTGGGAGAATGCTCTGTGGCACTGTTAAGCACCATCTAAACTTCATGTATAGAACAAAGCAGTTGAGCTGTATCACTATCATGAACGGAATAGGGCAGTTCTTCTTTGCCTGTCTGTCCGATATAGAACAGGGCAGTTTTGTTGTACCTGCCTTTCTAATACAGAATATGATAGTTGGACTGCATCTGTCTATCAGGCAGGACCGCCATTAGGGGGGTACAGGGAGTACAGCAGAGTGGGGCCCCACCAGCCTCTGGGCCCAAACAAATTAAGTGAATTAAGGGAGGTAGCGGACTCCATTTCTAGGCAACAGTTGCGCCTGAGATGTGAGAGTTGCTGTAAGGAGAGACCTCTGCGTGTAATTAAGGATGCCGCAGCTGGCTCCCTTGTAGGCAGCATGTCTGCCTCCTCTCCAAAGATGTCGGGGCCCCACCACTGCTACCATTTGCTCCAGTCCCAGCCCCAGGTGCGCGGCTCCCAGACAAAGATCACTTAATAACGTTACAGCGCTATCAATAGAGTGGAGCCTAAAGGAGACAGCAAGAACACGCAGAGAGGTAAGTAAACTACTGCAGGGATTCGATGGAACCGGGTCTGAGGGAGTGACTGTAGAAAATGGGGGGGGGGTGGCAAATGTTGGGTAGAGAATAATTTAAAAATGAAGGTAAGGTGAGAGAAGTATGGAGGGGGGCCTGTGTGTTACATTTGTACTGGGCCCTACAATGTCTGGTGGCAGCCCTGCTATCAGGTACAGAATACTGTAGTTGAGCTGTATCATGTTGTGTGCAGAATAGAGAAGTTGTGCTGTATCTCCTTCATGCACAGAATGGGGCAGTCCAGCTCTATATGTCTTTCATAAACAGATTATTGCAGTTGAGGAGTTTCTCTTTCTTGCACAGAATAGAGCAGTTCAGCTGTACATGTCTAACTGTTTTAATTTGTGAGAATGATGATAAAGTAGGGCACAGAACAGATCTAAAGTACATATGCTTTTAGCAGGTAAATCAGAATACACTATAAATACTCATCTCCTCCAATCCTTATGTACCTTCAGACTTTGCCACTAAATGCTTGGATAAATGAACCCCCACATTGTCCCTAAGGATGGGCCTTAAGGGAAAACCCTTGCATGCTGAACAAGCCCTCCCTCTGGGCTCTCTTCCCTTCACCTTGTCATGAATTAAGCAGATATTGCACCACAGTTAAGGCTTGTGAAAATCCCTATTTGCAGTATAAAAGCAATTGTCAGAATCGCTTAAGGGGAAGAATAGTGTATAGCTATAAAAGATATTTCAAGATGTGCCATCACATCTCCATTCCCCTTGAATATCCATGCAGATTATCCTTGTGATTTCCATATATAATAGATGAATTTCCATTTTTCAAGCTCTGTCTAAGTTGAATTTGCACCCAGAAGGGGTAACACGAGGAAGCACCCTAAAATAAGTGGAATGGTGTTAGGAAAATGTATCACTAGAATACAAACCGTATCTTTGTTTGACAGAAATAAGATAGTTTACGTTCCACTTTACTGAATGTATGTTTTTATCTTCGAAGGGAAGAGGATTTGGGGTGTTGAGAGTTGCTGTTCACAGCCTTAAAACTTTAAGAGGAGATAGGAATGTGGTGGCATCATAGATTAATATCATATGTGTGTATGAGTGAACATAAGCAGACCAATGCAGTGGGGTCATGAAGGTTTTCTTTCTACCGACATAGTGACTGAATACCACAGGATACAACAGGCGTTAGCTTGCCCCCCTCTTCCCTGCCATCAATACTCCTCTTTCTTCGCTTTCTTCAACAACCATCTTGTTCATTTAAGGCCAACTCAAAGATTTATGGTAGTGATCATCTCTCTTTGATGAACCTGTGGAAGCTTGTGTTTACGCATGACTGTCTCGTTTTATCTTTGATGAAGTTCATGGCTGAAAATTACATTAATGACAAGACGGGTACACAGTAAAGCTGCAATGGTTCATTGGGAGGATTGTGGCAACACTTGCAAATGTTAATGCACAAGCGATGTTTAATCTAAAACGTGCTTAGTTTTGTGAAATTTCCGTTGTGCGTATGTATACAAATACATACAATTATTGTTTTTTGTCTATACATTTGTCAGAAAATTCAGAAAAGATGGTATTCATAACTATATTTATTTTATTATATTTTCAAAGTCTATTAACCAGCATATTCAAGGTCTAACTGAACTTAGTTACTTTACTTGCTAACTATTTGCTTTGTTTCCTCAGTGATCATTGAGTTAGGTTTGTTGGGAGCGTAGAAAAGGTGGATAAGAGAGACTAGATTTACAATACAGGTCATTTTAAACCAAAGTTGTCTACTCTCCTGGAATGTGTGGGAGACTCCCAAATTATTGACTTATCTCCTAGACTCCTGGCGGAGTAGGCAAGACTACCTTAAGGACACTTTCTGGCCTGCAAATTGGGTGGGGACATGTCATAATGAGGCAAATCAGACCATCAAGCCCAGCCACCGAGTGATCAGAGGCATGATGATTTAATTTGTGCAGGGGTGGACCTAGGGCCTGAATTATTAAGGATCTTAACTTAAGAAACTTCTTATTTCAGTTTCCTGAACAAAACCATGTTACAATGCGAGGGGTGCAAATTAGTATTCTGTTTTACACATAAGTTAAATACTGACTGTTTTTTCATGTAGCACACAAATACTTGCACACAATACCCCTCACATTGTAACATAGTTTTGTCCAGGAAACTGAAATAAGAAGTTTCTTAAGTTAAAATTAAGAATCGGGCCCCTAGACTTTATTTTTAGGGGTATTTAATATAGTCATGCTTCTCCTTCATTCTGATTGGCTGGTCCCGGTTGGCCCCACCCCTGGCCCCGATTTCCCACTTCTCCTTTTTGCTCGGCATCATGGCCGCAATTTAATGGTATGCTTGTGCCTCTTGTGGTGGGGGTCTGCTACTGGATTTGTGGCATCATGCACTTCAACCCACCCACTTTACTTACTAGGTAAGTACATTTAAACTAAATCTGCATTCAGTTTAACATAGCCAATCATAATTGGCCACTAGCGTACATTAATTTAATCTTGTGTCTTGTGTATTGTAACAAATTCCTTTTTATGTAATGTGCAGGTAATCGTTCTTAGCTGTAGTAGGTGGTAGTATAAATTAATTGATTTGCTACAATGGTGGGATGAATAATGAGAATACATTTTATTAAAATACTATTCAGTAAATTTACTTAAAATGTTCTTTAAGCTACTCTCTGTCGCTATAATGCACCAAGTATTGTCTCTAAAATATAATGTCTCTTTTATTTGCAAAAACAGGTTTTTCAGAGCTCAGAAAAAAATTAAATAAAGTGACATTTAAAAAAACGTGTTGGTTGAATTGTAAGAAAACGATTATTGCAGCAGCAGAAATTAAATAGTATGTGAAAAAAGTAATATACAACAATTACAAGTCCCTCTCAATAGAAGCTGTCAATTTACAAAGGGACATTTTAAAATACATTGCTTGGAGCTCTGATTCTCTAAAAAATGTTCTGGCACCCCTTTGAAAAATTAAGTTCAGATTTGGGAGAACATACATTTGTAAAGCACTTTAATATACATGTTTATGATTGCTGAGTTGGGTCACTGCCATCTCCCACCAATCTTTTTTTTTTTTTTATACCAGTTTAACTAATAACTTATAGAATCTACAACTAGCAGGATTACTTGCATCCCCAGAAATTTTGACTCATACCCCCCAGAGGCTCATGCAACCCTGGTTAAGATCCATTGTCTCAGAGTTTGCCTAGAAATGCAGAGGCTGGCAGAGAACGGGTCTTGGTCTAAACTTTAGAGCCTTTGGGTGGAGAATCACACAGTACGAGTAATGTAATATATTTCACACAAATTTTCCAACTGTAATAAAGCAGAGCCCATGCACAATGCAGTGCAATGTTGACGTCATCTGGCTGATGAAGGGGAGTCCTGGGCAGCCAATCACAAGAGCCCCATGTGGGAAAACTCTTTTGATTGGTTGACCACTGATGGAGAGACCTGGGATTTCCCACCTATAATCATATTGCATTGTGTCACAAACAGCACTCTGTCAGGCGCCGTCTCCGCACTGACACTTGGTGCAGGAGACGGACGCCTGCACCTTCTCAGCAACCACGTCCTGTTGCCTAGCAGCGGGACGCTATCTCTGCTCACCTGTCTGCAGCCAGCATGTCTTACCGCTAAAATCTCCCTAACCCAATCAGGAGGCACATTAGGGTATATAAAGCAGCCTCTGACACACGTCTAGTTGACAAAAACCTTTTCTAGTCAGGATTTATTTATCCTGTCCTAACTTTTCATCAGTATAGCATACAAACATGATTTTATCTCCACACAACAGGTCATAAGTTCCCCTTCATCTGCATACCACACATGCCCCTGGTAAGTATGATATTGGAGAAAATGATATGATATTTTCCTGTGATCCTATTCAGCTTGAATTTGTCATTCATATATCACCCTGTCTCTGCAGTCAGCATGTCTGAGGCTTCCCAGAGGTGTGTTAGATTTCACTCTTCTGAAAGAGATATTTTCAAAGGCTTTCACTTTTGCGACCTGCGATAAATGATACAAGGTGCTAAAATGGATCTGGGATCTTATCTACCAGCACCCTCTGGGGAGTTTACAGCTCCTCTGAGCCATGTCACACTATTTTTAGGAATCAATTCACAAACATATTTGCAGATTTATATGCCTAGAAATTATCTTGCACATGACACATTGGTTGTCTGTAATGTGCTCTATTTGATAGAAATGTCTAAATGCATTTGTGCAAATCGAGGTGCATTGTGTGTCCACAGCTGCATTTCGTTGTCGAACTGTTGTTTGTGCTTAGCCCAACTCAGCATTACAATTGCACTCTCTGACCCTGAACATCCACATGGAAGGACCATCAGAGCGCTTCCCTGCATACTTTCCTTCATCCTTGCCTAATCTCCAGGAATGTCTGGGATATTCCCGAATTTTGGGGAGTTTTCCGATGTATGCTTTGCTTCCAGGTGGTATATCTCTTTCCCAATACTGTTCCCTGTATACTCTGCTATATAGATTTCTCCCAGCACTATATCCCTGTGCACTCTGCTACATTCTTTTTTATTTTTAGAATGTTTTTTATTAGTGGAGCATTGGATACAATTTACAAACACGTACAATTACAGAATGTAGAGATAAACATCACATCATACAGAGAGTTAATCACAATGGCATTTGCAGTGCCGCTGTGGGGTTTGGGCCAATAAACTATTTTTAAATTCTAGACTAGAAAAAAAGAAAGTAGAGGTAAAATGGGAAAGACAAAGTGGTAGGGAGAGAGAGTGAATGGACTAGGAAAGGCCACCATACCGCGTATAAGATCCCAGTGAGATGGCCAAGATTGTTATCATTAGAATGTGATGGAGACCCACAGTTCTGACAGCTGCGGGAGAGAGGAGGATGCTGGGCCCTGGGCACCGCGCGGATTGGTAAGTTTTTTTTTTTCGTTGACTGGCCGCGGCAGAGGGGGCAGCGTGAGAAGGGGCAGGGGGGGCAGCGTGACAAGGGGCAGAGGAGGCAGTGTGAGAGTGGGCAGCGCGAAAAGGGGCAGAGGAGGCAGTGTGACAAGGGGCAGAGGGGGCAGCGTGACAAGGGCCAGAGGGGGCAGGGTGACAAGGGGCAGAGGAGGCAGTGTGAGAGAGGGCAGCGTGACAAGGGGCAGAGGAGGCAGTGTGACAAGGGGCAGAGTGTGCAGCGCGAAAAGGGGCAGAGGAGGCAGCATGACAAGGGGCAGAGGAGGCAGCGTGACAAGGGCCAGAGGGGGCAGGGTGACAAGGGGCAGAGGGGGCAGCGTGACAAGGGGCAGAGGAGGCAGTGTGACAAGGGGCAGAGGGGGCAGCGTGTGTGGAGATGAAGGAGGGCACAGTGTGAGTTAGCTATTCTTTGACAAAAATAGAATTGAAAAAAATATATAAAAATATTATTTTCCCTTGGATTTGTGTGTATTATTTTTGCATACAACTAAATAGGTATTTCTGTCCTGACCTAAATACTTATTACGTTTTTTTGACCCAACTACTTCTAAAACGGGACTGCTCGGTAATTATTTTGGAGGTGTGCCTTGAAAAAATTATGGAGACAATAAGGGTGCCGCAAACTGCAAAAGTTAGAGAACCACTGGCCTATTCTTTATATTACACTCCAATTTGTCTATCAACATTTTCTTTTCCTTCTTTTCTCTCTCTCTCCCTAGCTCTGGACACATACAAACCCATACACACGCACACAAAAAGGACAAACTGATCTTACACACACACATTCTCTGTCTCGCTGTCATTCAAGGTTTATCCGCGCAATTATATACACATGTACACACAAATGAAAACCTGATATAGAAGTTATATAAGAAATGATCATTGAAACACAAAGAGATAACAATATAGGGTCAAACATTTCTTGGTAGGAACTGGAAACTTAAGTCCGAGAGTGACGTAGTGGTGTCCTACATTATCTAACGTGTTGAACAGTATAGTGTTATATGTGCTCTATGTAAGGATTTATATGTACTGTTTATATGATCATGAAGTTACCTTTGTGAAGCCGAAGAGAATTTGTATGTGTTTTTGTTCCTTGTAACCGAAACTATGATTGAATAGTTTATCTTCACTTTTAATAATTGTGGTTAATTTGTTGATAGATTTGTGTTCATATAGGGACTGGCACTTAATGGTTGGCTACTTAGTAGATTTGTCTGGTTGAAAAAGGAAGTTGCTTGAGTAGCTATCACTGTTTTCTCGTTGGGATGTATTATGCTTATCGATAAAGACTCCGTGTTTATGGGTTGTGGTAGAAGATGATGCTTTGGAAGGTTTCTTAGAAAGATGCCTTGTAGACCATCTGTATTCTGTAGTCATGGCGGCGTGTCCGAGGTGACTTAAAACAGCACAAAATGAGCAATTTGTATTATCCATCAATAGTTAGAGTGTATTAGTTATTATCAGTAAATATTCATTTGTATTATTATGTTCTTTCTTCAGCTTTGTAATGACTTTAGCTTTGTTGAATACATTGGCATTTAAGATATGTGTACAGTGAACGTTTTTTGTAAAATTATAATCTGTAAAACTAATTCATTGTCCTTTCTAGAGCAGATAATGGGGTTTAGCTTTCACACAAATGCTAACGTTTACCAGTACTTCTGTGGTAATAAGGAGAGGTTACAATCACTCATAGATGAAGGCCAATGGGTTTAAACAGAATCAGGGTCAGACAGGCAGGTAACAAATGCAATACCAAAGCATTATTCAGGGGGCCAGGTCAGACTTTGAAAATGCTGATAATACTGGTAACAAGTAATTGTCCAATGAATATGTGAATAGCCTGGCTTGAATAGAACTTTTGGCTTGCAAATGTTTGAACACTTGTATTATGATGCCTACTGCAAGATGCAATAGCTCAAACACAGTTCATTAATGGGACTTTTGCACAACAAATGTGCAACAATTTGCACAAGTGCAGATAGATCTTAGTAGAAAGAGCAAAGTTGGGATGCAAAAACTGCAGGGAAATGTGTGACTGATCGTTCCTCTAGTATTTCTATGAACACACCCAGGGGTTGGGTATGAAATCTAGACAATGGAAATGTCAGCACTTATCAACATTGTGAATCATTGTGATTTATCTACATTGTGTATGTTGACAATCATACTGTCCATATTTTGAGGCTGTCGCCAGAACGGAAGTGTCGGCATTTAGCCTGCCGACATTTCCATTGTCAGAAATGTGACCGCATCCTATCCCCAGAACAATATGAGAGGTGGATGACAACGGGGAAACAGAAGCAATGAATATAGGAAGATTTCTACATCCCACTTTGCTCTTATATTTACTATTGCAGATGTGTGCAGTGTTCAAAAAATTGGATTAAAATTAATAAAGTCCTATTGACAGAGACAGACGTCTGGCAGTATGAAGGCTGCTCTTACGTGTGTTAATGCTGGGTTAATCATACACTAACCCCAAAGACTAAAATGACGACCCTTTTTAGGAGAAGAAAATCACTTTAATCCTGGGCATAAGGCGGATTAGAGGCAAAACCCTGAGAGGAATGCTTCTAAGTGCCAACGTATTTCCCTCTCTGCGCTCACTATTAAACCTGGCAGATCACTCCCTGAAACAACTAGAAGCATTGATAAACATGGTATAATAGGCTGTTATGAAATCAAGTGCATTATTTTAGGTAGAAAATTCAGATATTTGTAGTGCCAAAATTATTTAAAATAGTGGACACATAATTAAGACATTTAACTGGGCAACATAGCCATAAAGTTATTTACTTAAAAATAAATAAATCCTACTCTACAGCTCATTAGCATCATGCACTTAGGTTTCATGCCAATATTCTTTACAGAATTCCACATCATCTATTTATATAGCGCCACTAATTTCGCAGCGCTGAACAGAGATTTCACTCATATCAGTCAGGCTGGGCTGGGGGGCATCTACCCCCTTGGCTGGTCTCTTAGTACACTACCTTGGGCTACCACAGGGCCACCTGCCCTTTTCCCCATTAAAATAGGCTGTTGAGTCGAGTTTTGCCTCCCGGGCTAAAATTTGCCAGCCCTTCCCCGTCCCTGCCCCATTGGAGCTTACAGTTTAAATTCCATAGCATACACACACATTCACTAGAGCCAATTTATCTATTATTATGTTTTTGGAGTGTGGGAGAAAACTGGAGCACCCGGAGGAAACCCACACAAACACAGGGAGAACATACTCACTCAACACAGATAAGGCCATGGTCGAGAATCGAACTCATGAACCCAGCGTTGTGAGGCAGAAGTGATAACCACTAAGCCATGCTATTTTGTTGCCATGTCTCATATCTCAGCTGGGTTTGCAGATTGCAGAGTGGGGGTTGGTCTTTATCTCTTATAGTAGGAGAGAGATGTTGGATTGACAATGCCTGTGTGTTACCAGAAGTGCATTTATGATGTCAAATTGCTCTGAGTCACTTCAACATTTTGGGCATTTTGTAAATTTTTTTTTTGATGTCCCTGAAAATCCCCACTGATACCATGGACTATTTTAAGGCTAACAAGGCTACACCAGCCCATGGAACGTTAATCCAGCAGATCTAGGCACACAAAATTGAAGTAAATATATTGCACATAATCTTGATACATGCATGAATCAATCAAAGGATTTTGTTGTCATTGTTCCCTTTCCAGCTTCTGCCACTATGAACACATCAGGGTCATCTAGCTACCATCTTCTCACATCCCTGGCGTGAGGGCATCTTGTGGTAACATCTGACATTGCAAGGCAATGACACATGACCATATACTCACCATATTGCTCACATTTGTACATACGTAGGCAATTACAGCCTATCTAGCATTGAGATTATAATCACGTTCCCTTGAGTCTCGCAATGTAGTCCGCACAACCCTGGCATACGCATAATGCCCCACTTAGGGGGGTATTCAATTATGTGTGTAGTGAAGTTGGAGCCTCATGTTATGAGCACCAGCGTGCACTTCTAGGTATTACGGTAAATATAACATTGCTGAAAAATCAGTGATGTTTCAGTGCTGTATCATCACGCCGAATCTCATCACACGCAATTGAATTACCCTATAGAGGGGAAAAGGTTAATGATATAAAAAACATCAACATTCATCAAGTGACAGTAGGGTGCATGGAAGAGGAACTTTTTCGATGGTGTCAGCACACCATTGTGTCACAAGGAATAAAGGTAGATCCTGGTAGGAGCATATCGGTGATCACAGACACTCCTCCACACGGTCACATTGAAGACACCATACAGCTGGTAGTTCACCTGCTGCACACCCCAACCTGAACTTAATGCAGCAGTTGTGTCATATAGTCATGTGTCACCTTCCTTTTTTGAATTATTAACACCTTTACATATCTGAGCCTGGATATAGAAGTGAAAAGATAAACCTGTTAGGACTCTGCCTTTATCTTGTATGTGGCTGCAGTACCCCAATACGGTGCTGCTGTTTTGCCCATGAACATTACACCTCACCTGCAGGAGTTTATCTCCTTCCCTGATTAGTGCCTGCACCTGTTAAACTGCTTTAAACTTAAACTGATATCTGCCTTAGTCAGTGTTCCTGGCAGTTCATTGTTTGTTCCTGGCTGCTTCTGTTTCCCTCTTAATTACCTGCTCTGGTTTGTACTTCGGTTTGACCTCTGCCTGGGACCTGACCATTCCTGTGTGGTTTGATGCTTTGCCTATGATCCCGACTAAGCATATTGCTCCCTGGATAGACCCTTGTGCCTGTGACCCTGACTATGCATATCGCTGCCTGGACCGACCCTTTGCCTGGTATTTGATTCTGCCTTGTTATGTGAGATACCTGACTCTTTGTTCAGTGCCTTGTACCTTGTGTTCCCTGGCTACCTGGAATACTGATTCCTACCTCCTTTATCTGGTGCCTTGTGCCTACTGCTATCTGGATTCCTGCCTCCTTTGTCTGATGCCTCACGCCTCCTGGCTATATGAATGTCTGATACCTGTTCCCATCATCTGGTGCCTCGTGTCTCTTCGCAGATTGGATAACTCTGTCTCCTTGTTCCTGCATGTGAACTGTACATTGTCATCTGAATTATTCCTTGGAATCTGTTGCTTCTATGAACTAATCCTGCCATTTACCGCACATGTTCCTATTTTTTGTGTATCAGAGTATACCCGCAATTTCTGCTATTGAAACCTGCAAATTCCATGAACCCAATATCTGTTTACAATTATCGCCTTAATAAAGACACTTGGTTTTTCTATATCTGTTACCTCTTCCTGAGTTGACAATAGGAATCATAACGAAACCATAAAGTAATATAACACAGACTTGTGGGAACACAAGGTGGTTCCACATCAACAAAACAGAGCAAAAAATGTAAATCTGAATTTAGTTTTTTGTAACATTGAAAACATTAGTGTGACTTGGTGGGCTTGCTTCCCCACTCAGTCTGTAGGGGGAAGGAGGAACGATGGGATGTCCTTCCTTCACAGTTTATCTTTGTTTCCTTCTCATTGTCAGTAACCGACTGTTACTGACCACTCTTACTGGTGTCACCTTGACACCATACACTCTCCAACTGTGAATGCCAACTGTGCACTAGTTGTAGGAGATTTCGGCTGCCACCATTGGGCTACTTTGCAGCACCCAGAACCGCATACTTCTGGGGTAGCTGGTAAATCTGCGGTAATGCCTCTTTGCTGTGTGCTGTGGGCTGGTACCTCCTGACTGCTTATTATGGTTCAGGGCGTCTGGGTAGCGGGCAGAGCATTAACACAGAGATGCTGGGTTCAACACAGGACAGCCAGGGAATGGATTAGAGTGTAAGCTCTTATCTATTGGTCACAAGATACAGCAGGTAATAGACGCAGGCTGAATCTTCAAATAGTGATGGTTTATTACTCATGAGTCCTGACAAGGACTTTTACACACCAGTTTGAGGCACTGGTAATCATCCAGAATTTACATATGGAATGATTCATTACATGGAGAAACAGTTCTTTTTTTATACAGAATCTGCACCATGTTGACAGGGGGTAGTTCAGCCCACTGATTTTAGCTGTATCCAAACATCTGAGATATTACATCAAAAATTTTAAATCAGGATGTGATATTTCTCTAGACTTGGAATTAATGCACTTTTAAGCTTTAACAAAATTTACATCAATTTCCTAAATGAATTGCTAGTTGCATTATTTATGTAGTTCATCTATCTTTTTAACAAGACAGGGTGATAGGTAATGATGTCCTGCTGGGCATTCAGGCTAAAGCAAGTGTTTGTCACTTCCGAAATAAAAAGACTTTCCTGCCTTCAGCAAAACAGATTTCCTCCAACCTGGCATAATACATTAGAAATACATTTCCTATACAGAAGTACAACACAATATAAAAAAAAACAGTTCATTTGCAATGATATGAAGCCAAGGGAGGGCTGGCAAATGTTAGCCCAGGGGTTAAGACTTGACTCAGCAGCCTATTGGGAACATTTTAAAGGAAAAACAATGCAGCTGGCCCAGTGACCTAGGCCAAGGTAGCCAGATGCCCCCCAGCCCAGCCTGCCCCTGTATACAGTGGTGCACTGCACCCCTAATTAAAATAAATATCTACAATAAGTTATTCTGATCCAGCCACAATTACCCTACATTTAAAACAAACAACAATGTGAACGGTAGTGTCATAATCATGTTTAGCACAGCAAATGTGACAAAAAAACAATCTGAAAAAAAACGAAAGAAGAAGTGGTAAGTAAAAATCGAGGAATAAAAAAATTGGTCTTGGAATGAAGTATTTAGAGAAGGAAAAAATGTCGAATTGTAACAACTCTGCAGAAAAGCAGTATCATGTACAGCTTGAGACAGACAATGATTAACCTGCTGCTTCACAGTAGCAAACACAGGGGAGTATAAGTGAGCAGACAGGAACAGTCTAGGACGTTAACTCTTACTGTGCCTCAAAATATCTGAAACTAAATACCAGGATCTTTGTGGCATCAATAAAAAGAACTTTTATTAACTTTTTTGCACATGGGAGCAGCGGAGATGTTGCTAAAACAGAAACATCCCTCCCTCCAAGAAGTATAACATTACTGAAAGAAAAAGACATTATTTATGTGTCCATTATTTTATGTTTTTAGGTCTGTGCATTAAAATCCATGGCGTTGTCTGTCAAGTGCTGGCAGATATAGCCCTCATAAATCAGAGTTTAAAGCTCCATCATTTTAAATCTACTGAAGCTAAGACTTAGCCTGGTTGTAATATGAATGTAGTCCTATGAAGAAAAGCTGTTGCATGCACAATTTATAGCACTGCAAAACTTCTTGCACTGACTCTTCTTTGTGAAGCAGTGAGATATATAGACTTTTAGGAGATATAATTTACTGTATTTAAGGTTTCTTTTCTACATACACATACATTATGTGTCATTCCTACAGTATGCATGCACAGAGAATATTATAATTTTGGTGAGAGGTAGAGGTGGAAGCCCACCCTTGTGAAGATCCTGCATTTATCCCTAGTAATTAGAAAAGCATGCCATACATGACCACAGACTTAGATATTGTGTATCATCAAATATATTTCACACTTGCCAAGAGCTGGGGATACAGACTGATGAGCAAGTTAATATGTACATGCTGTGAGCAGAAGAGTCTATACAGACATAGAGCATAGGTCCCAACATTCAGAATTGTGAATGTGGGACAAAATAAGCCCCACCCCAGCCCAGCCTACACTCCCAGTCCTGACCAAACCGCACTCACAAATGAACATTTTTAATCGGGGGCTCCCACCAAAATTGGGACAGTGTGGAGGTATGATAGAGTCCTGTAGCTTCCTATCAATCTATTGGCCATTATCATAATATAATTCTATTATGTGCTATGCAGACATTGATCACTGTAACGGCCCAATATGAGCTGAATGCTGGACATGATCTTAATACAATTCCATTATACCGTATACAGACATATGGCGCTATACCGTATACAGACATGTGACACTATACCGTATACAGACATGTGACACTATACCGTATACAGACATGTGACACTATACCGTATACAGACATATGGCACTATACCGTATACAGACATATGGCACTATACCGTATACAGACATATAGCACTATACCGTATACAGACATATGGTACTATACCTATTCAAAATGAATATACTTATATTATACTCAACACAAACATAGAGCAATACTTCTATATAAAATATTCACTGAGCATGATCATAATACAATTCTATCACATGCTATACATATATTATCATATCACTGAATATGAACATGGTGCAATTTAATTACTTTCTCTGTTGTTATTGACTAAACCACACTTGCGTACTCTCCTGGAATGTCCCGGAAAAGCAGGGACTCTCATGTATCCTGGTGGAGGCGGGGTTTAATTATGCAAATCGTGTCATCAGGCCCAACGTGCACTCTTTGGTGCCATGAATCTCGGCACTACACAGCATGGAGCGGGGCCACTGTGACCACGACCCCTCCCACACTTGCCACCTGACCTCTCCTTCAGGATCTACTGGAGGGAAGGTTAAAAATAGTTGGCAAGTATGGACTACACTGACCCAACATGACCTAACTAATGGACATTACAACAATAAAATATAAGTAAATTACAGACATACAATGTACCGCCCCAATATGACCTCACCACTGGTAGCATTCTGTTATACTCTATACAGACATATTACAATATATAGACCCAACAACCACTGGTAGCATTCTGTTATACTCTATACAGACATATTACAATATATAGACCCAACCACCACTGGTAGCATTCTGTTATACTCTATACCAGTGTTGGCTAACCTGTGACTCTCCAGGTGTTGTGAAACTACAAGTCCCAGCATGCTTTGCTAATATATAGCAGCTTATTGTTGGAAGGGTATGCTGGGACTTGTAGTTTCACAACACCTGGAGTGTCACAGGTTAGCCAACACTGATCTATACAGACATATTACAATATATAGACCCAACAACCACTAGTAGCATTCTGTTATACTCTATACAGACATATTACAATATATAGACCCAACCACCACTGGTAGCATTCTGTTATACTCTATACAGACATATTACAATATATAGACCCAACCACCACTGGTAGCATTCTGTTATACTCTATACAGACATATTACAATATATAGACCCAACCACCACTGGTAGCATTCTGTTATACTCTATACAGACATATTACAATATATAGACCCAACAACCACTGGTAGCATTCTGTTATACTCTATACAGACATATTACAATATATAGACCCAACCACCACTGGTAGCATTCTATTATACTCTATACAGACATATTACAATATATAGACCCAACCACCACTGGTAGCATTCTGTTATACTCTATACAGACATATTACAATATATAGACCCAACCACCACTGGTAGCATTCTGTTATACTCTATACAGACATATTACAATATATAGACCCAACAACCACTGGTAGCATTCTGTTATACTCTATACAGACATATTACAATATATAGACCCAACCACCACTGGTAGCATTCTGTTATACTCTATACAGACATATTACAATATATAGACCCAACCACCACTGGTAGCATTCTGTTATACTCTATACAGACATATTACAATATATAGACCCAACCACCACTGGTAGCATTCTGTTATACTCTATACAGACATATTACAATATATAGACCCAACCACCACTGGTAGCATTCTGTTATACTCTATACAGACATATTACAATATATAGACCCAACAACCACTGGTAGCATTCTGTTATACTCTATACAGACATATTACAATATATAGACCCAACAACCACTGGTAGCATTCTGTTATACTCTATACAGACATATTACAATATATAGACCCAACCACCACTGGTAGCATTCTATTATACTCTATACAGACATATTACAATATATAGACCCAACAACCACTGGTAGCATTCTGTTATACTCTATACAGACATATTACAATATATAGACCCAACCACCACTGGTAGCATTCTGTTATACTCTATACAGACATATTACAATATATAGACCCAACAACCACTGGTAGCATTCTGTTATACTCTATACAGACATATTACAATATATTGACTCAATAACCACTGGTAGCATTCTGTTATACTCTATACAGACATATTACAATATATTGACTCAATAACCACTGGTAGCATTCTGTTATACTCTATACAGACATATTACAATATATAGACCCAACAACCACTGGTAGCATTCTGTTATACTCTATACAGACATATTACAATATATTGACTCAATAACCACTGGTAGCACTCTATTATACTCTATGCAGACGTAGCACACTAACACGCCAATCAATATAACCTGAATATAATATACATTTATTTAAAATATTCATTGTAATTAAATTCACTTATTATAGCGTACAGTATAAGAACAATACTGAGCAATTGGTCAATATTAAAAGCGAGGGACATTGCCAGGGAGAAATATAGGATGGATGGACAGGTGGCATGACAACTATGCTATTAGAGTGACATGCCTAAATGATATAATGTCATTGGTATCCCCTATGTTGTAGATGTAGACATAGGTGAGACAATAAAATCATACAGAGACTCTCCACATAATTTAGTGGCTCATTGCATGGCTATATTTTTCTGGAGACATAAAGTCCGGCTTTCTAGTCTTCCAGCCCCTAGAAAAGCTTCCAATTCAGGAGGGCACACGAAGCGGAGTCCTCAGCCAAATACAGACCAAGCTTTGGCTGTGAGAGAAATTTTCCAGCCACAGTGGAGCCAGCAAAATTTACATTCTTCTATCTGAAGTAAATCCCTAATCCCCTACAAGATTTACAGCCTGGCTACGCTATCTCTCTCTCTCTCTCTCTCTCTCTCTCCCTCTCAGTTCTCTCTGGCTCATTTCTTCTGTCTATCTCATTATTATTGAATCTTTCTCTCATCTCTCACCTGACTGTCCATCAATTGCCAAATTCTGCCTGTCCCTGCCAAGTCAGGGTCACTTAATAGTAATTAAAATATTAAGTACCTTATGATACACTGGGGCCCAGCAATTTATTACACTGCAGTGCTTTACTTGGACAGTGGATGCTGATGAAACCAGTAACTTGGAGTCTAATCGTCAATCAGAATATGTCACATGCGAGGAGTAGTCCAAGTAAATGAAGACATATATGTCATTTATTTTTATGTACACATGTACTGTAAATAAGAGTATAATTTGCTCTGCACTGTTTTCTCTTACAATGTAACACACATCCATCTGCACGCAGGACTATATCATACTGCTTGTGCTAATACTAACATCCTGTGTGGGTCATGATACTGTCTGATTTTACTTAAGGTCAGTCCTTCTGGATTCTGCCCGTTACTCTGTCAGCAGGGATTGGTTCAAGGGATCCTGCTCTTCCCAGTACAACTGTGCAAATTAGTTTATACTGTATAATTGGAAGTATTAATATAATATTTATGTACAACTCATTTTGCACAATAATATTAAGGTGCAAACTGTTCAAAATATAATGTTTGGTAAAGGTCGGTAAATATTTGATCATTTTCTATGATAATTTGACCACTAGAGGCAGCATATGACTAAAGTCTCTGGTGTCCTGTAGGAAGGAGAAAAACATGCACTACCACAAGACATTTACATGTCAATGCGACTATTTGTACACCTAGCATAGGTATACTTTCCGACTTTTGGTTGTCCCAAATCATGATGGTGTTTGAGAAGGGGGTGTGGACATGTTATGCTTTTGAAAGCACTGGGATAGCCCCAGCCCCATTTCCCTCCTTCAAAGACACCCCTTCAATACTGCGCGTACCTGTAGCGGATATACATGGCATTGAAGGGGCACTCATCAGCGGTACCTATCTCCCAACTCTCCTGGAATTGGGACAAAAGTCTTGACTGTCCTATCTAAATTGGGACAGCTTGGAGGCATGATAGGTCCTCACCGCCATTCTGCTTTTGGGAACTGGTCCTGTGAAAACATTATATGCAGTATTTACAAATCACAAATAGTAAGCCTATAAATTTGCATTTATGTATAAAGTATACCTGCAAGGTGCAAAATCAACTCCTTTTTTTGTCTACTTTTGCCAATAAAGGCGAAAAAAACAAGGGGCCTAATTCATCAAGGCACGCATACTGAGCGCAACGTGTGTTTGTTATAAAACGCAGAAAATTCGGATCTGTGTACTCCTGAATTCAACAAGGATCTGAAGGTATGTACGCTGATGAATTTAAGTGTAGGTCTGCTCTGCTCTACTACAACAGGCACTGCAGGATACGCCCAGTGCCTATGTAGAATGTACATTCACAAAAGAACAAAAAAACAACCTATTGAACTAATGTAATTAATGTTACCTGTTAATAATATAAGCATTTAAGACAAAACAGTTCAAAACAAAATAAATGTTATTTTTTTAATAATTTTATTTGTTCATGAAATACATTTATTAGGATGATCTCAATGTCCACTGAACATAAAATAAATTTTTACAGTTGCTCCTGAATGCAAACACATGTTATAGCAGGCATACAAGACTGTCATCACTAGTGATCAGGACTTAGACCAGAGATACGGCAGAAGAACAAGTACCTTTAAGATACCCAGAGCTTGAATCAGACATGGCTGCATGCGCTCGAGTTTCCACGCCCTTACTGTAGATTTACTATGGGCTTTCCAGCCCCGCTCCCTCCCACAAATAGTAGGCTGTAGTTAGTGTCCCTTGAGTACAAAGATGAATTGAACGTTGCTGCGTTTAATTGCATATGGTCCAGTTCTGGGTATGTACAGATTTATTTTGCATATGATACGCACAAAACGGCGGACATGTTCCTTGATAAATCAGGTCTAAGATGTGCAATACGGGGTGAGCGCATGGAA
Source organism: Mixophyes fleayi (assembly GCF_038048845.1). Classification (NCBI taxonomy): domain Eukaryota; kingdom Metazoa; phylum Chordata; class Amphibia; order Anura; family Limnodynastidae; genus Mixophyes; species Mixophyes fleayi. The sequence goes on from NC_134412.1 coordinate 76,501,861, forward strand.
AGACCAATGATCGCCCCTCTCCATCCCTAGGCAGAGACCTACTGACAGCTGTTATAAATCCAGCCCTGTTGTAGCACTGTATGTCAGGGGAGCTTGGTTGAGAACCAAAATGTGCATTATTTTACCATTCTCTAGTGAATATGAATGTCCTCCCACACAATGATCTTAACATACTGAAGTCTGCTGACTTGCCACAGTTTGTTATATATGGCCAGAATTGTGCCTATGATACAGAGCATGGACTGAGACTGCTGCCTTAGGTTGCAGAATTTGGAGAAAACATTATGTAGGCAATTCATTGAAAATTCTAATATTCTTGCTGCAAATGTGTTATAGTGGCCTCTAGTTTGTTGGTAGACCATTTATTGATTAGTAAGCGACCTTTGTCTTTATAATGTTCAGCTCATTAATACACATGTTTATGGTCGCTGTGTAAGGGATGGAAAAGGCACCATATCAGTTGCTGACTCACTCAGTAGAATGGGTAAGTACACCCCAATATACATATATTATAAATACTTACCTATGATTTAAATAATGCATTCTGCACAATTATGGTTAATCTACTTCCATCAAGGACTGACAGGGCAGTCAAGGGAGAAATCTTATGGAAGAAGTTAAAGACAGACATCCACTTTATGACTCATTCACACAAGCTCCAATTGCTCCATCCTTGATATCTTACATCTCCATTGAGTTAAAACAAGATCTCCATGGACTCCCAAATGGACATATCTGTCCCCATATACAAGGTGATTTAATGGAACAGGCCGGTACCTATGTGCCTGTTCCCTTAAAACTTTATGCATGGACGTACTTTTTAAATTGTTAGATGTTAAAGTAATTAAGAGGAAATATATTGTTAATTCAAAGAACAAAAGTCTGGATGTTGACCCCCATAATTTTTCTGGGTACGGATTTGAACCTCTAGTGTCCATGATCTAACAAACATGATGAACGACAATTAAATTTTTATTTCAGCACTAGGCATGTATTAAACATTTGACCAAGTTGTAAAAATCCGTAAATGTATTTATTGGACTGCCCGACAATTCTGTTTGTTTGAAGCCTAACCAGAAATTACAATATCATTTTGGTATTTCAGAGAACAAAGCAACTAGCAGTCAGAGTATTTTCATTCAAATCCCCTATATCTTTTGCCATTAGCGCTCAGCTCAACAAGTTTAAATTCGTTCAATTTCTTATTCTCTATGCTTAAAGGAGCACTCCCGGATAAATATTAACATCTGACTGAGCAGCTCCTTCCCTTTAGTGGAGCCCCAGAAAATGCCTGCAGAAACAGTTTTACCCCAGTGCTGTGTATACAGCCTATATAAATGCCACCGCATGGACCAATAGGAAGCCACAAACAGAGAGCTGTCAGCTTCCTACTGGTCCGTGTGGTCACATACCCTTCTGGAAGATATATTCGGCTGGATAGCACTTTTAACCAGCTAAATAAGCCGTATCATTGTCACAAAAATGGAGGAGCCCCAGAAAAAACTGCTAAGAGGAAGGAACATCTCATTAAATGTCAACATTCAACTGGGAGTGCCTCTTTAAAGAGTATATTTTGCTGTTGTATAAATGAATAATTTATGTATTTTCAGTAGTGTTACTGATTTGATATCAGTCTTATCAATTTTATGCCAAAAATGTTGAAAACACTAGAAAAACATTACTAGCACATATATATATATTTCCAATCATTACTTGTTAAATACAACTAAAAAAAATGTCAGTACCCAACTAAGTTTAGTACAGGGCCGAACATACCTCCCAGCTTTCCTATATAAAAAAATTAAGACATAAGGGTCTGATCCAATATCTACCCAGGCTAAATCCATAATTTATCATAGCGCACACTCATTGAGTCATGACAATGATCTTAAACCACTTGGCCACACCTCATTATCAACAAAAATTTGCACTACTGTGAAACACAGTAACGTCTCTATCGGTGCCTGGAGTATGAAGCCTTTCATTCATGATTCATACCTGCCGAAACCTATATAATTATTAGCTCTTTACTTGTCGCCCACAGACTATTAACAACAAATCCCAGTTGATCTCCAGATATATAATTTTTTGTTAGTTAGACAAAGGTATCACTTTTATTTTCTATTTTGCCTTAATCAAAAGGCAGCACTAAATGGTATATACAATTAAATGAAAGTTCAATTAAAAGAAATACAAAATTAAAAGATAATATTATTTATATTTAAATCTGAAAACCCATCCTATTGATATTCGATTGGGTATTCTCTGACACAATTGAATTGTATTGATCTGTATTCTTGTACTATTTTGGATTCATTTTTTCCATCTAATATAACAAATCAAGTGAACAGATAGGGCTATGCTGCTGATGAAATGTGAATGTGTCATAGGTTTTTAACTAAAGCTACCTGTAATATTTATTGTCCTTCTCTTGTGGTAGGAACCATGGCTGGAAACAGGTAACACCAGAGATGCTGGGGGTGGGGGATCCAACTAACGTAATAATAGTGACGCACTATTGAAACAAAAGGGGTTGTCCCAAAATTGGAAAACACCTTTAATTGGATAGAATACACAGTCATTCATTTTTTGGGTTTGAAATGCATCTCAGTGCTTTTGTCTGAAAAGCACATAAACAATTATTGTGTAGTACACATGGGCGTTTTTACATGCATCCCAAATGCTTTGCACTGCTTTCATCATCATCAACATGATCATTATCATCATCGATATAACAAATCATACACAAAAACATATATGGATATGTGATTAATGGAGAACGTGCAGACATGAAATAGGGGATATTGAGCTTACAGTCAACAGAAGGAGGTTAATGCTGAAACAATAGAAGTTAGAGGGATGGGACGGTAGCTGGTAATTTGCAGATGGAGTAGTATCAGGTGGGGGTGGGGTAGGCTGTAGTGCAGAGGTTGGTTTTAAGTAACAGGGCATTTGAAAGATTATAGGTCGGGAAAAGCATTGTCAGGCAGGGTAGGGAGTTCAATAAGAGGGGACCACCATGGGAGAAGTCTTAGAGATGGGAGCAAGAGGGGGGTAATCAGAGAAGAGTATCTCATAACAAGGTCAGACATATATGAATGTATGAAGTCTGGTGTTTGTAAGGTCTTTGAAGGTGAGCGTGAGTAGCTTGAATTTCATTCTGGAGTTTTTGGGGAGCCAGGGAAAGGGTTTGCATAGTGGTGCAGCAGATGTGGAATGGCGAGAAAAGAAGATCAGACTCGCCATGGCATTTAGAATAGACAGGTGAAAGGAAGACAAGATAGGAGGAAGTTGTAGTAGTCAAGGAGGGAGATAATGAGAGAATTGATGATTTTTGGCAATGTCCTGTGTAAGGGTGTATTCTTCCAATGTTACGAGAGTGGATAGGACAATGGCAGGGAAGATAGGTGTGGGGTGTTGGATCTGGTAAGTCGAAATTCCTTAATGGATAGTTTTGATTGTGCCTTTGAATTAAGTGGTGAATTCAAGAGCAGTGAGGGTAAAGGGTGTGATAGTAATGATGGGCAAAAAGTGAGTTGAAAATGGCAATGAGACAGCAGGGATTAGGTGGATATTAGGGAATTAAAGTAGGTTTGCTTGGTGAGAGTAAGAATATTGTAGTAAGAAGACAGGATACATTTGTAGAGGAGGAAGTCGTGTTGGAGTGAAATTGTCTCTATTGGCCCTCTGCGTTATAAGAGCACTTTTGTATGTAGCGGGTCTGTTCGGAGTACCAAGGTGGAGGCTTGGGTCGTTAGGGATGATATGAGGTGGCTAGAGCTGCCTCATCTAGGGTGTGGTGTTGTAGAGAAAGACTGCCGCATCAGAGCAGGACAGGGTAGTGATAGGAGAGAGGACTGCATTGCGTTTTGGTGTTTTTTTAAGGAGTATGTCCAATTCACTGCCATTCAACACACATTTATCTTTTCATAAATATACCTTACAAACACAGATCACCACTTTGTATATGCTTGTATGTGTATTTACAGTGTGAACAAGCAATAAAATACCATTCTATATGCTTGGAACACATATGATTCAAACTACAATAAGTGCATGGAAATTCTCTCAAATGCATTATAAATACATCATAAATACATGCATTTGAATGCATCTTAGTGCATGCATTACCAATGCACTCGGTTTAGACAAAACATTGTTTCCTGTGTGAACATTCCGTAACTTAACTAGAGCAAAGAATACCAACAGATACTGACAATTGCATGCATGGAAAATAAGTAGTAATATGGTTAATAAAAGAACTAATGACAAAGTGTTCTAGGTAAGTCATTTATCTCTTTCATACCAAGATCTGGGTTTTCTTCCATCTGGTTCATTGAAATACTTTTCGTTCAGATCAAATAGAGTTTATCAGAAATATATATCTTGCACCGTTCCCAGTAAATGATCCTTATTTTAAACAAATGTTTTATTTAAAAAAAATGCTTATAGCTCACCCACCAGCTATATTATCCTGATGGGGTTAGATCTGAGAAATGAAGTCTTATTTTACATCAGCAAAGCCCAGAATTAATTGAGTTACATATCTGCGCAGGGCCATTGCTGTGAGGTGGGGCCAAAGGTCGGAAAAACCAACAGTAAAGAACAGTCATGAATATTTATAATGTCCTTTGAGTGTAATAATTCAGATGGCAAGGGAGCGGATGTGATCCATATCTTGCCGGGAGAGAGGAAAGGTCTGTGAATTGGAGAATAAACTGATGGATAAACCACAAGATTCTAAAATATGTTCACAGGCTACCACCTTTGTAAAACTGTTTAGCAGCCGAGTGGACAGCCAATAACAATGCAAGCCAAGAAAGCCTGGGGATCCACATTCATCCGATTCGCTATGCTTCACCATCAATCAATCAACTCAAGTTAACATTTCACTCAGTTGTTGGAAACATATTAAATGGATCACTCAGAAATACACTGCTATATGTAAGCGATGTTAGTGACACTGAAAGCATACATTCAGATGATGGTGAGGCATGTTGGCCATAGGTGGAGTAATTTAATAGATGACAGAGAATTCAAGGGTTTCCATTATTATCTAGAGTAGGAGTTATTATCGCCATTATAAAACAAAACTATTCCCTAATACTAAAGCTATGATACTACTTATCATTGATTAAGCATTAGGACACAGTAAGCCTACTGGCTTCTGAATACCCAGTGGGTAAAAGATTGACTTAAAGATGCCATGTAAATGGAATTTCCCAGAATTCATGTATCAATTTAAATTCATACTGACTTATTTGCACATTGTTCCAGTGGGTGTCTCTGTAGGACATAGTGCTTGAGGAAAAATCCCATCTCATTCACTGATGAGCCCCCAATAAATGAATCAATACTTGTAGGTGGGATTCTTTCTCAGCACTGTCCTATTTCTTGCTCTGATTACCCAATGTGTAGAGCTGATGACAATTCCCAGAAGTCAGTTTTCCTGCATAGCAGCTGCTTATTTGCAAAATGAAATATGCAATATAAGTTGATTCAATGTGAAAAGGCACCTTCCAGCATTCAAAAATGTTCATATCACTGTTCACATACACTAACCTTTAGTCTGAAATTGTATTACACTTCTTGTCATGTTGCTATAATGTTGCTATAAGCTGTTGTACTCTTCTATTGTTAGGAACCCCTCTAGCCGGTACAACACAACCCGGAGTCTGCTCTGCCAGTCAGGTGTTCACTGGAGCCCCTAGTGGTGGGGACAAACTTGGCCGCAGACTAGCAGAGGGTCGTGAAGTGCGTACCGACTAGGGAGAACCCGGGAAAGCGGAGTGAAGTCCAGGCAAGGGTCGAGGGCCGGCAGCAGACAGGGAATCCAATACACAAGCTGAGGTCAAGGGTCACAGGCACGGTAGCAAGGTCCAGATACATGCAGGAAGGTCAGGGTCACGAGCAAGCAGGCAGGGTCCAAATCCAGGCAAGGGGTCATACACGGGAAATCCAATGGAGTGTCCACGGGACAGGGACAGGAACAAAGGCAGGTACAGGAAACAAGCAGGTCAGCAGGACTGTGGCAGAGAAACTATAACCGGCAGTGAGGCTGCAGACCTCGCTGCCTTAAATATTTGTGGCAACCAATCAGAGCCCAGCTCTGGAGCAAGTCCACAGGGGGGTAATAATTGCTGGCCAAGCCCCCCTCCTTAATTAACCCACCGCTGTTCATTACGCGCATGCGCCTGGCTCCCAGCACTGCCGGGACGCAGCGCTACAGGAAGCGGAGATGACGTCCCGATCGTCAAGGTGACGGCCGGGACGCCAGAGGGAGCCCGAAGCGAGCCGCGGCGGCCGTGAGTACCGCCGCGGCTCGTGACATCTATCAGCCTTTTTTTAAGCTTCCTGCAATGGCTTTCGTGCTCCTAGCTGCAAATCTGTTATGCATTTGAAGAAAAAAAATTCCACATGATCAAACCCTTATTGTAAATATCTTCATTCCGATAAACTTCTGAAGTTTTTTGTCCTGATTGTTATTAATAGTTATTTTACATCATATATAATGATGATAGTTCTTGATGATGTTTTATCACATAACCTCTTATCTGTCTCTGATGGCCACACTACAAACAGAACGTGTTAGATCTCTTTAGAGCTACGAGGGTTAAATAGACTTTTGGAAATTCCCAAAGGAAAACCAGAGCCAAGATCTATAGTCTGGTTGAGGTGAAGGTGTTACTGTTATGTGCATTCCATATTTACATCACAATACATTATTTCCCTGACAGTGAGTGACTAGGCAGTACTTCACTTCTGAGAAATGATAGGGCTTCTCTCATCCATTCAGGTAAGTGACTCAAAAAAAGAGACTCTGGGATGAAAGACAGAGGAGGTCAGAAAGACAAACAGATTCTGCAGGGATTAACAAAAAAGAATTTAATGACCCTCTGATTAGGATCGCTACATTTGGAAATGCAGAAAGAAGACTGTCTGTGTTTTTGTCCTGTAATCTTCTGGCATGCAGCATATGAAGGCTTTCAGACGCTTCCTCTTTTAGTCCCTCCGTCCTCCTAGTTAGGTACTTTCAATAATTTCAGTTTAATGACATAATTAGGGCAGGTGAAGAAAAGGAATATGGAATTCCCCGTGTCTAACGCACACATCAAGTGCACACGCCCATCATTGTTTCTTCCATATTAGTGCCAGCTAGGTGCAGGGTGCTGTGCATCATGTTTAGCTGCAAACAAGAGTGGGCACATCGACTTCAGAATGCTGATACTACAGAGGAAAAAGTCCTCTGCCTACATAGAGTCATACAGCATAGATATTCTTTCAGTGATGCACAAAATGTAATGTCTTTAAGTATGTTATAGACATAGGGGTATATTTACTAAACTGCGGGTGTAAAAAAGTGGAGATGATGCCTATAGCAACCAATCAGAATCGAATTATCATTTATTTAGTATATTCTACAAAACGGCAGCTAGAATCTGATCTGATCTCCACTTTTTCTACACGCAGTTTAGTAAATATACTCCATAATGTGAAACATACAAGGTAGCAATTGTTTTTTCATCCTGTACAAATCATATTGCTACAGACAACAACATAATCTGCAGCTAAACATGTGGGCACTTAGGGAACAACATACTGCCATCTAGACAGGAGTCAGCTGCCTGACAACTATACTTCTATAGCTGTTTTTCTGAATTGTTGGTCTTACGCACCAATAATTCACCTGTGCAAGGTAAAGAAGTCTGCTAAACTTTAACTATTTTGCACTGTCTGAGGACCAGAGATCATATAGCAGATTCTACAAGCAAGCAGTACAAGGGTCTGGTTATTAGTTGACTTCTATGGGGTTGCATTAAATAGCTACTTTGACCACACTTATCTAGCACCATATAGATAGAAACTTCCTAGGATTTCTGGGTCCAGGCTGTATCGCTCTGAAATCCTGTGGTCTTGGATGACATTCCCTAAATTCAGCCAAGACAACATTGTTCAAAGCTTAGTACATATCAGATTGAGGAAAACTAAACCAGGCTTGCCAGTACTAAAAATGGTTCCTCTCCTTTGCCAACTTAGTCCTGATATCTGAGAATCTGTAATTATTTGTCAAACTACAACTATAGTAATTTGCAGTGAAACAAAGAAATACATAACAAATTGGAAAGTAATCTAATAAATAACAAGTTATTTTACCCAGTGATGTATAAACTAACATTTGTTGACAGCAAGTAGACTTGTATTTTGATCATGTCCACTTTCCCATTTACTTGACAACTTTGTGGTTTCTTCAGTCTCACCTTAACTCATGCCCTCCCCCCTGCACCCAAATCCACACTTACACAACAACACCTAAGTACTGTTAACCCAATCCACTTCTCAATTTCACTAAAACAACTATTTCCCCCTATCACTGCATTGTCCTGCCCTAATCAGACTACCTCTTTGTACAACAAAACACTCACTTCTGCCCTAGACAATGCAGCTCCAGTTACCACATATAGTCTCCAAAGATTCAAACCCGAGCCATGGCACAGCAAACAGACCCGCTACCTGAACCAAGTGTTCCCACACTGCAGAGTGTCACTAGAGGAAATCTTGTTTCTATCCCTATTTCCTCCACTATAAATTCATTCTTTCATCTTACAGCATGGCCCTTTTAATTGCCAAACAAACATTCTTCAAATCTCTAATATCCACCAGTCTTTTAACCCACATCGCCTCTTTGCCACCTTCAACTCACTTCTCTTCCCACCTACACCTCCTCCACCCTTCCTTCCTCACAGCCCATATTTTGCCACCTACTTCAAAGACAAAATCAACACCATTTGACAAGATATTTCCTGATGCCAAATTCTACACACTCCACACAATTTACCTACCTTCACCTACACTCCCCAATCCACCCGTAATTAATTCTCTTCAGTACCTGCAGACGAAGTGTATGCACTTATCTCATCAACTAGCCCTACAACCTGTCCACTCGACCCTATTCCCTCTTAACTTCTCTGATCCTTCCCCTCCACTACATGACCACCTCTAGCTCATCTCTTCAACCTGTCTCTCTCCTCTGGCACATTTTCATCCTCCTTTAAACATGTGCTCATCTCACCAATTCTAAAGAAACCATCTCTCGATCCAGCCTCTTTCTCCAACTACTGCTCTATTTCTCTCCTCCCCTTTGTCTCCAAACTACTTGAGTGTTTAGTGTACAAACAACTGTCTCACTTTCTCTCCTCTCATTCCATTCTCAGCTCTCTACAATCAGGCTTCCGCCCCCAACATTCCATTGAAACTGCTCTCACAAAAGTGATCAATGATCTACTTACTGCAAAGTCTACTCATTCTCCTCTATGCTGCTTTTGACACTGTTGATCACCCTCTTCTCCTACACACCCATGACTCCATTGACCTTTGTAACACAGTTATTTCCTTGTTTATTCCTACCTATCAAACCGCTCTTTTGTGTTTCCACCTCTGGCACATCCTCTCCACCATTTCCACAATTTTATGGGTTCCCACAAGGCTCTGTTCTTGGCCCTTTACTCTTTCATTGTACACCTCTTCTCTTGGGGCACTGATTTGTTAATTTGGCCTCTAGTATCACCTCTGATGACAATCAAATCTATATCTCTTTCCCTGACCTATCCCCTTCTATACTATCTTGTGTATCCAACTGTCTTTCTGCTATTTTCACATGGATGTCCCAATGCAACCTAAAGCTTAACATAACCTAAGGCTCAAAACAGAGTTTATCATCTTCCCTCCTGCCAGAATCATCACCTCCCCTCAAATCTCCCTCACTGTCAATAACATTACAATTTCCTTAATCTCCCATGCCCGCTGCCTTGGTGTCACACTTAACTCTGCCCTCTGCTTTATTCCTCACATCCAGACTCTTTCCCAGTCCTGTCAACTCCACCTTAAAAACATTACTAGAATACACCCCATACTCAACATGCTACTAAAACTCTTAATCATTCTCTCATCATCTCCTGTCTTGACTACTGCAACCTCCTGCTATCTGGCATTGCACACAAGGCATCCATCCTAAATGCTGCTGCAAGACTGATCTTCCTCTCTCGCCGCTCCACGTCTGCTACACCATTTTGCAAATCCCTACACTGGCTCCCTGTGTCCTCCAGAATCCAATTCAAATTACTAACTCTTACCTACAAAGCCCTCAACAACACCACCTTCATACATCTAAAATCTCATGTCAATCTTATATCAAAATACTTTCCCTCCCACCCTCTTAGATCCTGCACTTTGTCTTGTGTCTGGTAGCCACCTCTCACTCCCGCCTACAAAACTTTTCCCGTACTGCTCCCCACTCATGGAATTCCCTACCACACCCAATCAGACTTTCCAACAGCCTTCAAATCTTATCTTATCTTTATACTATTCACACTAATTCAACCTCACAACTATCCCAATCTCCACTCTAAGCCACACTTGCTCCTCTTGTTTCAGCTGTGTCATCTTCCACTTAGCAGAGCTGTAACTAAAGCTAGGTACACACTACAGAATTTTTCACCAACTTTTTATGCCGATCGATTTTACATGCGATCGATGTTCCGAACGTTCGGTCCATGGACTGCATACACACTAGCCTTGTTTAGGACGATAAAGGGAAGAGCGGACGTCCCTTTAGCGACTTTTTACAGCCATGTTGTCGTGAGCAATGACTGTAATTTTGTACTCACTGTTGTGGATCGGTCGAAAGTTTATACACACTACACAACGGAAACAAGATTGGAACGAAAATATTAAACGGTACGACCAACCAAATGAGGCGACAATCGTCCATTTGGGCAGACTTTCGATCATCGTCACTGCACACACTGACCCGACTTTTGAACGAGCGGTCGTATGTCAGCTGATTTAGCCGATTATTGGATGAAAACTGTAGTGTGTACCTAGCTTAAGCATTTTAGTGCCCTGGGTGAGATAGGACACTGGCACCCCCCCATAGGTGTTGTTGTGATATTTGCCGCTGCCCCAGCTTGATGGCTAACCTACTGTGAGGGTGTGGCTAGTGGTTTATTAATACTATACCTCACTCAAACCCCCTACCTCCCCATTCTTCGTGCTGTGGCATCTTAATGATCTTTATGTAATTAGTGTCTGTGGAATCACTTTACTCTCAATGAAGCAACAAACACCAACGCTCCATGAATAGTCTGCATCACTTAGGATTTTGTGAAATACTTGTATCTATAGAAAACTTATTACAAACTACACACACACACACACACACACACACACACATATATATATATATATATATATATATATATATATATATATATATATATATATATATATATATATATATAGAGAGAGAGAGAGAGATAGATATATAGAGATGAGATATATAGATATATATAATATACACATATATACAAGAGTAGTAAAAGAAAATAGTTGTGTTCCCTGGATCTCTAGCTGTATTTCCAGGATCCTGGCCTGCGGTATATGGGTTGGTTATTCTAGAGGGAGGTTCTACGGAGCAGGTAAAAAAATTGACTCATATCTAATATATATATATATAACTGGATTACCTCATCTTGCGTTACTGTCTATATTGTCTGTACATAATTACCACAGATTTTTTTTCAGCTCTCGGGGGAACGGAGTTGGGACTACATCATCGATAAATGTTAACCATAGAATGGTTAGAATACTTTACTAGACTCTAGGTACAAGTGGGAAATGGGTACTGGGGCGGAAGCCTGTGATATAAGCCTGGAAATCTGCACAATAAGTCTAGAAGCTATCCGTAACAGCATGGATTGGGATCATCACATAGGAACCTTTCTGTAGACCCACTTGTTTCCCGGCTTGGACGTGGGCAGTGGTGAGCGGCATGGAGACTGCTCCTATATACTACGTGATTGTCTCTTGGAGTGTGTAGCTGTTTGGTGGTAAGAATCTTAACCCTGCCTTGTTGTCCCATGTGCAGTGCTTTGCTCTGCTAGATTGGAACTTTATACACTATTGTATAAGATTCCGTGTAAATAACATTCTGATTTGTAGGTTTCTTCATTTTATATTCCTTATGCATATTATATCAGCTCCTTATGGACACCAAATAGGAAAATGTGTCTCTATTTTGTCTAATATAATACTGCAGATGAATACTGTACAAGAAAATTGTATGAATGTGTGTGCACACATGTTGTTGCCATTTCATTTTATATGACTTTTAATAAATGAGTCTATTATTGGATTTTGTTATTTAAACTATTTTCTCACATAAAAATGTGTTGCTTGTTTGTTTTTTTTGGATATAGCCGGCGTCTTTTTATATTGTATACAAAAGGGGATGGGTCACTGGTCTTTTGTTTCTTAAAGTCTGCAACTCACAGCCCTCCTCAGTTATCCCCCCCCAGCGCTCCTCTCTCCCCCAGGTGTAAAGGGGAGTGGTCATGGGCCTTTTGTTCCTGCAATTCTGCCACCCACCCCAGGTATCTCTGCCCTTTCCCCCAGCACCTCTCTCTCACTCCCCCCATCCAACCACCAACAACTCTCCCCCTCCGCTCCGGAGTAATTTACCTTCTCAGCTTCTCTTCTTCCGTATGCTTCTTCTTGTTTGCTTCTCTGTTTAGTCTTTATTCCTTTCTGCTTTTGCTTGCCTTTGTCTTCTTTCTGGCTCCTCTCTGTTCCTCTCAGTCCACTGACAGCGTCGTGACGTAAGGGACGTTGCAGGGAGCAGAGAGCAGATGTCAGAGAGCCAGCGGCCAGACACCATTTCTATTTCTCCTGCGGAGCGGTGCTGCCCTGTGGCATGCAGCGCTTCTATAAGTTCCTTGGGGAGCTGGAGGTGCTTGGGCAAATAGCAAGCAGCAATTGCGCTCCCTAGAGCTTGCGCCCTGGGCGGTCGCACTGCCCACACTGCCCTTGTTACGGCCCTGCCACTTAGCATGTAAGCTCTCTAATGAGCAGGGTCCTCCATACCCTTTATTTTTGTGTCTGCATTTATTTTGTCTACCTTGTATGTCCCTGTTTTATGTATGTCCTGTTTTCCGTACTGTACAGCGCTGTGGACACTGTGGCGGTATACAAATCTACAATCATAATAATAATATCTCAATTGTAAAGCGCTGCAGAGCATGTTGGGGCTACATAAATAATGATTTTCTCTGGGCATATTCTGTTTGGGGCTGCCATGCTTTCACCTATAGCCGACATGTCAACCTCAAATGACAATTATGGGCAAACTAATTTGGTAGAGCTCATTCATGGCCATGTTAGTTCTAATTGCATTCTCTCCATTAAAATAAATGCTACATGCTACTTTAGGGATAAACAGAAGGCAACAGGACTTGAGCAGGATAACAAGAACAACAGCTGCAACAACAGCTCAGGACAGACAGACAGAGGAACAGGGAAACCAGGTTACACAAGGCTAAGAACAAGGACTGAGATGTACAAGAATCTTCACTGTTTGAACAGGACTGGAGGTTTCTGGGAATTCCATACCTTCCAACTGTTCCAATTTTGGCTGGACAGTCCAGTTTTGTTTACCCCAAAAGGGGTGGGGTGTGCATTAAAATGAACAGGGTTTGGGTGGGGTCCTAATTTTGTATGTCTAAATGGTGGGAGGTATGTGATTTACTGCAGCTTTGGTCGTTAAGGTAGAGAGCAAAGACCAGATAGAGAGACAAAGAATTCTACAGAACATATGGAGGGGCATACTTCAGCATCTTCTCTAATATAGAGGCTGAAATAGTTGAATCCCAGTAGAATATAGCGTCATCTACCACCATCAAAACATCAAGTGCTAGAATTTATCATGACAGAATGGCATCACATCCATCCAACATCATTACTCATAAAACCTATGTAAAGGCACAATAACACTGTTCTATAGGCTCATTTTGTTAGTTTATGTTGGCGCTTTTCTATGTTGATAATTATCAGCATAAATTAATGTTTTTTTCCCAAGTGTTCATAAATGTGAGTGATAACAAAAATATTGACTTAAATGGTTTCTCCAGTTTTACAAAGCTACAAAAGAACCATGTAGCATTGTCAGCCAAAAAGAGAAAACAAAACAGAAAAACTAGTGGAACAAGTATGAAAAAAACAATATCGTGCCACTTCTATTGAACATTGTGTTTACACACTTAAGCCAAGTTGTAGTGGGTGTATTGTTTTTAAAGTTACATTTGTAGGAGTTTGTGCTACTGTACATTCTGTAATACCCACATAACAAGCACAGTTACTGCCAACTACAATAGAGAGGAGGAGGAAGTGGGTTGAAAGGATAATAAGCCAGTGTCATCTTCTTCAACAAACTGCAATCTTCAGTCTTGTTTTCCAAGTATCTTCAGTATACGTACGATATGATAGAAATCTTTATTGTTAAAGCAGAAATACATAAACATAAAGTGTAGACATAAAACCCTGTACACCCACAGTAGGGTTCTGTACCTATACCGGTTGCTCATGTTGTTTTAAGACAGCAATTAGATTCAGCAGCTACTAAGATACAACATATATATATATATATATATATATATATATATATATATATATATATATATATATATATATAAAGTTCAAGCTTCTTTATCAGAATGGTAAAGACATAACTGGTATTGCAGTGCAGTATTGTGCATTTTTTGACAGTAAGCTGGTCTCGTTGGATGAGTGTGATTTTACTGATGGTGGGGAACTGATGAGTTGCTTTGAAGGTTCAGGACCCTTTAAAAATAGAATGATGGGGACTAATCATTGGGGTCGGCTCAGTTGCCCAATATTTTGTTTACTGTGGTTGGAGAAAGAGTCAGTGAGACAGAGTTGATGGTTAGAGCATGCTTGGTAACAGCTACATTGATGTTGACTGATCAACTTGTTTCATGACCAATAGTGATGAGGTGACCTTGGCGTAGAAAATGTAAGGATAAATATCATCATCTAGGGGCAAATGTGAACAAAAGAGATTCTGAAACTGCACATGAAACAATGGTTTCTACCATTATCAAACTATCTGTTATGAAAGAATGGTGTTATATTCATCCAAGAGTGTACACAAGGTAAAACACGTATATCCACAGGCAGGATTTACACAAGGATATAATAGACAGAAACCTATTGACAAAGGTATATACACACACACCCACAGGCACTGGGATATAGACACTTTCCACAGCACAGGAATATACACAAGAATAGACACATGTGTTCACAAGCAGAGTGATATACACAGGTATATAATACACACAAACCCACAGGCTTAACGATGTACACATATGCCAACAGACATAGAGGTATACACACATGCCCATAGGCACTGGGATATACACACTTACATTCCACATCCCTGATGAAATGTACTCTGACTGGAGATACAACACTTGTTGAGAGTCCACATTCTGGTGACCCCTACTGCAACATCCATTTTTCATTATCCACAAATTTTTTATTTATTTTACTAATATGTATATGTAGTTCACTTATCAGAGTTACCGCAGATGCAGCACCCTCTCCTATATTCATGAGACTGGATCTGTGTTGTGTTGTAGTCAGTACGATGAGGAGTTGATCTTAGTGCCTGGGACCTGGGTAATTAGTTTAGCTTAGACCTTGTCTGAAGCTCCCTTAAACCAACTTGTATACTGCTACTTCATATCAACAGTGCACTGGTAACAGTTTAAAGACCAAGTTAATTTAACACCAGGAACCACGAACTTGATGACGCATGTTCACAACAAAAATAGACTGATCCATAATGAAATCTGTTGCTCGGTATCCAGGACAAGTGACACTTTGGCCATACACAGTTGAAACACAAAGGGGTATATTTACTAAACTGCGGGTTTGAAAAAGTGGTGGTGTTGCCTATAGCAAACCAATCAGATTCTAGTTATCATTTATTTAGTACATTCTACAAAATGAGAGCTAGAATCTGTCAGATCACGGTCATTAGCCGACTTCCTTTTCCACCACTCTAGACCAATTTATCAAAGACAATTGCTCATTCTCATTCATATATTGACTAGGTTTACTTGTTGCTTTACGAGTAAATGCAGAAGACTGTCCTTTCCGAATCCATTCCTGTATGGACAGCTTTAATTGGTGGGACTCCACACTGGAATTTTTTGAGAAAGAAAGATGTCCTGATCTGCCACACATTTAGCAAACCTGCTGTTGCTTCTAATATCTTTCTGTAAAACTACCTAGCAGAACAATTCCTTGATTAATTAATCATTTTAATAAAACATATTGTTATGTAGCAAAGCTGTCTTGTTCCTCTATGCAGACAGAACAGCCTGTTGCCATGGGAATGCAGGGTGAAGCCAAGGTCAGCCCTGGCAGTGAGTCTGAGCTGGGAGGAGAGACAGGAAGGAAGGAGAGGTTAGGGCAGCCTGAGGTGTGTGTGGCAGCAGGAAGGGAAGGAGAGAGGTCTGAGAGCAGAGTATGCTGGAAAGACAGAGTGTGCCCGCTGACACAGAGACCGCAGAATTATAAAAGAAGCTGCTCGGTGTAGTGTGGCACAGGAGAGTCTTGTAGCAGGATCCTTGTAGAGAATCAGCTATCAAGCAGTCTGAGAGAGATCATAAAGGCAAGGCAAGCCAGTGTGTGGAGAGGGAGACTCCCTCTATTAGAGAATTGCGTTTTAGCAGAGAGGGACAGCTAGCAAGATCAGGCTTACCGGTAGTCCATGACCCCAAAGTGTCTGAGACTTTCATTTTCATCCACTGGAAAAGAGATAAGTAATAACACACCAAACCCTGTGGCATAATTATTGCAGCATTAAGAAAAGAACATTATACATCTAACATTAATCTCTACATATATCAGAGATCTAATGCAAGTTACTCCTAAATATACCCACAAACTATTTAATATTGCCAGGACTGTGAATATTGTGTTAAATCATTGTTAAATTATATTTTCACACTGTGTGCGAGCTGGTTGTGGGAGAGTTTGGGCGCCAATGAATGCATGTGTAGCGGCAATCTTGTTTGCTCGTTATTACTATTACTATTCATTGTACTATTGCCTGTGATTGTTATCTCACCCGTTGTCCTACTTATCCTGTCCAGTATCTCCCCATATTTAAATCTGCCTCACCCATTTACTTTCCCCAAAATAAACACCCAGTTGAGGGTTAGTGTGGTCAGGTACAAGGTGTTTCCAAAGTCAACCCCTGGTCGATTTAATCACAGTCCACATCCCACTGTGGAGAAGACTCGGGTGGAGGTACTGAAGAGAGTGAACTTTTCACCGCCCCTTTCAGAGTGCTAGGAAAAGGGGCACTAGTATTATTTATGGAGGTGTTCAATAAATATGTTTAATTTACCTTTAAACTTCTTTAAATACATTTCTCACCTTATCTTTTTATATTTAAATAGATGTGAACATTTACTTTGTAAGTTTATTTTTTTAGTGATGTCCATATATAGGCAACTGTTCCAATGAGAACATTACAATGTTCACCGGGCTAAACCAACCTATAGCCAATTGAATCATTATGATGTTAATAGGACTAAACCAATGTGCAGTCAATTGGACTATTATAATATTCACAGGGCTAGACCAAACTGTAGCTAATCAGAGATTTAAAACATAAATATGGGTGTCTTAATATTGAAATAAAAAATGAAACATCCACATGAATTGAACTTTGCTCAGGCTAGAAAAGACACCATAGAATTATTTTTTCCTGCTAATTTGGTAGCATCTATAGCCTGAATTATGGTGGAAAAAATTATTTTAAAGCAAAGATTCTTATTATAGATTATAGTTTTTTATTAGGAAAAGAAGGCACTGTCCTAACCTGTAGCAAATCAGATTATTTGAACGTTCACAGGGCTATAACCAATATGAGAGCTATAGAACACTTATATTAAACACAAAATAATCAACCAACAACTGCAATAGAATCATTAACAAAAGAAAAGTATACATTTGTTTATGTATATAGATTATAGTAAACTAATTTCTAAAAGTTGCCCTTTCAACCCATGTTCATACATTTTGAGACTACAAAATTGTATTTAAATCCAAATGTTTCTAATTTGAGTATATATACTGTTTAAAGTTCTTCATATTTTTTCTGTTTCATTGGTCATTAATGATCAAGGCAATTGTTATTAGCCGAGTTGAAAAACAACAATCAAAATTCTTTTTCTCTATGGAAAATTAAACTGCACCATACAGGAAATGAAAAACAGGGTCTAGCTAATTCAAGTTCAGGTTTTTTCTTTTTTGTTTTAAAATGGGACGAGTTTTTAAACATTCATTGCTCAATGACAGCCTGAATAATCTACAGTCTACTATACCCCTGGCAAGAAAAGGCAATATACGTCTAGCTATTTAATGAACCCATAAATTTGTTTTTTCAACTTAAGCCAGACCTTGTACTTATACTGTAATGAATATGCTTACATTTTATATCTGCATAAATTTCATGGTTATGTATTTATATTTATGCCTTAACTCTTCACTGTTTGCACTACAGTCCAAAGAATAAACAAACCCAACTCCCCTGTTTCAGACCCCCCCTAAAATGACTCATTAATCAGATGTCAATGGTGCCAAGCATAACACAAAAAGACCTAAGCTCTAAACACAGACTGTGTCACAATCAAGAGCATTCCATCTCTGCAAAGGGTCATTTAGTGTCATTGAACTATATTTCTCATAAGCATAGTGCAGTACCGATAGTCATCAAACGGTGATGCTGCAACCACTCATTTTTCAGCCATTGCAGTTATGAAGGAAACTTATTATTTTATTTAAAAACAGGCACATCTTGGACACATAAAATGTGAAGTAGGGTTCCAACCTTTCTAAAAAAAAATAAATCATAAATATAAAGACAAAAATACAATACAATATATCTGAATGCAATTTAAAGTAGAGATTGTTCATATTAAAACATATTTACATTAAACTTAAAGGACCAATAGACTAAAAGTGGGGGTTTTCAGAGATCAAGGGTTTACAAACATTTCACAGTCCCATAAGCTTTTACTTTAGCACTGCTTGTCATATTTTTACTAACCTCTATATTTTCTTATTGATAAATAAAACTGTTAATACATTTTTACTGTCAGTAGATTTACTGACAGTTGGCAATCCTGAACCTTATTGATGTATACTGCAGTGAGGTGTTGATCTAAGCCTAAAATGACTAATAATAGCGTATTTAAGCTTGCGGTGAAATACAAAACATTAGGTACGACAGATATCTTAAAGGGTAGTAAAACTTATGATTTAATTTTTTTATAAGATAGATATCACTGGAACATTCTGTGACAGACACAGGGTGATCCCAGGCCACCTACCATGACAACTGTTTATCCCAAGACAGTGTGGTACCTCCAATTTTAAAATGTCAATCCATTTAGAAAATATGCAATAGGATTATCAAGATATACAATAAAATAACCGTGGAATTCCCTGGTAATATTGTTGATAACCATAGTGATCTTAGATCATTTTTGAAGGGTTGACATCAGAATCAGGATTTAATGAAATAAAAAGCCTCCTGGAGCCAAATGCATTAATGAGGTTTATCCTTAGGGTTTAGTGGATCTGCAAGGAGTGAAGCAGTGGGAAGACCTAGAGGAACAAAATGTTAGAAAAATGGTTAACTATCACCCAGATGGATTGTTCTCTGGAAACAGGTAGATTGTGATAAAATCCAGAGATATGAGTCCATGCTCTGTTCAGGATGGAAAGAGGTAACAAGGGTTGTTACACAAAGGGATTCAAGATTTCTGGTTTATGACAAACAAAGTGACCCTTAGTCCACCATTTGAGATATAAACTCAATGATCTCATGCAAGTGTGTTCTTCCTTGGAAAGACAAAAATGTCCTACTTGGGTGGACTCCTCTGAAGACGGAAACAATGGCTGTTAGGAAGGGTGTGAGATGCCAACTCATCCTTGATATGTTCAGAGAGGCCTTGTCAGAAAATGGTGATCATTGTTCCAGTCCAATTAAGAAGCTAGAGTTCTGAATTGCAGGCAGCCAGGGCCGGGGGAATGCTTGTCCACCAGCCCTGTAAATACTTACTTGGTGCTGGAGGATACACCTGGCTACCTCCCACCACCTCCCTGCTCCCTCCTCACTGACCATCATCACATCCCGACACTGTCAGTGAGGAGCGGTGCAGAGAGGAGACAGCACACTGAAGAAAAGACAGAAGAGAAAGAGAAGAAGACAGAAGAAACAAAGGACATAGAAAGGTAAGTAACGAACAGAGGGGTTACCAGTGTGATTAAGGGGGAAGTAGTGTAATAAAGGGGGCAACAGTGTAATAAAGGGGGCACAGTGATTAAGGGGGCAGCCCTGATGAAGGGGGCAACAGTGATGAAGTGGCAGCAGTGTAATGGAGGCACAGTGATGGAGGGGACAGCAGTGTAATGAAGGAGGCACAGTGATAAAGGGGGCAGCAGTGTAATGTGGGGGTCACAATTTGATGAAGAAGGGGGCATAATGTGATTTAAGAGGGGGCACAGTGTGATTTAGGAGGGGGCAAAATGTGAATTAGGAGGGGGCACAGTGTGATGAAGAAGGGGGCACAGTGTGATTAAGGGGTAAAATTGTGAGGAGGAGGGGGCACAGTGATGAAGGGGCAAAAGTGTGACGAAGTAGGGGGCACAGTGTGATGAAGGAGGGGGCACAGTGTGATGGAGGAGAATGTGGTGTGATGATGAAGGCTGCATACATGTGAATTCACTAGTGAAAGGGAATAATAGGAGTAGGAAAAGGGAAAGATAGAGAGGATCAAGGAGTAAGGGAGGAGCGAGAGAAGCAGCATGTGAGGCACAGGGGAGAGCAGATAAGGAGGGGAGAGAGGGGGATACCTGCAGTGATGATAAGGGCACATAGGAACAGAGAACGGAAACAGATAAGGGGAAGATAAAAGGTAACATGAAAGTTATAAGGGAGAAAGGAGGGAGACTTGGAGAGACAAAGAGAAATAGTAATTGGACACAGGAGAGTTGGGAGACAGAAGATGGATAGCCTTGCATCATTTAATATGTTTTATATTATACTATATAGTGTTAAAATGCATCTAAACTTAATTTCACTCTAACAAAACCCTAACCAGGACCGCGGCTGTTAATTTCAAAATGAAAATTCCATACCAACACTTCTAAATTTCCACTTCAACCACTGGGGAAGAGTATAAGGGACTATATACAGGAAGTATACTGACAAATTACAATGAATAGCCAAAAATATACAGATGATTTTCATATTTTGATCCAAAATACTTTTGTATGGTTTATGGCAATGATTGTATATGCTAATTTATTACAGCAATATAAGAGAAATATGGGTGCAACAGATAGTATAGTGGATTTCTACTCTGAACATAAATTATAGGGAAATTCTGCCAGAGAAACGTGCAAAGTTGTGTAGAATGCGGAATAAAAGACATTTTCTGCTGAGTTTGATCATTTTTCTCATCCCAGAACTGATATTCTTTATATTCAGATTTAATGGTGTTGAGTCCTCCTCTGAATGCTCCCGAAACACCAAGCTCCAAAGTGAGTATGACCAGCTAAAGTGATCAGCTGTCAGCTGTCCAGTTCTAAAGGATCACATTACAACTGTCTCAGCACATACTACATATAACTTCTTAGAGAGTATATATTTATATATATATATATATATATATATATATATATATATATATTCCAGGTGAGGCGACACTCAAGGAATCTGGATTCTATTTATTGTACTATCCATACAAGTGATGTACCGAGGAAGGCAACAGGGTAATGTACACATGTTATTTATGTGTGCCAAGCACCTGAATACTATATATATTTATATTTATATATATATATATATATATATATATATATATATATATATATATATATATATATATATGAGGGAATATCTCTCTTAGGGATGGAATAAGCCTGAGGGAAGAGTTTTGTGTACAGTACTAGTTTGGACCTCACTAAGGGTTAACAAAACAAGGGAAGGTTTGGGTATTCCCAATGTGGGTGTCATTAGGGAAAGGCTACAAAGTTCCGTGGAGGAGTGAACTTGGTCTTTTGGATCCAGGAAAAGCTGCCCTCCCTCCCACTGCCATTTGCTGGCTCTGGAGTTCGTCTTCCTTTGGTTTTTGCCTGTGGTGGAGGAGATGCTCCCCTGATCTCTATGTTGGGTTCTGGTACAGACCCCATGGTATGTGAAGCTCTGTGGTGTCCAAGCTCTATGAATAGTATCATGGCCTTATGGCTGGTGCAGCCTTTGGTTTTGCAGATCTCTGTACAGTTGGTGGGCAAGGTCCATGGGGCATACATTATTTGTATTGATGCATTTGGAACTGTTTTCCCTTCAAAGAGTCGGCTTAGGTCCGGTGCAAGCACCGACCCTGATGGTGGACTTGCGGTTTTGCTAAAATTAGCCCCAAAGGGTTTAGGTTCTGGAATGCCTGGGATTATTGTCCCCATTTAAAGACAAATGACAGGGGTACGCTCAAGTAAAGGTGGTTTACATACAGTGCATCGCAGCTTGCTCCGTAGCCGCAGACAGATCAGAGTGCCCATGCTGACCCTTGTCCACTGCCGAAAGTGCCTACAATGGGCACGTGCCAGAACTGGACTATGGAGGAATTGAAAAAGGTGGCCTGGTCTGATTAATCACTTTTTCTTTTACATCATGTGGACCACGGGGTGCGTGTGCATCGTTTACCTGGGGAAGAGATGGCACCAGGATGCACTATGGGAAGAAGGCAAGCCGGCGGAGGAGTGTGGTGCACTGGGCAATGTTCTGCTGGGAAACCTTGGGTCCTGGCATTCATGTGGATGTTACTTTGACATGGTCCACCTACCTAAACATTGTTACACATCAAGAACACCCCTTCATGACAACGGTACTCCCTGATGGCAGTTGCCTCTTTCAGCAGGATAATGAGTTCTGCCACACTGTAAAAATTGTTCAGGAATGGTTTGAGGAACATTTCAAAGAGTTCAAGGTGTTGACTTCAAATTCCCCAGATCTCAACCCGATCGAGCATCTGTGGGATGTGCTGGAAAAACAAGTCAGATCCATGGAAGCCCCCACCTCACAACTTACAGGGCTTAAAGGATCTGCTGCTAACATCTTGGTGCCAGATACCACAGGACATCTTCTGAGGTATTGTGGAGTCCATGCCTCAAAGGGTCAGAGCCGTTTTGACCTACATGATGTTAGACAGGTGGATTTAATATTGTAGTTGATCAGTGTATAATTCATGAGAGATTATTGCAATATAAATATTACTCTTGTGTTAGAGCAAAGCTGAAGTTTTTAAGTGACATGGACCCACCCTCTGTGACTCTTTGCCAGGCAAATCTTCGCAATGTTTTTCTGCACTTTTTGTTTTATAAATGGACTTCCATGTGACAGCATATATGTCAAAGTCTGTAGAGCCAAGTGTTTAGCTTTACTGCACACTAAATATGGTAGGGTGCCCAACTTGTATTCAACATGTTTCCTGTGTGTCTGCTGTACTTTTTCTGCAGCCTGAGCCATTAGAGCTTGGAGCCAGGGAGAATCAGCAGAAGATGGGGATTACCTTATTTCTTTTACCTTCTTCCGCCTCAACCTGCAGAATGAGGAAGGGTGTAAACAATGACTGGGGAAGAATGAGACCCGGTGCTAGCACTACCCAAGCTGGACTCACTGTAAAGGTCACTTTCAGGATGCTGAATACACACTGCACATCCTCTGATTGGTTACTAGCACAGTGGGGCAATTCTCCTGTCATGACGAGTGATGTGAAGCAGTTCTGCTGGGACAATGTTAGCACTGTTGAAACCATGGTTAAGATTTAAACATAATGCTGCAAGAAAGAGGGTGTAACCTATTATTGGGCATTAGTACTATTGCTGGCATTTTGTTGGCTTGTTACTGGACATTACTTTTGGTGGCATTTTATTGAGCACAGCTTCTGGTGGCTTATTATCGAGCATTACTATTATTGCTGATATATTACAGAACTAACACTACTGCTGATAGTTTACTGGGTATTACAACTATAGTTGGCTTGCCAACGGGTACATTACTGTTGCCGCTGGCATATAATTTCGCACCACAACTACTACTAGCATATTATTTGGCATTATTTGCTAATGTTGGCAAATTACTGGGCACTATGACTAAAGCTGATATTCTATTGGGCATTGCTACCACTTTTGGTTTATTAATGGGTATTATTTTTCCTGCAGCAATTGTGCCCAGCTGATTACTGAGAACACACACTTGTAGCAGGCAGTGTTAGCCTGTGCCATGGGTCTCTTGGCAACCAAGCAAGGCCCCCAACTAGGCAGTGTCAGACCACATGTAGGGAACCGTGATGTCATGAATCTTGTCTGATAGCACCAAGGGCAGATACATGACTCTACCCTATCAACTACATTTTGTTCATCTTTATTAATTTATGTGAAGGGTGCCTTTGGGGGAGTTGGGACCTGCATATTTTGGCCCAAAAATTGAGCAGGTTGCTCACCATTGGAATAGAGTAACACAAGGCTCACCACCCTCCTAGTATATGGCATCCATGCCATTGCACTGAGGCAAAGCAGGTGAATACGTCTCTGATGTGAAATTACTGTGCTATATTTTTACCTATGTTCTGGGTTGTTGCTCTTGTTTTAATTTATCTTCCCATGACTCCACACATTACCCAGCCGTGTTAAAGCAAACGTCTATGTTCTACCATCAGAGCTGTTAAGTTCCTATGCCCATTATGTGAAAAGCAATAGTTATTTCTTGAGAACAGACAGGGATTTTTCAGGATGGGGCCGGCGGCTGAGAAGAGAGCTGTAGGAAAGGGAGGGGGAGGAAGGGAGGTAGGGGTGTTAACAGCTACTGTCTCTTCCCTCTGTGCAGGTTAAATGCATGAATGCTCCAGCAGCGTGGTCTTGGATCCTAGACAACTAGAATGATTCCTTAATAGGTTACAGATAAGACCTTTTGATTATTACCTGGATTGACAGCCAAAGAATGGGAGGGGAGCTTTTGGCTCCAGTCTAGTCAGTCGAGCAGAAAAGACCCCTGGCTCTTGGGATAACCTGGGTCAAATGATTTGGCGCCTCGAGTGTATGAAAGCCATTTTGCAGACGTTGAGAGAGGGAGAAGGAGGAGGGAAAAAAAGAATAGAAACTTTATTTTTCCCACTGTAGTTCTGCTTTCTTATTTCATCTGGGTCCATTCCCCCTTCTGTAATGTTTTCAGAACAATTTATCATCACTAATGACGAAAGGAAGATGAAAAAGAAAAAATACAATAATTCATTTTCTTTTTGGAGTTAACATGCAAAGTTGCCATTCCTTTTACTGAAAGAAAAATGTCACATCCAATAGCTCTAAGCTGTTTTGCAGGAAATCCGTCCATAAAATTCCAATTTAACTGCAGCCACAATGGAAATGTCACAAATAAGCACCAAATGTATGTCTAAGGACATAAGTCATTTTTAAAACCTATCTGTGTGGAATTTGTATATTCAGGAATATGTAGGCAAATAAGAGTCATTAAAAAATGATTGAACATGCTCTTTTTTTTTTAAACTATAGTCATCATAAAAACTGACTGTGTTGACATATTTATTGACAACAAGTATGCATGACACCAAGGAAATTATATATTATATTGCAATATATGTATCTGTGCTCAGTTATCTGATTCACCTGTGTATGGTTATCCATGCCGAAGAAGTTTATAGTTGTCACTGTCATTTAAACATGATGGGCCTCATTCATGTTCAGAGGCAACCTGCATGCAACTTGCGTTTAAAAAATGAGTACGCAGTTACAGCCGTATTCAAATCAAGGCCTATCTCATTTCTATTTGAATCTGGGTTTAAGTACGCTCAGACTAAATGTTATTTGCTGCATGTCAACAAACAGAACACAGTGTCAGGTACGCATAATTATATGTGCAATATAAAGTCCCATCGGAACTAATTTCTATAAAATAAATTAACAACGCATAATACTATAATCATTAATAATGTGTTTAAAAAAATGTATATATGTATGTAGATATACACACACATATATATATATATATATATATATATATATATATATATATACTTATACTTTTTATCTAACTAATGAATGGAATAAAAAGGTTTGATCAAATATACGTCATTCTGTAGGAAACAATAGTTGGGGTCTCACCCCTTCCATATTGACCCATCTTAAGTCAACTTTTCCTTACTTTTATTTTAGGGAAGCAACCTTAAGGGCAATATAGCCCATATACACCCTGTAGCCAGTCATATTTTGTTTTTTCACACTAACACTGCAGGGAAATTAATTATGTGCTTACTTGTCAGAGAGATAACTAAGCCTACAAATAAATTTATAAATCATGTTCTTTCAGTCACTAAATGGATCATTGTAAAGAATTGGTCCCCCCCCCCCCCTCATCCTTGCTGTTCTCTGATTTGTTCTAAACCAGACTCCATCATGGCCCTGGAGAAGTTACCTGGCACCCTGAATGACTGCTTGGACCATGTCCATTCGGTTTTGAATACAATGGAAGAGAAGACCCATCTATGATGTGTAAACTCACCTTGCTGTATTGATTTTTCTCTAGTATGGAACCTCCCTGATTTAACATTATACATTTACCTACCTCCATGTTTAGTGTTTTTGCTTAATTTTATTTAACACCCCACCTTCCACCCCTTTTTTGCTTTTTGTTTTTGTTTTGTGTCCCTCCAATATTTTGTGTAAATTTGTTGTTGGCCATGTAACTACTATAAATCATGTACTCTCCTATTTTCTGTAAAACCCAACAAAATACTACTTTGTCAGAAGCAAGGAACAAATGTGATTACAGATTGTCTCCATGGATATTAGGGAATGCTGGCAGCCATGTCATTGCACCCTCTGATGGCTATGTCCTGCCTATTAACAGAAATGAAGAGAATGATGCACCAGCTGGAGGTTAGAGGTGGTTGGTAACAACACATAATAAGAGATAAGGTGACCCTAAAAGTAAAACTATAGCCTTTTGTACACTGGAGTCAGGCATATTTAAATTAATGCACTTATTCATGGCTAAATGTACTGGCGACAAAACCATATGTGATTTATATTACTTTGAGAGCATGGTCTTTTCTTAAA
Organism: Mixophyes fleayi; assembly: GCF_038048845.1. Taxonomy (NCBI): domain Eukaryota; kingdom Metazoa; phylum Chordata; class Amphibia; order Anura; family Limnodynastidae; genus Mixophyes; species Mixophyes fleayi. The sequence goes on from NC_134412.1 coordinate 76,528,930, forward strand.
ACACAATACAGCTAAAGGGTGCAAACATACACAAACCATGTTTTCATGCTGTCAGATGCCAGACCTGGAGTCCAGCTGTCACTTATCGGGCCCGGTGTCCAGCGTGCTCTCCCTATCCTGCTCCCCCCTCCCGGAGCTGGCTTCAATCTTGTTCCCCTCCACCGCTGCTTCGCTCTCTATGGGATTTAAACCTGCAATCATGTGATCGAGCCCACCCAATTCAAATCTGCCTCAGCTTATCTAAACATGTTCTGCACACAGTACTATGCCAGGGTATTAGGCTTCTGTCTGTGCACTAGCGCTCCTGTACATTCTAGTGACTGTTCCTTGCAAATCTAACATGGACCATTCCTGCTCTTTCTCCTGCCTTTCGTTTTGGTACTGCTTCTGACCATGATTGTCGTTGATGTTGCTTTCTAATCTCCGTCTGGCACTCTGCAGTTTGTCCGTGTACCAGTCCTTCCTATATTGATCTCTCCTTTCTTTCGCCTGGCACCAACTTATCACACCTGGTGGTAGGACAGAGGACTGTGACCTGTGACCCTACCAGCAGTGAATCACTCCTTGCAGGGGTCACTGGCTAAAACCAGTGGGCATTTATATTGCCATGCAGCTGGTACCATATATATTATGGGATATACCGAGCACTGGCTTATTTCTTCTCTGGTTTTGTCTCAAAATGATTGCCTTATGTTGTCTTAGCAGCTGTCCATCAAGCCTATTTAAGGCACATTTTGGTGTGGCTCACAAGCCAACCCTTGCTAGCTGTAAACCCCTATACCTGGGAGGTAAGTGCATCTGATTTTAATTTTAACTGCATTTTCATGGTGTTTAAAGCATATTGGTCAGTGTAGGACCTGTATATAATATTGAAGCTGGGATGCATGCTTAAATGTTTTGACCAAAATATGAACCAATGCCTCATGTTATCATTTTGCTAGATTCACATAGATATGCAGTGTTAAGGATAAGCGCTGACAACAATTGTCTTTTTCACTAGACTTTGTGCCTCTGTTCCTGCCAGCGCTAATCCTTGTTGTCAATAGAAGAATCCACTAAACTCTGCAGTAACCCTGACAGATGCAAGGAGTTGAAATGCTTTGGGGGTGTTTGCATTCAGAGAAAGTACTTCCTGCTTTTATATATAGTACAGAAATACCGGGAAGTTCTGTTTTAACACTGCCATTTAGGGCTGGGCACGAAGATCCCCCTCCCAAATCTAAATCTGTCCGCACATTTAAAATTTGCCTCCCCTACAGTGCAACTTGATTTAACCAAAGTGTAAATTGCACTTTCTAGCTCAGTGTTGGCTAACCTGTGACACTCCAGGTGTTGTAAAACTACAAGTCCCAGCATGCTTTGTCTATATATAGCAGCTTATTGTTGGAAGGGTATGCTGGGACTTGTAGTTTCACAACATCTTGAGTGTCACAGGTTAGCCAACACTGTTCTAGCTAGATCTTGTCCTAATGTTAAATAAAAGTTGATTAAAGGGTTTTGAATGGCTTTTACCATCCAAATGATTTGTGTTATTTCAATGACCAATTACTCCATCCAAGACTTAGCTTTTCGGGGATAAGTGCCTCCATCTCCAACATTCTTGCTGCCAACTCACAGTAGGCAACAAATACAGCAAAGTGAGTTTGATCGTCAGTTGACAGAACACTCCCTATGTTGTTTAACCATTTTCAAGTACACAGAGGGGTTCCTGTCAAATAATTCTATATAGCAACTGAGGTGTCTACTTTGAGCGGACAACAAGACTGCAAGAGATATACTGGGAGTGACATAACAGTAAGTACATTACAATCAGCCCACAACCATCCACATAAAATAATATGACTTACACACAGGTAGGTGGCTAGTTAAATACACATGCAAATTACCATTGGTGTCATGCTGTCTTTCGCACATTCAGATGTACCAATTACCAACAAAGACAACATTTCTCACCCCATATTCTTGTCAACCAATCACAAACCGTTTCCTGATCATCAATCACGTGATCCGATCACTGGTTTACACCTTAGTTAACACAATTTGCTATAGTTAAGAGAGATATATCAGTGGTCGGGGAGAAGAGGAATTGGAAAGTGAATGGAGGAGAGAATTTGCGAGGGAAGAAGGGGAATAATTAAGCTCCCAATAGGTAACCTGTGAAGTCATTTCACAGCATGCCTACCCTTGGAATACAACACGTAATCATATGACTGATGATTAGGGCCTTACTAGCTACAAAGCTTGCAAAATGTTCCTATTCAGTTAGCTGTTAAAGATATCATATTTAATCCCTTTTGTTATTTTTCCAATACAAAATTGTTTTACCTTCCAACGTACAAGACTATAACTGGGTAATATTATCACCAGGCCATTAGTGGTAGATCTCTCTGCTCTTTTATTAGAAGCATAAAAAAAACACATGCGTGTGTGGCAAGAGTTCTTGTTAAAATGCAGCCAGTGTCTGGCCAAGTGGGAATAATTAGACCCCCCTCAGATTGTTATAGCAGCCACTGTGCCTGTAATGTCTCTGTTTTGGTGCTATCCTAATTTCAGTTTTGTCATTTACTGCCCTCAGAGTCTCTGCTTTCCTGGCAGCAGGCCAAAGCTGTCATTCAGCCACAGACAGTCTCCCTGTCAGCGTACTCTCCCAAGAGCCGTCACAACACTGTCAGACCTGGCGCCTGGAGAGCACTGAGAGGTTGCAGCAGACAAGGCTTAGTCAGTCTGGCTCTGCAAGGGTGCACAGACTCACAGAGGGGAAATTAAGGGGGCTAGCAGACGGAGAACTGGACTCATTATCTGCATTGTGTTTATGCTTGCTTTTCGGTTAGAGCTTGAATAAAAATCCATTGACCCCTTCATGACCGTAATTGTCCATTAAACTACTAAATATATTTAGCTGCTTTATGTTAAATTACACAGGGTTTTTTTGAGACACTGAATCTATCAGTGCTGACAGTCAGGGGTGATCTGTAGCAGATTTACTTTACAGGTCCCTGGGGTTTCCTCCACTGAAGGAAATCCCTGATGATGTCATAATTGAGTTGTCACAGAATGACCAGGCATTCCCACTGAACTATACATAGCACTCAATTTGAGCGTTGTATTCAGCAATTTGGTGGCCAGAAACCATAAGCAATGGTTCCTGGCCATTTCATTGGAGCCTGAAGTTATCACTGGCAGCTAAAATCTATGTTTGTGGCCATGCAGTGCAGCGCCTAAACCATGTTGAACAGACTTAGATTTACATCCATTCAGCACAACTTCCAGCCACTGTGAATGCAGTGTACCAACGTTGGAAAGGAGTTAACCCCAATTAACATTCTTCTTGTCAAAAAAAAAAAGTATGCATGTTTTGCACAGAATAATAAGCCAGTTAATCTTTTTTTCTGAGTATGTACTGTCAAGCAAAATGGTAGGGGCCCTTCACCTGAAACCCTGAGATGATGCTGGACAAAATAAGATATCCAAATGGCATTTAGGTGGGAATTTACTAAACTGTGGTTTAAGCAAACCACAGGTTTCTATGTGATTTGTAAACTGTACAACTTATTAAAGGCAAAACCACACATCAAACTGTATGAAACAAAAGGTCTAATACTGCACTTGCTGGGATACTAACCGTGTGAAGAAATAAAAAATTGCCTCCTTTATATTCTCTGGAAGCCCAGCCTACACAGCATTGGGCCTGGTCATCTATGAGGGTCCCTGGATAAATGTTCAGGCCCCGCACCTAGAGAATACCAGCCCAATGCTAAATAACACTGGACCCCTCTTCGAACCCCTGCTGTTTGTTACCAGGGTTAAACTGTCAAAATGTATTACATGCTCTTGTGGCACTACAAGGGCCAGCATGTGCTGACAGACCATGAGTCTGTTGTGTTCTTGCATGCTGACGTTTGTTGAATTCCAAACACCAGCATGCACATGGGCACAAGTGCATAATAAAAGTATAGTTGCCCCCGTAATCAAGTAGAGATACCCCATCACAATTAATGCCCCCATAATATACTGTTGCCCCCATCATATATAATGTATGCTCTCGTAATAAATAAAGTAGAGTTGCCCCGTTATAAAAACATGCATGCTTAGAAGGTACTGTGCGTGTTTTATACCTTTATTAAGTTGTTCATAAAACTACAGGAAACTGGAAACTGACAGTTGACAATGATATGTGTTGCTGGAGTGTAAAAAGCAGCTTGTAAGTTTTGCTACTTAATAAAAACATCTTTAACGTCAACACAATGCCCTGAATTATCTGCTGCTAACAGGTTACAAGCCCAGGACAACAGTAAAAGTCAGAAGATTAATAAAAAGGACTGTTAATGTCAATTCAATAAAATTCACAGTAACCAGTCTCACAAAACATAGCTACGAGTCATGGATGATTAAAGTGAAAGTGTTGCTAATAAAGGAAGGTACATGGAAATATACAGAAGAGGCCACTCCTAGATGTCTGGGCCAAAAAAGATCAAAGCCCAAAGTACCATCTCTTTTAGGATAGATGATGAATGCATATATGCAAATGTGAAAATGCCAAAAAATTGTTGGAGAAGGTACCAAAAGACATAAAAGAGTTAAACTCCACAATATGCTGGAATGCATAAGAAGTACCTTTAGAAGTACTAGGGGACGTTTCCTTTACTGCCAAGTCTCTTTTATATGCAGATACCAGCAAATAATGTACTTTATATGCCTAGCCTTGACAGCAAACTGTTGTCGGTAAAGAAACTGTCAAAGCAAGACAACGTTGCAACATTCACAGATGACATCTTCACAAAAGGAAAAATAATCTCTGCTGAATTGTATCAGCTGAAGTGCAAAGGAGTTGGCAACACTGCCAAACAGGACCAATTTATAATCTGCATCCAAATGTGGCACCAATGTCTACGTAGGAACCCCAAAGCAATAAGAAAGCATGCTACAGAACAGCACACTAATGTTATAAAGATAGAACAGTGCAGCCCAATGATGAAATGTGCTAGCACGGAGCTTGGACCTGTCCTTCAGCAGCCGCAGTAGATAGGGCTATGTCCATGTTAGACTCAGCCTCATTTGCGTAAACATGCCTTTTACTGTACTTGGCTTATGCTTTCCCTCACCCGTCCCTCCTCTCTAAATGTAAGGAGGCGCATTTGTCAGATGTGTATGGATCTGTATATGCATGCAGCCTATTTCCTGGGCGGAGTGCAAATATGTGTATTTTATGCTACGCAAACAGGTTTAATTCTCATTCTATATCAGAACCTCTATGTGCAGATATTAATACTGACATACTAAGACACAACCCATATTAAAAATAGACAGAATTGTGTTCCAAGGTGAAGATATAGTTTCCCAAGGCGCAATAAAGGAAATGTGAAGGCAAGGGGTGTGTGGGAATCTTTTATATAGCAGTGTCAGTGGTAGTGTTACGAGCCGCGGCAGTGCTCAGCTGCCGCCACACTTTCACCTGCGTCCCGGCCGTCGCTATGACGACCGGGGCGTCACTTCCGGGTCTCGGTCCAGCCGTTGCCTAGGCAACGGTCGGGACACTGTAGTAGGTAGCGCCTATTTCTATTTTGGATTTCCTGTGACCCTTGGCTTAGTTTATTAGATTGGATTGTTTGCCTGTTGCCCTGACCTTTTGCTTCAGTACTGGATTCTCCTTGTTTTCTGCCAGCCCTGACATCTTGCCTGACCCCAACCACATTATCTGCTTCGGACCCAGACCACGGCTTGTTCTCTGACCATGCTAGATGCTTTAATCCCGCCACTCTGCACTACGGTACGTTCATACACCTGTACTACCTTGAGTATAAGACCTGGGGGCATCCAAGTACCTGTGAGCATAACGAGCTCTACAGGTAAGGCGGCTGCTAAAGGTGAAGATCTCTCATCTGGTTCTATGGGTATATGATTAGACTGTTAGCCGTAACATTATAACCGGCCAGTGAAGAGTGGAAACTGTTTACATGGATGAGAGCGGGACAAATCCTTCCCAAGCTCAAGTTCTGGCGGGCCAAATTCAAACTGTATCTCAGATGGTCTAAGGTCTGTCGCATCGTTTGTCTGCACAAGAGGAAGCTGCCAGAACCTCACAAGCCCAGTAAGCTCCACTGGCCTTTACTGTGGAACCTAAGTTCAACCTGCCTGATTGGTTCCCCAGAGATAGAACCCTATTTCGCAACTTTAAGGAAAATTGTAAACTTTTAGCCTTAGGCCTCGCTCAGCTGGATCGAAGCTTCAAAAGTTTGGCATCATTATATCCCTTCTGTAGGGTGATCCTCAATCCTGGGCGTTTAGCCTTGCCCCAACGAGTCCTCCACTACAGTCTATTGATGTATTCTTTGATGCCCTAGGGCTGCTCTATGGTGATCCAGACAGAGTTGTCTCGGCTGAATAACATCTCAGGGTCCTGAAACAGGGTCGTCGGTCTGCTGAGGAATACTGTGCGGAGTTCAGACGCTGGTCCACGGACAGCGAGTGGAATGATTCGGCACTCCGGAGCCAGTTATGTTTGGGCCTTTCTGAATAGATAAAAGACTCCCTGGTGCAATATCCAATTCCAGCTACACTGGAGAGTCTAATGCAATTGGTCATTAAAATTGATTGAGGATTTAAAGAGAGAAAAGCTGAGAGGGATACTACCGTTTCCTCGTGCTCTTTTCTAACTCCTGCTGAACCTTTTGAAGCCGCTGAGCCCATGCAGCTAGGTGCTTATCGCCTCACTTCGGAAGAGAAAACCCGGAGACGTACATTAGTTCTTTGTCTTTATTGTGGCAATAGGGGCCATCTCCTCCAAGGCTGTCCCAACAAATCAGACAAGTCGCGAAAAGAACTGGCCTAGGGTACGTGGAAGAGGTTTGTCTAGGTCTGCAAATTATATCTTCTAAGAATGCACTCCTGGTTCCTGCAGTAATTTCCTTTGGTGCACAATTTACATTTGTCTCTGCCTTCCTGGACAGGGGGGCCGCAGGGAATTTTCTGGATCTGGATTTTGCCCATTCATTGGGGATTTCGGCCATCAAGCTCGAATCGCCCATCACTGTCTGTGGCCTGGATGGTGGTCCTTTACCAGGCGGGAAAATATGTTCACAAACACCACTGTTGCAGCTCACCGTGCTCACCGCGCTACATTCCGAATCCTTGTGATGCTGGGACACCCCTGACTGCAGCTCCACAGACCAGTCATCGATTGGAGCAAAGGAGACTTTATTCACTGGAGTCCTTCTTGTTCTTCATCCTGCCTATCTGTGCCTGTTCGTCTGCTTCAGATCCCTCTGGATCAGCTGCCGCTACCCTACCATGAGTTTCCTGATGTATTCTCTAAACAGGCGGCTGACACGCTACCTCCTCATCGTGACTACGATTGCGCTATTGACCTAGTTCCTGGCTCTAAACTCCCTAAAGGAAGATTATACTCCCTCGCGATACCAGAAACGCAGGCCATGGAGGAGTATATTAAGGAGAATCTTAAAAAGGGCTTTATTAGGCCGTCTAAATACCCGGTAGGAGACGGGTTCTTCTTTGTATCTAAAAAGGACAGTTCTCTTCAACCTTGTATTGATTTCCGTGGGTTAAATAAAATCACAGTTAGAAACATCTACCCACTTCCGCTCATATTGGTCCTCTTCGATCAACTCAGAAGTGCTTCACTGTTAAAACAAAATCAATCTACGAGGGGCATACAACCTTATGCGGATCAGGGACTGGGACGAATGGAAGACTGCATTCAATACCCACTCAGGTCACTATGAGTACCTGCTCATGCCCTTTGGTTTATGCAACTCACCTGCTGTCTTCCAGGATCTAATTAACGATGTCCTACGAGAGTTCTTGGGACACTTTGTCGTGGTATACCTGGATGACATCCTAATCTATTCTTCATCCATGGACCAACACCGCCTTCACGTGAAACAAGTCCTTTCTAAACTTCGGCAGCATCAACTCTTTGCCAAACTGCAAAAAAGTGTGAATTTGAGGTCCAAAAGGTTAATTTTAGGATATATTATCTCCCCGGATGGGTTCTTGATGGATCCTAGCAAGGTCCAAACAGTCTTAGATTGGGTACGGCCAACCAATCTGAAGGCCGTTCAAAGATTCCTGGGCTTTGCGAATTATTACCGGAGATTTATCCATTCCTTCTCTGACCTGGTAGCTCCTCTGACTGCCCTAACCCATATAGGGGCTGATACCGCTAATTGGACCTCTGAAGCTATAGCCTCTTTTGAAGCCCTAAAGTCTGCCTTTGCCTCTGCTTCAGTCTTGAGACATCCCAATCCTGAATTACCTTTCATCATCGAAGTGGATGCCTCTGATAGAGGTGCTGTTGCTGTCTTGTCCCAAAAGGACCCTCAGGATCATAGATTGGACCCATGTGCTTACTTCTCATGGAAGTTCTCAGCTGCTGAAAGAAATTATGATGTGAAAAATCGAGAACTTTTAGCTATAAAATGGGCGTTTGAAGAATGGCGGCACTGGCTGGAGGGTGCTGTTCATGTTATCTCCGTGTTCACGGATCACAAAAATGTATCATTTATTGAATCCGCCAGACATCTAGATTCCAGACAAGCACGCTGGGCCTTATTTTTTACCCGCTTCAAGTTTGTGATTACTTACAGACCTGGGGCCTGATTCATTAAGGATCTTAACTTGAGAAACTTCTTATTTCAGTCTCCTGGACAAAACCATGTTACAATGCAAGGGGTGCAAAGTAGGATTTTGTTTTGCACATAAGTTAAATACTGACTGTTTTTTCATGTAGCACACAAATATCAACTTTAAATTTCAGTGTACAAATAAGCTATCAAGTATTTGAAGTTTTTGACCATTAATACAAGGAATTTAAAATTCTTGATTTATCCATATTTGTGCACTCATTTATATTTGTATTACACTACTGTACTTGTGATTTTTTTATTGTCATTTCATAAAAGTATCTTCACATTTTCACTATATAAAAGATTTTTACTATATCTTCATCTAATTTTGATCTGAGAGTATGCTGGAAAATCGCTTCCTACACTTCCTTAGTGGCAGCATCACACACAAAACCAGGGCATAGAGCACCACTGATTTATCAACCCTTTTGCTTTAGAAATTGTGTTCTAAACCCAGTACAACTCCAAAAAGAATAATAAAGCAAAGTGAAAGAACCACTCTCTGTGAAAGCGGGCAAAGTATGTTCTTTGATGCAAATATGCCAGCGATATACTGAGGTAAAGCAATTATAACAGCATATTATCTAACCAGTAAGGCTTCAGAGAAAACCTTGTACTAGCAGCGAAATAGAAAGAAGTCTGAGCAGCCACATATTAGACTATTTTGAAACAAGGCCTATGTGCATGTTCCTAAAGAAAAGCAGACCAAATGGGAAGCTTATATAAAGGAATTGTTATAGGATAAGCCAGAGTAAAAAAGGATCAGAATTTTGCACCAAGACACCAACAGGATAATATTAGCAAAAGCCTGGTGAGTGATGAAGACTTTGACCAGGATTTGCAAAGTGAGGTTTCACTATACCGCAGGTTTTAATGCTATTTATGTGGACCTTGAAAACTGTGGGTCTTAAACTACATTTTCAGTGCTGGGATACACAGCATCCCATTTATCAAGCAGCAAACCATTGCTGAATAGTTAAAAAAAAAAAGACGTGGTTGTGACATGACTCTGGTGATCCCTTCTAGTATATAGCTGACAGCCAATCAAAAGACATTTCTCACACTGCTCAGCCAATCACAGAGTGACCATCTGTAATTGACTGAGAGGTGTGAGCCGGCCTCTGTGTCATTTACATTTCATGAAATCTCATAAGTAATTCAGCCTGAGCAACAAAGGAAGAATAACATATATGATATGATAATGAAAATATGAGCAAAGCTGATATATATTCCAAAATATTATGACTGGCGCTGATATGTTTCAAAATATTAATCACCAGCACTGTTAAATATTCCAAAATAATAGCAAGACGCTCAATCGCAAGCTAGGAAAAACAAGCAAATTGTCATTGAAATCGAATTAGGTGATCCAGCTATTGATGAAGGAGAGAGTCATACAATCTCAACCTTCAGTCAGGGGTGTCGAGGGATGGGGAAGGCTCTAACGGTCCTGTGTTGGGTTTCCAATAATGGCAGATTATAGCCAAAGCCACTGGAGTGACCACCTGGGGCCGCCACAGTTTCAGGTCCATCCAAGGCAGGCACAGCAAACGCCACATTCGCACAATCTCAAAAACTCTTAACTCTCACTTGAAGATGTTTTGGTGAGGTATTATCCCTATAGGGAACCTTTGCTGGGTTTGGGCACCCAGAGATGGTCAAGCACAATGAAAGAAAAGTACATCCATGAAACTGTGTCCTTATGCCAATAACCCTGCTTTGGAATGCTTACAGCCCCACTAAACGGAGTACCATGTTGTGTGCCATTTTGTGCAATATATATATTAATGTGAAATAGTGGATTCATTTGCACTTTGAATATTGATAACTATTTTTTAAGTACAAGTCAATATGGTGTGTAAATTGATATATATCAGAACATTATTATGTAGGATATGTATAAATGACATGTATAATAAAAGTATACATCTCACAGATCTCCTACAGAATTGTACAGAACAACTGATTCTGGGATTTTGAACTGTAAAATAATAAATCTGAATTCATCTTTTTATAAATTATAATTGTGGTAATTCAGAGGAAGGCAAAACAAAATTACCAGTGCAATAGTTGCCAATTACCCTCGTAGATGGAAATAAAATATCCTGACCCTAAAGATGGTAATCAGATAAATTCCCTGGAACAATCACTCTATAATGTCCTCTATTAAGTATAGACAGATACAATTTCTTGGAAGAATTGCATCCAATCCATTTTTAAATTATGTCGCTGAATTTGCCATAATGTGGTAAGAAATGCCACAGCTTAACCACCAGTAGGCCATTGGCAGATTTCTGCTGTTATTTTCATTTCACATTTGTTTTACTAACATTAATAAGATCATTGTAGGCATTCCCAAAAAAATAAAACAAGTAGTGTTCCGAAAAATACTATAGAAACTCTACAGAAATGCAATGCAAAATCCAGTTGGTGGCTATGGTAATATGTTACATATGTTAACGGGCATTTTACATGAGTTCAAAATACATGTAAAAAGCATTTAAAAAATGTCAGTGGGTATGAGCCCTTATAGTAAAGAAACGCATCCTATGCTTATGGTGAAATCTGCTTTCTTTCATATGCGACTGATGACTCCGTGACCTTGTGTGGACCTTGGTGTTGGGATACCAGGGCAATGTTTAGCCCTTTTTTGCCATGCCATAATTAGTTTGCAGTCCCATCTAGTGTTAAGAATTTTAATGCACTCTTTTTTTTTTTTTTACTACCTCCATTACTTTCTTAACCATGTTAACCACTTTGGTTGTTTTTATTTCTAGAAATGTTGTTGCTATTAGAGATGCTCAAAATTGTTTTCAAGTGGTTCTAAAGTTTAAAAATTGAAACAAATCTGAAACATAAAGATTTTTAGTTAAATTCAAGCAAAGTGTCAGCGGCACTAGGATTTTAGAACCCTTTTGCTTTGCCTGGCTTAACTTCATCCAATCCAGAGGCGCGGAGTTTAACGTAGTAGATGGTTTTTGCCAGGGACCCCCAGCAAGGGGGCATGGACTTTGCGGCTTCTAACCCGCAGGTCATGGCCCTCCAAAAAGGTGCTAGGCGAAATCGACGGGAGAACCTAGGCAAAAGAGTAGAGATGGTTATAAGTGGAGGCTTGGAACCTTACTGATTACAGAGAAGTGATAGTCTCCGGCTTGCAATATGAACCACTGTGGATAACTTGGATGCTGGGAGACTGAGAATGACTGGAAGCTTGGAAGCTTGCAGAGTACAGAGGTGCTATGATCTGCAGCAACAGTAACAGAGAACCTCTGGGAACCATGATTAAGCAGGGTGTAGACACAAAGAACAGGCACCATACACCTGCAACAGGTGCTTTAAATATCCTCCAGGTAATGAATGGGAGGAGAAGGTAAAAAAATTTTGGCGGCTGCCAGGAGGGGGCCGCAACGATCAGTGCCAGAGAGGCAGGTAACTATGCCAGACCCCCGCCAGGGGATCCGTGGGTCCGGTGTGTGACAGTACCACACCCCTTTAAAAGTGGACACCAGGGGGTAAATGTATTAACATGCGGGTTCTTCAACACCCGCGAGTTCAGCGTCTTCGGCGATTAAATTTAAAGCGGCACACCTTGTAAAGGGAAGTTTCCCTTTACAATGCAGCACCGCTTTAAATTTAATCGCCGAAGACGCTGAACTCGCGGGTGTTGAAGAACCCGCATGTTAATACATTTACCCCCAGACACCTAGACTGAGGTAGGGGATTTGGCATGGAATTTCCTTAGTAAGGAAGGAGTATTGATGTCCAAAGCTTTGACCCAGGAGCACTCATCAGGGCGAAACCCTTTCTAATCCACCAAATAGTTGATTCCACCCCTGGAGTTTTTGTTGAGGATCTGAATTCTTTCAAAATCGTCTGCCTGTTCAATTTTGAGAAGACATGGAGACGGAGCTGAAGAGGAAAATCGGTTGATAACCAAGGGTTTTAATACAGAAACATGAAACACACAATTTTTCCATCATCTCTAGTTCACCAATTTTTTTTTTTTTTTATTGAGTCGAATAGTTTGAGCATCTCTAGTTGCCATATAGTATGCACTTGCAACAGTATTTATTTGAATTTATTTTTTTTTAAAAATTTCCATTTGGTCTCTGCGCTTTTTTAAGAGTCTTCAAGCTTCAATGAGATAGATAGTTGTATTTTAAAATAAAACTGATAATTATTTGCCAGAGCCAGTAGATTAATGGCCTCAATTTATATCTGCATAGTTAACATCACCCATGAGGATAACAATATTTTAAATTTCTAATAATAATTGAAATTCAATCAATTGTGCTAGTTGGCTTCTAAAGAAACCCAATCATTACTTTACTGGTGTATTTTTTCCATGTATATCTTCCCATACTTGTTCTACATTGTCATCATTTTCATAGATATTTAGAGGTGGGCAACTTCCCCAAGGGAAGGTACAATTTTCCTCTTTTGGGGCCTGCTGGCTGCCTGCATGGTGCAAGATCCTGACTAGCGGATGAGAAGCAGGCAGAGGATACTCCCCGGCTGATGCAAGTTTATTTTAAACATAATTAAAGTGGCTGGGGAGCAGCATCCTCTGACTGGTTTCTCAACCTCAAGCTGAGTTCATACAGAGGGCAGCCACAGAGTTACTGGAAGCCTGTCGAACCCAGAAGATAAACCACCTAGCCATTTCATCACCCACCCAACCAACCATTCATTCCATCACCCACACCCCAGCCCCAACTTACAATTATTTAGCATTCTAGTGACCTCTGAGACCACAGAGAACATCCTTGTGTCCACTACATAATACACACAATTTTTCCATCATCTCTAGCTCACCAATTTTGCTTTGAAGACTCCAAGAAATTTCTTACCATACATTTGAGTCCAGTCCTTTCCCATTTCCATCTTTCACATTACTTCTATCTTCACTACCCCACTAGTTCGTACTTAAAATCTCCTCCACTCAGCCAACATCTACCACTCTCCATTTTGGTGCAGTCCATCCACAGTGTAGAACCCGTAGCCAAGAGAGAATTCTGCCCAGTTCACCAAAAGACCCTTCCTACATCAACTCCTCAGCCACGTCTTATCCTTCCTGAGCACCCACTGTATTTCAGCTGTACCATGTGCACAGGTAGTATTTCAGAAAATATTACCTTCAAGGTTTTTGCTTTAAGTTTACAGCTTAATTCCCTAAAATTATATTGGACATTCTTATATGGACCTCTAACTTTGTCATTTGTACCAATATGTACCACAAGAGCTGGGTCCACCCCAGCACTTCCCAACAATCTATTGACTTGATCCATAATATACCAAACCCTGGCATCAGAAATGACAAACTGTCAGCCATGGTTCTGATGGCTGATTACCCCAGCCTTCCTTCTAATGATTGAATTCCCTACTTCCAGAACCTACTACCCTTTTCTACAATCCTATTCTCATCTTCCGTCATTCCTCTGATTACTAGTGGACAAAGTACAAGAACCACAAGATGATGGCATTACCAATCATGCAATACATGCCAACTTCAATTTATTTAAGCTATATGGGGATACTTTCTCTAAAATGCGAATTAGTTAAGCAGAATTGATTAATGCAATGTGCATTGCTACTGAGTATTAGTGTAGTAGTGTTAAAGCACCAATAGACTATTTGCAATTATAAAGTAATATTTTGAAACAAATTGAAGAGAAGAGAAACACCAACAAGAAAAATCAGCAGTGTATAAGGAGTAAAACAATAGGAAACTAAAAGATAAAAGAAAAGGGAGGAGGGATGTGTCTGCTTACACTCCTGTTGCTCTATTCTAGGCAGTCACTGATCGTTCAAGGATATATACTTATTATATGGGCAACAAAATTTATGACAAGTTGAGAGGCTACTGAGGGTTACAGGGCTATGAGAGCTTTGTACTCTTTAGCAGGCTGGAAGTCAGTTCAGCCACACCACGTATTCATAAACACAGATGTGTGGTCCTTATTTGAGACAGTTAATCCTTCCATATTCTTTGCTTCCTGAATCTGAAGTAGCCAATCCCCTGTCTATCCTTCCAACAAACTGGGATGAAAGCTCGAACTCTATGTAGCTAAAGAATGACCTTTTATACTTGCCTATATGATAGTCATCAATATGAAGAAGATGAAAGGCTGGAACTAGAGGTACCTGCCCTACCAAGACCCCATCACAGGGATAACATTAAGCTCTGAGATTGAATGCTTGGGCAATCCTAGAAGATGTAAATCAACGTTCCAGGAGACCCTCCACAGCGCCAGCAAAGAGGCAAAAATAATGCTGTCTCCAGTTCTGAAAAAGTATCATAATAGGTGCTCTGACCCTAGAGAAAACACCCAATAAAGGATATTTGATTGCACTTTTAATATACGGTGTGCAGACCATGGAAATTAATGTCAGCTCTTGAATGATGACCATATTGTATTTAGTTGAAGTAGTTTAGTTAATTTGTTTTAGACATTAAGGGCCTGATTCATTAAGGAATGTAAATCAAAAAAAGGAGTAACTTTGCACCTGGGCAAAACCATCTTGCATTGGAGGGGGAGGTATATTTAAAATGTGGGGACAGATTTATAGTTGGGGTAGGGCATGTCCTAGATTAACTTTAAATTTCAGTGCAAAAATAAAGCTTTCAAGTATCTGTGTACTACATGAAAAAGTAGTCAGCATTTATCTTATGTGCAAAATAATTAACTAATTTGCACCCTTTGCATTGTAATATGGTTTGTCCAGGAGAAAACTTGCTGCTTTTTTGCCTTACTTTCCCTAAAGAATCAGGCTATATGTATAGAAAAGAAGCTATAAAGAATTAGCTGATTCTTGAGCAGAACCTTAGATTTCAGTGAAGTTTGTCAACCCTTTCATTGCCAGGCTCTGTGTCACATGTGCACCTCTGGAAGGCACAACATTTATTGCATTTTCACGCCTAAAGTATATATAAAGTGACCGTTATGTTTCATATACTTCCTGAAAGTTAGGGGACATTGAAGCTGCCTTTATTCCAAGTGACAAGTATGTTTGTTTATTTTATTTGACATATGTGACTTTGTGCAGTCTTGTGATAACGCATTAAAAAATGTGACAAACCGCAAAATCTTTAGTAGAGGTAATTTAGAAACCACAAACTTTGCAGGATGCAATACACAAATGCACCTAATTGTTATCTACAGCACAATGTGAACCCTACTACCACATTATACCATGTTATACCATGTTATACCACCCTTTTCATTAGTTTCAACTTTTTAGTTTTACCCTCACATACTGCTCAGTTTAGCCTCATTAATGCATGCTTCCCAATCCAGGCAAAATCAGGACAAAATAATCCCCGGCCCCCGACCCGCACAAACCACGCTATCAATTCACAAATCCTCCAATCCAATATGGTGACATATCATCCACTTCTCCATGAACCCCTTTTATGGCCTGCTGGAATAGGGACAGTGGAGAGGTATGTTTATGGCTTCAATTATTCTTGATAGTGAGAGGACATTGGGAATGTCTTTATTTCTCTTTTGTGTGTTAAATGTTATTACAGAAATGTGCTTTTTGGTATGCAGGGCACCTACAGTGTGCAAAAGGCATCTTACTGCATGTATAGGCCGCAGCTTGGCTGTACCACCTATCAGGACATGTAAACAACAAAGGCATGATTCATTAAAGAACGTAAGTCCATTAGCCACATTTTGCTTTTTTTTCACATTTGCGCAAAACGGAAAACATCAAAGGACGCAATTCATGTTCACATGTAAATGAAATTTCTGGCTGCCTACTATTTGCAGGGCAGAACGAGCTTATTCGAGTTTTAGACATCTCTAAGATATGTGTTTTTGCAGCCGTATCATTTGCACCAGCTACAGGGCAGGTGTAAGTGCCGATTGATAGTGATAATGGATAATGCTAGAACATGTGTTTGCAATTAGCAGCAACTGTAAAAAGGTATTTGATATAAAGTACACATTGAGAACATCTTGATAAATGTATTTGGGGGGTAAAAAAATATTTTCAAAAAGTTGCTTTTTTTTAATGTCTTTTTCTGAATGATTATTAGCAGGTGGCAATAACTGAATTTTGTTTCTGTGTGTTCTGCTGGGACTTTATATTGCCCATATGTATTGTTTGCATTCTGCAGTGTGTTGTGTCTGACTCGAAACGGCAAGTGCCGTATGTGCCTACCCGTACCTATACTCGTATTCAACAATAGACGTTTTCTGTAGGTCCGCTTGTAGTTGAATGCAGACATGCGTATGACCAAATAACGTGCACTTTAAAAAGGCACATTGCGTTAGTTTTCCGTGCCTTAATGAATCAGGCCTTAAGTGTTTGTAGGGAGAAAAATTTCCCGCAGGTCCCCAATAAGCAGACAATGCCCCCAAATTACACCTTCTCCCCTAAAATCTCATTTGAATGATCAAATACTGCAAAACAGAACCTTGTGGCCCTGAAGTAGGCACATTTATGAACCTAACCCATGCCGCTAACCACCTCCCATTAGCAGGTGCTGCCATTTTCATGTGTAAAAACAACCTGCATGCGGTATACAATTGGGCGACTTGTGCTTAAACAGGCGCAAATGACAAGTGCTCTGTGAGAGGCACAATTTTACACTTTGTTAATGACAAATTTACTTCTTTACAGCTCCTGGTTTGACCTATATTTCTATATTGAGCTGTATGTTTCCATTTGGTTTATGTAGTGCATTTCATATTTTTGCATATATTAGTTGAATCAATCACCTTAACAATGACAGTGATCACAATCCCAAGGTACACTGTGTCACCATCTCTTACCTGATCCTCGCTCCAGTGTTGACCATCGCCGCGGTCAGTGTGCAGCCGGAACTTCTGCATGTCAGTTGACACATGACCGCTGCGGAGGTGGCCAAATTCAAATTCCTCCCTATTTAAAATTCACTCTGACACTATAACAGTGTCAGAGCAACAAGTACTATACTTGTCTGACTCCTCTGTGCCTTGCATCCAGTGACCCCTTTTACCTTCTGTGTGACCTCCAGTTGTAGCCTGATCCTGCACTGTTTCTGCCTGCCTTTGTTCCAGTTCCCCCGCTTCTTTGACCTCTCATTTGGATTCTGATTCAGTACTGCATCTGCCTGTCTGTGTACCAATTCCCGGCCCTTCTCTGACCTTCCCATTGGATACTGATTCGGTACCCCATGTGCCTGTCTGTGTACCAGTCCCAGCTATCTGACCTTAACTAGGACTCCAATCCTGTACTCTACGAGCTCTGTACTACACCTGGAGGCAGTCCAGAGGACCGCAACCTGTGAGTTCCCAGCAGTGAAGCCCTACCTGCCTTGCTAAGGTTCTTGGTGAACACCAGGAAACCCCATTAGACTCCCCATCTCTGGTCTGCCAGCACCAATCTAGTTTAGCACCAAGGATCCATCTTCGTTAGTTATACACTGCAACTATATTTCTATGGGAATAACCTGATGTACTTGATGTTTCCTAGGATCCAAGGCCTGGAAGTAGTAGTGTAAGTAAGCTTCAACAGACTCCAGGTTACACTTATTTGCAAGCTTTCCAGACAAGCAGCGTTGAGTGCAGCTCATTAACCAAACAATGCTTGCTTGGAAAAATATTTCAATAATAGCTGAAAAGTCTTTCACTGAGGCTCCAGTTGATCTTGGGAAGGGTTGACATGCCGCTAAATGGGCAAACCGTATTATTTGAAGCATGAGCTGGGCGCCTATGGACTCAGCTGGTTCTATTATGTTGAAAAAGAAGAAAGGAGGGCAATAGACTTCCGGTCTCATAGTTTAGACTTCCACTGATCAGAAGTGAAATTAATTTCAATGAAAGGTACTCCTAATTCATTCAGGAGCTGTATTTTCACTTGGCAATTACTAATTAGGCATTCCACTCCTCTCCAAGTAAAATGGAAAATGAATGGTATTTCATACAGATTAATTAAAACATTCTTCTGGCACTACATCATTCTCAACATTGGCCTCGGATTCCGGCACTGGGGAGCATATCCTGGTACTAGTAGCCACGGTTACCCTCTAATTAGTCTATGTCCACAATTGGTTTTATCAGGAAAGAGCAGGAATCTTGTTTTTCACTCGGCTGCTGGAGAAGCCAAGGGACTTATTGCAGAGTACAAGTTTCAATGTTTTGCCTGTCAACACAATCATCATTTTAGCTGCCAGCTCCAGCAGAGCACCACTTCGTGTGGCTTTGTTCCTGACACATCCGTACTTGGCTGGGAGATCTAGACATCGTGCTATAATGTGTGCTGCACACAGATTTTCACGGGTACCTTTCTCTCAAATCCCATTATTGCTCACATATTACAGCAATGACATCACTACAGCTCATGACTGCTGCTGAATAATGGTACAGACTGGAGAGCTTTTAAAAATATTTCGCCCGTATCCAATGGAGATACATTAGCTTGAGATGTGGCTCAGGCAATAAGGGATACAAGAAGCTTCAAGTGAACAGCAGCACTGGGCAGTCAATTTCCATGATATCTTAGCTCATTTTTCGCCACAGACTATTTCATCTGACATTCGTATTCTACAACCTTTATTGAGGCCTCTTTTTTGCCTTATAGCAAAACTAAACCCAAATAATAACAGTTATTTTAAAACGCGGTGGGGCTCATTAAATATCATGGTGCAATGTACATAAATGTAGTATAAGTCAAGGCAGCCAATCAGATTACTGATGTAATTTTTTTTTTGGTGCTACAAAATAAAAGCTTATTTGGATGTCTGCATTATAGAGATAATGAGCTCACAAGGATGGATTGGAGTACATTGCTACAAGATAGGCCCAATGATGTATAGGACAAAGCCACCCAATCTGAAAAATTATGGAGATTGCAGACATTTGTGGTACAAGAACCACAGGGTACAATACAAGTCACCTTAAACTTACACCGCCATGATGGAGCACTTACGTCCACGTACATTTGTATGCGTGTAATGTAGGGGGAAATGTGTCTATGTAGATCCTCAGTGCCACATATATCTGCCTTTCATACATGACCATATATTTTTAATAGGGAAAAGGTTTTCACCAATCTGCAGAGCCAGGTACAGCGAAGATCCACCATTAGTCCAGAGTCGCTGGTGGTGGGTGGAATGTCTGTAGCAGGTGCGGTCACTTGTTGTAGGAGGAGTGCTAGTGTTGCAGAAGGTGCACGAGAGCTCAAGAGACTAGTGAGTAAGTGTTTGTGACAGTAGAAGTGCAAACACTATTTTCTTGTGGTCAGCACTCACCTTGTATTCACACTGAATACTGGTCTGTACCAATCGATTATCTGCATAGTGGGAAACGTTCCCTATTTTTAGGGTCATTCAATCTGTTATCTGATGCGACATGACTCCCCTGAGATCAGCAGAATATGTTTGCCTTAGAAAGCTACTGTGTGTACCTGCCTTACATTTCTGGTGCAAAAAACCTACTGTCCAAATTGCCTCAAAAACAATTGCATTTTTACCTTTCTTAAAAGCAAAGAAGCCATTTCAAGCTATATTACAGTTTTCCCAATAAGGCTACAAAATAAAAGAAACAAAAACTTTAAAGAAACATAGTTCAGATATAATATTTTATTGTATACATATAGCTGCATATCATCCTACTTTAACTTTTACAGCAAAATCAGAAGCATGATTCACTAACATTGTGTAGTAAGGCATAGCTGTCAATCAGCCATTAGCTTTGATTGGTCTTGCACAAGTTAGACTAAAATACATGCTTGGTTTCTATGAGTTACTGCAATTTTGCACATTATATGAAATCATTCCCTTTGTGCTGTCACCATTTTTAGTGTTGCCAAACACATTGTCTTAAATCTTTTTTTGCTGTGCTAATTTGTTTTACTATTTTTTTTCATTAATAAAGACTTTGATATTGTAAAAATTAACTCCATTAATTATTGTTTTTTAATAAACTACTTAAGTGTGTCCTTTACTTATCAAGTTGCATGTAGCGATAGGTACCTGGCACAGTGTAAGCTAGTCTTAAGCTTCAGTGAAAACAGCAAGCTCTATACTCTGCTGCTACCTCCACCTGACAGCTTAATCCCCCATGCCTGAGTCATGTGATCCAGTGGTATACCCAGGTCTCACAGCTATTCAACAGAGCAATCACACAGACAAGTATGGAGTCAAATCAGAATGAAACAGCTGCACTCTGATTTGCTGCCAGACTGTCACTGTACTGTGGGGCTCCTAGTCTCGCAAGTAAGATATGATCAAAGTCTCATCTCATGAGTCTCAAAGGTTTCATGCCACACCAAGCACAGCTGCCTATCCCCAAGTACGAGCCTGTTTTGTTGGAGCTACTCCTCGCTGCTATTACCTGGCCCTGAGAGGTATGTCGTCCACATGCTGACCACACACACGTAAGCAGGGCCACCAAGAGGAATTTGGGCCCCGTTACAGCAGCTTTTTCGGGCCCCTCCCTTCATAGACGAGAAGGTAAAGGGCTGTGTATTGACGCTGCATAGTGGCACCAAAGGGGGCGTGACCATGGTTTTTGGGGCATGGCCAGCACAGACGTGGCATGACATATTATGTGCCAAAAATGGTGTTGCTGTCATCTACCTGTTATTGCAGCTTGCACTATCTGGTACTGGATTCTTGTATGCATCCTGGAATGGTGGGTCCTGTATATGTACATGAAATATTGAAAACCGAGCAATAAGTGAACATAGTACATAAATCACACAGTATATACACACATTATAATAAAACATTACATTTATCACGCCCTCCCCAACCACATCATGCCGCCTCACACCAAGCACCAGCAACATCACGCCACCCCCCCCCCCCCCAGCCACATCATACCACTGGCCAGCACATCACGCTGCCACCGCCCAGCCTCATGCCTCATCACGCCAGCCCCCAGCCACATCACCGCACATCACACGAAACTCCAGTAACATCACACCACCGTCAAGCCACATTACAACCACCCCAGCCACATCATAAGCCCCCAGACACATCATAACCCTTCCCAGACACATCATGACCCCTCCCAGACACATCATAACTCCCCCAGCCTCATCACAACCCCCCAGAAACAACCTAAACCCCCCAGCCCAGCATTCCACTGACTTCTCAGTGCAATCGTCCTGCAGAGTGTGCAGGGAAGCTTTAAGCCTCAAGAGATTACCAAATCTCCCCATATTTAGAGCTCCTTAACTAGTTCTGCAGGCTGTCGGACAGTGTGTGACGTCACACATTGTCCGAGGACTGGGAGCTGCTGACAGCTCCCTCCCTTCCCCTCACCCCCTCCTCCGTGGATGCGTGTACACACTTGCTCACTACCAGATGGGGAGGGAAAATATTATTATTATTTTTTTAAAAAAATGACTTTGCTGCTTCAGGTGGAAGGCCCCATGTTAATCTGTACATGCCCCCTCTCTCGGTGCCCCTGCACGTAAGTCCTGAGAGAGAGGTAATCAATTGGCAAACGTGATCTGACTGTGGCAAAATATGTTGGGGTAGAATGAAGAGAGTTTGGAGTGGGACTCAGTCATGGTCTGGGGAAGAATCAATTGAGGAGTATGACTAACTGATTCAATCAAAGTGGGGAAAGCAGTGGCGCACGTAGGGGGGGGTTTCTGAGTCTCTAGAAACCCCCCCCCTGCGCTAACTAAGTGGCCACTGTCCTATACAGCAGCCGCGGCGCTGTCAAAGAAGCGTCCGCGGCGGTGCTGTATTTTTGGGGTCGGCGGGGGGAAACCCCCCCCCCCCCCCCAACAATCCTCTGTGCGCCGCTGGAAAGGATCAATTCAAGGGGTCACACATGATCCGTGAGAGAATGGGTTGCTGGGGGATCTAGGGGAGAACCAATTGGGTGGGGTTTTATAAAGAAATTGTAGAAGGTAAAATGGGGGATACTAAAAGAGAGCCAGGCATAGCAAAACTTTAAGGAAGCCCCAGCCATGCCAGTCTACCATCCTGAGGTCTGTTTTCTGTTCGGAGCATGCACATGGGCTGCTCTGTTTGGCGCATGGGGTCTTTTAAGACCGTGCACAGCTGCCGGTACAAGCAAAGTGGAGCCCCTTTTGGGTCCCATACATTCTCAGGAGATCTTTCGCTTTGCTCTTCTGAGGGTGAACTAGCATCACCGGCCCCCCATCACCTCGGCTGCAACCCCTGTAGTAGCGGTAATTACACCACATGATCTGGGGAAGAATCAATACATGACATGACTACAGAAAAAGTTTCTGTTGCAGACTTATTGAAATCAAGCATTTGGAAACCCCCCTCTAGAAATCATGCATTCGCCCATGCCTCCCCCATGTCATTCTCCTGACATGAGGGAATTGAAACCGCCAGCGTGAATAGACTATAAACAAGCACATTTTCATATAACAAAAGAAAATGTGGTACATAGATTAAATAGGATATAAAAGTCCAAGACATACACAAAATAAGCTAACATATAAATTTAATATTTGAAAACTATCTTCTCATCCAAAAAAAATCTAATGTAATAATTTCAACCCAGATACAAAAGAAATCTGACTGGCAAAGATATGCAGCAGGGAGTGGGACTGTTATTTATTTTAACATATGTTTAATATGTCTCTATTTGCTCAGAATAACAATTATAAAGCTGTCTCTTAAAGATACATTGTCATGACTTGGCAAAGCCAAACTATACTTGCCTAATTTCGGGAGAACCTGGAGGAGAGGTCAGAAGAGCAAGTGCGGTTGGTGTGCCCACTTCTGCGCAGTGACATAATCGCATCATCACACCGTGGGACCATGATGACACAGATTGCATCCTCAGGACCCACCTCGCGACACGTCATCTAGGCCCCGCACTTTTTACAACTGGAGAGGCGGGATCTGGGAAAAGTAGTCTACTCTCCCTGGAGTCCAGGAGGATTCCCTAAAATTTGAGTGTCTCCCATATATTCCAGAGATTAGACAAGTGTGAGCCAAACATGAAATAACCTGTTTTTTGGACTACTTTGAAGAGTTTAAAGCAGGGGTGTCCAACCTTTTAGCTTCCCTGGGCCACATTGGAAGGCGACAAGTTGTTTTGGGCCGCACATAAAATACACTAGCACTAATGATAGCTGATCATCCAAAAAAAACCATAGAAAACAATGCTCCTTGTTGTTGCTCAGTGCTTCAATGACATGCTAATGGCTGCTGTCAAACATCAAGTGATATTGTTACAACATTTTATGAAGGGCTTCAATACAGCAGTCATTAAGACAGGAAGATAAGGTCCGTGATGCTCCAGGACCAGGTGAGTTTATGCACTGGTCAGCGTCCCTTGAAATAATAAAAAAAAACCTAAAAAAAACCCCTTAACTTACCTTTTAATCGGCTTGTTCTCTGATTCTCTTCTCTTGTTTCTTCCGTTTCACTGCTGCTGATAGTTCGCGCGGGTGACTCCTATGTGCTGTGCTCCGCAATGGATCTCAGACGTGATGTCGTCACACCCGACATTCACTGCGAGCGCCACACGGAGGAGGAGACCAGGGAGGGACCGCGTGACCACAAGGTAAGTATTTTCTTATCTTTTTCTTTCTTTGCAGGATTTTTTTTTCCATTAACAGCGCTGCCCCCACAACCAAAACTCCTGCTGGGCCACATTTACAGGCATGCTGGGCCGCGGGTTGGACAACCCTGGTTTAAAGTATACTTGCCTACTTTTCATAAATCCCCTCCGAGAGATGCAAATGGAAAGTCCTGAATAAGTGGGTGGGGCAAGGTGTATGATGGCACTAATTGCGTCATCACACCCCAGCCCAGTTTATGTCCACTGAGATGGCCAGGAATTGATGACGCGGTTCGCTTCATCATGGCTGATCCCTGCCCTCCTGTATGCAGGTAATATATCCTGCTAGAGTATTCCCTGCTCTTTCAGGAATCCATAAGGTGTCCCTATAATTGCAGTCTCCTGGACATGGCAGGAGAGTAGGCAAGTGGTTGGCTTATAGATTAGATTTCCCTTCACTTGGATTAGCAATTAAAATGGCCACTGTCCCTAACATCAGCATGCATTTGTGGGCTACGCAGAATGGATGAGGCCATTTGGGGGCTGAGCCAATATTTATGAAAATGCAGTTTAACAATCAAGCACTGAAGTGCCTGACGGATATTACTGGTTCCTAGTAAATTGATAAAATGTATTCTCATAAATATTGCTTCAGCTCCCAAAATGGCTGCCTCCACTCTGTGTGTGGATGCACTTAGATATTAGGGACAGTGGCCAGCCCATTTTGTTGTTTTACCCGATATTATATTCTGTCTGTGTAGAGCAACCCATGGCTAAGTGCTTCACTGAATATTTAATTACAGTAAGACTCAATAAATCCTAACTGTAGGTTTAAGATTCAGTGACAATGCTCCACAGAGGTGACACATTTCTCTAGTCTTGTGAATTGATATCATCACAAAGTAGATCCAACTGCTTAAAACAAGAGAGTGAGACAACTTGTTCGCCATCCTACACAGTGCCAAGTAAGTGTGTAGACATCCAGTGCCTCCATGACCTGGGTCTCTTGATAAAGCACCTGCTCCTTCGGTGCCAGACAGAGATGGTATCAGGTGAGTTCTGGCAGTGGAGTCGGCATTCCAAAGAAGAGACAATTTACATTCCGTGCTGTAGTGTTGTGGAGCCAAAGAAAATAAGCACAGGATCCAAGTCATTGCTCCTGGCTCCTGCTTGCCTGACCCAGGCCCACTGATCTTTGCAGTTCTACTCTCTTGGCTGCACCTTTTTATGTTTTTAAACTTTCATCCATTTGAACTTTGGTCCACACACCGTTAAGTCACTGGATATAATTCATTAGGGAAAGCAGTGTAAATTACATGCAGCAAGAGTACAGTCCAACAGCGTAACTAGTCGACTTTATCACAGCAAATTCTAGGTACCTTCAGTGTGTCATATAGTAAAATTAAATGTAAACAGTACCTGTGAACGTGGTAGGGATTGGTGAAATCTTTAATGCTTTTTCTTTGCTGGTTCTTCAGTCAAATCCTGTCAGCAAATATTGATTGTAAATAAATACAAATGAAAATTCCATCAATGCTTTAGTTAAAGTGTACCTGTCACATATCTACAACGTAGGCGCCCATTTTGTGACATCACTGAAGGATGAGGCCCAAAGTACACTGTGCCATCAATGATAAACTGGATATTGGTTCAACCTGCAAAATGGCTGCCTCCTCTGTTGGTAGATGATGGATGCAAATGAAGGCTTGCCAATATAGCATTTATATGTCCTTTAAGTTTCCATTCTAACTCTTTTACACATGAGTGCTATTTTCAGAAATGGGTGACTGCATTTTGGGAATTTATTTTAAAGGCCCTTCTTCCAGGCATCACTAAACCAACTGAATATTTTGGTTTCAGAAGAACACGGAGCTTTGTGGAGCTAATCTCCTGCAAATCCTGGGCTTAAAGCAGCTTCAGGTGTCAACACTAGGATAATACCCTGGAACACATTTGTTCCTGGACACAAGTGTCATTTCTGAAAAGCTTCAGTGTTCAGCACTGCATGCTTACTCTCGCATAGGGCTGGTGTGTAGGAATTACATTTTTATTTTGGGGAATAGGGGGGGGGGGCTTTTTTTTAAAGATGTGTAAAACATCAAACCCCTAAAACCCCTATAAAATATTGGTTCCTCTCTCCGTCAATAATTTATTTTATTCATTATTTTTCTAAGCAAACTAGGATATAAAGGTCTGTTTCATAAAAAGCAGATTAATAATGCACACTCCCAACAATTTTGGTTTCTACTCACTTTACTTTTGTATTTTATCAACCTGGGAATGCCATTGAAGCAAAAATGCAGAGGTTTATTAATTTCATAAGGGGCATAACCACATACATCGCAGTGTTAAGTTAGCATCAGAAATTATGAGGTGTGTGACTTAAGATGACAGTCTTTATTTTATAACACAATTGATCAGCAACAAACAGTATATGCAGAGTATATCAGATGCAGGATATCAAATGCAGACTAGGCTAGTGCTATATAAATAAATGTTGATGATGATGATGACTATTAGGTTCAAAATCATATGCAGATTATCAGGTTAAAAATCATATGTAGATTTATTAGGTCCAGAATCGTACTCAGATTATCAGGTTCAGAATCATATGCAGATTTATCAGGTTCAGAATCACATGTCATTGGCTCTGCTATCAACAGGCAGAAATACAGAAAGTCCCAATATCAGAGCAGGAGATTAACGCAAATCAGCAAACGTGGTACAGCGGAATATCACAGTGTACTTAGCAGTTTAACAAAGTCCAGAGAGTCCAAAGTATTCTGAGACAGACCCAGAGTCCCTCAGAACAGCCAGCCACAACAGCAGTACAATAGTCAATACAAATTTTTTCCACTCCAATTGGATTGAGTGGAGCTACACAACTGATGTTTGAGATGCAGGCCCGAATGGACGAGGAGAATCTGAACACCAGATGTTCCATCAGACGTCAGCAAACAGAACAGGTTATAAAAATAGTAATGGTACCTTTCATGGGACACCACCACCTTTGCCAGGTATGGAGGACTGAGTATTTGGCAGCCAGACAGAGCCAGGAAAACGAAGTCAGCATAGCCATGGATCAGACACAGAATCATAGTCAGACGTAGCCAGAATCAGAACCAGAAAGGAGACACAGGATAATATAGCACAGGAATCAGGACGCTACCGCTAGAAGCAAAACACTATTACTGGCCAAGATGGAGTGTCAGGACATACTTTTAATAGTGCAGGCAACTAATCAGGATAATGCAGGTAACACACCTGCTGCACACATGGATTAACATTGCAGTAAGTAATGGCACCTTGTATGGCGTGGTGCCTTTTGTGACAGGTTTTGAATAATTGTAATGAGCCCAGCCCCACATCGGGTGGGTTTAATTACTTTGATGATAATTCCTGCCTATGATTAGCATGTGTAGTAGAACGCCAAAATTATGCTATTTTGTGATGTTGGGTTGGGATGATAGTTGTTTTATCAATGCAGACTAAGGGGTATATTTACATAGGCAACATCTCCACTTTTTCAAACCTGCAGCTTGATAAATTGACCAAAAGCAATACCTCTTACACTAGTACTCCCTGTGGCACGCGTCCTACATTCAATGGACTCCTCTTTGGGCTCACCACTGTTTCCAGAACCATCAACTTGATGGCACTGGAGTGCCATTCAATATGCCTCATGTGCTAGAATCACTGCTTCAATACTTTTATATACTTTAACAGTGTACCAATTGCACTATTCTTAATTATTACAGAACATTTCAGGATAGACAAATGCCAATCAAGCATTGCTCTCTACTAATCTAGTCATGCTTACGATAACTATGAAATGACAGACTAATAAAACCAAAACTCTTTACTGATGTTTGTAGAACTGTTTGCTGTTATTGCTTAACATATATTTAAGTTGCTTCCTACAAGTGCTCTTTTACAAAAGAGCTGAGTTGTTCCACCCCTTGGTTTTCTGGAATATTGTAGTCAACATAAACGTTACGTACAAACATCATCTGGAACAGAATAGGTTAAATGTTCACTTGTGTCATGAAGTTTTAAGCCTGACAAGCCTCCGAAAGCTTGTTTGATTTACCTAGTCATATGCATCTTTATCCAGAGTGAAAGGTAACAACACATACCACTATTCCTAAGCTGGAACCTTTTGCCTCCTGCGTATGAATGATGTATGTATGACATGACAACTTAGTGACATCCCCAGACCACACCCAAGGATTTCAATGTACTTTTCACTCTTGCAAAATTGAACATGAAACAACTGGTGTTGTTACACTCAGTTCTATGCTTTAGTGATTCATTTATTAAGGGCCTAGTTTTAAACACGTATGATTTACGCATCTTTTTTTTTTTTTTTTTAAACATACGATATGTTCTTTTTGAGTGCCTTAATGAATCAGGTCCCTTATGTCAGTGATTTTTCAAGTAAATAATATCGTATAAATTTGTGTAATATGAATTAATATAATATAGACTAAATATAATATTGTAACTGTGTCTTTTTTCAAAAACAGAAAAGAAAGAAATATGCTTTCATTCAAATAAAGCCATTTTATTTGTTTCTTTTAAATATAAAACTGCAGGGGGTGGTGATTGCACATTTGAGATCAGTGATTTTTTGCAGAGCCTTTTAGCCCAAATGAAATTTGATATATTCTATAATATGTCATGATCGCACGTCAGCAAATTATTTTACTGAGTCACCTTTTGTGCCATGGATATGCATTTGATATGTGGAAGTGTATTTGTAGTTGTAGAAAGTCCATTTTAATTAAAATGCTAAAATTATTAACATGTATAAATGTGAAATAATTCCCAATGCTCTCTTAGTTTCATGACTTATTTAAGATATAACTGTAGCTGAAATTAAATAAGCAAATTTAAAATTATTTGATAGCAAATTTAAACAGTCGTAGTGGATGGTCCAGACGTGACATTTGACAGGACTTTGAAGTGGTTTATACTTTTTGCATTCCTTTTTCGGACAACAGACCTAAAAATAGTAGCTCAAATTATTTACACTGATGCACTTAAAGACGCAGAGGGGTTAGATTTAGCAAACCGTCTACAAAGGATAAGTGGAGGTGTTGCCCATAGCAACCAAACAGATTCTAGCTAGCATTTATCTAGTAATTCTAGAAAATGATAGCTAGAACCTGGTTGCTATGGGCAACACCTCCACTTTTTCTTTTTAGAATGTTTGATAAATCTACCACAGAAAGGGCGCTTCACCTGTGCATGTGTATGATATACAAATAGCTGCATTTGCACGAACATATATTCAGAATCTATACATTTTTTCAGATTTATACATTAGCTTGATAGACACGAGGAACATAAAACAGCTCACTTGAAGCAGATCTCCATAGAACACATGTATTTAGATTTGCTCAGTGTAGATAGTTATTAGGATAAAAACAATGGATTTAACAAGTTCTCTATTCAATCAACATATCTACCTTTTCAAATCAGGGTCAGCAGAAAACAATATTTAGTCTTAGAACGGCTGCAGGTCAAAAGTGATGTAGGTACGTGTTAATGAGGATTAATTAAGACAGATAACATATCCTCTTCCCTAAATAGCTCAAAAGTCCCTTTGACGAAGATGACTAAAAATAAGCCTCTTTCATCACTCTGCGGCATTAATCACCCCTGCTGTCATAATATTACATCTGCAGTTAGCCCAATCACCACCATCTTTGTGCGGCTGTGTTTTTAGTTTAAAGAAATGTTTTTGCTGCAATTGCAATTGGAAGATGTTGTAATCTTAAAGAGTGCTAAGGTGAAGAGTTGATGATAGCTAACAGAGGCCACCAGTATTTACAGTGTCCCCTCGCAATGCAAGCACAGAGACAGCAAGCTCTAACAAGTTATTTCAAACTAACATTGCGATATACTCAATTGATTTTGCGTCTAGGTTCAATTTTAATGTGACATCAGCACAGTATATAAAACATTGTTTAAAATACTATACAGTGTATTCATAAATATCCATTTTAGCTGTAGGAAAGGCAATTTTACATTAAGTTATGTGCAAAGGGGAAAAGTACGTGAAGAAAGAGTAAGCCTTTCATAAGAGCATAAAGCATACTTCCCAAAATTTGCCCAAAGAAGGACACCCAAGATTTGTTTAGTCGCATGTTCTCCTGCGCTCCAGTTTTATACATAGACACAGAAGTGCCTTAGTAGCTCTTCAGCAGACTTTTGGAAACAGATCAACACAAAACACAGCAACCATAGTCAGTATGAGCCAGAGAGACACTTCTGAGAGTCCAGAAGAAAGAAATATTCGTACAAATATATAGCAGTCTATAAATAGGAACAAAATTATGTCAGATATAGTATAAATAAGTACTATGTATTGCTACACTATTTTAAAAGGCAACAAATATACGAGTAACTAGCACAATATGCAAATAAAGACGAAAAACACCAAAATGGACTCCCTGGTCTTGGCCACTAATTGCATTGTGTGGCGCCATAACAGATGCACCAATACAATCACATATATGTGCAAACATCCTGTTAACATTCCTGATTTAAAACTTGGGACACATTCCCAATCCACCAAGGCTGCGATTCAGTTTTCACAGGCTATATCCCTGATCCACCTTGGCCCTATCCACCATCACCCGGCCAAGTCACTTTTGCCAAAGTAAAACAGGACTTTTGGGGGCTTCTGCTTCTGTAAACAAAAATGTCATAAAAACATAATAAAAATTGGATATGTATATTGGATATGTCTTTCAAAACTTTATTGCACCAAGTTCTGCTCAGAAGTGAATATGGTTCTGGGGAAACATGGGTATGGCTCTGCTGGGACGTGAATATGGTTCTGCTGAGATGTAAATCTGGTTCTGCTGAAACGTGGGTATGGCTCTGCTGAGATGTGGGTATGGCTCTGCTGAGACAGGAATATGGTTCTGCTGAGACATGGGTATGGCTCTGTTGAGACATGAATAGGGTTCTGCTGAGACAGGAATATTGTTCTGCTTAGACCTGGGTATGGTTCTGCTGAGACGTGGGTATGGCTCTGCTGAGACGTGAATAGTGGTCTGCTGAGACGTGAATATGGTTCTGCTGAGACGTGAATATGGTTCTGCTGAGACGTGGGTATGGCTCTGCTGAGATGTGGGTATGGCTCTGTTGGGACGTGGATATGGCTCTGCTGAGACGTGGGTATGGCTCTGCTGAGACATGTATATGGTTCTGCTGAGACGTGAATATGGTTCTACTGAGAGGTGAATATGCTATTGCTGAGACGTGGGTATGGCATTGCTGAGACGTGGGTATGGCACTGCTGAGATGTGGGTATGGCTCTGCTGAGATGTGGGTATGGCTCTGCTGAGACTTGGGTATGGCTCTGCTGAGACATGTGTATGGTTCTGCTGAGACGTGGGTATGGTTCTGCTGAGACGTGAATATGGTTCTGCTGAGATGTGGGTATGGCTCTGCTGAGATGTGGGTATAGCCCTGCTGAGACATGGGTATGGCTCTGCTGAGATGTGGTTATGGCTCTGCTGAGACGTGAATATGGTTCTGCTGAGACGTGAATATGGTACTGCTAAGACGTGGGTATGGCTCTGCTGAGACTTGGATATGGCTCTGCTGAGACGTGTTTTGGTGTTGATAAGGTGTTTTTTAAAATAAAAATAAAAAATGAAGATCAATATCTGATTAGAATGAATAGGGAGTGAATAATGCCTTTGATCACTTTCAACCGTGGTTAGAATACAAACAAATTGTATTAGCCTTGTGAGGAAGGCGAAGGGGCACTATTATTAGGGGCACTATTATATTAGCCTAGGACTGTCCACACCATTAATCAGCCCATGTCTTTCTGACTGGACCTGTGAGGAGAGAAGACGGCAGAGGAGCTTGTTCTGCACAGAATTCTCAGCGGGCAATGCCGGACACTAAGGGCAGGTGATACCACACAGACATTGATGGTTTTAGTGTCCCAGCATTTCAGGTCCCTCCAGCTGATCACCGGTCTAATTGCTAGGTGACTGCAATGATAGAGACAGCTTAAAGTTTACAGCAACTGAAGAGCCCTTGTGTGAGATTCAGTGTGTGATGCAGTTACCATAGTCTAGTCAGGATATGGAGGATAATTCCCCTCCAACCAACACTGTTTATGCAACCAAGGAATAAAATAACTGTAAGTGGGCGAAGACTGGCCCATCTTGGCAAGCGGCCGGAAGGAGGCCTGTTATTATTAATCTTAAACTAAAATCCGGAACATGCTTAAAAAAAATAATAAACCCAGTTTACAGACGACGCAAACTTTTGCTTGTACAGTATACATGCAGACCGACGCTACTGAATAGAATCAAGCCGCGAGGTCTATTTATAGTGTATGGAAAATACCCATGACAGAGTGGGAAATACCCATATTCTATAAATAGACCTCGCGGCTGGGTTTATTAATTTTTTCAAACATGTTCCGGATTTGGATTACAAATATGGGCCTCCCCTGGGCTGAAGAAAAGAAAACTGCAAGCAACAAGAGGGCCTTTTTGGCCAAGAAGAACAGAAGACATTTACAAGCAGGGACTTTGGAATTACAATTTATTTGGGACACTTCAAGCTGGACTTTTGGGAATACAATTTATTTTTGGACATTTCAAGCTGGACTTGGAATTACAAAATATTTGGGACATTTCAAGCTTGACTTTGGAATTACAAATTTATTTGGACATGGTTTTCAAGCATTTTTGGATTAAAAGCTGCTGACGAAAGAAGAAGGATTCAGATTGGTGACTATTTTGAGGTTTTCTTAGTTTTAATAAATTTATGTGGTATGGATGAGGGTGTGTATTGTATTTATTGGGGTTTTATTATTTGTATTAAATGTATGTGGTTTTAAAGAGGGTGTTGTGGTTTTGTAAACATTTTGTTTTGTCTAACTACATGTCTCAGCCAGATATGGGTGTCAGGGCATGTTGGCACTTGTGGTTCTCTAAGTGTCAGCATGCCCTGGTTGCCATGGGTATGTTGGTGCTTGTAGTTATACAAGCATCAGCATACCCACACTGTTTATGGCAGCCCGGGCTGGCTGGGACTTGTAGTTCCACAAAACAAAATGGCGTCCGTGTGTTTTTTTTTTACATTCTATCGCCGTTATTACCCTACACCCACTGCCTAGGGTTAACTAGGGTTAATAGTGCTTGGACGGGGGGACCCCCCCGCATTTTTTAAAAAAAACTTTTATTTATTTTTAAACATTTGACAGCTGTCGGACCTCCGGCTCTATAGACAGGGCAGTGTAACAGTGATGTGTTTACTAATTACGCGGCTAGCAAGCAGCGTGTTGTATGTAGTGATTTTTAAAGCAAACTCAGGAGCGTTTGCTTAATCGCAGCTTCATATATTTGAGACTTGTATAGCTAGAGTGGCAAACAGTCGAGACTTTGATGTCTATCGATTTTGGAAATAGCGATTTTGACAGAAACACATCTACGGCGATTTTACATGAAATCTAAGCTTCATACATCAGCGAGTTTCAACTCTCCCGAGAAAATCGCTGGATTTGCAAAATCGCGCCTTGATACATTTACCCCCTGGTGTGCACACTTTCATTGGGCCACTTGTTTGTGCATATGTCTGTGATTGTAGTTTAACTCTCTGCTTGGATCCTTTCAAGATTAGTTTCTGCTGTTCTGCTTTTCATATTTAGCAGTTTTTCTTTAAATGTCCAATTTTCTTACATCTAAAACATCCTCTTCTTGCCTTATTATGCAATTGGGTTTCTGTAACTTCAAGTGTCACTTTCCATGTTATCCTGTGTGATTTCTTATCTGCGCTGATGTTCATCTATGAGTCTGTTTTTCACAAAATATAGTGTGAGTTTTGCTTCCGGCCTTGTTTCAAGAGTGTTTATCAGTGCATTCTATGTGTCAGGAAAAATGCACAGGCTAAAATGTGGTTGCTTTTAATATCTTCTCCTATAGATCTGAGGCAGGCTACAATTTCCAGCAATCCAATTATATGCACCTGCATAGTCTTTCTTTTGATAAGTCTCGTCTCGTACAATTTTCTTAGCAGAAATAATTTGCTGTTTAAACTGGATGTTTCATATAGTTTCTTTAGTGCGACCACATACCATTAGCAGTATTCTCATGTCTTAAATGAATTAGCTGTACATCCTCAACTAATAAGCTTATGGTAGCACATGCCTGTCTTTTTTTCTTGTCTCATTCTTGATTATTAATCTCTGGTCTGTCTGTGATTATAACTTCCCACAAGTCATCTTTAGTCATCTTTATTGTATCTTCATAGGGAACACTGAATGCATACAAAGACACACAAAAATGAAAAAAAAAAAATTGTGATCAAGTACATTAATACCCTTAGCCAATCAATGATGACACCCAATGCTTTGATTAGGTGTCATAGAGTCTTAGGGGTCGATCCAATTAGCGGTGAGGTGCCGTAGTAGCATCCTGCGCTGTGTTTCTGAGTGATGCTTTGGTAAAAAAATCTCTCATCTTTTGCTCGCACCACAAAGTTTATGCGAGCATAAACATAGCGCACTAGGCTACTACAGACCCTCATGGCTAATTAAATTAGCCGCTTAATGGGGCGAAGAACTCTGTTTTCTTATCGATATCTCCCCAATAGACGTGCTAAAGGAAAAACGTTTTTTTGATTAGATTAAGTGTAACTAAGATATATTTGGATAAAAAAGGCTTGATGCTAGCAACCTGTTCTGTTCCTTTCCAGAAAATATGTCCTCATCCCTGGGAAGACTGTTTTATTTATGAACTGCTTCCTATTCAAATATATCCATTAATTACCTTAGCATGTATCATCACTATAACATCCATTATTGCACATATAGTGATGCTTGATAATTTTTGCACTTTGTATACATACCCCCAACACAAAATCGGGACAAAAATTAGCTCCACCACAACCTTCATAAACCCCACCTAGAAACGCCCACTTCCCGTCAGAAATGCCCACTTTCGGGCCAAAACCCCACCCAGTTTTGCAAGCCCCTCCCCTTTTGTGTCTCTTTACTATGTACAGTTGGGAGTTATGTGTACAGATTGGATGACAAGCTGTATAGGAACATCAGGAACCACTGTACATACCATTGACCACAATACCACTGCTTAGGGACTGACAGGGGGAGGGCTGGCAAACTTTATCCCCGGGGGGGCAAGACTCGACTTAGCGGCCTATTTTAAAGGGAAAAAAATACAGGTGCCCCCCAGCCCAGCCTGCCCCCGGGGACTGATCACAATACCACTGCTTAGGGACTGACCACAATACCACTGCTTAGGGACTGACCACAATACTGCTGCTTAGGGACTGACGACTGCTTAGGATAAGTGTGTTGTGCATGATTTATGCCCTGTGGGAGATACTGTGATAGAGGATGGGGAAAGACAGTGCATGTTACTCTAAATAATGGATTGTGCAACAGTTCTATTCAAGTAGACAAACTGCAAATACTGTTTGAAACCTTTCTGTAAATGCAACATAAGGGTTAATAGTTATTCCAAGTTTTCTGTTATGGCTGATCATTTTTTCTTACATCTCCTGTACAGGAATGCAATCTCACTGGATCTGCCTTGGGTGTTGCAATGTGATAAAATACCCCATTCATTAACTAATCCCATTCTTCACAGCTTTTGTTTTCTTTGTTTTAATTAGGTTAAAAAACATCCAAGAACGTGGCAAGCCTGAACCAGCCATGTACCAGAAGAGTGAGGAGAATGGGTGTATTACATTGCCAAGTCATTACACAGAGGCAGAAGGGAAAGATTTCCAGTAGGGATGGGCAACCCTGAGCACTTCAGCTGTTGCTGAACTCTATATCCCATGATGCCATTGGTTGGCTATGCATTATGGTAAACCCATATAGTAGCTGGAGTGCAAAAGTTAGGTGTAGACTTACCAAACTGAGTAAACCTTTTGAAATTGATTAAAGAAAATAGTGAAACAGGGTTAATTATTATTATCAGGGCCGGTAAACGTGACAGGGGAGCGCTGAGCATACTGGAGCACCTTGCCAGCCAAATAGCACCCCCAAAAAAATTCTGGAGCCAGCAATGTGCCCCCTTGTTCTAAGTCCCTGCTCTAAACAGAGCAGGTATCGGAACAAGTGCTGTAGTATAGGGGATGTGCCCCAAAGGAGAATGCGCAGACTCAGGGCAGGGAGCATTGGCCCTGATCATTATTATGGATATATAAAGCAGCAAATCTCATGATGTATTGTAAAATTTACACACTGGGATACTGCCCTTCCATATGCCTCGTGAACTGTCCTCTGTCCTTCCACCTCCCGTCCCCCAATACCTTCTCCTAATTCACTTCTGGATGAACATTATTATCCAGTGACTGTGTAAGGGTTATCAGGCTTTGTTTAGTACACAGTAACTAAAACACATATTTGTTCATTCTTGGAATGCGCTTTCATTTTAAGATGATTAAGTTCTTAGTGTGTAAGATATACTATCCAAATTAATGTAACAATCTTTACCCCTATTTACTTCACATTCCTCTTCTTTGGGTGCAGATCATCATATTTGTATAAAACAGTGTTGTATGAAGATGAAGTGAGCTTGATCTTTATCACTTGCAGCCCCAGAGCTACGTAGACAGCATATGTTTCTGTGGGGGTGTTTATCTGTAAAACATCTTTATGATGATTCGCTCTTAAATGGAGCTTAAAGGATCAATGAACCTAAAATACAAGCTGTCATTCAAAAAAAATTAAAATAATCACACACACACACACTCTTACACTCTCTTGTTTTTATTGCATCGTGAGGACCCATGTCTGGACACCCCTTTTCTAATGACCTGTCGAAAGGACAATCATAGGGGTATGTGTAGGAGCGGTTTGGCGCCAGAGTTACCACATGAGATTTACACTTTGACTTTGCATAAAGTACTGACACGGACTTGCAAGATGGGGAAAGTGTCATGTATTTTAACTGTCTGAGGACATCCACATTCCCACATACATAAATAAATAATAACAATGGCAGGGAAAATTTTGTGCATTCTGGCCATCTGAGGACATCCGCATGCCTGCTTACACCGACACCTAGCCATGAAGGCTATAGCACTGTTCAACCACTTTGCATAATTTCAACAAGTTTGATCCCTCTTTAAAGCTGTTATGCGGTTCTTTATGTGGAATTTCACACCCGACCAGTTCCGATCTTTGAGTATGGATGGTTCAGCCATGATGCACATAACACAGTCTCACTTTCCGGCATGTCTGTATAAACCTCATCAGGGGTAAATGTATTAAAGTCCGATTTCTGCAAGTCGCCGGAAATCGGCAACTTTGCAGCTAAAATTTAAAGCGGCGATGGCTTGTAAAGGCAAGTTTGCCTTTACAAGCCATCGCCGCTTTAAATTTTAGCTGCAAAGTCGCTGATTTCCGGCGACTTGCAGAAATCGGACTTTCATACATTTTCCCCTAGGTGTTTCTCCACAGCCTGGGCCTCCGCTCTGTCCCAGTATTTCCTCCGCACTTCTTTGCAACCTGAAAGGAAGTAGAGTGGTCCATTATGGCTCCGCAAAATACAGAGAAGGCAAAGTTCTTCTGCCTAGCAAAACTGTGGCTTACACCTACCTGTGGAAACCATGGCTGGGCACTAGTCCAGTGTTGCAAGGTCCATACACCGCCTCTCTTCTGAAGTGGAAGTGTCAACTAAAGGCTTGGCCACTTTGTCCCTCTGTCACAGGGGATTGCTCATCATCCGACATGTCGCTCTGTAGCTGAACCAGTTCTAAAAAGAAACAAATATGTAAATAACTGAGGTAAGAGTCAAAAGCATACATCAGACACCAGATTTTCCACTTACCGTCCGGATCAATGTGCATCTCGTCCAAATTCTTGCCTTGGAATTCTGCCAGTCTGACACTCTCGAGAGCCATTAACAGTTTGCTAATCTTGGCGAGTTGGAGGGTACCTTTTGGGAGGCGGTAATACTGCCGGTGCACCCTGATGTCATGCCCAAGGAAGTCTGCCAACTGATCCAGTTCTGTGTCGTTTAGGTTGAGGACCTTCAAGAGAGTGGCAATGTGCTTTCGAAGCTTCATGGAAGACAGCTTGTCGGGATGCTTGGCCCCACACTCTCGGGCAAACAGTGGTATGCGATTGGAGCCTCTGAAGTGTGACAAGGCAGCTGGTCTGGCGAACATGTAGACATTTTGACTATCCACTCCACATTTGTCACGCTTTTTGGCGAGAAGTTCCATTGCAGCTTGCATGGCTGGTGTCAGCAGGATGGGGACTCTTCTCCCTCATTTTCCAATGTGAGTGAAGTGCCAGCAGAGCTTCCTCGCAACCTCGAAAAGCACTAGGGACACATCTTCATGGAGAGCCGAGGTATCTCTTGAGTAGAAGGTAGTCAGCAACATTTTTTAAACTTTTTAAGTTTTTTTCGATTGAACAAGATCACCTGTGCCAGGGTGACTTTTGTAAGTAGTGCCCAGTGGTTAACCGTCGGCTCGGTGGATAGCCCACTTTGGTAAGCTTGCTGCTTCTCATCGAGGTACAAGTGCATCTTTTTCACATCTTCCATGAAAGGTAAGAGCTGAGGCATGTTCCACTTGGACTCCTTAAGAGTTTTCAAGGCAGCCAATTAGATCAACTCGTTCCATCTCGCCTCATATGGCTTCCTGAAATTCCGTGTGTTTTCAACCGCAGCAGTGCAGCCCTCCATCATGGCTCCGCACTCCACAATGCTCGCTATCTTTTTCAGGCCGTGCCCAATCTTGAGTGTCAGTGAGGGCATCTTAAATGTACCTGTCTCCTCATCATCGCCAGCTACCAGCTTCACAACATCTACTATATGCAGAAAGTTTGATGGGGCGGTAAAGTCTTTCATCCTCTCCAAAGGGGTAGCTCTTCTCTAAGCTTCTGATGGATGTACTCGTGCCTGCCACCATCTGATCTGACCTGGTTGAACAGATGCTGTCCCATCTGCATGATGCATCGATCATTCTTGACTGCGAATAAGACTTCATCCTGGGTCATGTCACTCAAGAGCTTCCAAAAGCCATCATTGATGTCAGGTGGAACAGGCTGAGCAAAGGCGCACAGTGACTGGACTCTGTTCTTGCCAGGTGTGAGCTTCTTGCCCATTTGGTTTAGCTTACATCTCTTCATGTGTCGCCACAGGTATTTCCTTGCAAACAAGCCCTGGGAGGCTACA
Organism: Mixophyes fleayi; assembly: GCF_038048845.1. Classification (NCBI taxonomy): domain Eukaryota; kingdom Metazoa; phylum Chordata; class Amphibia; order Anura; family Limnodynastidae; genus Mixophyes; species Mixophyes fleayi. The sequence continues at coordinate 76,568,269 of NC_134412.1, forward strand.
CAGTGCATGAAGCCTTCAGCATCCATCTCTTTGTCTGGAAGTTTGCAGGGGGACGATAATGCCATGTCCTGCCCTCATTGCCTCAGCATTGTGTGCAAAGTTGCCCCTATTGCGAAGATGTGCCAATTGCATGCACCTTTTTTTCGAGTACTTGGGGAATTTCAGGGCCCAGGCTACTTCAGTCTCATTGCGGTGAACATGCTCCATATGCTGGGCAATTTTTAAGAGGGGTTTTTCACACTACATGCAGTACTGTTTTTTGTTATACGCCCTGGGGCCAACACTGTTTCTGGATAGCATTTGGACAGACACTGCGTTGTCTCTTCGACCCTCTGTTTAAACCATGGCTAGCAGAAGGTCGAGAATGGTCGTACATAGAACTCATCTCTGGGTACCTGCACTCTGCTGCGCTGGTGGGCAACGGGGCATCACTGCTGGTGTCTGAAACGCTGTCCTCCGAAGTGTCAGGGGCATACTCGTCTCCACTGCTCTCTGGTCTTTAGTCGGAGCTACCGGTGGACTCTGTCATGCTTCAATGTCCCCACTTTACCTTCAGCAGCAGATGGATTCGACTGTGTCTTTACGCGCTTTATGTACAAAGCGCCGGCAGGATGCAGTTATTTCATTTTCCTGCTCCTGCTATACATTTGGACGGGATACTGGCCTCTATCGGTGGGATGCACACACACTTTCTCCCATCCCCTCCATATTGGACACACGCATACTTTTGTTCTGACAAATGTGACTCGCGGGGACATACCAGATTTTTATGCTGAGCATATCAGCAAGGTCTCCTGCATTTAATAGCCTTGAGAAGCTTTGTGGGGACCTCAATTTTTGTCTCCACTACGACTCAGGTCCCCACAGTGTTGGTGTGTAAATAGGTCAATGTCCCCACAAGCATATGATTGCAAGTACACACACAAACACACACACACCAAGGTTGTAGTGTACTGCCCTTTCTAAAATACCCAAAGTTCCAAACAGCCAGTCAAAAGAGCAAGAGACAAAACAAAACAGTACAAGATGCCAAAAGCCTACCTTTAATGGGGGCCGGACATATGAGGGCTAGGACAATGGGGGCCAAAAATGGAGGTCCCGGACCCCACAGTCATTCACATGTAAGTTGAGGATAGTAGGGACATAGTGACGCAAGTCAGCCACTCCCTTTAGAGAAGCATCTGATTTAAATTTGACGTATCTTCAATAAACACATTTAGGAGGTGTATCAGCACGTCCCTCAGCCCTGCTGTAAGTACTGCGAGCTGTTGATGATAACAGTCACATTGTTGCTACAGACATATCTATATGCTAGATTTAAGATTGCACATATCTTAAAAGACAGCCACACATAAGTGTACAGACATATTGTTACTATACAGAATTGCATATTTTACGTTCAACTATAAATCAGGCCCTATAAGGTTATTTTGTCAGATATTGCATTGTGCTCCACAGCGGTTCATCTTCCTTATATGATAATATCTGTGTCGGATCAGCCAATCGAAAGAGCCAAGTGTTCCCACTTCAAAAGAGGAGCGAGACTGGGATCACTGTAAGATCAAATGAAGCGTCAGCATCTTAACAATAAATAAATTCTTAAATTGACATATATATATATATATATATATATAAGGTTGATGTACTGTACTGGCAATTGGAGGGTTAATATTGTCAAAAACCCATCCTCTTGGTTCACTTAAAAAACTCAGGTGTGACTATCATTTGAGATGAACTATTAACTTTATTTAGCATCTTGGATGCAGTTCTTCCCATCTATTCTAATTTATGGATTTTGATAACTGATACTCATTAAAAGGACTATATAAACTGCAAAACTTTATTATAACCAATTTGAGGAAACATGACATGATCGGGATTGTTGTGATCCGAGGCCAATGACAAGGTTATATACACCAGCACATATATATACATCATACCTGCCTAATCTCCCGGAAATTCTGGGAGGTTCCCGAATTTTGGGGAGTCCTCCCGGACCCCAGAAGAGTAGGCACAACTCCTGGATCCTAAAAAAAATGCCGAAATTAACAGCATTGAATATTGGGGGGCAGGGCTTAATCACATTATTAAACCCCGCCTCCTCTATTAAGTGCTGTCAATTTTATAGGGGGGAGGGCAAAATGACCCATTTTCAAATACCCACCCAAACACGCCCACCCCCCCCGCTCCCGGAAGCCAGCTTCAAAAGGTTGGCATGTATAATATATACATATATCAGCAACTACGTGTTTCTGGAAATTATTTTAAAAGATGGCAACAATGTCCTTGAAGTCCTGTGGGTTTCCATATTATTCTGACCCTCTGTGTTATTTGCATGAAGCTTGCATGTTCTCCCAGTGTTTGGGTGGGCTTTGTCTTCATGCTCCGGTCTTCTCCCACCATCTACCGACATACTGGTGGTTTAATTGGCTTCTGACTAAAATTGGACCTGATGTGTATCTGGCAGTGGTAGAGAAATTAGACTGGAAGCTCCACTGGGTATTGGTGATATTGTCTGATCGTGTTGCGTAAAATACTGGTGCTATATAAATAAAGGATAATAATTGTGGCCACCCGCTTCACAGCCATTATCTTTAAACTGAGATATTAAACTGACCGCAAAAGATTACAATTCAATCTCCATATTCCTACATGTTCTCGATCACAAGCTAGGAGGACCTTACATAAAATGTATATGCATAGTTTCCATTTTTCAGTGAGTAAAACAAATGTTTTTTGCTAAGGCAAACACTGTAACTCTTTGGTAATAGGGGTCTTAAAGCACAATCGCAGCGTTATTTGATAGCCAGACCATGTCCTCCGGTTGAATTTTTGCAGGTCAATGCAGGCCCAGCCCTAGGATTTTTCGGATGTTTCCTCTTATCAAGATTAGCCCCTTCCTCCTTTCTGCCAATCATTAGCTCATAGGTGATCATAATGTGATATATACAGGCGCAGATGTGGACAGGTTCACCTTCAAATACACGGCTTCTAAAATAACTATGAATAGAAACAAAATAGTACAGCCATACTAACCTACTAAAATTCAGACCCTGAGACTTTATTGTCAAAACACCCCGGTTTGAAAACAGTAGGCTCAAATATTTTTAATTATTATAGGGAAAATTGAGGGGTAATAGGCTTACATTATTGCATAATGCCAGTGTGATACTTAGATTTTGTGCGTTTCACAAATAAATGTTTTGGGGTTTTTTGTAAAAAAAAAAAAAAAGCATTTATAACGTTAATGTAATAAACGTATATATTTATCTGTAGCATTAAAAGCTGTTATCGTATACACTAGGGCTCTTACCCACTCAAAAAATTCCAATGACCCCCAAATCCACTTCCACTTGCAGTCAAGAACATTTACAGAACAGCAGCAGTTTTTGGATGCTGCCAGCCCTATTCACTTGTGTTCAATGCACGTGAAAGCATTGGGATCAATCCATGCATAGGGGTTTATCCATGCATTGATTATCCTCCACTGATCCCTACCCCAGCTGTAAACCATCATCATCATAATCAACATTTATATATATAGCACCCGCAAATTCCGTAGTGCTTTACAATTGGGTACCACCAAGCTCTGGTTACCACCACATGTAAAATTAAATTGCATTTGACATGCGGTGTCACTGGCATTTTCCTAGTGCCAGTGGGTAGCCAGTCTTAATAAGTTTTTGCCCAACCTAGTATCTTAGTAATTGAGCACCTTTGCTGGTCAAATTTAAAACAGCAATGTGTTTAAAGGCAAAACTTGCCTTTAAACACATTGCCATTTAAAATTTGGCCAGCAAAGTCACTCAATAATTGAGATACTTTTAAGGTCATTTAGTTTCTAGCAAAGTCGCCAAATATCGTCAATTTGCTAGAATCGCAGGTTAATACATTTATCCCCGGGGGGTAAATGTATCAACTGCTGATTTTTTTCAACTCGCCACTATTCAGCGAGTTTGTAGTGAAAATTTAAAGCTGTAATGGCTTTAAAGGCAAAACAATGCCTTTAAAGCCATTGCCACTTTAAATTTTCACTACAAACTCGCCGAATAGCGGCAAGTTTAAAAAATCGTCAGTTGATACATTTACCCCCTGGAGTGTTTTCAGTAAGAGTGTTGTGTAGAATAAACAAGGTGCCTTAAATCATATTTAAATTCCCTTTGAGTTGAACTCAGTGTAGCGAGCAGGATGAAGAGAGGTTTTCTTTAGGTTACATAAAACTAACAGTTCAGTCTCTTGGAATGTCAATTTAGGTCACATAGAGCAGCTTTGCAGAAGGGTAAATCTGCCTCATCCTACACTTTTAAAAGGACCATTTTTAGTTGCACTCCGGTGCACTTTGCCCAATGTGAAAAAATGCTTGATACACACAAAAGTGCCGCGTGCAATAAAGACAGTCCCGATGCCCTCTCACGCTGATTCATTTAAGCCATAACTGTGGCTAAACTGAACAGTATTGTAGAAGAAATATGTAACAGTTCAATATAATGAAAGGGATGATTGTAAAGTGGTATCAGCGGTGGATTTTGATGTAACATTTACAATTTTGTACAGTGCACCTCTTCAGATTTAAACGCCTCCCGAAAACCTAAGTGCACTTATTGTCTTTCTAGAGTGGGGAATAATTGCACACATTGAAGTTCGCTGGGAGTGACCATCTAGACGCAAGAACCAAGTCGATTTGCGATGCTTTCGTAAATGAGGTCTACCTTGTGTGTAGGTGAAAAGTGCACTTAATAAACCCTTTGGAAAAAAATAATTCAATTTATTTATTTTTATATTATAGTAAATTACAGTTTTGGATCATCTTATTGGCATGCTTCTTTTTGTTAAATCTTATGAATCATTTTCATGGCAACAACCACTAATATTTTATGAGCTGCGAGAAGTGCGTAGCCTTTGCAGTCATTTTACATCTCTGTGTTTACTATCCTTTTACACACGATACAGAGAAAATAAATATCCTCTTTATATTTTGTCCGATGTTTTGCACTGTGTATATAAAATGGTAAACTGTGGTTTTCCTCTTCTTGACCTGGTTAAGTGTCTTTTTACCGTTTATTTTTGTGCGGATATTATTAACATGTGCTAAAATACAAGAAATGCAACGTGATCGTATAAACCTCTTACTGTAAAAGTTTTAACAGACAAATTACTAATGAAAAAATATACTTAAATTCTCTAGACTGTATTTAATATATTCATAAGTAAGCTTAATGTGTTGGCAGTGCACCGTATCGCTCCCATCCGTACCAACATACTCTGTACAAAGCTAAATATTTTGGGTGTGTTCTAAAATAACTTTAAAATATATTCAAGCAGAACCATATTCATAAACCACAGACAATTAAGTGCTTGTGAATGTAGTTGTTGTCCCACAAGGAATTTCTAGGATTTTTATTTATGATTGTAATATAATGTTATTTGTTTTTTAAAACATCAATACAATGTATTATTCTGTAATACAACAAAACGACTAAAACAGAAATCAACTAACAGTAATATTTATGATAACTCAAAACATATTGATTGTTAAAAGCCTAGGGGGTAGATTCATTGAAACTTCAAAAAAGAAAAAGTGTAGGTGTTGCCCATAGCAATTAGATTATAGCTATTATCCACTCTACCTTTTTAGACATTTTAGTAAATCTACCCCTAGGTTTTGGATAGGTTTGTTAAAAAGCTCTGTGGTCACTTGCTGAACTTGGAACATCCCACTATATAATTTTAAAGCTTATTTAAATATCTCATCTCCCAAAACATAGGGGTAAATGCATCAAACTGCGAATTTCCGGCGGGTTTGAAAAGTGGAGATGTTGCCTCTAGCAACCAATCAGATTCTAGCTATCATTTATTTAGTACATTCTACAAAATGATAGCTAGAATCTGATTGGTTACTGTAGGCAACATCTCCACTTTATTTTGCAAGTTTGAACAATACGATGTGCATGGCTTGGACAAAAAACACCTTGACAGGTCCATCTCTTCCCAACAAGGAGAGAAACATAACTGCTGTGGACTCGTGGTTTTCCTTGCATTCCATCTTTATGTATTGTGATTACTATACTTGTGAATCAAAACACATGTACAGCACTGGGGTCATGAGTTCGATTCCTGACGATGGCCTTATCTGTGTGGAGTTTGTATATTCTCCCCGTGTTTGCGTGGGTTTCCTCAGTATGCTCCCGTTTCCTCCCACATGCCAAAAACATAGTGGTAGGTTAATTGGCTGCTGACAAAATTAACACTACTCTGTCCATGTGTGTGTGATGCAAACTTTAGACTGTAAGCTCCAATGGGGCAGGGACTGATGTGAATGACAAATATTCTCTGTACAGCGCTGCGGAATTAGTGGCGCTATATAAATAAATGATGATGATGATAAACCAATTGAAAACTGATATGAATGAGCCTTGCACTGACGTCTCCCACTTGCCCTACGTGCTTCTTCCTTTTGTGCAGCACTGTGAAATATATTAGCACAAAGTTTTATAATAAAAATGGCATCTGTCTATGATAATCTTAAAGTACCACTATAAAATAAATGTTTTATTTAATACCCTTTTGCTAAAACAGTGACCACTGCTCCTCATGCTGTATGCAGTATAACTAATATATCATGCTTGTTCCAGAAAAGTTTTCATTTCTCGTTAACCCTTTTCAATGTCTCCTTTTTATCCTGCTGGCATCACCTGACTAATGCCGGTGACTCTAGTATGCAAATGGAAAGGAGTGGGCTTATTCATCAGGCGTTATGTAAATCTAATTGAAAGACCCTTTGCTTCAGTCTGCCTTGTTATAGGACTATCTGCCGAAGGACCGCAGCATGTCTGGTGTGTATAACAGTAGTCCGCTCATAATAAAAAACAAGTTTTATTGTTGTTCTTGTACTATGTTCTCTAATACTACACTGCCGTCATGCTTTAAACTAATTAAGTTACTGGAAAACATAATCAGCCGCGCCTACTGCTCTGGCTCTCATCTGACTTCTAAATAAGCCACTGCTTTTATGTTGCAAGCTCAGCCAAGTCAAATTTGAGATATTCTTGTATGGGATACATAATAAGAAACACCTATTTCTCATGATTCACCCTATTTTGATGAGTTCAATCTGTTTTTTTTTTTTATAGTTAAATGACCTATGTGTCTTTATCTGAGACGTTTACCGCAGCATAAGTGATCTAACAGGAACATTTGTTACGTGTTACATCTTCTGCCAGCTGGTTCGCATCCTGGGACATGATGAGAATGCCGTCCAGTTATATAATGATCTATAGACCTTTTATTTTGAGACAGGCTACCATAAGTCTCATGACTCTATATAGATGTCAATGAGTATGACTGACGCGTTTCTCGAGTATTATCCTTTCATTCAGGATATTTAACTCAGACATTCAATCAATGCTAGTGCTAGGTAAAGTAGACTTATATTTCTGACATTTGTTTAGAAGGTAAGACAATGAGTTCAAGTGGCTAATTGAGGACCATATGCATTTGAAAACTAAAAATCCTATTATCATAAAAAAGTGGATTTACAATGGAAATTTTTTTATTTTATTTTTATACATTTTTTATTTTTGAAAAGAAGTTCTGTTCAAATGTAAATAACTTAATAGTGAACATTGACTTACATCAATCATATCAAGGACATGGCAAAAAGAATGTGAGAACAGAGTATACAAAAAAAAAATCTATGAATGGTTAGCAATGCAAGAGTTATGGTTGAACATTCCTTATTGTGTTAAAAGGAAACAAACACAACTAATAAGGGTAAGACATAAAAAAAAGGTGAAAGGAGACAAAAGGAAAAAAACATTGAGGAAGAAAAAAAAGAGGAGGGGGATAGGGAATGCTCTTCAATTGTCACAAAGTACTAGAAGGGGGTGTAGGGATCTCCAATATCAGGTGAGAATGAAAACTTCAAGGAGAAGAAACTCTGGAGGAGTCCAGTGCTAAAATAGGTGATTATGTGTCACTTTCAGCAAGTTAGGAGAGGCGGGAGGAGATTAGATTATATACTTCCGATTCCTTGCACTCCATCCAGCTAAACCAAGTGGCTGTAAAATCGGAATATTTCTAATTAGCAGAGAAGATAATATCAACCATAGACATATTAAATTCAACTCTAATGAGCCAATTCTTAATCATGAGAGGGAATCGGGACCTCCAACGTGTTGGTACCGCGCCTCTGGACGCATTGTTCAAGTGCTTTAAAATCGACTTCTTATATTTAGTGGTAGGGATATCAGAAAGGGAAAGTAACCAGAAGTCGGGGTCTCTGGGGACCTTTTGTTCTACTACAATCTCCAAAAGCTTAAAGACTTTGCTTCAGAAAGACAAAATGTGTGGACATTCCCACCATATGTGTAACAAATGTCTCCAGCAAGCTGAAGACATTTGTGGGTGGAATTTGTGTTACTACAGCAATTTTGTGGTACCTTTATCACAATCATGAAGTCAATAAACAAGGGGCTACTCTCTCACAGCAATATACTGTAGGACAGAAAATATAACATGGATGGATGAAATTCGTTTCACATAGTGGCTCATTACAGACTTTCGCCTCTATATGCAAAAAAAAGGTTTGTATGCCAAATGAAAAGAGGTAGAGACCGAAAGCAGGATTCCGATTATTTTGAATGAGCGCGAAAAGTACATTTTGAGCACTTTTTATGTACTTTCCATTGATTTTAAGAGTAGCCACCTTGGATTCTGAATAAAGCCACACAACACGTCATGCTCACATCACATCTCTGCATATGAAGAAACTGCTCTCTAAGACCAAGCCAGTTTTAAACCCAGTGCCCTAAGGCTTTGAGAGCCATAAACATTATTGAGCTATACACTCCCTAAAATCACACCAGTCTTACCAGGGCTAACGGTGATACTCTGAGCGTAAACATTTCCAGATCTTCTCACAAAGACGTACCAGTGTCTGACCTTAAACATTATCTAATGTCTTTCTTATCCCCCTCATCTAACACCAAATAAGAGCTATGTACCCACAATTTCTGTTATAGACATTTAAGAGCTTTAAACATTTAAAGCCTTTTACCTTGTTTAGGGCTCCTCTGTCTGCTGCAGGTTTCTTTTCTCTACTCCATCCACCATTTTCCCACCCACACCATTTGCCTTTTCACTACACTTCCTCCGCCGCTCCCCACTCTTTCCCCTCTTGTTTCCTCTACAAGACTTCCAATAAGAGACAACGACTAGAGAGAAAATAAGGAAAGATTAAAAGGCTTAGAGGAACAGAGAACTTGAAGGACAACAGGTGTGTACTACAGGGAAAACTGATACACCCCTACAATGACAATTGGAACATTCCCGAATCTGACTCTCTCCAACTACAATCCCAGGTCACCACATAAACCGCACCCATTGAAAAGGGAGAAACAAACCCAGGTAAATTACACTACAAAGGTAAGTTTCTTCTACCCACCACCCACTTTATTTCTTTTTCCACTACAAATCTACAAACACACGAGAACAACATTGTGTCACGGAACCCCCAAGTACTGCTGATACAATTGTTTTAAAAAAAATGGACGGAAGTTGAAAAGATTGATCCATTCACTGCCTGTTCCTTTAAGAGGCTATCAGCAAATATTTTTAATTGCCTACACCTGCTCCCACTACATACTTATCTACAGCCGTGACAGCCGGCTCCCATGTAATAAACAATCTGACGCCCTTCTAGACCCCCAGTCGTAACATAGATGCATGTGGAAAAAAAGTTCAAGGAGTTTACTAACCCTTTGCATCAGAGAGGGCCTTCAGTGACTGGAAGGAAACTCTGGTGATGTGGTGATGTGATCACTGAGGTCCTATTCTTGAGAGAGGTCAAGGTCAAGTACAAACTAGATCCTCTCCCCCACAGCACCCCTAGTGTTAGAGCATGTGTTTACATGCTAGAATATACGCTTAAATGTCTCTGACATCCAAGCTCATAATAATGCATGGTAATACATACTGTACCAATAAAAATATTTAAATTAAGTAAAAAAAATAAAATAAACACAGAGCTGGGGTAAAACAGCTGCAAAAACATATTATACATATTCATGTTAGTAATACCCAAACCTCCAACTTATTGCACATATATGGTATCCCTGTAATTATTAGAAGTCAAAGAATAAAATAAAGTTTATTGAATTCATTTCCTAAAAGTCTCTAATAAAAAAGTTTCTCTTCACATAATTCCCATAAATTAGGAAAATATTTACAATGGTGCCAAAAAAACAAACAACAGGCTATCCTGAACATTAAATTGTGTAAAATGTGTATGAATTTTGTGATTGTGTATGAATTTTTGTCTTACTGAAATCTAAAATAATTTGTAAAAATGTTGCCATAAAAGGGGATCAGGGCAAGAAAAATACAATGTTTATATCTTATGAAGTTGCCTGAGACACGGATTTGTAGTTCTGTGGTTGGACACATGGCACTTGGAACCTACTGAGATTGAACACTAAACAAGCTTGTGGTGCAAAATATCCACCTCTCTATGAGATATTGAAAAAGGGGACAATATAAAATCCTACAGGCCAAAAGATACAAAAATTTATAGAAATTGTGTTTAAAAGGCACTTTCTTGTCATTTTCATGTTCAGCATTCTTCACAATATTAAAATATCAGTTTTAGTCTCAACGTCACTTAGTTAGGATTGATTTGGAGTTTAGTTCCTTGTACACTTATGAGAATGATAATATTTAACCTGAGAAGGGTCACTTAATTGATCACGGTGATTTAAGTACATCCTTCACTGTTGGAATTATCATGCACTTTTGTTTACAGATGAGTAGAATAGATAGGATGGAGGTTCTTTTAACTTCCTAGTATTATTTTTGTATTTTTGTATTATTTTGTATGTTTTGTGTTGTAATATATATTTTTTCTTTTTGTACTGTCTTTAAAAAACCTAAATAAAAACACTTTATTTAAAAAATAAAGTTAATGGATTTATCTGTGCCTTCAGCTTCCTTTCTGATACAGTGCTATACAATACCTACTTCCCAGTATACCACTTGTTCCCTTATTCTCTTGCTTGTGTAGGGGCTCTTGATAATTCCGTTACTTCTCTGAGATATCATCAGAGCTCAACAATATATTTTCTCTTCTCCTGGCGATGATTTTCTACATTTCTGGATCTGAACGCAATCTGCAAATGCATTTTTGGTGTTTAAATTGCTGTCACTACTCTTCTGGTTTCCCTTTGACCCTAAGCTTCAGCCACTTGATTTATGGACCTTTCTATTTATAAAAGAAGCTTAACAGAGGACAGAAGTGGTAATTTGAGTGCCAGGAGAGAGCTGAGGCAACGAGCTAGTTGTCTAATACAAATACCCACACCGCCTGTCTGCACGGGGCGTCACAGTCATTTACTGAAGTTGAAACTTGAGTACAGGGTCAGAGAAGGCAAGTTGTGCATGGGGCCAGCTGTTAGGGTGGTCCTATCGGTGAGGGTACAGATCTAGTGAGGACAGAGCACTTAGAATGTGCTACACCTTCTTGTGTTCTTGAGGTCGGCAGAGTATTACATCGAGATCTACGAGAGATTTGGGGGTTTTAAGCAATGTGTGTAAATGTGTCCACAAAGTTCTGTAAAAGGGTTATGATGAATAGCCCAATTGTTATTTTAAAGAAGAAAATGAATGTAAATGTGAAACTCAATTGTCTTGGACAAATGCCTACTACAGAGAATCCGTATCGGCTTAATTTCCTTGATTCCACAAGATGAGATCAATGCATTATTTTTAAAGATTAAATCTGAGCCAGGAAAAAAGGTTAAAGATGTCTTTGGTGAGAAACCGTGACTTTAATACACTTTAAAGCAACAGCACGTTCTCTGAAATATCAATTATTTTTATGCTATATATTCTAGTATTCATTTTCTAAATTGTTGATGTTGATGTCAATGGGAAAATGCTAATGTCTCTGAAATACCATTTATTTAGGGATTAGCTGACTGTAGCAAACAGCAGCCTTCACATAGGGAACTAGAGTGAACTCAGGGAATCAGTGCACACTCACATCAGGTTCAACTAGAGCACAGCTAGTTTTATGATTCAAGTGTGACAATCCATGTGTAGGATATAAATAACATAGTATTGCTAAAAATAAAATATTTAATAAAATATGTCAGTCTGGTACTCAGTATAGAGTATAACGCCTCAAGTCCAGAACCCCCCAAACAGAAAGGATTGACAGGTCAAAATACTGGAGTGGTTTAATGAGCTACAGTCCCATTTATCTTAACAACCACTTACTCCAGGTCTCCAACATCTAGCTTCTGGAAAAGCTGAAAATAAAACATCCTTTCACCACCTATCAGACACACTATCATCTTCAGTGTAATGTCAAGATGGCACCTCAATTCTGTCTCTACTAGGAAAACTCAAATAGGGCTTAAGTAGAGTTGAATGCAATTTAGGATTACAATATAAGGTTAAACTGTATCCCGCAGTTTACTGTGTATTTAAAGCTGCACATGTCTTAGGACATGGCAATAAAAAACTTAGGCCCCTATATCTTCAAACTGGATCTCTGTTGTTTTTAACAGTAATAAAATGAATCAAACTGCCTGGATATTTTGCTAACACTAGTTTAGACTATTATTATCAAAATCATGTTGCCATAAAAACTCAAATAATTATTAAATATTTTTTTAAATCTAGTTTTTGCGTCAGGGTCTTTTTTTAATATAATGAGAGACCTTAAAATATCAGACTGGCAATTATGTAGCATTTTTTGTTTGTACCGCAATGCAAGCTTCCCATGTGGATGGACTCCCATGTGGATGGACTCCCACATGGATGGACTCCCATGTGGATGGACTCCTGCACTACTCTGGAGAAGCTACAGAGATGAAGCAGACAAGCTGCAAGGTAAGTGGGCCAACAGTCAATGACACGCAGGAGCGGGCTGGCCCGGGGGGCAGGGGGGCAACGGCCCCCCGGGCCGCTGGGTCAGACGGCTATTAGGTAGGGGTGTAGGCTGGCCGGCCGCCCCCCAGATGCAAAAAACATAGTTTTCCCCCCGCGGCAGCATCTGATGACATCAGATGCGGCCGTGTCAGCGCACAGGCGGCCGCATCACATGACAGGGGATGCCACATCCCCTGTCATATGATGCGGCCGCCTGTGTGCCCCCCGGCCATCCCTCTCCCAGCCCGTGCCTGATGACACTCTACTTTTTTCGTGTGCTTGGCTCTTCAGTGTTTTTGAACTACAAAGCACAGCATGTCCTGCCAGAGGGCAAGCAGAAACTTGTTTAAAAAAAGCTGGAGGGCCATAGATTACACTGGCATACAGCCAGCCACATAAAGTGGAACTGTCATCATAGAGATGGGCCACTGAGTCAGTGCTCTGTGTTCACTACCACAACCCCCCCCCCCCCCCATCTAGCTAAATTTTGCCAGTCAGCCCTTGCTTATCATAGTATGATATTAGTTGTTGGTGTTGATTTATAGCACAAAGTTAACCTTATCATTAAATATCCAGATAACTGAGAAACGTATGTCTGTGTTGTGGATATTGCTACCTGATTCTGCGGCTCCCTTGCAGGTGAGGTAGTGAGCAGCACTCATCTGGGTTTTGGCACAGGATTTATGGCACTCATCCAAAGGCTAAAATTCCCCTGCACTTATAAAGTAACAATAACGAAATACTGGAAAGCCTAAACCACAGTCTGAATATGCTGGAGGAAAGAAAAAAAAAAAGAAAGATCATGTTGATTTATAACTCGTTACTCTCAATGTCAAACATATTTGGAAAGCTTTTCAAGCTGAAAATAAAATTAAAAGCCAAACTACTTTAGCCTGTCAAAGTCCCTTACTGAAGTACCTTCAAGACTGTTGCAATGTTGTATGTCTAAACTCTAGAAACACATTTAAGTTCTACTGGTTACTTACATTTTGTGGGCTGATCCAACATTCATGAAGAGCAAAGCAAATGTCTTGGAGTAAGTAACTTCCATGAGGCACTTTGTGCCTCAAGCATCATTGATGTAACTAGTTTCCTTTCCGGTGAATGCATAGACTGATAATTGGCTCCTTTGTTTATAGGTAACAGAAACAGGTAGGTGCAGGGGAAGATTACAGGTGCCTGGAAGCGCCCGGCAAACCAGATCACTGATTTCAAACTGTTACTCAGTCATCACTATCACAGCACAATCACTTGAACTGATTCTTCTTAAAGGGCATGGTGGGGCCTATTTATCAAGAGAGCCCCGCAAATGTTACTAGATATAATCAAGCTGCTCTACTAAGACATCTTAGAGATTGGCTGCATAATACTGACACCTATACTTATTCTGCCCTTGATCAATGCTTTATTCCTAATCTTAATTTATTGGCTTTTATTCACCTCCATGAGCAGGAACTACCAGACCACACTTTACATAACACAGTTCTAACTACTACTCATAAGCTTTGGCATCAACTTTGTCGAATGTATCATTTAAATCCCTATGCATCTACTCACCTTCCGTTACTTTGCAACCCGGTTTTCCAGGATGGTGTGGCTTCTTACCCCTTCAGGGACTGGGCGAGTAGGGGAATTGTTAAAATTAGATCGCTGATTGATTTAACTACCCGTAAACCTATGTCCTATACCCAGGTCACTTCTAAATACCCATTCATTTATCCTCATCACTTAGCATTATTTCAGTGCCAACATTATATTAAAAAGGTTTTACGTAATTTTCCTCAGCTGATTGCAATAATCCATTAGATGTTATACTTTCAAGACCTGTCCAAACCATCATGCTATCTCGCAACATTATTCATTATTACGCAACCAATTTTATTACAATCACTCGAAAACAGGCCTGTCCCAGTGGCAGGATCGCTTTCCTCATTTAACACCTGAGACACTTTTGAGAGAACTATACAAAGCCACAAAATTACTACCTGCCATGACCTATACAGATATGTATCTTAATATCTATCATAGGGCATATCTTTCCCCGTCCCACCGATTTCAGATAGGGCTCTCAGACTCACATTGTTGCCCAAAATGCAGATCTCCCCGAGCGGATCTGACCCATTGCTTTTGGGAGTGTCCTCTAATTAAACGGACCCAGATCTGAAGATTCTCTTTAACTCATTTGGTGAACTATGCTCCTCTATCCCCAGACTGGACGATCTTCGGAATTCTCCCAAGTAATTGCAAAATTAGTAAAGGTTGCAGAAAATTATTGTTTGCAATTTCGGCGGCAGCCAGGAAGAGCATTCTTCTGGTCTTGGCCCCATTATTTTCCTCCTATGTTTTCCCTCTTTAGGGAGAAGCTTTACCATATATTTTTGTTTGGATTGGATTGAAACATCCTTGCAAAAAAACTCCAGACTTAAACTATTCTTCGAAACATGGGAGAGTTTTATTGATCTCTTACCACATACGCTATGGATACAACTTTGGAATAGTTTTCATAATACAGAATGGTTTGAGTTGAGGATGATTATTGCAGATCCCCCAATTAACCTGACTCCCTCTTCTGGTAATATGGTTCCCTTGTAGTGGAAGGAGGTTTTGGAGATGGGGTGAGCGATAGGTCTTTTGATCTTTCTCTCTTATTTATATATAAGTCATATCTTTGTATTTGATGCACTTGATATTTCTGATGTAATCTCAAATTGCTTGAACTGTTGACTTTTACAACTTGTCCGATGTATACTCTAATCTGTTATGGGATTGTAAATTTCCTCTGATTATATATATCTCTCATTTTATTTTTGTCTATTTTGTGCTCTAAACCTTAATACATAAATATATAAAAAACAAAAAGAAAAAAAAAAGAGAACCCCGAATGTGGGGATAAAGTTTTCAGTTGTCACCACAACTTAACACAAAGATTTATCCGGCCAGCTCAGCTGATATAATTAATAATGCTTTTTCTATGAAGATTTATCTCTGACTGAATGTATTAACAAGTGTTTATTTTCTGAGTTGGTGTTAGTAGTTGTTGTTTTATTGTATGGCTTTGTGAAATTACAAAATAGCAAGTGACACTTAAAATTCTAAACATATCATACATGCCCAAAAACTCTTCTCACAAAAATCCCCCCAAAAAGAACCATTTCCTGCAGTTCTCATATATTTTTTACAACTGTTCAGCAGAGGTTCCCAATAACAGTAGATACTGGGACACTGCTATAATGAGAATATGATGTAGGGACCTAGAGAGAAATCACTGTCATCAGTGTCGAACTGGGGCATTAAGGGACGACTAGGGGAATACAATGGTAAGGGCCCATGAAACATTGTGTGTGCGCACCACCACCAGAGAGGCAAGTGACTAGAGGCAGCACCGATTATTATTATTATTATTGTAGATTTGTAAGGCGCCACAGTGCTCCTCAGCACCGTACAGTAGGGAAAAGAGTACATACATAAAACAGGGACATACAAGGTAGCAAATAAATAATAATAATAATAATAATAATAATAATAATAATAAAAATGCAGACAAGAAAACAAAGGGTATGAAGGACCATGCTCATTAGAGAGCTTACATTCTAAGTGGAAGAGGGCACAGCTGAAACAAGAGGAGTAAATGTGTCTCAGAGAGGAGATTGGGATAGTTGTGAGGGTGCATTAATGTGAATAGTATTATCAGGGATAAGGTCACCTCTAAAAACGTGATGGGTTTTCAAAGAGCATCTAAACGTTTGAAGGCTGTGGGAAGGTCTGATTGGATGTGGTAGGGAATGCCATAAGTGGAGAGCAGCACGGGAGAAATCTTGTAGGCGACAGTGAGAGGTGGTTCAGAGACGAGACAAGGTGCAGGTCAAAGGTAGATATAAGAGGGCGGGAGGGAGAATATTTTAATTTGACATTTGAGATGTATGAAGGGGTGTTGTTGAAGGCTTTGTAGCTAAGGGTGATTAATTTGAATTAGATTCTGGAGGACACAGGGAGCCAGTGTAGGGATTTGCAAAGTGGTGCAGCAGATGTGGAGCGGTGAGAGAGAAAGATCAGTCTTGCAGAAGCATTTAGGATGGATTTAAGTGTGGATATATGGGTGTCAGGAATGCCAGATATCAGGTGGTTGCAATAGTCAAGACGGGAGATGATAAGAGAATGGATAAGAGTTTTGGTAGCATGTCGACTAAGAAAAGGCCGTATTCTGGCAATGTTTTTAAGGTGGAGTCGACAGGATTGGGAGAGAGAGAGATTAATTATTGCTGTTAGTCCTAAATATTGGTACTTATCAATATAGACAGGAGACTACACATTGCATCCACAAGGAGAAATAAAAGGGATGTATTGCAAGTAAGCCCAAGCTGGTATTCTACTTTTAAGCATTATACTTTGGCCAGTACACGTGATAGATATACAATACAGAGAGCATCCTAGTGAGCAGTATATAATGCAGAGAGCATCCAGTGACTGCCATATAATACAGAGAGCATCATATTGACTAATATACTATGCAGAGAGCAACCTAGTTACCATTATACAATACAAAGAGCATCTTAGAGACTTATTTACAATACAGAAAGCAAACGAATGACCACAATACAATTCATATATAATGCGGAGACCTGTTTACAGTCGTATAGCCAGCCAATGCTAGGGCTGCACTTTACAAAGGTTTTCTCTTCACCATGGGAGGGATACACAGATGACTTTTCCACACAGCTACTCACCTGCCCAAGGTACCTAAATCCAGCCACCTTTTCTCTCTGCATCAAACACATTTATTCACTTCCCTCTTCACTCCTCTACAATGGATCAGTCCATAGGCCCCACTATATGCGCCACGGGAGGAGCTCACTGAGGCAGTTACCATCCTCCTTCTTCTTCCTCCTCCTTACTTCTTCCTTCTATTCCTTTCTCATCTTCCTCCCTCATTTTCCCCCTCCTTCATCCTCGTCCTTTTGGAATACAGGGCAGCTGGGCAATGCCTGCACTGACTGCACCACCCCAGCATTCAGCAACTAAGTGTTCTGAGCTCCTCCAATCAGGGCTCAGCACACGCATCCTCTGACATCTCAGCCTCATCTGTACTCTGGTGAGCCAGTCCGACACTGCGCCATCAACTCCCAACAAATAATCAGGAGTATAATGCTAGGACGCCAATAATATATAGATTTTTTATCCATGCAAATATACCCCATAAACTTGTATCTTTTTATAGGACAGTAGAATATAGAACTTAATAAAGAATCCAACACTTGATTAACAATACAGACTTAGTTGGTCAGTGAAATATTTATAAATCATAGTAAAAGTATTTAAGTCCCAGAATAGATGGGACATTTAAAGGATTTCACCAATAACATCTTTATCACTATCATCTAGTGCACAGTCTCTTGTTTAATCCATTACTGTTGATTTACCTGCGTCCCCTACTACACTTTAAAGTAGACCTGTTGTGTAAAGTGCAAAAAGATCTAAATCTACATATTAGTAGGGTTCTTCAAAGCTTAAATTTAAAAACCAGGATCACAGTGCTGTTTGTGCCGTACCTGCACCTGGCACTCAGTAATTATGTCTGCTGAGCTCCTCCAGATGTCACTGAGACTGAGAGTGTGTACTCCATACTTACCAACCTTTTTCAGTTGGTGTCCGGGAGACTCTCTGTGGCAGGTGGGCGTGTGGGGGGGGCTTCGAAATTGCGTCATTTTGGCCCCGCCCCCATGCTGCAAATCGCGCCATTTGACAGCGGGGGCGGGGCCAAATGCTGCGATTCCTGGAGAATCGCGGCATTTTGGCACTAATTCGGGCAGATGCGGGAGATTGCCACACTCTCCCGGGAGTCCGGGAGACCCACCCGAAATGCGGGAGTCTCCCGGACATTCCGGGAGAGTTGGCAAGTATGGTGTACTCTGATTGGAGGAGCTCAGCACATGTAGTTACTGAGTGCCAGGGCTACATTGTAACTGAGGCAGTTGCAGGGAGTGATGGTGGACTGAGAGCCCCTGGTTAAGGGCCCACCACCCAATAGTAAGGGGTGGTGCACCCAAGCAGTGGGACTAACCAGGGATTTTCCCAATACCCTGATAGGTCAGTCTGGCCCTGCACAACATTGATGCACTAGTGTGGGATAAAAATGTAGAAAACACTGAAGCAACAATGAGATACAGAGTCTGTGTCAGGGCCTTTACTAATTCATTCATTGTCTAAACTTTCTCATACACCATCAAAGCCACTTTATATACACACTTTTTTGAGGGGGTGACATTTATAAAAACTCTCTGTACAGATGTAGGATATGTCCCATTAAATCCTTGCCACTTTATCTTTGCACAGGGTTTTTTATGCAGTGTTTGAACATTTCTATAAATGTGCCCCAGTGTAAAAAAAAAACCATAATATCCAGACAGAGAAAAAAAAGTCAGTTTTCTATTGATGAACTTAAGACAAACCACGAAAAGCTATTTATTTCACTTCAGAACATTCCACAATTTCTCAAATTATAGTATAATATTTTAGAGAAATACAAAATGCTTATATAATCTTTTCACTGCCAGGTTTGAAAAAAATAAGTGCGCCTCATTTGCATAATTGTCTGTAGTTTGTTATCCACTAGTAAGATTAGACAGTTCTGGACTAGAAAGTGATTATTTTTTTACTGGAATCTCTGCTGAGGCACCCACACATGTTCTGAATATTATCATGTGGAGAGAGGCTACAAATACTGTCTAGATAGAATACTGTATAAATAGTTAAAATAGACATTTTCTCTTTACGCAACAAATTTTATGTTCAATGCCCTTGTAAGAGATTAAAAGGCTAGTTATAAATAGAACACAGTTTTTGCTCTTGTGTTTGCCATACCTATGTGCATAGTTAGATACCCAAGTCTATGCAGTGTGAATATATCCTCACCCTTTTGTGTATATCATCATCATCAACATTTATTTATGTAGCGCCAGCAAATTCCGTAGCGCTTTACAATTGGGGACAAACAGTAATAAACAATACTGGGAGAAACAGAGAAAGAGGTATATCTAATATCTACAATTCCTAAAATAGATAGCCCCTCTATGAGATGGAGATAGCAATAGGAGGACATGGTGGTTGCTTTGCTTGTAAATAGGCTTCCCTATGCTTCCCAAAAGCTATTGCCATCAGTACAGAGCCTCAGCTAAGCACCAGCCTGGAGGCTTTGATAAATACGTAGAAGTCATAAATTTGGTGAAAACTATTGTTTTCACCAGAGAAAGGCCTACTCTCCCTATCACAGAGCCGTAACTTAGAATTCTAGTGCCTGGGGCGAGAAAGGCAAATGCCGCCCCCCTAGCCCTCAATTTTAATCAAATGTACCTAAAATATTCCTAAATTGCGCCCCCCTTCAGCGATGCACCCTGGGCGGTCGCCCCTGTCGCACAGCCCTAGTTACGCCCCTGCCCTATCATAAATAGGCCCTTTAGAGAGGTGTCAAGGTATAGGGTTATCTTGCTTTCAGCCGTTTCTCCAAGTCTTGCCTTTTCCAGGGTGGTGTTGGATCTGTTTTCCCACACTTTAATTGACTATTATTGTCCACTTCACCTTTCTGGTCAGAATGCTGTTCTTGTGTTGTTCAATAAAGTTATAGAAGGAAAGAAAGTCTGGTATGCATGGAAAATCATTTTCCCCATGATCATTTTCTTCTCTCAAATATGTTTGTGTCTAAATGTGTGTATGGAAGAGGAGGGTGAGTCAGTGTGTATGATAAATGTATTAGTGTGTGTGTGTGTGTGTGTGTGTGTGTTATGGTAAAGTGTGTTATGTGTGTGGGCACTGGAGCTTGTGGCAATGTAATGGGAGTGAGGACAGAGGGAGCTTGTTATAAGTGAAGGTGTGATGGTGGGCCAATTTAATTTAATAGTGGGGCCTATTACTTTAAGATGAGGTGTCAGGACCTTTAATGCTGGGGTGGTTTGGGGCTATTAATTGAATATGGGCTTAAGTTTGGGCATGATGGCTATTTATTAAATGTGAATGTGAATTATTTAATGCTAACATTTATTTGGCCCATCTACATGATGCTACTTTCAGGCTTTTTTTCCAGGGCCACTTTAAGCTCCCAATCTGCCCCTGCCCTGTTCTCTATGTAGGTGGGGTCCACCAAGTCCAAAATTTGCAAAGCACAAGTCACCTGCACCTTTAAGAGTCGCACACGTCATGACGTTGCGATGCTGGCAGCGTACAGGAGCTGCGAGGACCCTGCCCAGCCGACCACAGAGAGGAGATGAAGCAGAGGTAAGTCACATTTACATTATTTTATTGTAATTTTTTTTGCTTTTGTTGTCAAACTGGACAATGTTCCCTTTTTTACCTGGGGGGTAGCCTGTTCTTGGCATAATATGAATTAGGGACAGTACTCTGTAGCATAATATTGTTTGGGGCGGGCCTAAGTTGTGGCATAATATGATTTGGAGACATTATTGTGTGGCATAATATGATTTGTGGCATAAATTGAACAATGTGGCATAAATTGAACTGGGGCACCACTGTGTGGCATAATATGAACGTTTACTTGTTGGTTCAATTATTATTAATAATATAAATATAATATAAAATCTCTCTATCTAAATGCACAATTGGCACATCTGGGCTTGACTAGATTTTAGCCAACCCCTGATCTGCAGCAAAGTTAATTCCCATGGAGCCAAGTTTGGGGGTGGCACTGTTTATTCTCACTAAGGGTAGTAATAGTATGCGGATACACAGGTTAACTGTAACTATTCTGAGACAAGGTGCCTGCCCCTCTGCTTGTATATGTGTTTTGGGTGTGTTTTCGTTTTCAATTTTTGTTTTTCTTTGAAACATTATTTTTTAATATTTGTCTGTTTCATTATAAAATCTACATACCGTCCACTACTGTAGTGCTTTTAGGGCACTGTCCCGCTGTCCTAAATCTCAGGACTTATGTTCTGCCTACCGGGAGATATGTCACACTTCTTCGAGCAGGCAGTCTACACTTCTGTTGATGGTGTACGCAACAATGCAAGTTTTTTGCTGTAGAGGAGTGGCCTAGTGCTTTTCACACTCACACGTGCCCTTTAAATGTGAGAGCTATTGATTTAACATTGTGATTGGTTGGGGAAGGGGGCTAGAGTGTGCCCTCATTGCTAAGCTTTCCATATTTAATGTACATATCCCTTTTTCAAAACAGGACCCCAACATTCCAGGGTCCAGATAGCAACTGAGCTTAAGACATCAGCAGCAGCAGGTAGTGAACGCTGCAAGAACATGTAGGAGAGAGCAGGACAGTCTGCCAACTCTTCTGATTCTAGTGGGGCAAGACTTTGTTCCAATCTAAGGGGTGGTGCCTAGACTATGCACTCTTTATATACACTGCATTCTTTATATACTACACTATGCCGCTAGCCATGCGCTTCATGGGCTGACCACTCCCCCTCTAGTGTCTGGTCTCGCCTCTATGGTGGCTGGCCACACCCCTCTGGTGAGCCCCTACTGTTGCAGTCCCTCTGTGGGACCTTCATGCCCCAGTACAACAATGATGGAGTCTGTAAGTTTAAATGGGCTTGTCCAAATGGGCATGTGGAGAAGTTTGAGGGGCTGGTATGCAGGGAGCTCTGATGAGCATTTAAGGGGCATGTGAGGAATTATGAGGAGCATGTAAAGGGTTTTCTAGAAGGTCTGATAGGCATGTAAGGGGTTGTGGGTATATCTGTTTTGCATGTGTGGTGGATCTGATAACATGTGGGGAGAGGTGATAGCATGTAAGGTACATGTGTGAAGGTCTGGGTGGCATGTCGACAGATGTGTTGGACATATGAATGGCATGTGGGCAGGTCTGACGGGCATGTAAAGGGTAAGTGGGGAGGTCTGATGGCATAGGGGTGCCTGACGGGCATAAAAAGGGCATGTGATGATGTCTGATGGCATGAGGGGAGGTCTCATGTGCACATAGGGGCATGTATGGAGATTTAGGGGGCAGGTGGGGGAGTTTTGGAATATGTGATCCCATAGAATGTGAGCTTGCAAGCTGGACCTTCTCACCTCTTTGTCTGTTTTACCCAGTTTGTTTATTACTGTGTTTGTCCCCAATTGTAAAGCACTACGGAATTTGCTGGTGCTATATAAATAAATGTTGATGATGTTGATGTGACGGATCTGAGAGCTTGTAGGAGTCTGAGTGCATGTGGGTGCATTTTGTGGCAAGTTGCAGTCAGGGGGCATGTAGGGATATTTTGGAATGAGTGCTGTGGGTGTGCCGAGGTAGTTTTTGGGATATTTTTTCATTCTCAAAATTAAGGGTAATGTGCAGCCCTTTTGAAGGTTGGTCATAAGTAGTATATGCTGTATGATATGTGTTATGTGCTGTGTCCACTTATTGATCGGCTTTCCATAATAAATGTACTATACATTTTTTAAACAGGTCTAAACATTCCAGGATCCAGACAAGAAACCAGCAGGATGTGAATACTGCAATAACAAGTAGGAGAGAACAACACTGTCCACCACCAGGGGTGTAGCATGTGCCTTCTCTGGATACCCCACCTCTATGTCCACTGGGGGCAGGGAGATGGGTTCGAGCATGGAGGGGCCCTTTCTGTTTCATTTGTACTTGGAGATGTTATCCTGGAAAATGACATTATATTATACATTACCTATATGTAATACTTATTTAGACCAAATGAAGTCTATTCTAGAAGCTGAAGGGAACTATGGGGCCAATTAATTAAAGAGTAAATATCTCTATCCCCTGCAAATACAAACGTTTCCACTGGTGATAGGGTTTTTTTCTCTTTGCTCTATATTTGAAGATTCCTACCACATACACCAGTGTTACGGCTTCCCCATGCTTTTTAGCGGTGACAGAGACTTCCTCAGCTGTAGAGGATTTTGGTTCAGGGAATAGGGGAGAGAATGGTGCAACATGCTGCATGGTAATGATTAGTCTTATTACCTTGTGTGTGCACCTTAGACCTCCTCTTCCAGACCTGTCCCCTGGGGGATGTCTCTCTTCCTTCCACATTTACCTAATACATGGACCTCTCTGTCTCCAGGGTATCTAAGAAATATCAGAGCCAAATATATGAATATGCTGTAGTTCCCAAAGTTTGTTTTGTTCCATCATTAATGTGTGATTCTGAATGCTGCACAATAGCTAAAGCATGCAAACAAGTATAATCATATTTGTAACATGTGGAAATCGGGTGAGCATTTATAGAAACACACCTACCCTACAAATAAATAGTGTGTATTCCCTCCTTATTATGTTTAATAACTACCGTACAGTACACTCTTTTGTTCGATAATGGTGTAAAATTAGTAAAAGCTCAGCTAAAATATCTTACTGTGCATTTAAGTCTGATTTATATGTACATTTTATTGAAAGCATGTAATACCTATTTTTCATCAAGAATGTACTATACTTATATCTGTAGATAAGTCAACAAGTGGGTATCCTGAAAACATAAGGGCTATATCAGGATCACAGACACTTTGCAACCAGGATGTGACAAGACCACCGGCAGACTGAACTGTAAGCTGCACAGACCACCAACCACGACCCCATGTAACACACAAAATAGGTTAAACTCTAGTACTAGAAATTTTTATACATTGTGCTGGGGTTTTATCACTAATTTACCAATCATTTTGTAGCCATTCCATTCAAAAAATACTGAATAAAAATCTGAATTCATTGTTATAGAGTAATATGAATGTTTTGTTTATTAAATTACAGCCATTTTATGCAATACTTTATAATATTTAAAAAAATCAATACAAGGGTCATTGCTTATAATCTGAGACACGAATTCAGAATCGAGTACTCCGTGCTAATTCTTGCTTTAGTCATGTGACATCATGAATGCCATCAGTCCTGTAACATCACAAATGAACAGTGTTCTCCTTTTGTTCCTTTTTTTTAAAATCAGTGATCAATGTTTTCCAAAAGAACTGCGTTTAGTTTGCAGTTCCAGAGAGTCCACAGAAGCTGTGGCAGATCGTATGCTGTAAGGTAACCGCTTATAGACCTTTCTCCAGTTCACTCTTCACTTATCTATCTTTTTATAACACACGTCAAACAAAAACCAATAAAAAAAAAGGACAGGTTTCTCCAAAATATGACTATTTTCTTTTCATTGTCCAACATGTAAATATTAACCCTTCCACCGCCAATGGGGCCTGCAATTCTTTGCGTAATGAAGAAATATTAAGCCATTGCAGGCCTCTATAACAATGGGAGGCTCTGAAGCAGCAGCAACAGGCACAGTGGTGCCTACATCGGTTTCATCCTTGCGCTGCGGATGCCAAGCAGTAACGCAGGAGAAGGTCCCATATAACGGATATTGTGAAAGCTTCTTCCATCGCAGGTGAGTGAATGTGTTAAGTCTGATAGTTGCCGTCATAAAATTTATGTTTCTCCTGTTTGGCCTACAGTCCCATGAAAATGCCCATAAAATCAGATCCATTTTGGACAGTGATTGGTGCCCCTGCGCCATTGTCCACGAATATAGATGTGTACTGCCCACTCTGTAAAAGAAAAAAGTGGACAAATATAAAATATAGATGCAAACTGTGTACAGGTAAATAAATATATATATATATATATATATATATATATATAGATTAAGCTATCTGGGGTCAATTGCGATAAGCTGGTGAAGTGCGAAATATCTTCTTAGCTTTAAATACATGTCTTACTCTTAAATCAAGATTCCTTTAGTACTGACTTTCAAATAATTTTTTTGCACCTTGACCCCTTAATTAATAATAACTCAGGCATTTAAGAGGAAGTATCACATCCATGCGCCGTGTACTTCAGTTTAATTTTTTTACATACATTTCAGCTTTTCATAAGTTTAAAGCCCAATGCATGTGCTTACATTTCAGTGAGGATAAGTGTGAGTGAGACCTAATGGGCTTGATGCTTAGTTGGCTGCAATTGCGTCCCAAATCGCAGGTGCAATTTGCGTTTATTATCGAAGCCGCAAATGCAACCATGTGCAAAGCGGCAACTATCTTAAGAGGTGTCGGTCGGCAACCATAGCATATGCGCCCGGTTTGCATCAGACATTCGTCACATACACTTACGTCCCACTTGTCCCAGTTTTATAACCATTTATTTTATTTGCAAGAAATGCACTCGCTATTAGGCATGAATAAAACTGCTAACACTTCTTTAACACAGTACAGACAACTCCCTGGGGCAGACTAAATTAAGAAAAACACGGCCACGGGATTAGACAGAAAATCTCAGACGATTTTCTCTCTTGGCTCAAATCAGCAGAGAAATTATCGTAGTAACGGTAATAATGCACCTAATTTCATCTGTGCCTCTTTGTAAAAAAAAAAAAAGTTTGCTCAAACACACACCCAAAAGCATAATACGGTTATATGCCAGAGCACTGAAAAAATCACCAATCAGCGTAAGTGGGGCATTTGCAAACAGCCAATCACAAGAGTTCACTACTGCTAGGGACCGTCATTATCAACGTCCACTGTTTGCACCTGACCATAAAAATAAATCAGGTTCATATGCGTCTTTGTTTTAGGAGTAGCTACAGTTTATTTTGCCTCCAAGTTTACCCACTCACTCACCTCTCCTTTACCTTCAACCAACCATTTTATGGTCTTCTGCACTGTACCTGATGCACAGCCTAGTTGGTTACACCTATTACATTAGGCAGCTTTGTTACCAGAGTGATTAATTGCCGGCAAAAAAGGTGTATGCAGCTTCTGCCAGTGATAGTAGCTACTAGTGTCACTAGTGTGTCTTGGAACTACTTTTTACATGATTATAATGAGTAATTTGAAGCAGTAAAAAATTGCTGCTAGAAATGACCCCTGCGCCTTAGTCCTAACAGTCACAAATGTGCACAAGCACCTCACTATGATAGCAGAAAAGCACAATCCCTGCTTCTGTACTGTGTGCATCAATGTAAGGGACCATCTATGGGCCTGATGTAGAGGTGGACGCAAGTACAACTGATCAGCGCAAACATGCTATGCTGAGTTGAAAGCAGCCGCAGATGGGTCTCTAGGAGACATATCATTTGCAGGTGCTTTCTCCTGGTACAACAGACCTTGTCGTATCAAAAAATGCATCCAACTCTACATCAGGCCATATGTGTACATTACAATGTATTTAGTTTAATATACTTGGGTGGCAAAATCAGTCAATGTAGAAAAGGCGATCTTGCGGATAATATGCTCACTTTCTTCCTTCTGTCCTTGTTTATTTAATGATCCTGGAGGTTTGTGTGGGGACCAAATTATCAACTATTTAAATAAACATTTTCCTTGCGAGTGCATTTTAGGCGCATTCGCCTATACATATAAACCTGGTAAAAGCGCTCAATGTGTACACATCTCCCAACTATTGAATGGACACGTTTAAGATGGTATTTGCATACGGCAGATGCCCACAGTTCATTGCTTTTATAAACTGGCCCTAAAGAAAACAGTTTCTAGTTCAAAGCTCTTGGAACGAAGGCAAAGTAGCAAATCAAATAATTTTAAAGATGCTCATCCACAAGAAAAACAAATGCCGCAGAGAATATCTAATGCCTCACTGGATGGTGTCTGGGCAGTCCAAAAACAATAACTGTAATTTCTAGCAGTCTCATGGAGACAACTGCTAATGTTCCAGAAAAGTAACCGAAGAAAGAATGGCTTGGCAGAATTTTATGATTCCAAGATTTTCAATGAAACGAAAAGATTCAAATAAACATGAGCTGAAGGAATCCTCTTTTTAGATCAGCCTTGCGGGGCACTTGCAATAACAAAATACCATACTGAACGGCATCCTGGGAAAAATAATATAACTTCAGAAAATGCATTAAAGCTAAACTGTGAACAGAGAGAGGGAGAGATTTTGCTGCCTCAAAGCAGTTATAAATGAAAGGACAGTTACAGATCATAAATGGGGTCATTCATCACATTTCATGACCTGTTTCAGAGTCTGTTGTTGCTAGACTTCAAACTCAAAGTCAACGGGAGCTACGGCTGATTTAATAATATTTCATTTTAATGTATAGTAGTCTAACGCTCAAAAGGAAGAAGAGGAGGACGTGAAGACCAGGTGGAATTTTGTTTCAAAAATATTTGGACCTAGGAGAAATATCTGGTTCTAGTAGTTGAATATAGACTTCAGGTACAGACAATGATATATCGTTATTTCTTAAGCCAATTTAATGTTTTTCAAGGAATTGGGGAAAACTGGTGTAAAATTTGGGATGCAGGAGAATGAGGGAAAACTCTAAAAACACCCCAAATTTAAGTAAAATATGGGAAGATAATTTGCAATTGACCACATTGGTTTATTGTGTTAAACAATTTGCTCCAGCATGAAAGAAATTATCCCATGGATTAAGGATAATTAATTAATGGATTACGGTTTGAGTGGTTATAAAATTGGATATTCTGGGAAAATAAATACATTAGAGTATGTCAAATGGGCTGAAGTTGACTGTACTCATTTTAATAAATGATGGCATTTTTTAAAACAATTACACTATATTAATATGTGTTTGTCCTAGTTTCATTGTATTAATTACAAATAAGTACATTTAAAAAATATTTTACACCTTTTTATTTTTTCTTCTATGCCGATCTGCATTTTCCATGAATTATGTTAGTTTTTTTTTGTTTTTTTTAATTTGTATGTCTTCTAAGCATGAAGAGACAATTTTTCTTAGGCAGAAACTTGGAAGGTTGTAAAACTTATTAATCACATTTTTGTCCTACACCCTAATTTCAATAATGATTCAGCTTTGTATTACTCCACATTCAGGGAACTTATTATAAGGCTGTGTAATGAGTATTTCGTGTTCTCTGGGTCGTGCTGAAATGTCTTAGGGTATATGTCACAAAAAGTTACACCAATAGTCATGTGACTAACACTGTGGGCAATTCAAATATGTCACAGCGAAAATAGCTAAAGACTGTGTTATACACAAATAGGATATATAATTGATGAGGATAATTGGCAAACATATTAGCTCCTAAACCTGTTATTGCAGAATTGTACTAGCCTCTAAGAACAAAGGTGAACATATGTGCTCTAAGGCTAGGTACATACTACAGGGTTTTTAGACAATTATCTGGCCAAACACCTGTTAAACGACCGTTTGGCCCGATATCGCATTAGTGTGTATACTTGCACAGTGAACGACAATTGTTCCAAAGTACCGATCATTGTTTCATTTTCATTGGTCGGTAGGTCTAAAAATCTCGTTCCAACCACCTTCCGATCCTGCAGTGTGCATGCACTCACACATCTGTCTGCCCAGAGAGACAGAAGGAACCTGTCGCTGTGTCTGTGTTGTTAAATGTAAGCATGCTGTAGGTGGATTAATTCGTCTGTTCGTTGTGAAACTGAATATTTCATTTCACAGCAGCTAACGAAATTTATAATGACATTGTGGAAAAGGCAAAGTTTATTTTGTGTTTTATAATCAGTGTAACAAGGAATAACCGACTACACTGCTCTTGGACCAGATGAAGAGCACAGATCAGAAGGTAAATTGTGTATCGTGTATACAGCAGACTGATTGGAATTTCAGTCATAGGTAAAATTGTTGCAGATAACACATTGGTTTGAAAATTCTGTAGTGTGTACCTAAGCTCTTTTGCCTTATTAAATAAACCTGATTGGATTATGAGTTCTCAATGGAGAACCAATAACAACTTGATCTCTGAACCTGATGATGTGGCAACAGGGGTTAATTAAAGGGCAGGAAGAGCAAATGAACCTGCTCTTTAGATACGCCCCAACTGTACCGATTTTGGCAAGACAGTTAGAATTTTTAGTGGTCCCGCCACCCTGCAAATCAGCACATTTGTTCCGGCTGACAGGAAGTTGAGAAGTAAGCTCCCGCTCATCTCATGCGTGCAGCAACTCAAAAGTGTTTTCAGGAGAGTAAATTTGGAGGTTACAGTCCCTATAAGGAAAGTGTGCTCATGTGCTGTATTCATATGTACCTGCAGTTGTAGCAATCCCTGGACATGTACAGTAAATATTTTACTGTTACTTTCCAATCCAGCAATGACTTCTAGTGACCTAAAAAACACAAATAGAAGAATACAATGAATATATAATACTGTTTGAGCGATGTACAGTACAGTGCTACATATAAGGTAACTCATTCATCTTTACTTTCCAGTATTAACGTCTGCTTACACAAGAAAATCCACAAGAAAATATACGAGGCAAAATGATTATAGGCAAAATGCAAAAATAAGAAGAGATTGCCCTGTGCACCAGAGCTTACAGTCTAATATGATTAGACTGTTTCACAGTTATAGCAGTAAGGGATGATAAGTAACAGGGGGCATGTGCAGCCATCCATAAATAGGTTTTATTTACCATAGCCTAACACAGTTGTGGCAATATGCTATCCATATTATATTTAATACACTAATATCCAATAGTGATATATTGATAAAAAGAAGGAATTTAATAAGTTCCCAGAATGCTAAACAATGCAAAATTACCCACGCAAATATAAATATAAAACGCTAGCCTGCCTATGCATACCCACAATTCCTTGCTATAGATGCAAATAACCGGTGTCAATCAATATGGCCATGTGGGAGATTAATGCCTGAGAATTTATTAATGCCATATTCGGAAATGACCTTAAGCGATTCACATCAGCTTAAATGCACAGCTATCGTATATCGGTAAGTTGTTTTTACTCAGGAATGAGAGAGTTAAGTCTAATCATTTTCAATCACTGCCTCTTGGTTCCCTGAGGGTTTGTAAGAACTGAGTGACTGGATACAGAAATAAGACTGATATAGCCAGCATGCTCGCAGTGTGCAGTACTTAGTGCCAGGCAGAAGCCAGCCCCAACATGCATCTTTCTGCCTGAGATTCTTCCAGGATGATAACACTCTGTCCACTCACCCCCACTAATTATCAACTGCGAAACGCGCAGGAGCTCAGGATAAGCAGTTTGCTGGCAGTGAATAAGCTCATTAAAAAAGTGATGGGAAACTGCTACCACAAATACAAAACTTACTCCAAAATAATTGTGGTCGAGAAAATTATGCAGTTTCAAGGGATAACATTTGCTTATATAAAACTACTTTTTACCTGGAGTCCTTGATAAAGTTATGAAGAAATGTAGATTATTTTGTTATATTATTTCTAAATAGTTGCAGTTGTACCACAACATTTATGTCTGAACAGTGAATCATTTCCACTACAGAAAATATACAATAATGACATGTCTTACAATAAAAGGAAAGATGTTAATAGTAAAACGCAAAGTTCTTGGAGCTAAGGAGTGAGACGGTAGATCACATAACATTTTGTTGTGCGAGGTTTATTTACGCAAATGTAAAGATTATTGAAGCAAATTAAGAATGCTCCTTGCTATTTAGAAATGCGTGAACGACCCTTTGGCAAACCAAGCCCCAGTTCTTGGTTAAATTTAGTGCAAGTAGCATAAGTTTTGCTTTCACAGCAAAACGACAAAGTGGCGTTTCTATGGAAACAGCAGTTGTATCTTTATTTCTATTGTCAAACACAAATATACATATGCAGCTGCGTAGACAAACTGGAGCCTCTTAATTTGTTATATTTAGCAACATCCCAGATCTAGCTGGGACGTAGACTCTGAGGAACACTTTTCGGCACTGTTTGGCGCTCTCCATTGCAGGAGCGATCCAATGCGGTTCTGTTAATAAAGCCAGCTGTTGAGGGCCCCCCACCAAATTATTAGTATAATTCTATCATATTATGCACTTTCCAGGGAATATTGAATCATTCACATCAGTCCCCGTCTCATTGGGACTAGGGTCCATTTTCCAATTAACCTACCAGCATTTTTTTTGGAGTATAAGAAAATAACAGTGCACCTGGAGGAAACCCATGCAAGCATGGGAAGAACATACAAACTCCGGCCTGAGTCATTAAGGATTACGTTTGCTCCTGGACAAACCATGTTACAATGCAAGGGATGCAAATTAGTATGTTATTTTGCCCATAAGGAAAATACTGGCTGCTTTTTCATGTAGCACACAAATACTTGATAGCTTATTTGTACATTGAGAGTTAAAGTTGATCTTGGATATGCCCTATCCCAACTATAAATCTGTCCCCACATTTTAAATTTACTTCCCCTCCAATGCAACTTGGTTTTCCCAAGGTGTAAACTTACTCTTTTTTTATGCTTTGCTCTCCTTAATGACTCAGGTCCATAGTGCGCTGGTTAGAAGTGAACCCAAGGTCCCAGTCCTTTTAGACAGCTATGTGAACCATGTACCACCATGATGCTATGAATATTTAATAAAGAGCGGTATACGTAATGGGAATAGGATAGGGCACAACAGTCAGTTATAGCCTATAAACCATGATAGGCTTTCTCCATTTTCTATAATTTTACACTAATACGTTATTGCTTCTAACTGCCATGATCCAGTTGTTTTACCATCGTGTGCTCACTCTAAGCTCCATTTGTTCAGCACCTTTAATTATTTTCCAGCATCCACCATAGGTCGCAAAATGTCCAGCATATCCTATAGGCAGGCAATACTGCAGTCAGTAACTGTACAGCCATCCAGCAAATATCTCAGACCCTTATTTCTCCAGCATGCATTAGAGCCCTCCTAATGTTCAGCATTACTCACCCCTAGTGCATCATCTTCGCTTGCTGTTGCTATTTCTGAATATAAGGATTAGGCCTGTATGCTGTTATACAAGCTCCCTGCCCACTCTGGTTACAGGTGCAATGGTTGTTGCTGCAGTAGGGGAAGATACCTCAAGATAGCCATTAGGCTGGGGCCTACGGTCATACTTGTAGTGTTATAACCAGTGAGCTGACTCAGTGTCCTTTAATAATCTTAAAGGACAAGCCCACTTTATTTATATTTAATTAGGTACTCACTATCCATAGCTGAACCATAGTGCTCTGGCTTCGGGGTCTCCCTTCATCCATAATATTGGAGAATAATGTCAGGCCCACCTACCACCACATCATTCCTTCACTTCAGTCTTCTGATGTAATAATTTTACAAAGGCCAAGTGTGATAACTATTGCTTCTGAGACAGAAACACAAGCCGGATATCACACTCTGCTAAGTGATGCTCTGCACATGGGGTCCTCATTTCTGGAAACCCCTCAGGGCGGAAAATGAAGGTCCATCTTGGTATTTGTTAATAATAGAAACACAGACTACGTCCATCTGTCATTTCAAAGATTCAGTTACCGTGAGTGAGTGGGGAGCTGGCACTGCTGACCAAATCATACCCTTCACAAGAGCCCCGCCACTGCCGCCAGCCATTTAAAGACTTTGAGTGTATCATTGTGTCGTAATTTTTTATTGATATATTAACAAAACTATCTTATAGGCAGCACTTGATGTACCTCAAACTTTGACATACCTCAAAAAATATATTTGTCATTTGAAGCTTTGGTATAACTACCTCTGTTAGATGTGAACTACAATCATGCAGTGTAAGTGTTGATAATATCTCCTCGTGCAATTATATATCACCCGACATCAGTGTCAGAGGAAACACACAAAACAATTTTGTAAAGACACTACACTCCCATATCTGCACTGGGAGCATATCGGATGTCTCTGAGTTTCACTTGTTACATTATGTGGTAGATGTTATAGTCACACTTTCACATTCCAACTGCATTACAAAATGTTATTCTTCCAGCACACGGGACAGGAGTCAAAAATAAAGTGTCTGGTAACCCCTTTGTTTTGTGTATTGACATTCAGAACCAGCCTTTACCCAGCATGCCAATTATATGTCATCAGACCCTCCAACATGACCCCAACCATCGGGATCAAAATACTTTGCTCTGCTAAACTTCCCACTTCGTATGCTATTGCAGTTACCTCATTAATTCATTCAGCCAGGTAACTGCATTAGTCTGAAGTTTGTTGGCAGAGTATTTTGTACGAGGTGGAAGGAGTGGTTAAAGGGGCTGTGTTTTGTAAAGGAAAATACTCCCATTGTCCATTTTATTAGATCCAACTCCATTACCTATTTATCTCATATATTTATATTCAAGCAATGACTGTCATCAGAAATTGTGGGGCCCAGTACAAATAAAACAGGCAGGGCCTCTCCCCCTGAAGTGCGACAGGGGAGGAGATGGGGCCAGAATATAGGAGCAAGTTGAAGTGGAAAACAAATTAACTAGTGACTACTTTTCTGTCTCAGGGTCCGCCAGCACCAATGATCCTGGACGCAAACTGGCTCTGATTTACAGGCAAACTGATGTCGGCTTTCTCGCACTCTAATCTTGGAACTTGGTTAGTCTTAGACTGGAGTCTTGTCAGACGTCGTTCCCGCTGATCCCCTGTCAGTCGGGGAACGGACGTCTGATCTCCCCGCTGGCTGCCCCGGAGTTCTTCCGGGTTCTCCTTACTGTCGGGCGTATGCGCCCTTTACTCTGTCCCGTTGCTAGGCAACGGGACGCCGCTGCCTCCGCTATTGCCGCTTCCTGTTCCTGCCAATCAGGTCCTCCTGACCATTATTTAAACCTGACTCTGGCGCCATTAGGGTGCCAGAGTAACAGGTCTACTAGCCTGTGTTACTGGTTCCTTTGCTCCTGGTTTCCTGTGAGTTCTACTGTTCCTGCTTTCCTGTTGTGACCCCGGCTTGGCGACTATCCCACTATCTGAGTGACCCACATTGTACTTCGACCCCGGCTTGGCGACTACTCCTTTGGATTTCCCTTGGTACCGCATATTCCCGATTGGTGTGACCCGGACCGTCTGACCCTTCTACACTACGCCGGCAACTGGCTAATAGGACCGCGACCTGCGTACCCTGTGCCGCGAAGTCCAAACCTCCTTGCGGGGGTCCCTGGTGAACACCAGGGGTACGTTAGACTCCGCACCTACTAGTTCAGTAGTGCTAATACCGGTTAGTGTTTTGCTCTGTTACATCCCTCTACGGCCTACGGCCTGACAAGTCTTTTTTGTATTATGGCATATTTCAGTCTAAAGGATCGTCCACCTTCTAATAGGTACAAAGCGTGCTGGACATCAAATTTAAAGCAACATATTAAGCAAGTATTTCATTTTGGAAAAATCACAATAGATTAGGATGTGTTCATCATTATTAGAGAGAACTGGATAAAATGTAATCTGTATTAGGGACGTTAGTAAAAGTATCTCTGTCTACATCTAAATTTTTAGAAGCAACTTGCTACAATCTAACCATAAAGAACTAAGCATAATTATTTTAACTTTTTTGATTATTATTATATATTTATTTATTCTAATTGTTTTATAATTATCATATACTGTATATATATATAACTGCAGATGTTAGGAATCTCTGCACAGGAAAGTTGACAATAGGTTATCTCTGCATTGTCCACACAGTTTCTTTTTAGTGTCTATATTATTTGATTTCAGAAACTGCTGGCACCAGCACGGGATGTTTAGTGAAGATGGCAGGCACAATTCCAGCTCCTAGACAATTCCCTCTCTCCTGAGACACAATATCAGCTAGGCCCTTCATAACAATAAAAAGACAGTTTACTGGAAAATGCAGGGGAACAAACTGCTGGGAAATAACAAGTGCCAGGCTGGTGGGCAGAAGAAGACTCGAATGGAACATTGTTAGGGCATGAGATCACACTGACGACAGCAGGGCTTAAGCGGTACAAGTGCAAAACCTGATTTTTGACTTGGCATACCTGCCATGGAACAGGAGGAGGGGCAGGACCTGAAGGGGTGATTTTGGGAAGGTGAATATGGTGATATGTTGAAAAGACATTTGGCACGTACTCGTATTTTTTTTTTACTTTTTTTTTTTCATTTTTTAGACTTTCCTGTAAATTCACTTTTCTATAATTATTCTGAACTTTTATTATATGTTACAGTTAGATGAATTCACAGAGAAACATTTGCTTGCTGTAATGAGTATTAACACATTCTGTGCCAGAGGGGGAAACAGAGGGCTTAAGCAGATGTCAATTCTAGATGATCTAGAACGAGACCTTTAATTGAGTCTATTTTCATAAGAATGCCTGAAAGTATGCCAAAAAGTCTCTGAAAAAAACTCTTCTGCAACAAAAAGCAATGGAAGTGATGTTCCAACGTCAGAGAAATTCCACAATTTCCAAATCACACTCCCTGGATCATTGTGGGAGGACATTTCTTGTGCAGACTAAACCGCTCCGCACTTTATAAATAATAACCAAGTACAATCAAGTGGTTTCTACATACTCCATAGGAAGCATGAAAATTTCGGACACAAATCGTAGAATAACATCACTTAGGAACAGTTAGAGACGAGTCATTTAATATTCCAAAAACTCATATGTCAAAATATTACAGTCAATATGAAAGGTTCAGTGCCAGGAAAATAAACACTAGCTCTTGAGTTATCATCATCATAAATCTGCCTCTAAATCCATTAAAGGGGTTTACACTGAAAACCTCATTTTATTGGGTTATACATGCCCTCATGCGACATTTACTAAGTACATTGTATTATCTTTCTTGCTACTTTTGACATTTTTTCACCAAGGATTTTATATCTACCAGACATAATAACTTACTGCATTGTCCTCTGCTTTGTTCATTTGCGTTATCTCAAATGACAATGAAAATAACATAATCTGCTAAAATAATTTTGGTTTCATAGTAAGCTGTTTAACATTATCTGAAGTTACTTACTAGCACTATAACAGAATCACATTGTTTATTGTATACCAAGGACTTGCATTGCATATAATGCTTGTGTTTTTAGTTTTAGTTTGTGTAAGATAATATACCAACTATTTAAATGTTTATTACGCATCATTGATGCCTGTCTTTTATATTGTTTGAAAGCAACATTGTACAACAAAATATATGAAGACTATCAACTACTAAGTGGATTTAGGGAATATACATTTGTATCAATCAAATATATATACCTGCCATTGAACAGGCAGGTGTATACTTTGAATAACTAATGGGCACATCTATGGGCAGAATATGGCATCCCCAGCAACATTTGGAGGTGGGCCCAACAATGCCCATTCACCCTCCCGAAGGCCCCAGCTCTGCTTTCCTGAGCATTTGTATGGCTGGTACAGACACAGTTCTGAGCATCAATACTGTTACTTTACAGGACGCACAATATATAGGTCAGTCCTTTACCATAGAGGCTAGATGCACCTGACAGGCATCCACTTTGTGATATAACTATTATAAGATAAACACGTGACATTGTATGTAAAAAAAATAATTTAAATAACTGGTACTATATTTAACACTAACAGCATAATCCCTATATCAGCATTATAGAAGTAATCAATTATACATCAAAATATTTAGGTCCTACCAAAGCATTGGACAACAGTCCATGTGCGCCATACAGAATGTGACTTCCATAAAATTGTCTCCCTGCACATTTGCACAAATTGAGCCCGTATTTCGAGTTGAGTGTATCTCATACCTGCTTGCACTTGGAGAGGCAGGTCAGGGCCATTCACGTGTAAGTTCAGTACAGAAGGGGAGCAGAGGCACAATTCAACCACGGTCCCTTAGAGAGGCGTCCAATTTTGATTTAAACGTATCTTTACGATACACCTTTTAAGAGGCGTATCTTTGCATGCCCTATAGTTGGAAGTTTCTGAGTTGATGATGACGATATGTCAGATGCATTTTTGCACCTGACATATCTTTATGCTTTTAGAGTTGCAGAAATCTTAATATACGTGCAACTCAATATAGAGCCTCTCAAAGACATGTCAGTTCAGACCTTCACCTTAGATTGAATCATTTTAGGCAAACCTTAGATGCAGGGCACCGGGTCAGTCTCTAGAATCCATTACTGGCGTGTACTCTTCTTTAAGACGTTATACATTTTAATGATGGTGCCAAATGAGTTTTAAATAATATTAAAAAAAAATCAAATAAAATCTCAATGTCCGACCTATAGTTAGTGTGCAAGTTATATACATATTTTTAATATTCATTCATACTTACGTGTATCCGTGACACAGAGACTCAATGCATATCAGGACCCGCACATTGTCACGTGGACGCAATTGACCCTTGCTCTTCATCTCGGTGTGATCTACAAACCACATTAAACAACACAACTGGTTAAAGCAAAGTGTTTATGTTTACAATATAGTACAAATCAAGTAGTAATTGGGAAACAATAGATATTTGGTATCCTAATCTGTAAAATGTGTCTTTGAGATAAAGGACCAAAAACTGAGCATGACAATGTACGTTGCTACACATTCCCTTAAGAACAGGCCACACTGACACCTGCTTTGCAAGTGTAGGTTACATGGAACACAGGTAACTGAGGGTAGATTGTCTGGACTTGTTTACTTTAATCCATACTTGCAGTACTCTACCATAACTTCAGAAGAGTGGGCCATTCTCCCTGATCCCGCCCGATCTCCTTGCAATGTGGGCGGGAGGGAGCATGCTGATGCGATTCACTGCAAATTGCACCATCCTGGCCCAGCCTCCCCACTGTGAGATGAAGACAATTGCGGCATTGTGCTGCAGGGGGTGTGCTGTCATTATGTGAATCGCGTTGCAATACACTAACATTGCCCCTGGGATCTCCCTGAGGGGAAGTAGAAATTGTAGGCAAGTATAGTCTACTCTTGCACTTATATAGAGGTTTTTGACTTTTAACAACTTGTTTAAATTAACGTTTTGGGTTTTCCCCTAAAGCATTCCAAACAGAACACATATATGAGGGGGTGATTGATCATTATTTTATTAGTTGGTAATAAACAATAGCATTGTAAAAAAGGTCACGGGAGTCTAGAGTAAAATGCGTTGGGGTGCTATCATCTGGTTATGAAACACTG
Organism: Mixophyes fleayi; assembly: GCF_038048845.1. NCBI lineage: Eukaryota > Metazoa > Chordata > Amphibia > Anura > Limnodynastidae > Mixophyes > Mixophyes fleayi. Next base: position 76,606,995 of record NC_134412.1, read on the forward strand.
CTTAATAGGAGCATCAGAGACTGATAATAAGAACAACATTATACAGTAGCTAAAAATCTGTCATTTTATAACTAACATTTACATTTAAAGTGCAAACTATTGAGCTTACCCACCTATATGAATATGGGCAGAAAACTGGTAAATCCCAGGAATAGTAGCCGTAAACCGACCTGTTGGCAGATTCATCCCTGAGCCCCGAATAAAGGACCCTTTAGCTGTTGGCTGTAATTGAAGCAGAACAGCACACTGATTAATCACCAGAAAGTGCATTTTGCTTGGGAAAAAAGTACAATATCCTTAACAAGCATCTCTTACAGGCAGGTAGAAACCTCATTACTGTTATAACTGCAATATAGTCATTGGGTTTACAACTTTAGGAACCCTGTAGCTATGGGTAGAGAAAGTGTCAGGACATCTAACAGTAGAAAGGGCTGTTAAGGTGTGTACACCCTACTGGTAGGAATGGTTTATATATAATGGCAGACATTAGCATAACTTTTTTTCCATGTATAAAAGTCTTGGTGAAAACCCCACGTTGGTCTATCAGAGGCAACATGTAATTTTCATAGACAGGAAAAGCATTAGAGTTCATGTGTAAACCTTAAAAAATATATTTTCCAGAAGTTCCTACTCCTTTAGGCTTATTTGAATATTTTTCCCAGGGAACATTGGCTGAAATTCTATTACTACATATTCTTCTAGTGAGCCTACTTCTATGGATCTTCATACTCTGGGACAGAGCAACCTGCCCTGCACTGATGAGATCCAACAGGCTGAAATGGTCTTGTACTTTATTAGCCTTACAATAACCACAATTACACAATACAAGAAATGTAGGAAATTAGCCTTCAAATATATATATATATATATATATATATATATATATATATATATATATATATATATATATACCATTGGAAGGTGTGTCATTGAAGCATTGAACTCTTTTCTTTCCTTCTGTCCCATTCCTTACCAGCTGAAAGTTCTGAAGCTCTGCCAATGTTCTTTTGTCCACAAGTACTGGCCCTTTAAGTCGGCAATGAAAGGCTTCATCTATCCGTCTGTATGGATAGAGGTCCTTGATAGGGAGCACTAGGGCTGGAGGCTCACTGGTGTAATCAGATGTATCCCCAGAGACCGTACGACGCTCTGTGGCCTCTATGGAAACAAGGAGATACAACTGTAATAAAATAACATTATTCTGAAAATTAAATAAAATTGCTTGTGATGACTTGTCTGCTGCCTACAACATGAGTACTCCCATTGCTCAGAAACGAATATGCATTGCTTGATTTCCATGGTAATGTGGCACATTCAGTCATATTAGTCATTAGCTGTAAATCATAAGTCCTCCAAAGTCAGAGAAGGGTGATGGATGAAATTGAACCCTTCTTTCAGGACACTCACGGTTAACAGTTTTTAGGTGATCAGTTGATGCTTAAGTGAAAAATCTGAATTATTGGCAATACATATAATATTAATAAAAAGTGTAAATTTGGGAAGAAGTACAGTGATATGATTGGAGCCATCATACTTATCACTGTCAACACGACATTTAACGTATTACTCCCCCTCCCCCAATAACTGAAGCATAACATCACGAAGATGGGAGCTGTGGTAGAATTAGCTATGGGCAGCACGGTGGCTCAGTGGTTAGCACTTCTACCTCACAGCACTGGGGTCATGCATTCAATTCCTGACCATGGCCTTATCTGTGTGGAGTTTGTATGTTCTCCCCGTGTTTGCGTGGGTTTCCTCCCACAATCCAAAAACATACTAGTAGGTTAATTGGCTGCTATCAAATTGACCCTAATCTGTCTGTGTATGTTAGGAAATTTAGACTGTAAGCTCCAGTGGGGCAAGGGCTGATGTTAGTGAGTTGTCTGTACAGCGCTGCGGAATTAGTGACGCTATATATATTTAAATGATGATGATGATAGCTAACCTGTAGCCCCCATCTCTGTTATGTTCTTCAAAACTTGTAGTTCAACAATAGGGATGTGGTGATGGGAATAATTCCAGATCCCTTCATTTACCTTTTAACATTTGCCTGAATTCCTGCAACAATACTTCATGTGTGACCTCAGCTCCCGGCATTCCTGGAGGTCCAGGGAGGCCCTGTGGTCCTGCAGGACCTGGTGGCCCAGGAAGTTTCTGAAGAAGGAACACAAGAAAACATCATGATGAATTACACAGACACTTGTTCACATTCAGTGTCTGAGGATGACGGGCATCAATTCGAAAGTAATACACAACAAAAGAAAGGTAAGATTATTTAAAGGGTAACTACTCAAAACATTATTCTGTCTGATGGAAATCATTAGGCTGGCTTCTGTAAGTTACTGGAATAACTCCCGATAACTGAAATATTACTTCTGCTTGAAACAGTGCAGACCACTTACTGTTTACATGGTTCTAACTGTTAAAAGGAAGGGCAATAGTTCACAACATATCTGTCAAATGGCAGCTATTGTGTATTTCTGAGGTTTTTACAGATGATTTCAGGAGTCAAGTGTAGTTAGTACTCAACATATTAATTTTCATTAGGCAAAAGTTACCCTTTATTAACTGTGTGAGTGTGTGTTAGGGAATTTAGACTGTAAGCTCTATTGGGGCAGGGACTGAAGTTCTCTGTACACCGCTGCAGAATTAGTGGTGCTATATATATATATATATATATATATATATATATATATATATATATAAATAAATGATGATGATGATGATGTTGATAAAAAGTAAATCTGTGTTGCAACCGAACCTGGACATCACAGCATTCATTTTTTGCAAAACCCGACACGTGAAAGCCAGACACACACACAAATGGGTTTATTTTATATACCTGGACTTGAGGAGCCATTAAATGTGAATTTAAATTAGGGATGTGCACCGGCGACTTTTGAGGTCTCGTGTTTTGTGTTTTGGATCCGGATTTTCGTTATTTTTGAGGTTCGGATTTGTCTCGCAAAACACTTGACGAAAGGTCTCGGTTCGGATTTAAGGTATTGGATTCGGATTTTTTTTGAAAAAAACATAAAAAGTTTAAAAATCAAGTTTTTGGGCTTATTTTCACTCCTAGGCTATTATTAACCTCAATAACATTCAATAACAAGCATTTCCACTAATTTACAGTGTATTCTGAACACCTCACAATATAGTTATTAGTCCAAAACGTTGCAACAAGGTATCTTTCTGGACTGCGTAGAGGAGTGGGTCACCACAATATATATTAAAAACCCTGAACTTTTATGATTCGCACCAATAATTGTACCTGGACTGCGTAGAGGAGTGGGTCACCACAATATCTTAAAAACCCTGAACTTTTATGATTCGCACCAATAATTGTACCTGGACTGCGTAGAGGAGTGGGTCACCACAATATCTTAAAAACCCTGAACTTTTATGATTCGCACCAATAATTGTACCTGGACTGCGTAGAGGAGTGGGTCACCACAATATCTTAAAAACCCTGAACTTTTATGATTCGCACCAATAATTGTACCTGGACTGCGTAGAGGAGTGGGTCACCACAATATCTTAAAAACCCTGAACTTTTATGATTCGCACCAATAATTGTACCTGGACTGCGTAGAGGAGTGGGTCACCACAATATCTTAAAAACCCTGAACTTTTATGATTCGCACCAATAATTGTACCTGGACTGCGTAGAGGAGTGGGTCACCACAATATCTATTAAAAACCCTGAACTTTTATGATTCGCACCAATAAATGTACCTGGACTGCGTAGAGGAGTGGGTCACCACAATATATATTAAAAACCCTGAACTTTTATGAATCGCACCAATAAATGTACCTGGACTGCGTAGAGGAGTGGGTCACCACAATATATATTAAAAACCCTGAACTTTTATGAATCGCACCAATAAATGTACCTGGACTGCGTAGAGGAGTGGGTCACCACAATATATATTAAAAACCCTGAACTTTTATGATTCGCACCAATAAATGTATCTGGACTGCGTAGAGGAGTGGGTCACCACAATATCTATTAAAAACCCTGAACTTTTATGATTCGCACCAATAAATGTACCTGGACTGCGTAGAGGAGTGGGTCACCACAATATATCTTAAAAACCCTGAACTTTTATGATTCGCACCAATAAATGTATCTGGACTGCGTAGAGGAGTGGGTCACCACAATATCTATTAAAAACCCTGAACTTTTATGATTCGCACCAATAAATGTACCTGGACTGCGTAGAGGAGTGGGTCACCACAATATATATTAAAAACCCTGAACTTTTATGATTCGCACCAATAAATGTACCTGGACTGCGTAGAGGAGTGGGTCACCACAATATATATTAAAAACCCTGAACTTTTATGATTCGCACCAATAAATGTATCTGGACTGCGTAGAGGAGTGGGCACTGGGCACCACAATAAAATATATAAAAAACCTTCAACAGATCTGCATTACACTACACATACGGCTGCTCCTCCATCCTCTCCATCATATACATGTTGGAGTTTTAGCGTGTGACAACCTCTTGTTTTTGATAATGTCAGTGCATTTGGAATATTTTTCAATTTGCCCCACACCACTGAATGTACTTTATCTATGATACGCAATACGCATCTATCTATCTTGACTGCGTAGTGTGGTGGCCCCGGTACACAATTTGGTACCGAGGCCACAATATAATTTAAAAACCCTCCACGTGTCGGAATTCCACCAAACAAGTATCTGGACTGCATAGTGGGGTGGCCCCGGTACCCAATTTGATACCGGGGCCACAATACCTCCTCCAAACATGCTCCAGACAATTCGTCATTGACAGACCCCAGACAGACAGTGTCGTAGTGTTATTGTTTGACTTTGTAAACCCAAAAAAATGTCCCTGTTGCACATAGTCGTGCAATGAAGACTGACTTTTTCATTTAAAGGCACGATCTTTAAAGTGTAGTGTTTGTAAGTCTAAGTCATATTATACTTTTGGTAAAATTGTTTTTTTTTGTTCCTCTTTATGGTAATTAATTAGTAATAGAATTAAAGTAGGAAATAGAATTAAATAGAATTAAAGTAGGAAATAGAGTGGTATAGAGTTGTAGTGTGGTATAGATAGAGTGGTCCACACAATATAATAATAAAACCCTCAACTGGTCTGAATTCCACCAAACAAGTATCTTGACTGCGTAGTGTGGTGGCCCCGGTACACAATTTGGTACCGAGGCCACAATATAATTTAAAAACCCTCCACGTGTCGGAATTCCACCAAACAAGTATCTGGACTGCATAGTGGGGTGGCCCCGGTACCCAATTTGATACCGGGGCCACATTACCTCCTCCAATTTCCAAGTGTAGTGTTTATAACATCTTAACACTACACTAATTCTAGCACGTCAAAACCTCTTGTTTTAAATAATGACAGGGCATTTAACTTTTGATTTAATTTATTGAATTTGTTGGCATTTTCTTTTACTTTTTGAACATGGCAAACGACTGTTGAATGGTCACATAATGCCAAAAAAAAAGTTGCAAGATGGAATTGTCCTTGGGCCCTCCCACCCACCCTTATGTTGTTGAAATAGGACATGCACACTTTAACAAACCAATCATTTCAGCGACAGGGCCTACCAAACAACTGTGGCTGAAATGATTGGTTTGTTTGGGCCCCCACACCAATAAAACAATTCATCTCTCCCTGTACAAACTAAACAGGCTCTACTGAGGAAAGATGTCGTCCTTATCCTCAACCTCTGATTCCTCTCCCCCTACAGTGTGTACTTCCTCCTCCTCACACATTATCAATTCGTCCCCGCTGGACTCCACAACCACAGTCCCTCTGTACTGTCTGGAGGGCAGTGCTGTACTTCATTGAGGAATTGATTATTCATTTTTATAAACATCATTTTTTCAACGTTGTGAGGAAGCAACCTCCTTCGCCGCTCACTGACCAGGTTCCCCGCTGCACTAAAAACTCTTTCCGAGTACACACTGGAGGGGGGACAACTCAGTTAAAAAATAGAGCCAGTTTGTACAGGGGCTTCCAAACTGCCTTTTGGAGTTCTACCACGTCACTACCTCTAGTTAATTTAGATTGCAAGGCTTGTAAATATAAATACTTTGAAGATAAAAAAAAGCAGGCTGCACAAACTGTGGAGCTAGAAAGTGAAATTAAATGGACCACGTTACTTTGGTGGCTATCTATGCCCCCCCCCCCCCCCCGCCCTACACTTGTAGTTGAATATAAATAAAGCAGCCTGCATAGACTGTAGAACTAGCAATTCAAATATACAAAGAAATGGACAAAGGCAGTTTGGTATCTGTCTGCATCAGATCCCCTCTCCACTAGGAGTAAAACAAAAAACTTTTCAGCCGTTATATAATCTAGAATATAAATAGAAATTGAGAAATGCAATTTGGTATCTGTCTGCATCATAATCATCAACATCCTCCTCAGCGCCAGCTACATCAATATCCTCCTCCCAGTGCACAACATTCACACCTTCATTAGCCAAATCTGTAACTGGACTGTGGGTGATCCTTCCAGCATATGCAGAGGGCGTGCTGCAAATGCTGGATGGAGTCACCTCTTCCCGTACAGTGATGGGAAGGTCAGGGTTCACAACCAACAACACCCTTGGACTCGCCTTGGGGATTTGTGATGTCATCTGTTTAGAAGGCAGAGTTCTTTGCTGTTTTGTTGTTGTTGCTGACAGCATAACTCTCTTAAATTTTTTGTAGGGGGGGGGAGGAGGGCTTTGATCCTTGGGTGAAGTTGGACCACTAGTCATGAACACGGGACAGGGCCTAAGCCGTTCCTTGCCACTACTTGTCGTAATTGGCATATTGCCAACTTTACGTTTCTCCTCAGATGATTTTAAGTTTCTTTTTTTGCTGTTTTTTGAGAACTTGGGCTTTTTGGATTTTACATGCCCTGTACTAGGAGATTGGGCATCGTGCTTGCCAGACGACGTTGATGGCATTTCATCGTCTATGTCATGACTAGTGGCAGCAGCTTCAGCATTAGGAGGAAGTGGGTCTTGATCTTTCCCTACTTTATCCTCCAAATTTTTGGTCTCCATTATATGTAGCACAAGATACTGCAGAATGTGTGAACTTGGTAATATTGCAGTACCAATGGACTTATACTGCTGGATTGGTTTTGCAAATTTGGTTATAATTATTATATATTTTTTTTTTTTTTAATTTTTTTTTTTTTTTTACTTTTTTTTTATTTTTTAAAAACTTGGGAATAGTGGGGAAATAACTATGCCCTTAGAAGCACAGAGCACAGGACACAGCACCACTGGACTGAACAGGACACGGCACAGGACCCAGCAGCACTACGGAACTCAGCAGGACAGAGCACAGGACACAGCACCACTGGACTGATACTGCAGAATGTGTGAACTTGGTAATATTGCAGTACCAATGGACTTATAATGCTGGATTGGTTTTGCAAATTTGGTTATAATTATTATATATTTTTTTTTTTTAAATTTTTTATTATTTTTTACTTTTTTTTTATTTTTTAAAAACTTGGGAATAATGGGGAAATAACTATGCCCTTAGAAGCACAGAGCACAGGACACAGCACCACTGGACTGAACAGGACACGGCACAGGACCCAGCAGCACTACGGAACTCAGCAGGACAGAGCACAGGACACAGCACCACTGGACTGATACTGCAGAATGTGTGAACTTGGTAATATTGCAGTACCAATGGACTTATAATGCTGGATTGGTTTTGCAAATTTGGTTATAATTATTATATATTTTTTTTTTTTTAAATTTTTTATTATTTTTTACTTTTTTTTTATTTTTTAAAAACTTGGGAATAATGGGGAAATAACTATGCCCTTAGAAGCACAGAGCACAGGAAACAGCACCACTGGACTGAACAGGACACGGCACAGGACCCAGCAGCACTACGGAACTCAGCAGGACAGAGCACAGGACACAGCACCACTGGACTGATACTGCAGAATGTGTAAACTTTGTAATATTGCAGTACCACTGGACTTTTACTGCTGAATGTGTGAACTTGGTAATATTGCAGTACCAATGGGCTTATACTGCAGGATTGGTTGTGAAAATTTTGTGGTAATTAAAAAATATTAAAGTAGTTTTTGGTATTTTTTAAAAAAACTTTTTTTTATTTTTTTAAACACAGGGGAATATTGGGGAAATAACTATGCCCTTAGAAGCACAGAGCACAGGACACAGCACCACTGGACTGAACAGGACACAGCACAGGACCCAGCAGCACCACTGACCTCAGAAGGACAGAGCACAGCACACAGCACCACTGGACTGATACTGCAGAACACAGCACAGCACAGCACAGCACAGCACAGCACAGCACAGCACAGAACTAAACAGCACAGAACTAAACAGCACAGAACTAAACAGCACAGAACTAAACAGCACAGAGGACCACCTAACACACCCTCCCTCTACCCTGATCAATGCCCGAGTGAAGATGGCGGCGACTAGCGGGGAATTTATAGGATCCGAGTATCGCGAGATCCGACAACGGGATTATGAGTCAGAGCCTCAGTTTCACTTTTGAATTTGGCGCCAATACCCGGATCTGTCTCGGATCCGACTCGGATCCGCAACGTTCGGGTGGGCTCGGATTTCAGAAATCCGAGTGCGCTCATCCCTAATTTAAATGGGAGGCTGCTTGTGCGACCATGTGAAAGTATTGTGCACTCTGAATCGTAAAGCCAGAGTCGTTTAATATGAATATGAGAGACAATTAGTAAAATGTCCATTCTGACACCATGGTGAGTTAGTGAGCGGATGGGAAAAGAATACAAGCAAGAAATGCATAGACATGACTTTGTATCTGCAGGCCAAAGATTACCCAATTAAATGCTTTTATCACACTTACAGAACATGGAGGTGACTTCAAATATCCATAACAATCTATAGTATAGTAATTTCCTTTTGCCATCCCTTATAATGTACACATTGTACAAGTGTTACTAACACAGAATATTGAGATGAATAGTCTGCTATACTATATAATACAGCACGGTGGCTTAGTTGCTAGCTCTTCTGCCTCACAGTACTGGGGTCATGAGTTCGATTCCCAACCATGGCCTTATCTTTGTGAAGTTAGTATGTTCTCCCCGTGTTTGCGTGGGTTTCCTCCGGGTGCTCCGGTTTCCTCCCACACTCCAAAAACATACTGGTAGGTTAATTGGCTGCTATCAAAAATTGATCCTAGTCTGTGTGTGTGTGTGTGTGTATGTTAGGGCATTTAGACTATAGGCTGCAATGGGGCAGGGACTGATGTGAGTGAGTTCTCTTTACAGCGCTGCGGATTTAGTGGCGCTATATAAATACCTGATGATTATGATAATACTGTGTGAATACTCACATAAGTGACTGTGAAGATATCCTTATCTTTGTCACTTTCTGACAGCACTAGTCATCAAAGGTAACAATATATTTCACAACAGTGCCCATTTTCCGACATATATAACCCCTGCCAGAAAGCGACAAACCTCACAACCGATTTCACACATGTTCATACATTGGAGGAAATTTATAGCAACAGATTAAGTATTAGCATATGGACTTATTATAAGTACTTACAGGAATTCTGCTCTTACATTTCTTTTTGGTAAAAGGATCTTCAATTCGGTCTCTGAACTTAACCCACGTTAATGCAGGATCTGGCTTTTCAGGTGCGATAGACTCGGAGGTCTGCATCGGAAAAGTAAGAAAAACACAACGATTAAAACGGAGCATTTTCCATCACGTACCTCAGTGCATATAACACATAATGTAAATTACAGTGGACTTGTCACCGTAAACTAACGTTTTTTTCACTTAATAATACATAGCAATAAACCAATACACTGATGGAGCAGAGTTTATTGTACTATGGCAACACATATTTATTTGAACATAACTTGAATAGCCCACAGCTCATCATGTATCATGTATTCTTCACTAAGTTACAGTATGTATGTAATAGTAAACCAATTACAGTCTGGGGTAAACATCTGGGGCGTGGGGTAGCATAAGAGTGATAGTAAGGTGTGAAATAAAATTAGGGTCCAAGGTTAGCATTTGGGCTAAGGTTATGGTTGATTTGGGGTTACGGGAAGGATTATGAGTGGGTTCTGTGATTCCTGGAAGGATTAGGGTGTGGAGTTAGGGTAAGGGGTAGTAGTGCAACTGTGCCTTACCGGTAGAGATAGTGCTTTGCATTAGATTATGGCTAAGGTTAAGAATTGGTGCAGTATATGGGCCGAAGGTTAGGTTTAAAATTAGGGTTTGGTTACAATTAGGGTTAAATTTGGAAGTGGGATCAGCTTTGGAATTCGTATTAGTGGTAAAATTATGGTCAATGGTTAGCATATAATTGGGGATGACTTTAGTTGTAGTATTCTGATATTCCATAAACAATGTTCACTAAAATCCCCAATGTGAACCATTGTTTGTGGGCCATGTGACGTGTGAGAAATTTTCTGTAGTGTACCCAGCTTAGTTCTATGCGTGTGAACGATTAACATTAAGTGATCTCTTGCTCTGTTTGTGCCCACAAAAGGATCAATTTAAACGCTGCTTGCGAAGATAGCTTTCATTTAAAATGTTACGTTATTAGAGTCAACTCAAAATACTATTTATTATAGTTATGGTTTTTTTCTCCTTCACAGTTTAATTAATGGGCTCCGATTCCACCTGACCTCAGCACAGAAAACAACAGGTACCTGTCTGCAATGCTTTTTCTGTATCCTGTAACACTTCAAGCCAGCCAAGAAGAAAAGCTTATGCCTAAGAAGGAATGAAGTGTCCGTGGCAGCTATTAATATAATAAGTATTGGACTCATAAAATGGGGTAATGAAAACATCCAGAGAGGAAATATTTGACAAGAGGTATGTCAGGGTGTCACTCACCGGACTGTGAGTGCTTCTTCCCGGACATTTAGGAACCGTGGCCGTCCTCCATCCTGAGGGACTGCGCATGCGCAGCCCTTTCTATACCTCCAGTGTATGTTCCTTTAACTTAATTGGCAGATCAGGCAACCTCCCTATATTAAGCACCTGTGGTCATCACCACATTGCCTGATCTTGGAGTCTCATTCCCCATGAGTCTCTGAAGGTGTTCCTGTGTTTCCTTGTTTATTCAGCCCTGCTGATTTCTGTGGTTTCCAAACCACTTCTACCTCTGTGGTTTCCAAACCACTTCTGCTACTGTGGTTCCCATACCACTTCTACCATCTACTGAATCATCGTGACTGTGAGCTGATTCCTATCCGCTGCCTCCGTGCACTACAGTCTTCTTATCACTTCAACTCTACCATGTATCATTGGGACTGTTAGCTGATGCCTATCCGCTGCCTCCGTGCATTACAGGCTTCAACCACATCCACTCACCTGTTCATGATTGTGACTGCCAGCTGATTCCTATCCGCTGCCTCCGTGCACTACAGGCTTCAACCTGCAACTCGTCTGTGTTTCATCATCGTGACTGCTAGCTGATTCCTATCCGCTGCCTCCGTGCACTACAGTCTTCAACCTGCAACTCGTCTGTGTTTCATCATCGTGACTGCTAGCTGATTCCTATCCGCTGCCTCCGTGCACTACAGTCTTCAACCTGCAACCCGTCTGTGTTTCATCGTGACTGTTTGGCTGATTCCTATCCGCTGCCTCTGTGCGCTTCAGTCTTCAGTCCTTGTCAACGCTCCCGTGTTTCCTTGAGTCTGCCTCCACTATTGCTACCCGCTATTCTCCGTGATCAACAGTGCCTGTTCAACTCTGCTCTCCCGTGTCCCATCGTTACTGCACCTGCTGGTTGCTATTGGCTACCTCCGTGTTCCCGCAGAGACCCGCTGCTGCTACTCCTCAGCACTACTCATCCATCTACTGCTGATCCGCTCTCCACGCTTTCCTGTGTTCCCTGCTGGTCTACCTTCCCGTGCGCTGCACCTACTAGACCACCGCTTCACCCATCCAGGGACTTCGCATCCTGCCGGCCTCCTGCCGTTCAGGTATCTCTGCACTCCTGTCTGACTGCCTCCTGAACCACGGTATGCATACTTCTCATTGACTGTGCTGTGTATTGCATACCTTGCTGGACTGTGTTGGTTCTCCTCTGGAGTGTGCTATCCGCTGAGTCTATTGCCATCATTGACTGTGTTATCTTATGCTGGACTACTTCAAGAGACTTTCTATATTGGCAGTATTGTTCAGTCATTTATACATTTATATTGTGCATATTACTGTGGATCAAAGTCAAGGTGCCCGTGTATATATTGTGTTGCAGTCTCTCCCCGTGCACCTCCTCACATATATATTCAGTAGTACAACTTGCTAGTGGCAGACCACTGACTCCTGTTCACAGTTTCACCTGTTCCAGTATCCTCTCACATAGCAGTGGTACAACTTGCTAACGCAGACCACTGACTCCCCGGATATCTCCACTTGGATTCCATTCCTTCACTCAGACAGCGGTACAACTTGCTATCCGCAGACCGCTGACTCTCATCACCTCCTCGTTTCTGTTGGACATTCCTCCTCACTATAGCAGTGGTACAACTTGCTACCGCAGACCACTGACTACCTTCACGTGTCCTTTGTCCATACAGTTCCTCGTGTATTACTACCTCCATATTGCCAGTGCTGCTAGTCATAGACTTTCCTGAGCATCTCATCATCTGCTATTTCCTGTTCCGTGATCACCCTGCTACCAGAGTACCATATTACCACCTATACTGCTCTGGTAAGCCTATCACCTGGTGATCCCTGGGTAAAGACTCCTAGTGCCCGTGACAGTAAGATCAGGCCATGACAGACCCAGATACGGAACCTACTGCTAAAGAGATGCTGCAGCATCTGGTCAGCCGTGTGGAGCAACAGGATGCTCGCCAACAGCTGTTACTTCAATGTTACCAATCGTTAACCTCCCAAGGAACATCTGGACAGACTGTTACAGCTAGTATTGAAGCTCCTGTGCTTTCCTCCGTTTCCCCAGTGCCATCCCAGGTGTCTACAGCTCCTACGCTTCACCTGCCTACTCCGTCAAAATATGACGGGGACCCTAAAACTTGTAGAGGTTTCCTTAACCAATGTTCAGTCCATTTTGAACTCCAACCTCAAAATTTTTCTACCCATCGTTCCAGAGTGGCCTATCTTATCTCATTGTTTTCTGGACAAGCCCTGGCTTGGGCCTCCCCTCTGTGGGAAAGAAACGATCCAATTCTACAAGATAGTGCCAAATTCATTTCCACGTTCCGAAGTGTGTTCGATGAACCAGGTCGTGTGACCTCCGCCGCTTCCAGCATTCTTCGTTTGCGACAAGGCTCCCATACAGTAGGACAGTATGTCATTCAATTTAGGATCTTAGCCTCTGAACTTCAGTGGAACACTGAAGCATTAGTTGCCGCCTTCTGGCAGGGGCTCTCCGATAAAATTAAAGATGCACTGACTACCCAAGAGCTTCCTTCGTCACTAGAAGATTTGATCTCTCTTTGCCATCGTGTAGACATGAGATTTCGTGAAAGAGAATCTGAGAAAACAACTTCTGCTAAAGCACCTCTTCGTTTAAACCCTCAATTTCGTCCAGTTTCACCTTCTGTGATTCCCATGGAGATAGGACGTTCCAAATTATCTTTAGAAGAGAGGAAACGAAGAGTAAAGAATAGACTCTGTATCTATTGTGCTGATTCCACACATATGCTCAGTTCTTGCCCTAAGAAATCGGGAAATGCCAGGCCCTAACTAGTTCTGGAGAGGTGAAGTTAGGGTCCCTGGAGTCCTCTCCATTGTCTATGAAATCTAAAGTCTGCGCTTTCGATGTTACGATTTCCTTTGCTACTAAATCCTTTGAGTCACAGGCATTGATTGATTCCGGAGCAGCAGGAAATTTCATTTCTAAATCACTAGTGAATCAATGGTCCCTACCAGTGATCACTTTAAAAACACCCATTACTGTGACGGCTATAGATGGATCACGTCTCATCAATGGTCTCATCACCCAGAGTACGTCTCCAGTAACCCTTCAGATTGGTGTACTACACCATGAAGAAATTTCGTTTTTAATTCTTCCTGTTACGACAAGTCCGATTGTCTTAGGCCTTCCATGGCTTCAATGTCACTCTCCCCAGATTGACTGGCGCACCCCTCAAGTTACGTCTTGGGGGCCTGAATGTCACCATCGTTGTCTCTCTCAAGTTATTCCTCTTAAAGTACAGCAATCTTCCATCTCATCTTCCTCCCCGGGACTCCCTCCTCAGTATGCTTCATTTGCCGATGTGTTTGATAAAGCTCAGTCTGAACGTCTTCCTCCTCATCGTTCTTGGGATTGTCCGATCGACCTTCTACCTGGCAAGACTCCTCCCAGGGGTCGGGTCTATCCTCTCTCGTTACCTGAAACTCAAGCCACATCTGAGTACATACAGGAGAATCTCCAGCGTGGGTTCATTCGACCTTCCACCTCTCCCGCTGGAGCTGGGTTCTTCTTCGTCAAAAAGAAGGATGGATCATTACGCCCTTGTATAGATTTTCGTGGACTCAACGCCATTACTATCAAGAATCGGTATCCCATTCCGCTGATCACTGAGCTATTTGATCGCATCAAGGGAGCTCGGATATTTACTAAGTTGGATCTTCGTGGTGCCTACAATTTAATTAGAATCCGTTCCGGTGACGAATGGAAGACCGCGTTTAACACCAGAGATGGGCATTACGAATATTTAGTAATGCCCTTCGGGCTGTGTAATGCCCCCGCGGTTTTCCAGGGTTTCATCAATGAGATCTTTCGGGACTTATTATATGTATGTGTCGTTGTCTACCTGGACGACATATTGATCTTCTCACAGGACCTGCCTTCTCATCACCAACATGTGGCAGAGGTCCTCTCCAGACTACGGAAAAACTCATTGTTCTGTAAATTGGAAAAATGTTCATTCGAGTTACCCCAGATTCCATTCTTGGGGTATATAGTTTCCGGAGTTGGCCTGAAGATGGATCCAGACAAAGTAAATGCTGTACTACATTGGCCTCAGCCAACTACTCTTCGTGCCATCCAGCGTTTTTTAGGTTTTGCCAATTACTATAGACGCTTCATTCAAGACTTCTCATCCATTGCATCTCCCATTGTGGCCTTAACTCGGAAAGGGGCTAATACTAAGCAATGGTCATCTGAGGCTCTCCAAGCCTTTCAAATCCTCAAAGAGTCCTTCTCGTCTGCTCCCATTCTGCGACAACCTGATGTGACACTCCCCTTCTTCCTAGAAGTAGATGCCTCTAATGTGGGCTTAGGAGCTATTCTCTCCCAACGCTCGGAGCAACAAAAATTACATCCTTGTGCCTTCTACTCTCGGGGTCTTCTGCCCGCAGAGAAAAACTATACTATCGGGGACAAGGAGTTGCTGGCCATCAAAGCTGCATTAGAGGAATGGAGATACTTGTTGGAAGGAGCTCGCCATCCGGTGACGATCTTCACGGATCATAAGAACTTGTCATATTTGCAATCTGCTCAATGCTTGAACCCTCGTCAAGCAAGATGGTCTCTTTTCTTTTCCCGTTTTGAATTAATTATAACCTTCAAACCAGCTGCTAAGAACAAGAAAGCTGACGCTCTATCTCGAGCTTTTGTGACGTCCTCTGATGTAGAAGAGGTTCCCAACCATGCTATTCTAGACCCCAAATGTATTTCTCTGGCTGCTTCATCCACCAAAATGCTACCATTTGGGAAGACCCTCGTGCCTCCTACTCTGAGGAGGAAAATCCTTTCGTGGTTCCATGCCTCTCGTTTTTCTGGACACGCCGGTGAACATAAGACCTTTGAGATTCTCTCTCGTAGTTACTGGTGGCCTTCAATGAGGAGAGACGTCAAAGAGTTTATTGCTTCCTGTGATTTATGTTCTCAGTTCAAATCCTCCCGCAGGACTCCAGCAGGGTTGCTGCGACCACTACCCATTCCGTCCAAGCCTTGGACCCATATTAGTATGGATTTCGTTACTGATTTGCCACCAAGTAAGAATCACAATACTATTTGGGTAGTGGTAGACAGATTTTCGAAGATGGCTCATTTCGTCCCTCTGTCCGGTTTACCTTCCTCGTCTACTCTGGCTGAACATTTCATTAAAGAAATCTTCCGCATCCATGGATGTCCGTCTGAGATTGTGTCAGATAGAGGAGTACAATTCGTTTCCAGATTCTGGCGGGCCCTTTGTAAAACCTTGGGCATACGATTAGCACTCTCATCGTCTTACCATCCGCAATCTAACGGACAAACGGAACGAGTCAATCAAGATCTTGAGACTTTTATTAGGATGTTCTCTTCAGCCAACCAAGACAACTGGGTAGAATTGCTCCCTTGGGCTGAATTCGCCCATAACAACATGTACCATGAGTCATCATCCAAAACTCCATTCTTTGTGGTCTACGGTCACCATCCGTCTTTTCCGGAATTTCCTGCCCTCCCGCCCACCCAAGTTCCTGCTGTGGAGACTGCTTGTCAGACCTTCAAAAATATCTGGTCTCAGGTCAAAACCTGTTTAAAGAAGACATCTAACAAATATAAGTCTTTCGCAGATAAGAAGAGGCGGGCTATTCCACCACTAAAAATTGGAGATCGTGTCTGGTTATCTACCAAAAATATTCGTTTGAAGGTTCCATCTATGAAATTCGCCCCTCGTTTTATTGGTCCATATAGGATCATTCAAGTTATCAATCCAGTATGTGTTAAACTTCTTCTTCCTAAGAATCTTCGGATCTCCAATGCCTTCCATGTGTCCTTGCTCAAACCTCTCATCATCAACCGTTTCTCGACTCCTTCCTCAGCACCGCAGCCAGTTCAAGTTCATCAGGAGGAGGATTTCGAGATTACTGAGGTATTGGATGCAAAAAGTTCGCGAGGAGTCCTCCGTTTCCTCGTTCATTGGAAGGGCTTTGGTCCTGAGGAGCGTTCATGGATCAAAGCTGAAGATCTTAATGCTCCTGCTCTTCTGAAGAAGTTTTATTCCAAAAATCCGGACAAGCCCGGTTCCAGGCGTTCTGTGCCCACCTTTAAAAGGGGGGGTACTGTCACTCACCGGACTGTGAGTGCTTCTTCCCGGACATTTAGGAACCGTGGCCGTCCTCCATCCTGAGGGACTGCGCATGCGCAGCCCTTTCTATACCTCCAGTGTATGTTCCTTTAACTTAATTGGCAGATCAGGCAACCTCCCTATATTAAGCACCTGTGGTCATCACCACATTGCCTGATCTTGGAGTCTCATTCCCCATGAGTCTCTGAAGGTGTTCCTGTGTTTCCTTGTTTATTCAGCCCTGCTGATTTCTGTGGTTTCCAAACCACTTCTACCTCTGTGGTTTCCAAACCACTTCTGCTACTGTGGTTCCCATACCACTTCTACCATCTACTGAATCATCGTGACTGTGAGCTGATTCCTATCCGCTGCCTCCGTGCACTACAGTCTTCTTATCACTTCAACTCTACCATGTATCATTGGGACTGTTAGCTGATGCCTATCCGCTGCCTCCGTGCATTACAGGCTTCAACCACATCCACTCACCTGTTCATGATTGTGACTGCCAGCTGATTCCTATCCGCTGCCTCCGTGCACTACAGGCTTCAACCTGCAACTCGTCTGTGTTTCATCATCGTGACTGCTAGCTGATTCCTATCCGCTGCCTCCGTGCACTACAGTCTTCAACCTGCAACTCGTCTGTGTTTCATCATCGTGACTGCTAGCTGATTCCTATCCGCTGCCTCCGTGCACTACAGTCTTCAACCTGCAACCCGTCTGTGTTTCATCGTGACTGTTTGGCTGATTCCTATCCGCTGCCTCTGTGCGCTTCAGTCTTCAGTCCTTGTCAACGCTCCCGTGTTTCCTTGAGTCTGCCTCCACTATTGCTACCCGCTATTCTCCGTGATCAACAGTGCCTGTTCAACTCTGCTCTCCCGTGTCCCATCGTTACTGCACCTGCTGGTTGCTATTGGCTACCTCCGTGTTCCCGCAGAGACCCGCTGCTGCTACTCCTCAGCACTACTCATCCATCTACTGCTGATCCGCTCTCCACGCTTTCCTGTGTTCCCTGCTGGTCTACCTTCCCGTGCGCTGCACCTACTAGACCACCGCTTCACCCATCCAGGGACTTCGCATCCTGCCGGCCTCCTGCCGTTCAGGTATCTCTGCACTCCTGTCTGACTGCCTCCTGAACCACGGTATGCATACTTCTCATTGACTGTGCTGTGTATTGCATACCTTGCTGGACTGTGTTGGTTCTCCTCTGGAGTGTGCTATCCGCTGAGTCTATTGCCATCATTGACTGTGTTATCTTATGCTGGACTACTTCAAGAGACTTTCTATATTGGCAGTATTGTTCAGTCATTTATACATTTATATTGTGCATATTACTGTGGATCAAAGTCAAGGTGCCCGTGTATATATTGTGTTGCAGTCTCTCCCCGTGCACCTCCTCACATATATATTCAGTAGTACAACTTGCTAGTGGCAGACCACTGACTCCTGTTCACAGTTTCACCTGTTCCAGTATCCTCTCACATAGCAGTGGTACAACTTGCTAACGCAGACCACTGACTCCCCGGATATCTCCACTTGGATTCCATTCCTTCACTCAGACAGCGGTACAACTTGCTATCCGCAGACCGCTGACTCTCATCACCTCCTCGTTTCTGTTGGACATTCCTCCTCACTATAGCAGTGGTACAACTTGCTACCGCAGACCACTGACTACCTTCACGTGTCCTTTGTCCATACAGTTCCTCGTGTATTACTACCTCCATATTGCCAGTGCTGCTAGTCATAGACTTTCCTGAGCATCTCATCATCTGCTATTTCCTGTTCCGTGATCACCCTGCTACCAGAGTACCATATTACCACCTATACTGCTCTGGTAAGCCTATCACCTGGTGATCCCTGGGTAAAGACTCCTAGTGCCCGTGACACAGGGAAGTAATACATACCCAATTGTATGTCACCGGAAAAGTGAATTTCTATTTAAACACTAGCCATTACCCCAATTCACTAAAACATCCCAACACAGTAACTTAAAAAAAATAAAATATCATCTTGGGTATTGCAAGATATTTACTTAATAAAGATTATTAGGATTAAAAATGATGAAACACTAAGCCACTATTCCAATGTGTTCCATATGTTAGTAGATTTATTTCACCCTTTTCCCCATGCACATATTCAGATCGATCAGCAGACGCACAAAGCTACAGTAGGTGCAGAAATAATGTCCAGGGTGAGTTCCAAGGCAGGGGGAAGTGGGGGTGCACCTTGAAATATGCTAGGTGGACAAGTAGGCACAATTATACAAAAAAAAGAAGTATGTGTCTGCAATCTTGGCGATTACTTCCATTTTTACAATTTAAGGACTTAAAATCAGGGTTGTGTTAAGACTCAGTATAGTTTTACAGCTTGAACTAGGCTTGTGATTATAGTTTAAAATAGAACTTGGGTAATGTTTGGTCTAGATTTAAAAGACTGGCATAGGTTCATCTTTAGGACTTGGCCAATCTTAAAGTTATATAAGGATTAGTATTAAGATTTGAGGCTAATATTTTTTACATCATTTTTAATTTCACTCAGGAGATCTTAGGGTCACCTTGATCCATTAAATATAGTCTGCAATACTAGAACATAGAGCAAGTGGGTGCTTCCATGTTCCAATAAAAGAAGATTCTTTTTTTCGACCCCTACATTAACATGGCCCTAGTACAGCATCGGAGTGGACCCCAATTAGGTTTGGGATCTTGCAAATGAAAAAACAGATAATCTATAAGCCCAAATTGTGCTCACATTTCCAATGTCACCAATGACTTAGTATTTTGCAGTCTGTTACTATTTCTTCAGGGTTGGGTAAAATAAATCTCAACTACAACCTGTACTCTGATATATAGGTCAACACCAAGGCCCCTATTTAAATATCAGACATAGATTGTCTACCTCCACTTATTGCAGTGATAGCAAATCAGTTATCACCACAATTTATTTTTAAAATATTGCCGGAGCAGAGAAGCATGTAAGAGTTGCCGTACTGCTCTTCCGGACAGATGCTAGTTATCATTTATTTAGTGAATCCTATAAAATGACAGCTAGAATCTGATTGGTTGCTATAGGCAACATCTCTACTTTTTCAAACCCGCAGTTTAGTAAATGTACCCCTTGGTGTAACTGCACGTGACTGATCCGGCTTGCCTATTATTGCATGCCACAGTGACTTGGACTTCCAGTTCCACTTGTCAAAATAAATGAAAAACAATAAAATGGTAAAAAAATAACAAAAAAAATATATGTATACATTTGTAGGTTTTTTGATTTGAAAAAAAAATCCCATGTTTTATTGAAATAAATATAGCATTTTTTCAATGAATATTTCCTGTGAAAGGAGGATTGGTTACACTTGGTTAAATAGGCTTCACCATGATTAGCTGTCACTGTAGAACCCTTTGATGGACAAGGAGAATAGCGACTGTTTTTTCGCTGGAGATAGGGCATTTCTCACCTTAATAAATAGTGCCCTACATCAGAAAAAGGCAAAATCTAGTTGTAGGAAAAAGCATTTTCACAACTCGTCCCAAGATATCAAATGCTGAAACAGTGATTAACGTTGATTAATAAAACAATACTATGCAATACTATCTGAACTGACTAAGGTTAAAATCCGACTCAGCCCCCGCCGAATCAAAATAACCCAAGTCTGTCACCCCATTTTTACAGAACTTGTATTTCCAGCATTTGTGGATGCCAATCAAGCCAGCAACAGAAAATAGGAGTTTGCACACTGCCTACGCATCCTTGGGGCTAGATTTACTAAGCTGCGGGTTTGAAAAAGTGGGGATGTTGCCTATAGTAACCAATCAGATTCTAGTTGTCATTTTGTAGAAGGTACTAAATAAATGACAGCTAGAACCTGATTGGTTGCTACAGCAACCAACATACAACATACCGACTTTTTCAAACCCGCAGCTTAGTAAATCTAGCCGTAGGTCTTAAATCCCCAGCAAAGAAATTGTAAGTCGTCAGGTGCACCTGATAATCTTTGCTGCTTGTTTTTTAAATAAGCCCCAGAATGAGGGCAGGGTACCAACCTACTCTATGTATCGCCATCAATAAATCAGCATTGCTCCTGCTTCTATAAACCCAGGTCCCAACATTTACTGAAAATCCCACCCTATAAGGGCATAGCTTCTTACACCCACGGTTGTTTTTCCCAAAGGTGCCTAGAATGTCATTCACACCCAACGATTTGGCATAGAGATTTACAGTTTGGCATCACACAGTGCCATGATAAGTAAAGTTGAATACAGAAGATTTTGCATCTCATTTGGTTGATAAACATTTATGTATTAAATCTTAAAATATGTTTGTCCTTGTTCCAACCCAATCCCCCCATATCCCCCCCTCTCTGCTCCTAAATGTGGTGTGCCACAGGATTAGAGCTCTGGACTGGGAGAGGTTAAAGCGTTGAGCAGCAGCTAGTTACTGCAGAAGTGTGCTTTCCCCATTAGTGAAATGAGGGTGTGGTATGTGCCAGCCACACTTCAAACAGGATGTAATAAAACACAGCAATGGGAATAATAGACATTGGGCAAGACCATTGTGCTTGTAAAAACGTCAATTTTATTTCTAATAATAAAAAAAAAAAACCTGAACAATGATTTCTTCTGGTGAGGCAAGAAAGCACAGCAAGGCCAAGATTCAGCTTGTGCAATACGTGTAATAAACACTCTTTGAGCTTGAGTCATTAAGGCACGCAAATTGAGCGCATCGCGCGCTTGTTTAAAACCGCACGTAACTTGGTTCTGCATGCTCCCGAAGTCACCAAGGAACGGATCTCAAGATACGTGTGGTGAGGACTACAGGTGTAGGTTTTACTCTGCTGTACTAGACCAGACACTGCAAGATAAGTACGTGAAATCTAAAATCTCAAAAGAATGTACAGAAAAAAAAGATATTAAACAATAAATGTTACCTGTCAATAATATTGTCATTTATGATTATACATGGAAATTCTTTTAAAAAATGTTATTTGTATATATATTTTTTCCCTTAGAAAAACATTTATTAGGCTGTCCTTAGGGGCATATTCAATTGATGGCGGGATCGCCGAAAATCCCGCGCTCCAAAAATATTACCATTAATACGGTAATCCTGCGCGTAAAAACCATTAATACGGTAATTTACTTGCTGGATTTCACTGCGAGCTGAAATCCAGCGAGATATTACCGTATTAACGGTAATATTTTTGCAGCGTGGGATTTTCGGCAATCCCGCCGTCAATTGAATATGCCCCTTAATGTCTACTGTATATAAAATACATTTTTACAGTTGCTCCTGATTTCAAACACACGTTTTCACATACATACTCAGCTGTCAGCACCAGCATTCAGAACTTTAACTGGCCCCTCAGTTAGAGTAAGAGATAGGGCAGAAAACCAGCGTACTGCTGTGTGCACCTGAGTTTGACTTGAACGTGGCCAAGTCAAACTTATGTATATTGTCTATGTGAATCCGCTCATTCCCCACCTTGTTCACTCCACTAAATCATAGGCTGTAGTAAGTGTCGTTTGCACTGGAAGCTGACGTGACTGCGTATCGTACAGTTCTGAGCATGAGCAGAGAGATTTTTGTGAATGATATGCACAAAACCGGCAGATATGTTCCTTAGTGACTCAGGCCCTTTGTCTTTGTAGCACCTCTTAGTCTTAGGGCATTGTCTCCCAATCCCAGTCCTAAGGAGCCCTAACAGTGCAGGTTTTCCAGGTCACAAGTAATTAGGACCACCTGTGGATCTGTTACAATGTGTCAGTCAGTAATGAGTACACCTGGGCTTCAGCAAAGAGATATGGAAAACCTGCACTGTTAGAGGTACCTGAGGACTGTGTTTTGGAAACACTGTCTTAGAGTGTTTTGTTTATTTAAGTCCATTTTACTACTTATTTCATTCAACTTTATCGAATATAAATACATTTGTACAAATAATTACAAATTTTATTCAAGACACTGTAAAAATATTCATGCTTATATAATCTCTTGTATTGACTATTGCAATTCCCTTTTTTCTGGCTCCTTTTCAGACTTTCACACCTACAATCTATTTTTAATGCAGCTAATGGATTAATTTTCCTTGCAAAACGTTCATCCACTACTGCTCCCTTCTGTCACTCCCTACATTTTACTGAATCAAATATAAAATAATTCTATTAACAAAGAAAATCATTTGCCAATATACAACTCTTCCCTTGTAACAAAATATCTCTCGATTCGAGCCCTCCACTCTGCCCAAGATCTGTGCCTCCCATCCACACTCATTACATGCTCCCATTCCCAGTTACAGGACTTTTATGCACTGCACCTCCCTCGTGCAACAAGACTTTCTCCTAGCCTGCAAAACTTCAAGTGTTCCCTGAAAAACCACCTCTTCAGGCAAGTTTATCAAATTCCCAAATCACCTTCTTAACTTCTCTATGATGTTCTACCCAATGACCACCCCTCCAAACTGTTCACCCAGAACTTGTATTCTGCTTTCATGCTCAAAAAACCATCTGATCGTAAAACCAACGCTGCTGTGTGACTGGATCATATAGCCCCACTAAGCATTTTTTCTCAATACTATCTAGCTGGACTAATATATGCAGTAAGTGGCACTTAAACCCATGTATGAAACCTCTATTATCCCAAAGATTGTAAACGTCTATATTCCTATAGATTGGGAGCAGGGTGCTCTTACCCATACTTGCCAACTTTGTGCTGTTGGCAGCCGGGAGAGGGGGTGTGGTGGGAGGGCGGGGTGGGGCAGGGCAAATCGCATCATTTTGGCCCCGCAACCACAACAAAATTGTCATTTCGTTACTGGCGGTGGGGCCAAAATGACGCAATTCATCGCAAATCACTTAATTCTGGCTCCTGATGGGCAGGTTTTGGGAGACTTGCCTGCTCTGGCGGGAGTCTGGGAGACCTACCCGGAATTCAGGAGTCTCCCGGGCATTCCGGGAGAGTTGGCAAGTATGCTTCTCTTTGTCTGTTTGTTCATAGCCAGTCTTGTTTGATTACTGTATTTGTTTCCAGTTGTAAAGCGCTGTGAAATATACTGAGACTATATAAATAAATGTAGATAAATAAATGTAATAAAGGCTGTTCGGTACAGACAGATAATCCTCAGTATGTGAGTATTAATAAAACACTATATAAGGATAGATAATTAATGTGTTTTACAAGTTCAACTTTTTAAAATAAACTATATAACATTCTGTATTAGGTTACAATCTCTCAGCACTGATGTGTTTCTTTATTTCAAGCCCTGGAGCGCTGATTAAGTTGTAAGATATATGGAATGGCACTCTGATAATAAATACAGCCTCTCAGCCCATTTTTATGGGAGACAAACAGTAATTCACTCTCCACCCAAATACTGTTGTGAAGTCTGAATGACTGTTGGAAAGAGCCCCATCGCACAGTGATTATTTAATTACTATGGCATGCAGAAGCAGTCCCAACTCTAGCTGGCTGGGATCCTCTTTGTTTTGGCAGCTTCCAGTTCAGGCACTGAGGTTAGGCTGCCAATTCAGGTGCTGCCAGGGTTGTCTCCTACTGGACATGTAGCTTAATAGACAGCAGCTTAGCAGAGGTGGCACAGTGAATGCACACAGTCACACAATTATTTGCCACTGCAGCTGATTCATGCATACGGGGGAATAAGAGGTTTTCAATCTTTCCAGCTAGCATTGCTTCGCTGGCTACAGTGACATCTACAGGGCCTGGACAATATGACTCCAGCCTCAAAGATTTATGTACCTAGTCCAAAGAATATCAATGTTACAAAGTTTATGCTGTTTCCCTGTATATGCTGTCAACAAAATTAGGATTTCGGGCTGTCTCTCCCTTACCTGTTGGCACTTTTATCACAAGATGTAATATACAGTGTTGTTGCCCGAAATGATTGTTATGCCAGTGGTAATATGCCACAAAAAGGCCAGTAGGATGTGATAGGTCTGTAATAATGCCCTGTAGTATAAAGTATGTCAGATAATGCTTGGGAGGATGTAATATAAGAATAATAATTCCAATTAGGATATTATAAGCTGATAATAATTTCCAGTAGAATGAAAGATACCAGAAATAGTGCTCAGTACAATATAATATGTCGCACGGTAATAGACCATTGATATTCCCCAGTAGAGAGTAATATTCCAATAATAATGTCCAGTAAATAGTCCAATAGAATGTACTATGCCAGTATTAATGCCTAGAAGAGAGCAATGTAGAATTTGTGCCCTCACCTACCTCCGCCCACCTTACCAGTCACCCCATCATCAGCCTTGTTCTAAATCCATCTCCTTGATTATGTCCTCGATATAATGCGTTGTTTAAGGATTACACATCTGAATATTAATGACGTGGGTTATCAGTGGCCCTCTGGCTTCCATGCCCACATAGAGCCTATGCAGGGGCGAATTTTAACCCGAGGCAAGAATCAACTCTGCAGCCTGTTAGGATCATTTTAAAGGAAAAAATGCAGGTGGCCCAGTGACCCAGCCCAAGTTAGCCCACTATGGGACAGGCCAGGGGTCTGTGCATGTGCAGGTCAGGGAAACACTGCACTGACTACCTGCAGGGCAGCAGGTACTCAAAGCCCTCTGTGGACAGCTTACACCACGCTGCCGGAGCATGAGAAGTGGGCAGGGAAGAGGCCTTGATGAAGCCGCCTGCCCATGATCCACCCAAACCCCAAACAGAATACATCCAAACCCCACCAATTGTCACCCTATCATATTCACATGCAGCTACACCCAATTTTCTATATCTCACACCCTTTTTAGGTGAGGGAATTGGGAATACAGTGCAGCATGTACCCATCTCTTGTGTTCATGGACTGCCCTTTGTATATTATACATGCAGTTACTAAAAGGACGTATTCTAGGCCTAATACTCGTTTACTCTACGATTTACTGACTTTATGTCAGTTCAGATTGAATAGAATGCTTCATGACTAAGTACTTAATATGGAATCTGTGCTATATTGTGAGGGATATTTAAGTTTGTCATTCACTGCAATAAACCCTATTCCATCTATATATCGTGATGGCGATGCCTCGGTTGGAAATCACAAAACTCGTTTTGTGTTAGTTTCTATCCTGTTTGGCAGTATCGTAAATCTGCTGGTGAATTTGGCACTGTGAACCTTCTAAACTAAACAGCAGTAAATTACAGAACCACACAGTCACAAGATTATATCTGTAGGCTTGTGTAGTTTGGCAGAATGGCACCGATACCAACAGTACTCAGATCAAAAAACGTGATCAGAAACATGTATGCAACATCTGTATACAATTACCCAGAATTCTTTTCCGCTGAGCAAGTGTATATCTTTACGCTACGCATATTGCACTCTAGGACACTACATCTACCAAGTTAATATCTCCAATATAACACAGTCCCAATTATTTTAACATATCACCTGCAGTAAGTGTTACAGCTGAGCACTGGATGCTATTGTACTATTATATGTTTATATGTTGGGCTCCAATAATTGAAAACAGAAATCATGGACACATATGTAGCATGATTTTTCCTCTGTCGGTCTTGTGTCCTGTTTGGTTGGCAAATGCAGTAAAACAGCTATGGATCCTATACCCACTGATCCAGTAGATGTTGGTGCATCAGAAATCTGAATTACAGGAAATAGAGAAAGAGAAGCAAAAACAGAAAAGCCAGACACAAATATTTCTTGCAACAGATATTTACAAATATTAATGGAACATAATGTATGATGTGAATAGTTTATATTGACTACTGCAACCTGCTCCTATCTGTCGTTGCCCTCAATCATCTGTCCCCGCTATAATCCATCCAAAATGCAACGGCAAGACTGATTCCTTTCTTGCCGCACCCCATACTCTACATTACACATAACACTGCAAATCCTTACACTGGTTCCCCATATCCCCTGAAATTCAATTCCAATGTTCCAAGAAGGTTTTTAAAGATTTGCCCTTAGAATTATTTGTATGTGACTTTTTATCTGTTTTATATGTACAGTACCACTGCTCTTGTCTTGTATTCTTAAGGCTCCAACTGTTAAATATTCTATAAAATTACATATAGTTGATTATTGTATCTTATTTTGCTAAAACAGCTTTATATAATTTTTGTTAGAATTAGATTTGTTTTGATACACCTAAAAATAGAAAAAAAACTTATTCTAAGCGTTCCCTCTGGACTGCTGCCGTAGTGTACAAATAGGTACCACAAGAACCTTAGACGGATATCAAAAGCAAAACATTATGTACACAAACAGGCGCATACCAACAAATAATAACACAACACAAGAGTCCTTGAAGGATGTCAACGATTATCAGGTCCTTTTATAATAAAATTCAATGGTAAAAGGAATGTGTGGATGAAAACTCCAGTGGATCGAAAGGCCTTGTGTGACGTCAATCCATCAGTGCTCTCGGTTTTCAGGTCGCGTTTCAACCCGAGTTCGGGTTGAAATGCGTTTGTTTGGAGCAGATTATACACAAGTCGTTCCATACCATTGGATGAAGGGAAAGTCGGCTCTTCATGACCCGGGACTGTTTAACATCTTTTATGCTGACTTATCCATATCATTCTGGTAGGAGTGAACTTGCTCTTTCTATAGAGGATTTCTATTTCCAGCTTGCAGTTTTTGTTACTGTCATGATTCTATATGTTCTTTTATTATTCTTATTATTATTATTCTTCTTATTATTATTAATTTTTATTTATAGGGCGCCACAAGGTGTCCGTGGCGCCGTACAGGGACAAAAACAAATTACAATACAAGGTGAGACAGCACAGTATAGTAAACATAAAGCACAGTAACTCAGTAAGCTCAATGCACAGCTAGTGAGGGCGGAGGGAGTATCCGCAAATGACGGGGCCCAAAAGGAGGGCGCGGAAGACAGGGAGACCCCCAGAGGGGGGAGGAGGGCCCTCGAGGAGGAGGGCAAAGTAGCTGGAGAGCAGAGATAGAAGTGGTGGAAACAGGAGGAGAGATGGCCCTGCTCAGAGGAGCGTACAATCTAAGGGGAGGGGTGGACAGACGGAGAAACGCAGGGGAGAGAGGGAGAGTAGAGGGACGGAGGCAGGGAAGGGGAAAGAAGGGGGAGAGGCAGAGGATAAGGTAGGTAGTTAAGTGGGAGACTGGAAGGCTTTAAGAAAAAGGTGGGTTTTTAAAGCCCGTTTGAAACTGGACAGGTTAGGGGAAGTCCTGATGGAGGGAGGGAGCTTGTTCCAGTGGAGGGGGGCAGCGCGGGCAAAGTCTTGGATACGCGCATGGGAGGAGGTGATCGGGGGGAAGATAGGCAACGGTCATTGGCAGATCGGAGAGGACGGGATGGAGCGTGAATAGATAGGAGTGTGGAGATGTAGGGTGCAGTGGCGTTGGCGAGGGCCTTGTATGTAAGAGTGAGGAGCTTGAACAGAGTTCTGTAGGGGAAGGGGAGCCAGTGGAGGGATTGGTAGAGGGGGGAGACAGACGAGGAGCGGCAAGAGAGGAACATGAGCCTAGCGGCTGCGTTAAGTACAGATCGAAGGGGAGCGAGATGAGAGAGGGGGAGGCCAGTAAGGAGGAGGTTGCAGTAGTCCAAGCGGGAGATGATCAGAGAGTAATTAAGGCATTTGGTGGCATCTTGGGAGAGGAAGGGCCGGATGCGAGCGATGTTACGCAGCTGGAAGCGGCAGGATATTAAATGGTCCTGAAGGTTTTATGCCAGATGTTGGTATGTTTTTCTGACTTTTAAAACTCCATCTAGGAGGCGTGAGACCATAAGAAGATTTTAAAAGAACGGAGATACAACTGATGATTAACAAGTGCACAGACTTAGTTAGGTCTTTAAGTAAGTGTATCTGAAGGGGCGAGAGCCCTGTCATCACACTGATTGTTCTTCCTCACGTGGTTTATATTTATTATTGGCTGAATAATTATCCACATTTCTACACCCAAGTGTATAATTCATATTATTTGGTTTTTAGACCTTTATGGGTACTACACAGTGAAAGGAAAATGTGTTTCATAATATTTGACATACTACACATATATCCGTTTCTCCTCCTTTATTTTCCGTATGGCCTCATATGTGGTAGTTCAACTGAATTGTGAAAGAGCAATGATGTATTGACGTCACACAAGGCCTTTCGATCCACTGGAGTTTTCATCCACACATTTTTTCCACCATTGAATTTTATTATGAAAGGACCTGGTAATCGTTCACATCCTTCAAGGAATCTTGTGTTGTGTTATTATCATTTGTTGGTATGCGCCTGTTTGTGTACATAATTTTTTGCTTTTGTTTTGATACACCTACTATTTAGAATATTGCTACCGGTGATGAGCTTTTAGTGACTGGTTAAACCTCCTTATGGACAGAAATAGCACCAGTGATAACTGCATGGGACATAAAACCAACTGATTACAATATTAAAAAGAAGGAGCATCCAGAACTATGCCAAAGGTTAAGAAAACAAGCATCTGAGGCACTAGTGACTCCCAAAACAATGGTACACTGACACTGGAGATCCCAGAACAATGGTACACTACACTTGGGATCTCAGAACAATGGTACACTGACACTTGGGATCCCAGAACAATGGTACACTACACTTGGGATCCCAGAACAATAGTACACTGACACTTGGGATCCCAGAACAATGGTACACTACACTTGGGATCTCAGAACAATGGTACACTACACTTGGGATCCCAGAACAATGGTACACTGACACTTGGGATCCCAGAACAATGGTACACTGACACTTTGGATCTCAGAACAATGGTACACTGACACTTGGGATCCCAGAACAATGGTACACTGACACTTGGGATCTCAGAACAATGGTACACTACACTTGGGATCTCAGAACAATGGTACACTACACTTGGGATCCCAGAACAATGGTACACTGACACTTGGGATCCCAGAACAATGGTACACTGACACTTTGGATCTCAGAACAATGGTACACTGACACTTGGGATCCCAGAACAATGGTACACTGACACTTGGGATCTCAGAACAATGGTACACTACACTTGGGATCCCAGAACAATGGTACACTGACACCTAGGGTCCCAGAACAATGGTACACTGACACTTGTTATCCCAGAACAATGGTACACTGACACTTGGGATCCCAGAACCATGGCATACTGACACTTGAGATACCAGAACAATGGTACAACGCCACTTGGGGCCCCAACTAACATAGAGTTGAGCACCACTTGCCTAGACTAATACAAATGTTCATGTTGATTTGTGTATCAAAGCTTATATTTTGAACCATGGTTATCCAGACACATATGCATTTCACAGTTGTATGGTTACACTGCAATGAGCTGCTATGCATGCTGCTTAGCTGTAGTTTTTTAATATGCAACCACACAATAATTTATATGTGCCTGGACATACATTGCTGATTTCCATAGTAGTGAACTTCTCAACTGGAGATTTCAGCAGTGTCTTACACCGACTAATTGGAGGCAGGGATTAACAGCAAAGGAACTACCAGCACCCAGTGGAGATAATCATGATAGTTGCTGAATGATTCAATACCTATCATGATAAGCTCCTCATACACACTGATAATTACTTTGATGTTACAATCAGCCAGTGTAAGATACTGCTGAAATCTCCAGTCGAACAGTTTCCACTATACACAACTGATCACCCTAACAGGCCTATTTATTAGAGAAAAGCCAAATGTCCATCTTCTTTGTATCTATCAAACCCTACCTGCCCATGATAGCTTTTGCCAGGTCTCTGTTGTGAAACCTTCTCCATATAAAGCATGGGGAAGCCAGTTTAACATAGACAGCGATGTAGCGATGGCACTTTTACCACCACTGTCCTCTATACTGTATCGCCATCTCAGCAAGATTTTAAAATGACAGGGCTTCCAGTTCCACTGTGCATGCGTGATCCGGCAAAGCCTGGTTACGCATGCGCAGGTGCAAGGAAGACAGGGTGGCGATGGGATAAGTGTTCTCTTAGCATTGCCAACCAGTATCGCTGGGCAGCTGATTAAACGGTGGAGATAGGAGCTTTTCTATCTCTGAGATAAGCGGTAATACAAAACCAGCCCTATCATCACTTAACAGTATATAAAACCCTAAGGGCCTGATTCATTATGGAAAGTAATGCAAAAAAAGGAGTAACTTTGCACCTTGGCAAAATCATGTTGTAATGCAAGGGGCGCAAATTAGTTATTATTTTATACGCAAGTTAAATACTGGCTGTTTTTTCATGTAGCACACAAATACTTGATAGCTTTATTTTTAGTTGATCTAGGACATGTCCTATTCCAACTATAAATCGTTCCCTACATTTTAAATTTACTTCCCCCTCCAATGCAACATGGTTTTGCCAAGGTGCAAAGTTACTCCTTATTTTTGCTTTATTTCCCTTAATGAATCAGGCCCAATGTATTAAAACTTCTTAGAGTGGATATGCAACGTAGTCACTACTTCTATTTATATCCTGCGGTCTGTAACAACCAGGGCACAACAAGGTACATTTAATTAGCGTATTCTGTGATGTTGTAGCTACCAGAATTTTGTTTGTACCTGAGCCAAGCAGCAAATATCATCTAACACCAGGGATCTGAGAATTTGGGACTTAGAGAAACTTCATATCGGCAGATCAACCTCTGAAATTAGTTATTTGATTGCAACATGTGAGAGTATCAAAAGCCCCCATTTACTTTGAAATCGACACTGCCAGTCTAGTCCCTGCAGCTCATAACCTTCTCAAGTGTGAAAAGAAATCAAAGTAGGTAATTTCACCTCTGTGTTGAAATACTGTTGTTTTTCTTGACATTATTAAAGTAATCACGCATGCGGATAAAGTTAAACCGTCCTATTTTTGTACATTCTAACTATACATACGCTTAATGCAGCAGATAGTTATAGGTTTTTCTGAATAGTAATTTTTTTCCTTTGCACAGACAGGAAGAGAACAGTGTCACCTAGTGGTCAAATAATCATAAAGTAAGATTTAAAATCTAAATCAAACTGAAAATTCTGTTTTGGATGGAATTTAAGATGACCTCATGTATCAGACTCCCATTGTCCTATAGATTGTAAGCTTGCAAGCATGGCCCTCTTACCTCTCTGCCTGTCTGTAATACCCAGTATTGTTTTATTAATGCGTTTGTCCCCAATTGTAAAGCACTATGAAATTTGTTGGCACTATATAAATAAATGTTGCTGATGATGATGATAAGCATTATCCAGAGTTGCCTACTCTCCCAGAATGTCCGGGAGACTCCCGAATTTTTGAAAGTTCTCCCGGACTCCCGGGAGAGCAGGGCGACCTCCCGAGTTCAGCTCACCTCTTTTTGTGAAGTGGGTGGGGGCGGGACTAAACGCATCATCCTGGCCTGCCCCCACCCACTGATAGGCTGAAACTGACAAAGATTGGCATTACTTGCTTTTCTCTAAAGCATTTCTTAGACTATGAAATATGCATAATGTATTCAATAGGTAAGCTCAACAATCTATGGGCCTGATTCATTAAGGAAAGGAAAGCAAGACAATTGAGCAAAAATGGGCAAAAACATGTTGCATTGGAGGGGGAGGAAAATTTAAAATGTGGGGACAGATTTATATTTGGTGTAGGGATCTAGATCAACTTTAAATTTCAGTGTAAAAATAAAGCTATGAAGTATTTGAGTGCTACATGAAAAACAGCCAGTATTTCCTTATGCGCAAAATAATAAACTCATTTGCACCCCTTGTATTGTAACATGGTTTTGCCAAGGTTCAAAGTTACTCATTTTTGTGCTTTACCTTCCTTAATTAATCAGGCCCTATGTGTTTTCAGTTTGTTGGTTTGATTGTTTTTAATTAGTATATTATTATCATGTACAATTTCCAGATAGATAGATAACATCACACACACTGCTCTCAGAGCAGCAAAGATGCTTTGTCATCCGTAACCAATTATTGCTTATTTGGCTGGGGATACTGTAAGGCTTAAATATACTCGCTTGGTTACCTCAATGGCCTCCACGCCATTTTAGCCAGTTGTCTATCATATGCTGCCAATCCACACCCCTGTGGTTCAGATCAAAGCCCTAACAAACTTGTGGTCACTTAACATGTCAAACTCGCAAGAAGCTGTCTTCATTGGTGTAATTGCTGAAATTCACACATCATTCAAAAGGGTATTTAGATTTGATGAAGATCTTGTTTTTTTAACACCCAGCATAACCACTTCTCTCACTCTAAACCCTTTCATCCTGCAATGTCTTAATCCCACTTGTTGCTTTGACCACACTCCTCTCCCAGAGTCCTCTCTGGCAATCCCCAAGAAGACTTTGCTTTGTTGTTACTGAGTTACTGTTATCAACTCTGCACTTTCATAATTTATGAACCAGAATAATCCTCAATGACACCTGCACGGAAAAAAAAAATATTTTTGTTTAAGGTTTCCATCCCCTCCGAAAATGTGTCTATCTAAACAAGGGCAGATTAGCTTTGAAACTTTTCTTCTACAAAAATTCTTTGAAGGAATAATATTTATACAATGCATCTAACACTCATTTTGTTATGGCTTTTATTCCCTATCTCAGACTAACGCTCACTAAGCCCATTTACCAATATGGGTAAACACTATCCAGTTCATTTAAATATTTTGTCTGATGTGCCTATCTGGGCTCTTGCACATAGATGCTATACGCGTGCCAGTTGTCCGCTGAGCTGCGGAGTGTTCCAAATCGTGGAGAGAGCAGTTTGTATGAGCCAAAAAGTATGGCTACATGTGAACATTTACACTGAATACAAGGTAAATCATCATGCAGGATGCAGAGGCAAAACTAGTGAGCTGTGTGACCTGCCGCAACAATGGTAGCTATGCCACTGGCAGGAATATAATGCATGCTGCATCTTTGGCCTATCTTGTGTTCGCTTAGGATGCTTGTTTGTACAATTGGCCCATTCTTCACCTTTATCAGTAATGCCTATTTTTAGGAGCATCCAATGTACACTTTCTTTCTGGAGTTCAAACGCACCGCAGCACAGCTACCCTTTGGTTAACTAAATATATAGGTGTGGCATGATGTCATTACTACACCAAAACTGTCATGTTTACTAGTTTCCTCACTGGCTTATTTATTAATTAAATTACTGGGTAGTATATTAATTTTGCACTCTGACCCACCTTTGTGTGTGTACATGCTTGCCAACTTTTATCAAGGGGACTTGCAGAGCAATCGCATCATCATTGCTCTGTCCTCCACCGCACAATGTAGTGATTTGCACCATGATGATCCGATTTGCAACCAGGATGTGGGAGCATTGGGGAACATGCCGGGAGGGTAGGCATGCGTGGTGTGTCAAGGCGGCAGTTTTGTAGACATGCATACATTTTATCTGGACATTAGACACAGCCAGGAGCGCTGTAGATGCACCCTAGATGTAATGTAACGGTACATTTTTAGCACCTTGACTAATGTCGGTCAACTCATTCTACTTTGCGGTGTGGATGGGATACGACTGGGAACAGTTCAGGCCAAATGTGCAGAATATCATGACCAAATACGGAACAAGGTGGATATTTCATGGAACAGCTGACCACTCTCTGGTGCTATGGTCAACACAAATATATGTAAAAATATTATAGAAAAAGTTTAAGGGACTTGTTTGATAAAGTGTTAAATGGACCTAAATATAACCCTCATCCTACACGTAAGAATTATCGATATATAATATTAGCTTCTCTGTAGCTTCTCTATCTTGTAAGGGTTGGTCCTTTATGTATGCCGAGTACCCACCACTGCATCATCTTGCCTAGATGGAAGAACATCTAATTTATCTTCGAGTGCAAAGGACACTTACATCAGCCTAAGATTTCAGGAGCTTAACGGGAAGGGGAACGGGCGTATTCACGTAGTCCTTGTCTAGTAAGGACGAGCCCATGCAGCAACGCCCAATTCAAGCTTTGAGCATCCCAAAGGTATGTGTTTTCCGGTTGTATTGCTTGCACCAACTACGAACAGGTGTATTTGCCGTGTGATAGTGATAACGGTCATGTATGCATGTTAGAACATGTGTTTGCAATAAGGTGCAACTGTAAATAACGCATTTGATATACAGTAGAAATGAATAACATCCTAATAAATGTATCTTATGGGGGTGGGGTAATAAAAAAAGCCCTTTTTAAAAAAATGTTTCATCATTAATGGCAATCTTATTAACAGGTGAAAATATTTTTATACTTTTTTTTCTCTGCGTTCTTTTGGGACTTTATATTCCACATATTTATTGGACATTTCCTGTACAGAGCACATTGTGTTGCAGGAGTAGGGGGCGTCCAATATGGTAAATGCAGAAAGTTAGTTCAGTATGATGTCTGAAAGTGAAAAAATAACTCAGTACTTTTCAACACCCCCAGCAAACACACCTATCAACAACCACCTCACACACCTCTCTCATCACCCCCAGGTATATCATCCATCACTTTCCCACCTACTAGACAGACATCTTATCACCCTCAGTGACTAACACACACACACACACACACACACACACACACACACACACACACACATATTTTTCCTCCTTAGGGGTATTCCCTGCTGCCTAAAAGCTCAAGTCACGTCCCCTTTTCATAGTAACACTCCAGCACGTCCTTATCATCACACACCTGTGAACTGTGGCCATGGTCCATCAGCTTTTCTCATAGCTAAGCACAAGTGTTAGAGAATTCCTGATGGCATTCTGCATTGTTGCACCGAACAGTAAATACCATTCAACGGTGCATTGACATTACAATTTTTTTTATAACATGTATTAAACCCAACAGATATCTTTATTAAAAAGATGTTGGTGAAAAAAATAAAATGTTGCTGATTAGTTAATTAACAGTATCCTTTGTAGTGGACAGATATTTTACAATGTGAGACTAAAGCTGGGTACACACTACACAGTTTTCATCCAATAATCGGCTAAATCAGCCGACATACGACCGCTCGTTCAAAAGTCGGGTCAGTGTGTGCAGTGACACGATGGTCGAAAGTCTGCCCAAACAGACAATTGTCGCCTCATTTGGTTGGTCGTACCGTTAAGTATTTTCGTTCCAATCTCGTTTCCGCTGTGTAGTGTGTATAAACTTCTGACCGATCCACAACAGTGAGTACAAAATTACAGTCATTGCTCACGACAACATGGCTGTAAAAAGTCGCTAAAGGGACGTCCGCTCTTCACTTTATCGTCCTAAACAAGGCTAGTGTGTATGCAGTCCATGGACCGAGCGATCGGAACATCGATCGCATGTAAAATCGCTCGGCATAAAAAGTTGGTTGAAATTTCTGTAGTGTGTACCCAGCTTAACAATGATTCGACTTGTAAAAAGGAAGAAACAATCAATTAGGAAGACAATGGAATTTGTTGATTATCCCTTTAGTTCCCTCAGAGTGGTTTTAATCCTTAGAAAAGGTAGTGGAAACACTCTGAAGCAAATATTCTGAATTTATTTAATACCACTGTCATGTATTTTTTTTTTTTTACAAAATTGGGTAAGTGTTCCTTTAAAGAAAAAATAAAATTAATGATTGCAGGTTTCTGTATTCCTAGTGTTGTGAGATCATGTTCATTGTTTTGATCTTGTCTTAGATTAAGTGTGTTTAGGGTGGGAAGACAAAAAGACAGAACTGGCTGCTGGCGAGAAAGTGAGACAGCTCTAGATGTTATCAGCTGATGACAGCAATCGCTTCACCACCCTGTTCACAGTTTTCTAATTGTGATTGACAGATCACGCTGGAAGTTGTAGTTCATATACTACTGGAGAGCAGACCTTTGTCTGAACCTACTTGGAGAGGTTCTCGGAATTCTTATGGAACCACAATTCCATGATCGGAATTAGCGTAGCGGTAACTATTGCAGCAAATGCAAGTGTTGTGTGAATCCGCAGCATCGGGTGAGCCAGTCCCAAGTGAAAAACATCTCTCAGACTGCCTGCACATTGACTGCTTAAGACAACAGTTAGATGTAGCAGCTTTTGAAGATAAAAGGAATGACACTACAAACTACAGCCTATTTATTAAGAAGTGCCAATATATATATATATATATATATATATATATATATATATATATATATATATATATTTATTTAAAAAATAGTGAAAAATAATTTTACATATCATTCACAGTTGAAAAAATGTTTTCTTTAAATAATAAAGAAATTGTTAATTAAATCCAGCTAGTAGAAGTAAGATTGTGGTGGTACATGTAGCAGCGCTGCAGAGTTGGTGGTGCCATAGAAATAAATCACGAAGATGATCAGAGCCGCCAAGAGTAATTTTGGCCCCGGTACAGCAACTTCATGGGGCCCCCCATATAGTCGACCAGCATGTAAACTTGGGCGTGCCATCAAAGAGGTGTGACCATACAATAGGGGGCGTGGCTGTGCATCATTGGGAGCATGCCTAGCAGGTGAAAAGCGCAAAGGCAAGGAATATATCCTCATTAGAGGATGCAGTAATTTGGTGCTACAGGGCTCCCGTAGTCAAGGGAAGGAGCCTTGTAGCACTGTCATTACAGAAATGCCCAGCAGCGTTACACACACATGCCACCTCTGCCCACATGCTTTACTCACACATGTACCCTCTGCCCACATGCATGAATTCCTAAAACGCATTCAAATATATTTGTAAACAGGGACATAACTATAAATTTGTGGGCTTCATTGCATGATTTCTAACCACACCAGCGCCTCACCTATCTTACCGAGTGGGTGGGCCGGTCGGTCTCCTGACGCTACTCCTGCTCAGTGAGGAAGAGAATACTAGAGCTCATAGCCCCCGGCTGGCAAGTCCTGTATTCTCTTCTTCTTTTTTTTTTTTAAACAAATTAGATACATTTAAAGATTTTCTCTGTGAAATCCATATCTGTCACGTGTAGATTAGACAACATAGGAGACTTTTGTAGGAGCATGTTTGGGCACAGATTATTTTTCAGTATGATACAGTATCATTCTACAAATAACTCATGTATATAAAAGTGTGTGGACATAGCAAACATTTTTGTACTCTTATAATACAGATTGCAGTGCACTTCCTTGCTGTATCTTGTAACATTTTCTATTTTCAGACAAACCATGAAAGCTTGAAAGGACTTGAAAGGAAAAATCGACTGCACGTATTATACTCACAATTAGTTATTAATGGAATAGCACATTTCTAAATATTATAATCTCTGTAAAAATCTATAAACATTTCGGGATTCAGTTTTGAAAATCCTATATACCAAATGCTTCTTCCTTATAATTAAAACATAGGCAATTATATAGCTGGAAAATAGATCACTCATGTTTTGTTAAAATCTGTAGAAATGATATTTTCTGAAGTCTTAGCCTATTTTAGACAACATGTGTCCTTGTTGCTATTATTGTCTATGGAAAAATTTGTAATGCCACATTTCCCCACATAAATAGCAAAAGCAACAGTGACACCTGCAGGTTGTAAGCTACGAAAGATGCTAAAGTGTTTGAAAGAAAAGCTATAGTGTACTGATCTCTTGTATTTTGGGTGTCTCGCGAGACCCTGGTTATGTCACAGAACATTTGCCACTCAGAATTTGCACTCTTTAGCTGGATTTGTTCCTAACTCTAAACAAGTCTACATACGTACAATATGCCTGTCAGAAATCCATTGCTTAGATGGGTCCTATTAATCAATGATAATCATAAATTGGGTCACTAATTGTTCAACAGCAAACATTTAATGATTAAGATAGACTTACACAGAGCAAAGATGTTGCCCATGTGTTGTTCAGTGCTGTGATAAAAATCTTTTCCTTTTAATAATATCAAATACTGCAGACATATGCAGATGGTGCTTGAAGACTTCCGGTCACCTTTAACCTTTTCATTATACTCAAAGAGACAAGCATGGAGCAGAACTTACAGGAGAGATGGTGCTCTGCTGGGTCTATAGTGAAAATCTTTTATGTTGCTCTCTAATTCCTCTAACTAGTATGCTTCATTCTCAATCCTTACCTGTCCACACATAAGTAATACTTCTTATATACTCAGTGCTTAGGTGTAGATAAAAATGCAGTGGAGCTGAATAACGTATGCTGGAAGGACATTAAAATTATCTTTAAACATTAAAAACTAGGGGGGCAATGCAAGTGCTGGAACGGTGGTCCTGTCCATTCCAGTGCAAATATGATCTAACTGCTGCATCTACCAGTAACTGCTTTCATTTCATTCTTATACCTACCAGCTATTGCCATTCATTTCTCTGAATGCAATATTTGCTTTGTATTCCTATCTCTCTCACTTTCTCGCTCTCTATATCTCACATTCTAATACTTCTTTATTAATTCATATACTTGGCTACTTAATAGCTACACCTATCAGTTATTTCTTTACAATACTTTCAAATGCTTACAAGATTTTCCCATACTACCGTATCATTTCAAAGCCTTTAAGTTATCTCTCTTTCTCTCTCTCCCTGCCTCTCTGCCTTTCTTGTTCTCTCTCTCTCCCTCTGCCTCCCTCTCTCACTCTCTACCTCTCTCGTTCTCTCTCTCTCTCCCTCTGCCTCTCTCTCCCTCTCTCCCTCTCTCGTTCTCTCTCTCTCTCTCTCCCTCTGCCTCCCTCTCTCACTCTCTACCTCTCTCGTTCTCTCTCTCTCTCCCTCTGCCTCTCTCTCTTCCTCTGCCTCTTTCTCTTCCTCTGCCTCTCTCTCCCTCTCTCCCTCTCTCGTTCTCTCTCTATCTCCCTCTGCCTCTCTCCATCTGCCTCTCTCTCCCCCTCTGCCTCCCTCTCTCACCCTCTACCTCTCTCGTTCTCTCTCCCTCTCCCTCTGCCTCTCTCTCCCTCTCTCACTCTCTGCCTCTCTCTATCTCTCTCTCTCCCTCTGCCTCTCTCCCTCTGCCTCTCTCTCTCCCTCTCTCTCTCTCTCTATCTCCCTCTGCCTCTCTCCCTCTGCCTCCCTCTCTCACCCTCTACCTCTCTCGTTCTCTCTCTCTCTCCCTCTGCCTCTCTCCCTCTGCCTCTCCCTCTGCCTCTCTCTCTCCCTCTCTCTCTCTCTATCTCCCTCTGCCTCTCTCCCTCTGCCTCTCTCTCTCCCTCTGCCTCTCTCTCTCCCTCTCTCTCTATCTCCCTCTGCCTCTCTCCCTCTGCCTCTCTCTCCCTCTGCCTCCCTCTCTCACCCTCTACCTCTCTCGTTCTCTCTCTCTCCCTCTGCCTCTCTCTCTCCCTCTGCATCCCTCTCTCTCTCTCTCCCTCTGCCTCTCTCTCTCCCTCTGCCTCTCTCTCTCCCTCTGCCTCCTCTCTCACTCTCAGCCTCTCTCTCTCTCTCTCTCTCTCTCTGTCTCTCTCTCTCTCTCTGCCTCTCTCTCTTATATACATTTCCATTTCGTGCTCATCGATTCTCAACCCCAGCATCCCTCTCTTGTGTACACTGTTCACCACATGAGGCTAGAAGACATTTCTCTGGTTCCAATGCGATTTAAAACATCTCTGTCACACCGACATGCCTCAGTCCAATATTTCCACTACATTCCTGAACTCCCCACAACGTAAACACCTCTCTCTTCTTGCAATACGTCTCTTTCATTCCAAACGTTCCCTCTCATTCTCTCATTATCTCGTCTCTTTTACACCAAGTTGCTCATCTCTCCCTCTTCACAGCCCTGGTGAATAGACAGCTCTTCTCTGTTGGACTGACTCCCATTCATTCTGACAAGACACAGCTACAATGTTTATAGAGTCACTTAGTTTTGTTCTACATACTTCATCAGTATAGTTGGCAGCACTATCATGCAGATATATCCCTTACTGATATTTTAATGCTATATGGTGTATAGCCGTGGCAGGAGTCAAAATCAGTCCAGTTTTGAGGCTATCTAGGTATGAAATGTATATATATATATATATATTTCTGACAAGGCAACTTTAGGTAACTGTGGACTATAACTGCTATGGATTTATAAGCATGCTATGACAACTAACCAGAGGCTGAAGTTATAGGTTGCCATCGTGAGAGAGACCTGGGTAAGGCAACAATTTGCAAATCTCTAGAGAGGAAAGTAAATTAATAACTAAATGAGTGTTTTGTCTTTATAATACTCTTCACTTACCCCCTGGTATATTTTCTACATAAAAGTACATTAAAATGTATTGCTATCATTATATGCACCTCTTTATATAATGCCGGACTGGCTATTATACTAGTTTTTGTCTTTTTTTAAACCATGGTATTAAAAGAGAGCACATGCATTAGAAAAAGTGTAAAGGAGACACGTTACCAAATAATAACTATATGACCCTGGATCTTGCGTGGTCATAGGTTTACAAATAACCACTGAGAACCTCTTACAGAGCTGAGTAACCAGAGGTCATCCACATTCTACTTAACACTAAGATATTTGACCTCCCTTTGTAGATGAATGATAATAAATTTAGATACCTGGATAAGATAATATTATGTGACACTCTTTTTTTTTCCCCAGCCCGATGCTTCATTACTGTTCTACAGGTGCAGTGCCCTCTGGATCTTCTCCTACCATTATTCTATCACATTTTCAGTTTTTCTATAATTATTCCTGCATCTCTGCTAGAGGTCCCCTTGGTACCAAAGAAGCCTGTGGCAGTCAAGCAATTACATCAACCATATGTCACCAGTGATTTTGGAAGATTTTTTTGTGAGCAGGCTCATGTGGAAGGTTAGAGGCGGTGAGGTGTCTATGCGTGACTCACATACCTTGTCAAGTTCATGTACCTCCTCACTGTTGGAGAGTGTAACATTAAAAGTATCAGTGAGCTGATGCTGGTCTTTTCCCTTTTTACGGTCTTTTTTAGCTGCCAGGACCCGGAGAATGGCAAGTTGCTGGCACAGTACAGTGGCCACAAGGAGCCATATGCAACACCTCATAATGGCCTTGAGAATATATCCTTCAAAGTTTACAAAGTTGAACTGTGGAAAGCTCCAAGTACCTTGAGAAGATGCTGAATGGGATAAGGCAAGTGGAAAGCGATCCTTCTGTGTAGATAAGCACTTGGCAAGACAAAAAAGGTCAAGATAAAGCATAAATCTACTTAATGCCACCAGGTCTTATTACACATGACAAGACGGAGGGAGTGTGAAAGCAAACGTTCTCCCATCAACTTTTTCCAAAGTCCAAAGAGTGTAATTAAAACTCACTCAGCTATAAAGCCTGTAACGTTTAAAGGTTTAGGGTGACATTTCAGCCCACATCTGAAAGTATAGAGCCCCATCAGTGTAGATTCTCTTCTGTAATGATGAGTGATGTCTGGACCCATCAGTTGGACAATAGGACACAGCCAACCCGTTGATAAGTAGTCATCCTCATCTGTTAGTCTACATTCACAACCTGTAGCTGAAATCTTCCAACCACCTTTAGGAGAATTGTTCACAATCCACTCCTCATTGGCAGCTGCTCAACACTTTTTATGAACATTAATTCCTAGAACCAACAAAATACATGTCCTTTCACAGATAAACCACTGTAATATACAGTATTTACTTTCTCTTCTTGGCACTGGGTCAGCAATCCTGCTTTCTTGGTTAAGCAGCTGACAGCTTATAAAAGAAAGCAAAGTTCTATGCAATAAAGAAATGCTTTGCACATAAAATAACAAAAAGTCCACAAGGAATATCCTCCTTTCTGGTTTCTTAGATAATTGATGCTTTTATGATGATTCTTCAGAAGGATGGAATAATTTTACTCTTTGTCCCAGTCTTCTCTCCCTCTTTCACTCTGTCTCTCCCCAACTGCAAATTGGCAGTTGTTCTCCGGGGCTGCTCATTTCACCAAATATATCCTTCTTTCCTGTAGCTGCTACTTGAAGGAGAGGGAGGGGCCTCACCCTGCTCATCTGTCAATCCTAGTTTTTTTAACAGCCCTATTAAAGTAGAGCTGATAAGCTGTTCAGCCCTTCTCCAGAGAGATGCTAATCACATTTTAATGACCCATAAAACCTTTTTTTTTTTAACCCGAGGGGAACAACTGTTTATGAAACTGACACAGGGAAAACGAAATCAGGAAAGAAGAATGTTTCATATTAACCCTTAAAATTATAATAATGCAAACCCATGCCATTGAACTTGTCTGTTCAGGGATGTCCCTAAAGTGAGATAACCTGGGGCAGCTGTCTCAGGCAACATATTTTTGAGGGGGGTACATAAAAATGCAGGGAATTAATTCAAAGAATAAATCTACCTTTGTAAAGTATTTTGAGGAGAGTTAAATGTATTACAAATATAACTTCTATCCTATGACTATGGGTTAGATACACTTTTTAGTAGAGTGTATCTGACGTATACCTTTTTTTTTTACCATATTTCCCATGGGCAGGGAGAGCAGTGTATGCAATTCTGTGTTGATGTCCAGCCCCCACCACCACATCATCTTACGGACATCAGAAGATTAAACTGAGTAGAAAGAAAAGCTATCCATGATATTCAGTTAAAAGCTGAGGGTGAGACACAGACAGAGGACTTACATACATTCAGTCCATTGAAGATCTGGGGGTATATTTACTAAACTGCGGGTTTGAAAAAGTGGAGATGTTGTCTATAGCAACCAATCAGATTCTAACATTTATTTAATACATTCTCCAAAACGACAGCTAGAATCTGATTGGTTGATATAGGCAACACCTCCACTTTTTTAAAACCGCAGTTTAGTAAATATATCTCCTAGAATCTTTTTAGCAAATACTAGTTATACAAATTCTGCTAGAGATGATATTTAACGAATGGTTTTATATATATAGAATACGAGTTATATTTATAAATCAATAAAGTTCACAAGGATCGATTGCTGATGCAGTAATGGCTAAAGTGACAATATTTGTCATTTTATAGTGTACAGTACACTCTCACATAGAAACATCTTATAGTACCGTATTTCCCCATGTATAAGACGCACCTTTTCCCCCAAAATTTTGGGTCT
Organism: Mixophyes fleayi; assembly: GCF_038048845.1. Lineage (NCBI taxonomy): Eukaryota > Metazoa > Chordata > Amphibia > Anura > Limnodynastidae > Mixophyes > Mixophyes fleayi. Next base: position 76,650,917 of record NC_134412.1, read on the forward strand.
AATAACTGGGTGCGTCTTATACAGGGGTAGTAGCACTTACCCTGTCAGATGACTCCTCTGTCTGGTAGAGTCTTCTCTCTGCCTGATCCTGATGCTGGAAACCCGATTAAGGTCCTCTCTGCGATGTCCGGATGTCCTTTCAGGACCTTGACAAGGTCCTGAAAAGCAATACGGTACTTTTCGTTAAGGGTAAGAAGTGCACTGTTTCATTTGCACTGTAAGTAGCAGAACAACAGGGCCACCAATCTATAATCATAGCTTTTATAGTGGCATATTATATCTATATTCCATCTTTTGGTTTTAGAGTGGGGATCCTTTGACAAATTTCACGCCATGCGTGCCCCATGGATTTTATTCAGGGTTCCACACCTCATACATTCTCTTTTTATATGGAGATAATGTTCTGACAGGGGCAAAATTATTGGCACCCTTGCATTTTTTTACAATAACTCACAATTTCCTCTAAATCTTAATGTTTGGTCTCCACAATTCTTTCTCTTTTAATGTTGCAGAACCTTTGCTTTTGATTCTGAATTTAATACTATATATAAAGAACTGATGGTGATGATGCTGATACTATATATCCTTTTAAAACAGAAAATGAAAGGAAATTTCATTGACAAAATTATTGGCCCCCTAGACTCAATATTGGGTAGCACAGATTTTGATCAAAATAACTGCAATTGACCTTCCTATACCCATAGATAAGATTCCTGTACCTCCCTACTGTCTCCACAGGTTTTCTATGGGATTTAGATCTGGACTCATTGCTGGCCACTACAGAACAGTCCAGCGTCTAGAACAATTCCTGGGTACTATTTGAAGTATGTTTGGTGTCATTGTCCTGCTGGCAGACCAATGACCTTCGACGGAGACCAAGCTTTCTGACAATAGATTCAACATTGCACTCTGAATTGGGCCAGGTAATCTCCATATTTCATGCTGCCATGAACACGTTCAAGGCATCCAGTGCCGGAAACCACAAAAAATCACTGAACCTCCTCCACGTTTGGCTGTAGGGAAGTTGGTCTTTTGTTTGAAAGCTTTAATTTTGCTTTCTGTAAACATAGAGAGGATCTGCTTTACCAAAAAAAAGCTCTAATTTGTTCTCATCTGTCCACAGGACATTCTCCCAGAAAGAATTTGGATTGTTCAGGTGTGTTTTGGCATTTCCAGTCGGGCTTTCTTATGTGTCTCTCTCAGCAGTGGGACCCCCCGAACCTTCTACCATATAACCCCCTTTTATTGAGCTTGAGATGGATGGTGCGAGTTGAAATGGTCCTACCTTGTGTCTGAGGGTCAACTTGAATCTGTTTGGTAATTGATTCAGGTGCTTTCTTCACCAATCGAAAAGTTCTGCACTGCAAACTTCTATCTATAATTTTCTCCTGCGGCCACGTCCATGAAGGTTGGCTACAGTGCCATGGGACTTAGACTTCCTAATAACATAACATATGGTGATAATGGAAACATCAAGGTCATTGAAGATTGATTTGTGGCCTTACTGGGCCGGATTAACTATGGGCCCGATGGGGCTGCAGCCCCAGGCCTCTCCCAAGAAATAAGCCCAGACCACCCATGAGAGAATTTTTTTTTTGTGAGGGCACCTGGCAAGTGGAGGGTGTTCAGGATGATGAGCGGTGCGAGGTGGTGATGTGGACCGCTGGCGTCTCTGTCGATAAATACAGGTCTAGGTCAGCGTCCAATGCATATTTGGAAAATAGAGTCATGCACATAAAAAAAAATTCAATTAATTTCATCTGTTATAGTTATTAATGACAAAACATTAATAAACTAAAAATATTTTTTTTTCTCCATAAAATACATTTATTAGGATGTTATTAATGTCTACTGTAAATAAAATACATTTTTACATTGCTCCTTATTGCAAACACATGTTTTAGCATGCATATGTGACCGTCATCGCTAGTAATCGGCACTTACCCCAGACCTGCCCCCAGGCTGGTACAAGTGATATGACAGAAAAAAACACTTACTTTTCAGATGCCCAAAACTTGAATCTGACGCCTCTCATTGCGCTTGAGCTTGCAATGCCCTTACTGTACCATGACTACATGCATACGCCCATTACCCTCTATGATCCGCCTCTGAAATTGTAATCTCTAGTAGGGTCCTTTGCTCTCAAAGATGAATTAGACATTGCTGCACTCTCTGGCGTATGGTTTGCTTCTGGACAGGCGCAGAATGATTTTACGCAAAATAGGGCACGTATTGTCATTTACGTTCCTTAATGAATCAGTCCCTTTGTGTCTATCTTATAGAGTAATATCTGAAATTCATCACATAGTAAGGTATTTTCAGGTTTGTATATAACTTAGTTATAACTTCATTGCACCTAACTTAAATATTTGCCTCTCTCACCAACTGCCCCAAGTATGAGGAAGCCCCAAAGGTCTCTATTTAACCACTACCACAAACTGCCCCCAGTTGTGATTTGTCTGTTGGAGAGGTGAGTCAGACCCAAATCATCATCATCACTCCACATATCACTTGTCACCTTCCCCTTCCTATAGTCCTTGATATGTACAAACCCCACCACAGAGCAGAATGATTTGACACCATTGTTTCAAAGATCTAAATGTACCTATGTAGAAATATAAGATAATCAGATACCAAAGGCTTTTACAGTCAGAAAAATAGAGGACTCCAATAGTGGCTGGACTCTCTCCACTGATGGTCAAACAGAGGTTTATTGAGTTTGTCGGGACTTGCAGTTCAGAAACGTCCCATTCCTGATACAAATTTACTGATTGAAGACAATGAGATGACTTTGCTTAACGAAAGAAATGGCTCAGCAGGCTAGTAGCCAGGTTCTTTGCTTGCAGTGATAGAGGAAGTTCTGTCTGGTTTCTAGTAAATTGAATGTTACAACAGGCTGATTGAAGACATCGAGAAACGTAAGATGGGAGGGAGATGTAGGTGGTTGGAGGGAAGTGCAAGCTTTGCCCTCCATGGTGCTGGCCACACCCACACCTCCGGTGGGATAGCACTTCTCACAATAGGCACTTTCTAATTTTTAGCCCTAGGCCCATTTAGCCCTTAGTCTGGCCCTGGGCTTTGCGATGGTCCATTCTTAGCTACAGTCCTCTTTCTGACCTCCTCAGATAATTCTCTGGCTTTCTTTCCTCCAAGCTCATTGCAGTACACACAGTGACATAAATCAGGAGAATGAGGCCTCTTCTCTAATCAAGCTCGTTTAATGAGTGTTTTTCTTATAATGTGGACACCTGCTACTGAGTTTAGTTCCAAAATGAAAAACCTGATTGAAATCGAATTATTTCTAACTACTTCTAAAAGGTGACAATAATTTTGTCCGGCCCATTTAAGGATTTCTGTGTGGCATAAGCTACAACTTTTATTTTTGCCCATGACTAAAGGTTGTACATCAAATCTTATATACTAACTTTTCTATCAATATGCACATAGTGGGCAAAAACATGGAAACAACTGGGTAAATGAGGACACAAAGCATCTTGAAAGCAAGGCCTTCCGAATAGGTGTGACCCATGCATTAATGAAGCAAATAATATCCCAGCATTGTTAAGTTCGTGTAAACATGCTGGTTTGCCGTGGTTGCCTATATTTATGGCTGGCTTGGCTGCAAGAGGAGACCTTGGTGACTTTGAAAGAGGGGTGATTTTTGGGGAGTGTTTGGCAGCAGTTTCAACTAGCTATTGTTACATGAGCAATAGTGTCTAAGGTGACGTCAGCATGGATCTCTGAGGACGAAACTTCATAAGTAAAGGGCAACAATGTGCCCCATAGTCTAGGAAAGTAAAATCAGTTCATTGATTTAAAAAACAAAGGCAAAAATAGGCGGCAATTGTAGTTCAATAACGATCTGGGGTGGATATTCCTGGAGTGATTTGGGTGCAGTCATTCCCCTATCAGGCAATGACAATATTAACCCTTCCTGACCGGAGGAGTGTCTTGTAGGACGACAATTCCCCATCCACAGAGCACGTGTGATCGCCCAATGGTTTGATGAGCATGACACCGATGTCATCCATATGTCACGGCCTTCTTAGTCGCCAGATCTGAACACAACTGAGCATTTATGGGATACTTTGGTAAGTGCCTAAGACATAATTCCCCACCACCATTCTGTTAAATTGCTTTCTTGCGGAAGATGGTGCTTCACCCCTACTACACAATTTCAGACATTGGTAGACTTTATGCTACGATGTATACTGGCCGCATATAGTGTCCCAACAACTTAAAATTTGACTTTATATTGGTGTTTCTCTTCTTGCTTCCTTTTTTATTTCACTGCAATCCATAGGAGATGGGTGTGGGTCTGTAGATGGGGATGAGTGGGTAGTTCCTGGTTTTCAGAGTTGGCGTTAGAGAGGTATGAGTCAAGTGGTGCATATTTTCAGAGTTCAACATCCAGTGTAACTCAAGATGGTGTAAAATGTGCTGCAAGTTTTATGTGTGAAGTGCAGTGTGATGAGTGAATTAGGCTTTTGGTTCTGTCACATGGAGAATGAGGAAGAAGGGGCAGTAGAGCAGGTGGGAGCAGAAGCACAAGGTAAGAGCGTGTAGGAGTGCAGAGGATTGTGGGGGAGGGGTCTACGGGGCAGGGGAGGGGGATTTGTGCGTTGAATATATAGGGTATTGGTGGGTGGGTAAATGTAAGGGTATGCATGTGTCTGAGAATAATTAGGAAGAGGTAGGTATGTTAAATAGGCTGTTGGGGTAGGTAGTGTGCAGGTGTATGGTTAGGGGGAGGTGTGTTAAAGAATAACAGATTGAAAGAAGTAGGTGAGCTATAGTAGTCTCGGTAGTAGACCACACTCACATCTCCACACCCATCCCGTAACACCAAGGCAACCTACTACCGGCTACGGACAGATAAGTGAAATAATGAAGGTACACATTGGAAGTTTAGTGGGAACTTTAGATGAAAAATGATGGATTGGTAATATTACAGAGGAAAAGGCAATTCATTTGTTTTCTCATTGAGTAGCTTATGGACAAAATAATGCATTTGTCTGTGTTGGAGTCAAATTCATTTAAGCAAAATTAAACTTCTAGTTACTGTAAAAACTGGAGACTGGATCAATAAGTTTTAGAAAGAATAAACTTTGAACAAGTGTTTGATACAATAATGATGCTCTGTGGCATGTTTATGTATGTTCGGTATGTTTTCAATTTCCTGCTGCAAAAAGATTTGTTGATACAAAAATTGCATATTTAAGTAGAATTTTTTTCTTTCAAAATCCACGCATGCAGAAGACATCTGGTACATATTTTGTGATATCCCAGAAAATCTCACCACTTATATTTACAACTGGCTGAAGCCTTAGAAATTACCAGTCTCCCTAGATACATTTTCAAAGTGCTTTGCTAAAAAGCAACAACTGATAAGCAGATTCATTGCATAATAAACATTGCCTGTGGTCTGCTCCTTTCTTGTTTCTCTTGTCTCAGTCTCATAGTCTGTTACGGGAGAGAATCACCAACATTAACAACTGCGCTCCCATGATCCTCCAGTCTCATAGACTGGTTCTGTAGAGATTCACCAACATTAGCAGCTGCGCTCCCATGATCCCCCAGTCTCATAGACTGGTTCTGCAGAGATTCACCAACATTAGCAGCTGCGCTCCCATGATCCTCCAGTCTCATAGACTGTTTCTGTAGAGATTCACCAACATTAGCAGCTCCACTCCCATGATCCCCCAGTCTCATAGACTGGTTCTGTAGAGATTCACCAACATTAGCAGCTGCGCTCCCATGATCCTCCAGTCTCATAGACTGTTTCTGTAGAGATTCACCAACATTAACAACTGCGCTCCCATGATCCTCCAGTCTCATGGATTGGTTCTGTAGAGATTAACCAACATTAGCAGCTGTGCTCCCATGATCCTCCAGTCTCATAGACTGTTTCTGTAGAGATTCACCAACATTAACAACTGCGCTCCCATGATCCTCCAGTCTCATAGACTGGTTCTGTAGAGATTCACCAACATTAGCAGCTCCACTCCCATGATCCCCCAGCCTCATAGATTGGTTCTGGATAGATTCACCAACATTAGCAGCTCCACTCCCATGATCTTCCAGTCTCATGGATTGGTTCTGTAGAGATTCACCAACATTAGCAGCTGTGCTCCCATGATCCTCCAGTCTCATGGATTGGTTCTGTAGAGATTCACCAACATTAGCAGCTGTGCTCCCATGATCCCCCAGTCTCATAGTCTGATTTATGTAGAGATTCACCAACATTAGCAGCTCCACTCCCATGATCCTCCAGTCTCATGGATTGGTTCTGTAGAGATTCACCAACATTAGCAGCTCCACTCTCATGAACCCCCAGTATCATAGATTGGTTTTGGAGAGATTCACCAACATTAGCAACTGTGCTCCCATGATCCTCCAGTCTCACAGCCTGAATGAGATATCTTACAAGTGTTATGCAGAGTTGTCAAATGGATGAAAATTTGAGTTTTATTTTAACTATTGAGCCATGTTTTGGCTATGGATTGTCAAAATGAACAACACTGGATTTAGAAGAATTATGTATAAAGTGAGTTTGACGTGGGAACTGATGTCTCTAGTGCTATGAAATGGTGACAGATGGTTATAGGTAACAGAGCTGTAAATAGTAAACTGTTATTGTTTTATTTTAATGGTCTGCATGAACATTTGAGTGACAGATTCACCTTCAAAAACATGAAACACTTTCATCAACATTGCATTTCTTTTAAATAATAATAATTCTATGTGGTACACCTGCGTTATAATTTTATGTGGTACATCTGCGTTATTATTTTATGTGGTACATCTGCGTTATAATTTTATGTGGTACATCTGCATTATAATTTTATGTGGCACACCTGCATTATAATTTTATGTGGCACACCTGCGTTATTATTTTATGTGGTACACCTGCATTATAATTTTATGTGGTACATCTGCGTTATTATTTTATGTGGCACACCTGCGTTATTATTTTATGTGGTACATCTGCGTTATAATTTTATGTGGTACATCTGCATTATAATTTTATGTGGCACACCTGCATTATAATTTTATGTGGTACATCTGCGTTATAATTTTATGTGGTACATCTGCATTATAATTTTATGTGGCACACCTGCATTATAATTTTATGTGGCACACCTGCGTTATTATTTTATGTGGTACATCTGCATTATAGTTTTATGTGGCACACCTGCATTAGAATTTTATGTGGCACATCTGCGTTATTATTTTATGTGGTACACCTGCATTATAATTTTATGTGGCACACCTGCGTTATTTTTTTTATTTGGCACACCTGTATTACAATTTTAATAATAATTTTATGTGGCACATCTGTGTTATAATTTTATGTGGCACACCTGCGTTATCATTTTATGCGCCACACCTGTGTAGTAATTGTATGTGCCACACCTGCATAATAGTGGCACACCTGTGCAATAATTTATGTGGCACACCTGTATTATAATTTTATATGCCACACCTGTATTACAATGTTATGTGGCACACCTGCATAATAATTTTAATAATAATTTTATGTGGCACATCTATGTTATAATTTTATGCGGCACACCTGTGTAGTAATTTTATGTGCCACATCTGCGTAATAGTGGCACACATGTGCAATAATTTATGTGGCACACCTGCATTATCATTTCATATGGCACACGTGCATAATAATTTTATGTGGCACACCTGCATAATAATTTTATATGGCACACCTGCATAATAATTTTATGTGGCACACCTGCATTATAATTTTATGTGGCACACATGCATAATAATATTATGTGGCACACCTGTGTTATAGTTTTATGTGGCACATCTGTATAATAATTTTATGTGGCACACCTGTGTAATAATTTTATGTGGCATACCTGCATAATAATTTTATGTGGCACACCTGCATTATAGTTTTATGTGGCACATCTGTATAATAATTTTATGTGGCACAGCTGTGTAATAATTTTATGTGGCACATCTGCATAATAATTGTATGTGGCACAGCTGTGTAAAAAATATTACGTGGCATACCTGCGTTATAATTTTATGTGGCACACCTGTGTAATAATTTTATGTGGCACACCTGTATAATAATTTTATGTGCCACACCTGTGTAATAATTTTATGTGGCACACCTGCATAATAATATTCTGTGGCACACCTGCATAATAATATTATGTGGCACACCTGTGTTATAATTTTATGTGGCACATCTGCATAATAATTTTATGTGCCACACCTGTGTAATAATTATATGTGGCCAACCTGCATAATAATATTATGTGGCACATCTGTGTAATAATTTTATGTGGCACACATGCATAATAATATTATGTGGCACATCTGCATAATAATTTTATGTGGCACATCTGCATAATAATTTTATGTGCCACACCTGTGTAATAATTATATGTGGCCAACCTGCATAATAATATTATGTGGCACATCTGTGTAATAATTTTATGTGGCACACATGCATAATAATATTATGTGGCACATCTGCATAATAATTTTATGTGGCACATCTGCATAATAATTTTATGTGACACACCTGTGTAATAATTATATGTGGCCAACCTGCATAATAATATTATGTGGCACATCTGTGTAATAATTTTATGTGGCACACATGCATAATAATATTATGTGGCACATCTGCATAATAATTTTATGTGGCACATCTGCATAATAATTTTATGTGACACACCTGTGTAATAATTATATGTGGCACATCTGTATAATAATTTTATATGGCACAGCTGTGTAATAATTTTATGTGGCACACCTGAGTTATATCTGCCTTGTAATTCATTTTCACTAATAATTTTATGTTAAATTATTGTAAGAAACAAAACTCCATACAGAAAGCATTAGATAAACCAAATTACATCTATTCTAATTTCTATTAATATATACTGTATCTCACCCATATCTTCCCAATCTTTAATTTCTGTTTTCTTTTTTAATCCTTTGCGCCTGTCATTTCTGTGATGCGTTCCGCCCAGTACATGACATACCAATGTGCCCCGACTCACTGTAGTAAAACATGAAAACAAAATGGCAGCTCCAACTTGCTAATAAATGCAAATATATAGAAAAAGCTTAAAGGGGACATACATCCAGCTGTAGAATTTTATTTTTATATCCATGTACATCATTGTTTGTCTAGCGTCCACATGTTGAAGTTTCTAGGATTGCTACCTCCCTCGCTGTTTAACGCCTGGCTGTCCCAGCTTGGACAGCCAATCACAAAGGAAGAGGACGGAGCCGTAAAATACATCATTAACAGACAGTTGTCAAGAGAGGACTTAGAGACAGCAAGTAAGTGGGTTTCTCAGTTTGCTGTGCTTAATAACCCAGTTGTATATGTTAATAAGAGTATGATAAAAGAATATTTTTTAATTAAATGCATTCAATTTATTCTACATCAGCTAACACTATATATATTATTCCCCTTCATGTGAATGTTACAGGAATAAATAAAAAAGGGTTATTTTTAGTGATGAGGACAATTGGGCCTCAGTAAAGGGAATCTTGTTATCTATTGAGAAAACAAAACCCCTCCCACTTCCCTAACGTACGCTCATTTGTGCAGAGAAGAGCTGCTGGTAGAGGGGATTGGACACATGAAAGGTAAACCCTTGTAGGGGGTCTAGTAGATTGGTTTGGGGGGATTGTTCTCGCACACATACCAGCCACTGGTGAGGGTTATCTTTTCTATAATAGCCACCAGTTATGAGCCTGCTTTGTACACTAGCCAACAGAATTAATTCTGCTTTGTGCAATTACCACTAAAATTGACTTTGCTTTGTAAACTGCTCAGCAGACTTAGAGGTAGGGCAGGCCATAGGTGGCAGCAGGCCTAAGGTTCTGATTTGGTACTTGTCGCTTCCCTCCCTCAGTCTAAATGACCTGTCACTTATCACTATGCTCTAAACAGGTACTTACTATTCTCACTAATTATTTTAAAGAGTTGCTCACAACTAGGTAGCCCCAAGCTAGGTTACATAAGTGTGTGGTGGAAGAATACCCAGAGCTCTTGTAGAAACACTGCACACTTTAACACACAGTGATTCCAAATCAATATATCAGCAACATTGATTATAATGTTACAATAACATTTACAAAATAGATAGTGTGCTGTATTTAAAAACATTAAAGAACAATGAAAATATAATTTTAAGGCAGAGCCCTAACCTCATGTATTACTCCCCTATTGGCTGCTCCCGGTATACTATATTTGTGCAATACCTGTGACCCAGCCAGTTACTGCTATCTGATTTTTATGTATACTGCACATGTTCCTTCCCATATATCAAAGTACAAGGATCGCTACATCAAGCATGTTAGTGCAAGTAATTCACCATATCATCCCTGAAAAGAGAAAACCCACTGTTCAGAGTATACAACAATTGGCATCACTGGAAGCTGCCTGACTGTAATGCAGAAAACAAATATGGGCACAGTGGCAGTGCTGGGGTCTTGGATGTCATATCATACTATGTACATACAGACTGTGGACATGATTCATTGAAGCATGCAAAATTAGCATATTGATCCGTATTTATCTCAAAGCGGATCTGAAGAAACGCCTCTTGTTGAATCGGGGGTAGTTACGCTCTGCATATGGGGCACTTACCATATTCACACAGACACACTGCAGGATATGTACAATACATATGTGGAATATAAAGTCCCTTCAGAACGCACAGGAACAAAAAGTCATCAATTATTGTCACCTGTTAATAATATAATCATTAATGTAAAAATATTAAAAAGTTTTTTTCTTTTCTTTTTTTCCATGAAATACATTTATCAGGATGTTATTAATGTCTACTGTACATAAAATGTATTTTTACAGTTGCTCCTGATTGTAAACACATGTTCTAGCATGTATATGTGACCGTCATCACCTGAGCATTTACACCAGACTTGTAGCTGGTACGAGTAATACGACTGAAATTCATGTACCTTAGAGGTGCGCAAAGCTTGAATCAGATGCTGCTGCGTGCGTTAGAGCTTAGCGCCCTTACTGTACAATAACTACGTGCATACGCCCAGTCCCCGTTCCTCCACTAAAATCGTAGGCTGTCGGAAGTGTCCTTTGTGTTCAAGGTTGAATTGGATGTACTTGAGTTTACTGGGGTATAGTCAGTTTCTCAACATGCGTAGAGCAAATTAATACAAATTACGTTCCGTAATGAATCAGACCCTGTATTTCTGCCTGGGTCTCAGGCAGGTGCTCCAGTTTCCATCTAAAGGCATACTGAAAGGCTAATTGGCATCTAAAGTAACGTCCTGATGTGTGTGTGTGTACATGCATGTGTATGTGTTTGTGCAGCGGTTGCAGGGAAATTAGACTGTAAGGGGCATATTCAATTAGCCACAGAGTGCGTCCGGAACGGTCGCGAAGGCACCCCACAGTGATGTAATATCTCACAGATTTCTCTTCATCCCACATAGGAGTGAGAGAAGAAATCTGAGGTATTGAGGTACCGTAGTACCTGAAATGTGCGCATCCGCGATGCTGAGTTACCGTAGTACCTGAAATCATGCGCAGTAGCGATGTTGAGGTATCGTAGTATCTGAAATCATGCGCAGTCGCAATGTTGAGTTACCGTAGTACCTGAAATCATGCGCAGTAGCGATGTTGAGGTACCCTAGTACCTGAAATCGTGTGCAGTCATGATGTCGAGGTACCGTAGTATATGAAATCGTGTGCAGTCATGATGTGGAGGTACCGTAGTACTTGAAATCATGCGCAGTCGCGATGTTGAGGTACCATAGTACCTGAAATCATGTGCAGCCGCGATGTTGAGGTACCATAGTACCTGAAATCATGTGCAGCCGCGATGTTGAGGTACCATAGTATCTGAAATCATGCGCAGCCGCGATGTTCGGACGAGCATCGTGGCTAATTGAATGCCCCTAAGTGCCACCAGTGTCGGACTGGGGCATGAAGGGCCCACCGGGGACTGCAACGCTAGGGGCCCACCAGAGGTGGTGTGGCCAGCCATCATAGAGGCGAGACCAGACACTAAAGGGAGAGTGGTCAGCCCACGAAGGACAGCTAGCACCATAGTGTAGTATATAAAGAATGTTGTGTGCTCATCCTTCTCTTTTAAAATGACAGGCTGACTGCGCACTTAGTTACTAACCTGCTCATGCTCCTCTGGGCGGTTGGATATCTGGAACTCCTACTCTCATCTGCCCTGCTCAAAGTGAAAAACACACTACCGCGCAGGTTCAGAGAGCCCAGACGCAACTCTCTACACCTGTGTGGTAGTGTGTTTAACGGGAGTGTTTGGCATAAACGGGGGGGGGGGGGTTTCGCTCTACCCCTACTGTTGCAAGAGCAGCATTAACACAGGTTATCCCTCTCTACGAACTAATAATATACTGAAAGTTAAGCGCTCATTGGCTTATGTATTATTCCAAGTGTAATGCTAATAATAAAATTTGTATTCTTTTATCTTGAATACAATTCGTATTTTTCTATATCTTGTATTAGGCTGTGAGCAAGAGGCTCAGTTCAATTAGTGGGATAACATTTAATGTTAGTTTTATCACAATTTATTGAATCCTGGTTAAAATACATAAAAATACATTAATATAGACAAATAAAATACTCCAATTAAACCACAGTATTTATATTATGAGGCATTGATTTCTATATACATACATATGGTATGGCATCAATTGAACATACATAAAAAATCAGACAAACCTAGATATATAGACCTGGACTAGTCTAGCTACTGGGAGGCAAATGGCAGTGGGTATAAATGCTGCATTGATCCAGATATAACACAGTCACTGATATCTCAATAAAATAATGTTCATAGCATACAAGTCCAGTAGATGGGAATTGGTATTTCTTTAAGTCTCTGCTAGTGCAATATAAATATTCAGATCACTGTCCACATATATCACATGGTTATTGCTGCGATGCTTTCAAATTTAACTTTGTTTACTTGCAGTTGCGATGTATATAGAGATGGTGGCCGGGTACCCAGGGTGCTGAAATCAGAGGATGTTTCTCGTGGTCCGTGTTTGTTACTGTTGGAGAGGAAGGTGCCTGCGTTCCACTGCGGAACGCATCTGTCCCTTCCTGTTCTCACATATGTCCAAAAGATGAATTGTATGCAAGTCGGGAGTCAGCTGTTTTCTTAGCTCCTCCCTAACAACGGAGGGGGCGTGGCTATAATGTGGCGGGGCCTACCGGTGGATAGTCCTGCTGCCCTGCAGGCCAGTCCGAGCCTGAGTGCCACTAGGTCAGCAACCAATGTGCCTGAATAAAATTGATTGTGCAGCACTACGTAATATGTTGGTGCTGTACAATTAAAGAATAATGATAATTATGATCAGTAGATAGAACTTTCTATAGCCAGAGTTTAGCTGCTAAATAAAATGTTTATTGGTGAGAAACACCTCATTCAATAGATATGTATGTGCAAGACATCTTGGTTGGGTGAATTATTGTTTACATTTGTCTAGGCAGCGCTATTACAGTTTACGCCTAAAGTAGCAAAGTATCAAACAGCCCCAGCTCCTATGTTGTCATCTGCTGTCTCTATACTAAGCTTGTGACTACTCAGCTCGGGTTATGTGCTGACAAATCAGGCTACTTTATCTTGTATGAATTTGACACATAGACAAAGTCTTGCTAATCCTCCTGACACATAGTCCCATTCATAACCACAGGCCTGCACCTTCAGCATCACATGCAGTCTTTACTTCTCTTTCTGCATTCTTTCCATGATACCCTCTAGGAAGAGAGACCGTGGCTAAGATCTGGGAGCTTGATTCATTGAGTTATATGACAGTGGGATTGATCTCCATACATAGCATGCTCTAACTGAGCTGTGAAATGTAGTTATAGGTGTGTTAAAAGGCTATAGGATGATATGCAATGGGGCTTGCGTTGTTTCATAAGACTTGAGCTATGCAATGTTTCTGTGCAGCATGGCTGCCAATTAGGTTCGCAATGGAGGTGAGCATTTTTGGTGGCATAAATGTGGACCCTTCAACATTTTATTATAGGGCCCAATAATGCCTAGTAATTTCCATAGCGGCCTTCAGCAGACTATGCTGCTATATTCGTAAATGTTTTGCAGAGAAAGAAGGATACATGGTACCGATATTTCAGTAAATAATAATAATAATAAGTCATACGCTCTAGTGGAATCAAAAGTGATTTAAAGTAACTTTTAAAAAGTAGCAAAATATCACACAAGCTCTATATATCAAATGGAAAACCCAGAATTATAAAGCGACAGATTGTGATGACATTGTTTTGTGTTTATATACGTGTGCGCCAGTGGAATGTCTAACCTGAAAATGGCATTGAGAGGTATTTACCATTTGAGGCAGGTGTTGCTGGCAGGCCAATGTTGCTTTTGTTAACTCTTGTGAGAAGTATGGAGGATTTGAGCACTTGGAGAAGGTATTGGAGACAAGAGAATGGTTTTGGTAACTATGTGGGTGTCATGGGTAGGAAAGTAGAACTCATTGAGGCGACATAGATCCATTCAATGTAAACTGTGCCAGGCGGGGGCAATAAAAATTGTTTATAAAAAAAAAATTGGGCTTGTACCACCCCCTTGTATTTGGAGAGGTATTAACCATAATGCAGGTCACTGTGGAAGACAGAGGTTTTTTTTTAATTTATTTTAATCATTCTACTGTTTATTTCATTTTTTAAAACTAAAATCATTTTTAATTTAATTTTTCACTTTATACATGACCCTTTTCCCCAGTGTAGCCGAAGGGGGTGCAAGTGATGATCATTTGCTTATCTGCAATCTGTTATTGTTCATCCAGATTCCCTCACACAGCGACAAAATCATAGATTTAGGGGACGCCGGGATCAGGACACAAATGTGCTTTTATAAGCAGTACGGCGGTTGTACGGCTGTTTCCGGTAGTGGAGAAACCCCAGGGTCTCCACCCGCCCTAGCGATAGCTGCTAAACAGCAGGGATCTCTCCACTATAGAAGTGACTCTTCCGGGTCCAAAAGGAGAATCCCAGTTTTGAACAACTTTTGAAGTGTTAAAAACGCTAATGGGGAAAAGTAAAAACATAATATTGTTAAAAATAATGAATACAAAATCTGGGAAAAAAGTTTAGGGGGTATATAATCAACCAGCGAGATGCATGTACAACCAGCTGCAGGAATAGAAGCCAGCAAGGTAAATTCTATGGCGGACTCCTAGGAGTGGCATAGCAGTGTAATACGGGGTCAGACTGACCCACCCGGGTATCGGGGAAGTCTCAGGTGGGTCCCACTGCCTGAGAGTCTTGGTGCTTTTTCCTAGGGGGCTGGGGGAAGACTGTACTCAGGTCATACACACACTATTTCATGGGCTTCTACCAATGCATTCCCCCAATGAGTCCTTCATGCCCCAGTCCGACGTTGGTACACTACAATATACGCCATTGGCAATTAAATGGCTAAGCTAATCCTGCATTTGAAGTTTGAAATCTGAAATAAACTGGAAAATATGAAGCTAGACAAAATTATGTGAAAACAAATATTAATAGGCAATAAAATGAGTAAATCAATGCCAAGGAGAGAATATCTCGTGAAATACAATGGAATCATTTATTTTACGGCTATAGAGCAGACATGTTGCTTATGAAATTCCCCTGGTTTGCAGTAACACATAGACTTTGTTTCACCATAATGACGTAACTTCCAACAACACATATTTCACCTAGTACACAATGTTCTGTTCCCATTTATTTCTCTGATTTTCCAGTTTAATTATCTTTGGTTGGGTATAAAAAGAACCTGTTGCCTACGCCATCATGAACGTTTATTTATATGGCACCACAGATACCGTAGCGTCGGACAATCATCTTACAGATATGACATACATGAGTATAATAAAAATAGTAAGAGATATATGAAAATAATTAATCATAAAATATGTACATGAATAGTCATGAGCTAGTGACTACTCCTAATAAGGAAAGCGGTACGAATTCCATGCGTGTGATTGAACAAACAGCAGGAGATTCAACTTAAGACATAACAAAAGGATTGTACATGGTGGACAGACATGAGACATAGGGTAGGGTGTAGAGAACCCTGCCCGTCAGAGCTTACATTCTAGAAATAGGGGGAAATGAGTTAGTACGAGCAAATAGGACATGGTGGATGGAGAAAGTAGAGGAGCAGAGTAGGTAAGCATGAAGAGGTGAGTTTAGAGGGAGCATTTGAAAGATTATAGATTGATAGCAGGGGCGCACGGAGGATTGGTGGGGGGGGGTTCTCCCCGCCGACCCAAAAAAAAACCAAAAAAAAACGGAGAGAGAGCAGCTCAGTTTCGCCAGCGCTGTCCTAAACAGCAGCCACGCCGCTGTCTAAGAAGCGTCTGCGGCGGACGCTTCTTTGACAGCGCCGCGGCTGCTGTATAGGACAGTGGCCACTTAGTTAGCGCAGGGGGGGTTTCTAGAGACTCAGAAACCCCCCCTGTGTGCGCCACTGGATAGGGCGAGGTAAGGATTTCCATAGGTGGGGAGCAGCGTGGGAGAAGTCTTGGAGTGAGAGGAGGTTATGAGGGGGAAGAGAGTTGAAGGTCAGAGGAGGAACAGAGTGGTCGAGTTGGGGAATACCTTTCAAAGAGGTCAGAGATGTATGGAATGGAAGTGTTAGTGAGGACCTTGTAGGTAAAGGTGATGTTTTTTGTAAAATTTTAAATACTCTGGTATTAAGAAAGAGCTGAACTGAGCGCCTGGTTTGTCTTCTGAAACCTACTAAAAGTAGTAGTTATTGTAACCTATGAATGGTGGTAACATCAAGGACTTTGTCTGTTATCATATTAGCAAAGTGTTGTCTACATTATTAAACACCAAGTGCAGGTTCTATAGCAGAAGTAGTCAACCTGAGACTGTGGCTCTACATCTATTGTCGAATCACAGTTCCCAGTAATCACTGCCAATTTTTGTTATTTTTTTTTTTAAATCTGTTTCTTTTCGACAACAACAGATAAAATAGCGAAATATTAAAGACAACAGTAAAATAAGGTTATTATATGAGACTGAGTCACTGAGCAAGAGACATTACATATAACATTATAACGGTGCACTTGGTAGAGAGCCAAAGCGCCTTTGACTAGCAGTATTCAAAGGACATATGCTTCCGGCTGTTATCTAGTACACCGTCGAGAAAGAAATCCCAAGGTCAGAACCTAGGGGATACCATGTTGTTGTTTTTTCCTTAATGTGGAGGAAAGTATAAGGAGGGAAGGATGCTGACATAAGTAAGGGAGGATGAAGCAGGGGGGCATAGCTTCGAGAGAGAAGAGAAGGAAGGGAGAGAGAGGTGAAAGTAGAAATATAAAAGCCTCCGGGGCAGGGTTGTCTGCACAACTGCCGTCCTCGGGCAGAGAAAAGAGGGGGGGGGGGATAGTGAGAGGGGCTCCCAAGAGCAGGGCTCGGGCGTCATGGGCCCAAGAAGCGATGCATTGCCAATTTTATTTTTTTGCATATTTGAATTTGATAATATAAGATGTAATTTTGATGGCTCTGCTGAGGTAAAGTTGAAATTCATCTGTGGAATTAAAATTATCATTAGACATTTGTAAAATGGGAGAGTGATTTCAGGACTTCTCTGTACCATGTTCTAGCAGAGACAGTATCAGTCAAAGGCTGATTTAGATGAAACAATATGAAGACTGTTTTTTGCTGACCCTATGAAAGGAGTATGATACAACTTTAAAATATCTTAAAGGATAACTTCACTTTAAACTAATTTCAAATAGTAAATCCCTACTAATATAAGAAACATTCAACATTACCTTCCCGTAACTATTCTTCACAACAGTTCTGTCCTCTTGTAAAGAATGAGTGTTTTTATAGCTGGGGCTGTAAATCACAATGGCTGCAGGGGGTGAGAAGAATGCAGTTATACTGGTGCATATGGTTGTTACTGGCAACAATTGTCAACAATGCAAAAAGCAGAGAGTCTTTAGGGAGTGACAGGCAACCTGATATACCTCAGGGGCTGCATTGGCAGCCATCTAACCTCCAAAAGGGGCCGGACATTAACTTTAATCTCAGTAATAAGTTAAAACAATACATTTAATCAAAAAAAGATACACCTGTCTCTAATAACATATCAGCAGGCATTTTAAACAAATGTTACGAGCTTTAACAGACGATAATCTGACAATAAAGCAGGAAGGAGCTAGGGGCCACAGGGGAATGGTCAGAGGGCTGCATGCACCACTAGGGCCGTCATTCTTAGTGAAGATGTTTCATATAATAGTTGGAACCAGTGAGTGTGAACTCCCCGGCACCCCGAGAAAGACTGGCAATTTCCCTGAAGCCAGGCCAGGGAAGCGGTGGGCAGAGCCACCACAGAGAAAACACTGGGGAGAAGAACTTGTAATGACTACATCTGTGTGCTGGAGAGCAGTGGCCATATTTTTGTACTACACCATCTGCTCCTGGAGAGTGGTGGCCATTTTCTTGTAGCACACCCAGTGCCGGATTAAGGGAATGGAGGCCCCTGGGCCCCCCCCCCCCGTGATCCAAGCTGCACGCCCCCCGGCACTTACCACCTTCTCCTCCTTCCCCGGCGCACTGTACGCTCTTTACTGAGGAGATCTGGTGAGAGTGAGACTCACGAGATCTCCTCAGTAAGGAGATTGCAGCGCGCCGGGGAAGGACCGCAGTAAAAGTGCTCAGCAGCACTGACCACCCCCGACCGATCAATACTGCTGCTGAGCACTTTCAAGGGCCCCCTGGATGCCATAGGCCCCTGGGCTGTAGCCCAGTTAGCCCTATGGTTAATCCGGCCCTGAGCACACCTCATCCTGGTAAGGAGGTGTGCTACAAGAAAATGGCCACCACTCTATAGCAGACTGATATAGTCATTCTCCCCATTCTGAGAGAGAGAAAAATGGGGGAGAGGGGCTGAGAAATAGAGAGGGGGGCTGTGGTAGTGAGAAAGGTTGTTAGAGAGAAACAGTGGGGGAGAGGGGAAATATATTCATGTATGCTATATATATATATATATTTCATCTGAAGGCGTTGGAGACACCCCTGGGTAGCACAAGATAGCTCATGGGTGAAGACATGCCCCTTGGAGGAGCCATGCTACATGCGGCTCTTAGGTGATGTATATCATCATCATCATCACCAGCTATTTATAAAGCACCACTAATCCCGCAGCGCTGTACAGAGAACTCACATCAGTCCCTGCCCCATAGGAACATACAGTCTAAATATATATATATATATAAAAATGTGGAAAGACAACGGCGCTCAGTGCAGACACCAATGATCACGTGTTTAAAACCTGTGCTCAAAATATTTAAAGTCACATACATTAGGCTGCTTCCCTTTGATACATCAGCTTGCAGATGTACAATCTAAATACACAAACGAAAAAAAGAAGCGCCAGAACATAGTGTGATATTGCCAAGTCAGAGCAGTGATCAGATTAATTATCAAATTATCCTCGTACCAGATAAATAATATAATTTCGCTTATCTGAGACAATATCCCTCTGCGAACTCCAGATCCTTCTTATGCAGATTAGGGTATTCCAAACTAAAACTCAGATAGAAAATAGCAAACAATAGAGTAGTGCGTTTTTAACAAAAGTGAAACATCATTTAATTCATAAAATTGTATCCATAGACAACAAATCAATGCCCGTATATTGAATAAAATCAATTCAAGCTTATCTGTCCACTGTCCAGTTAAGATCTCGCCAAACACCGGTAATCCTGGCTCCTTTACATCAATATACTGACAGGAGATATGATTCCTCAGCCCTCTCAGGCAGGTGACAATGCGTCCTCAGCTGATGAGTCAAAACGCGTGCACCTCAAAACGATCCTTGACGCGTTTCGTCTGTTAGACTTTATCAAAAGGATACAATTTTATGAATTAAATGATGTTTCACTTTTGTTAAAAACGCACTACTCTATTGTTTGCTATTTTCTATCTGAGTTTTAGTTTGGAATACCCTAATCTGCATAAGAAGGATCTGGAGTTTGCAGAGGGATATTGTCTCAGATAAGCGAAATTATATTATTTATCTGGTACGAGGATAATTAGATAATTAATCTGATCACTGCTCTGACTTGGCAATATCACACCATGTTCTGGCGCTTCTTTTTTTCGTTTGTATATATATATATATATATATATATATATATATATATATAGTTTTGCAAAGTTGTATTCATGGAAGTAATATATTATAACTATGCAATTTACTGGTTATATGAGAGATATATTGCTACATATATTTATGACATCCCCTTTAATTTAAGAGTAAACTGAAACAAAAAAATGTGTCTTTTGAATAATTTCACATGTCACATTCAAATGATGAAAACTTCACGTCAAGGATTGTAGCCAAGGGCATTAAGGATTTTCTAATATTTGATGTTATCAGTCAGCACGATTCTGTCCTAGGAGTTCACTAAAAACACATTGATATTAATTCTTCCCCATAAACATGTATGTGCAGAGCTGTGGATAATCAGACTTTACAGGCGTGAAGAAGTGTGCCTTAGGTCGCAATGTGAAAGTATTGGGTTTCAAACTGCAGCAAACACATCAAATACAACTGCTTATCAGCAACATGCAAAACGTACAGAGACTGATGTAATAACAAATGGCCAAACAATGTTATTACTGAAACATTTAGGCCCATTTACTAATGGTAGAATGTGCTGATAATGGGTACATTTACTTTCGAACAAATGCACATAGTTGTCCGCTTACTGCATGTTTGAGGAACTGCCCCATAAAATCACTCTGTGTGATCCTTTTGCAGAACCAAGGAAATGCACAAGATAGTAAAGAGGGCAAAGGTCACTTCAAAGACCGCATACTATAACTTAAGTATCCTCCCTCCCACTTTCATTCATTTACATTTTTTTCTACAAATATTCCACTCATGTATGTCTTAAAAAAGTCTTAAAAAAGTCAAGAGTGTGAGACTGTCTTTATTACTAGTGTCACTATTCTATATGTGTTAGGAGCCTTGGCAGCAGTCTCCTTGACGACCGGGACGTCATTTCCTGCAGTTGGTCCGACCTTTGCCAAGGCCACGGCCGGACGCCGAGCGCTCCAAACAGCGCGCACCGGCAAATAGTGCAGCCAGGTGCATACACTAAGGCTTCCCAGCCTGTCGGCTGATTAATGTGGCACTCAATTAAATTAATCCGGGCCTGTGTGTAATTGCAGGGCTGAGCCCTGATTGATTGGTCTCAGTATATTAGGCAGGGAGAGCTTAGCCTCCTTGCCGGTTATAGCACTTACTGACCCAGTTTGCTGACCTGCTCCTGTCTGTTTGTTGGATCCTATCCTGTGAATACTCTGCCTGTTGAATTTCCTGTTGTGACCTTCTGCCTGGACTTTGGACTCTGCCTGTTTGCCCGTGACCCTGACCCTTTGGCCTATACCTTGGACTCCGCTACTTTGCCTGTGACCCTGACCTTGGCGTGTTTGCTGACTACTCTGCCTGCTTGTGACCCTTGACCTCGGCTACTGTCTGACTATACGCTGCCTTCTATTCAGCCTCCTGGCCTGCCGCTACGGGCCTGTATTACCAACTCACACTATGCCTGGAGTTAAGTCCTGGGGGCATCTGAGTACCGGTGAGCATATAAAGCTCTAAGGGAAAGGTGGCTGCTATAGGTGAAGACCTCCGCTATCTTGTTCTGTGAGTTGCTGATCAGACCGCCAGCCTAACAATAAGTTGGATGTTTTATTACATTGGTAGTGTTGATTCTATAAATTAGCTTCTCTGTATAAAGTGCGTCTGGAGGTGTAAAAGACGCCCTATTGAAAGTTTACACTGATGTCCAATCTCAGCTACCTCTGACAATGTATAACAATACTTTTTTTTTTTTTTTACATTAATTAAATAAATTATAGTCTGTCTTTGTTGTATACAGGTGTCCTGTGCTATCTAGTGGCACACATATGTATAACTTTTAAATCAAAGGCTATCACTATCAGGGCATTTATACCTGCCCTACAGTGGGTGCAAAGATACGGATGAAAGCAAGCGCGCACCTATCAGAAAACCAGGACTTAAATCAGCCACATCAGCGTCGTAACACCCTTACTGGCCTACGCTAGTCCGCCCCTTCCATCCCCCGTTCCGCCTCTCAAGTCATGAGTCATTTGCATTAAGACATGAGTTGCATGCAATTATGTTCGTTGGCGTAACGTCCGTTTCTGGGCATGGGCCGAGCTATTTCATGCAAGATACGCTACACAAACTAACTTACGTCCAAACATGAATCAGGTTCTGGGTTTTTAGAGCATTATACTAGCTTGTGATGACACAGAAATTTACTTACAAACAACCTGTTTCACCCTTCTTAAGGCTCATCAGTGTAGGATAGGATTTTCTAGCCAGCATATCACACACTATAAAGGCAGCCTCACAGACACTTTTCTATAACTTATCTCATTGTTTCAATGAGGCGTTCTCTATAGCGGTCTGCTTTGACATTTTAGAGGTTGTTATTTAGCAGGTGGTACATATAGCTATTTCTCAATTCTAATATATATTATAGAGACAAATGCATATATAAATGCACAAGTCTTTTAACCACGAAAATAATGTGTTGAAAATTTGAATGACAGCCATGCTCTTCGTTTATGTTCAACAGCGGTAATTTATTTCAAAGCAGAGAATATTTTCATATTGCTTTTTTGTATGTGTTCAGCAAAACTTATGGGTATAAGACAACTGCTTTTTTTAAGTTGTGTTTCAGTACATTATTGTCTTAGTACAGTTTCCCTTTAAAAGACCGAGACAGTAATATTCTCCAAGTGGCAGGCTAAGCAGAACAGACACTTTTAGTGCATGGCTGGGAACCAACCAAACTACTGAGTTTATCCAAAGTTACCATTAGGCATTTGCAAGAAATTTCTGTCTCGGAGTCAAAACTCCTTCCAAAAAAGTCATATCTCATTGTCATAGATCCATAGATGGATCTTAATACAAAGAAGGAGCTGTCTTCTCAGAGGGGGAAAAAACGAATGTACCTGTAACTATTGTAGAAGTTGTTAGTGAGATGTATAGTAACATATATATGGTCAAGTATGGTCAAGTTTGTATTTAAGAAATATGCAGTTAATTGCAATTGTGTACCTCATATCCTTATTAAACACTGGCTAATACAGTGGTGGGCAACAGGTGACCCAACGAGCCTTCACCTGCGGCCCTCCAAACGGCTGATACCAATCTTATCAGAATGAGGTTAGCTGGCTTCCGTGTCATGTGACCTCCATGCAGGGCCGTCTTTCCGACTGGGAATGATGGGCAGGTGCCCGGGGGCCCAGCGGACAAGGGGGCCCGAGGGACTTTTGTAAAAAAAAAAAGCAAAAAAAAGTACCTTTTGTGGCCACCTGATGACATCATCACGCCCGGAATTCACTGCGAGCACAGCACGGAGGAGCAGAGAACAGCGACGAAGAAGAGAAGAGGATCGAACTCAAACAGGTAAGTTAAGGGGGTTCTGAAAAAAAAAAGTGAGATATATATATATATATATATATATATATATATATATATAAAATCTCATAGTGCCACATAGTGAACTGTTTTTTGCCATAAACTATTTATACTTTTCGTTTTACCTGACCCAGGACGTGCTGTAGCCCGTCAAAGGGATGAAAAAACCCAAGAAAAGTATGAATTATGTATTTTTTTACACATACACACACATATATTATATGTGTATATATATATATATATATATATATATGGGCCCCGGTGCACTGCTTTGCCCGGGGGCCCATAATGTTGTTAAGATAGCCCTGCCTCCACGTGAACAGTAACTTCCGAGTCCCGCGGCATACCCAGAGGAGGAGGGGGTGCACTGCCCTCTCCCTCCTTCCTCTATGCGGCCCCTTTGAAGGCTGGAGGCCCGCCACCTCTTTCACATTGCCCGTCATTGGCCTAACACCTCCCATATGGTGATTTTGATGCATAATAAGTAAGTAAATAATACTAACAATAGTTATTATTATTTACTTACTTATTATGTCAGCAAGATAACAAAGGGGACAATAGTTTAGAAAATAAGCATATAGCAATTTCTGGATGTCCCATTTCAGTGGTTCTACCCTGGGCCATTCTAGCCTTCTGTGGTAGATACAGTTCATCCCGGAGTATATTCTAGGGGTAGGTACTACGTTTGGAAAATGAAAGGTTAAATAGCCCGGCATACACGCACCTCCATCCCTCCTCCTCTCCCCTTTTTCTTCCTCACATTCCATTAAAAGTATGTGCCTTTCTTTATTTGTTAATAATATTTAACCTTCTTTGGCGCCTGCTTGTACTTCAGCCCCCCTTCTAGGTTTCTTGTAGACAAGCCCCGAATTTGTTAAAAGTACACTTGATGACACATAAATATGACGATCTGTCAGAGCCCAGCTAAACAGCTCTGACAGATCTGCAGATACACAGTCCGTAGCACAAGCTGACATTCTCAGTGTCTGAAACGTTTCTCGCCCCCTCCTTTTCTGCACAATACTACTTATATACACATCTAAGCCAGATCATGGCAACCTTCATCGTATCGTAACTGGAGACTAGAACTGCTGCACAGTTTACAAAACTACAGAGTATGGAAAGTGTGTTTCTAGTGTGACAAAAGTTTTTAGGAGCTAAAAATCTATACATATCTATGGATTGCATTAATCACAGATATGTATAGATTGTTAGCTCATCGGACTACAGACCTGTGTCCTCCTGTGTCTTCTGTACTTACTGTAGTTAAACTTATTAATTCTGCAGCTAGGATTTTTCTAGACATGAAATGTATTAGTATATGAAGCCGTCAATAGATATTTCATATAATTCTTAAGAGAAATAAGAATATTATCTAGAACCTGTGGTCCTAAATTGAGAATTCATAGTGTGCATGGGCAGTGCAATCATTATGGTTATAGTGAGATGAACTATAAGGAGTCCAAGAAACATTCTCTAAAAATAATGCAGTAAGTGCCTTCTTATAACAGGCCAAGGGAGTAACCATAAGTGGTGGGGTGGTTTTGGTTCCCGAAACTGAGGGGACACCAGAGCTCAAAAGAGTGGAGCGGAGACTTCTTCTGAGTAACACAACGCATCAGTATGTGTATGCTCAGGAGAGGCCCACCACTCTATCAAGAGCAGAGGACAGGACTGGGGGAAGGAGGACACGGAATCGCCAAGCCCCTGCCCAAATTTTGCTATGTTACCCGGCAATGCACTCTTCTACCTCTATAATAGACAGTATCCATATTCACAGCTAGTTTATAACAGCAAGGAATATCAAAGGGACGTTATTTTCCAAGCATGGAACCAGTCAGAGATCCAGAAAACCAACTTCCAGTTGGGTTATTGCTGTACCAATGTAGCATTTGGAAGCCAGAACTATAATTCTTAAAGTCACACTTATTTGTACAAAAAAAGGTAAGATAAGACTGGGGTCAGCTAATGTCACCAAACTATGCTTATTGGACCTTGTTGCTGTCTGCATGTTATATTTATGGCTCTGCATACTCATCCGTAGCCATGCTTGTAGACTAGCAGTTATGAATGAATGGAGTGAACTCACCTTAAAGAGGGGTGTACCCCTGTCACCTAAAGCCTCACAAGAGTGCTGAATGGGGGAGCTATATTGAGCTGCCAATTTCTTACACAGTATATTAATAATGCATTAAATTGCATGCCGATGATCAACTGAAAATGCCCACCGTGGTGGGAGTGGGCATAGCATCAACGGACAATTGAAAATAACAGAGGACCTGATGGATTGAGTGGAACCCTGAAACCCATCAACGTAATATTTTAGAGTGAAAATGTAAGTTATAACATTCCATTGCTTACAAGATAAGTGTTAAGTGTGGGTGTATTGTTATATATACTAATATAAATATATACTAAAATATATATATATATATATATATATATATATATATATATATATATATATATATACATACAAGTTAACCCGTGCATGATACTCATGCATTCTAGTCAAATCAAGCTACTTAAGGTGTTAAAAAGGTTCTTGTCATGCATTTGGGCCATAGCCCAGGCCTCCTCAGGGGAAGAGCGTTACTTCCCGATGCAAGCGCCCTTTTTTAACGTGGTTTTGTCCACATGTCACCACCTCATCATTCTTCTCCATCACCTCATCCTTCATTTTCATTGCCACATCTATCCAGATGTCTATCCAGACACAGGGATCTCTCTCAGCGGTCCTGAGTATCACACTTCTCTCACTCTGTCACCCCCGGCAACCACCAACCACTCCCCACTGTCACCCCCGGCAACCACCAACCACTCCCAACTGTCACTTCTCCTTCAAGAAATATATATATATTTTTTTAAATCTTTATAAACACTTTTAACAATTAACAAATTAAATTAACAAATTAAAAACATCTTAGTATACCAAATTTCAGCCCTTTCTGAGTTATTTTTTCCACACACACTAAGAATTTAGTAGGTCAGTGTATAACTCTGCCCAGCAGGTGGCGCTGCAGCTTGGTTTTATTTTTTCCACACACAGACAGACTAACACACGCCACTAGACATTTATATTATAGATAACTATGTAAATATGTTACTCTATATAATGTGTTATTAGTGTACAGCAGTCATGTCAATTTAGTGTTTTAGAAGCTACATGCAGCCCTTCATTCATTCATTGCGGCCCTTAATTTTGCTGAAGATCCCATTTTTTCCCCTATCATTTTCCTATTTTGAGCATCAGCAGAAGACCTGTGCTTCAACGTGACATCTGCAGCTAATCATTGTAAAGGAAGAGGATCTTAAGCTTGTTAGATTCATTTAAATCACCAAAGCATACAGGGTAAAACATCATGTCATTGCTATGTAGCTATCATGCGGTTACGACATCGGGACCCTTGACCTTAGGTTTCTCCAGATATTACTTATGAAAGATGTTCTTCAAACAT
Organism: Mixophyes fleayi; assembly: GCF_038048845.1. Lineage (NCBI taxonomy): Eukaryota > Metazoa > Chordata > Amphibia > Anura > Limnodynastidae > Mixophyes > Mixophyes fleayi. Next base: position 76,677,885 of record NC_134412.1, read on the forward strand.
TCTGCATGAACATGTTTGACAGGTACTCAACATCTCTCCTCAGGTCCATATCCTCTAAAATGGATGATATATTGTAAACTATTCCAAAATTTCCTTCTCAATGTCATATTCTGGTTGTCCATTTACAAGAAGCTAGAGGAGATTTTAAACAGAAGCTTGAAAGGTGTTTAGCATCTTAAAGGGAGATGATAAGTGATGTAACTGATTTTTTCAAGAATGTGATATGCGAGGATTAGGTTAGAACCCTAATTTAGTGGCTGGCAAACAAGGACATATTCTGAGAAGACTACCAAACCTTGGGCCTGATTCATTAAGGATCTTAACTTAAGAAACTTATTTCAGGCTCCTGGACAAAACCATGTTACAATGCAAGGGGTGCAAACTAGTATTCTCTTTTGCACATAAGTTAAATACTGACTGTTTTTTCATGTAGCACACAAATATCAACTTTAAATTTCAGTGTACAAATAAGCTATCAAGTATTTGTGTGTTACATGAAAAAACAGTCAGTATTTAACTTATGTACAAAAGAGAATACTAATTTGCACCCCTTGCATTGTAACATGGTTTTGTCCAGGAGACTTAAATAAGAAGTTTCTTAAGTTAAGATCCTTAATGAATCAAGCCCCTTGTCGCCAGTTTTAAAGTTGAATGCCTGTCTTATGGGAACAAAAGTGAATGCTGTCTGTTTGGAAACAGCATGATGTAGATTACAACAAACTACCTTCCAAGCCTCTGCAATGTGATTACCTGTGAAGTCAATACCTGCAACATTGGAGAACGCCGAAGAAAGATTGTGGGTGTTTGTTATAAGTGCAAAAAGTGTAAGGAATGAGATGAAATATTAAAAGCAAACTCTTCCTGAGTGAGACATTCTGCCCAATCAAACTGATGATGTGAAACACAACATTATAAGACTAGGGGATTATGTTTACTAAACTGCGGGTTTGAAAAAGTAGAGCTGTTACCTATAGCAACCAATCAGAGTCTAGCTGTCATTTTGTAGTAAATAAATGATAACTAGGGGCCTGATTCATCAAGGTACGCAAACGCATACGGATCTGTGTTTCATACTTTGAATGACGCAAACCGTTATATTTGCGTTGGAGTTTGAGATTGAGTTGACTTTGAGTGCCGTATCTGCTCTGTTTGCGCTGTGTATGTGGTGTTTTACGTAGCTCAAGTCCCGTTTAGCAGATGCGTATGCGTTTGCGTACCTTGATGAATCAGGACCCAGAATCTGATTGGTTGCTATAGACAACATCTCCACTTTTTTAAACCTGCAGATTAGTAAATATACCTCTAGTTTGCATGGTTGACTGCATAAGTGACAAATATTCTCTGTACAACGCTGCAGAATTGGTGGCGCTATATAAATAAATGATGATGATGCTGATTGACAGTTACTTTCCAGGTAGTAAGCTGAAATAAACTTTTATACCAAGGAAGTTGCAGAAAGCCCTCCACAATTTGGAGATTGCAACCCTCAGAAACAATATTAGTAGGAATACCACAGTATTTGAATACTAGAACAAACATTAGTGTTTTGTTTGGCAGAAGGTAACTGGGGTAAGAGAATAAAGTGGCACATAATAAAGCAGTTCCCAGTGACCCAAATAATAGAATCATTTCTAGAGACAGTTTAGTCAATAATAAAATTCATAGAAAGTTGGGACTACAGTTCTTTAGGATTCATTAAAGGTTCCATCATTCCAACAGAAGTAGGACTAGTAGAACTAGATGATTTACTTCTGATACGAGTCTCGCAAGCATTCATATACAGTATGCTTTGGCAACTCTAAGTAGGCCACCATACTGTTCTACAAAGTAATTGAATGGTCTTATGTACACCAGGATGTGCCACTAGTTTAGAATCATTAAGTTATTTAAAAACACACTGAAGTTGGGAGTTTTGTCTGTAGCTGGGAGATCTGACTAGGAGAGGACTCGGAGCTACGATAATCTAGTCACCCCCAAGGATTGGAAATATTTCTGGAGTTTCAGGATGTTCATGGAACATCATGGGATAAAACATCTGCCCTGACATTTATGTACCCTGGGCTGCAAGTTATCATGAAGTTAATCTAAGAGTCAGCTAGTCTGCCTAATATTCAAATGTTTAGCAGGCTCGATATCTTCTACGTTCTTATGATCTAAATAAACTCTTAAGTGTGAAGTTCCCTATAACCAATGATGCAACTCTTCAAATGTCGATTTCTCTACCAATAATTCACATTCTCTCGACCAGAATTTTTTTTTACAGAAGACGGCAGAGAGGTGTAACTTTATAAGGCGACCAGAGTATTGGTAATGAACAGCCCCTCGTACTAAACTTGGAAGCATCTGCTCCCACAATGAGGGGCTGTTGTCTGACATAAAACTGGTGCAGAAATAAATGACTGTTTGAAATTTTAAGGCAGAGATTGTCTTTGGGGACCACTAGTAAGTATTAGCTCCCTTTTCACATAGGGCAGTAATAGGATCGTTTTTTATGGCTCTCCTATAATAACTTGCAAAATATAAGAATCTTTAAATGGATTTTAGTCTAAAGTGCTTTGAACATCCGCAGGATCCATCAGCAACTCAGAACTAGAAACGATAGAACCTAAGAACCAAAATACTTCTTACTAGTTTTCTGCATAAAAAAAAATTATACCTTAAGTTTCACAACAACAAACATCAATGGTTATAATGTGCTTGTATCAATAATATATTATTATAAGATATACCACCAAAAACGGACACAGGTAGTCTCTAAAAATGTCATTAATGAAGCCTTGGAAGACAGTTGGAACATTACATACACCAAAAGGCATGACAAGGCATTCATAATGCCCAGATCTGGTGTCAGTGGGTGGCAGTCAGTGGTGTCAGTGGGTGTCAGTGGGTGTCAGTGGGTGGCTTTAATTCATTGCCTGGCCTAATAACAACTAAATTATATGCAACCCCTGAGGTCCAGGGGGTGCATATAACTAAATTATTAACTAACTTTTAGTTAGTTAATAATTTATAGTATTGCTCAGTATCATGGCCGTGCACCATAATAAAATTTGGGACAGGGCTGATTGGGGCTTCTTTACCCATGTGACGGACCCACGCATGAATAGAAGGATGAGTTGGAACCTTGGGATGACTCAGGATTGACTCAAATCAGCAAACTATTGTAGACAAACCTCAGAATTAACAGAATAACGCCAATAAAATTCTCTATCAGGAGCATGATGTGACTTGTAGTTCCTCAACAGCTGGCAAGCCCTACGATGTCTAAGCCTGCCCTATAGTTTAGAGCAGACATGTCTTTAGAGCTCTTACATTATTTAGTACTTAAATATCGAATAATGCTTTCTTGTGGTTATGTAAATCATGACATGCAAATGTGGCATATTTTGCAAATTGTGAATGTAGTCAAAAAAATATTAAATCAGCCTATAAGAAGGTCAATGTAGTGGAAAAGAGGGTAGATTAGATAATAGCGATTTTTTTTCAATAATGTCTGTGTGTAGCTCCCATTGGATGTAATATGGCCCTCACTAAGTGCTTCACACTGAAATTGCACTGTATTATGGGAGTCGGCCATGGCCTGGTTAAATTGACATATGTACTTTCAGTTGTGTTATAGCGCCATCTACTGGTCAAAAACTTAGCAGGTCACAATTTTGTTATATAGAGATATGCATATCTATATATATCTATATCTATATATAACTAATACCGTTTTACAGGGCATTGTTGAGAAGTTAGTGCCTTCCTATAGTTCCCTGGCAATACTTAATCTGATAGATTCACGGAGACAACCAAATATATGTATTACATTACATTGTTGATTACAGCAATGGAAGATATTGATTACACAATAACAACGGTGGTGAATATAATACAGCTCATCTCAGGAATGAATATATTCAGTGTATACAGAAATCAACATGTGATCTATATAATTTAACATCTGGACCATATCATATTACTCTCTCATTTATAACTAGTCAACCCTAATCTTACACATTACAAATTTGATTGTTGCGCTAATAATAATTCTTCTTTATGTTCTTTATGTCTTTATGCAGGTAGAGGGTTTCCACTTTCAATATTGTTGCCACATTAAAAAGTCTTTCATTTAATCTATCTCCAAAGAAATTATAGACCTCATTTTGTTTCTTTAAATTTGCAAGATGTTATTGTTGATGAATAATACCATTTAACGTTTCACAAATGACTGATGACACAAAAGTCTGTGGAAAGATGTATATACTCCAGACACTACAGGCTTGATTTATTAGGGCACGTATCTGCCGATTTTGAGCATATCGTATGAAGATTCACTTTGCACATCTATATTGATCCTAAAATATAAACATGCACTGTCCACTTTATTAGGTATACCTGAACACCTGCTAGTAAATACAAATATCTAATCAGTCAATCCTGTGGCAGAATCTCAATGCATAAGAGCATGCAGACATCAGGGGCTGGCTGGGCTGGGGGGCCGGGGGCATCTGCTCCCTTGGTGGTCCCATAGTGGGCTACCTTAGGCTGGGTCACTTATAGGCTGCTGAGTCGAGTGTTGCCACCTGGGCTATAATTTACCAGCCCTTCCCTGACAGACATGGTCAAAAATTACAATTGTAGTTCAGACCAAACACCAGAATGGTGAAGAAATGTGATCTAAGTGACTTTACTGTGGAATGATTGTTGGTGCCATAGAGGTTGTTTCAGTACCTCAGAAACTGCTGATCTCTTGGTATTTTTACACACAACAGTCTCTGGAGTTTACAGAGAACGGTGCTCAAAACCAGAGCGGCAGTTCTGTGGGTGGAAACGCCTTGTTAATGAGAGACGTCAGAAGAGAATGGTCAGCCTGGTTCAAGCAGACAGGAAGGCGGCAGTAACTGAATTTACCATGGGTGGTATGTAGAAGATCATCTCTGAATGCACAGCACATCCAACATTGAAGTGGATGTGCTACAGCAGCAGAAGACCACACAATACACAGCACCTGTGACTGCCACACAATACACAGCACCCTTGTGACTGCCGCAAAATACATAGTACCCTTGTAACCACCATACAACACATAGCACCCTTGTCCCAGTCACACAAGAGAGCAAAATATAATTTTTATTGATACAAACAAACTGTGCAGTTAATGTGTAAGAATGTGATTATCAGCTGTTGGTCATTTTCATAACTTCTAACACCTCAAATGGCCAAAGGGGAATGTATACATTTTGTTATATATAACTATTCTTTCTTCAAGTATTCATACATCTGAGCAGACTTCAAAATACAAATAGTCAAACACAGTTACTGCCAGTGACACCAGGGTATAATCCCCACTAAAAAAGTTGGTCATTTTGTTTTAAGAAAAGGAACGGATCCCTATGCTAATACACACGTACCATTCACACATGAATATTATATTTTCACATATCGCCTGTTGTTTTACAGCTATTTCAGACCATACCATTAAATATTCAAAATAATTTTTGTTAGAACAGTTTTTGAAATGTTGTCTCATACTGTATCTAAAACCACTCTCCCCAAACCTTCACTTTCTTCCGTCCTCCAGTTTAAACAAAAAAACAAACAAAGGAGAAACACTACCTTAGTGCTGAAAAAGTTAATGCTGGCTATGATAGAAAGGTGTCAGAACACACAGTGCAGCTTACTGCGTATGGCCTGTGTAGCAGCAGAGCGGTCAGAGTGCCCCATGCTGACCCCTGTCTACCACTGAAAGTGCCTATAACTGGCACGTGAACTGGACCATGTAGCAATAGAAGAAGGTGGCCTGCTCTGATTTATCACGGTTTCTTTTACATTATGTGTTCCCAGGAAGCTGCTTATATAGGCTTGAACATGTTGATGATGTCAAGCGCTGTCTCTGTACTGACACTTGGTGCAGGAGATGGACACCTGCACATTGCCTAGCAACGGGACACTATCTCCGCTTTCCACGCTGACTGCCGAATCTCCATCACCCAATCAAGGTGCATCTTATGGTATATATAGCGCCCTCTGACACCAGTTGGGTGGCAGAGTATTGGTTCACTCCTTACTCCAGCACTTCCTGAACTTCTGATCCTGTGTTCCTTTTCCTGACTCATCTTGTCTGCTACTATTCTCCTGTGTTATGTTTTGGTACTTCGTTGCTCGGCTGGTTTCACTGTTTGGCTTGTCCTGACTTCTCTCTGGATCTTCCCTGTGTACCGCACTACTCGTTTGGCTTGACCTGTACCACCTGACTATCCTGTTTAGTACTGTCGCTACACCAGTGACTGTCTTGGAGACTTTAAACCAGATCTCTTTACAGCCAAGGGAAACAAAATATTGGTGCTTCTGACAGTATTAAACACAGATTTACAGAACTTCAAGTAAAAAGAAAGATGTATAAAACTGTCCTCATAGTATGCTGTATTTTTTACATCATTATAAATATTGTAAAGCAACTTTTTATTTTTAAAAGGGCAGGAAACCCCAGCTACATTGAGATTGGAGGCCCCAAAGGTCTCTCTTTAACCACTACCACAAACTGCCCCCAGCCGCGATTTGCCTGTTGGAGAGGTGACCACACCAAAATCATCATCACTCCACATATCAGTTGTCACCTCGCCCTTCCTATAGTCCTTGACATTTATAAACCCCACCACAGGGCAGAAAGATTTGACGCCATTGTTTCAAAGCTCTAAAGGTGCCTATGTAGACATATAAGATAATCAGATACCAAAGACTTTTGCAGTCAGAGAACTAGAGAAATCCAGTTGTGGCTGGACTCTCTCCACTGATGGTCAAACAGAGGTTTATTGAGTTTGCTGTGACTTGCAATTCAGAAACATGGCCCATTCTTGAAATAATTTTACTGATTGAGGAAAGAGAGAAAAGTCTATTGTCTTGCATCAAGAAATAAATGTCTCAACAGGATAATACCCAGCTTTCATTACTTGCAGTGATGGAGGTGGCACTAGTTTGAATTCCCTGTCTGGTTTCATTGTAGTAAATTGAATGTTGCAGCAGTATGATTGAAGACATTGAGAAAATAATAAGTCAACTAGTAGTGAGGTGCCTGTGGACAGTCATAGTAGAGGCCTTGCTTTGAATTCTCAGTGGCTTCCTTTTTAACATATTTCATGTTGCAACAGACTTAATGAATTCCATGAGAAAAGTCTCTCCATATCTTCAACATCTGTTCTATCTTGGCGGTCCAGTAGATAGGTGATCCGTTTACGGTTTATATGGATTTCCTTGTTTGAATCCGCCACCAGACAACATTTATATCTCCTTTGATTTTGCTCCATGACCCTTGATGGTATTGATAAAAGTCTCACTGCTGCTTCCATCATGTACTGGCTTGGTTGGCTCAGTTGACTAATAGCCAGATTGCTGACTGTGATGGTGAAGGTCATAGTTCAAATCCCCTGACAGGGGAGTAGGCAAGGCAACAAATGTAAGAAAGAGTTCTCTTTTTCATAAACTGGCAGTTGTACTTTTGGATACTACATTGCCTGATGCACCAGGATGCACTGCCACTTATGTAAGCTTAAGCTGGCTCAGAGGACTAGTAGCCTGGTTCTCTGCTTGTAAGGGTGATTTAGGTCTTAGTTCAAATCCTCAAACAGCTGTAGCTTTTATATGTTGGATTCTACACCTGGTTTTTTGAAGATATTGTGAAAAATCTCCCCTCTTGCGTAAGCCCTTTGTTGGCTCAGATGACTGGTGCACACAGTGCTCTCCTGTCATAAGGATTGCTAAGATCCTGGTTCAAATCCCCTCAGCACATTGGCCTGTGCACCTGGCTGGCCCATGACCCCAAGAAGAGCCATCCTGAAGGATGCTCTATCCTTATTCTCATTGAAGGCATAAGTTACCATGCAAGCAGCAAAGCACCCACAGCAGAGCTCCTCTCAACACAGGCACAAGACAGTAGTCCGGTGGGGGCACAAGACAGTAGTCCGGTGGGGGCACAAGACAGTAGTCCGGTGGGGGCACAAGACAGTAGTCCGGTGGGGGCACAAGACAGTAGTCCGGTGGGGGGATAACAATGTAAAAAAAGTTTCTTTTTTAATAAAGTGGCTGTTGTACTTTTAGATACAACAGCCTAGTATATTAAAGAAGTCTATACAAACAAATTACCATATCATCACCAGGAGAGAACCCAATAACCAGCCCCAGACCAGGCTAATGACTTAGGAAAGACCATCAAGCCTGTCTGGGGATTCAAACCAGGACCTCCTGCATCATAGTCAGTAACCTTACTACTAGCCAACTGAGCCAGTACACAATCTAACCAGCAGTAAGACTTTTATCAATACCATCAAGGGGCCTGGGGCAAAATCAAAACATCTTTAAATGTTACCTGGTTGGGGATTCAAACCAGGGAATCTATATAAACCATAAACAGGTGCCCTATCTACTGCACCACCAAGCCAGAACATGTCTTAGCAATAATGAGAGACTTCTCATGGAGTTCATCAAGATTGTTGCAATATGAAATGTGCTAATGAGGAAGCCACTTGGAATTCAAAGCAGGGCCTCTACTATGACTGTCCATGGGCACCTCACTAGTAGTCAACTGAGCTAATTACACTTTTCTCAATGTCTTCAATCATACTGCTGCAATATTCAATTTACTAAAATGAAACCAGACAGGGGATTCAAACCAGAGACACCTCAGCACTCCATATAAAGAACTAGGCAACTAGCCTGCTGAGCCATTTCTTCCTTCAAGAATGATGTGCGATTTTTCTCACTGTCTTCAAACATTTTGTATCAGGAATGGGCCATGTTTCTGGACTGCAAGTCCCAGCAAACTCTATAAAACCACTTAAAGGAAGAAATGGCTCAGCAGGCTAGTTGCCTAGTTCTTTATATGGAGTGCTGAGGTGTCTCTGGTTTGAATCCCCTGTCTGGTTTCATTTTAGTAAATTGAATATTGCAGCAGTATGATTGAAGACATTGAGAAAAGTGTAATTAGCTCAGTTGACTACTAGTGAGGTGCCCATGGACAGTCATAGTAGAGGCCCTGCTTTGAATTCCAAGTGGCTTCCTCATTAGCACATTTCATATTGCAACAATCTTGATGAACTCCATGAGAAGTCTCTCATTATTGCTAAGACATGTTCTGGCTTGGTGGTGCAGTAGATAGGGCACCTGTTTATGGTTTATATAGATTCCCTGGTTTGAATCCCCAACCAGGTAACATTTAAAGATGTTTTGATTTTGCCCCAGGCCCCTTGATGGTATTGATAAAAGTCTTACTGCTGGTTAGATTGTGTACTGGCTCAGTTGACTAGTAGTAAGGTTACTGACTATGATGCAGGAGGTCCTGGTTTGAATCCCCAGACAGGCTTGATGGTCTTTCCTAAGTCATTAGCCTGGTCTGGGGCTGGTTATTGGGTTCTCTCCTGGTGATGATATGGTAATTTGTTTGTATAGACTTCTTTAATATACTAGGCTGTTGTATCTAAAAGTACAACAGCCACTTTATTAAAAAAGAAACTTTTTTTACATTGTTATCCCCCCCACCGGACTACTGTCTTGTGCCCCCACCGGACTACTGTCTTGTGCCCCCCACCGGACTACTGTCTTGTGCCCCCACCCGGACTACTGTCTTGTGCCCCCACCCGGACTACTGTCTTGTGCCCCCACCCGGACTACTGTCTTGTGCCCCCACCCGGACTACTGTCTTGTGCCCCCCACCCGGACTACTGTCTTGTGCCCCCACCCGGACTACTGTCTTGTGCCCCCACCCGGACTACTGTCTTGTGCCCCCACCGGACTACTGTCTTGTGCCCCCACCGGACTACTGTCTTGTGCCCCCACCGGACTACTGTCTTGTGCCCCCACCGGACTACTGTCTTGTGCCTGTGTTGAGAGGAGCTCTGCTGTGGGTGCTTTGA